>NW_026690885.1:2154767-3354767 GCF_020826845.1 Diceros bicornis minor | reverse complement strand
ATGGAAAAGATGCATAGGGCAAGGTATGGGGACATGATGTGGAGCTTCTATGCTCTATCTGGGCACAATTCTCCCCTAATCCCCACGGGTTCACCAACCTAGAAGCTCTCTGAACCCATCCTTTTGAACGTTTATGGAGGCTTTATTACATAGCCATGATTAATTAAATCCTTGGCTATTGGTGATTGAACTCAATCTCCAGCCCCTCTCCCTGCTCTCTGGAGGTCATGGGTAGGACTGAAAGTTACAACCCTCTAATGACATGGTTGGCTCCACCAGCAAGCAGCTCCCATCCTTTGGGGCTTTCCAAAAGTCACCTCATTAACATAACAAAAGACACTTTAATAACTCTCTTGGCAGAAAATTCCAAGGGTTTAAGAACTCTGTTCCAGGGACAGGGATGAAGACTATATATATATATCTTACTATAAGTTACAATATCACAAAACTTGAGCAAGACTTTAGTTGCTTTCATGGGATATGATATACTGTGATCCAATTCCAGTCAAATATGGAAGATTGGGCTTTTCATTCCAACCCACCACCCATTTCATAGCAAGATCTTCACCCTCTTTTTGGGGGGCAAGGCATACTAATATTGTAGGATCTTTAAAAGACTGGATAATCAGATGGAGCTCTGCAAATAATAATATCCACAAAATTTATAATATACACATTGGAGGAAATAATACTTGAAGTAAATTGTTCAAGACATTGTTACTGACATGGTTGAAGCTTTAACTAATTTAAAAATAATTTGTTGGAATTAATTGTATATCCATGAAATTAGCATTCTTTTCTATGCACATGCTCTCTAACTTGATGATTCCCTTACAGACTTTATTTGCAAAATGTTTTAAAGTTTATTAAACTTTTTGACAAATATTATGTCTTGATATAATCACTCCTTTGCCAAATTTTGGATGATTGCCTCCCTCTCATTCTATTCATTTGTCTCTCTTAGCCTAGCTGACTGGAATTCTGTTTCTTCATAAGTCTTTTTCATGTTGTTTACTGCGACATTAACTGTAAGAAAATAATATAAGCACAGACAAATTATAGCTTCAGTCATGACATTGTTACCAAACCAGGTTTGTTTTGCCTGCCACACGATTATACCAATCACTGAGATGACGAGTTTGCAAAGAGAAAGGGTTTAATCACAAGGCAGCTGAGCAAGGAGATGGGCAAACCAATCTCAAATCCACCTCCCCAAAAAATGGGGATTAGAGATACTTATGGGATAAAGGGGTGGGGTGGCCTGAAGTAAGGGAATAGACGATTGGAGGAGAGGAGGAGTGAGGTAATTGCTGATCCGTGAAAGCACAGTCAAGCTTCTTGGCTTTTCATAGGACACGTGTTCATAAAATGGCGGTGTTACCGTGATGTGTGGGTGGAGTTTTCAGTTCTTTGAAATCAAAGGATCACCTATCTGCCATCCACACAGGCCCAGTTGATGAGTCGGGGTCTTACCCAGCCAGAATTGGATAAGAAGTCGACTTTCAGTTCCTGAAAAACTTAAGCACCACACTTGTTGCTATGGTGACCTAAGCAGCAGAGATGTGTGTGTGTGTGTGTGAGTGTGTGTTTAAGTGTGTATATAAGGATTGGAAAACAAAATTTTAAGGTATTGTAATTAAGAATGACATAACTGTCTACATATAAAACCCAAAAGAATCTATAAACTCATAATTCATAAGCCATTGGTATGCTTTTTAACAGAAAATCAGAAGAGAACAACAAGTGCAATGTTATACACCATATGCCATTAATGAAGGGTCACTAAAAGTAATGTTTTAAAAAAAACACAGAAGCAATATAGTACCTGGGAATAAATACAACAAAGATGTGCAGAACTTTTGTGAAGAAAAGTATTCCAGCATAGTGTTGTTATAAGGAAAGAAACATTTACTCACGTAAAAGAATAAAATATCCAGAAACAGACTCATGGAATTATGGAAGTGTCATTCAAGACAGAATTAACTTTGCAGTCAGCAGGGGAAAGCATAGACTTCCATAAATAGTGCGGAAACAACTGGCCATCCTTGGGGAAAATAAAGTGAAATTGAATCCATCCCTTGCACCATGAACAATAGTTAGGACAATAAAAGTGAAAGACAAAACACATTATTAGAAGATAATTTGGAATTCATATTTATGGCCTCAGGAGACAGAATGGTTTATTAAACAAGACGTAAAAATCATTGAGAAAAGATTGATATACTCAATTACAGTGAAATTAGTAACTTCTGTTCACTAAAAGACACTGGAAAAGGGGTAAATTAACGAGGCACAAAATAGGATCAAATATTTGCCACACATGTTACAGACATAGATTGGAATCCATAATTTATAAATTATTCCTATGAAAAGCAAGACAAGCCAATACAAAATGTGCATAAAATTTCAATATGAATTTAAAGAAGATGAGACAGGATTGCCCAATAAACATATGAAAATGTGTATAACTTATAGTCATGGAGAGGAAAATTAAAACCACAATGAGATACCATTTCAGATCCATCAAATTGGCAACAACTTACAATGTGTCACAATACTGAGAGTTAAAAAGGATGTGGAGCAGTAGAAATACTTGCACAGCATGGGTGGGAGTATAAATGAGAGCAACTGCTCTAGAACACAATGCAGCTTTATCTAGTAACCTTACAGACATGCACAAACTCTGATGCAGCAATTGCGCTTGAAGGTCTGGAACCCAGAGAAACTATTGCACAAAAGTGGGTGAGTGGACATGTACAATATTGTGGAAATACTTTTTGCAAATCAAAGCGTGGAAACAACAAAAATGTGCCTCCAAAGAATGGGCATATAAATTGCTGTATATTAACATAACAAAATACTCCAAAGCAGTAAACATCAATGAAAGATAGCATGGAAGAATCTCAGGGATATGATGTTTAGTCAAAAGCAAGTTGCTAAAGAATGATTCCAACACAGTGATGCAGTGTGGCTCCACGTACGTAAAATCTAAAAACATAATACACCAGATAATATATTATTTATGCTAAACATATATATGGCAAAAATATAAAGAAAAAGCAAGTAAGTGATAAATACAAATTTAGGCCAGTAGGCACATCTGCTGGGGGCGGGGTGGGGGGGAAGAGAGGAGGTGGATGTGGAGGAGAAGCATATGGTCCATTCCAAAGTCGATGTCAATGTTCTTCTTATTCAGCTGAGTGGGGTGTACACTGGTGTTTATGGTATGTTTACTTTATGTTCTACATGTACTATATCTATATTACCTTGTGTCTATACAATACTTTTAAAATCAATTAAAATGAAAATGTAAAACTAACAGAAGAAAATATCCACAAAAACGTTAATTTAGGAGTGGGTGAAACAGATAAAGCATGGCACCAAAGTTCAAAAAATAAAAGACAACGTCAAATAAAACAAAATAAAGAGAACTTTTGTAATATGGAAAGGAAAATATCCCTCGATAAATCAAATTAAAACTAAAAGATAAATTGAGTGTAAGTATTTCAAACATATATAATAAAATCAATATTCTTAATGAACAAAATAGTTTATCAAACAATATGAATAAGATAGTCACTCCAATTTTTAAAAAGAGCGAAGGACGTGAATAGGCAATTCAAACAAAAAGAAATATACACAGTCAATAAAGTTAAGGAAAAATTACCCGTTACTAGCAAGAAAGGGAAAGCAATTAAAATGTTTTTGTTGTCTATCAAGCTGCCAAGATTTTGTAAATATTATTGTCAATGTTGATGAGTCATATACGTTGCTCCATTCTTACAACTTTCCTAGAGGACAGCTGGCAATAAATATTAAACATTTTAAAATTGAATGCTCTTAGTCAATAATTCATTCTCTTATGAATTTAACTTAAAGAAAAAAGGCAAATAGCTAAATAAATATTTGTCCTCCAGAATGTTCCAATATAGTGTGTGTGGTTACAAAAAGACTTGCTAAAATGTAAAGATTCCACAATGTTGGTGTCTTAAGTAATGCATAGAGACAGAAGAGAGATTTACAGCATTTTGAAAAGTGAATCCAAGCAAGTTACACAGCCTAAGGTAGAGTGATATTCCACTTTATAGGAAAATGTAAATATCCATGTATAGAAAGATTGAGAAGGAGAGAAATACAAGCAAAGAAAAAGAGAGAAATGGAGGGAGGGAAACAGAAACGAAGAGAGAAGGACAGAAAAGATGAAGAGAATGCTGGGAGGATTTGCAGCAGAATGTTATAGCGGGATCTCCAGGTCAAATTGACAAAATAATTGTCTCCTCTCCTTTTAAAAAATTTGTAATTTATAAATTTTTCACATTCATCTCACACTAAATTTTAACAAGGAATAGAACATAACAAAGCAACAATTAAGCCGGTGAGAACTGCTTTTGGTGGAGAGCAAAGAAACCCAGCAGTTGTTAGGAACAAAGCCCTCTCCGAAGGTGTGAAGTGTTCCAGCCCAGATTAGCACGGTGGGTAAGAGAGGCCTGGACTCGGCGTGAATTTTCAGCTGTTTCTCTTCCCTCTTATCCGTCTTTACAAAATAGAAGACGCAAGTGCGGAGTTCAGAGAAGTAACACAGCACGATGCGGATGCCAGCGGGGTCATTGCCGCCTGCACAGGCTCAGGGGAAACTGCCCACACACTGAAGGCCATCTGCGAAGGATGCTGCCATTTAATACGGGTTCCAGCAACTCACCTGTCAACTTTGTGTCTCCAGCTGACCCACACAGCCTTGTGCCATGTCACACATTGGGCTGGAATGACCCCTTGGCAGCTGCGTTAAAGCCCAGGACAGGAGAAAGTGGACAGGCTGACAGAGACCAGGTGAGGTCCTGCTTCACCAGCGCAGCTGTGGGTTTCTTGTCAGCCACAGAGACTGGGAAAGATCCAGTCGCCCTGCTGGGCTCGAAGCCCGAGCCGGGTCCCACGGGCAGAGAACGACCTCCCACTCAGCTGTGTGTGGTGTCTGCAGGCTGCCCCAGACCAGCTGGCCTCACCTGGGCACTGCCATCTGCAGACAGCGTATGTGTCCTTTGTGTTGAGGTCACTGCACACACCTGCAGAGAAGACATAGATCAGAAAGCCTGAAGCTCTCTCCTGCACTTCCCTGAGTGTTCTCATCCCTCTCTGATCTTCCAGCGTCTTCTTTAAGGTTCTTCTTTGTCTTTCTTATGTTTCCCAGTTATACCGAGTACGCTGCATCAGAGGAGAGCAGCAGAGAACGTGATTTCTACTCCTTGATCTGGCAATACTCGACTATGTCTCTGTGAAGCACTAGTTACTTTAAATCTGTAATTAACTTGTCAAATATCTTTTCTCCAAGAATCTTGCACAGGTTTTATAAGGATGGATGTGTAAGAGTTTGCAGTATAATTTAAAAGGAAGGCCACAAATCACTTTTTCTGTTTTCTCCAATTTCATTTCCTGTCTTCTCCTGTCCATCTATTTGGATATCCTTGGTTGATCCAGAGCCCTCTGGACCCCCCTCTCACCCCTCCCTCACTTGGCTAGCTGAAATGTGCTTGCTGACCTGTGATTCCTCCAGGGTCTGGAAATCTTGGCAGTTTCTGCAAAGTTAAGACAAGCTGCGTGTAAGGCAGCAGCAAACAGTCCCCAACACTGTAGGTCTTGGGTTAGAGCGGGCGTGTTGGAAGCCTCAGAACTAGACAGAGCGGCTAAGGAAATGCAGGCACCCAGCTCCAGCAGGGAAGATTCAGGATCCTGGGATCTGCGTATCATGCAGAGCTCCCACAGGACCCCAGGGAGAGGAGACGGGATGAAAAATTCTGCAAGTGGCACCCTCGACGTCAGTCTCTGCCCACAGTGAGTGATGGCTAGGCCCGCACTCCATGATGCAGACACCCGGTTTTTAGGTGCCAGAATTAATACATCAAGGATAGAATAATGTAAACTTGGGAAATAAATATTTTTGGTCACATATTCCTCATTATCCCCTTGTCCCTCCTAAGATGACCATGGTTTTGTTACAGTATCTACTCCCCTCAATCCCACCCATCTCAGAGGAAGCTGGTTATTTAGGGATCCCATTCCCTTCTCAGTGGCTGATGATGAGGAGGTGTTATGGGCTAAAGTGTGTCTCCCAAAATTCGTAGGTTGGAGTCTGAACTCCCAGTCTCTCAGAATGGGACTGTATTTGAAGATGGGGCCTTACAGAGATAACTAAGGTAAAATGAGGTCATTAGAGTGCACCCTAATCCTATAGGACTGGTGTCCCCACAAGAAGAGGAGATGAGGACACAGACGTGCACAGAGGGACGACATGTGAGGGCACAGGGAGAAGACAGCCGTCTACACAGCAGGAGAGAGGCCTCAGGAGAACACCGACACCTGGATCCCGGACTCCCAGCCTCCGGACTGTGAGAGAATAAACGCTGGTTGTTTAGACTCGTGCTCTGTGGAGCTTTGTTCCAGCAGCCCAGCCAACTAGTGGAGTGGTCACGGGACACGTGCTCTCTCTCCCCCTCTCGTGTGTGTAACAGACAAGGGCACAGGTGCCCCAGGTGCTGCTGGCAGCCACCTCCAACGGGAGAAGAACCAGAGCGAGAACGACGCTGCCTGCTTGTCCCATGAGTTGGGAATTTCTTTCTGATTTAAGCATGTTTGGGTCATTGTTTCTGTTACCTGCAGCTGAAAATATCTTGTTAGTCCTACTGCCATTAATAACACCATCACCACCACTACTACTACTATTACTACTAATACCACCACCACTACTACCATAACCATTACTACTGCTGCCGTTACCACCACCACCACTAACACTGCTGCTGCTGCTACTGCTTCTGTTACCACTACCACTACTACTACTGTTACTACTACCACCACCACTACTACCATAACCATTACTACTGCTGCTGTTACCATCACCACCACTAACACTGCTGTTGCTGCTACTACTACTGTTACCACTACCACTACTACTACTATTACTACTACCACCACCGCTACTATCATTATCATTACTAACTGCTGCCGTTACCATCACCACCACTAACACTGCTGCTGCTGCTACTACTACTGTTACCACTACCACTACTACTACTATTACTACTACCACCACCACTACTATCATTATCATTACTACTGCTGCCTTTACTACCACCACCACTAATAGTGCTGCTGCTGCTACTACTACTATTACCATTGCCATTACTACTACTATTACTACTACCACTACCACTACTGCTGTTATCATTACTACTGCTGCCATTACTACCACCACCACTAACACTGCTTCTGCTGCTACTGCTTCTGTTACCACTACCACTACTACTACTGTTACTACTGCTACCACCACCACTACTACCATAATCATTACTACTGCTGCTGTTACCATCACCACCACTAACACTGCTGTTGCTGCTACTACTACTGTTACCACTACCACTACTACTACTATTACTACTACCACCACCACTACTATCATTATCATTACTACTGCTGCCTTTACTACCACCACCACTAATACTGCTGCTGGTGCTACTACTACTGTTAACCACTACCACTACTACTACTGTTACTCCTACCACCTCTACTACTACCATTACTGCTACTACTACCACTATAGCTACTATTATTATTACTGCTACTGCTATTACTACCACTACCACCACCACCTCTACTATTACTACTACCACTATCATCCTCACTCCTACTACTATTATGGCTACTACTGGAGTCTCCCTATAAAGCGCTTGCTGCATGGTGGGCACTATTCTAAGCACTCTATTAACTGATTTCACCCTCAAGTCGAGCGCAGGAGCTAGGCTTTATTATTCTCCCTTTTACAGAGGTCTGGAGGGGTTAACTAACTGACCAGGCTGATCCAGAAGAGCTGGGCTGGGCAGCCAGGAAGCTGTGGCCCTGTGTCCCTGCTGACAGCCACATCACGGGGCCACCTCCCTGGGACAGACAGTTCCTGAGAACCAGGACATCCCACTAGTTAGGGGTCAGGGAGCGAGCACAGGGGTCACTGTATGGAAGATGGGAGACAGACGGGAGCTGGAATTTGGAGGAAGGGCAAGCATAGGGAGGAGATTATGGATGCAATGCCTGCCAGGGGCATGTCCTGGGCAAAAAGGTGTGGGAAAGGAGAACTCACACCATGGGTCCTTGTCCTGCAGAGAGCAGAGGACTAGGGAGCTATAAAAGGTGATGGGGAGAGGCGGGCAGGGCCCTTGGGTGAGGACGTGCATAGCCCAGCGAATCATCGACACACAGCTGGTGGTCACACAGAAGGGAAGAAATGGGTGAGAGCACCCTGGTTGCTGAGATTTCCTGGTAGATAGGTGCTGTTGTGAGCATTTTCCTGATCTTGAAAATGAACACAGTACAATTGAGTTGAGGACCGGCCTGGAGCTCCTCTCTCTGAGCATAAACCATGTTTTCCCTGCTGCATAAGGAAAGGCATGATGACATTTAACTGCACTACTGAAAACACTTTAAGAGATACTTATCTTGTTTAAATAATTTAAAATCACTGGTCCGCATCAAGGAAAACAGACTCAAAACAAACTCTTTTCTCCTCCCCGCCCTGTGGGATCAGCCAGCAAACTGCCAGTGTTGTTACATTTAAGGCCAGAATGCTCCAGTGAAGTGTTGAGCTGTCTTTGTTCTTTGTTTTCATAGTATTTTCAATGTTGGAGGCTGTTAGCAAAAAGCTCCACGACACCTCCCTGTTTGCCCTTGCCCTGGGACACTGAGGGCACGGGGTCTGGGAGCTGCCAGGCATGCAGGGACGCTGTGGTGGTTCTTTGCTGTCCCTGGAGGGCAGGATGGCTCCCAGGCCTCCAGCCACCCAAGACCAGACTAATTGCATTTAACCAGGATATTGCTGCTCTTACAAAGTGCCTTGGCGATGATTTTGTAAAATGGGCTGATGGCTCTGTCCCAGTTCCGTGTTATGCTGACACTCGGAAAGGCTGGATCTTCCATAGGTCTACCCAGAGGCTCTCTTTCATGACGTTATTGCTTAGCACTTGAAAATTAACTTTTCTAAGGCCATTTAGTATGGTTATTTATGGGGAAGAATAAACATTGCATTTAAAAATAAATTTCAGAAAACTATAAAGTATGGCATATTTAATGGGGATGGGGCAATATGATACGATCACGGGGCTTCGTAAAACTTTAAATAAAATTAGCATGCATAACTTTTAGTACACCCACGTCAAAGTGTCTTAAAATTGCCAGGAGTAAACAAATACAACCTCAGCCCCTTTTAAAGCTGCACTAATGTTTGGATTCTTATCTCAGTTTATCAAATGCTTTTTATGAGCCTGGATTGATCTCAGGGATGATATGTCTTCAGAAAACAACATTCTTGTTTGATGTTTTCCATCTAGGGAAGCTAGAAGGTGAAATCTCTACCGTCTATTACTTCTGATGTTAATTAGCTGCTCTGTCTCCCTTATGGGCACTGTTTGCATGGCGTATCTTTTCCATCCTTTTACTTTCAATCTGTTTGTGTCTTTGAGTCTTAAGTGTTTAACAACCAGTGTTGTCCCATTTCATTCCTACACGTGCCAAGAAAAGCAGAAGGAACCCACAGCCACTTATCAGGCTCATTGGAGCAGCAGCGCGGCAGGGCCTCCCTGCCCGCGTGTCTCTGTGTGGTCCCGCTGCTCCAGGCACCTTACATCTGCTGAGCTGTCTTTCTAGAAAGTCAACCCCGTTTCCCGTGTTACTTTAATTCTATTTCTTGTATGAATATCATCCGTGGCAATGGCTGGTGTGGCAGAAAGAGGGAGAGAAAGGACAAACAAACGTTCTGTTGCCTGGGATTCAGATAATGGGCTCTTTCCATAAATCTTCACCTGGGCTTTTTGTTTGAACAGATTTTTGAGGTCTAATTACGTTACATAAAATTCACCTCTTTTAAGTGTACAATTCGAAGATTTTTATAAATGTACACAGTTGTACAACCATTACCACGATCCAATCCCCCCAAAAGATCTCTTGTACCTACTTAGAGTCAACCCCCATTTCCACCTAAAGCCCTGGGCCACCACCAGTCTACTTTATGTCTCTATAAAATTTTCCCTTTCTGGACATTTCATATAAATAGGATACGACACACTGTCTATTACATTTAGCTCCATTAACTTAGTACAAAGCTTTTAAGGTTCAACCATGTTGCAGCATGTTGTTTATTTGTTTTTATTACTGCACAGTATTCCATTGTATGGATATATCACCAATTGTTTACGCATTCACAAGTGGATGAACATGTCAGTTGTTTCCACGTTGTGGTTATTACGGATAAAGCCACTATGAGCATTTGTGTGCAAGTTTTATGTGGACACATGTTTTTCTGTCTTTTGAGTAGTTGGCTTGGAGTTGAACCACTGGGTCAAAAGATAACTTTATATTTAACTTTTTAAGAAACTGTTTTCCAAGATGGCTAGACCATTATACATTCCAGCTGACAATGTAGAGGGATCCCATGTCTCACCAACGTTTGCTATTGTTGATCTTTTTGGTTATAGCCGTTCTAATGAATGTGCAGTGGTATCTCAATGTAGTTTTCATTACTATTTCCTTGGTGACTAATGATTTTGAACATCTTTTCATATCCTTTTTATTCTTTGATCTCTTTTGGTAAAATGTCTATTTATATCTTTGCCCAATTTTTAATTGGATAGTCAGTGTTCTTGTTGATTTGTTCTTTATATATTTTCAATACAATCCTTTGTAAAAAATAAGATTTGCAAATGTTTTTGCCTAGTCCATGGCTTTTTATTCCGTTAGTAGTGTCTTTTGAAGTACAAAAGTTTTGCTTTTTGATGAACTCCAGTTTATCGTTCTTTTTTCTTTTATCGACTGTGCATTTGGTGTTGTATCTAAGAAATATTTGCATAACCATTTCAAATTTTTCTCCTGTTTTCTTTTAAAATTTTTATGGCTTCAGCTGTTACATTGAGTTCAATGATACGTTCTGAGATAATTTTCAGGTGTGCTCTCAGTTCATCTTTTTCATGTGTTTATCCAATTGTCCCTGCACCACTTGTTGAAAAGTTTGCCATTTCAACAATTGAATTTTGTTGGCACCTTTGCTAAAAATCAATTGACTATAAGCATTAGTGTTTATTTGTGGACTGCCAATTGTGTTCCATTGCTCTATATGGAGATCCTTATCCCAGTAACTCATTCTCTTGATTTACTGAAGCATTAGAGTAAGTTTTAAAAATGGGAAGTGAAATTCCTCCAAATTTCTTTTTCAAAATAGTTTTGACTATTTTGGGTCTTTGCATTTTCATGTAAAGTTTAGGATCAGCTTGTGAATTGTTACAAAAATCCTGCTGGGATTTTTACAGGTATTGAATTGAATCTATGAATCAATTTGATAATTTTTGTCTAAGTATATTGATTTTTCCAATCTATGAACATGGAATGTATCTCTATTTAATGAGATCTCTATTAATTTCTGCAATATTTTGTAGTTTCTAGTGTAAAAGTCTTCCACTTTTGGGTAAGTTTATTTCTACGTATTTTATTCCTTTTGATACTAATGTGAATAAAATTATTTTTTGAATTTCATTTTTGGATTGTTCACTAGTATATAGAAATGCAATTGTTTCCTTCTCTTCCCCCTCCCCCTTCTCCTTCTTCCTCCCCTTCCCCTTCCTCCCTCTCCCTCGCTCTTCCCATTCTTCTTCTCCTCCTTCCCTTCCTCCTCCTCCTTCTTCTTCATGGTCTTATTGGTCAAATATATAAATAGTAAGACTGAGTATCGCTGGTAAGATCCTCGAGAGACAGCATTCAGCTTTTCACCATTAAATATGATGTTAACTGTGGGTTTATCATAGATATGCTGTATCACATTAAGAAAGTTGCCTCCTTTTCCTAGTTTGTTGAGGATTTAAACCATGAATGGGTGTTGGATTTTGTCAAGTGTTTTTTTCTGCATCTATTGAGATGATCATGTACTTTTTGACCTTTATTAATATGGCTTATTACATTAATTGAAATTTTGATGTTAAACCAAACTTGCAGTCTTAGGCTAAATTCCACTTGGTCATGGTGTACAACTCTTTTATATGTTGCTGGAGTCATTTTCCTAGTATTTTATTGAGGATTTTTGCATTTGTATTTATGAGAGATATTGGTCTGTAGTTTTCCTTTCTTGTGCTGTTTGTGTGTGGTTTTGGTATCAGGGTAATACTAGTGTCATAGAATGAGTTGGGAAATGTTCCTTCCTCCTCTACTTTCTGGAAGAGTTTTGTGAAGCGTTGGTATTATTTCTTTTTTAGATCACTAGTGAAATTCACCAGTGAAGCCATCTGTGCCCAAGCTTTTCTTTGTGGGTGAAAACATTTTTCATCATTAATTCATTTTCTTTATTCATCACAGACATATTCAGACTTCCCAGTTTTTTAATCACTTTTGGTAATTTGCCTCTTAGGAATTTGTTCATTTTATCTAAATATCTGACCTATTGGCATAAAGTTGTTCGTAGTCAGTCCTTACCATTCTTTTGATTTCTGTTAGGTTGGTAGTGATGTTTCCTTTTTCATTCCTGATTTTGGTAATTTTTGTCTTCTCTATTTTTTTCTTGGTTAGTCTAGCTAAAGGTTTGTCAGTTTGGTGGTTCTCTTCATAGAACCCACTTTTGGCTTCACTGATTTTTCTCTGTTGTTTTTCTGTTTTCTATTTAACTGATGTATTCTCTAATTTTTATTGTTTTACACATTTTGCTTTCCTTGGGCTTACTTTACACTTCTTTTCTAGATTCTTACAGTAAAAACTTAGATGATTTAGTTGAGATCTCTTTCTAATGTACTTGTTTCAAGCTGTAGATTTCCATCCAGGCATTACTTGAGCTGCATTTGTAAATGTTGTAATGTTGTATTTTTGTTTTCATTGAGTTCAAATTATTTTCTAATTTTCCTTGAGATTTCTTCTTTGAAGAAATGTTTAGATGTGTATTTCCTGAATTTCTTTCTGCTGTTGTTATCTAATTTGATTCCATGCAGTTGGAGAATATACTTTACATGATTTAGTTAATTTTGTTTTTATCAAGACGTGTTTTATAAGTTAATATGTGTTCTATCCTGAAGGTGAAGAGAGACAGTGTTGGAAAAATGTCATTATGACATTGGAATATGTCATAATCCAAATATTTAATGAATATATGTATTGGATCAACAAATACACTGTGTGCTTTGCCGGGGTCCTGTCTAACCTCTGTGTTCTTTCTGTTCCTCGTCTGTTTGTCTGAGTGTGCTGGTTTGTTTTTCCATCTGCTTGTTATTCTTTTTTACCATTAAGATGATATATGTATGTGTGGATATATATTTTCTCCAAAAGTGAAACAGTTCACTGTTAACAGTTAATTGAGTAAGTCATCCTGTGAATTTGAGACTCAAAGTGAGTGCTTAGATTTACAAGTCTGGATAGTTCAATGGATGTAATACACTGTGAATGTATATACACACATCCATGAATACACATACACACACAAAAGGGAACTGCTGGAGCATTTGCTATTGGAAAAACATCAGTTAGATTGGTAGATTCTCTCTAGGAGGCCTGGTAACAGAAGAGGAAACAGTTACCAGGTAAACTCCGCTCTAAACTGATCTAAGATCAGCATCCCTGAGGTCAGAATTATAGTGAAGGGCAGCCTAATATGTCATCAGTTTCTACACTAAGTAAGTTTAACAGATGACTGTATGATGTAGCAATATTAAAGCCAATAATGCAAAATACAATATAGGGAAAAGTATGCGCTATAATTCCTGAATTGAGAACGAAAATGTCCCATTAACATCAAGACTACTCCAAGCATCCTCTGAGATCTGAAAAGCATGAGTGACACAAAATGTGGTCAATAAAATATTTCAACAATATAAGCCCACGAGCAGAAATACTTGTCTGCTGTGTGAATAATAAAGTGATGGCCGGCTTCCACTTCCAGGCCTGTGGATGTTTGCTACATGGTGTTCCCGGGCGCACCAGGCGCCCAACATACCAATATATATACCAATAATACCAATAATATACCAATTAAAAAAATTTAATTGTGGCATTCAAATTGATTTTCACACCTTTTTTTTTTTGGTCTATTTATTCTATCAGCTTGTGACAGAAATGTGTTAATCTCTCCAACTATGCTTGTATATATTCCCCTTCTCCCTTTAGTGATGTCAGTTTTTTCTTATACATATTTAATGATATTATTCAGTGCACATAAGATGATGAGTTTTGTGTCTTCCTGTTTTCCTTATGAAATGTCCCCTCTGTCTTGAGTGGAGTAATATTTTTGTCTTTGTCAGTCCACTCTCACATGTGGTAGGGCTACCCCAGCCACCTTTGGAGAACATTTCCATGGCTCCTCTTTTACAGCCATATTGTTTGGTACATTTTTTTTTTGATACATACAATCCTTATCTTTTAATTGGCTCGTTCAGTTTTTCTTTTCTTTTTAATATTGGGGATTTTTTTTTTTTTTTTTGGTGAGGAAGATCAGCCCTCAGCTAACATCCATTCCAATCCTCCTCTTTTTGCTGAGGAAGACTGGCCCTGAGCTAACATCTATTGCCAATCCTCCTCCTTTTTTTTTCTCCTTTTCTCCCCAGATCCAAACCCGGGCCGCCAGTAGTGGAGCTCGAGCACTTAACCGCTAAGCCACGGGGCCGGCCTCCAGTTTTCCATGTTTCCTATTATCACTGGTATAGTTGTATTTGTCTACCATCTTACTATTTGATTCTTTCTCATCTGTTTTTGTTTGTTTGTTCCATCTTTCTTGTTTTATTTCAGATAAATCAATTATTTTCATCAATCAATTTTTCTCTTTTATTACTTTTTAGTTAATATTCTATTATTATTATTTTAGCAGTTACCATAGAGATTATAACATGTATCCTTGAGCAACTAATATTTAAATTATCACTTTTAATATTTCCCTGAAAATGCAAGAAGTTTCCAACAATTAACTCCATTTACTATACTAATGTTGTAATGTAAGATTTTACTTCTACATACCTTAGAAAACTCATGCCACATTATTATAGTTATTGGTTTAGACAGTTAATATTCTTTTACATTTACACTTTCTGTCATTCTTCATTCCTTCCTGAATATCTGTGCTAACCTCTAGGATCATTTTGAGTTTTTTTCCATGTTGAAGAACTTCCTTTACTATTTCTTTCTAAAGTAGTTCAATGGCAGAACATTTATCAGCTTTTGTTTAACTTGCAATGTCTTTATTTCACCTTATGTCCTTACAGCTTTAAGGAGGTATAATTTTGTTCAAGGTATTGCACATATTTAAAATGCTATTTGATACATGTACACACCCATGACTACATCATCCCAATCAAGATGCCCTAGGTGCCATCACCCAAAGGGTTCCTCCTGTCCTAGGGCCCACTCCTCCAGCATCCCTGTTCTAGGCAATCATTGATCAGAGTTCGGTTGCTGTAAAATTTTTTACACTTTCTAGACTTTCATGTACATGGAGTATTAAAGTGTATACTCTTTCCTACTTTGGCTTCCTTTGCTCCACATAACTTCACATTCATCCATCCAACGCACGTGTCAGTAGCTTGTCCCTTTACATGGCTGGGTAGGATTCCGTTTCATGAGCACAGCACAGTTTGTTTGTTCATCACCTGTTGATGAGCATTTAGAGAATTTCCAAGTTTTGGCTATTACAAATAAAGGTGATTTGAGTATTCGTACCCAAAAATTTGTGTTCAAATATATTAATTCTAGGAGTAGAATGAGTGAGCCCTATGGTAGATGTATGTTTAATATTTTATGAATTTGCCAGACTGTTTTCCAAAATGGTTTTACATTCCCACCAGGAATGTATGAGTTCACGTTGCTATCTATCCTTGCAACACTGGATATGTCAGCCATTTAAACATTAGGCATTCAAACAGACAAGTAGTGGGATCTCTTTGTGTTCTTAATCTGCTTTTTTTCTAATAACGAATGCTGCTGAGGATCATTCTACTTGCTCATTTGCCAGTTCTGCATCTTTTTGTTGTTACTGAAGTGTCCCTTAAAATCTTTGCCTGTATTGGTACTGGATTATTTGTTTTCTTACCTTTGCATTGTAAGTTACTTATGTATTCAGAACAAAACCCCTTTGTCAAATATTTGTTTTACGAATATTTTCTCTTAGTCTGTGATATAATTATTAATGATGTCTTTTGAAGGGTAAAAGTTCATAATTTTGATTGTTTCATCTGTAATTTGTGTTTGTTTATGTCTGCTTTAGGAAAATTTTGCCAAACAGAAGCTCATTAATCTTTTCTCCTATGGCTTTTCTATAAACACTATTAGCCAACTTGACATTACTGATATTTATAGACGACCTCACCCAACAGCAACAAAATCCATTTTTCTCAGCTTGAAATATTCACTGAGAGAGATGATATTCTGGGCCATAAAGCTAACCCTAAAAATGGTGAAATAATAGAAAATATACAAAATATCTTCTCAGAGCTTAACAAAGTTAACTGGAAATAAAAAACAAAAACGTATTTGGAAAATCCCTGAGTATATGGAAACTAAACAACACACTGCTAAATAACTCATGAATCAAAAAAGAAGTCCCCCACTAAGTTGAGAATAATTTAGGGTAAATGAAAGCACAACATGTGAAAATTCACAGACTGTACCTAAAGCAGAGCTTAGAGAGAAACTTAAGAGTATTAAATGCTTGTGTTAGAAAATAAGAAACATCTAAAATCAGTAATATTATAAACATCTCTGTGCGCATAAATTAAACAACTTATATGAAAATTAAACATATTTCTATGTACAATGATGAACATTTAGAATTTGAATTTTAAAAGTACCACTTACAATATCACCAAAACAAATGGAATACTTAGATATAAATATAACAAAATAAGTGAAGCATCTGTATGCCAAAAACTACAAAACATTGAGGAAAGAAAGAAAAAGAATCTAATTAAATGGAGAAAAATGCTATTTCATGGACTGGGAGACTCAGTACTTTGAGATGCTTATCCTCCCAATTCCCCCCGATTTGATCAGTGTAATCGCAATCAAATTCCAGCAAGTCTGTTCTTTAGATAACAAAGTGAATCTAAAATTCACTTAGAAAGACAGAGAAACTATAATAACCACAATAATTCTGGAAAACAAGTAAAGGAACAAAGTTGTAGGACTCCCTCGACCCAATTTCAAGACTTACTGTGTAGCTACAGTAATCAATACAGAGTGATATTGGTGCTGTGATAGGAAAATAGATCTATGCAACAAGAGAGAGTCCAGAAATAGACTCATGCATGTACTGACAAGCAACTTTTGGCAGAGGTGCACAGGCACTTCAGTTGAATAAGACAGTCTTTTCAATTAATGGTGTTGGAATTCTTGGATATTCACATGCAAAAGTAAAAAGAACATCGATCCATACCTTGCCCCATATACAAACATTAATTCATAATGAATTATAAACCTAAATGTAATGTACAAAACTATAAAACTTATAGAAGAAAACACCAAAGAAAATCTACGTGACCTTAATTTGGATGATGGGTTTATAGATACAATACCAAAAGTAGGACCCACAAAGTAAATATTTGCTAAATTTGACTTCATTAAAGTTAAAACAAACTTTTACTTTGCAAAAGACTCTGTGAACATAATGAAAAGACAAGCAACAGACTTGGAGAAACTATTTGCAAATTATATATTTAGTAAGGGACCTGGATCCAGAACACACACACACACACACACACACACACACACACACACACACACTCTCAACAATACATATTGCCAAAATTAATTTGTTTTTTTTTAAAGTGACAATACCAAATGCTGGTATGGATGTAGAGCCACAAGAACTCTCATTCTTTGCTGTCAGGAATGCAAGAATAGTAAGACCACCTTGGATGACAATTGGGCTGTTTCTTATAATGATAAACATACACTTGCCATAAGGCCCAGAAATCCCTCTCTTAGATTTTTACCTAAATGAATGGAAAATGTATGTTCCTACAAAAAGCTATTTGTAAATGTTTTTTATCAAATTTATTTGTAACACCTCAAATTGGAAACAGCCCAGTTGTCCTTCAACAGAGAATGGATAAACAAACCGTGGTCTCTTTACACAGTGGAACACAACTCACAGTAAAAAGAAGTGAGCAATTCACTCTCAAGGAACATGGGTGAATTGAACTTGTTTTGGTTAAGTGAAAAAGCCAGACCCCAAAGGCTACATATTATATTTTTCCATTTTTATGACATCCTGAAAAAGGCAAAAACACAGGGATGGAAAAGCCATCACTGGTTTCCCAGGGTTTGGGAAGGGGTTGATTACAAACAAGCCACACAGGGAGATGCTTAGAGTGATGGAATTGGTCTGTATGGTACTGGATGATGGATCTTTGACTCTACGTATTTGTCAAATGCTATTGAAATGCCAAAAGCCATAGAAAAGCCAGAGTAAAATTTACTGCATTCAAAGTAAAAAAAAAAAAAATCAATCAGGATTTGAGGGTATGCCAAATGCCAAGACAAAATGCAGATTGTGACAAATGAATCTAATTGTATCACAAATGATAACACAACTCAAAAATTTGGCTCCACAGTTGGAAGAATCCGGTAGTAAATTACACGAGGACAGCTTCAGGGGCAGTTAGGTCAGCCACTTGGTGGTGCCAGAGGATCTCACATGAAAGGTTGCAAAAATTTTTACATGAAATGACCTATTACAGCAAAGATAGACTGGCCACTCTAATCATCAATATGGGTGAAGAAATTTTACTAAAATTGCAGAACATAATGCTGGAGCGTGTCTTCTCATAAACAGTATGTTACTAGTATAACTGAGAAAGTGGGCAATGCACCGGATCCTGAGGCTCAGGGTTCTTTCTTGGCTTTCACACAATTAAGCCATATAAGTTTCTACTATGTACTGGTCATTGTTTGATTTTCCTCAGAACTGATTGGAACTTTTACTTGTCAGAGATCTATGGCTTGGACAGTAGGAAAACATGATATATAAATAAATGTTATTAAGTTGGTTCCCAATGTAGAGAACAAATCTGTCTCCCCACTGTTGCCAGCATTGTCATTAAAGAGCTCTTAGTAAAACCTGTCACTCACTAGGACACCTCATCACCCTCCTTGGATAGAGATATCCAGTGGCGCTGTAGAGTTCAAACCATCCAAAATACCTGGAAATCTTAGGTTTCCTGGATGAAGACTGTTCGCACTCATGACCGTGAGTCCACACCCTCTGGTGTGAGAAACTCTCCGCAGGTGAAAGTGTCAGAGCTTTCACTGCTACGTAAGGTGCTATCCCCACAATTCTCAACTTCATCTCACTTCACGCAGACAGAGTAAATTACTTTGCAAGGTTCGTACATTAGCCTCAGTCTCATAGCCAGTGAGTACAAGCTGCCTTTTCTCCATATGCTCCAACGGAGCTTCTACTAGACCTAGAACCTGAAGATTTTGTCTTTTTGAAGGGATGAGAAGAAAAGAACAGGCCTTGGAACCATGTTGGAAGGGTTACTGCTTATGACCTCTAGCAGAGCAATTAAACTCCAGAGTAGAGACCTCTGGAGTTATGTCTCCCAGGCGAAAGGCCACAAGATTTTATCCTGAATCACCTGGACCACCTTCCCATCAGGAAATTTTACAGCAAATGTTGCCGGGGATGTACCAGATCTGATGATTTTTGGGAGAAGACAACTTATCCCAAGAACTTCAGATGAAGAATAAAATTGTAAGAATTGGGTAGTTTCAAACCAAGACCCATTGACTATTTTCCAGATGGCCGGATCTGCATGGTTTTAGTCTCTATTTTTCTGGGAATTTTCACTACCTTTTGCTTGTGTAAGGTTCTGTGTGTTAACAGACACTTATTCCCTCTCAACTACGATGCCTATAATGTTCCTGTTTGTGATATACCTTTTCATCCCTAGTCCTTCTTGTTATGAGTCTAATTTCTGATTTTAATATTCTCATAATTTACCTGATTCACACAATCAAAACAACTCTGAGGTTTGTTCTTACTTCCTCTGGGTGCCATACAGACTCTCTTGGTAACAGTGCCTTCTAACACATCATTTGGTTTTCCCAGTAATTGTGCTCAATCAAGGGACATTTTAGATGTGACTTTAATGGTTGTTTCAAGAAATTCTTGTAAACCAATTCACCAAGGGAAACAATTTGCTCATCTGAGCAAAAGTCTCTCCATCAGGACAATATATTCCTAATCTGGGCAAAAAGTTCATTTGTCAGACAGCAGTGTTCATATGAAGACGCAGCCAAAACTCTTGTTTCATTGTGCCACCTGTCCTAAATGATCAATTACCAACTACCCAATCCCAATCAATTTTCTCCTTGAAAGCATCACTTAAACCTACACTTTCTTTCCATTCTGACACAGTCAGCTAAGACTCTACCAAGTGATATTCCATCTTTTTTTTCTGCAATAAATCTAATAAACTTAACTTTGCTTGATCAACAAACTTGTGGTCTTGCATGGAGTTGATAAACACTTAATCCTCGCAGAAACATTAATTCAGGCGATTTTAATGGCATGCATTGGATCTCCCTATATTTGTCTTTTTTCCGTTATTATCTTGGCTCTTCCAGGATCCCACCTTTATAGAGGATGAGCGATGCGAAGTCCTGAGTACTCTAACCATCCATGGGGAGACTTTAAGGCCTGAAGAGTCTCAAGAAGCTACAATATACATTGTTTGTTGTTTTCTTTTATTGTTAATTAGTTCTTATAGCATACATGTGTGTACATGTCTCATACATTCGTTGCGTGTTGTATGCAAAAACAGTATTTTTCTTTTTTCTGTCTTTCTGAAAAGTCTTCCCAGGAAGAAATATGTGTTGGTTGTGTGAGTGTGTGTGCATTGGCACATATGTATGATGGGGGAGTGGTGGTGGTATTATCTTTATTTTGCTAGTGAAGATTGTATAATTTGCTCAAGGTCACACAATAAGTTTAAGAACAAGAATTCATAGCTTTTGAAACATTTGGTAAAAATGGAAAAAACTTCAGAAAATTAACTCAAACTCATCTAAAACTCAAATCTCCATGGAAATGTATTAAATAGATTTTACTCATTAGATTTCATTCAAGAAATTCCAGTAGATCCCAAAATACTGAAATTATAAGGGCTAATCTGTTTTTTTGTCACTGAATATTTTAATGATATTATTGAGATATAACGCATACACCGTACAAGTCAATACTTTTTAGTTCTTCTCAGTGTTGTGCAACCATAACCACAATATAATTTTGGAACATTTTTATTCTAAAAGAAACATTAGTAATCACTCTCTAATCCACTCCACATCCCTCCCCCCTGCCCTAGGCAGCCACTAATCTACTTTGTGTCTCTGTGGATTTGTCTGTTCTGGACATTTCACATACAGGTAATCTCACAATGTATGGTCTTTTTTTTGTATCTGGCTTCTCTCACTTATTGTATAATCTTTCAAAACTCTGCATTTTCCCTAAACATGTCTCTAACTGAATTCATGAAACCTTTGAAATACTGTATAAGAAAAGTTTTGAGTTACTATTATCAGAAAGAGTAACACACAAGATTTGAAAAGAATCCTTAAAGAAATCACTTTGAAAAGCTCAACTGTTGGAAGTTAAAATGCCTTGCCTTAAAAGGAGAAATAAAATTGGGATGAAGAAACACTACTTTATACTACATTTCATGATGAGAAAAATAGAAGATGTTTATTAGAAAAATCAACTTCTGATCATGCATAATAGCGCATAAACTCTGGCCACAGAGCATTTTGAAGAGGTTACATGATAATATTCATTAAGTACATATATGTGAACCAAATTTTATTTTAGGAAACAAATTAAAATATTCAAATCCATGCACGGCATGAGAATTACATCCCTGTGGGGAAGGAAACAAACTTTCCAGAAAAGGACTGAGAGAAAAAGAAGAGAAAGTCAGAAGGAAGGAACTAAGTTGAGGCTGTGAGTTTTCTGGTTCTTCCTCCCTACCCTGCAATTCCAGTCTTTTCCTTGCCCTCTGAACAAATTAGAATGTATCAAATTCCCCTCCAAATGGGTTAATGCGTTTTCCACACCTCTTTCACTCAGTCTGGATATAGAAACAAAGCAGAGTGGAGAAAGTTCTGACACACACGGCAACGTGTTGGTTTAATCTTCGGATTCACTCTTGAATCTTGGACAAGTCACTGTAGTTCTCTGACCCTCCGATTCCTCATTTATGAAATACAGCAAAAATGTAGAACTTCCCGGCTTGCGATAATGATGAATTCATATGGTAAATTCCTAGTCTGGGGCCTGGCTCGCTGTAGACCCACCAAACGTGCCACTTGAAGTAGATCCCAGGGGCTCTTCTCTTTGAGACAAGGACAGTTTAAGAAGAGGAGATTTTTAAATCACTTACCTGCAATTTCTACAAGAAATTTTAAGCACATATGGTTTCCATCTCATTCAGATGAACCATAAATCGTAATTCAATCTCTCTCACTGGCATAGGGATGCTGCGGAAGCAGACTCCAGCCCTCTCCTGTAGCTTTTAATAGACTACTCTCCTTTGCCTCTTCACCTCCCTAAAACCAACTGTTTTAAGGCTTTTAAAATCCCATAATTTAGGCAATTTCCTCACTCCCAGTTGTTGCAATGTGACGCTTTTGGGCATGTAGCTGAGAAGTCATTTTGAAAAAGAAGAATGGATGCTTTTCTTTCTTAATAAAAGCGGTGCTGTTCCTCAAAGGAGGGGCCTCCCCTGGAGCTCAGGGGACACCGCAGAGAAGGGGCCTCTCTCTTTACACCCGTGTGGCTTTATGGAGAGACTCCAGCTCTTGGGTTTGTCGGTGTTTGACAGGTAATGTCCCACTCTCAGTCTTTAGATGGAGTCCTGGTCATCATGCTGAAGGCCACAGTCCTGGATACAAATGGGTTTGAGTTCACTATCCACACGTGAGTGTCCTTCCCCCATGTCCTCACCAACACTTAGCAGGGGCAGTCTTTTTAATGTGAGCTGTCTCATAGACATGTAGCAGCACCTCACTGTTGTTATAATGTACAATTCCTTAATGGCTAATGACATGGAGCATCTTTCATGTGTTTATTTTCCATCTATGTATTTTCTTTGGTGACATGACTGTTAAAATCTTCTGCCTATTTTTGATTGGTAGTTAGTTTTCTTATTATTGTGTTTTGGGAGTCCTTATATATTTAAAGTATAAGACTTTTCTCAGATATGTGATTTGCAAATGTTTTCTCCCAGATCATGGCTTACATGTTCAATGTGTCAATATTAGAGTCTTTTGACAGACATATATTCTTCTTCTTGATTTTGTCCAATTTATCAATTGCATTTCTTTTATGCATCAAGCTTTTGCTGTCAAATTTTAAATATCTTTGCCTAACTCAAGGTCACAAAGATTTTCTCCAATGATTTTTACTAGATTTTTATAGCTTTGTATTTCACATTATCTATAATCTATTTTGAGTTTTCTTTTTTTTACATTGTGTGAGATGTAGATTAAATTTAATTTTTGCATAGGATATCCCATTTTTCTGGCACCATTTGTTGACAGGCTATTTTTTTCCTCCCCTGAATTATCTTTGCATCTTTCTTAAAATCAATAGACCACAGATATGTGAGTCCATTTCTGGACTGCCTATTCTGTTTGTATAACCCTGTGTCAGCATCACACTGTTTTGTTTACTGTGTCTTTATAGTAAGCTTTGAAATTAAGCAGTGTGAATTTTGCAATTTTGTTGTCCTTTAAAGTTGTTTGGGTAATTTATGTACTTTGTATTTCCAAATAAAGTTTAAAATAAGGTTTTCAGTTCTTACAAAAAAAAAAGCCTCCTGGGATTTTGACTGAAATTTCATTGACTCTATAGATTAATTTGGGAAGAATTCAACAACATTGAGTCTTCAGCACCATGACCATAGTGTGACTTTCCATTTAATAATTCTTCTTTAATTTCTCTCAGCAATGTTTTATAATTTTAAATGTACAAGTCTTGCACATCTGTTCACAGATTTATCCCTAAGTGTTTTGCACTGATGATGCTATTATAAATTATACCATATGTTCAATTCCAATTTCTGATTGTCAATTGCTAGCATTTGGGTTATACCTGATTTTTTATATATTTATCTTGTATCCTTCAACCTTTTTATACTCACTTACTTATTCTAATAACATTTCTGTGTTTTCATAGGATTTTCTACATAGGTAATCATCTTGTTTTCAAATAAAGTCAATTTTACTTTTTCATTTTCAGTCTGGATGACATGCATTTCTTTTCTTACCTTAATGTACTAGCTAGAACTTTCAGTGCAATGTTGAATAGAAGTGATGAGAGTGGAGGTCCTTGCCATTTTTCTGAGCCTGGGGAAAGTGTTCAGTCTTTCATCTTTAGGAATTATGTCAGCTGTATGTTTTATGTAGATGTTCTTTATCAAGTTGAGAACATTCTCTTCTATTCCTTGTTTGTTGACAGTGTTTATTAGAATGAATGTTAGATATTTTCAAATGCTTTCTCTGCATCTATTGAGATAATCACATGTATATATATTCTTTTATTACTAAGGTGATTTGCATTAATTGATGTTAAAATAACTTTGTATTCCTGGGCTAAACCTCACTTTATTATGATTATATTACTCTTTTTATGTATTTTTAAATTGGATTCAGATCTTTTGCATTATTTAGATGAAGAGTGTTGGTCTGCAAGTTCTTTTCTTGTACTGGTTTTGGTATCAGAGCAATCTTGGCCCTGTAGAATGAACTGGGGTGTATTGGCACCTCTTAAGTTTCTGGAAGAATCTGTGTAAAATTGGTATTGTTCCCTAAATGTTTGGTAGAATTCACCAGTGAAACCATCTGGGCCTGAAATTTTCTTTGTAGGAAGAATTTTAGTACAAATTTATTTTCTTTAATAGGTTATCTATTTCTTCCTGAGTGAGCTTTGGTAGTAGGACTCTTTCATGGGTTTATTTTTTTAATTTCATTGAATTGCTGAATGTATTGGCATAAAATTGGCTATAATAGTCTCTCATTATATATTTAATATCTGTGAGATCTGTAGTGCTTGCTCCTCTGTCACTCCCAATATTGGTAGGTTGTGTCTTCTCTCTCTCTTTTTTCCTGATCAGCCTAGGAGGAGGCTTATCAATTTTATTGAACTTCTCAATGCATCAGCTTTTTGTTTCACTCATCTTTCTCTCATTTTTCTGTTTTTCAGAATTTCACTGATTTCCACTCCGATCAATGGCATTTGCCTTCTTCAGCTTACTTTCGTTTCATTTGCTCTTCGGTTTCTAGATTCCTAACCTGGAAGCTGAGGTCATTGATGGAGAGCTTTCTTTTATTCTAGTGTGGGCACTTACTGCTGTAACTGCCCCATCTGTCCATCACTGCATCTGGCTGGTTTGGACATGTCCTGCTGTCATTCTGTTACAAGCATCCCTTATTTCTTGCTTGATTCATTCTTTGACACATGGGTTATTTAGAAATATTAACTCCTTTTCAAATATTTGGGGATTTTTAACATACCTTTCTACTATGAATTTTCTGCTATTAATAACTCAGTTAATATATATTTTTTTCCCTCAGAGAGCAAACTTGTATGATTTGAATATTCTCATATTGAGACTTATCTTTTGCCCAGAACATGGTCTATCTTGGTAAATGTTCCTTGTGCAAGTGGAAAGACGCCACATTGTGCTGTTTTAGTGTGGAGTGTTTTCATTAGGCTAAGTGTGTTGATAATGTTGAGCAGGTCTTCTCTATCAGTGTTGATTTTCTGTCTATTGTTGTATCAATTAGAGATTGGTACATACATACTTCTATGTACTTCTTCACACACTGAAATCTCTGAGTCCACATGGATACTTATCATCATAATCCAGCACCCAGGGTTCATTCTTGCTTCCTCCTTTTCCATATTTCCATATTTGTAACTTCTCCTATGTGTAAATTTGTAATTTTTCTGATGTGTGCACTCCCTGATGTGTTCAGTCCCACTGTCACTTAACTTCGACCTCCAGGAGGACACACTCCTCGCCCCCTGAAGCCCCACATCCCCTGAGGGACCACTGCCCCACTCTCCCTTGTCACACTGGTCCGGGCAACAGCTTGGTGTGGAGGCCCATCTCCTACTGTGTGGTGGCACACACACCAGGCACCCAGTTCGTTGTATGTCCTCACTCACCTCAGGTCGGACCCTCCCACGGACCACCCCCATGGACTATGCTGTGGCTGGGACTTCAGAGTCCACGTGTTTATTAGAAAGCCATATCTGTGAGAGAAAGGAGGAGGAAGCAGGAATGTGTAGTGGGAGAGGTTGCCATGTAGGCCTGGTAGAACCTCAGTGCACGCACAGAGAGCTCTGGAGCAGATATTTACCTGACAACCTTATCTCGGGTGAACCACTGTGCCTGCTCTCTACACCCTGGGGTGGCCAAGTCACTGGCTGTGGCTGCCTCAGGAAGAGTATTCCCTCACATCAGCCTGGCTCTGGAGCCAGAGAAGAGGTGGAGGGAGCTGCAGCCGAAGGCCTTGGCTCGCCTCCTTCCCTGCAGTTGGGCAGCAAGCCTTTCCTCAGGGGAGTCAGGTGGTGGTCTCCACAGCCCTGCATAGGCTGTCTCCTTGCCATCCTCAGCCTGCCTGTTCCCCAGCACTCTGTGCCAGGCCACCCCAGCTGGCCTGGACACCCTCCTCACACACTTGCCCTCTTTCACCCCAAACTAGCTGGCCCCTCCTGGGACCATTGTCCTCACCCCACTGTGATTCTGACACAGCATTGAGCCATCCCCACATGTGGACATATGGATGCCCTCCTCACCCTGCTGGGGTTCTATCCATCCAAGCCAAGCCCCTTCCATGGGGATGTTCACTCTCTGCACTTTGCTGCCCCCTCCCTACAGATACCCCCTCACCTGGCCTGGGCCCTGGCACCCCACGCTGGGCTGCCCCTTCCACTTGGCACCCCCTTCTTCGCACAGCAGGCTTACACTCCTCCCTAAGCCTCCATAGCTCCTTGCTCATAGCTGAAGATGCAGGGCCACCAGTGGCTCAGGCACTTCATGCTCCCAGGTCTACTCCCAATCTGGATGTCATTCAGAGAGCCCGGTTGCCCACTGGTCTCTTCCACCAAAAAGCAGATGGTGTACATTACCCAGAACAGCTGAACTGAGGACCAGCTCCAACACCGAGTGGCTGGCGACCACAGTGACGGAATCAGCTTCACACTTCATGGTCCCGGCGTGTCTGGGAGGTAATCACCTCCACAGACCAGAGGATGGCTTTGTTGTGAATTCTGAGATGTCCTGGGTAGCCTCAAGCTTAAGGACTAACGGCTATCTTTATTTTGTAGTAGACTTGTTAGAATTTTTGTCAGCTGATAGAATTAAGGGCTGAGAAGCACTCTGCTCTGGGGAGAGGTCCAACCAGTGCCGTCTGAGTTCGAACCCGGGGGAGGGTCCTTGCTGGAACCAGGAGCAGAGGTGAGCACTGTCAGAGGGATCTTCTCTGAGGAAACTCATCTGGTCCGTGTTTCCTCACCATGTGTTGGACTTCCATAACTGGCCCTGGAGCTGGGAGGGGACAGGGAGCAGGGATGACCTGGGTGGTGGAGGAGAGGAGAAGAGAAGGTCTGGAAGTCCAGCCTCCCGAGGATGCCACCTGATGAAAGGGGAAGTGCAGAGAGGACCGAGTGCCATTTTCTGACTCCGTGTGTGTTGGTGATTAGCTAGACCTAAGCCTGCTCTCTGGTAACTGACATTCCCAGCCAGAGGGATGCGCACAGTGTGACTGAAGGGTCACACATGTCGAGCACACAGCACTGCACCTGTGCATCAAGTTACTCTGAAGTATCTGAGTTGCCTGTGTGAGCTTGTCACACTATGGGAAATGGGGGTACTGCCAGCTTGGCCTAGAGCCACCTAATTCTAAGCACTCTGCTTCTTTTTTTGTGTGTGTGAGGAAGATCAGCCCTGAGCTAACATCCATGCTAATCCTCCTCCTTTTTTGCTGAGGAAGACCGGCTCTGAGCTAACATCTATAGCCAGTCCTCCTCCCTTTTCTCGCCAAAGCCCCAGTAGATAGCCGTATGTCCCAGTTGCACATCCTTCCAGTTGCTGCACGTGGGACACGGCCTCAGCATGGCTGGAGAGGCGGCGTGTCGGTGCGCGCCCGGGATCCGAACCCGGGCCGGCAGTAGCGGAGCGCACGCACTCAACCGCCAAGCCACGGGGCCGGCCCCCAAGCACTCTACTTCTGATTGTGAAGGGCAATCCTGCAAAATTGCTAATCAGTTTACAGCTGATGTCTGATTTTAGAGAGCCTTTGGAGGATTCTCTCTATCTGTTTTTAACAGTCGTTTGAGCTGTCTCTGAGTTTCCACACCAATTTGGTCTGCTGCTCTTTACTTCTCAGAATTCCATCAACAAGAACACAGAGTAACTGTCTATAGAAATCTACGTTGATGGATATTGGGGAAGTGGATTAAAATTACCCAGACACAGAGGCGTGAAGGGCCCAGGACAGGTTATGGATGGAGATTTCAGTGGTCTGCACCGTTGAGGGGCCTGCATCTCTAACCCTGAGACTGAACTGTATTGTGGATTCACTCTCTCTAAGTTCCTTTTAGGATTAATATGCCTTACTTCACTTCTGATATGCCTTAGCAATTCCACTCAAGCCATCACACTCTTCTCCTTGGATTCCACTGGGGCCTGCTCGGCTTCAGCAGACATAGAACACGAAGGTCCTGTTTCTGTGGCCATACACCAATGGTCACTCGATTCCCATTACACGCCCCTCGGTAACCCCCTAGTGATACCTCTCTAGAGACATGCAGTCTGACACAACTCTGTTTTGGTTAGAATCCAATCTCAGCTCTTCTTCCTACTCACTCCTGCCATCCCTTGATCTTCAACAGCCCTCATGGCAACAGACCCCTTCTTGGTCCAGCTCCTGAGCACTATCTCCCATATGCTTTCTTTTGGGGAGCTCCTCACCGTGCTCTCACTATGAAAGGGAGCAGGGCCCCTCTTGGGAAAAGTCCGAGATTCCACCCAGGTAGTGACACAGGTGAAGATCTCTCAAATGAACACATTAGAAGACAGGGGTCAGGAGAAAACATTGGGCATTATTGTGCATCAGAGAGAAGGTTGCTCCATGGTCTAATGGAATCTATGGTAGAAGAATATATTTCATAAAAGAGTTTTTCCTCTATTTGGAAAAGTTCATGCTTTAGCCAAATGAATCAGAAATGGCTTTTTTAAAATTTTTTGCCAAAAGCGTCCATATGTTTTCAGATGCATTAGCAAAGCAAAAGCACAGAAACATTAATTTGCTAAAAGTAGGGCAAAACCACATTATTTCCCTGGAAAAACTCAAGAGTTGGGGAAAAGAATTGGACTTGTCATTTTGGATCACAGTGAGAAAAAATTGCCATCTGGACAAAAACTGGCTCGAGAATGGAACATGACCATCTCCTTTCTTCCAGCAGAGTTTACCTCTCAACAGGCTTTGCCCTCGCTGTGGAATGCTCTCTTCAGTCCTGTTGGTGGTGCCTTTATGATGACATGGGAAAATGCATAATAAACACGAGTTTGACACAAATAAAGCATGTTTTCAAATAGTTAGCTCAAGGCTGTAGTGTTTTTTAAAAGAGTTGGACGACTTTGTACTTTTAGAGTATATTTGAGTGGATCATTTCAAATGATCACATTATGATGCAAAGCTCTTTGTTAAGAGCCAAGAGCAAGCTTCTCACTGCAGAAACCAGAGCCTGAAGGGTCACTTGTGGCAGTAGGGGGACACCCTGCACACTACCTTCTTTAGGAAAGACTCCGAGGGAATACACACAATTTGATCCAGCCAAATGCTTGAGCTGGTTGATAGTGCTCTCCCACTCCCCAAGTCAAGATTCTTTGGAAAAGTGCATTTGTAAATGTGTTTCTAAATTTAGCCACTCTTCTATATCCAGGCCAAGTTTTCATGGTGGAATCCAAAGCAATCCAGCAGTTGATGGAAAATCTGTATTGTATAAGTCCCCCAAACTGTTCAAATGGTCACGAGAAACTACAAGGTGCTTATGCCTTGTGAAGATGCTGCATTCAGTAAGTGTTCAACATACACAAATGGCACATTTTATAAACCTTTACCACTTAGTCAGATCAAGGATAAGGATGGGCTCGCCTGGACCATTCTCCTTGCTGGGGTAACACCTTATATTCATAGAGTAAACATGTGCCAAGTGAAAAGCACAGGATCACTCATTCCACTCATGTGACTTGAATTCCTCCTATGCACCAGCTGCTGTCTCCCAAGCTGCAGGGCACACCGTGAAACAACAGAATGCCTTCTCTCAAGTAGCTCACATTTCACCGTTCCCCTAGGGGAATAACTGAAACAATTCTTGCAGAAGTACTTTATACTCAAAATGTTTTATCTGGGGACTTGAGAGATTCTGATACGGCCGACTTTGCTCATTGAAGATGAAGAGACTGAGACCCAGAGAGGTGAGCTCAACTCAAGCAAATTCCTCGAAGCCAGTGAAACAGTTATTGTCATTACAGTGCTTTATGGTTGTAACGTTGAAATAGTTGCAGAGGATCTAGACAAAGCAGGCTCTCACACCACTTCTGATGGTGCAGTTGATGCAATTACACAGCACAGCACCTTGTGCTACCTAACAGAACTGAGCATCTGTGTTACTATTTGGTGATGCCAGAGATCTCACTCTAAAGGATGTACTCTCAAATTGCAGCTTTCAACCTTTTTTTATTATGAGGCACAGTTAGAAATACATTTAATATCATAATCCAGGACACAGAGCTCCAATATAAAAGTTTCACAAAATGCTTTTGGCTCTTACTTTGTGCAATGCAATCTGATATTTTTCTTTTTTCTTCCCTTTATTGAATTTCATTTTTTTTTAAAAGAATATTTTCATCATTGAGCACATTGATCTAATGATTTACTAACGGGTCAAACTTCAGTTTGAAAAGCACTACCTTTGGAGAATTCTCGTCCTTGTACCCAGGAGGCACTGCAACAACGTGCGAAGCACGAGTGTCCATAAGAGCAGAAGTGGGAAAACCCCAAATGCCCGTCAACAGGTGAGCTAGTAAGAAAGGATAGTTCTAAAATGGAATATTGAACGTCAGTGAAAGTTTCTAAACTGTAGATTTACCTATCATCGTAAATGATTCTCAAAAGCCAAATATGTGAAAAACAGTTCTGGAAAGAAAGAGACAGCACAGCTCCATTTATTTGTTGGTCAAAACTAGGAAAGCTGAGGAGCAAATTCTTATGCAACAACATATGTACATATGCAACATCATTAAAAAAGAGAGAATGACGAATATAAAATTTAGGATAACTTCTCCCCTGGTGGAGGAGAGTGTGGAGGAAAGTGGATGCATTTGGAAAGATGAACATTGAGAGTCTCATATGTATAGAAAATATTCTGTGTCTTAAGCTGTGTAGTGGGTATATGGACATTCTTATTTTTAAATAAATATATTTTAAACAATATTTATAAATTTTATTTTTTAAATAAAATTCTAAATAATATATTTTTACAATTGTACATATATGCATTTTACATACGCAATATAATATAAAATAAAAATATCAAAATTATGAGTAATAAATGTCAGAGAGATATTCAATATTTTAAATATAATGATTATTATATTAAATAATAGGGTTAGAATTAGGTACAGTGACAAAGTCTCCAAGAGAGAAGAATATAATCAAATTATCATATATCCACATAAAAGTCTTATAAATTGTGTTTTGAGTGAACATTAAGTGGTAAATTAAGTAAATTAAGTGGTAAATAAATTAAGTGGTAATGACATACTTTGCATAAAAAGTACATATACGGGGCCAACTTGGTGGCATTAAGTTCAAGCACTCCACATCGGTGGCCCAGGGTTCTCGGGTTTGGACCCCAGGTTCAAACCTAAATACTGCTCATCAAACCATGCTGTGGTGGCATCCCACATACAAAATAGAGGAAGACGGGCACAGATGTTAGCTCAGGGACAATCTTCCTCAAGCAAAAAGAGGAAGATTAGCAACAGACATTAGCTCAGGGCCAATCTTCCTCACCAAAAAAAAAAAAGTACATGTAGCTATATATGCAGTGTGATGTAATTCTGTATGTATAATTTTATATTTATATAAAATATTTTTGGGAATTATACCAAATCTCAATTTATATTGTCCAAAATATTGTTGGGAATTATACCAATGTCATGATATGATGGTGATTTTTGTTTTTTTCTATGGGTTTTCAAATTCTAAAATGAGCATAAGTTACTTTGTAAGTCAGAAATGGTCAATAAGTCATGTTAAATGAATCAAATTTAGAAGAATGGTCTTGCTCTCTGTGTTAGCTCAGGCTGCTACAGCAGACACCATAGACCGGGCAGCTTAAACAGCAGACGTGCATTGCTCACAGTGCTGGAGGCTGGAATCCAAGGTCAAGCCACCTGCAGATTTGGTGTCTGGTGAGAGCTGCTTCCTAGTTTGCAGACAGCCATGTTTTTGCTGTGTCCTCACATTCTCTTCTTATAAGGGCGTTAATCCCCTCATGAGGCTCCACCCTCATGACCTTATCTAACCCTAATCACCTCCCAAAGGCCCCATCTCCAAATGTCATCATGTTGGGGATTACGACTTCAGCATATGAACTTGAGGGGAACACAAACATTCGGTTCAGAGCACTCTCTCTTCCCTAATCCCTCCACAAAGTATTAATGAAATGTTAGAAACTTCTACTGTACAGGATAATCTAGCAGGGTCTGTAATGAAGACCCCCCATTAAATGAAGACAGGAAAGAACCTTGGTGAGTAGTAGTTCAGCCTCCATACTTGGTTATGTCAACTCCCTGGGATGAAAATAAAATAAAAATTCACCAAGTGGGAAAGTGGGAATACAGTTTTTGATCCCAGTGCAAAAAATGGACAAAATGGAAAACTGTAGCACAGGCTAAGAGATCCACTGGACGTGTACTTGCCCACTCAGCTCTCATTTCTGAGAAGATGAAGATAACGAGTGGGGCAGGTGTAGACTTTCCTCAGGGAAGATCTGCCAAGTGAAACTGTAAAAATGAAGGTGGTCACACCGTGGAGGAACTTGTTACCGATGAGCTCCGTGAAGTGACTCCAGAGATGCTGAGTTCTCTGCATTGCTAATCAATCACTCCAGCTCTCACAGCACCAGTCTCCAGATACCCACATTCTGTCTAACATTCATGTCACTCTTGAGAAAAAGACACAGAAAAATTATTAATGGAGATTTAAAGTGCAAAAATATTAAAAGATGTTATGATCAAAGTAAGTTATTTTCTAGGAATGGTCTCATGACTACGAGTCTTGCTTATTTTAATCCATCTGACCATCTCCATCTTTTAATTTGAATGGCCAATTCATTTGTATTATAATTATTAATTTAGCTTGGTGTAAGTCTACCTTCTTGGTATTGCTTTTCCATTAACCTCAGATCTTTTTTGTGTGTGTGAGGAGGATCATCCCTGAGCTAACATCCATGCCAATCCTCCTCTTTTTTTTGCTGAGAAAGACCAGTCCTGAGCTAATTGCCAATCCTCCTCCTTTATTTCCCTTTTTCTCCCCAAAGCCCCAGTAGAGAGTTGTATGTCATAGTTACACATCCTTCTAGTTGCTGTATGTGGGACGCGGCCTCAGCATGGCCCGACAAGCAGTGCGTGGGTGCGAGCCTGGGTCTGAGCCTGGGCCGCCAGTATCGGAGCACGCACTTAACCTCTAAGCCACGGGCCATCCCCAAGCTCAGATCTTTTTTATTTGATCTTCATTTCCTGCTTTCTTTTGGTTTAATTGAGTATTTATAAACATCCCATTTTATTTCCTCTACTGTATTTTTAACTAATTCTGCTTGAATTACTTCCTAGGCGTTGCTCTAGAACTACAGTGAGTATCTTAATTTGTCGCAGCCAATCTTGAGTTAATATTTCAAAATGTAGGTACAACATAAGATGTTTACCAGGGTTTCCATGTATTTCAATAGCACATATGAAATAAACCCCACAATACAATGTTGCAGTTTTTTATCATAAAGTTAATTTACTTTTTAAAAATTAAAAAAAATATAAAAAATAATGTTTTCTACGTATGTCCACATTTACCAGTCCTGGAATTCTTTCTAAAGATCCAGGTTGCTACCTATGACAATTGCTCTTCAGCCTGAAGAAATATTTTTACCATTTTTTACAGTGCAAGTCTGCTGGCAACAAATGATCTCAGCTTACATTATTTGAGAATGTTTCATGTCTCTTTATTCTTGAGGATTAATTTCTTTGGTAATAGATTCTGTTAATCGGCTTTTTCTTCCCTTTCATTTTTGAAGACTGATTTCTCTAGTAGTGGATTCTAAGGTAACTGACTTTCTGCCTTTTCTTTCAACACATTCAAGAAGTCCTTACATCGTCACTCGTACTATTGGTGCTTTGTATGTAGGTGTTTTCTCCTCTGGCTGTTTTTAGGATATCTTTTTTATCTTTTGTCTTTCACAGCTGGTGTTATGCACAGGTGTGGGGTTCTTTGTATATATCCCACTGGGTTTGCTGAGTGTCTTGCATGTATAGCTTGTTTTTCATCACATTTGTGAAAATTTTTCCCTTTTTCTTGGAATGACTTTCTGCTCCTTTCTCTCTCCCTCTCCTGATGCTCTGAGTTCTTGGATGTTAGACCTCTCAATATTGCCACAGGGGTCTTCTGAGCTTCACTTTAGATAGTTTCCATCTAGATCTCTTTTCAAATTTGCTCATCTTTCTTCAGCATTCTTCATTCTGTGGTTGAGCCCGCCCAATGTATATTTTTAATTCAAATATTGTAATTTTGTGATTTAGAATTTCCATTTGGTTCCTTTTTCTAATATGCCTTTCTCTGCTCTCTTTCCTTATCTGTTCACTCACTCTTTCCTATAAAGCCTCAAATATATTTATAACGGTTGTTTTCAAAGTCTTGTTTGTTAGCTCCAGTTCTGGAACCAGCAAACCATTACATCAATTTCTCTCTCTTGCTTGTAAGCCTCTCATTACTTTGTATGTGTCATGATTTTTGATGGTATAGGAGATGCTGTATGGAAAGGCACTGGAATATGGAATAGTATCATGTTTTAATAGGGCTTGTTTGTTTGTTTCCAGAGAATGTGAGCTTCTTCCTGTGTCTGCTGGATAAATTGAGGAAGTGATCATATTTCATCCAAAGTCATGATGAACTAGGACCACTGCCTTGCTTTGACAGGAGTGAGCTCGCCTCCACTGGTCCACAGCGGAGGGACCCGTCTGCCTTGATTGTGTACATGTTTGGTTCAGAAGGAGGCTGGATTTGACTGTATCAGGGCCTCCAATCCTTGGCTCCACGAGAAGAAGCAAAACTGTGCAGATTCTGTTTTTCAGCCTCTCTTCACTGCTTTTTTCTTTTCTTTCCCAGAATGTTGGGGTTGGACCAGGGATACTTTTCAGAAGAAGCAAATTATTGTTTCATTTGGATCTCTTCCAGACTCCAATCCACTCCAACAACTCCACCATTGCTAATAGCTTGACTGAATTCACCTCGACCTTGAAGAGTCTGATGTTCTTTGAGGGGCTTCTTCCTCCTGCTGCCATGACTGCAAGACCTGGGCTCTGTCCCCAGGAGGCTTCCACTGCCCTCAGACCACCCATGAAGGGTCCCTTTATTCTAAATCAGTTCATCAATTTCTTCTAGTATCCACCACTCAAGAATATTCTCATAGATAAAGAAATCTTTTTGTACTTATTTTTCTTTGATGTTCTTTGTTACTTCCATTATCAAGTATTATAAGCATACATCATATTAAAATATCAATAAAGAATATGAGTAAGAATATATACTAACATTAAATATTTTATATAATAAATTTGACCTTTTATGAATATAGTCAATGCTTTTAACCATCTGCTTTATATTTAGTATTCTGGATACTGATCAAGAAGGAATGCATTTGAGTCTCCTGGTCTGTACAATGTTACTAACCCTAGACACTGTGAGGTTGGTGGATGATAACATAGACTGTGTGGTTGCTATTAAAATAGACTCTAAATAATCATAGATGACTATGAGTGTGTCAGTATTTACCAAAACAGCTGTGGCTGGCTAACTCAATTTGTTGTCACCATGGTGATAAGGTCAGGGTTACGGTTCCATCACGTGTGGACAATTAGCTTTACTCTGTTCTGAGATCAGAGATGACATTCCCCTCCCTCCCACAATCTTGGCTGACTTCTCTACAAAGACTTATTGGGTGACAGAATGTAGATGAAGCAGAGCAAATCTATCTGTGAATCATGCCTTCCTATATCCGTGTCTTTACACAAAGGGATATTTTTGTCTGTCGAGTTCTAACTCATCCTTCAAGACTCCAGTTCTACATTAAACAGCATGCAGAACGTGATGGTTGGTGAAGAACCAACCATCAGTGGTTGGTGACACAAAAGACAGCACTTTTGTCCAAAGCAATATTCCCATTGTATAGCTAAATTGCGTTTGTGTTAAAGAATGCTTGGGGCTTTGTTCACAGCAGACTTTCATCATGTATTGGTTGAATTGATGTTGTTTCTCTTGGTATGTATACCTATGATGAATTCATCATTTCTCTTTGAAAAAATATTTTAAATGATTGCTGAGCTTGTACTTGACTAGAATAAACATCAGAATATTAGTGCTAAAATGAGGAAAGTTATTATAACCTACAAGATAGTATAACTAATGTGCTACCAAACGTTTCAGAAAGTGCAGTACACATATTCCAACTGAATCTTGCTTTAAAGAATTATCATAGAAGTTTAGTATTTCTACTATGCTTAGAAAAAAGTGAATGTGAAGATACATTTTCTATCTCATCTTTGACACTTTTGAAGACGTTAAGTGATAGACAGAAAGATTTTGATAGAAGATCCCAAACTCTGGTATATTTTCAAAAACTTCTTAGTGGAATGTTCTCTCTCTCTCTGTCTCTTCTGTAAACACACACACACACACACACACACACACACACCTCTAAATAAAATGGAAAAAGTCCTTTTCTAGTTAGTTTACTAGGATTATGAAAAGAAAAAAATTACACAGACATACTCAAAAATATTCCCAAACTTCAACCCTGAATAATGACTCTGTGCTTTAGATATGAAAGATTTGCAAAAGTTCATTGAAAATTGATGACCCTTAGAATAGACTATTAAAAAAAAAAAGGCTCTGCACATGACTCCAGTTCCAAAGAGATGGATCAAACCCACCTCCCAGAAGTTTCATCCAAAAATGAGACTGGAATCTATAATGAGAATCAAAAATGAGACTCTTATCTACAATTCGATATTTTTCCACTGAGCTCTGTTTTTCTTTCTGGGCCCCTCTGGCTTTCTCCTCTTAGATTTTTGTTTTGTGTTGCTTTTGATGTCATTTAACTTGATTTTGTTTTATTTTTGTAAAATGTCCGTATGATGTATGGTCATGTTCTAGTCCCACATCAAGGGTTTCATGTCTGAAGCGGCTTCGCCACTGTAGTCACCTTTTTTACCATATCCCTTCCACCTGAATCTTGGGAAGAGATGCTATGTGATGTGTTAGCTCTATCTGTGATCTTCCTTAGACAATTTAGTGAATCTCATTATCCTGAGAAATTAAATAATAAAATATATTTTCCTATGTCCTGGAAAAGACAAGGGAGTGATTTACGAATATATTTAAAGGAAAATAACTGATTTTTTAAAGAATTTTTCCAGGATTATTGCCTTTGGGTAAAACCATGAGGCTTTGAAAGTATTTTCTGGCGCTGTAGCAAATAAAGTGGCGGCTAAAATGCTCTGCATAAGGGAAAATAGAATTTTAAAGATTGGGGAGAAGTATGTTGGAGGAGGCTAAAAGGCAAAGAATCTCAGTATGTGGTTCAAAGACACATTCCAAGTAGAAGGGAGAGTTAGAAAAAATTTACTTCTAAGAGCAAAGATGTCTGCTATTCTATACTAAACTATCCTGTTTTCATGATCTGCTTAGCTAGACGCAATACATGCCTCCATCTTTGAGTCTGTAATGAACAGGTGTTATAAGGGGATAGAGAGTGGTAAGAATTTAGCAAGGCTTAGAAAGAGGTGAGAGGTATATTACAGATAGAGGAGAGAGAGGGAGTAAAGACACATTTGAGAATAAGTACCAAGCATCAAATGTTAAAGACCCGTGAGCAGATTGGATCGAGGAGTCTTAAGTGTGGCAATGAGATGTGATGGAGTTGAGGGCCAAGGGTTTGGGAAGGACCAGGTCGTGAAGGGCCTTTCATGCCATGTCATGAGCTGTTACTTTATCTTGAAGATTGTGGGAAATTGCCAAAAAGTATGAAGGAGAATATGTGGGTCAGACTTGTAGTTTTGACAGATTATGACACTGTGTCTACAGAAATACAATTTGAGAGAGATGAGATTCGGTTGGGGAGACACAGAAGGCTGTTGGGTAGTCCAGCACACTACAATGAATCCCACGTAGTAGTGGGGATAAAGATATAGAGATGAATTCAAGAAGTACAAGGAATACAAAATTACCAAAACTTGGTCCTTTATTGGCTATGGAGAGCAGGCAAGTAGTCAATGATAACTCATAAGTGTGAAGTCTGGGTCATACTATGGATGGGAATATGATCAACTGAGATGCATAATTCACTAGGTATGCAACCACTGGAGGATAATGATGAATTTAACTTGGGATATATTGAGAGCAAGGTGCCTCTGGAGCATCCAAATTGTGAGCTGTTGTTATTAACTATGTCCTAGGTGCTTTTCCCAGTAATTTATATATAGTAACTCATTTAATCTTCACAAGAACTCTCAGAAATGAATAATATTATTAACCAATTTTATGTTAGAGGATACTGGAGCCTAGTGGTGCATTCTGACATTCTGGGAGAGGATTACAATAGAGATATAGACTTGGGAGAATGAGATATAGGTCATAACTGAGACCATTGGAGTGGATAATATTAAGTAGGGTGGGGAGTGTGGAGTGAGAAAGACAATGTGTTGAGTTTGGTATCCTGGGATGTAACAACACTAAATGTAAACTTCCTGTAGACCTCTAGTGATAACAGTGAGAGGCAGTGAGAGGGCTAGGATTAGGATAAACACAAAAATAGCTGCTATTAGAGGCTCCACCACTATCAAACATGTGTGACATGAACCAGAAAACAGAAATTTTTAAAAAGGACAAAGTTAGGAGCACAATGACATCACTTTGAGACTTGCCAATGATTTGTATTTATTGAGAAAACAATTCCATTCATCTTACTTTCATTCAAAACATACCAAGTAAATTATATCAGATATTGTATATCACACACATTTCTTGATTCAATTCAATAGATATAGTACTAATTTCCATTTTCCTAAAATTAGAAGGGGGTGTGAAATTTCATTTTGTTATGCTTAGACATCTCTGACAGAAGTGGGGCATCTTCCCATTCTTTCCACTGCTCTTCTTTTTACTCCACCCTCTGACTTCCACCGTTTGGTTCTTGCAGCAAATGTTACAGAGTGTCTGTTTCATGCCTGATTTTTGTCCTACAAACAAAACAGATAATGAGTGTTGCCCATGTGGATTTTGTACTTAGCAATTGTCTTTGCCTCACCATGGGCAGCGAGGCTGCTCAGAGAGGTCGAGGGCTGAGACGGGTTTGACCATGGTCCATGGTGGTCTTGCTCAAGCTCAGGTCCTCTTCCTGTAAACAGAGCACCTATTAGGAGATTTTCAGGCATGTCTCTTACTCCAGGGACTCAATTCAACTCAAGAAGAATTTAAACACTTTCCTACACATTCAAAATGGTCAAAATTCCTGTAAATGCTTAACTAGACTGAGCCCTGAAGAGATCCTTGAGTGTTCTACAACACATGACAAAATTAAGGAGGCTTTGGCTTTCTTACAGTGGCAGAAAACACTACAGTACTCCTCTTCCTGGTTCTTGAATCTTCAGTTAGACCTGAGATTACTCTGGATTTTTGCATCTGAGTTCACTAGCACATTTAGTACACACACACACACACACACACACACACATATATATATATTCTCCACATCTTTAAGAAATCCTCACTTTGTTAGTGAAGTGAGAAATTCATGTTTTGGTATTAATGGCCAAATCCGTTTTTTTAAAAACTTGATCGTTGAAGGATTTTTTGGAGTACAAATGGTCACAGATCTCATTGAAATTTTTCTCTAAATTTGCAATAAACTAATTAAAATACAATGCTTTCTTCAACTATGAGGCAAATAAGAATTTATAAGTCAAGAAGTTTGAGCATTAAGTAATATAAAGCATAGAAAGAAGCCAGCGCAGTAACCAGACTAGAGGAAGCACATACAGTGTATTATTATTACATTACTATTAATATTGGGAGTATTGATAAACTCAAAATTGCCTTTCACTTTTATACTATATGCTTCCATATTTTACATTATGTAGAATCCATTTGTCCAAAACCAATTCTGACCTGAGTTGTTTTCTGTGTGAATAAGAAGCAGTTTCATCCCCTTAAACATATATTGTATCTTCCATTAGATATGAATATCTCATAAGACTAAGTGAAGTCAGTTGACCATTTGAATTATATTTCAACCTTTTGAGGAAATTCATGCTCAAATATCTCATCACTTTTACTCACAATTTAGTATAAATTTATCTATTTCAATAAAATGATTTTCATAAAACTGAAAAAAAGCTTACAAAACAACAAGAAAGGAATTTGACCTGATTTGGCAATGGACTAATAGTTTTTTATGATGACAGGCCACTGGACAGAGCTCCAAGATACTGAATGGGAGATTTCAGAATTTTTAAAAGTGATACTTTTCCTTTAAAACAAAAAAGATAAAATGCCATTTCAAATATGTAAAGAACCTGGAAGTTGTCACTCCCATCCTTACAAGAAAAACACTGAACAAGCTGAAAATCAATGACTTTTCTTGTACTAACAGAGAATTAAAGTCACAGAGCACACTGCCATCTGAGTCTGTGAAGACAGGTGAACACAGAGACTCACAGCTGAGATCAATTTATCTGCAGCAGAAGTAGCAGGGCCATCAACAGTAGCAACATTTAACTGAAATTTTGATGAACTGTTTGAGGCTGAATATGGACCAGCATGAAAGAGAGCATCCAGGTGACTGCAGGCTTAGGGAGTCCCCAGAGCTTTCCTGGGCTTACTTCCAGGAAGCAAACCAGCTTCTCATGGTGAAGATTTAGAAAAGAGCTCCTCAAGAAAGACCCCTCTTGGCTCTGTCAGGGGGATGGGAAAAGTAACAATAGTGAGAAGCATTCAGATCCTCTACATAACAAAGCCTACTCTGTGGGGTAAGGACTTTGCCAGAGTCTTTTCAGAGCTGGAGAAGGACAATTGCCCAACTCCAGCCCATTCTAGCTTTCCTGTCTCACCTAAGGAAGAGGGGAGACAAATAAATACTTGAGAACATCACAGACCAGGAATAGAAGTCTTCTAAAGCTTGTAAGATAATACCACACTTGCCCTCTCCCATAGCTTACTACCACACTCGCAGGGCTCCAGCATAATAACAGTGAATTATAGTTGAAAGAGCTGCAAATCTCAGACTCCCAATGAGGAGGAGTAGTTAGGGAAGCCTACAGTATACAATGGAGACAAAAACATAAAAACTAGAAGAAATGGAAAGATCTACCTCTACAACTGTAGAAAACATTAAACACAGCCCAACTCCTAGCCAGATTAACATAAAATCTCACATTAAAGTCCTATTTACCTTAGTTTCTATTATCAGTCATGTTGAAGTCATGTTCAACATTGAAGAACAAAAACAAACAAAAACAAACAATTATAAGGCATGTGAAAAGGCAAGAAAAAATCATCTAAAGAGAAAAATTAAGCATTGTAACCACATTCAAATGTAACACAGATTTTAGAATTATCTGACAGCAAATTTAAAATAAGTATGACTAATATGCTAAGGGCTCTAATGAAAATGTGACAACAAGCAGGAAGTGATAGATATTCTAAGCAGCGAAGTGGAGACTCTAAGAAAGATTCAAAGAGAAATTTTTCTTTTTTTCTTTTTAAAGATTTTATTTATTTATTTATTTATTTTTCCCCCAAAGCCCCAGTAGATAGTTGTATGTCGTAGTTGCACATCCTTCTAGTTACTATATGTGGGACGTGGCCTCAGCATGGCCAGAGAAGCGGTGCATCCGTGCACGCCCGGGATCCGAACCCAGGCCGCCAGCAGCGGAGTGTGCGCAGTTAACTGCTAAGCCACGGGACCGGCCCAAAGAGAAATTCTATAAATCAAAAACAGTATAACAGAAATGCATAATGCCTTTGATGGACTCATCAGTATACTGGACAAAGCTGAGAAAAGAATCAGTGAACTTGAGGATATGTCAACAGAAACTTCCAAAAGAAGACATAACAACCCATTACATGCATGCACCTAATAAACGAGAATCAAAATATGTGAGGCAAAAACTGATCAAACTGCAAGGAGAAATGGACAAATCCATTGTTGTCTTAGAGATTTAAATGTTCCACTTTCAGTCATTCATAGATCAAGCAGGCAGACTATTAGCAGAGACGTAGTTGACTTAACCAGCACCATCATTCAACTTGATCTAATTGACATTTATTAAATACTTCATCCAACAACAGCAGAATATGCATTCTTCTCAAGCTCATGTGGAAAAGTTACCAAAAGAGACCACATTCTGAGACATAAAACAGTTTAACAAATTTGAAAGAATAGAAATCATACAAAGTATGTGCTCAGACTACATGAAACTAAACTAGATATCAGTAACAGAAAAATAGCTGGGAAATCCCAAAATATTTAGAGATTAAACAACATACTACTAAAAACACATATGTTAAACAAAAAGTCTCAAGACAAATTAAGGCAAATTTTGAACAATGAAGATGAAAATACTCCTTATAAGATTTTGGGGGATTCAGCAAATGCAGTGCTCTAAGGAAAATTTATAGTATTGACTGTATGTTTTAGAAAAAAAGAAAGGCCTAACATCAATAATATAAATCAATCAATCAATAATCTAAAAAAATCAATAATCCAAATCTTTCACCTTAGAAAACTAGAGAAAGATGAGCAATTGAAACATAAAGCAAAAAGAGGAAAGAAAATTTTAAAAATCGAAGCAGAAATCAGCAAAATGGTGAACATAAAAACCATAGAAAAAAACAATGAAACCAAAAGCTGATTCTGTGAAATGATTCGTGAAATTGACACAATGCTAGCCAGGCTAACCAAGATAAAAAGAGCAGTGACACAAATGACCAGCATCAGATATCAAAGAGCAGTCATCACAGCTGATCTCATGGACATTAAAATGATGGTACAGGAATACTATCAGCAATTCTACACATGCTGAGTCTATAACTTTGATGAAATGCACCAATACCTTGAAAGACACAAACTATCAAAACTCACCCAAGGAAAAATGATCTGAATATGCCTACATCCATTTCAAAAATGGAATCAATAATTAATAACTTTCCAGCAAAAAAAGTATCAAATCCAGATGGTTTTACAGGTGAATTCTACCAATCCTTTAGGAAAGAAACATTACGAAATCTCTATACTCTCTTCCAGAAAAATAAGAGCAGAAGGATCACTTTTTAACTTAATCTATGTGGTTAGCATTACACTAATACCAAAACCAGATTAAGACATTACAAGAAAAGGAAATTATGGACCAATACCTCTCAGCCCCTATTGATAGGGATACCTTAAACAGATACAGGAGACAACTGAAAGAGCCTCCAATGGTTAAAGCTAAAGCAATTTGAGCAAAAAAATAAAGTACTAATGGATTATAATCAAAAGCATAACATACATATATTCATGATTGCATACTGATGTAAATAAATGATTGAATAAGAAAATAAATGTGAGACAACAGCTAAATCTCCCTGCAGAAGAATTCCAAATGAGATGGAAATAATTCCTCTCTCCTTAAGGAGGGACTACACATGGTTATTTCCTTCCAAACAGTACATTATGGTAAGTCATAAAAATTAGTAGCGTTACAGCAGAGAAATCTGACAAACAGGACCTCAGCCAGGTGATCAAGGTCAACATCAATACTAAAAAGTCATGCTGAGAGTATGTAATTCTGATATAATGCAATGGAAATAGCGTTTTGCCTCTGAGATCTTCCTCTCAAAAAACAGTAATCTGTGTCCAACCATGAGGAAAACACCAAGACAGATTCCAATAGAAGGTCATTCTACAAAACACCTGCTCAGTATGTCTCAAAACTGTCAAAGTCATCAAAATCAAGGAGTGCCTGGGAAATTCCGAGCCGAGAGGGGATCTGACAACTAGACATCATGTGGTGTCCTGGATGGGATCTGGAAACAGAAAAAGATATTAGAGGAAAACTAAGGAAATTTGAATAAAAGATGGACTTTAGGGGCTGGCCCAGTGTTTTCGTGGTTAAGTTTGTACACTCCGCCTCGGTGGCCCGGGGTTTGCAGGTTCGGATTCTGGGCGTGGATGTACACGCTGCTTATCAAGCCATGCTGTAGCAGTGTCCTGCATACAAAATAGAGGAAGATGGGCACGGATGTTAACCCAAGGACGAGCTTCCTCAGCAAGAGAGGGAGATTGACAACAGATGTTCGCTAGGGGCCAATCTTCCTCAAGAACAACAACAAAAAGGTGAACTTTAGTCCATGAAAATGTATCAATATTGGTTCATTAATTGTTACAAATGTAACATACTAATATAAGAGGTAGAAGAAACAGAAATAACTAACACACAACGACATTTGACAGCCTCTGTGCTGCATACATTTTATGTTACAAATTTTACAAAAAATAAGATTATTAATATCTTTATTCTTTATATCAGAGAAAATTAGGCTCAGAAAGAGTCATCGATGTGCTTAAAGTGAGTAAGATTTGCAGTTAGGACTTAGTTCTAGCTAACACCAGGGTCTACACCTTTAATTTCTCCTATTATCTCAACCCCAAATTTCCTTTGAAAAAATTCAAGTTTCACCTGGCCAGAGCATAATGATTGCTAATATTTACCACAAGGCTTTACTGTGTGCAAGCACTGTTCTACGTATGTGCTCATTTAATCCTTAAAAATCACTAGGAAGTGGTATGATGATTTGTTCCACACTTCAAGCCATTAAACACAGGGAGATTAACTTAATGGTTGTAAGTAACACAGAGATCATAAAGTGCTGGGATTCAAACCCAGTCTGTCTGGCTCCAAAGTCAGGTTCTTAATCAACCTTCCAGAAGTGTAATGTTTCTAGGATGAGAAATGGCACATTTAGGAAGTTCTGGGGAGAGTATGCACTCCCTTCACCATCTTCCATTTATTTTGTCATCAGAGCTGTGGCTGCATTTATGTATGTATTGTGCATGGGTACACGTGTGCATTTTAGAGATGGGCTGCTTTTGTGTGAATTCCTAGTAACCAACACACGCATTAAGGACATATGAGAACTTATTTGGGGATGATTATACTAAGACAACTTTATTTCAAAATTTTACTGTGCTGCAAGAGCCAGCTGTATTCCTCAGCTCTCTATTCTATTCCATTGGTTTGTCTGTTCTTCTGCTAGTATCATAAATTTAACTTTTAATTATTGTGCTTTTGTAATCTTTTAAATTACACCATTCTTCAGTTGGTGGAGATAAGTGGTGTTATGTAAACACAGCACTAAACTTGAGTTAGAAGACCTGGTGTTGGCGGTTACATGGCTCTGGTTAAGTTACATAAACTATGAGTTTTAATATTCTTATCTTTAAAATACAGAAAATAATTTCATAGGATGATTTGAAAATTAAATAAATTGGTGAATTAGAATGTGGCAAATTGAATAAAATGGTATATTTTACATTAGTGTGACAATTTATTACTATAAATGGATTTTACATAACTGTAATTTACATCAATTGTCAATATTATTTCTATGATGAAGATCTCTGACGTGTCTGAGTCAATAGAGAAAGACCACAATCCGGGGTCTTGGTGTTTGGACGATGAGTCTGGCTCTCTGGAGCCCTGGGGGTACCAGCATAAATAAATGTTCCCAGAGGCTGCAGGAAGCTTGTCAGTTAAACCATTTAATTTGAGGGTGGCCCTGAGATGGGATGCCAAGCTTATTCATGGATTCTGAGGTTCAGTGTTATAAACAGACTCATGGAGGTGATGGTTGTTCTCAGTCAATCCTAACAGAAGTACTCAGTCATAATTTCATTACTGGATTCACTGTAACATGGGCAGCTCGGCCAATTCAAAGGAGATGGTGAGACAAATCACACCACCTGGATCGCGAAAGTGGCCTCTTGACTCAGGGTTGGTGACATCCAGTGGGACAGCCCTGTTTCCAAATTCAAGAGTCTGTCAGAGAGTCAGAGAAAGTGTTTCCTTTTGGACAAATGCAATTCCCAGGTCACAAGCTGTGAATCCAGATCTAGAGCTCAAAGAAAAATTTGGCTTCAGAATTGGCATGGCTGAATGCAAGGGGTAATCTTAGGAAGTCAACAGTCCCAGGAACAGTCTCAGAGCCTCGTAATAGAGTCTGAACACACTCACCGGAATGCTGTAATCATTCCCTGGCTTCTGAGAGAGAGGGAGAGACTTGGGATACAAAACTAAAAATTATACTTATTTGCTAATTTTTGGAAATGGGTTGTAGGGGAGAAAAAGCCATTATCACTAAGTTTTGAGCCAAATCAAGCCTCCCTCTAGCGGCATGTCAGTAGCAATAGTCCCTTCTCTTCATCAGCATGTTTTTCATCTTACCCTTTCATTAACACAGTTGTGTATAAGCGGATCTTTCCATGAGCTGAGCTCATGCTCAACACACCCTGAACGCCCTGCCTTCCTCCTCCTGTGGTCACGCGTTCACTCTCCTTCTTTTTCTGCTCTCTCCTCCTCAAATTCCATGCAATGGTGTTAAAATGTTTGTGAAAATAGTGATGAGCCTTCCCTTCCTGCATCCGTGTGTTAGGGTATCTACTGAATGCCCTAGCTATCTTCTCTTCTCAAATCCATCCTTAGTCCTCCAGAGACACTTCTTGTTTTGAATTACTGGGTTCTGTAGCAGTGCTCTGCCTCTCACTCTCCCTTTTCCTACACAGACAGCCAATGCATGCGCCTTTCCCAACATAAGCTTGCGTGCTGTCTATAGTTTTAAGATTAATTTCCCATATTTCTAAGACATCCTAGGTACCTCTCCAGATACAATTGACATAATAAGCAACAAAAATATAGACCAACGAACCAAAATAATGTTTTTGATGGGCAGAGATTGGGGCTCAAATTTGGACTCAGCATACTCTGTGAGGTTTGAGTACAAACAGCTACTTATTTGGGTAAATGAAAATCATCCTGTATTCATAGGCCCACGCAATTGCCTCCAGAGTCAAAGGTTTGATAATATGAAATACAAATACCTGGTGTTCCGGTTGCCATGATGATTTAGTCTCCAATCCCTAGGTTCCTATACAGAATAGTATTGGGAGTAACACTCTTGGAAGAATCCCTTCTAGAATTTCTAAATGTTGCATAAAATTGCCCAACACTTCTATCCTCTTTCTATAAATCCTTCTGAATATAAGCGGCATCTACTTTTACCACTATTCCATCTATGTCTCCCCTCCATTCTTCACTACATTCATTGCTGAAGTTTCAACTCTGGTTCACTTTCTCCAGCATGTTCTCCAGCATGTTCTCCAGCTCCTCTTTCTCCATCATGTTCTCCCAAAAAGAACTCATCTGTCCTCATGTCTCAACCAGTCCTGTACACTCCTCCCCCGATTGTATAGTTGATGTGTCATAGGACCATAAACCTTTAGAGCTAGAATAAATCTGATCTGAGAGTCACCGTGGCTAAATCATCATCATCATCATCTATAAAAATAATTAAAAACAAACAGATGATCTGCTTATAGCCATTGAGCTCACTAGGTTGCTTTTTTCTCACATAAATTTAGAAATTCTAAAACCAAGCCCACCATTTTCCATGATATTCTCAAAATCTATTATATCTTCCCAAAGTCTTCAGCCAATGGAAAGATCGTTCTCAAAGTCACAAAAGCTCTATAATTTAGCTTTATTTTACCCCACTCCTTCATTATCCACACCTAGATGGTAGAAATATATCAGTTCTTCCCTCAAAATGTCTCTCACCCACTTCCTTTCTCTCAATTCAGACTGTTGTTCTCCACACTGATAATCTTGCCTTGTTCACACCATCAGTTCTGACGTTGACTTCCCAGATTTGAGTCTTTCTCACTAAAAACCATCCCATATCCATCATAAACTCTCTTGTCCTAAACCTTTGGTGGCTTGCTAGCCCAGACTACATGAAGGCAATGAAAAATCTTTGAATATACACATTTGTTGTTATTCTGATAACTCCCAGCTACAGGAGTGATGATGCTGATAATGGAGAGCAGGAACCAGGCAGATGCCCATTAAGGGCTGAGATCATTTTTCTGACTGCTGAAAAGGACACTTAACTCTTCAGCCCTTGAAGTTTTTGGTCTGTTACATTTTTAATGTTTTGCTTAAGTTTTTAATACAACATAATTTGCATGAGGCAACTGTAAGGCTTTTATGTGATCCATTTCATTGCCTGAATCTTTCATCTGGGTGAGGGCTGCATTAAGCTCATCCTGAATAATAGCTTCTATTATTTAAATCCGTTATTTAAATTCAATTTTGCCAAGAAGCTATCACTCCTACTCTATCTGCAAATATGGAAACTTAAACGTAGAATTTCCTCCTGAAATTTTCCATAGGGGAAAAAAATGTCATCCATTTAAATGCATCCTTTGAGTACTGCAAATTCTGTGAGCAAACAACTTTAAACAACCTATTTATTTTTCATATCAAAATTAGGATTTTAAAAAATTTTGCTGATTATAAAAGTAATTTGTGTTTACTGTAAAAGAAAAAATGAAACACTGAAGAATCTAAAGTAGAAAGCAGTGTCTACTCAAAATGGCTATGCCCAATGGAAACATTGTGTTATCTCTATATTTTTTTCTAGATTTTTAAACATAAAGAAACATCAATATTTACCTAAGTTGCATCATATGATACCACGCAGACTGCATTTTCCAAAGACAGCCACAACAATATTCCCATCCTGCACGCTCTTCTGCAAGTGTCCTTGGCATTCTCTCAACAAGAATTGTTATTTCTCCACCTCCTGGAATCTGAGCAGGCCGTTGGATAGCTTCAATAGATAGGATATGGCTGCCATAATGTGGCATAAAACTAATTCTGTGCATAGCCCTTAACTGGCCTGGCAACTTCCACTCTCTACTTCTTGGAAGCTGACCACCATGTAAGAAGTAGGACTATTCTGAGAGCACCATGCTGTGAGGAAGCCCAAGAAGGCCTGGAAGATGAAATTCCATGTTGAGAGGTGAAGAAATTAAAGTTCCCCAAAGCACCAGACATGTGAATGAAGAAGCCATCTTGGAAGTGGATTCTTCCATCCCAGCTGATCCAGGTGATTTACACGTGGGTCAAAGACAAACCACCCAGCTGAGCCCTTCCTGATTCCTGATCTACAAAATCAGCAACAGAGTAAAATAGTTGTGTTTTAAAAATTATTACCAATAATTTTTAATGAAATGGGAAAATACTAATTAGGGAATATTAAGTGAAAAAACTTAAGTACGAAACTATAAATACAACATGATGTTAGATGTGCCTTAGCTTGTCTCACCTGCTCACTGCAGCAGCCACCAAAACGGGCTCCCTCGCCCAGACCTAACCCCCTTCAATGCATTCTCTACACTGAAGCCAGAGACATCTTCCTAAATTAAAATAGTTGTTTCAAACTCCAAAGTTCTGGGGTTATTTGTGATATAGCAACAGAAAACCAAAACATATTCCTTGAATATTTTTTATCATAAAACAAATTAAATCCACCTCATCTCTTTTAGTGGTTCTCATATTATATGCATTTACCATATGCTAATTAACTCATCCCTTATAGATGTACTTTTAGACTGTTTTCTCTTTTATTATTGTAAATAATGCTGCAGTGAACATTTCTTTACATGTGCACCTATCTGATTGTTTTCAAGGGTGAATTCTTGTAAGTCATATTACTGAGCCAAAAGATAATTCAAAAATTACATTTTGATATCTTCAGCGTGACTATATTTCAGGAATGTACAAATTTATTCTCACACCAGGAGTCTGTGAGAATGTCACTTCCATCATACTGGGCCTTATCAACTTTTATAGCCAATGTGGTAAAATATACAAAATTTCATTTTTATTGGCCATTTCTTGTATTTTGTAAATTGCTTGTGCATAAAGTATAAACCATTTCAAAGCCATTTTAAAGCTTAGTTTCTTTATATAAATAAATAATTTCATAAATCTATATACAGTAGACATTATTACTGCTCACCAATATTTCCATTCCTCCTCCCTTTCCAGAGGAGCACAGGAGGAATAAATTTCCCTAATTCCATGAACTTATGTACGGCTATGTGCCTTGAGTGGGGAAAAAAAAGAGGAACATGACATGCATCAAATTGCTAGTGCACCAATCTCCCACGTTCTTTCTTCCCCTGCTGCAGCAATCATGAAAACACAGGTTGATAGGAAGATTCCATGAGATCTAAATGGCCTGGAAGGCTAAGCCAACCTGTTGAGATAATTGCTCTGGAGAGTCTCCCAGACCCTCCCTCACCCTTTGTGTGAGAAAGAAGTAAACGTTTTGTTCATATTAATACATTGGGATGTCAAACTGTTTACCACTGAAGAATAACCTAACCTATCCTGACTAGTAAAATACACATCTGGGGGCCGGCCAGGTGGCACAGTGGTTAAGTGTGCATGCTCTGCTTCGGCGGCCCAGGGTTCATAGGTTCGGATCCCGTGCGCGCACCGACACACGGCTTGTCAAGCCATGCTGTGGCGGCATCCCACATAAAGTAGAGGAAGATGGGCATGGATGTTAGCCCAGGGCTAGTCTTCCTCACACACACACACAAAAATACACATCTGGTCATATATATGCTTTCCAAATGCAGACCTTGTCATTGGGTTTGTTGGTTGCTTGGCTTTATCCCTGTCTACACGTATATCAACACGCACAACATGGGTCACCTTGGTAGAAAGATTTAACAATCTGTTATGTATTCTTCTATATTTTTCATTCATGCTCGTAACATTATACAGATATATCCATATGCATATACATAGAAATGTATGTATGTATGTAAAGTGGGATTTTAGCCTTTGTTTTCCAAAAAAAGAAAGTGGATAATTATACCCCCTTTTCTGCCTCTTGCATTTCTTACTCAACAATAACTGGTGGAATGTAGTCACCTTCTATAGCTCTAATTCCCTCATTTTACCGATTGCTCAATAGAACGTAGTCTGCACGCAGTAGAATTCATTCAACCAGTCTCCTCTTGACCGGCATCCACTTTGATCTAGTTTTGTGCCATTAGAAACAATGCTGCAGTAAACACTTGAGTGCCCAAGTCCATTAATACGTCTGCTTTTATTTCTATTGGCATTCTTGGGAGAAGCCCGGTGAGGTTAAATGATATATGTGTTTTTATTTTTAATAAATGCTGTTAGATTACTTCTGCCAAAAACTATAACACTGCACATTTCCACCAGGAATATGAGATATTATTTCCTTTAATTCCCCGGGAGTATTAAGTGTGTAGCTCTTTCTAATCAATGTAAACTGCTATCTCATCACTTCTTAAATTTGCATCCTCCTGGCTACCAGTGCATTTAAGCATCTTTTCATATATCTGTGACCATTTACATTTGCTCTTCTATGACTTTTCCTTAGTCAATTATTCAACAGTGCTTTTCTCTTGTCAGTTTGGAGAAGTACTTTGAATAACATGGACAACTTACCCCTTGTCTGCCATTTGCATTACACTATTTTGTCCTCATGTATTTTGTCCGTTGATTTTAATTGTTTCTATAGCCACACAAAGGTTATTATCATTTCTTTTATAGCATTTAAGTTTCTGATCTTAGTTAAGACGTTATCCCTGACCCCTAAGTTGTAAGATTTTCTTGCAAGAGTATTGATTGTGGGTTTTTTTCTTACACTAGAGTATTTAAGTCATGAGGAACCTACTGTTTTCTTTTTTGATTTTTTAAAAGCTAAGGTATTATTTCTATTTAAAAAATGCGCTTAAGTGTACAATTTGAGAAATTGTGGTAATTATATATGATAAAGTAATCACAGTCAAGATATAGAACAGTTCCATCACCATAAAGTGTTTTCTTACACTCCCTCACACCCCCAGTGCCAGTCCCCAGCAAACACTGATCTGCGCTCTGTTACTCTAGTTTTGAATTTTTCTATACTGTTGTATAAATAGAATCATCCAGTATAGACTTTCGTGCTTGACTTCTTTCAGTCAGCATAATGTTTTTGAGATTCATCCATGATGTTGAATGTATTAATCTTGTTACTTCTTATTGTAGTGTAGAATTCCATAGTATAGATAAACCACAATTTCTTTATCCATTCACCAGTTTTTGCCTATTGTAGATTGTCCTGCTATAAATATTTGCATACATGTCTCTGTGGATATGTTTTTCTTTCACTTGAGTGAATATCTAGGAGTGGAACTTCTGGGTCACATGGTAAGTGTATGTCATACAGTTAGAGATACTACCCGACTGTTTTCCAAAGTGACTGTACCATTTTGCATTTCAGCCAGCAACGAACAAGACTTACAATTGTTCTATATCCTCACCAATGCTTGTACTCAGTATTTTTCAATTCAGCCACTCTGGTAGGCATGTCATTGTGGTTTTTAATTGGCATTTCTCTGATGATCAGCGATGTTGAAAATCTGTTCATACGCTTATTGGCTACTCATATATCTTCATTTGTAAAATATATAGTCATAAATTTGGTCCTTGTTTTAGAAAGACCTTCACTTTTATTGGGATGTTTGACTTAATCTTGAGCTATAAGAGTTCTTTATCTATTCTAGATACAAGTCCTTTGCCTGATGTATGCTTTGCAAAAAAATTTCCAGTCTATGGTTTGCATTTTTATTTTCTTAACTTTGTCTCTTAAAACCCAGAAGCTTATAATCTGAATGAAGTCCATTTTATCATTTTTTATTTATATTTTATGCTTTTTGTATCTTGTTTAAGAAATCCTAGTGTAACCGAAAGTCACAAAGATTTTCTTCAATGTTTTCTTCCAGAAATTTTATAATTTTAGTTTTTACATTTAGACCTGTGATCCACTTGGAATTAACTTTTTTGCATAGTGTTAGGTAAGGGTATAAGTTCATTTTTTTGCATATATCCGAATATATAAGTATTCCAGCACCCTTTGTTAAAAAGACTGTCCTTTCTCCATTGGCTTGCCTTGGCACTCAATTGCCCATACAAGTGTGGGTCTATTTATGGACTCTAATCTGTTCCGTTGGTCTATGTGACTATCCTTAAGCCAATCTTTTTTTTTTATATAATTTTTATTTATTTATTTATTTTTCCCCCCCAAAGCCCCAGTAGACAGTTGTATGCCATAGCTGCACATCCTTCTAGTTGCTGTATGTGGGACACAGCCTCTGCATCGCCGGAGAAGCGGTGCGTCGGTACACGCCCAGGATCCGAACCCGGGCCACCAGCAGCGGAGCGTGCGCACTTAACCGCTAAGCCATGGGGCCAGCCCAAGCCAATCTTGATTGTTATAGATTTATACTAAGTTTTGCAATCAGGTAGTGTAAGTCTTCCAAATTGACTCCTCTTTTCCAAAAACGTTTTAGGTATTCTAAGTCCATTGCCTTTTCATATAAACTTTTAAATCTGCTTGTCAATTTCTTCAAAAAGCCTTTTGTTTTGCACCTTCTCAGACCCTGGAGCATCCCGGATGCAGAACCCAGAACTGGGGGGATGTGACTACTGAGGGGGCCCAGAGTATGCAGTAACAGGGAACAGATTAGCCTTCCTGCCTGAAACAACTAACAAATTGGAAAATACATTAAAGAAAGTTTCTCAAGACATTGGACATCGAGTAATGAAGGACAGTGACCCCTGAGAGATGAGAAACAAATGAAGTGAGCCCTAAAATTGCCCCGGCTATGACCCGGAGAGAGTTTCCAGGCAGCAGCACAGGGAGGGGAACCCAGGGGGAGCACAGCATTCTCCCTAAATTGAGGAGAAGGAGCTGGGACCCAGGGGGCTAAGGCAGCTAGAATCAGCAGGGCAGAGCATTGAAGAGGAGAGCACTGCAAGGAGAGAGAATTGCAGAGATCTACGAGAGTATTCTTCAGCACGTGCATGTGAGGAAACTATCAAAAGGATTAGAGGGGAAAGTCTTCCAGGATAATGGGGGGCCAGAGCAGTGCCTGCTCACACCGTCTGGAGTGGAAAATCCTCATAATTATAAGGACTGGTAGAATACTGAAAAGTTTTTCCTCAGTAGTGGAGAAAATTTTACCCTAGACTAGGCGTTACTCTGTTCCCTCCTAGCAAAGCTTAAAGCACAACCCAAAAGCATCAAATTGTTTCCAAGTAACTTAAATGCATCCCAAAACGAAGCTTAAGTATATTTATAGGAATGTTATAACATATAGCACCCAAAAAGGAAAAAACCACAAAGCCTGGTATTTTTCTCTTAGAGTGTTTTAGCAGATAATGTCCTTGCCTAGGCTTAAACTTCAAACTCGTCTCTTAAGCAGTGGCCCTAGTCATAGTTCAGATCTTTTGTCTTCAACTGAGCCACTTTGAGTCCTCTGCATATGTGTAGTTTGTGAGTCAGAGATATGGGTACACCCATCCCTCCGACCCCCGCCACCCTCTTCAGTGGTCACAGCATTCCAGCTTCAATCTTCTGGTCCCCACGTGCACCCCCACAGCTGCTGTGTGCACTGCCATGTGGAGGCAGAGACAACACTTGTAGAGCTTCTGATCTCCCCTCATTCCTTCTATTCCTCAGACTGAATAATCTCAGTTGGCCTATGTTCGATGTCACTGACTCTTTCTTCTGCCTGCTTACATTTGCATTACATCTTATATTGAGCCCATCTAGTGAATTTGTCATTTCAGTTATTATACTTCTAACTCCAGCTTTTCCATTTGGTTGCTTTTTATAATTTCTATCTTCTTATTGATATTCTCTATTTGGTGACACATTGTTCTCCTGATTCCTTTTGTTCTTTGGACTTGGTTTTCTGTAGCTCTTTGAACATATTTAGAATAGCTGACTTAAAGTCTTAATCTAGTAAGTCCAAGGTCTAGGCTTCCTGAGGGACAATTTCCATTGGATTCCTGTGTATGGACCATGTCTTCTTTTGTATTGTCTCATAATATTTTTTTCTTGAAAACTAGACATTTCAAATAATATGTCTGACAACTCTGAAAATCAGATTCTCTCCACCACCCAGGGTTTGCTCTTGCTGCTTGTTATAGATTTTATTGTCTGTTTAGTGACTTTTCTGAAATAATTCTTTAAGTCTGTATCTTTGTCATGTGTGGACACTGAAGTCACTACTTATTTAGCTTAGCGATCAGCTAATGATTAGACAGAAATTGGCTTAAATGTCTAAAACCCTTAAGTCTGTGGGTATTTGCCCAGCAGCTCTGTGTGCATGTTGGGGCGTGTCCTTGACACTCAGCCAGGTGATTTACAACTCTGCCTCCGCTGCAGTTGCTGCTTGCACAGAGCCTCAAAGTCAATCAGGGGTGAGGACTTGGGACTTTCCTCAAGTCCCAGGTGTCTCCTGAACACATGTATAGCCCTATGCATGTGTGTGACATTTTAGCCCCTGTGGACATCTCATTTGTTCCTTTAATAGTCTTGTCTTCCTTCTTTAAAAGTTAAGACATTTAAAGCTTTAGATTTTGAAGAGTTCAGCTGTTCTGGGTCATTTTATTTTGTTTGGGATTTCTTTTATATTTCTCCTATAATTCAAGGGTTTTCTAAAAATATGTTTCTTGATTTCCAAGTGATTAAGATTTTTTAATCACTCTTTTATTATTTAGTTCCAATTTTTTTGGATTATAATCAGAGAATATGGTCAGAAAAATTTAATGTTTTCTTCATGGCTAAGTCCATTTTTTAAATATGTACATGAGCATAGAAAAATCCAGTTTTGCATTTGAAGTATGTAAATTTCTATACACAGTTATAAAATCAAATTTGAGTATGAGCAAATTCCACTATATCATTTCTTCAAAAAAAATTTTTTTTCAAAGGGAGACTGAAGCCAACCGAAAGAGTGGCCAAAGCTGGAACAATTTGAGCAACAAAATAAATAAAATAGTATGGGGTTTAAACCTAAAATATAAAATAAATTTCTGTAAGTACATACTGATATAAATAAATGATTGAATACATAAATAATTAGGGAGAGAATAGACAAATTTGTCATGCAGAATTCCAAATAATTTATGAAGCAACTCTACACTCAAGGACATGGAGACTAACTCTCACTTCTTAAGTGTGGGCTGTGCATAGTGACTTCCTTCCAGAGTACAGCATGGAAAGAGGAGGGGAAAATTAACCTTACAGTGGAAAAACACAAACACTACTTCATCCAGGTTAACACCTATGCGATAAACCACTCTGATAGTATGTTCCCTTGATATGATGTAATGGGAAGGGCACTTTACCTCTGTGGTATTTCTGCCAAAAATCATAACTTCAGTCTAATCATGAGAAAAAAATCAGGCAAATCACACTTGAGGGACACTCTACAAAATATCTGACTAGCATGCAAAACTGTCAAGGTTGAGGTGTCAACAAAAATGTCAGAATAAGACCTGTCAAAGTTCTCCCTCCATAAAAGCAATGAGAAACTGGCAAAAATGTTCACAATAAACTTTATTAATGCTCTATAAATTAATTTAGCATTTGTAGCAACTTTGAGACTAGTCAGTGAAAAAAACCTTAAAACAAACAAACAAAAAATCCCACTGAATCTCAGCAAAAACAGCAAGGTTTGTGGCATTTTAACTTACCATTTTCCACTCCTCAGCTTTGGAGGCTTTGAACAATAACAGCCTGCATTCCTAACGTAAGAGGGAGCAGATTGCGGCTGGAGCTCTCTCTCAAAGACTCGTTACCAAGATTGTTATTGGACCAATCTTATGGTTCCCTGGCAGCCCTCATGCAAAAACCTGTCTTTATTTGACCTGATTCAAATTATCCCCGTGCTAAAGCTTCATCTTGGAAAGCATTTGTCCACTGTTTTAAAATCTTGGCTTCCTGAGGCAATAACAGTTGGGGCAAACAATAGACTAACCAAAAAGCTTGAAAGGAAAAGCTGAGGAATGAGATTGCCACAGGGGCTAAAATGTCACACACATGCATAGGGCTATACACGTGTTCAGGAGACACCTGGGACTTGAGGAAATTCCCAAGTCCTCACCCCTGATTGACTTCGAGGCTCTGTGCAAGCAGCATTAAAAGAAGCTAGAATATGATAGTATGTTCCAAATGCTGGGAGAATATCACTGTAAATCTAGGCAGCTCAGCTATCTTTTAGGATAAAGCCCCACTGAAGATTAGTTCAGTCCAAAATTACAAGAAACAACATAAAGAAACAATCCAATATGAGCAAGAATCAGTGGATACCAAAAGAGTAGTACAAGTATCCTGAACTTGCTGCATAATAGAAATGTTGGAGAAAAGCTATTAAAAAAATCATAAGAAAATAATTTACAAAAAATAGGAAGTGAGCAGGATATTATGACTAAAAGATAGTCTTAAAAAAGAACAGATCTTGAGCAATTAATAAACATATTTTCTTTAAAATTACACATAGTAATTTTAGAAGAAGAAGATTAACTGGTATTATATATTGAAGATATTACACAGAAAGAGAAATTCAAAGATAAAGATGTTGAAAACCTAAGACATCGGTCAGATAGACTGAGAAATTCAACATTTAGTCGATAGGGGTTCCTTAGCTGAATATAGAAAACGAAAGTGGCTGCTCAAAAGATAACATCTGAGAATTTCACAGAGTCAATGAAAGACATGAATCCTCTGATTTAGGAAACATTGGAGGCAGAAAAATCACACCTACTAATTCAAGTAGAAGTGAAACAGCAGAATATAAAATAGAGACAGAAGATCTGAAAGGTGGCCAGACGAAAAATGCAGTGTTTACAAAAGGACAACAATTAAACTGGCAGCATTAAAAGAAGCCAGAATATGATAGTATGTTCAAAATGCTGGGAGAATATCACTGTAAATCTAGGCAGCTCAGCTATCTTTTAGGATAAAGAAAAAAATACATATACCAAGAGTTGAAAATAATGTGAAGCAACTAGAACTCTTACGCTGTTGATAGGAAAATAAATTAGTACAATAACTTTTTTTTCCTTGCTAAAATGGAGATAATATGGTTAGCACATTATAAGCATTCAACAAATATTAGTTTTTTACTGTTTAGTAGAGGTAGAGATGAATATCATAAAATGGTTTAAACGTCCAAGTTCACTTTACAAAGAAAAATAAGTGCCCGAGTCAATGAATAAGCAAACAAACAAACAAAAAATAGAAATACCTTGTGGTACTGAGAATGGATTCCTAGGAATCATTAAAAAAATACAATATGCTCAACTTGAAATATATGTAATTAGAATTTATAAACATTTAATATAATGCATAGAAAAAGGCATCTTTAATTTGGTACTCTCTTTTCTAACTTTTGATTATTTTTTGTTTGTTTATTCCTGATGGAATAGCCTCTTAGGAAGTTATTTTCAAATACATGTTCCCAGAAGTTCTGTGAAAATCATTTTGACACTGGGTGGAGAGAGGTTGGAGATGAGAAGGTGGAGTTCTCAGGGCTCACTCCCAGTTCAACTAGAATAACTCCTTTATTTTTCTGCTTATACACTGAGCTTTCGTACACGATAGGAGACAGGGGCAAATTGCTATTTTTAATCACAGCTACTTTTAATTAGAATCAAATTAGTAATTAACAGAACATTTTAGTAAATTTGTTTAGGCACATTCAGCAGTAAGAGAAGGGGTGTGCTTAATTGTTCTATAAAATAAAGAACAAAATACTTTGGGGCTATAAAGAAATCTGGTAAGAGTGGATGAGAAGATAAGGAAGGAGAGAGAGAGAGAGAGAGGCAGAAGAGAAGCTGAGATTGAGTGAAGGAGGGTCAATAAATCTTCCTTGTGGTGGAGTGACCAAATGGCGATGCCTACTCTTCCATTGGAAATTATGGTGTTTCTCTGATGTAAGACCGTCATCTGGCTCTCTCCCATACAGTAAGTAGAGCTTATTGATGAATTTTCCTTACAATTTAAATTGCTAAGATGGCTGAGAAATGTTTGACAATGTATTTAGAAGCAGTTCTCTTGGAAAGGGGCACTGAGGTAGAGGAATCCATGAAAATGTCACCACAGGAGTTTGTATAAATCCGTGAGGAGAGTCTGACTTCCATGGGGTGTAGAATTTTAGGGGTTGGAAGTGTTGAACCAAGTCTGGAATCTGGGCTTCATGAATAATGTTTCATTTGGAGAAAGGATTTTATGCTAAGTTTGAAAATTATTCCTGTAGTAAATGATTCATACAGTTACATCCTGTTTTGAACACAGAAGAAGCCATGCCATTTTCCATACATCATAAGAATGTTTACTGAAGTTGAATCTACTGTAAGAATCACACCCAAAAAAATGGTTTAACTCAATCCTTTTCTGGCTGGATTGGAGGTGACATCTATACTAATGGAGTAGGGACCATAGTCACAAAAGAATTGTTGATTTCCAAGAACGAAGTGGGACCAAGGTGCGCCCTTGGCAGGGGACCTTTAGCTACTTCACAGTTAGTAAGCTTTTGCTATACAGTGTGACTTTCCCTAGGGTACTATTTGCTGGTCAATACATGGCTCCGCTATTCTAAGCCACTTCATTGGTCAAAGTGTGAGTCTCTTCTAAAAACCTAACAGGGTCAAAAGTTGATGGTCAATACTCATTTGTTGAATGAATAGTTGAATGAATAAGTGAATGTATGAATGTCATTTAAAGCTTTGTAAATATCATGTTCTCTATTGGTAAAACCTTTCTAACCCATTTTTTAGAGATTCTTTCATTATGAAAGGAGAAATATAAACGTAAATCTTATAATGATAGTGCTTTGTCAATTGTGAACGTAAACACAGTATTTAGTAATACCACTTCTGGTAGTAGAATATGAATATGAACCTAAACAATAGTCACACAAGGTCATTTATGTGTGGTCATGATTGGAGGAGCCTATTTGCATGAGATACAAGGAGCCTTCTAAAGAAAAGTTCATTTTAAGAAAAAAAGAGTCAGAAAAATAAATCTGAGGATAGGCTGAGGTTAAAGAAGATTGGCCATCTGGGGCCTGTGTTGATCATGTTAACCTTTAGCCCTAATGGTTTTCCTTCCCCCTTCTCTTTATCCCAGGTTCTTGTGCCAGAGTACAGAGGAGTGGAAACTAAAACATATATTTCAAATAGCTACTTCCTTAAGAAGTCTGTTAGGCGTTGGTACCGTAACTCACCAATATTCTGGGATCCACACAAGAGAAATGTGAAGAAAGAAAGAGAGAATGACGTTCCTTACTTGTGCAGAGGACCTTGAGCAGAGTGAAGCCACCTTTTACATGTCTTAGATCCTAGAGTGTTTACTGGTGACATCGGCACTAGAGGCCCTTTTGGCACAGGTGTATGGCAGCATAGAGAGGCATTTGTCCACTCATTCATTTACACGTTCCTTAACCGAGATTTATTGGGGCCTTAGATAACGTGCTGAGGATTTAACTGAGTAACACAAACCCCTTTATTGAAGGCAGTGTTGGACAAAACAAACAAGTAGATCAATACTTCCAGGACACTGTGAAAGAGGAATGCGCTATGTGATATAGGATTTTTTAGATGGGCAGTCAAGACTACTCAGAGAAGATTTCTATACCAGGTTCATAACCTGAGTGTTAAAGGAGGAGTAGATGTTAGAGGAAGCATGTTTTCATGGCAGAGACAAGAGTAATTGTGAAGCACACAGACATGAGACAAAACTAAATTTGCAGAATATTTTGGCAAACTACATGCCATCATCTACTGAATCCTTCTTTGGGTTTATCTAAATAGGTCATAAAGTTCATAAAGTATTAATTTTGAAATACTCAAAGGAAATAGGCACAATTTTTCAATTTGGTTTGTTAACTCTTCTGTCCTTACGCCTCTTACAATCTACTTTTCAATAATGACTCTGGTATTTCCGTTGGTTGCTTCTCTTTTCAGCTGGCTTTTTACAGTATCCCAGGTCAAGTTTCCTGTATGCCAAGCAGTAACTGTGAATTCTTTTTTTGATCATAAAGAAAGCTCCAAAACTTTTTTGTCTTCACACTGCCTCGATCATTGCCTCTGCAGAATAGAAACCAATCTCTATATTTTTACATAAACTTTCTTAGCACAAAAATTCACAAACCTGACTGGATATTCTTTTTGCTTAGATGGTCTTGGTAGCTATGCTCCTCAACTGACCACCTTGCAAGTGGGCAGTTTCTATAATGAAGTGAAAAATGAGATTATGTTGATTTAAAACTTTGTGATATGTTCTGATATCCATTCCAGGTGCCTGTGGTTCAGATAGATATTTTTGGCAATGTTCTGCAAAGTTGGAAAAACATTGCTCTGTGGGTTTCTGAGAAACATTTGCTATTTTTCTCATATACGTCGTGCTAGTAGCAACTTCTAATCAGCAGGAAACAAAGGGCATGAGCAATTTATCCATTAAGTGAGTTATATGAAGTAAGCAAAAGAAGGAGACTTGCTGATGGTTAAAAGTGATATTTTTACATTTTGGTCAATGACCATTTCTCATAAATGTTTTAACATATGCTAAACTGAAAGTATTTTGGTTGAATTGTTAGTGAGCTAGCAAAATCTCAATATTTTTAACATGATTTTTTTTTTAAAGAACTCAAAAATAACCATGGAGCTTTTTCCAAGACTACTTAAAAATCACTTTTCAGTTGAGATGCCAAACTTTTAAAATCAGTTTTGGAAAATAAGAAATCTATATAAATTTATCAATTAATATAGAAATAAAGTGTAAAAACCAAAGAACAAAAGAAACTCAAATGTTAGAAATCTTCTAATTTTTGAAGAACTTTAAAAACTAAAATTTTAAAGTACAATTCTATTAGTATCACTATCTAGTTTTCTGCATTATTTTTTCCAATTTTTTTATTTTGAAAAATTAAAATCTATATGAGTTGTAAGAATTCATCAAAGGACATCATTTTACCACATTTGCTTTTTCTTTCTCAAATACTTCAGCATGTACCTTCTAAAAACAAGGATACTCTTCTACATTACTGTAATCAAATTATCACAATCAGAAAATATAACATTTAAAAATACAATTATTTAATATATAGTCTATATTTAAATTCCTCCAATCGTCCAAACAGAATTCTTAACAGATGTTTTTTGATCCAGAGTACATGAAGAATAACGCATTGCATTCAGTTGTTATTCTCTTTAGTTGGCTAATAAAGCAAAGCTTTGTTAATTGTTAGTAAATCAAAGCTAAATTTATTACAACTAGTTGAAGCAAGGGAGAATCATCTTGACAGAGTAAGATTCTCAAAACAGAAAAAGTTCATATGGTTCCAAATTGGAAGAATGCACCTCAATTGGATTCATTTAAGGTTTTTCTCATGATTTGACTGGAGTTAAACATTTTTGCCAGGCATACTACACAGGTGATTTTTGCGTCCTCTGTACAGAACATGATGTCAGTTTCTTCCATTATTGGTGAAATATGGCTTGATCATTTCTCCAAGGTGTCATCTCTCAGATTTACTCACTGCACAAGTTCTTTTTAGTAAGTAATCTGTGGGGGAAAGTTTATGAGGACATAATATTGTGTTCATAAATCCACTAATTATTAGCTTCCATTGATTCTTTCTGTCGTTACTATGATAGGTGAAAAAGAATAAATTTTAATTTCTATAATTTTTTCAACATGTTAGTTGATATTTGTCCATAAAGTAGAGCTTTTCCTTTTCCTCACTTTGTAATTACTATTATTTAATAGCAATATACATATTAGGTTCCTTTCTTATTGCAGTGTGTTATGTTCTTATTCAGATTGATAGCCAAGCCATTCCCCATTTGGCCAGTGGGAGCCTATTCATGCATGCTCCAGGATCCTTTTGATATGTACCTATAATTTTTAAAAGAAATTCCTTACTTTCTGTAACAAGAAGACTTTCTAGTCTTACCTTGTACTTTCCTTGCCTTAGCCCCGGAATCAATATTTCTCCAAGGGACCCGTGTTTTTTTCTATCCATTTCCAAGCCATTGCCACTCACCCCCCTGCAGGTAGTCATTTCATTGGCTTCAGGTTTTCACTTCCTGTACTTATTTTTTCAAAATTAAAGCAATATATACTAAATATTCCTTCTCATTCTTTCTTATCCAAAAAAGGAGTGCATTATAGGTACTTTATTGAACTTAATTTTTTTTTTCACTAAAGAGCTTGTCCTGAAAATCACTGCATATGAGTTCATAGAAATTTTCTTCATATTTTGGTTTAAAACTGCATAGAACTTCATTTTGTGGTGAACAGTCATTTATTCAGTCAATCTCCTGTATATGGGCTACATTTTTTAATTGTATTTTTGTAAGTGTATCTTAACAGTAAATTCCTAAATTTGAAGTTTTGTTAGATACTGCCAAATTCTTCCCAGAGAGCTGAATCTATGTTGTATTTATATCAGCAATATATGGAAGTACTTGTTTCCAAAGCCTTCAAACAAAGTGTTCTCAAACTTTTGTGTTTTATAAATCTGATAAAGAATATATGGAATCTTAGTATAGGTGAGATAAATATGAAATTCTCTTATCATGAGTGAAGTTAAATGTCTTTTCATATGTTTAAAAGTCATTTGTATGTCTCTTGTGTCTCTTTTTGTAAGCCATTTATATCTTTTGCCTTTATTTTTATTTGGTTTTGGTATTTTCCCCTGTAATTTAAAATGTTCTTTAAATACTTAGAATGATCACTTTTTACCTGTGATATATACAAATAATTTCCTTTCTATGTATCAATTTTATTTCCATGTTTTTTTGGGGGGGATGTCATACAGAATTTTTTTTCAATATTTCCTTTCATTGCATCAGGATTTTGAGTTATAGGTAGACTTTTTTTCACCCAGTTTATAAAGGAATACCATGTATTTTTCCCTGGTAGTTGCATAGATTTAATTTGTGTATTTAGATCACTGATTCATTTGGGGTTTCTTTTTCTTTTCCAATTCTCGTGCCTCTAATTGTTTCTTCTAATCTAATTTCATGGGCAATACCTCTAATTTATTGTTAAATAATAGTGGAGATAGAAAGTATTCATGCTTTATTCTTGAACTTGATGGGTATATCTCTTTTGCTTCCACATTAAAATGCTGGCTTTAGGGCTGAGTATATAATGTTATATGTATGTGTGTATATTTCTATATTATTGAATAAATTTTAATCAGAAATGGGTGTTGGATTTTATCACGGGCTTTTTAGCATCTATGGAGATAATTATGTATTTTTCTTTTATATCTATCAATATAGTGAGTTTTACAAATGAATTTCTATCTTTAGATTTATTAAATAAACTTCAATTAATGATGCTATATCTTTTCTTAATGTAGTATTAGATTTTGTTTGCTAATGTTTTATTTAAGATTTTTAGATTGATGTTAAGAAACAAAATTGGTATGTGCTAAATTTTTTCAGTTTAGGAATCAATGCTATTCTTGCTTTCTAAAAATATTTTAAAGGGTTCCTTAATTTTCTACGTTCTGTAACAATTTATACAGCATTGGAATTATCTAATCTTTGAAGTTTTGATAGAATTCTCTGTGGAATCATCTGGATGTGATGCTTTTTTATTGGGTAGTTCTTTAATAACTCTCTCACTCTTTCTGTGTCTCTTTCTGTCTTTCTGCCTTTCCATTCTCTCTCTTTCTCTCTTTGTCATATGCAAATCATCTGTTTAAACTTTTTGTCTCTATTATAATCAAATTTGATAAATTATATTTTTCTGAGATATTATCTATTTCATCTAAGTTTTGGCATTTATCTGCATAAAGTTTTGCACAGTCTTCTCATAATATTTTAAATCCTTCTGTTTCAATTGCTGTTTTATCCTTGTTCTCACCCTTGTTCTTCAACCATTGTTACCACCTCTGTTTTAATCTTAGACCTACAGTTAAATATATTCAGTGCTGAAAATCAGTCCTTTTGCTCAAGTTTCTTCAATCACGTCTTGAGTGGGGTAAGCTTGTCCTGTAATTGATTTTGCAGGAAGGACTCATACAGTATTCCTGGAGTTCTTACAGGATTAAACAGTTTCTATAGACTTGACACTTGAAAAACAGTTTTGCTGATGTAACACCCGTAGCTCACACTTTCTTTCCTTGAGTTATTGGAACAAAGGTCCCACCTTTGTCTTGGTTTCAACGTCCTTGTCTAGAATTTTGATGTCATCAGATTTTCTTTCATTGATATGTGACTTTGTCTTTTTGCGCGAATATTCCAAGGATAATTTTCTTTATGCTTAAAGAAAGATATTGAAGCTAAACATTAAAGGGCATATTTTTTTCAGTATATGGTGATCTCTTCAATTACATAGCTTCGGGACTTCTTTGTTTCTGAATTTTTTTGAATTATGGTTTAAAATATTTTCAATTATTTTATTTTAGTCTTTAACATCTCCAACTATGCCTGTCTTTTATCTTCTTTGCCTATATTGATCAATTTCTCTCTGAACATTTTGTTTCTTTCATTATTTCAATTTTGGTTTGTCTTAGTTGTTAGAATGCCTTTCCTAAATCTTCCTTATTAACTTTGACGTTTAAGCTTTTCTCTCTTGGACACTCTGTAATGTAGCTAATATTAACACATGTTAATATTTATCTTAATATTGAAAACTTATTTTCAGAGTGAATGAACTTAGATGTCCATTTCTGTTCTAAATTTTGGAATTTATAATTCAAAGTTTTTTAATGCCAGTTTTTACTTAAGCTTGTTTAATTCAGTTTGGAGTGTTGTGTTAAAGGTTTTACTTTAATTATTTAGTTAATTAATTAATTTCCTTGTTAGCTCTTTTATTAGAGAGAATTTTTATCAGTTGAGATGTTTTGATTCTCCTTTTCTTGTTTTCTTTTTATATTAGGTCCATATGGAAGTACTCTGCAATTTTTAGTTGATTCAGTATTTGAAAAAAATTATTCTGGATTGGCAATAACAAATGTCTACATACAAGACTTTCAGATGGCTAATTAGGTTTCTCTGTTCAAGAGTTCTCTCTTCTGTTAATATTTTGAAGTGCAGTTTATTTAATGGATACTACTCTTTTCAGGGAAAGAGGCTTTGATTTGTCTTCTCTTTTTATCATGTCTTTTTTTCTTCCTTTGGAAAAATAAATTTTCTTTTTCTTTTACATCTTGCCCTTCACCATGAAGTCTCAAATGTGTGCCTCCTGCTTCCCTATGTGCTCTTCTCCCTCAGAAGTAGTGATACAAAATGAAAGGAGTAAAATAAAAATTATACAAGGAAAGAAAAAGATAAGCAAAAACTGTTTAAAATACTTAAGAGAATATGCTACTTGGATAAAATTGATAGAATGATGAGTTTCAAATAACAGAGGACACAACTTAACACTGGCTTAAATATAGGTTGGATTTATTATCTCTCATTACAAAAAGGCGAAGTTGGGTTAATTCCGTGACTTATTGTTCTCAAAGGCACAGGTTACTTTACCCTTCACGTTGTCATATTGAATTTTGTTTTCACATTTGCCGTCTTATGGTCTAAATCACTTGGACAAGAATGTTCTTCTGTAAGAAATAGCAAAGGCCAGAAGAATGTCGTTTTCTTGAGGGAGTAAGGTAAACTTTCTCAGAACCTTAACTTCCCCCACTGCCACAAACCTGGTATTTTTCCTTCATGTCTCCTTGTCCAGATTTCATAAAATTATATATAAGTTTACCAAGATTTATTTTTAGATAAATAAATATTTTCTTGTCCTGGACCACCAGGTATTTAAACTCTGTGTTCTTTTAAAAAACACAAAAGGGGTATGAGACGATTGTTGATTAAACCACCAATTGTGTCTGACACAGATAATAAACATAACAAATTCCACTAAAACATAAGTGTATTTAATGGGAGATAAAATAATAAGAATATCCTAAGAATATGAAGGATAATAATCTTGAAAATATCTTAGAGTAAATTAAAATTATAGGATCATCTTAGAACAAGTATCTGAAAGATAATAATCTTAGAACATTCAGTAGAGTTCTTAATGATTTTTCTCTCTAGATTAGAGTAACTGTAGGACGTCTTTGGGAAGAAAGTCACAGCACAGAGAACTTAGCTCTCTAATTATTTCTAAAGATTCAACTCCTAAAATTTGAGATCTTACATTTGTGGACAGGCAATATCAATTACCAGTTAATGCTGATCCTTCTGGTTCTACAGACTTACAAAGCTGGTACCAAATTCTCCCCTTACGAAACATAGTGCCCAAGAAAGTATTAAAAATTATTTAACTGTATTCTTATTAGGGATCATATGAAGAGGCAAAGGAATTGAGCATTATTTTCTCCCCACTTCTCTTCCTCTTTTGGGAGAACTTGTCCGTTAGAAATCGTGCCTCCTTAGCCTTGATGACTGGGCCAGAAGGAGTAATATGCAGCATGTTGACTGTACTTAATAATACTGTATTGCATATTTGAAAGTTGCTAATAAAGAACTTACAAGTCCGCACTACAAGAAAAAAAATTTGTAACTATGTATAATAATGGTTGTTAACTAGACTTATTGTGGTGATCATTTTGCAATATATACAAATATCAAACCACTGTGTTGTACACCTGAAACTAATATAAGTGTTATATGTCAATTATACCTCAATAAAAAAAAAAGAACACAATAACACAAAACAACATAAGAAAATGTAAGGTACAACATTCCATTAAGAAGAAAGGAAAATGAACTTATTTCCTCGTTTATGTAAAAAAATGCAGAAAGCTAAATATGACCACTATTTCCATGATAAATTTATTGTGGGAAATATCAAATTATACAATGATTTACACATTCTAATCTAAATTATTTTAGAAGTATTGGTGATCTATTATACTGAACCTTATTTACGTAAACACTATTTTGGCCATTATACAAATTATTTTTCAAGAAATCAACTTTTGAATACATACTATGTGTCCGGCACTGGGCTAAATTGCTCTGCATAGCTCCCTATTAAATAACTGCTAGTATTAATACTTTGTACAGGTGAGGAAACTGTGGCTTATGGAGTTTAAATAACTTCACCACTATAACACAGTTAGTGAATGGTATAGATGGGTTCTGAACCCATGTAATGGTCTTGTATGCTTAACAAATTGTCTTAGTCAGAGCAAGTAACATTATTAATTTAAATGTAACTATCTATAGAACTTGTTACCACAGTATTCTTTAGGTAGAGAACAGAACAGAAAGGGGTATACCACGTCTTCAATAGATAGGCCCAAACTTCATGCCATATTTAGGACTCGCCTAAGGAGATAACAAACTGATTATAATGAATTGTCTATACGGCCTTCTATGATCAGACTCAAGAGAAGTTTCTTTAGCCTTGCACCTATGAAATGAATTGTCAGTGGTGACTCCATTTTGTACCCTGGACTTCACCTTGTTAAAAATATGAAACTGTGCTGACCATGCTGACTTGCCAAAAAGGGAGTTATTTGCTGAGACAGAACTTTCTGAAGGACTGTCCAAAAACATACTTTTTCTGGTAGCAACCATATGCCCTTGAGTAAGCCAATAAACTGTAGCAGAAATTTACCCTCCTTAACAAACAATGGAGGGAACTGTTCTGGGCTCTCTTTCTTGCTAATAAAAAGTCTGGACTTTCCAGCTGCTGCTGGAACTGTGTTCCTTGAATTGCAATTCTAAGACCCCAAATAAATGCTACTCTTCTATTTTACAGTTTTTTTTAATAAGTTGGCATATTTGGTGTTAGAGATATGGGATGTGAAGCGACTTTCCACCTATTTCTGGGGCTGCTGTTGGTTTGGAGCAAGACCCCTGTGTGAGCCTCCTGTGCTCTGTCATCTCCCTGACAGCCTCAGGCCAGGTGAGTCCTCTCAGTTCTGAACCTCCACCTTGGTTGAGGTTCTGGCTTTTATCTGGGTGTCTTTTGGAACTAGTTTAAGAGAATTTACTTCCTCTTTTGGTGAGTCCATACTTGTAGCAGGAAGTATGCAGTCTATTGCTACAGGGATTCAGCTCTTTGGGGATCCCTGCTGGATTTATGTTAAAAAATTATGGGCCCTCTGCATATCAATTTTTAGAGAAATGGCACTGGTATACCAAGGATGATTTAAAACTTGCTTGGCCCCAATGGGGCTCTTTTGAAATATATAAATTAGTTTATTTGCATGCACAGTTAGAAAATAAGAGATCTAAAACTAAGCAAGTGGAACGGGAAGCTTATTTTGATTGGTATGTTGAAGTGTCCTGGGAAGTGCCCCATCCTGTTCAAAAGGCGGGGAAACGTGATTCCAGTGTTTTAGGCACTGTTGAACAAGAAGGCCTATCGTAGTAAAGAAGTTTTAGGGAATCCAAAGGCAAGATAGGTTCCACCTGGTCTATGGACCAGGATCTTGTGCCTTTCTGGAAATGGGTGAACTTTTGGATAATTTGGGATTGTAACAGCCATTCTGGAGAAACTTTCTTTTGGATAAGTCCACCTTAAGGGGCACCCTTAAAAGAGAGGATTCCAAACCTCTCAGAGACAATGGAATGCATTCTTTGATTCCTATGCAGAAGCTTCTAAAAGAAAAAATGACTTCAAAAACAGCTATAAAAGGGTCCTCACAGCATGCAAATAAAAAAATCTTTAGTAAAAGTCTTTGGCCTTCTGAGCAGGTAAACTTTACTTAGTCCATCTGCCAGAAACACAATTTAGATTCAACTATTCTTTTGGGTTTTGTACCTGAGACATGGCTAAAAATTTTAAAGATCTTTGTGTCTCTCTGTATGTATATACATATGTGTGTGTATATATACATATATACATACATATATATGTATATATACACACACATATGTATGGTATTTTTCTACCTCTGGATGGTATTGCCAAAATTAAACATTTATATATATTAAGTATTCCTAAAATTCTCAGAAATATAGAAACTAACCCAAACGTCTTTCAAGTTCACCTTGTCTGAGATCAGGCATGTCTTTAGAGTTATCAATACTGAATGAAATACAAGCATACAAGTTTTTCTATCTGGGTTTACTAATCAAATAATTGTTTACTAGTCAAATAATTCTGTTACAGAATTTGTCAACAAGAAAAATAACTTAAGATGATGGTTAACTCTTTAATGTCTAATCCAAACATAATTGTTAAAAACAAGTGTTTAAATAAATGTAAATAAGATAAAAGCTTACACTAAGCTAAACTAAATAATGGATATCCATTAAATATCTAAATCATTTCCAGATAGGATAGTCACTGAGACATTGACTGCTAAACATACAGGGAAACAAACAATATTTGGGTCCACCAATAGACATGTTTTGTGCCACATTGAAAAGTTTGCTGTAAAGAGAAATATGCTTCTAGAAATTATGAAATTTGTTTATGGGTTTGCTAATCTACTACAGGATGCTAATAGATGAGCTTATAATATCTGATAGCTCACAATTTCATGCTTCCTAGTTTTCACTGGAAAGCAAAGAGTTAAAAAAGTTGGAAGAAGAGCTGAGAATATAAGGTGAACCAAAGAGAAAATGTCAGAACACTTAGAGTGATAAACATAAATTAACTCTGTGCAAACTGTGTGCACGGACGCTGAGAGAGTGCAGTCAAAGCAGCAGGAGCCTCTGAAAGATGAGAAGCAATGGGATTCTCTTGAGAGCTTTTTCCTACTATGGAAGGATTCACTGTAACTTTTTATTTTTCAAACTATTGTCACAGACCATTGAGAAATTATGATTAATGTTTATTTAAACAGAACATGTACATGGTATCTACATTTATCAATATAGATAAATGGATAATACATATCTTCAACTTTATTTATAATTCATAGATAAATTTATTATAAATTTATTTATTATATATAAATAAAAGAAAATAATTTCATAAAATGCAAAATAGAAGGCACATATGGCATATATTAAGCATAGGAAATACATATCAGTTTGTTAAACTTTTATTTCAGATACTTATATGGTTTTATATATATAGGCAAATGCTGGACCATGATATACACTAGATTTCTTGCTGTGGAATGATTCAACATGTTTGAAAACCATTGCTCTTATACTACAGTAAATTGAGCAACAGAAAGGTCTGTGCAGCCAGATGGAGAGGCCAATGCAAGAACCACCACCCTTCCTGTCCTGTAGGCACACAAGGATAACTCCTCAAGGCCAGGCTGTAATCATTCTCTGACAGGCTCATACGCTGTTGCCTGTTTTTTCAGATTTACAGCCAGGCAACAATCTTTGTTCAAAAGAACTTCCCCCAGTTCTTATAACTACTTACAATGCTGGGAATTCTGGTGACGGCTTCCCAGATATTTATAGCCCTGCCATCAGTTTAGACGCTGTTGTTCCATCTTTCAAATCTTTATTCTGCCTACTCAACTTACAGCAGCCGTCTTCAGCAACAATGTGGGGATCTTGTTCTATCCGCCTGTTCTATCATGAACAGTGTAGCAGAGCAATGTCAGGATGAACCTATAGACCCAAGTGAATCTCGTTCTATAATATCCAAAAAGCATATGGCTTACTTTGTACTATGTGGAAGGAGTTTATATTCATTTAATGTAATGCATAGGCAATTATGCCACCCTCCAAGGTAAAATCTGTAATTATTCTGTAACAACTGCTTTGCTTCATTTCTTTTCTAGATACACTTTATAAGTTTTTGAAATTGAGAGAATGACTGTAAATGAAAAGTAAGCAAGAAAAGTAGGCTATGTATTTTCAGTGAAAGACGATATGAAGAATGAAGATGGAATTTTGTTGAAGGAAAAAGTAATTTTGTTCTAAAATAAAATGTTCCAAAACAAACAAAAAAAAAAGGACAAAACAAGACATAAAAAATTGTAGAAGACTGTGAAAAAGGAATCTTTAAAAAGAAATTTTAATGTGTGGTCAAGCTGGCTAAGATTAAAGTGAATTTATTGAAAAATAAATTTTAATATCAAAAGTACACTGGTGTAAAATTAAAATTCGGACATTAATTAAAAGTACAAAGAACAAAGTCCTTTATTAAAAGGACAAAGTCTTCTCAGATTATTGATCTGCTCTTAATAAGAAATTATAAAGAACGGGCCGGCCCGGTGGCACAAGCGATTAAGTGCGGGCGCTCCGCTGTGGCGGCCCGGGGTTCGCAGGTTCGGATCCCGGGCGCGCACTGACGCACCGCTTGTCAAGCCATGCTGTGGCGGCGTCCCATATAACGTAGAGGAAGATGGCCATGTATGTTAGCTCAGGGCCAATCTTCCTCGAGAAAAAAGGGGAGGATTGGCATCAGATGTTAGCTCAGGGCTGCTCCTCCTCACAAAAAAAAAAAAGAAATTCTAAAGAAAGTTTCTTTATCTTTAACGTAATTTGCCTAGAAAACAAAGATTCTCTGTTTTGTCTTTATTAGGTCTTCGATTACTTAGAAAAGCTGAATTTTCTCAATATTAAAAGAACTGGGTTTTGGGTCCGGCCTGGTGGCGCAAGCGGTTAAGTGCACACGCTCCGCTGTGGGGCCCCGGGGTTCACCGGTTCGGATCCCCCGCGCGCACTGACACACTGCTTGGCAAACGATGCTGCGGCGGCGGCCCATATAAAGTGGAGGAAGATGGGCACGGATGTTAGCCCAGGGCCAGTCTTCCTTAGCAAAAAAGAGGAGGATTGGCAGATGTTAGCATAGAGCTGATCTCCTCACAAAAAAAAAAAAAAAAAAAGAACTGGGTTTTGCTTAAAACTATGTAACCTTCTGCATTTTCCCTTAAAATCTTTTTGTTGCTTTGGTTAAATGGATAATTAAATATTGTTTCATAAAAATCTGTGAATCTTTTGGATTAAATGTTTTAAAACCTTTTGATATTTTTAACCAACATCCCTGAATCAAATTCTAAATACAGTCTTTTTGACCTGAGAGATATTAACCTAATTAGGTTTATTTGATATGTTAAATTACATGGGAAGTATCAAATAAGAAGTAATACTAAGCCTTCTTTACATCATATCTATGTAGGTACATATTGTTAGTGCTCCAGAAATGACACGAAATTCCTGGAAATCGGATGTGTCCTAATATAACATCATCAAACTCCAACTATTATCTTAAAATATTGCATGTCCCCAAAATAACCAAATTCCTTTGTCAATTGCATTATAATGACTGCTCATCAGATCTTTAATAATGGGCATTTTAGAGTCTTTTGTCATTTATAGACAGTTTTTGCTTTACTCTGATGGGCTTTGCCAAAGAACTGTGGCTGCAAAAGTGCTTCATCTTCAAAGAGATTCATAGAAAAGACTTTGACAAGTACTTTAGAGTACAGGTCTTTGATAACTTTGGGTTATCAAATCATAACACTGAACTGGGTGGGAATTTCTAAAATTCTAATGGGAAACTGATTGCTTTGATATTTTGTTTTCCAGATTTAAAGGACCCTCTTTTCTCCTCTCTTTTAAGCAAGCTATAACTTACAGCAATTTGGTAAAGTGTATCTTTGCAGCGAAGGTTGAAGCGTTTATCTTTTTCTCCATACCTGATCCCTCTAGAATTCTGAAATTCTTATTAAATATTCTTAGTTTCATGACAATATACGTATTTGCATAAGTTCAATAAGAATCTGTTCTCCTTATAATGGGATGCTCAATGCACCTAGCCCCTACTTCCTTTGATCCACAGCTGATAAAAGGGGATATACGTCAATTTGGCAAAGGCCTAATCAAATCCATAGAGAATAATCACACTTTGGTAGAACAGTCTTTCCACAGTGCACTCCCGGGAGACTAAAACACCAGACATCATAATCTGCAGCCCAGAACTTTCCTGTAGACACTGGAAAAGACACCTTTAGAAAGACTCCCTCCAACCTCACTGGAAGGAAACTTATCAGCTACTGTTAACCAGCCCTTGTGTCACTAGACTCCAAGGTATAGACCCTTGGATTCATAAGTTACGTCTAAAGACACCACTAAACCCTGACTGGACCTGCACACCAACTGGTGACCTGAAAGTAAGATTTCCAGGAATTGAAGGAGACGACAGCTGAGTAGACAGCTTTCCCAAGATTCTGGACCAGTCCTGTACATTTTTTATACCCTTTCTCACTGAACAATTTGTTATTCCCTTCATACTTTTCTCTTTTTTAAAAAATTAAGGTCATATTGGTTTATAGCATTATATAAATTTCAGATATACATCATTATATTTCTACTTCTGTATAGACTGCATCGTGTTCACCACCAAAAGTCTGCTTGCCATCCGTCACCATACATATCTGCCCCTTTACCCCCATACTTTTCTCTTCATCATCCTATTGGGAGAACTCTTTTATCTATTCTTCTACATCATGAAAGCATATGACCTCCATTTGTAACTCGTATCTTTATACTCCTTCTTGTGGATCTCTTTACATAAAGTGAAGAATTTCAAGAATGGGTTAATGCTTGGCATCTTAACCTAGAAAGCATCCCACAGATCTTTGGAAGGCTGAAAATGAAGGATTGTTGGATTGAAGTATTTGGGCTATTATTTGTCCTGATAGGTATTTCAATGCTTTCTTCTCTAATGCACACAGTGGAATTCTTAGGTGGTGGTAAAACCCTATGAAATCAGAAGAACTCACTGCTGTTATATAGGTTATTGCCTTATGGATCGAACCTCTTACATAGTCGACATATCAAACCACCTTTCTTAAAGTTCTTCTTACAATGGCTTTTGTTATTAGGGTGATTTTCACTCTCAGGTTGGCCTTTTATTTTTCTTCATAATCCTCATTATTAACTGTCATACCTTATCACACTCTTTTTGTTCCTACCTTGCAGAAACTTTCTGATTCCCAAAATCTCACTGATTGTTGGATCTGTGCTAGAACAAATGTGCCTCCACAGCCCTGAGGACTGGGCCGTGACCCAAGAGATCACAGTTGCATGGCAACAGATAGTCAGACAAAATGTCTCTCTCCTGGGAATTTGAATTTGAGATCCAAAATCCCTAGTTGGCTATTCAGTCAATGAAGTCATATAACAGTGAGGTTTTGGTGACCTCATCATATGTGGTCACGTGCATGGAAAAGAAGAGCAAGCCAGTCTTCAGAGAAAGACAAAAATGAAGGAGACATGCACAGAGAAGAAGAGAGGAAAGTATGTAGTCTAAACGAGAGCGAGAGAGCTCCTGAGAGAGGCAAGGGCTTAGCCGTCTTTGCTTTTCAGGTCCTGGTTACAGTTCACTTAGAGTTGCCGAAACTTCTTGCCTCTCCTGTCTCCATTTTATTTTTACTTAAGTTAGTTTTGGAAGATTTCTAAATCCAACAATCCTGGCTTTAACAATATTCTCTTGCTATTGTTTCTATAGTATGTCTGAGAATCAATTTCAGAGTTTAAAGGATTCTAAGATATCATAATTTTATAGATGAGGAAGCCTAGAGAGGTTAAAAATATTACACAGATGACTGAAGATCCTGACTAAACCTAGGATTCCTGATTTTACAAACACCAGTGTTTTGTAGAAAATTAAAACAAAGATTTGGGAATAAATAGTCATTTTCTCCTAATACCACCTCATTTTCCAATAAAACTCTTCTAACAAACTATTAAGTTTAAAAAAAATTAATTTTGAAGGAAAACCAACTTACCGAAAATAGTGAGATATCTATTCCCTGTACCCAGATCTATCAGACATTTTGACATATTTGCTTCCTATATCTCTTTTTGAAAGATATAAAATAGTCAAAATCCAGTCAAAACTTTGTTTTAAAAGATAATTTTAGAGCACATAGTCTAGTATGTGTACTTTTATAAAGTACCCTCTACTACACTCAGACCCTTTACTAAACTCAGATATGATTATACAGTCTAATTGTTTTCTGAGTTTCCTAAATAGAGATGTTTAAAATATATTACCAACATTCATATGACTTTTTTTTACTGAAAAAAAATTTATATTTACCTCAAACCTTAAAAAAAATGATACTGAATGCACTTAGCTGTACTTTACTAGCAACAAATTGAGGTATATCTTTACATTTTTATGTTTGTATAGTTTTGGAAAATAGTCTTTAGTTTCAGCTTTCTTTCCTTTTCTCATCTTGAGCCTTTGCTGGAAGTGACGTATCATTCAAAGGTAGTAGCAATCAGTATTCTTTCCATTCTTGTTAAAATATCAGCATTGTTCTATATTATATGGAGACTAAGACTATCAAGGGAGAATATTTAAAATACTGTGGCAATGAGTTTATATAGTAGTTATGTGACTATCAATATTCTTTCAAGGGATTTATGTTGTAATTCAAGATTACTTGAGCATGAGCATAATAAACTCTTAAAGTAGTAGCCAAATCTTCTCACGCAAGACTCTGAAAGACTCTTTCCAATTAAAAAAAAACTAATACTAATCAACTATAACGCCCCTGGAGGAATTCTACAGGGAATACGCAGTATTATTCTCTCAAATAATGAAAAATTTAAAGCAATGTATTTACTCATTTTCTTCCTTATTCACCCTAGTATATATATTTGTCAGAATATAAAAATTATGAAGTGTTATCAATCTGGTTGTTTTCTTCCTATTTGACTTATTTTAATTGTTTGCTTTTATCTATCAGCCACTTTTTATTTTGCTACCATTTGAGATAATTTCAAACTTAGAGCTGCAACATTAGCACAAAAACCTCCTATATACTACAGTACAGTTATAAAAATCAGAAATCTTAACATTGATATAATACTACTGTCTAATCCATACTCCACACTTAAATTTCTGTCCTAATAATGTTATTTGTAGCTACTTTTTACACCGCCCCCCTCCCCAGTCCAGAGTCCACTCCAGGATAACTCCTTATATTTAGTTGTCATATTTCTTTAGTTTTATTTAATGTGTAATTGTTCCTCAGAATTTCTTTGTACTTTACAACCTTGGGGTTTTTGAAGAGAACTGGCTAGTAACTTCGTAAAATATTGCTCAATTTGGGTTACCTTAGCTTATTAACTCTTTCAAATTACTAGAAATTCCTGTATTGAATTATATTGCAATGTACTTTTGGAAGTTGAATTATTTTTTCTCTAGATGCAAGTTGATCTACCTTAGTCATTTAGGGAGGACATTTATTGCACAGGTTGAGCATTCTGGCTTTGGAGTCAGACAGATTTAGATTTTATTCTACCTTTCCTGCAATTAGTTGTACTCATCTTTCCGAGCTTCAATTTCCTAATCTGTAAAATAGGGAAAAAGTTGCATAATAAAGGGGTTGTTGGAGGGATTAAATGAGATAACATATGCGAAGCATTTGGTAAAGTGCCTGGCATATAAGCAGAGCTCCATAAAAGACTGGACACATTATACATTTGCCAATGGAAAGTAACATGAAAAAACTGACAAGCTGGTTTAGTGGCATTAAATAATATTGCACCAATATTCAGGCAAAGAGGAAAGTGAGTTAAATTGCCTTTTTCATTTGAAGGCCTCTGAAGCATTCATGTTTCCAAGTTTCAGACATTAGGTTTTTTTAATGTGTCAGTTTTCAGTGTACAAGGCTTTATATTTAATTTTTCAAAGCAAAATGTCTCAGTTTATTTTAATTTTTTTTGAAATAATAATCATAGCTAAAGGAATTTCTTTCTGACAGTGTAGAATTTAAAACAAGAGTTTCCTAGTAATTTAGTCATTTGCAACTAATTTGTTTATATGCTATATATTACCTACCTGCTTATTTCTTACATAACAGTACTTTCTCAAGGTAGATCAAGAAAGTCCATTTAGCAATGATGTAGCTGAATTGACAATAAGAGTAATAGCTTTGATTTGGGCTGTGGGAATATGGGTTCAATTGGAGAAGGATGCATGCGAAAGAGGCAAAAATACACATTTTTAGCTTATTGCTTGATGCAAGATTGATGTGAATTATCTTGACCTAAGCTGTGTCTTGTCTTTGGAACCATTCCTTCTGGTCATTTATTCTACTTTCTGGCGATCCTCCGTCCCAGGGGTCTTAAGCTTATAACAACATAACAGTTTTGTTATAGCTTTTCCTGCCCTGCCATATTCACACACACCTTTCCTTTCTTCTTGGGTGAAGAACTCAGATATTTTTAGGGAAAGTTACTGCATCAGTAAGGCATTTTGGATTCTTTGCTAGATGATGAAAAAAAATTTATTTAAAACGTTCATAGATATTTACATTTTAAATAATATATGTGATAAATAAATAAATAATTGGCTATTTTCTAGGCTTTGTGTTTGAGAGAGAGTTTTTGACAAGTTTGGGCCAACTTGTGTTCTGCAATAGTGTTCTGTGGGCTCTATTGTCTCTAAGTTGATACCGCCCTTCATGCCTTCTTAACTTTCTCTAGTTTTGAAGATTTAAGTATTGTTAGTGTATTTAGCCACAGTACTCAGGTCAAGGCCAGAGGCAGGAAGATCGGAAGCATGAATCAACTCATCAAAGGATGGGCTGCCTGCCTGGAGAAAACACTGGAGTGTGATGTGGGACTTTTAGACAGGCAGAGGGCTCTGACACCCAGGCACTCTCTGGCTGGAACGTGCCTGTGGCAATTTTGCACTGGTTAATTTCAACTGAACAGAATTTTCATTTTAGTCAAAAATAGGGAGGCTTGAATTAAATATATCTAAGTTTGTTATGACCTCTGTGAATAGGAATAAAGAAGATAAAAAGCAAAAAACAAAAAAAAATTTAAAAAGAAAATGATTTAAGACATCATCTTAAACATGAGTAGATAGGGTGACTGCATGCTTTTGTTTTATGAGCTTCTGGGCATTTGCTTTTCTCTTAAGTTACATTTTTGCTTTATATACACAGTGTTACTAATTTCTCATGTCTTGGCAACAGCTAGAAAGTCACATTTGAAAAATTATTTAAACAGCTTACCATTTTGATGTCATCTCCTTATAATATTTAGAAATCAGTTTTTTCTCCTGTAGGACACAATTACAATTTTCTAATATGAGTGTACCTTATTTCTTACATTTTAGGAGCTCTCTTTCTTTGGAATTGAGACTTGACATTCAGATACATTAACAATTAAGTGGCCAGGACATTTGAAAGAAATTGGAGGTTAGCGCAGAAGTGCCCTTCTACTGGGGAGGCATTCATGTATCAGAGACATTCTCTTGAATTTATGTAAAAGTTAGAAACACAGTATTGTTATTTAAATAATTTTCCCACATAATAATTCCGTTAAAAGTTGTAATTGCTTTAAATTTTACTACTGATTGTAGTCATTTGTGTGATTGTGTCTATGATTGATGCATTTTAATGTTGCAATTGTCTGGCAATTTTCCATGATTATATCCATGACTGGTATTCTTTATGGTGCAATTGTGTGGTAACAGTCTGATTATATTGCTATTAAGGTTTTTACATAACTTTCTCTCAGGACACATTTGAAGAATAGAGGCTTTATTTTCAAGAGTATAGGCTCCCGCGTAAAGCAAATCAGTTCACCTGGCTTGGTGAATTGTCTTTTCATCAAGTCAATAGGCTGAATGATTTTCAGAAGAAAACCACCACTTTCACTTTTCATATTATAATATTGAGAATGTTATTTAGAAATTTATATTACTAAAATTCGTAACTTCTTAATATGCAATCAGAAAAAGCTGTGATAACAAAGACTGAAAAGAAGTGACCAGAACATTTGGGAAAAATCTAGCAAAGAGCAGCATTAAGAAGGCCAAGAGAAGAAAGGGGAATTAATCAGATGGCACAGAGGGAGATCAGGTGAAGAAAGTACTTAGACACGTCTACTGAATCTGGCACTAGAGACAATAACCTTGACCTCACTGAGACCAGATTCTGTGGACTGTGGGGAAAGAAGCCAGGAGTAAATGTAATTAGGAATCAACGGGAGATAAAGAAAGTCACACAATGTGAGAAGACAATGTTTTTCTCGGGGACAAATGTGAAGAAAGGAAAAAGATAGGATAATATACATAGGAAAATAAAAAAAAATGCTGGGAGGTTTTCTTTTTAACACAGAAGAGATAATTATACACTGAAGGTAAAAAAATAAAAGAAAGAAAGATACTGAGGAAAAAGGTCTCTGAGGAGGTTCAAAGTTCTATTAAGTTCAAAGTAAACTGAACAGATAACTTGGCCCTTCTTTCAGTGAGATATGAAAGAAGGAGGGAAAGTGGCATATGAAGATCAGTTCATTTGTGGGTGGAGGTAGAGGTTGAGTGAATTTCTGCTACTTGGCTTTTGTCTTTGCTGTAACTTAAAAAGATACATTTTCTCTATCAAAGACGGGCATGGAGGTGCACATGAGCATGGGGACAAAATGGAGAAATAGAGAAAAATGTCTAAGAGTTGGAGACTCTGCCACGTAGAAGGGCTGATGGAGTTGACAGACGAGAACAAATAGAAGGATTGTTGAGTGAACTTGAACAGAGAAAACTTATTTGGTACAGAGGTATGATTTTTCCCAGCAGTGCTTAATGGTCTGCATATCAAAGCAGGAGAGCAAATGTTTGGAGTGATTTCCTGATAGTGATGTACAGATCCAGTGTAGTGGGAGGACAAGAAAACAAAGCAGTTGTGGGTTGCGGGTGGAGAGTATTTGAAAGTGATGGACCACAGGTTCAACAAGGGACAAAAGTGCAGTCACTAGGAGGCTGATGACACAGTATACGAAATGGCTCATGCTCTGGGGTCTTGATGAAATGCAATAATTTGTACAGTGAGAATATGAAAGTAAAAATGCTTAAACGGTAAATGTTTTTCAGTAAGAAAATAGGATTTTAGATTGAAAGATTTTGAAATACTGTTATTTGGCAGGAAGACAAGAGAATTGATTTTAAGATCAACAGCATTGTTCATAATGATTTTAATTAGCTTATTTATTCTTTTGAAAATTAAAGTCAGAGCTATAACTGACTAATTCATCTTGTCGTTCTCAACACTGCCTCTCTTTTGAGGGAGATATTTCTTTGATCAACACATCTCTGGCAGCGATCTGCAGCCTCCGTTTAAAATCACTAATTTCCATCAACAAGTGAGGTTAGAACTGTGCTGTCTAGGATGGCAGCCACTAAGCACACGAAGCTGTTGAGCACTTAAATATGGGTAGAGCTATGGAGGAAGTGAATTCTAAATTTTATTTAATTTTAACTTAAAAACTGAAGCACCTAAAACATTTTTTCTTTCATAAATCTTTATTGCTTTAGTGGGACTACATTTCACCTTAACCACTGCATCAACATTATTGTGTTGTAGTGAATATGACAGGTATATCATTAATAATTTTTATATTGATTAAACGTGTAAATGATAATATTTTGGATACATTGGGTTAAATAAAAATATATTATTGAAACTAATTTCATCTGTTTCATTTCTACGGTTTAAAATTTGGCTACAAAAAGGTGAAAATCACATATGTGGCTTGTTATATTTCTATTGGACAGAACCAGTTTAGAGTTTCTTTGATTGTAGCTGTCTTTTCGAAACTAAAAATAATAAAAATTTCTTTGTTAAAATTAAAAATATTTAGAGAGAGAATATGTTCGTACCTTTTCCTTTATGTACAGGAAAACCAACATTCTGAAAAGTAGAACCGACAAGATGGTGGAAGTAGAGCCGAAGAAGAAGCGGACCTTCTGCAAATGCACCTACCGCGGGGCGGCTCTCGCCCAGCCGGGGGACACATTCTAGGAGCAGCTGGAGCAGCGGGTGCAGCCGCAGCCACTAAACCCGCCCTGCCGTGGAGGCGGCCCTTCCGCTGACGCGCCTGCGCGAGCCCAGGAAGGAGGCGCTGCCGGGGAGAGGCCTGAGGTGCTGAAGATGCACCTGGAGACATGGTCGTCCTGCTGGATATGGTGGGCGTCTACAATGGCAAGACCTTCAGCCAGGTAGAATCCTAGCGAGAGATGACTGGCCACTACCTAGGTGCGTTCTCATCACCTACAGGCCCGGGAACCATGGCCAGCCAGGCACCGGGGCCACCCACACCTCCCACTTCATCTCACTCAGGTGGCCTGCTTGGCCAATAAAGGCACAGAGTTCCTTCCTTCCTTCCTTCCTTCCTTCCTTCCTTCCTTCCTTCCTTCCTTCCTTCCTTCCTTCCTTCCTTCCTCCCTCCCTCCCTCCCTCCCTCCCTCCCCTTCTCTTCCCCTTCCTTCCTTCCTTCCTTCCTTCCTTCCTTCCTTCCTTCCTTCCTTCCTTCCTTCCTTCCTTCCTCCCTCCCTCCTTCCCTCCCCTCCCCTCCCCTTCCCTTCCTTCCTTTCTTCTTTCATGGTTTTTACAAATATTTTGTTTATTTTAATGAAGGTGGTACAGACAATGTCTATTTAAAACCCATATCCCAGGCCAAAAAGTGCAAGGAAAATAAACAAGAGCCATGTTCTGTTCTGTACACTTCTGTATCAATAACTTTATTAACTGGTAATGAAAATTAGAACTTTTCTGGGATCTTCTGACAAGATTTTTCTTCAATCTTTAAAATGCCTTCTCTTCAGTGAAGCTAGCTTTGGAGTTAGTCATTACTCTTGCCGTATCTGTTATCTCGACCCCAACCTGATATTCCTCTTTTTTGGTCCAGACCTTCAGGTTTTAAAATTTGAGAATATTCTGCCATCTCCTTGTTTTTCTTGCCAAGTTTTACTAATGTATTTGGGAGACAAACTTCATTGCTTAGAATTATTATATATTAGTAGGAAAATGAAAATTAAGGCCATAGTGAGAAGCCAAATTTCCAATGTGTAGGGAAACCAATTGAGTCGGGCCTCGACATTCTGCAGGTTGCTTTCTCATTTTACCCCATATGCCCCATAGGACATTTGCTCATTCTTGGTGGGAGAGGAGAGACAAAGCAGGTTGAGAAGCTCCTAAAAGGCAGGGGAGTCAGGAGAGCTTTAAACAATTTTTCAGATCTGGAGAGACAAAAATTAGAATTTGGTTCTGCCAAAGCACCTGGATTTGAGGAACATCAAGATCCCAGAAAGAAGGGAGGCACGAGAAGTGAATCAAATATTCCAGTTTTTCCCTTGAGACATTGACTGTTTCCAAGCTTCTCAGTACAAGTGCTAAAATTCAGACGCCTCAGTCTCCTTGAACTCCCATCTTTGCTTATTTCTCCGTCCCTGCTCTGGGTTTGGAGAGCAAATGCCGTCAGTAAAAGGGAGAGATTTTAGTGTTTTCTTCTTTTGTTTTCTTCCTGAGGATCACAGCCCTGCATTGTGTGTTTTCCCGATATCTGAAAAGAGTTGTTTCATGCTTCCCAGTATTCTTGCTTTTTATGGTGAGACGGCAAGTCAAGGACCAAGGCACGTTCTGTCATGGTTAGAAGTAGAAATAACTTTTTTTTTAAAGTTTTCATAATTAAAATAATTTCTTGCATGATGGTAGTAGAGCATCTTTAAAAGATTCTTGTGATTTCTTTAGATTATTTTATTTATTACCATAATCTTGGGTTACTTATAGTTATTGAAATTTGAGCTCCTAAACTTGAGATGATTTATAAATCAACACAATATAAGTAGGCAAATTCAGATTAATTTAAGCATAAGGACAGCTTATCAATGAATATAAACCAATATTGTGAATAGAAGCATTTCAGAAAGATTTTTTTAGCATGTGGATCAGTTGCCCATCCTTATTTGCCATATTTTAATTTAAATATTGATTCAATATTTAATGGTTTAGTTTATTGCCATATTTTAATATAAGTATGTACATGTACATTTCTATATGCACATAACTCAGAACACAAAGTGCATGTGGTTCAAAAAAGGGTTACCTGGTGGTATTTGTACCACTCTTCCAGCCCCTAGCAGCATGATACCCAAAGAACGGGAATAATGTGTGTGAGGTGTGGGAACCAGTTTAGAATTACGGAAACTGTAGATTTAAGGTTCTTCACCAATTAAGCAAAGGTGGAGGAATTTGCCAGATATAAGAGAGTATAATGGAAATGGAGGAAACAAGAAATGGCAGGTATATTATTTTGTGAACTTTAAAATAAAATAGCCAGTTATCCTACCAGCAAAATGAGTTTATTCGAGAGTAGACAGAGGAATTGCAATTTGTTAAATGCAAACTATGGCAGACCACAGGCAAATCTAGAGAATAAGGGAGGGGAGCTTGCTTTTATAGAGAAGAAGAGGGGGTTGGGAGGGGCTGTTTTGAACAAAAATTCATTGGAGGAAAGTAAGAGTTTGGGGTGGAGATGGCTTCTCGTTGGCTGAGCTGTGAAGCTTCTCATTGGCTGGGCTGTTGCTGGGCAAGGAGAAAATCTTTCTTCCTCCTGCTGGAGTAGTAGTTGCACTTCCTGTCCAAATTGTAAAGTAAGCTTCAGGGAAGTTGTGTCCTGTAGACCTCCCCTAAGGGGCTTCCTGACTCTGTTTTAAGTGAGGTTTTCCTTTATTAATTTTCACAATTTCTACAGTGAAGCTCCTACCTCAGAGCCCTTCTGCATGTGTTATCCTGTTTGCCCCACACCTGTTCTTAGCAGTAGAGCACATGTTGCAGATGAAGAAATGGAGGCTCAGAGAGACACCAGTGATTGTCCCAAGTTATAAGTTATGTCAGATACATTGTTCTGAAACTAAATTCAAAAATACAGCTGAAAATGATGCAGGTGTCAATAAGTATTCCTACCCATATCCAAATCCAAAACTATGTTTTCATCTACATCCAGATTGTAAAGATAGTGGGTTACCAAAACAATTACACCAGTTCTTCATCCTCAGTGCCAATATTCTGTTAATTCCTGGAGCTGATAAATGTGATATTGGGAACTGTTAATTCAGTCAAATAGAGTTTACAACTTTGCAAGAATGAATAAAAATAATGATGACTAACCTTAAGGGGCAATTGTGACTTATTAATTACTAATTTTTAATCTATTTTCCTATGAAGCAAATTTCAGAAAGCATTATGTATACTAAAGGAAGTGATTATTTCCTGAAGTCTTCTTAAGAATTAGCTAAAATGGGATAAAATATTCTGAAATTCAATAAGAATTCAGTGAAAATTGCTGTGAAATCTATTGCTACCATGTTATTTTGCAAAGACAATGGTGTCTAATTTAGATTTCTTTGATTTATAGAAAGAATTGTAAGGTAACAAAGATGGTTAAATTAACAGCTCTGCACTTTTGGTGGTTAAAACTAAAAGCAGCATTAATAGTGTAACAGGCCTTTTAATTTAATATTCACAGCATTAGCAAAAAAGTGCAACATATAATTACACTTTTCCTAGCATGTTTACATTCTTTTTCTCATTGTCTTGCTTTAGAAAAGAAATCTGGGCACCAAATATTAAAATAGTCAACTGTTATGCTAGCATTTTTTAAAACATCTAACTTAACAAAAATAATTGTTTTAACATCTGTTTCCTTTTCAATGAAATCTCAAATCTCCTAGATCATCTGTAAAATATCACAAGCATAGAGATAATTCAAATTCACTACTGCTCATTTTGAATTTATGTGCTCTTTTAAATACATTACTATTTAGTAACCACACTTTAAAATCCCATCTTAATTTGAATATTAAGATGAGAAATATGTTTTTCCTCTTGAAATCTTTCCTATCCATTAAAACACATTTCAAGTCTCACCTCCTTCTTCAAGTGTTCTCTGTTTTTTTCTGTCCTACACTGATCTCTTGTTCTGAATTCCTACGTGATATTTCCTCTGTCCCACTTGCGTAGTCTCATGTACTCTTCACCTTTGTATGGGGATAAGCCAACTACACTTTAACATCCTTAAGGATGAGGGCCAGCCCCGGTGGCCTGTTGGTTAAGTTTGACGTGCTCTGCCGATTTACTCACAGTTGGCTTTGCATAACAAAAGAATCTCCTGGTACCTGCGTTATTGGTAAAAATTATATGGTTTTCAAAGTACATACCAAGGGATCAAATGTAATAATCAGAGCCAGTTAGCCTTATCTCACAGCCAAACCTGTCTAAGAGAATTTACTTATAATTTCTAAGAGAATTTACTTGGGAAAGTTGTAAGTTTATAAGCTCTGTGGTGGTTGGTTTTTGGTGTTATCATAATTGAGGCATTCTGGTCTCTTGCAGGCCTTGCATGGATCCCTTTATTTCTACTCCTGGCTGTTGCACTATTGTCAATTACATGTCTCAAATTTTTAATCTGAGATATTTTTCAGTATGAGGACTGAGAGGCAATTTTACTATAGCACCTTCTTTGTCAAAGATGATTATAACAACCAAAAGGTGTCAATGGGGGAATTTATCATAGACCAAACATGCCCAAAAGAATCAAAAGGAGATGGAAATTTTGTGCAAAAATTTTGAGAGGAAAGAGATATAGCACCTTATTTTTCTTTAGGTGTTTAAAAAAATTGAATTAACAAGAAAGTCTAGATATAGAAATATGTGAGAATCTACAAATTACCAATAATATTTCAAAATAGCTACCCTTCTTAGCTTTGACTATCTTTCATAACTCTTCTAAGAAAATAATTTGGAGGAAATATCTTTGCATCCCAAAATGTTTTTTTTATATTCAGCTGAATATATTTGGTTAAATTTTGCAGATACTGTTTTGATACATTTATTGTGTACACAAAGATCAAGGCAATATTTTATTTATAAATTCCACACCCAAAGATTCCCTCTGTGGGTTTTGTTTAGTCACTAGTTCCTTTTGAAAAGGAGCAGCAAAGTCATATTAATGAGTCCATCTGTTAATGGAGTTTAAAGTTTCCTTCATTCTCAGATGGCTGTCCTTTTCTAGATTGTCTTCTCCAGCTCAATAGCAAATACAGATCCCTTTCTTTGCTCCTTGCCAAGTAGTATTTTCAACTGGGATATCTTTCTGTATTTCGTTTTTGTAAAATCTTGAAAATATTTGTCTTATGGAATTCCATCATTTTCCCTGAGAGCACAGTTCCTGCATTTGACGGATAACCTCTTGACTTGAGAAATGCTTTGTTTCTCCAGAGAATCTGAATTCATAAAACAATCAGAAAATTTCATTTAGATGAAAGTCCACAGCGATATAACCTCCTCCTTTTTGTGCAAACATGTATGGAGTTTGGTGGTCATGGTTACTTGTTACTAGCCCTGTGCTCTCTGTGGTTCTGTGTGAAGCTGGGCCAGAGATCAGCAAGCCTAGAGTGTCGTTATAGTGAGGCAGAAACTGAGAAGAATGCTTTAGTTGATGATGACCATGCAGCAGTTTAGAACACACAATTTTAAGGTCACAATTTAAAAAAAAATACTTTAGGGGCTTCCCTCCACAACGCTAACTGCTTATTCAGTAATGTCATAGGAACAAGAATGAGAAGAAAAGAAAGACTCAAAAGTATAACTATATTGATTTTCTATCTGTCTGTCTATCTATCTATCTATCCATCCATCCATCTATCTATCCAATATGTGTAACTAAAAGAACTTATTCATAAAGTAGAATTTTTAAATGTGTGGATTAGTTTAGTACAATACTTATAGTTTGTGTGTGTGTGTGTGTGTGCATGTGTATGTCTTAAAAGAAAATTCAAGTTCACAAATGTGTATTTTGACCTAAGGTAAACCCAACAAACACAAAGTTGAACCTCTCAGGAGAAAAGTTGTTCCTGGGATTCTATACTCAAGGATAGTTCTGATCCATTTTATTCATGGAAATTATTTAATTTATCCTGTGAAGCAATATTATAACATAGATTTGGAATGGTGTTCCAAAAGACCAAGCTATATCTTGAAAATTATGTTTTAGTTATGTTTATGCTATCTGTGTAAAATTAAAATAGTGTTATATACCTGTATTTTAATTTGGCATCTGGATAGCAACTGTCATGTAGTTATTACCTCCAAAAACTTCAAGATTGTTACGCAGAAAAAAGACTGAGGGATCTGATGGTAGAATTCTTTGATAGGTAACTAAAATATGATACACTTCAAGAAATCCGGCAGCAGCCGCATCACCTGATGCACAGTAGAAGTGTATTCTGTTCTTTAACCATTATCTTCTAACTGTTCTTGGAGACACAGGATCAGTATCAAGCAGAAAACCGAGCGCTATTCATCTTCTTTGAAGGTGTGGCTTTTTAAAAACAGCAGACTGCGATCCTTTTCCTCTTATGACTTCTAGGACCCCAAATCCCCCCAACTAAGCTATGATGGATAAGGGCAAAACTGGAGATGTCTTGAAAACTGTATTTCTATGTCTCATATTTATTCATGGAATTCTTTAATTTAGAGTTTTAAGATGTCAGGCAAGGAAATAGGTTATTCCACTTACATCCAATAGAATAACACTAGAGCAAGTGTCCTAACCTGGGGTCCAAATTCAGGGGCTCCATGAAATTGGATGGGAAAAAAGAAATCTTTATTTTCATTAGTCTGTAACTGAAATGTAGCATTCCTTTCAAGTACAAATGTAGGCAATAAACCACAGTTATACTAGCAGGATTTGTGACTTTCTCCCCAAGAGAGATCATTAATAGTTTGATAACATATTTAAGTAACTTTAGGTGTCTCAAAATATCTTTTATGCTCATTGATACTTTGGATTTATGGTAGTTATGAGACCTTTCACTAGATCTTGATATTAATGATTAATAAAGAAGCACATATATATTGGTATATAATGTATATTTTATTTTAAAGTAGATTGCTATCTGTGTTTCAGCATAATTTCTTTCTTGGAATTCTGTTTGCCTTTTTAAGGTTTCTCTGTGGTTCAGTGTTCTGGCAAATCTTTCCATGGCACAAAAACATAAAGAAGCCCTGCTTTAAGCAGAACATTTGCTGGAAATTGTGTAATAGACTGGGACTTGTGTATATCAACCTGCTCTCCAGCCCTGACTCCACAACGAGGATTTAGCTAGCACCCAAACAGTAAGCTGTGCCAAAGCAACCCAACACCAAATCCCTTGGTAAGCACCAACTCTGGATAACTCCTACAAAGTTTAATGATGAGAAGGGTAAAAGCGCTGCAGATCAAAGGAGCGAAAATATCAAATGAAGACTCAGAAAAAGACCGTACCTCTGAAAATGAGCGATTATTACAGAAACCATAAAATTACTTCAGAAAACACTTTGATATCCTTGATATAGAAAACCATCAAGACTGAATGGGATAAGATTAAAACAGAGAAGGAAAACATAAAGAAGTAATCAAGGAAACAAAATATGCAATGTCTGAATTAAATTTTCATCAGAAAAATTAACAAACAGGATTCTGGAAGAAGAGAATCAATTTAATGATATGGAAGATCGACTTGAGACACTTTGATTCATAGCAGGGAAAGAAAAATAAAAAGGAATGACAGACAATGGAATTATAGGTGTTTCAGCAGGAGAAAAAAACAAGATAATTAGATTAAATTATTGTTGAAGACATTAAATTATTGTTGGAGACATGTTTCTTCAGAAAAATAATTACCAACATATACCAAATGAAACAGCCTCCAGGAAAACTACCACTTCAGGAAAAACTTTTTAAAAAAGAAACCTCTATTTTAGAAAAAAGTCCACTAGGCACATGAGGAAAAAGAAAATCTACAACACAGAGGAAACAAAGAAAAAGGAAAACAGATTATCTGTAAAAGAAGTAGTCTAGCCTCCAAATTCTCTGTAACTCTAAATATGAGATGTTATGGGAGGATGTTTATGGAGACTTGAGATAATTTTTATCCAAATAAATTTCCTTAGAAATAGAACAAGTATTCAAATATACAAAAGATGCACTTACAGATTACTTTGAAAAGTGTTTAAAAGTTTTCAGTATATATTTTAGTAATATTCCAACTAATTATAAAATAATTCCAAATTAATTGCTCATAATTGGAGAAGTCAGGTATAAAAATGTGACAACTAGTACAAATTAAGCCTAAATCATTGTTCAAGAGAATTTATGAGGTGTAAAATTAATCGCAATAACCTTGGTGTAAATCGTGTTACGTTAGTAAATGTTGTAATGTGGGAATGGGCAGGGGAGAATTAAGGGGTGTTAAACTGCTTATTATAAAAAAGAGGCACTTTATTTTGAGTCTAATGCTATTCAATGTTCCAAACTATCTCTAGACTTGTTATGAAGTTAAATTTATTAGAACGTTCTAATAAATTTAGAAATTTATTATTTCCCTCTAGTAAGGGAGACTACCACAAAGTCTTCTTACTGTCTCAAAAAGGGAAAACTAAAGTGGGGTTTTATAGACTTTGAACCTAGGATCAAATGATTTAAGGCAGGTCTTTCCAAGTGGGTATCTGATGGAGACAGGGCTGAATTCATGACGGATTAGTTTAAGTTTGGTGGACACAACAAAATGGGGGTCTTGAACTGAGTCTTGACTGATAACCAAAATGTTACCCAAGGGAGCAGATTATGTCTGATAAATTGATCATGAGAATTTCCTGAATGAAATAGTGAAGTTGTATAGTGGTTTCAGCCTTATCATTCATAGACCACGTTTTTTTGGAACAAATGACTAAATCATGTTGACATAGGTGGTCTTCAGGTTAATCTAAGTTGTGTTAATACACGTGGCCTCAATGATGTTTTTAAAACTTCTTAAAAGTAACCAGTAATAAAATTAACACCACCATAATGTGGAATGTATAATTACAGCAGATAAATATGTATGTGTGCATGCATAACAAAACTATATATGTCAAACATTAAAAATTCTGTTAAAAATGTAAATGCTTAAACCATTGTATTGACAAGAAAAAAGTTTCAGCTTGAGTAAAGGTAATAAAATTTCAATACATGCTGTTTACATGAAAGGACTATAAATTGGTATAACCACTTTGTAAAACTATCTGACGGTATTTACTAAAGTTTAGCACCAACTTGCCTTATCATCCAGCAGTTCTACTCCTAGATATTTCCCAAAGAGAAATGAATGCTGCAAAATATATATACAAGAAGGCACATAACAGCGTTGTTCATAATGTCTCTCAACTAGAAACTATCCAAGTATTCATCAAGAGAAGATTTTGGCGGGGCCTGCCCTGTGGCCGAGTGGCTCAAGTTCCGCATGCTCTGCTTAAGTGGTCCAGGTTCATGAGTTCATGGGTTTGGATCCCGGTTGTGGACCTGCTCCACTCATCAGCCATGCTGTGGTGGTGACCCACATCCAAAATAGAGGAGTATTGGCATGGATGTTAGCTCAGGGCAAAACTTCCTCACCAAAAAAAATCAAAGAGTAGATTTTCGCAAATATATATCTGTGAAAACTATTGAGCTATTATTATAATTTACAATAACACAAAAGAATCTCACTAATTCATTAAAAATTCATCAATGATCTTAGCCTATGTGATTTTAGCACTTTTTTTGCATGCACAGTATACTGAGGAAATAATATATTTAAGCAAGCACTACACAAATAACTTTCATTTTAGAAAGAAAAAGTATTTTTTAATTTAAAATTAGAGGTAATAGGGAATGAAAAAATAGAGAAAAAGGAGGAGGAGGGAAATAGATTAGGAGTTGAAATATTTATAAGTATTTTTCCATTGATTATTTTCATTGTAAAGCAGTAAGTGTTGTGAGAAATAGGAAATAATTAGATCTTGTCTAAACTAAAAATTTGGTTGATAAGACTAAACAAAATGAGAAGAGAAGTAAATAAATGTCTAAACAAATCTTGATGGATACAAAGGGGAGGGAGAGTCTAAGTGTGGCCAGGAATCAGGAATGCTGGAGGAAATGGCATTTGGCATGGCTCTTGAAGGATGGGAAAGATACTGACAGATGGTATTATCCAGGAGGATTTCTCAGAGGGGTTAACATATGGAAGTAAGAATGTATAGGGCAAATTTAGGAAACCAACAAATCAGGAATTTCTGGATTGCATCAATTTAGAAGGTAAATGTGGCAGAAAACGACGGGAAAGTGAGTTGGGTTCAGATGCTGGGTAGAGTTGAATTCCATTCTAAGTAATTTGAACCGTTTTCTATCAACATTGAGTCCCTGTGGAAGGATTTCAGTAGGAAGTTGATGTTTGATCTATGTTCTGAGAATGTAATTGGAGGAAATGTGAAGGGAGGATTTAGCTGGGGAAAAATTACATGACTTTAGGGGAATTTTCAGAGAACACAATCCCCGTATTTAATACATGATAAAAGAGGCTCATATCAATTGATAGCACAGGAAATGATAGAACCCAGATTTCTGAATTTTTAACCCAAGTAATCTTTTCTCTAGAATTAGGAATAGGGGCAAGCTATTGAATTGTCTAGGTGAGAAGAGATGATGGTGTGAACTAGGGTAGTGGGAATAAGAATAAATTGACACAGGAGAGAGACTTTGGAAAGGTGTGACTGAGAGGATTTGGTAACTAATTATATGTGGGGAATGAAGGAGAATATTTTTGGATTCCAGCTTGAATGACTGGAAAGAGGAGGAAGTTTTTAACTGAGCCGGGGAAGAGGAGAACCAGCAGGTTTGCAAGGGAATCAAAGAAGATGTTTAATTTATTTCTGTGTATAAATCACTAACTTTACTTGGGAATCAGCAGTAAGTTCAGAAGTTCTATTGAAGATTCCTTTTCAAGGCTGAGATGATATGTCAAAATGATTAGTTCAGCTGTTTGAATGATTTACTCAAGTCAATTGCTAAAAATTAGATTGATTATTTGAGTAACCAGATAAATGCACTTTTTGATTTTCACTTAGTTGTTTTAGCATTCTGTAGACATCTTAGGAATTTTCCTTCATAAAAGTATGTCTGATATTTGTTTTTTTGAATTTTATTTTGGGCGTCGTCTAAGTTAACTATGGCAAGAGGGAGAAAAAGATGCATCGTTCAACAGCAGCCGCATTTTTCCCCAAGCAGCTTTGAAATACAACATTGAAAGTTCTCTATCCATAATGATTTATTTATTCAAAAATAGTGATTGAGTTCTTCCTATGATGCAGACATTGTGATATGCCTAGGATTACAAAGGTGAGTGAAAACGGAGGCAGACCTTGCTCTCCTGGAGTTGACTGATTAATGTGGAAGCCAAGGATCTATCAATTCATCACCAAATGTAGTGGTTTAATCATAAATGCTGATGAGTGCTCTGCAGGAAAGTCATACTGTGCTATGTGAGGGTGAGGCTGAGAAAGCTCTGTATCTCTGTCTACAATCAGTGTATTAAAAAGAATTAGCACAAATAGTGTTTGAGAATCTAATTCGAATATGTTTTTTCAAATAATATAAACAGTATCACTCTAAGAATCTAAACTAAATGCTGATCCAGATCAGTAAAGGTTGTGATTAAATCTTGTTCTAATATATTATAATTTACTAAAAGCTGAATGTATGGGTCATGACGTACCAGGAAAATTAGGATAAGGTCTTTTTTCTATGAATGTACTTTTCATCTCAAGATATTTAACTCATTTGAATTTTTTTGTGAAGTGAAATCTGAGCCAATTTAATTAATTCTAAATGATACTGGAAAAATACTACTTTCTAAACTTTGCTAGAATCATGTGGTCTATTCGATTCGCACTTTATTTTTGTAGAATTTTATTATGGAAATTATCTCTGTTTAGTCTAACAGAGAATTTTAGACATAACATATAACCCTAACCCAAAACAAACACAATGGAATACTACTCAGCCATAAGAAACAATGAAATCCAGCCATTTGTGACAACATAGATGGACATTGAGGGTATAATGCAAAGTGAAATAAGTCAGAGGGAGAAGGTCAAATACCGTATGATTTCCTTCATTAAGTAGTAGATAATAACAACAATAAACAAACACACAGAGACAGAGATTGGATTGGTGGTTACCAGAGGGGAAGGGGGGAGGGAGGAGGGCGAAAGGGATAATTCAGCACAAGTGTGTGGTGATGGGTTGTAATTAGTATTTGGGTGGTGAACATGATGTAATCTATGCAGCAATAGAAGTATAAAGATGTACACCTGAAATTTATACAATGTTATAAACCAATGTTACTGCAATAAACAAAAAATTTAAAAAAAATTTTGTATTATATGCAGAATACCTTGGATTATTGGAAGACACGTCTCTTGGTCTCCTCCTACTTCTGGGTTGATTCTTTATCTCCTGCGCTGGCTTCTTGGTCTCTAACCTCTACTTAAACTTGCTGTTCTCCAAATCCTGACTTCAGTTCCTTCTCTTGCTATCCGCCAGCTTGAGTAACCTGATTTGTTCCAACAGTGTAATTATCATCAGTAATATAACTCTTATGTCTTCATTTGTAGAACATGGTGATTTGCTGATTGGGCATCTCCAGCTGCTTTTCCTCATGTGTCTCATAATGAAGAGTTTGGTTCTGAAGTTCGATACCTAGGTTTGAATCCTTGCTTTACCACTTACCAATTGTGTGTCTTTTACAGATATTACTTAACTTCTCTGTGTTTTGGTTTCTTTATCTCTAAAATGATAGAATAATGGCATGTACATCATAGGGTTGTTTTGAGGCTTAAATAAGGTACGATTTAACAGTGCCTAAAACATTTATCTAATTGTTCCATGTGTTTATGAAAAGGAGTTGCATTCCCAAACTGCAGAGAGGGAGAAATAGCTGTTAGATCCACCTACTATTTGATTTATTAGATTCCTATGTATTCTTCCTTTCTCTATCTAAATAATTTTATGTCTGCTTATAGATACTATTATATAGATACTATTATAGATATATAATATAGAATATTATATATAATCTATATAAGTATATAGATAATATATTAGGTAATAATACAGATAATAATCTATATAAATAATATAGATACTATTATTTGTTTCACTGAAGATCAAGGCAGTACTACATTATTTATCATTTTTACTTTTTGGTGAGGAAGATTGGCCCTGAGCTAACATCTGTGCCAATCTTCCCCAAATTTTGTATGTGGGATGCCACCACAACATGGCGAGTGTCGTGTAGGTCCAAACACAACAAACCCGGGATCCAAACTGGCAAACCCCAGGCTGCAGAAGTAGAGCGCATGAACTTAACCACTATGCAACCAGGCAGGCCCCTATTTATCTTTTAACATGCCTCCCAGATATTTTAGGACAAGGTGGTAAAGTGAGTTAGTGCTTAAATTTAAATGTTAATGGAAGATAACATAATAAAAACAAATACAGAGTTATAGCTATGCTCAAATATAAGGCACGTATCTCCACGGAGCAGAATGTGCACCATAGTGAAGAGCTGATTTTGTGGGCCTGCTGGCCTCTGGGTTAGTAGATGCGCAGTGGAAGCCAGAAGTTTAGCTCCTATCAGTAAAGTGCATTAGAAATGATTTTCAAATAAAATATTTCATTGGTTGAAAATAGAGATTAAGATGTGGCACCTGCTCACAAGATGTGGCCGGAGAAAACTGCCTCCAAGTTTGTAAATTGATTTCCTAGAGCCCAGTCAAAGTACCTTGACTGACTCTGCCATGTCCCTTAACACACTGGGAGTAGACCCATATTCTTGACAGATAGGGCCAGCTACAGGCATCTTTAAAAGAGCCAAAGTGGGGTGATGCACAGGGAGAAAGAGAGTGGGGAAGAGGGAGAGGGAGAGCATGTGTGGTATTAGTAATAACAACAGAAATCTTCCACCAAATGTGAACCTGAGAATAAAATTTTAAAGTGCATTTAATATCATGCTAAGAAGACAAAACAAGGGGCCTGCCCAGTGGTGTAGTGGGTAAGTTTATGTGCTCCCCTTCAGCGGGTTGGGGTTCACTGATTTGGATCCGGAGTGCGGACCTATGCACTGCTCCTCAAGCCATGGTGTGGCAGCGTCCCACATACAAAATAGAAGAAAATGGGCATGGGTGTTAGCTCAGGGCTAATATTCCTCAGCAAAAAGAGGAAGATTGGCAGCAGATGTTAGCTCAGGGCTGATCTTCCTCACAAAAAAAAAAAAAAGAAAAAATAATTTTTCCTGGATAAAAACAATTTTCTATAATATTTTGATAGAGACTTTAAGTATGTTGTGGCTGTTGAACAAATCGAATTAATACCTAGCTTCTATGAAAAGAGAATAAAAAATTATGCTCTCAAAAATTATATCCTAAACACTCCAACAGTGTATGTTACATAGTAATCCCTCAATAAATATTCCATGAATAAATTAATAAAAAAATAGACCAATATCACTAATGAACATAATACTAAAGATATGAAATAAAATATTAGCATATAAAACTCAGCAGTGCTTATAAAAAAGTATAAAATATTGACAAACTGAATTTATCAGTGTATACGTTTAAAAAATCATATTATGATCAAATATGGTTTATTCCAGTAATCCAAGGAAGTTCAACACCACAAAATCTATTATCGCAGTGTATATTTAGTTGATAGCGTGATGTACCACTAGATACTCTTTTTGGACTTGAGGACTATTTTCCCATGCCTGGGAATGCTATTTCCTAGCAGATAGCCCTCAGCTACTGGTCATTTCCAAGAAATGAGTGGATGAAGAGAGTCACCTTGTCCGAGGTTAAGCTCCTTTTCCTAAACAATTTGCATTAAATGACTGGTCCACGAAGGAAGTTAAGGCCATGGCCCCCTCCCGCCAATTTAAGAAAAGTCTGACATACCATCCCACCTCAGCTGTGGAGCCTCTTGTAGTGTTGGCTGATGTTTCCCTTGAGATTTCATTACAGACTAACTTCTCGCTCTGCCCCATCCTGCCTCTTTCCCTTTCCTTCCGTAGATGATGATCCCAAGTCTTGATTCCTGATCATCTTCCTACATGTTAATTTCTATCTCAGAATCTGCATCGTGGGAAACCCAACTAGAGATGGAATAATACTAGTACAGTCACGTGTGGCATAATGACGTTTCGGTCCATGATGGACCACATATACAATGGTAGTCCCATTATAATAGTACCATATGGTCTAGGTGTGTAGTAGGCTGTACCATCTAGGTTTGTGTGAGGACACTCTATGATGTTCACACAACGATGAAATTGCCTGAGGACACATTTCTCAGAATGCATCCCATTGTTAAGTGACTTGTGACTGTACATTAAAGAAAAATATACAGGAAAAACATTTGAATGATTTAACATTTACTGAAGATATATCTCTTAGGAAACTAGAAATTGAAGAGTATATCCATAAAGTGATAAAATATGTTAAACCAGAAGCAAATCCAAAAAAATCCCCAGAAAGAGCATTGGAACTAATAAGAAAGTGAAGCAAGTTTTCTTACATAAAAAATCAACATGCAAAGGCTCAAAAGCATCCCTATACAACAAGAAAAACTAATAGAGAATATAATAAAAAACACATTAATAATAGCAGTTAACAGTTTTTGAGTATGTACTGTTTGCCTGGTATTTTGATAAAAAGATTTACATATTCCCAAGTAAGGTATGAATAAGCATCTAGGAATAAACTTAACAAAAAATGGCAATGTGTATATGGAGAAAATTATAGAAAGATATTTAAAGGTATAAAAGAAAATCTGAATAAACGAAGGATATGCCATTTTAGGGATCATAAGATTCACAAAACTTTCAGAAGCTAATCTTGATATTTATACATAAGATCTAAGTGCCAAGAAGAGCCAAGACATTTTTGAAAAAGTTGGAGAAACTTTCCTTATCCTATATAAACTTACTATAAATCTAGGAGAATAAAGACAGAGTAGTATTAGGGTAGAGATAAATAAAAATAGAGCCATGTAACAAAATAGAGAGCTCCAAAACAGGCTATGAGTATATGGAGCCCTGATCCATGACAGATGGAGCATGCACATCAGTGGAGAAAGAATACAGCAAATGGTTCTGGGACAATTGACTAAGCTTATAGAAAAAAATTAATTTAGATTTTAATTACACCAGGCACAAAGATCAATTCTAGCTAGGATTAAAAAACCTTAACGCAAAAAGCAAACCTTTAAAAACTTTCAGAAGAAAATATTGGCTGTCATATTTACTATCTGGTGGTTGGCAAGGATAATTTCAAGAAGGCAAAAAAGCTCAATCCGTAAAGGAACCAACTGATGCATTGACTTCATTAAAATTTAAGTATTCTGAGTATCAAAAGCTATCACACAACTTCATTTTTTATTATTCCTTAACTTGTTTTTAATACTTTATTACATATTTATGGATTTTCAAACATTATATATATGAACATTTCATAAATAACATCCTAACTTGGTTTTTCTTTTCATTTAATAATATATATATATTTTTTTAAGAGGATAAATGTAGCCTTACGTCATTCATTTTTTTGTGTGTGTGTGTGAGGAAGATCAGCCCTGAGCTAACATCCATGCCAATCCTCCTCTTTTTGCTGAGGAAGACTGGCCCTGGGCTAACATCTGTGCTCATCTTCCTCTACTTTATATGGGACTCTGCCACAGCATGGCCTGACAAGTGGTGCATCAGTGCACACCTGAGATCGAACCTGGGCTGCCAGCAGCGGAGCGTGGGCACTTAACCACTACGGCTTAATGGTTAATGAACGGGGCCAGCCCCATTTCATTCATTTGTAATTTCCATAACATACTGAGTTGCAAGAATATTCCTCAACATACACATTGATAGAAATTTATATTGTTTACTATTTTTTCTTTTTATGAACAATGTGGCTATGAACACTGTTGCAATATGACCTTGCATGAGGTTTTCTCTAGAGAGAAAGTATGTAGAAAAGCAAAAGAAAGAAGGTAGACCATTATCTTACACCATACACAAAAATTAACTGAAAATGGATTAAAGACTTGAATGTAAGACCTGAAACAATAAAACTCCTAGAAGAAAATATAGGCAGTCCACTCTTTGATATTGGCCTTAGTGGTATTTTTTCAAATACCATGTCTACTCAGGCAAGGGAAACAAAAGAAAAAATAAACAAATCGGACTACATCAGACTAAAAAACTTTTGCAAGGCAAAGGAAACCATGAAAAAAATGAAAGACAACCCACCAACTGGGAGAAAATGTCTGCAAATCATATATCCAACAAAGGGTTAATTTCCAAAATATATAAAGAACTTACACAACTCAACAACAAAAAAACAGTCCAATCAAAAAATGGGCAAAGAATATGAACAGACATTTTTCCAAAGAAGATATATGGTTGGCCAACAGACACATGAAAAGATGTTCAACATCACCAATTATTAAGGAAATGTAAATCAAAACTCCAATGAGATACTACCTCACACCTGTCAGAATGGCTATAATTACCAAGACAAGAAATAACGAGTGTTGGAGAGGATGTGGAGAAATGGGAACCCTCATACACTGCTGGTGGGAATGCAAACTGGTGTAGCCGCTGTGGAAAACAGTATGGAGATTTATCAAAAAATTAAAAATAGAAATACTAGTGGAATCCTGCTAGCTCACTTCTGGGTATTTATCCAAAGAACATGAAACAAACAATTCAAAGAGATCTGTGTGTACATCCCTATGTTCATTGCAGCATTATTCATAATAACCAAGACATGGAAGCAACTCAAGTGCCCATCCATGAATGAGTGGATAAAGAAGATTTGCTATATATACACACACACACACACACACACACACACACACACAAAGGAATACTACTCAGCCATAAAAAAGAGAAAATTGTGCCATTTGCAACAACGCGGGTGGACCTTAAAGGTATTGTGCTAAGTGAAATAAGCTAGACAGGGCACGACACCGTATGATTTCCCTCATGTGGAAGATAAACAAACACACAGATAAGGAGAACAGATCAGTGGTTACCAGAGGGAAAGAGGAGGGGAGGATGAAAGGAGTAAAGGGGCACACATGTACGGTGAGGGATACAAATTAGACTATTGGTGGTGAGCACGCTGCAGTCTAGACAGAAACCGATACATAATAATGTACACCTGAAATTATACAGTGTTATAAGCCAATATGACCTCCATAAAATAATTAAGTAAAAAAACAAAATTAAAGGAAGGAGGCAGATAGGATGAGGGACAACACATGGAGTTTCATACAGAACAATGAAAGAAATTAAAAAAGTTGAAGCAAATATGGCATAAAGTTAAAATTTGCAAACGTTAGGTGGAGGGCACATAGCTCTTCCTCATATTATACTACATGATTTTTTATAGATTTGAAACATTTCATATGAGAGAGAACTCCTTGTTTTCTTAGTGCTTTCTGCATTGAGTTCAACTTTATATGGTATTGATATCATGAACTCTTCTTTTTGTTTTTCTCTGATGTGTATTTGTGTAACCTGCTACTTGCAACATTTCCGAGCTATTTTCTTCAAGATGCAGTTTTAATTTAATTACTGCATAAAAAATAGATATTGTTTCTTGATTCAGTCTGACATCCCTTTTTCCTTCTAATAAATACATAAGTTGATCTTACTCATATTTTTCAACTGCTTCATGGAGATATAATTCATATACAATACAATTAACCCATTTAAATTCAGTCATTTAAAGTATACAATTCCATGTTTATTTGGTAATTCATTCACATAGTTATGTAATCGTTGCCAATTAATCAACCTAACTTGAGAACCTTTTTGCCTTTCAAAACAGAAGCTTTATACCCCTCCAGTTAGTTTCCTTTTTTTTTCCCCCCACCACTACCTTCTGCTGGGCAAACATTACTCTAATTTCTGTCTCGCTGGTATTGCCTATTTTGGACATTTCATATAAATGGAATCACACGGTATGTGCTTTTTTGTGTCTGGCTTCTTTCACTTAGCGTGCCTTTGAGTTTCTTCCACATTGTAGTACATATCATCACTTCATTCCCTTTCATTCCCAGATAATATTCCATGCATTTGTTTATTCATTAAGTTGATAGACATTTGGATTGTTTCCACGTTTTATGCTACTTTGAAGGCTGCTATGAACGTTTATGTACAAGTTTCTGTATGGATGTATAATTTCATTTTTTTGTTTTGCTAGAAATGTAATTGCTAGGTTATAAGGTAACATTTTGTCAAACGCGTATGCTTAACATTTTAAGGAAGGAAACTTCTTTCCTTAAAGGAAGGAAGGAAACCTTCCAAACTGTTTTACAAATCAGCTGCAGCATTTTACATTCCCATCAGCAACATATGAGAGCTCCTGCATCTCCACATCCCTGTCAACACTTGTCGTTGTCTGGTGTTTAAATTATAGCCATTTATAGTGGGCGTGAAGTAGTATTTCATTTTGGTTTGATTTGCATTTTCTGAGTGAATAATGGTGTTAAACATCTTTTCATGTGGTTGTTGACCATTTGTGTATCTTCTTTTGAGAAATGTTTATGTAAATACTCTGCCCCTTTTTGAATTGTATTGTCTATTTATGTTTATTTTTATTTGTGAGGAAGATCAGCCCTGAGGTAACATCCACGCCAATCCTCCTCTTTTTGCTGAGGAAGACTGGCCCTGGGCTAACATCCGTGTCCATCTTCCTCTACTTTATATGGGACGCCACCACAGCATGGCTTGATAAGCGGTGTGTAGGTCCACACCTGGGATCTAAACCTGCAAACCCGGGGCCACTAAATTGGAGCGAGCGAACTTAACCACTATGCCACCGGACAGGCCCCCTAGCCTCAATTTTTTTTTCTTTTTTTTTTGTGAGGAAGATCGGCCCTGAGCTAACATCTGCCAATCCTCCTCATTTTGCTGAGGAAGACTGGCCCTGGGCTAACATCCATGCCTATCTTTCTCCACTTTATACGGGAAGCCGCCACAGCATGGCTTGACAAGTGGTGCGTCGGTGCATACCCGGGATCCGAACTGGCGAACCCTGGGCCACTGCAGCATAGCTGGCGCACTTAAGCGCTTGCGCCACTGGGCTGGCCCCTAGCCTCAAATTTTTGATAAAGAAATATAAGCTTGCCCCAAAGTTATAGTCCTCTTTGGACCCCTCCCATAAGAAAGTAAAAAGGCAAAGCATAGCCTGTGAGAACATATTCACTATGTCTGTCTCTCTGTCTCACTCTGTTTCTAGGCTTCTCTCTCTCTCTTTCTCTCTTTATCTGTAATTGCCTATCTGTCATCTATCTGTCTATCAATCAGTCTGTCTGTCTATCTATCTATCTATCTATCTATCTATCTAATCTTTCCCCAGAAGAAACTATCATGAATTTGACATTTCTCTTTCAAGTATGTATTTAAAATTGTTTTAATATTTGTCATTCATTCACTCATTAAGTATATAGTGAATGCCCAATATATACTAGGCATTATTCTAAATGCTAGGGATAAAGCAGTAAAAAAATGTAGAAAAAATTCCTTCTTCCTCTATTGGAACTTATATTCTAGAAGAAAAGATAGTAAACATGATTTTAGGAATAATTAATGCTATGTGAAAACAGCAGTTAAGGTAATAAAAGGTATTAGGTATGTATATGTGTTTGTGAGGGGTATTTTTTGATAAGTTGGTCAGGCAAGGCAGTCTTGAGCGGGTTATATGTCAGCAGAGACTTGAATGACACGAATAATCAAAAAAATTTGGAGGAAGAGCGTCTAGCAGAGGTTTCTCTTGACTGTAGTACAACCACAGCATTTTGAGCTATCGATCTTGTGTTTAATTATCTCTGCTGAACTGACGCTGGTCCACAGCTACACGGTGACTGTGCCTTCTCCTCTCTTTTTTACTTTTCAAGTTCTTGCCATTTCTGTTGGTTGAAGACAGAGTCACAGAAAAGGAAAAGGATCGCATGTTTGAGTTTTATCACTTTTTGCTCCATGTTTCCTAAGGAAATCTTTAAGATTCGATGGGAATCTTTGACTTTGCCATTGGCTTGTCAGTAGTGTTTGCCACATGGCTTCAGGGAAATGTTGTTGGAGTTTTAAAGGATTACGTGAATTATTTGTAGGTCATAATACATGAGAATAATGCATCTCGTTAGACATCTTGGCTGATATACATAATAACTGGTGTTTTCCTTGATTTGGGCCATACTCCATTCTGTTTTATAGATAATAATACTATTTTAATTGCAGATAGTGTCTATTGCATAATTAAATTAAAGATGAAGTTTTCTTTTCATGTACTTTTTAATTTTATTGATTTATTTTGAGGATGCTAAGAGGCAAATGGGTGAAAAAGACTGACTCCAACACCTTTTGAAGGAAGTTAAAATATAATCAGATTTTCTAACATTTAAATTATACCTCAATGCTAATTTATTGTAACATGATTACTGTTAAATATAATTGACACTTTCAAAGAATTTTTAAAATTCATGTGATGAAACCATTTTTACCTTTCTTTTTATCCATATTATTTTTTATCTTATAAATTAAAATTTAGATGGTTTACTTATTAGGTTATTAGCTATACAGATTAATAGCCTAAATACTTTTAATATAAAACCATTACTATTTCTGTTTTATGTATGTCGTCGTTATGTTGAAATTTTACACAATTAAAATTGTTATTAATAGCTTTCAGCCTTCATTGGGTTTCATTTTTAAACTAAATCTATTATTCTCTAGATTCAACATTAGTATAGTAATTTTTTTAATTGCTTGCTCTTTTAACTACTAAGATTTTAATACATATTTGTGGTAAGCCTAATTTTTAAATGGCTCCCATGACCTTCACTCTATGGTGTTACTTCCATGATTATGTCACGTTATATGGGAAAAGGTAAATTTTTCTGTCGGTCCTAATTTAATCACACAAGCCCTTTAAAAGCAGAGAAGTTTTCCCACTTGCAAGAGAGAGAGTCAAAGCATAGAGAAAGAGTCATTGCTCCATTGCTGGCTTTGAAGAGGGACGAGCAAATCCAAGGACCGAGGTGCACTCTCTAAAAGCTGAGAGCCACCTGGTTGACAGCCACCAAGGACACTGCGATCTCAGTCCTACAGCCACGTGGAACTAGATCCACCAACAACCTAAATGATCCTTGCAGTGGATTCTTCCCCGAGTTTGTAGAGAAGAGCTACCCCAGCTGACAGCTTGATTTCAGCCTTGTGAGACCGAAAGCAGTAAACCCAGTGAAGCCCACCTACACTTCTAACTTAGACAACAGGGAAATAAGGAATGTTTTTTTTTTTTCTTAATTTTTTGTTTATTGCAGTAACATTGGTTTATAACATTGTAAAAATTTCAGGTGTACATCATTATACTTCTATTTCTGCATAGATTACATCATGTTCACCACCAAAATACTAATTACAACCCATCACCACACACATGTACCGAATTATCCCTTTCACCCTCCTCCCTCCCCCCTTCCCCTCTGGTAGTAGGAATGGTTTTTAAAGTGCTGTGTTTGTGGTACTTTGTTACACAGCGGTAGAAAACTAATATGATATTAAAACATAAATAATCATAAAAATGTTCTGATTTCTTTTTAATTAATTAAAATGCTTCAAATGATTTAATATGTTTGTAAACATCTATTTTGGTTTTACATCGTTGGCAGTAAGAGTAGGTTTTTTTTTTTCTTTTTTTTTGAGAGCCTCTGTAAAGGGGTCTGGTTATACAGGAGGCGTATGATGCAGTTTCTGTAAACGTAAGTTCTTAACCCATGTTTCTAGGCTTAGGTCCAATCCAAATAGGTCTGATAACACAGCGAGCCTTGACAAGTAAGCCGCTCTCTTGGAGGAAGAAATTTCCCCTGTGAAATATTAAATCTCGTAGAGCAGCATGAACTGTTTACTAGTTTCCCTTTCCTTCAGTACACCTTTAATGTTTTGAAAGAGTTTGACTCATTTCACGTGTGGGATCAGTTTACCACTGGCTCGATATAAATCAGAGTTATAAGTAACTTGCAATGCTATACCTTAAGATTTCTGAAATGCTTTGAATTTCTAAACTTTCACTTTTATAGAAAAAAGTCTGAAAAATGCTATTCCAAAAAAATGAATTTATTTAAATGATATCAAGGGAAAAGATGTCTTTCCTCATGTTAAACATATATATGTGCATGTATATGCATATATAATCTATATACATATAATATATGTGTGTATATAATCTATTACAGACTTCAGAGTAATCCCAACTTCATGGGTGTCTTTGGCCCTGGCTAACACCTATGATATATTACTCAGTTACATTATTCATAAATTTTTCCACTGAATGTCAAGTAAGTGCCATGTCCTTTGTTGAAATTGTGTATACATCCTGAATAACTTATAGTCTCTACCTTTCAGGAGTTACATAGAAACAGATGAGAAACATAAAATGTGATAAATTTTATAAGAAATATGCGAAGATAATAAAGAATTTTGATTCACTGCATATAGAAATTTATAGTAGTAGAGGGTATACTAAAGGGATTTTATTTTACTGTATTTGTTTAAATGCCACAGGCAATACTTTCCTGAACTCTATCTTCATTATAAACAACAAAATATGAATAGGATACAATTTAATTTTTAATCTCCTCCAATAAAAACTGAAACAAGTACATTATTCTTCATTTATCTTTCTATGTTTTGTAACCTTTAAGATAGTGAAAATAAAAGCACTCAATTTATAGTGTTGTAGAAATATTAAGGAATCATTTTTTCCAGTATGTCAACTATGCCTTCGTTATCATGGGCAGAAAGTGTCAAGGGTTTTTTTTTTAAATCTATATTTTATCACAATACGAGACTTGTAATAACAAAAGGAAAGTTATTAGTTTGATAATATTTTTTAGCATAATCTTTTAATCTTTGATATTTGATTACATAGACTATGCCACAATAAAAATATTTATAGTCACCACGGGCCATATAAGAAGAATAAATGATGTATGATGACAGTTAGATGTACAGAGAAACTTTGTTTTTCAGTAAATATGGTTAACTAAAAAAGTTCAGTTTATCTTAGGATGTTACCTGGGAATTGAATAATTGTAGGTACAGAGTGCAAGACAGACTTAGGGTCAAAAAATCAAAGTTTGAATCCTGAGTCTGCCATAAAAAACTTTACTTGTATTTATTTTGTTTATTCATTTACTTTTACCTTGGACAAGATACTTGAAGTCTCTTGAACTTTCTCTGTGCAGACAGTAATGAGGATGTGTTTCTGACAGGGCTGTTAGAGTCAACATTAATAATATACGTGAGATTTTCATTTTAGGCTGTAAGATATACTAAAGTAGCAAATGTGATGCTTATGGTTATTTATATTAATAATATCAAATAAAAATAGGTAATTGTCATTGTTTAAGACCAAAGACTCATCTCTCAAAGAATTGTCAATAGTCATTGTTCTCTACACATTTCCACGGAGGCTGAACAGGATGTGAAGTCAATATTATAAAGAACACGTGCATGACAGAGTTTGCAGGTTTGAGGATGCACAGAACAATAAAGTGTGGGATACAATAAGTGGGGAACAATGTGGGCAGATGGCACAGAATCAAGAGCCTTATTGATGTAGCATCTGTGTCTTTCTCCAATAAAAGAAGATTCAGTGGAAAGGATTATGTTAAACTTTTGTGTGAGACGTGTTTTAAGCCTTTTTATACACTAATGTAGCAAGAACTTTTTAATATACTTTCTTGATTGGTTGTTGTTTGAATGGTAACACATTCTTAGACAAAGTAATCAGATTACATTGTTAGCAGTTTTCAAGACGGGGAGGCAGGGGTGAATTCGCAAGGGCTGGCTCTGTGTAAATGGGCCATCTGTTTCCATGGTTACAGGCTGGCTGAGTAAACTACAAACTTGTAGGTGTTGGTTTGTGCCCTCTTATCTTAAAGAATCTGAAGATTGTTTCCGTAAATATGGTTTCCATCTCTGGGCTAAGTGTGAGTCTGAGAAGAAATTTAGGGAAGAGACAGCTTTTAAGCTATATAAATAGCAGTTCATAAAGATACCTTTCCCTGAAACTTGTACCATGTTTTCAATATTAAAAATGACCATATTTGTAGTTTCCACTATTCTAATTATAAGGAAATGCACTTTATCACATCTTTTCGGAAGGCATCCATTTTTATAATTTTCTTGGCCACAGGTGCTGATGTAGTCTTCAGTAATGCAGAAGGCTGTCTTTTTTAATACAATCTATTACCTTCTCTTCAGGACAATTACAGCAACCAATTTTAGCAGGCACAAAGAGGATTTTAAATTATGATACAAAAGAGATATTTTCAAATCCAAAATAAGGTTTAGGAACTTGCAAGAAATACAAATGAACATATTTAGATCTTATTTAAAAGAATGGAGAGTTTTCATTTCTTATACAAGAAAGTGCATGGCTTTTTTATTTTTTCTTTACAATTTTAATTTATTCTCTTTGCTCTTATTTTTTTCCTATAAAATAATATTTAGAATTTTATTTCTTTTAATTAAAAATAGCAGCCTTACCTCATTTTTCTTAACTTTGAAACCATTGAACTGTGTTTTCTATTTGCTTTGATTCTGTTCAGTGTTATGGTGCAATTTTTCTTTCTTCCACACCCCCAAGCCTCCTGCTGAGTTGAATTGATTGCTGAACTCTCATTGATTTCAAAGGGAATTTCATACTCCCAAAAACCTCCCTGACTGTGTGTATGTGCATATAGCCAAATGATAAAGTGGTTGAGAATTACTTACAGCATGTGCAAGATGAAGATTGGAATAATAATTTCGTCATTATGATTACTGCTATTTAATATTTATATAGCACCTTACTCTGAGAAGCTCAAGAAACTTTATGAATTTTAAATTATCCAGTGAGCTCTAATCTTAGCTACACCCCTATGTGCTGGGTAAGGCACAAAATTAATAATGGATTTGAGTGCCATATATCGCTAAAGATATCCAAGTCCATTGCTGTTTAGCTCTCTTCTGTTATTGGAAAATGGCATTATATATTTATCTAGAAAGTTGGATTACTATCTCATTATTTTAGTACTGGGGGTCTATTTGTAATTTATTTTGCAATAACTCCAGGTAACAGCTTACTCAAAAGTAAAGAAGAAATATACTGACATATAAGTGCAAAGAAAATTTTTATTTAGATTTAGTATTAGTCATTAACATTCCAAATTAATCTTTAATGGAAAAAGGAAAATTTTATAGCTTTTTATCCCATACAGACTATAGTAATTTTGCACTCGGTGCCTAGACTTACATATATCTGAATAAATTTTCCTGGTTCTTTAAATAAAACTGGATTCAGTATTCTGTCTTTAGGCCTATTTTACACATGGAAGTGAATTTCAGATTATTACAATGAATTATTTGATGCCGCTCTCCTAATCTAAAATTATAACAGAATGTAAACATCATGCATTTCATGAAGCTGAGTTATTAAAAATACTAATTTTCTCAATAATACTTCAAAAAGCTCCCATTTGTTAGACTTTTGAAATATAATTTTAGCTCTACTGGATTTAGATGTGGATTTTAGATATTTTTTCTAACTTGATATACTACTGATTATCCCTAAGACTCTTATCTTTCTCTTCCTCTTCTTCCATTATGTGGTAATAATCTAAGAGCTTGAAAAAATTTGTCTAGAATAGGCTAATTTGTATCTAGGAAGACATTGAAATAATACACATCAAATAAATATCTATTTAGATAAATAAATAGAGTAAGAGTTGTTATATAGCCCTGGACACATTTTTTTAAAATTTCACTAGAATACATAAATTTATAATTGTGGTATAATCAAGTGAAGAATCCAATTTTGCAAGCGATTGGCGAAGAGGAGGGAGTGATGTGGATACGGATAAATGAGTAGCATTATTATAACTTCATTTAATAATCATACAATTCTAAATATATTCTAAACTATTTTACAAACAAGGAAGTTGAAACTGAAGAAACCTACGTAGTTTGAACGAGGTCATACAGCTGGTGAATGGCTGAAGAAATCTATTCTCAAAAACCTGTGCCTCAAAACCTATGGCCTTCCTTGTCAAGTAGGCCAGAAATGGAATAGATTTTGACACAGAGGAACATATCTAGAGGGCTTCTCAATAACCCCAGTGTGTGAGCACGAAGACAACATATAATTTGTCCACAGGACTACTGTTTTATGGCTTAGAATCTCTTTGGCCTTATCAAATATTTTTCACTTCTATATCCACTCTCAGTAGGTTTTCACTTCTAAACCATGTTACATTTTACGTAAACGAAGTTTGCGAGGATTTTCTGTATGAATAAATAAATACAATTCCAAACACTACGACCACTACTACAGCCTCATGGAGCAGTGGTTTCTGGCGATCAGCTTATCTCACTTACCTGCCTGCCATGCATGTTTTTTTCAAATCACATGCACAACAGAACTGCAAAGAGCTACATGTCATAGACATTCAAAGCCATGATAAACTATTAACAGTAAGTCTGTTACCAAGCCTCTACTAAAGTCATCCACATTTAGGTTTCTGTTTATTGGTTTATGTTTTTAAGCCTTGCTGTTAACTTAATTCTTTGAGGAATCCCCCCACAACAAATATGGCTGCCACATGAATTTCTCATGACTGTGGAGCCTAGATATGCATATGGGAGAAATGCTGGAGAAGTCATTCAGTCATTGCGTACACATAGTTCCAGCACTTACATTTCATATACAAGTGAAATATATGTATATTTAATTTTTTAATATTTTATTTATAATTATTGCTTCTATATTCATTAGTAAAATTCATCTATACTTTCCCTTTCCATATCTTTCTTAACTACGGTAATTTAATCCTGAGAGTATAAAGGATGAGGATGAAACAAGAAGAGCTAAGGGACTGTGGGTCTGTGGGTGCAGACAGATACTGTTATCCACTCATCATCCTTACTGGCCACTAGACCACTGTAGTAGACAGGAGATGTACCACCCAGACCCCATTTCAAGAGAGGACTTACTGCCCAGCCATGTGTCAACTCCTTCACGGTCTTCATCAGAAGCAGAAAGCTGACTCAACAAGGTCATGCCCTTTCCAGGGAAATCCACATCTGGTGACTGAGTGAGGCAGGGGTACAAATACCTGACTGTTTCGGCTTGATACAGGACACCTGTGATGGTAGTTCTTGCTCCCAAACTCTCTGCTTGTTAGGCCAAAGCTGTGTTAGGCCAGCATCATAGTTTGACTTCTCCCTTTGTCCAGGCCTGCTTTAGTCTCTCTCCTTTCATAGGTATTGGTCTCTAATAAATGCATTGTCCCTCAAGCCCTATCTCAGCATCTGCCTCAGAAAAACCCAACCTATGACAGCTACCCTGATATCACCCTGTCATCCCTGTCTGTGGCTCACAGCGTTAGTGCATGGAGCAATGTGCAGTCCTGTGCAATGTGGAGGAGGGAAAGAACATGATTAGAAGCTCTCCTTTGGTCTTTCCATTCTGGATTGCCATTTTCCTCCAACAAAGGGACATAAATATAAAATTTCGTAAAAGTTGACTGTTAGTTTCTCACATCCAACAATTTCCTTGTTGATTCTGTCAGTTCACCAGAGTTGGGTTTAGGAGAGAGAGCCAACTGTCTGCGTTAGTTCCCCATCTTGCCAAGAAACTGTTTGTGGGATATTAAAAAATGATCAAGTGCTGCGTATATTTCAATGGTTGTTAGACAGCAGTAGGCTTTCATATGTTTTGTATTCAATTGTAAAAATACTGAGTACTTTTCAGGTCATGGTATTGAGATTGATTTTTTTTTTAATTTTAGCTTGTAAGATTTGAACTGAATGAAATTTCTACACTATTTATCACCACCAGAACAATAGTCTTAATGGTTATTTGTTTAAAGAGGCAGGTGTAGTAGAGAATCTGTTTTCTAGCAGTTTAAATTTAACTGGATAATTTGAACTAAACTGATTTGAGGTTGACATTTTGTGTCTCCTTGTCATTCTTATCAATGAAATTTTACCATAATAGCTGAATGTGACATCAGATTTATAATTGTAAGGCTGCAGAATAGGTACTTCATAAAATTGAAGATATACTCTTGAAGACTATACTCTTTAGTAAAGCTCTAAGTGTGTCACTAACCTCAGTCTACCACTCTGGATTTTCAGTGTCAAATGTGCAATTACTTGATAAAGGTGCTATGAAGGAAACTAAGCCCTGGTGAAACTTTCTTAGCACTCCCCACGGGGTAGCAGTGAGGGAGCCATAAAAGCCTTGCCCTGCAGAAGTTTTGTGAGTAAATATCGTAGAGCCAACTCCTGGGAAGGAGGCTGAGATATAATGCCAGGTGTTCCATTTAAATGAGATGGGCATGCCAGTTAACTACTATTAGGAGTCATTTGAATGCTCTGAACTAAGTCTCTGCCTTTCTGGTTATTCCAATTAAAAAGGCATGCCATGTAGCAGGGTAATTAATAAGTGGAACTCTCTCAATTGGGGCACTCAATTTCTTAGTCCATTCTGCTCAGCAAATTGTAGCATAGGAGCTTATTTTCTTCTTCCCTCGTTATCCCAGTTTCCCCAGTACGGATTCTTGGACCTCAATAATTACTTGTTTGGAAGTGATTTCTTTATTCTCATGGTGCCAATTTCAATTTGCCCACTGAGGATATGTAGTTGAATATTTCTAAACAGGGACCCATTCTCAAAGCACTTCAGTACCACTTGATAAACCAATATCTGGGAACTTATTTCACATTTCACACACACACACCGATATAGAAAATGTCAACTATGGTTATGTCTGGGTGATAGGATTATAGATAATTTTCATTTTCATTTTGTGAATTTTTGTATTTGTATTCATTGCAATGAATATGTAGCACTTTTCTAATACGAAAAAAATAATAAATATGATTTAAAAAATGCATCTGTAATTGGCACATTTAAACGCAAGCAATGAAAATGAAGATTTTAGAATCAGGAACTGATAGTATAATTACTTAAAAGAAATAGCACAGAACGAAAAGCAGAATAACTAGATTTCCTTCCTCCATAAAATGTTTAGCTATCATTAGTACTGACTTTTTGTTTTCTTTCCCATTTCCCTCAGCAGAAGTACCTGTTATCCATCTGTTTCTCTTACAATAAACAAAGATAATAGACACAGAAAATCTTACAGTTAAAAGAAACCTTAAAATTCAGCAATTCTCACAGCTTTATTTTACAGATGATGGTGTTTGAGCTCCAAGAGTTTATGTTGTGACAGGGTTATCTCCTGATTTGTAGGCAGGTTCGCTTGACTCTAGTTCGTTTTATTGCTTAATTTTGGGAAATCTGGAACTCTGGATACAGCAGGACTATTTTTGTAATATGACATTACTGCTTTGATTACTGTGTTAATGTGACCTCTCAATTCATTTGTTGGTTATGAAACTCTAGTTCTATTACTATCTGCCCCAGAGGTTCCATGCTGACCCAGGTAAAAAACTTGAAAATACTTCTGTAACTCAGGGTTAAAATTAGATGACTTTTTCCTCTCATTCATACCTATGACAAAGAGTCTGTCCACTTTATTTTATCATCTTTAGTGAAATTATCTTTTTTTTCCCCTGGCAGCTCAATAAGAAAAATGATGTGATGTTGAAGTATGAAATATGAGTCTGAAGATTTGGAAGTAATAGAGGACTGAGTGAGAAGAATTGCTTGTCGTTTATCCTGGGCTCTGTGCAGCTGCGAAGACCCAGTCCAACAGAGGCAGCTGTTTAGGCCTGCTCCGCCTGATAATTTTTCCAGCAGCATTTCCCTTAAAAAGTGTCATCAACTGTTATGATCATCTATCTTATGTAAAAATAGAGTGCTATTTAATTTGAGCAAAGTTCTTCTTCATAACTGTCTTCTCACAATAGCAAAATGAAGTAAGGGAAGTTCTTGTAACTCTAGTCTTGGCTGCAGCTTTTACTGGCTGCAGTTCAGTTCGTTGTTTCACCATAGCTTGGCGGTACCCGCCAGTGTAGACACAGGTTTTGCCAACCTCATTTGTATTAATCCATCAGAATTCACAGAGTGTTAAAAGGCAGGATAGCTTTGTGAGTTTTTTGTTTATTTGGCTTTTTGCCTCAAGTGGCAGAAGATACGTCCTGAGTTGATCCATTAGAAAGCAGAAAAGGAAACAAGTCACTATGTAACATCTTCAAGCCAATGGTTCCCCAATTCTCTTTTTTCCCAGGCTCTCTGAGCTGCCGTGTAAGGCAATGGCCAGCAACCTCTTTAATTCCAAGCTTGTAGAGGTGAGAGAGATGATAGTGCTCAGAGAATTGATTTGTAAATGTGTGTTTATTTTCAGTGAAGTTGATTATGCCAAATGTTGAGGCTCTTGACACCTAATAACAATCTTCTCTGCGGAGATCTTGATCCAATTGAGAAAGAAGATCAAAAGGTTAGCTCATGGAGGCCAAAATATCACCTTTATTTTTATAAAAGTTTATATTTATGGGCAACACTGAACCTGAGAAGTAGTAGCCTTAGCCACACAACAGGGCTGGACTGGGCAGGCTTCTCTGTGGCCACTCTGGGAGGCTCCTTTAAAATTGGTGGCATGGAGGAACAGATTGGGACATGTGTTTCCTGAAATAGCTCAACTCCAAGAAGGCCAGAAGCAGTCTCTGTTCTACTCACATACAACTCTCCTTTCAAACTCATAATTAGGTGAAAAGTGAGGGAGGGAATTGAGACAGGCCAGTGTTGCTATAGACAGTGAACTTCTTCCCCTGGAGAGAAATATTAGAAATAGGGCATTTCCCACATCACCACACACGTTGAAATGATCCAAAAATAGGATATGCTATTTTCAAAGCAACACTTTACCATTTATCTAACAATATTTATATTATGCTATGTAATATATAACTAGTACTTACCCTCCCTTGTTTATTTTCTAAAATAAAAGCATGATTGAAGACATTTAGGGAGAGAAAACCACCTTCTTTCCCTTGACTGACTGCCAAGTAGAGCAGTTGGTGCCAGTTAGCAACAATATCTTATATGTCATTGTTCCATGCTATAAAGAATTAGGGGACATTCTGATCATATCCAGAGCTGCAGCAGACACCGGAAGCTGATTTATTTTTCTTCTTGGGAACTGCAGATGGTCAAGTCCCCCTTTCATTGCCTTTGGGATCAATCCTTTTCCGGAGCTGATGGAACTAACTAGCCTGCTCTTCTTGGTACACCTGTCCCCGCTGACTGAAAAGACTGCAACATTCTTTTTAGGGTCTTATGGCAGATGTTTTTTTGTACTACCTGTGCAAGGTTAAATTCTTGGGGAAAAGAAGACCTGGATAGTACTTTCGATTATAATGAATATGCTTATTTATATGAAAAGGTAAACTTTTCCTATTAACTTTTTCCTCATATAAGGTTTTTTCTTACTGTTGGGTCATAATAAATTGCAATTTTTGTAGATCAAACATAGTCCAATATTGGCAATTTCATATGGTTCTACGTAATGGAACTATTAGTAATGGTATGTTATCTGGAATAGTGTATATAACGGAATAGTAACGGTACTATTATCTGAATCAATTCAAAGTTCCTGATATGCTATGTGCATGCTCTAAAGCACCTTAAATGTTAGTGTGTGTGTATACACCCACAGTAATTACATATATATGTGTAACATTTAAGATATATACATTATATATGTTACATATATGTGTGTACATGTAGCATTTAAAGTTTTTTAGGGCATGTAGACAGCATATCCTGAGTATATAGAACAAGTGTTTCTTATAACTTAAAATGAAGCATATAACTTAAGGGTTAGTTGCAATGTGGAATCTGAAACCATATCAATGAAATTCATACTTACAATGATGAGAGAATGAGAATTTAAAGGGCAAATAATGCCTTAGCATTATTATGAAAATAGTCTTAAATTTCAGTCCTCTTGAAAAACTCTGGTGGTCCCCCAGAAGTCCTTGTACTACACTTGGAGAACCCTGACTTAATAAAATATGCTAATGCAGTAGAGCATTATAGGTGTGTGTGTGTGTGTGTGTGTGTGTGTGTGTGTGTGTGTGTTGGGTCAGTATTCTATATAGGGTGGTACTTCTCTGAGGAAGTGAACTTTGAACCAATGGCTAGTGATGAAGAGGAGCCAACCACAGGGCCACCTGGGAGAAGAACCTTCTCTGCAAAAAGAGCAGCCCGTGCAGGTGCTCTGAGTAGAGAGGAACAGAAGAGTCTGCATTATTCACTTATCCAGACAATTAGATAATCTATTTGTAGAAAGACACATTTGTAAATTTCAGTCGCTCGAAATGACTTCAGTTTTGATTTAATAAAAGGTTTGACAGAACAAGGAATGCGACTCTCTTTTAGAAAGATTCACTGATTTTATCATATTGCTACTTTACTGATAGCCCTTCTGTTCCTGCTTGTGGAATCTAAAGGATGTGAATGTCCCATGCTTCTGTTTCTACTAATTTTGGGGATTTAAATTGCAAAGTATATTCATAGCTATTTTTTCCAACTTAATAAAATAAAATAGTTAATAAAGATATATAGTAATTAGGCAACTAAAATATATGCTATGTTTTTTACTTGTAAATATGGGAAAAACATAATTTGTTAGAATTAACCATATGTGAAAGATTTAAGTCTGTCTGTTTATTTCAAATAAGTCTCTGATACAATTATGGATAGTTATTTCTCTGAAGAAATTCTCAAGTAGAACTTGCATTTATCATTCAAACAAGAAGCTAAAGAAATGTGACTTTTCTGTATAATTTTATAGAGCAGAATTTACAAATACTTTTATCCCAGAACATGACTGAGAAAATATTCCCGGAAGCATAACATATTTTGTGTTCATGATCTGCTCCCATATGCTTGTTATTCTATATCTATCTTTAGAATCTTTCTATAAGGATGTTTGTTGGTGATTCCATTTAAAAAAATCTACAAAAAAGGGGGATTTAGGCATACTCTTGATACCAGAATTTGTAAAATTTTAATTCACAATAACAAATGAAAATATCCTCAACTTCTCTTTTCAATCTACCTCAGTGCGTGGCAGCCTATCCTATCAGGGAAAGGTCCTGAGTTGTCATATACCTAAACCTTATCATTCCTTACTACCATCTCATTTAAGCGCAGCTTTCTCTCCTTGGTAGATATGAAAGACAGATAGTCTACACTGCATCTACCCAAGGGAACTTCTCAGGAACTTGTTGTCTAAGGCTGTAAGAATTTGATTAACTGCCTTCCCTGAAAAGTTGCCAGAGTTACCTCCTCTGCCAAGCTATCTGTGACAATCGGGAGGTTGGATAGGAGGACTGGGTAGGATGTGTGAACCCTAGCAAAGTGTGAAAATAGCACCTCTGGTGGCCTATATTTCTAATATGATTCTTTCTGGTTTTTCTACTTATGATTCATTTCTAAGTGTTTTATGAATCATTTCAAAATCCTGGTAAGTGAGGTCCGACTCAAATACTCCCTCCCTCAGGAAGGGTTCCCGAATCCTCGCCTATGATTCTCTAACACTGTTTGTAGCAACCAGATAAAGTTCTACTGAAAGACGCTTTTTTTCAGAGCGTTACCACAACACCTTTATTGCCACGCCAATCACGCTGTGCTTTGTGTTAGAGTTATTTGTGGGCTGTAAGCTGCTGAGCTGTGGTGGAGGGGATGGTGGAAAACGTGTGTGTCTTGGATTTAGACAGTTCTAGATTGGAATCCAGTTTGATATCAGGAATCTTTCGTCATCTCTTTAATCTTTACTTTCTTCGTTCGTAAAATAGGGTAAATACGTATTTTGTGGATTGTTTGGTAATTATATGGGATTTTGTCTGTAAAGCATATAGAGCATATTGAATACTCTATAAATGTTTAGTCCATTTACCTTTCTCTCCTTGCCTGGGGGTCTGGATTACGTTTTACTCATCATTTAATCTCATAAAATGTGTTGCCTAACCTATTATTTTGGGTTTCTAGCAAAAGCCAATTTAAATTCTGCTACCTCTTCTTAAGTCTTGCAAGCATTATTTGCACTATTATCAATGCTCTAATCTGAGAAACATTTGGTTCAAAATACTGCAGAGCTGAAGAATGAGTACGTTACCTAGGGAAAAGACGGAGGGATAGGTAAGATCCTGGAGGAGAGTTCTCTAGTCTTGAAGGAAAGAAAAATTATGCCACGTCTGAGAGACTTAAGCAAGTAGAGTAAGTGTGACTAGAGTAGTTAGAGAAGGAGGAAGCAGGAAATTAGACAAAACTCGAGTATAGATGGTCTTTCCACACATATTAAGGATTTAATACTTGGTCCTCAGGGACACGAGAAGATATTGGAGTGTGTTTTAAACATCAGGGTATTATAATCAGATTTATATTTTTAAAATAATCTTTTGTCATAAAGTGGAGAAAACGTGAGTGGTAAGTAAGGGTGACAATAAAGAGATCAAATGAGGATGCCAAGAAGATATTGTAAGTATATACATACATATATGAATACATACATGTACATAAATATAAGCATAAAGTATCTTAACTTCAATTTCTTCTCTCTGAATACAGCTATAATAAGAGATTATTTATCTTTATATTCTGGTTTTCCATAATAATTAGTATATGTATGATAATGAAATATTACAATCTTATATAAAAGATTACTTTGTCCAATTTTATTTTACATTTTCATTAATACATATACTAATCTGGTATTGTTTTTGACAATTACATAGAGTCTTTTTATTTAGATGTGCAATATTTTATTTAACTCTTTCCATGTCCTTTTTTTTTTGAGGATTTCTGCTCATTTCAAAAGTTTCCTCTCGCCTCCTTTTAAGTATTTCAAGGGCTCTTTCTTTTCTCTTGTTTTCCCATATTCTTTCTCAAGCTGCATTTATTTCCCTGGGCTCAGTTTGAATAAGGCTATATTTGCTTATATTGTGAACTTTAATTTTGGTTTGATTTGTTTTTTGGGGACAGATTCTGCTCTCTGCCCAATGAGACAGTAGTCAAATACTCTTCTCAGATGCACTTTATTGCAGGTTAATGTATACTCATTCCATCCAATCTTACACAGTAAATAAAAACCTATAATTACAGCAAACGCTGCTACAGGTATTATCTGTCTCACTAAGCACCTGAATAAGCTTCCTGTTTGGAGAATACGTAGGTGGTTCCCTAACAGGACTAGCCACCAGCACATTAGTTTTACTAACATATATTCCTAACTGGTGTTTACTAGCTCTGGATGGGACCCGGACATATGTATTTTTAACAGTCTTTGCAGATAATACCAATATAAACCAGTAGATTTATTTACCATGTATTAGGCATTGTCTAAGCGCTTCAGACACTTTACGTCATTAAATCCTCACAACCCTATAAGTACTGCTATTACTACAATTCCTTTCTATTTTACAGGAGGGCAAGCGGATACTACTTTCTCCCAGCTGTAAGTGGTGGATCTGGGCTCCACACCTAGGCAGGCTGGTTCTGGAAAGTAGGCTTTTAACCACTGTGTGGTCTGCCTCCTAGAATATACCACTCAATATGTGTTAGCTTACTGAGAGTTTTTTTCAATATCTGGGCAAGTGTTTTCTGGATTTGATGATTTTACATAGAAAATGTTGATGGTGAAAATTACTAGGGAAAGCAGAAGGATGGCTTGACTTGGTGGAATAAATGTCAAAGAAATTGTGTTTGTCATAACCACAAACAGCTTTTGAGGGATTTAGAAAGCGAGCTGCTCTGTTTTCTCGTGGGTTCATACATCTTTAAACTAGCGACTATATGGTGAGAATGTGCAAGGCGCCTTCCCATCTTTTTCAAGCAGTTTCTGTTTCACAATGTCAAGTCCACTGCTACGGAACGAACTGTGTCCCTTCAAAGTTTGTGTGTTGAAGTCCTAACCCTCAGTGTGATTGTGTCTGAAGGTGGAGGCCTTTGGGAGACGATTAGGTTTGGATGAGACTGTGAGGGCGAGAGCCTCGTGATGGGATTAGTGCCGTAATAAGAAGAGACACCAGAGCGCTGGCTCTCTCTCTGTCTCCGCCGTGTGAGCGCACAATTAGAAGGTGGTCATCTAGAAGCCAGGAAGAGAGCCTTCATCAGATGCTGGCACTGATCTTGTGCTTCCCAGCCTCTAGAGCTGTGGAAACATCCATTTCTGTTGTTTATGCTACCCAGTCCCGCTTAAAACTGACTTCCAATATTGTTACCACTTTCTTGTGTGGATTTTTATGGTTACTTTTCCGAGTAGATAAATCTAGCTAAACTTCCACCAGCATGCTCTCTTCAGACGTCAGATTTTTTGGAGGAAAAAAGAAGCACTTTGAAATTAATGTTATGTTCCACACTTGATTTTTTTTTCTATTTTTCACGGTTTTGATAATTAATATAATGACCATCTACTTAAAAAAATTGTAACATGGACTTGAGATAACTGATTTTTCATTCTGGGGGAGTGGGGCTGGAAGAACCATCTCATGTTTGAATTACTTGTGTAACATCCCTAGAAATGAAGGTAATACAATATTATTTTTAGAAAGATTACTAACCAGTGTAGATAGGAAAACATTTTCATAAATAAATTCAGATTATTTGGGGATATTTGGCTGAATACTTTGAATAATTTCAGCAATTAGCAGCTTAATTTTACTTTTGTAGATCCAGATTGGAAGATAGGAAGCCTGTCATTTCATCTTGGCTGTCTCCCCCAGCTCTGTGGAATCAGAGCCGTTCACAACCAGGTGAAGCCGAAATGTGGAGCCTTGATTTCTATCACTTTCTCGATACATCAGTCATATAGAGCTTGGAGAAATGTCAACAAATTTTAGATTCTTAAAGAAGTAAGAGCATATGACATTTCTTATTTAATGGAGTAATGGAGATATACAGTAAACATATACCTTGCTCCTGAAGAAAGGCAAGATGGCGGGTTAGAAGATATCATCAGGAAATCGGTTTTGAGAGAACATCTGAGAGATCCATCTATGGTAGGAGTGGAAACCCTCAGACCCCTCTACAGGCTAAGAGCTTATGCTGTTTCTTCTGCTTAAAACATGGGGAGATAGTAGCTTGACCAGAGATGTGTACCCCGGAGACTAATAGTACACCCTCTATTTTTAGAAGAAAATTATTTTATAATTTATTTAAATATTTTATAGAGCATAATGAATAGCCCAATCTTTTCAAGGATGCACATTCATATGATTTTGTCTCTTTTTTTTTGACCTCCATACATATTCATACAATTCTTCATTTCCATCTGTTTTCTTTTCTTTGAAATCTGGAGAATTATTCTAGAATTTTGCTGACATTATTGATTAAATGTAATGCAATGCCATTCTTTTTCTTTATTGATTCTAATGCAAATTAAATTTTTTTCATGTAAGTGTTTCTCAAATGTTACATGAGATGTCTTTTAAAAAATTTATTTATTGTTTATCTGAAATTTAAATATAACTGTACATCCTGTATCTTTATTTATTAAATCTGGCAACCCAAAGGAGTTGGGTTTTGAGGGTTTGTTAAATCTTTCCAAAAGTTATAGAATAAAAGTGTCAATAATTTTGAGTCAATATATATACATAAGAAAAAATACAGCTGAGAAAAGGGAAGCAATAAAAAGAAAATAATGGGTCAAATGGGATGTGGATCTTTCCATATCATTGTAAGTCCATTTATTTTGACATCATATTAATCAATTTTAAGATGTAATGTGGAGAAAGCTCTAAACTAAGTGGTGAAGAGTTCTCTGTGATTAGCACAACTGGCTATAAAATTTACAAGGCCTAGTGCAAAATGAAATGCTAGGCTCTTTGTTGGAATATTTTTAAGAATTTAAAGTCAGAGACAATAGAGTACTTACCCATCATGTAGCCCTTCTGAGTGTGGGTCTCTGTGCATACCCAGGAGTCTGCACTGGTGGTTAGACAGATCTGGTACATATGCGATAAATGTTACTGTAGTATTATTACAATTGCCACTTTACAAATGAAAAATGTGAGGTTTGGGGAGGTTAAGTAAGTAGCCTACATAGAAAGAAGCTGATTCAGATTTGAATCTAGGTCATCTGAGAGCAGAGTGGTCCTAACCGTGAACAATAGTAAATTCTGTTGAATCCTAGAAAAAATAAAACCAAAGGAAAAAGTTAGTAGAGCCTTACTTGGGGAGATGAATGTTTAGATGGGATTCCAATGCCTGTGGGGATTAAGCAGATCAAGTAAATGTGGAAAACAGGTTAGGAATAGCAGGCTTGGTGGGAATCGTGGCAAACTGGAGCTAAAGTACAACGTGCAAATCCATTCAAGTCCAAAATGATAAAGGAAGTTTGTGAGCTAAATTTGACCATGGAGGGGAGGCGTTTTGTGGTCCTGTGACCATTGGTTTAGATATTGTGAATAATTATATTCAATATCTTTCTCCCCCCCCCCGACCTTTCCTACGTAATAGTCTTTGAAATAAATATAAATGGGGTTAGGGAGCCTTCTAAAGGGTGACAATAGTGGTCATATTAAAAAAGAAAAAAAAAAGCTTTCCTTCTATTTGATGAGAAGGGATTTATAGCATCTGCTCCAGTGACAGAGTATGAAGCATCCTGGTTTGGTGTGCACTGTGTGTACAAAGGCTTTCTCCTTTTGATGACTGGGGATTTTATCAATTGATTTTCATAAGGGATAGCTGACTAGGTGCCCAAAATGCCCACATACTTTTCTTCCACTTCAAACATGAAACCTTTCTGGCACCCAGAGCTAGGATCTGAAAATGCTAAGCATTCAGCAAAATGGATTAGTCTTCAGAAGGGAGCTTCAGCCTGTCAGTGCCAGAGGGGTTAATGGAAAACAGTGTGTCATATTTGTCATTTCCCCTATATTATGTTGCCCAGAACACCCGCTTAATGAACTAGACATAAATTATCACACTATATGCACGTTATTTAATAACAAAAGCCTTGTGGAAGCATTCCTTGCTGTTGAAATAATAAACTCAGAAAAATGATTTTGACGACGCTTTCTCAAACGCCACGCACAAAAAAATGTAACAAATCGATTGATGACTCCACTGGATTTTTCTTTTCTCAGAGGGTAATAAAAATCATTTTATGAGTTTAAATGGTTTATTTCAACTGGAATTTCAGTACCGCTTTGTCAGGGTCATAGGCGCTTTCAATTTAGTGAACTCCTAAGCCTGTAAATGATCCTTTAAAGATCTTCTTCCCTCTCATGTTTTTTTCACTTGTAATAATTCCTTAATTCCTATTTCTCAACTTTCCCCTTTGAAATATAAATATATACTGAGATGAGGTACATATGAGGTAAATGTTACTGTATACATTATTTAAATCTCAAAGGGTAAATTCTTTAAATATTTAATGTATATATTTAATTTAATGATGCTCAAATAACATTAGCTAAAAATAAGTTTTGTTAATTAGGAATATATTGATAAGAAATATTTGTATTAAGTCCACATGTAATGCTGACACGTGATGCTTTTTTGTTTTGTTTTAGTATTTTATTAGGATTTTAGAAAATAGATAAAGTGAAATGAAATCACCTAACTGAATAGTATCTCTTTTTAAAAACACTTTACTTATATAAGAAATGAATTGAAATCCACTATATAAATTAATATTTCTCTTTTTCAAATCCAAAACATTTCTTCAAAGCATTGTTTATCTTTACTCCATTCACATTGCTCTACTTCTCCTGATTCCTGCTGTCTTTTTTCCCTTCTCTGCTCTGTGGCGAAACAATTCTTCATTATGCAGACTGGATGATTTGGGGCATTAAAATCAAGGGAGAAGGGCTTCTCAAACATTTTGTGCAAATATTTTCTTTTACTGAGAATTCATAACTAATAATCTTCACATTAAATATCAAAAAGAGATATCAAAAATGTTTTTTAAAAACCCACAAAGTGGGGCTGGCCCACTGGCATAGTGGTTAGGTTCTCATGCTCTGCTTCAGAGGCCCAGGGTTTCCAGGTTCAGATCCTGGGCGCGGACCTACGCCTCACTTATCAAGCCATGCTGTGGCAGGCATCCCATATATAAAGTAGAGGAAGATGGGCATGGAAGTTAGCCCAGGCCTGGTCTTGCTCAGCAAAAAGAGGAGGATTGCTGACAGCTGTTAGCTCAGGGCTGGTCTTCCTCACCAAAAAAAAAAAAAAAAAAAAAAAACACCTAAAAGTAATGAAAAGTGATAATAGCTCTTCCTTTTGTTTTGTATGGTGTTGCTTCTAGAACTTTCCCTACTTCAGAATAAATTTTATCTTAGGTGCCTCAGTCCCAGTGGTACCCAGATTTCATAGGCTGGCATTAAAATGTAAGATCCTCCTTCATTGACGATTTATCACATAATCATCCAATTTATATTTTTAAACAGGTGGAATTATAATTTCAATGAATTAGCAACAATTTTTACTTAGAAAAACTCACTTAATTGCCTTCTAAAATTGAAGGTTATTGGTAGCAATGTGCTACTTAGTATTTTTAGATCCAGGAAGTAAGGGTTCAAGGAGAAAGTAACAGCTATGCCAGGGAACTGGATATTGTTGTTCTCAAGTTAGAGGTGAAGGAGCTGAGATTACATTATTTCACCACTGTCACAGAGAGAAGCAGGTGGTGGGGGCACTCTTCAGTGGCACCTTCAAAATTTCTAGGAGGGGCTTGGGCTGGGACTAGAGCTTTTTTTTTTTTTGCAGGGAAAGATTTGCCCTGAGCTAACATCTGTTGCCAATCTTCCTCTTTTTTTTTTCTTTCCTCCTCAAAGCCCCAGTGCATGGTGACATATCCTAGTTGTAAATGCTTCTGGTGCTTCTGTGTGAGCTGCCAACAGAGCATGGCAACTGATGGATGGGCGGTGTGGTTCTGCCACTGGGAAGCAAACCCAGGCCTCCAAAGTGGTGAGAGTGCCGAACTTTAACCACTAGACTATCAGGGCTAGTAGAGCTGCTTTTTGACACTAACTGGGAATAGAAAATACTCTTTGAATTTGGTTGTGTAATAATTTAATGTGATTTAAAGATGTCTTTGCATATAAACTCATTTGTTTTGATAAATAAATCATAGGCTTACTTTGGATTGTTAGGAATAATAGAGACTTGCTATGGACTAACACCCTTCCCCAACAGCCCCCTTCTTGTTACCCTTGATATTCACAGAGCATAGTTGGGTTTCTAAGTCACATCCCTCAAGTCAAATAGTCTCCTTGGGTATTAGAGCAAATTATGTTTTGTACCCAAATGTAAAACAGAGAAAAATTATGTCTATACCTTGATTTTGTTCTCATTTACAAAATGATTTCACATAGCACTTACACAACCCAACTTTAATAAAATTTTTTTAAAAAGTACCCAAAAGTGGACTCTAGATCACTTAATGGGCCTATACGGTGAGCTAATTAATTGCACGATTCATTAGTTTTGGGATCTAGGCAAAAAGTTATACAGTTTTGGTTGATTTATCTATTGATTCAAAAAGCTTGTATTTAAACCAAGGATGTGGATGGGAGCAAGCAGGTGTGGAAAGAACTCTCAAGTCAGCAATTCAGAAAATGGGATTTATATTAGGTATATTGAGTTACAGTGAATAATGCTTTGAGAAAATATTTCAAAAAGACGAATACTCTCTAAGGAGCTGAATAAAAATGTTTTATGTGTTTATTTATTTATTTTTATATAGAACTTGGAGTATAATGACAAAATAATAATTAATGTATGCTAACGTGGTCCAGTAAGACTTTCCCGGGACTGGATTACAAATGTCCCAGGACTGAATTCTTCAGTGAATATTTAAATGTAGGGAAAAACATCCTTATTGTACCACTGAGCAAGGTTCATATGCTTAAATGATCAGAAATAAGCGGAGGAGTGTGATTCTATTTTGACAGTTTAAAAGATAAGCTTCTGTTCTCAGTTTGATCTGCTGATCTATATGTACACCACCTGTGGCAAAGACAAGAACTTTCCACCAACAAGAACTTTGCATCCTTCTAACCTATGTACAGAGGTTATTGGAGCCCTCCACATTATAGAACATATTGAAGAACTTTTAATTAGAAGTTCTAGCTTTCAGTTTTGAAAAGATTTTACCTTTTTTATATTTTTCATGGGAATTAGTATGTGTCAAGAAATGCATCCCACAGTGAGAATTATGATTTATTCATTAACACTTAGTTATGAGACTAGCACTTGTCATTATATCACAGTAGGTGAGAATAAATATAACAAACACAATTCAAACCCTGTCACTTTTTTTTTTTGCTTACACATTGCTATTCGTTATGTAATCTAATTAAAAACAAAGATTATTGGTACTATTATGATCCTTTCTTTATCTTTATCACTTAGTCTATTTTTTATTTTTTTGTCTGTTTTAATTTTTATTTCTTTTTAAATTTTTTTATGTACTAGCCTATATTTTTAAGCTCTAAATTTAATTTTGTTGATTTAAGGTTAATAAAATTAACTCTTATAGGCCCTTTAACTATGCACAAGCATTCTCTGAGGAGTTGAATTTTGATGTTAGAATTTACTCATTAGTAAATTTGAATATCTTTAAATGGCTGACTAAATATGATAAGTAATTTATGTGCTTATTCATCATTTGATTTACTGTTTTATTTAAAAATTCTCCATAATTGCTAAAACACTATACACACTGGAGATAACACACAGGATCAGATTGTTAAGTCAAATGTACACAAAGTGAAGGTCTTACTCAGGCCATGCTTTATTAATAATTATCCAATAGTCAAGAGGCACGGGTGAAGCAAGAAGATGTTCAAGTCCCCCAGAATGACTGCTCAACTCTTTATTCTCTCACTGGATGTCCTCTGACTCCAGTTAACAGATGAAGTATATAGATGCTTTCCTTAGAAAGGAAGAACATTTTAAATCAGGAAATATCTTAATTTTATGCTCCGTTATGAACCAGATGTCCCCTCCAAATTCATATGTTGAAGCCCTAACCCCCTAGTATAGCTATAATTGGAGATGGGGCCTCTGAGGAAATAATTAAGGTTAAATGAGGTTGTAACGGTGGGGCCTTGATCCAATAGGGTTAGTGTCCTTATGAGAGAGACACCAGAGAACTCGCTCTTTCTCTGTGTGCACACACTAAAGAAAGATCATGGGAGGACCCAGCAAGAAGGCAGTCAACTACAACCCAGGAAGAGAGCTCTCACCAGGAACCAAATTTGCTGGCACTGTGTTCATGGACTTCCAGCCTCCAGCACTGTGAAAAAATAAATTTCAGTTGTTTAAGCTACCCAGTCTGTAGAGTTTTGTTATAGCAGTCCTAGAAAACTAACACATGCTCATACAGTTATACTGCTTTTGTGACATTTTCCAGGGAGCCATGCTCAATAAATTTATAGATTACAAGTTTGCTTAGCATAGCAATTCTTGAAAACCAGGTACATTCTGTTAAAAGTATACTGAAGAAAAGAAATCTACTGCTAGCAAAAAACACAGCGTATTTATAAGGAGACTGGGCTGGATTATATGCCTTCTTCTTTTCTAGGAGTGTTACCCACCAAAATCCCTCCCCAGGTACAGGATATAAGTGGATTGAAGATCTGTTGCTATAACCCTTATCTCACAACACTGTGCACACTTCTCTTTTATTCTGTTTAAGATATGTTTGTATTGTGCTTGTTATCAGAACCTGCAGAAATAATAGTTTTTTAATGGCTATATAGTTTTCTCATTATATGAAAACACTTCATTTTATAGAATGTATTCTCTATTGATGAACATCTTAAACATATGTTAACGAAAAACTGTTGCAATATGTTTGTATATTTAACTGTATTTGATTAGCCTATTGCTAAAACATATATATTCTCTTGCTCTCATCTTCACAGAGTCACCATATTACCTACTCTTTGACTTTAAGTTCAGCCATGTGACTTGCTTTGGCCAACAGAATGGGTAGAAGTGACTTATATTGATGATTTTATTTGTCAGTTCTAAAGTAGAAAAATACATTTTCTAAGGGTACTCTGGAAGTAAAGTATACTTGTTAAACTTCTCGCTTTCTCCAAGAAAATATCTATCTTCTCAGATTGTTAATGCACATGGAAGTTGACATAATAGGATATATAGTTGTCTTTCAGATACTTACCAGGGAGTAAAATCTGGATCTGAGAGCTGCTCAATAGCTATAAAAGTCACTTTGAAAACAACTCTATTTGCTTAAGTATAGCTGATCCACCCATTTTTCTAGACATTCTAAGTACCTGTCAAGAGCCTCAGACAGTTGTGTGTGTCTGGCTCACATCGGTCTCCCACCCAACTGCCTGTTACTGAATTGTTTGGTGAGTTGTCAGCATCTTATACTAAGAGATATTAGAAGAAACTTCTCTCTGATGGTCATTATTGTAGTTATTTTGACTTGTTGATATTGTTTACTACATAATACAGAGTCCTCTCTTTGAAATCTCATACTAAACATTTTTTTCTCAATCCTACTCGTACAACTGTATTTTTCTTTACCTCAAATTTTCAGCTATTTTAAATTCATTTGGTATTGTATTTCTGAAAGCCACTCTGAGCCTTGCAAGTACATAGCAAAGTATAAATTGTGAATATAAATAAAAAACTGGTTGAAGTGTGATAAGGTGAGACAAACATCAGGATGTCCTTTCCATATGACATTAAATTATGAGACAGAGATGGATTCCTCTACTCACTCTTCATTCCTCTGCATAGCTATTAATTTAACTGCCTACTTGTTTTGACATTAGGTTAACAAGAACAAATGTGCACAACTGCTCCCTGGTTCTCTTTTCCTCTTTGGATTATAAAGGAGCAAGGATGGCCACCAGAACAGGTGCAGGGTGATACTCATAAAATCTGCCAAGTGTCTCTACTGATTCATGACATGCCATGGCCCTTAAGACACTAAAAATTATAGAATACACCCAGATTTTTATTGGGTAGAAAAAGGAAAAAAATCTTGGATGGAGCCATTACTCCAGACAGCAATTCAAATGATTGTCTTACTCTGTTAGACTCAAATTGTCTCCACAGAAGCCCCAAAGCAGCATTTCCAAATCAAACAGATATCAGGACATATACCTCATAAGGGTTAAAACAGGTAATGATTAAAAGTTTAAAAAATTTAAAAAAAATACGTGAATATTTTCGGTTATCTCTGTATATGTGAATTAATTATTTTGGGGTACACTAAAAGACCTTCCATTATTTTTCTCTTCACAGGAATCTTTAAATAATTTGGACTATATTTTTTTAACATTTTGAGTCATTTTTTGGCTCAATGTAACCCGCATGAGTCAGCCAAGTAGATTTTTTTTAAAGAAACTAACAAAAGAAAAATACAATTATTAAATAACGTTTGTTTTGGAATACACACACATATACACCCACAAGATTTGCTTTCAAGGCATGAATAAAGATTTTTCAAACTCTGTGGTATTTGTATTTTTCCTTTTAGATATTGCGTGGCATTTGTCTTTGGTATTGGATTATTATTTCACTCTGCTGTTTCGGTTTCTTTTTGGTGAGGAAGATTGGCCCTGAGCTAACATCTGTGCCAATCTTCCTCTATTTTGCATATGGGATGCTCGCACAACATGGCTTGATGAGTGATGTGTAGGTCCACACTCGGGATCTGAACCCACGAACCCCGGCTTGCGGAAGCAGAACACGTGAACTTAACCACTATGCCACTGGGGCAGCGCTCACTTTGCTTTCTAATTGTAAACCATACATAAGTTATTTTATTGATTAAATCAACACAGTGCACTGTTATTTTTCTATGAAATTATTAATTAAATTAGAATAAATCAAATAAGATTGAGCCTTGCAGAATAGATCATAGCATCAAATGCTAGGTATGGATGTTATTCCAATGGTCTGAAGAGGAGAGGCCACTCAATACAAGTTGACCTCGCTGCGTGTGTGAGAATTATCCAGGGAAAATAATCAGAAAGATTAGTGAATGTGAAGAGCCCCGGACCAATGGCATCACGGGATGATATTCTAAGTTATCAAAATATTAACTTCCAAAAAGTGAGGATATGTTAATAGAACTGTCATCATTTCCACTTCGAAACTTCCATTTAAAAATGTTGTGCTAAGTTGTGTATTTCCAGAAAAATAAGTGACAAACTGAAGCCATTTATTTCCTACCTAGCCTAAAGCTCTCAACAGAAGCATCACTTCCCCAGAGCAGTCCTCTTTGATAATCTCAATTCTCCAGTCTAGGGCAGGTTTTATTTATGTTTTATTGTACTTTTGAAGAACCACATTTCTTCCCTTTGTTTAATTAAATGCTCATTTATATATTTATTTGATTATTTAATAAATCCTTTTCTAATTGTTTTATCACCAGATTCTGCACAATGTAGGGACTCAATAAATGATATTTAACCTTATGAATGATTGAAATAATTCTTACTGAATTCAAAGAGGTTGCTCTCTTTTTTAGCAGAACATATGTTCTTTCCTTCAGAATTCTGGGCTGATGGTGGATACAAGTGTTTCTTATTTTATTTTGTTTTAAGGCACATATATTATTGCATATTTTTTTTGTATTTAGCATATATGACATTGGAGAGAGATGTTTTCTAATCTCATTGATATGGTTGGCTAGATATTGGGACTTAACGTTTTGTTGTGAGATAATTGTTTTATCTGCATGTCTTCTGAACCAAGGGCATTGACAGGTTTTGTCAATTGTGTTTGAAATGCAGATACCTCCGGAAGCAAGAGACATGTATTTCTCCACATCAGCAGATTCTTTTTTTTTTTTTTTTTCTGACCAGGAATATACAGATAATGATTCTCTGTGGGGAAAGGTTAGGCAAGTTTTAGAATCTTTAAAACATTGAGTTTCCTAATTTTGAGATTCCTTAGCTGTGACAAAGGTCCTACTTATATATGTGGTCCTCGCCTTGGCCTGCCTCTGCATTACCCCGTGGGACTTGGGAGAGCAAGAGTAACCAATGTGGATGAGAAGCTAATGTTGCTTGCTATGGTATAGATAATAAGCTGTCTAAATCCATTCAGGCTTGTTGTCTCCTTCCCAATCCATTCTATGGAACAGTGGCAAGCTGACCTAACAGCTGTAGTCATTGCTGTTGCTTAGGGACTTGACACCTTTCTGCTGAAAAGTTAAAATTATGAATATGTATGTTTCTTTCAATCATCTTAAAAACACTTAGAAGCTTACAGGTTATTAAAGCATTATCAGACAAAAATTTAATGAAACTTGGAACCCAGAATGTTGTAATAAACAAAGAAATTAATTTTAACCTATGGGGTTTTGCCTGGAGAATCTGATTTTCAGTTTTCAATCTATACTAAGGAAAGGGGAGAAGAGTGAGGAGGAAACGCTGTTCTAGGTTGGCTAGAAGAGGGAATTCTTTGGTAGCAACCATAGAGCTGGAAGAACTGTAACTTCTAAGTGTGTGTGAGCCAGGAGGAAACCGGCCATCCCCAAGTGCTACAAGGAAAGTTGCCTTTTCATTTAACAGAGAAAAGGGAAAAAACCCTGTCAGACACTACAACCACAAGCTTGCCGATGCTGCTTTATAGGACAAATCACATCAGCCAGCTGCCCCAAATACCTTGGGATGTAAGTTTCATTTAAAGTGGAAGTGTCCTGGGGCGGGCCTGGTGGTATAGTGGTTAAGTCTGCATGCTCCGCTCTGGTGGCCTGGGGTTCGCAGGTTTGGATCCCGGGCGCAGATCAAGGCACTGCTTATCAAACCATGCTGTCGTGGTGTCCCATATAAAGTAGAGGAAGATGGGCATGGATGTTAGCCCAGGGCCAATCCTCCTCAGCAAAAATGGGAGGATTGGCAACAGATGTTAGCTCAGGGCTGATCTTCCTCACAAAAAAATAAACAAATAAAGTGAAAGTGTCCCAAGGTGGTTTGCTGAGGCAAACGTCAATGCTCTCTGGAAGGAGGCCCACTAATTCTAGACCTCAAAGAATTCCCACAAATAACGCGCCAAGGAAAAAGAATAGCTGACCACGAGCAAGAGTAAAAAAATAAACCAAAACAAAAATACTAGAAAGAAGAAATGACCTGCAAAAACTTCAAATATTAGAGCTAGCAGGCTCACATTATTAAATTACAATACTTAGCGTATTTGAAAGAAGAGAAGTTTGAAAAGATCTTCACAGTATAGGAAACTATAAAAAAGGATCAAACAGATTTGAAAAATAACCTAAAAGACTACCTAAGAAATAATAGATAAAATAATTGAAAATAACATTTAACGACTTAATGGGTGCATTTAGCAGCTAACTAGATGAAGCAATAGAAAAATTAGTGTTTCCTGGTGAAATGTGGTGGATGTTTTACTGTTCTGTGGGGCTGTTTTGCAGAGAGTGATCAGGGAAAACTGACTGATAAGATATGGTATCCAGGAGACTGCTCCTCGAAGGCCTCCACCTGCAGCAAACGTAATTAACCAAGGTATGAAGTCAGTAGTCTGCTGGGCTATGAGATCTATCCTCTGTTTGCACTGAGGTCGTGCTTCCCTTGGACTGCTCCGAATCAGTGAGTGTGGCAGGGATAGACACTCAGGCAGACCTGTTCCTGGGAGGCATGGAGTCCTCTGCTGATTTGCTTGTGCTCAAGGACTCCCCAGTGGCATTCCTAAGCCTTCCTTAGACTATACAACAGTGTAGGACACTTGGACCCATCCTTCCCTCTATCTCCCCCTCATTTAGAGTCAGACTTGCATCATGGCCTGATGGCTCTCCCACTTTGCCAGGCTCCCCCACCCCATTTTCTGTTACAGAAGCATTTCCCCTCATAAAATCCTTGCCTGTTTAATCCTGTCTTGGTGTCCACCTCTCAGAGGACATTTGAGCCAAGGCATGAAGAAATGAAGAGTAAGCCATTTAGACATCCTGAGTAGAGGTTCTAGGCAGAGGCTACCTCAAGTACAGAGGCCCAGAGGTGAGAGACTTCTTGGGTGTGGGTGCTGCAAACCAGCCCAAATACCACCAGCTAACCCAAAATAGTCCTGCCCAACTTTTAGGTTGCTTTTGGTAGAGAGAAGAGCCAGCAAAACTTTGCCTTGGTAATGGTTAGCTAAGCCCCACAACCTCATTACCGGGTTATAATGCAAGGGAGTCTCACGTGAAATGTTGTCACACAAGCAGACATTTACTTAAAAATATTCCTTAGGAATCAGGGAATGAAAGAACTCGTAAATCCTATTCTGTAAGCTCAGCAAAGTCTCAGCTCTCTGTCCTTTTAGATGAACCTACCAGCCACATGCTTGCAAGATTTTCTTTAGGCAAATAGCACATTCCAGAAACAGAATTTTTGTTTCCTTTTTCACAGCAGTTGGCATTAGGCTTGATAGAGCTGCTTGGAGATCAAACCTCAGGCAGACCTGTTCCTGTGAGGCATGGACCTGGTTCTGCAACCTCCTCTTTTCACTCAAAACTACATTGGAGATACTTTTGTAACAATTTGCTTGGACCTATGTCATTCTTTTTCACTGTTACATGTTAGTATGAGTAAACGACATCTCCTTTGACCGTTCTTCTTTTGGTGCACATTTGGGTTATTTCCAGTTTTTGCTATTACAGTATTAAAACTCTTGTTTTAATTCTCACGTCAACAAATGTCCTTTTTCTAATCTATGGAATGCTACGTTTGTCACCTTTTGTGCTTCTCCTTGGTGCTTTTGCTCTTTAGAATGACCCTCAAACGTAGTGCTGAAGTGTTGTGTAGTGTTTGTAAGCACAAGGAGCCTGTGATGGGCCTTTCGTAGAAAATGCTTGCGTTAGATGAGCTTCCTTCAGGCATGAGTTATAGATAGTGCTGTTGGAGGAGAGTTCAACTAATGAATCAACAATCTATATGAAATAAGGTGTCTTTCAAGAGACACACATAAGACAAGGTTGTGAATTGAGAGGTTCCCAAACATGTCATGACCAGAGGCTGCAGAAACCTCACCTTGTCTTTCCCCTGGGAGCACTGGTTCGTTCTTGCTCATGCAATGTCAGCGAAGAATTGACAGAACATAACTCTTCCAAATAAGGAAGGTCAATGGTAACATAATGGAGATATTTTCAAAACTCTCTTTTAAAAACCATATCTACAAAGCAGGTAGCTTCTCAACTAACTGTTGAACTGTTGTCTTTAATTTGAAAGGACAGAGTTTTTAACAGTATCCACTAGGACGCATATCTTTGATGGCCACTTATAACAAAAACCTCAGCAAATTTGGGATGATTGTCTTTTTGCAAAAGACCATGTGTACGGAATACATATCTTAACGTCAAGATGGTAGTTACCTCTGGGCAGGAAAGAGAGAGGAAGGAGAATGGTGTCTTCCACTGTGTAATATTTCTTAAAAAACGACATCAATAAGGTGTGCTCTGTTAAATCTCAGCAAAGAGTAAATGGTTTCTGTTATCCTAGTCTCCTTCTAAGTATATTTAAAATAAATATGTAACTGGAACTGAGATGAAATAACACTAATCTAATAGATCCTATTTGCTGGAGTGCTCCCACCATCTGATGGACACATCAGGATGGGTTGGTCATGTCACTGACCCCATCTAAAGGTCAGGACATGTTGTTTACCAACTGTGGAGCTAGAGAAGGCTCAGTCACCAGCAGCAGAGCCAGAGTTACCTGAAACTACAAAGTTAGATCCACATAGCACCAGATCCTGCTCTAGCTGTGGACTAGAGACAGCTCTGGCACCAGCTCTAGAGCTCAGTTGCGGCCAGCTCCAGAACTAGAGCTCCCTCCAGCTCCCACACTTGACCAGCTACAGAGCAGCAGCCATTTCCATCACTAGCTCCTGCACCAAATCTGTCAACAATGCAGAACTAGAGTCAGTCTCAGTACTGGAGCCAATTCTAGAAGCAGGTAAGTCACCATGGCCTTAGACAGAACGAGCTCCAGCCCCACATCAGGTCCAGCTCCTGGGCCAGTTGCACAACCAGAGCTGGTGGGATCTCCAGCGTCAGCCACAGTAGTGGCTCCAGCATAGAGCAGCTGCAGCACCGCCCTCATCGCCAGGAACTAAGGACCGGCCGGCTCCAGCTCTACCCTAGAGTTGTCCTTCACCTTGCCTGTGAGGGCAGGATGTCTTTTCCCTTTTCTATGTTTTATGATTTTTTATGTTTTATATGTTCAAATTTAGATTCAATAAAGTTTAATGTTTTCATCACTTAAAGTTGTACAATTCAGGGCCGGCCATTAACTACATCTCCTATGCTGTGTACCGTCACCATTATCTAGTTCCAGATCAGTGCTTCACCCCACCAGAACCCCTGTACCCATGAAGCAGCCATGCCCCCATATCCACTCCCCCACCCCCTGACAAGCACTGATCTGCTTCCTGTCTCTGTGCATTTCCCTGTCCCTGGTATGGCTGTCCTGAGCACAGCCAATCCTCCTTTGACCCCTCCCCCCATGCTCAAGACCCCGGAGGATGCCAATGTGTTCAGTGTCATGAACCCGAAGCCTAGTATGACTTTGGCTTGAAGAAGCCCACCGTCACCAAGGGGGTGAGGTCAGGCATGGAGCCAGCTTAACCCGGCCTCACATGAAGAGGAGGGACTCGATATTGCCAAGGGCACCTTCTCCTCAGTCCCTAGTGCTGTTCAGCCACAGGGCCACCCTCCCCAGGGTCTGGCTAGCTGGGGAGACGAGCACGTACAGACTAGAGTGACAAAAACCAGGTGGCCATCTTTTTTGTCCAACCCGCTGGCCCAGGCTACCCAGGAGCAGTTTCACCCTGAACCTCTCCTGCTGCAGGCCTGATTCCTGCCAGTCAGCAGGCTGTCCTGGCTTGCCGTGGACCACTGGCAGCCTTAGGTGCCTTCTGCCCTCTAGGGTCCAAAGGACTAGCTGACCTTTGCCAAGAAGTGCTGCCCATGGGCATGAAGCCCTGCCTGCCACTGAGGCACTGCCCTCTGTGCACCTCCCTCACACCTTCCCAGGTGTGGGTCACTTGCATCTGTGACTTCAGGTGTCCCAGAGTCCCCACTCACCCAGTGGGCGTGACCTCTGCAAATGCAGCCCTTCCATCCAGGCTCCAAGCCTCCAGGCCCCAACACAGGCTTCAGGACCAGAGACAGCTCCCACACCAAGTGCTGGGACACCTCAGATGGGGCCAGGACCTCAGTGGCAGGGACATTGTCCAATGCTCAGCGAGCACTTGGCTGGTTCCTCCAGCTCCAAGGTGAGGAGAGTAACATGAGTTTTGACCCAGAGTCCCCTGATTTCAAGGAAAAGAAGGTGACTGCCCTACCCATTCTCCCTGACAGCCCCTTCCCAGTCCCTTCTTGCCTGGGACCAGTGTTTCACATCCACACCCACAAAAGGGCCAAGAAGTCCAGGAGCTGGATGCCGGCCTGGGGTGTCCTGCCGGGTCCAGAAAATCTGCTGATCATGCCATCACCCACAGTTATGGAAATCAACCGCCCCCTAGTCCCCGATGGTCACTGGTTTCATCTTGGCTTCCAGCAGCACCTCTTCCTCCTCAGCCTCCACCACACCCGTGGCAGCTTTGGTCACACACAAGCATTGTGTCTCAGGCTCTTCAACCATAACTCCTCGCTGGCGCTCTCCATCCACACGGTGGGCCATGCTGCATCATCCCAGTCCACCTGGAATAAACAACAACAACGTGGACAGGAGCATCTTGTTTAGCCCACTGGTGGGACACGCCCTTGGTCTTATCACTCAGAGCTCTCTGAGCATAGACCTGTCCTAAATGGCCACTTTGACAAGAAGCCCTCTCTGGGCCCTCCATGCAGGATGCCCAGCCCTGGGAGGAGGCAGCCTTCTCATCCTCTTGGTTCTTGGGGATCTGGGCTTGAGTGGAGTTGGATAAGGTGTCCACACCCAGCTCCCTCCAAATCTAGGATCTAACCGCCAGAGGCTCTGATGAGACTGCTTGTTCACATCCAACCAACCTGTAGTGAGGCCCGACTCCTTGCCTGAGTCACGGCCCTGTGTGATCTGGTCCAGACACCGTCCCCAGAGTGCACCCCTCACGGCACCGCAACCTCCCTAGAGCCTTCCTCCCCAAGGACCCTGCCAAACCCCTGCCCCATTCAGAGCTCCTAGCCTGCAGTGCCCCTCCCGCAAGCCCCCATCCAAGATGGACTCACCTCTGTGCTGAGCTCACAGGCCACCTGCTCAGGCTCCTGTGCTAGCAGAGACTTTAGGGTCACATTGACCTGGGGTCAAACACACAGCTGCGTCATCTCACAGCCCTGTGACAGGCAAGGTCATGTGGTGTCTTCTCAGAGCCTCAGTTTCCTCCATGAAAAATTGGATCAGTGACGCTGACCTCAGGAGACTGTGTTGGGATTCAAGCAGGGAGAAGAAGGTGCCCAAAGTGCTTGGACTCAGGAGGTCGCCTGGCTGGGGGAGCCCCAATGCACGACAAGGGCTAGATGGTCCATGCTGGGCTCAATGCTGGTGAAAATCAAGGATTTCTAGTCCCCTGGTCACGTCTGGACTTGGTCACTTAGAGCAGAGTGACCTTGAATGCTGGGACCACTGGTCATCTGTAAAATGGGGTGCAATCACTCAGCACCCAGTGGGCTCCCTAATAACAGTAACTCCCTCCACTAGTTGCCCAGCTGGGCTCCCTTCAGCTCCTCCTACACCCGCCAGGGCTGCAGGCAGGGACTTGCTGGACCTCATGTGGCAGGGAAGGCGTGTAAAGGAGGGAAAATGGCGACCTGGCATTCTCCCTGCCCAGGGTCTGTGTCCACCACTGTCTTCGTGTCCGCAGGATCAGCCATGCATGGAGCTGGATCCTGGGATGTGGACCAGGACAGTGAGGTCGGTGTATATTCAGTGACCCTCAAGTCCCAAGATGTCCAACCTACCCAACTGCGCACCGTGTGGCCCACCTGGTTTGTGTGGCGTGTTCCCGGGATGTAGGGGATGTGATAGTCACCGAGCAGTTGGCTGGGGGAGGGGACAGATGAAAGCAGCCATGTCAGGGGACCGTGGTGTTACACGTGTGTACTGCGGGCTGTGTCACCCAGAAGTGCTGTCTGCAGGGTCTCTCTGTGTGCCTGACCATGGACAGGAGGCCTGGTTGCTCCACAGGAGAGAGGCCTGTGAGACCGTGAGGGTATCCCTGCGACACATATGTGGACAGGGATCCCGTGCCATGTCCACGCTCATCGGGGCTGATGTTGCTCCGTGTCCAACCCTCAAAGGACAGTTGGGAAACTGAGGTCAGGAGAGGCATGGACAGGCCCTGGGCCCATGAGGTGGGCAGAGTCCAGAGGACAAGAGAGCATTCCAAGCTCTTAGGCCAGCCTCAACACTTCCAAGTTGTTTGCTTTGGGAATGAGAGCCCCTAAGATCCCGGCGGACCCCTGCCAACCACCCCCATGTAAGGCTCTTTCCTCTACGCATCCCCACGTGGACACACTCACACACACAGGCATACACACACACTCTGACTGCCCAGCCCTGTGTCAGAAGGGAAGTGCACACTGGGGAAGTGACAGGAGGAAGGAAGAAAGAGGTTGGAGGCAGCTCTGCCATGGGGCATGGGCATCCGGTCCCCTAGCAACATGTGCAGGACCATAGCATGAAGGGGAGAGATGCCAGACTGGTGGGCAGGGAGTCCCCAAGGTGCACAGGGGGATGCAGGTGTTGGGGCCATCCCTAGAGCAGCCTGCAGAGAACCAGGTCTGGCGTCCTGTGTCCACCACTCTGGCCACTGGGAACTAGGATGTGACCCCCTAGGGGGGAGGAGCTACAGGAGAGAAGGCCTGATCTTAGGCCTCTGTAAATTGGGGTGCATAGATGGGGTGACTCTCAGGGTCCCACAGGCTTGTAGAAGAGTCTATTGACCTTTGTTCTCCATCCATGACCCACTGTTCTTTGAGTCCTTGTAAAATGCATTCCATTCCCTCGAGGTCTTGTTGAGCAGAGGGCAGCCTGAGAGCTTGGGGACTGGGGCCCTGGGCAGTGCAGAACATAACAGAGCACTGATCAACTTGTCTGGGGACCAGGGACAAGGCCATCCGTGTCGGAGCCTCGGGGTCCTCCTTTGGAAGTGAGGTGGAGTCATTGCCCTGGCTGGGGTGAGGAGGCCTTGTGAGTCAACGGGACATGCCAGGGCCAGTGTAAGGAAAGCGGGGAGCAAGAGAGGCTTCTGAGGTCCCTCATGTCCCTCCTGGAGCCCACAGGTCCTGCTCCTTTGCGCCCTCGGCCCTGGTGGAACCACTACCTTGAGGACCCCAAACAAAGAAAGGTGTGTTTTGCTTTCTGCTTTCCTACCTGGGGCTGCAAGGCTGGGGCTGACCACCAGGGGTGTCCTGTGTCCACTCGTGCTCAATGGAGCAAGTGGAGCAGGGAAGGGACTCCCAGGGCTCGTTCTAGGTGTTCCCCTGTCCAAAGCAACAGGCACCTTTGATTACTGGCATCCACGTCCACAATGGGAGCTGCTCAGAGGCGGGAGGGGACTCTGAGATTCTCTCATGATTCTGTCAGCTACTGTGGCCCCAGCACTCACCCTGAGCAGGGCCCATGTTAGTCCTGAGGGCAGTGCTGAAAGCACCCACATGGTCCCTGTCCTCCAGGAGCTCACAGCCTGGAGGTGGAAGGGACAAAATCATGAGCAAACCCATGCGAAAAAGAAGAGCAGATGCTACAGGGCAATGAAGCAGGGTGCTGGAGGAGGGAGGGCCTGGAACCCCTAGGTGGGTGTAAAGGGCACCCTGGGGACATTTGTGCCCTGAGCAGAAGGACAAGAGGAACCAGCCCTGGATCTGTCTGCAAACAGTGTGCCGGGGGGAAGCTCAGAGGCACAGAGACTTGGAGGCAGAAGAGAATTTGACGAGAGAGGAGGTGAGAAAAGAGCCAGTGTGGCTAGAGTGAGCTGGGGAGGAGAGAAGTGAGGGAGAGAGGATGGCAGGGCCAGACCCAGGCTTGGAAGGAGGTACTAGCTGTCTATGCTGGGTGACAGCATTAGCCTCAATTAGCACTTACGAGACCTATCATTCAGCATCTGACAGTGTTTCTACCAGGGTCCAGGTTTAGGTCAGCTGGGAGGCTCCCCATCAACGTCTAGCAGGAGGCTTGGGCTGTGTTCTCAACTGAAGCTCGATAGAGGCAGGATCCATCTCAGAGATCATTCACAAGTATCGGGGCAGTGGTAGGATTCAGTTTGGATGGGGGTTTTCAGGCCTTTTCTGTCTGTGGGCTGGGACCCTCTGCCAGTTCTTTCCATTAGGGGGTGCCATAGGGAAGGAAGCTCATAATGTCTGATCTGGCTTCTCCTGAATAGTGGATCAGAGAGACAGAAAGAGAGAGAGAAAGAGAGACAGAGACACACAGAGATAGAAAGATGGGTAGGGGAGACAAAGAGAGGAGACACAGACAGAGACAAGGAGACAGAGAGGAGAGACAAAGAGAGAGACAGAGAGATAGGGAGAGACCAAGAGAGATACAGACAGCCAGAGACACAGAGACAGGGAGACAGAGACGGAGAAAGAGACAGAGACAGAGAGAGAGAATGAACACAGGAGAGACAGAACCAGGCAGAAGTCACAGACTTTTCGTTAAGCCAACCATGGAAGTGACGTCCCATCACTCGGCCCTATTCTATTGGTTAGAAGCCAGCCGCAAAGTCCATTCTCATTGAGGAGCGGGGATTCCATAGGATGTGTGCCTAGGAAGCGGGAACGCTGGGAGCCATTGTGGGGGCTGCCCACCACATAGGCTGAGATGACCGCCACTCGGTCACTTGGACCTGAGTCTAAACATAACAGGAGGCCCTGGAGGGTTGCGAGCCAGAAGGAGATGATGTCTGAACCTCATTTCATTTCAACCCTCCTTAGGGACACTGGGAAACAAGCAAGAGGGGAAGTGCCTCTCCCAGGCGCCCTGCAGACCCAAGCGTCTTTGTGTTGAATTCTCTGCCACAACCAGCCCTTTCTGTAATCCTTGCACTGCCAAGTCTGTGCAGGAGCTACGTGTGGGAGCAGCCCACGGGATTCACAGACTCTGAAGGGATCTCTAGGTCTATACACCTGATGACATCCCTAGGAAGTAGATGCTAGAATGACCCCCACTACACAGAGAGGGACATGAACACAGGAGAGACCCTGAGAGGGGAGGCCCTGAGAGGCGCAACGTTGTCCAGGGTGACATCACTGGCAAGAAGCAGGATCGGGACTGAATTCAACTCTGTGTCCTCAAAGCTGGGGCCCCGGTTGCATCCAGACCTCCCCAGAGGCTGTGGGGTGGACTGTGTTGGTTTGACTGTGTCTGGACAGGGTATGGAGTTGGAGAGTGAGCAGTCAGCAGCCCGGGGTGCCCTTAGGAAGGTCTTGTGTGAGGAGGAAGCTTAGGTAAGGGGATCCCAGGAAGTGACCTCACAGAGCCCAACAGAACTTGGAACCCTGGTAACTAGGCACCCACATCCTAAACACAGCCCCCAAGCGAGCTCACTTGTCTAGCACTTGTCTAAAAGGAGCAACATGTTTAGTTGTTGCTTCCCAATGACCAGGGGCCGGAGCCCCAGGAAAGCCCCCAAAGACCGATGCAGATGCTGGTGCCCCTCTCACGGCCGACGGCTCTGGCCGTTTACCCGGAGGGATGGGAAGATAACACCGGGAGGCCCAGAGAAGGCCATTCCAAACGAGGCTACCACTGTGGTCCCATCTGGGCAGCCCTACATCCCCTCCCCATGTGTGCCTGGAAGGGCGGGTTCATGTGGGTGGACCAACATGAGCAGGAGCAGTCGGTGAGGTGTTAGAAGCCTGGAGGGGTCAGTCAGGTTGAAAGCCCAGGTCAAGGCCGGCTGGGTGGGACGTGGAGTGCGGGGGTGGCGCCCTTCTGCCTGAGGTTTATCCCAAGCCCCTGAGGTGTAGGTCTTTCCTCAGGGGTGGAATACTGTGCAGACACAGGTGTGTGCCTGATCTGGGAGAATTAGGTCCAGAGGGCAGAAGCAGCAGCAAGGACAGCTGGGCAGGGCTCTGATGTCTCTGGGACAGAACCAGTACTGTCTTTGCAGAGCTCCAGACAGGAGATCAGCGTGGAGCTGGTGGAAGGTGATATCCCATCCATCTCCCCGATGGAGGCCCCGGTGTTGCACAGGACTGGATCAGTAGCTACCTGGAGAAGTTCTGCAGTGACAGTGATAAAACCTTCAGAGCCACCAGAGGACCCAGCTTCGAACCCGGGAGAACAATCATATCCACCATGTCCTGCAGCAGACCAGGAGGCTTCTGAGGCCCCAGCCTCCGTGCAGGGAGAACCATCCCCTGCACAGGCTCCTGCAGGAGAACAGGAGGCAGCTGAGGCCTCAGCCTCCGTGCAGGGAGAGCCATCCCCTGCACAGGCTCCTGCAGGAGACCAGGAGGCAGCTGAGGCCCCAGCCTCTGTGCAGGGAGAGCCATCCCCTGCACAGCCTCCTGCAGGAGAACAGGAGGTAGCTGAGGACCCAGCTTCTGTGCAGGGAGAGCCATGCCCAGCACAGGCCCCTGCAGGAGAACAAGAGGCAGCTGAGGCCCCAGCCTCCTTGCAGGGAGAGCCATCCACTGCACAGGCTCCTGCAGGAGAACAGGAGGCAGCTGAGGGCCCAGCCTCAGTGCAGGCAGAGCCATCCCTTGCACAGGCGCCTGCAGGAGACAAGGAGGCAGCTGAGGCCAATCTTTGTGGCCTGGGAGAGCTGGCTCAGGACCCTCCCTCATTAGCACCTCCAGTCCCACCTGGTCCACCTATTCCCTTACCACAAATTTCCTTCCCCACCCTCCTAATTGTGTTTCTCTATTTCTTGGTTTCTTTCATTGATTTTTTTTTATTGTTTATATCTTGATTATTTAAAATAAATTTCACTTTCGTCTTTTAACACTTTAATGTTTTTCATTTTAAATTGTACACTTCATGAGCATTAAGTACATTCACCATGCTGTGCAGCCATCACCGCTGTATGGGTTTAGAATATTTCATTCTCCAAAAGAACACCCTGTTCTAAAAGCACTCACTCCCACTTTCTCCCTCAGGCCCTGGCAAGCCCTAATTTGTTTTCTGTCACTTTTTTTTTTTTAATCTGTTCAGGATGTTTCCTATAAGTGAAATCATGCCACAGGTGGCCATGTGTTTTCTGCCCATTTATTTTCACACGGCCTGATAGGTTTTCCTTTTCTGTTTTTATTTGAAATAGAATTTCTCTAATTTGATAGGAAAATCCCAGATGGAGTCTAGATTTGATGTATCAAAGTAAGCCCTTTTGGTAAATATGTGTATAATCTTGGGGTACAGACTGCTGTTCTAAGTGGGACACCAGAGCCAGAAGCCATACACGAAACGCGTTGCTCTTCTTGCGGCCAAAACAAAAACAAGAAAGGGTAGAAAGCTGTAAAGACAAACCACAAACCGGAAAGTATTCCTCATAACAGAAGGCCAGGGAAAGGTTACGCATCCTTGGGGTCCAAAAAAATGCTCGAAAGTCAGAGTTTTAAAAAGAGATAAAGAGCAAACACATTGAACGCCAACGAGACGTGATACACAGGGGCAGCATGTGTCAGAGATGCTCGAGCTCCCCGAGGAGGAGACGCGCAATGGAGACACTGGGGAGAGGGCACTGGGCCCCATCAGATGGGCTGGGTTCCAGTGTGGTGACGACCAGCCCTGCTGACAATGTGAGGAAGCAGAGGCCCCAGTAGACCCCTAGAGACAAGTGTGAAAGGACACTCCTCTCTGGAGACCAGCCTGCAGGACACATCGCAGTCCCCAGGGGTAAGCCTATGCTGGCGGTGCTGATCCCAGGACTTCACCCCACAGAAATTCCTGCCCAAATTTTCAAAGATGTATTTTCCAGACTATTCATCACAGCACTGGTTGCAATAGCAAGCAATTAGAAGGAACGCTACTGTCCATGGCGAGGCGATGGGATCCCTCTGTCCCATCTGTAAGACCACGTATATGTGATATCAACCGGGAGACACACATCTACGAAAATGAATCTGTGTGTGAGGGAGACACAGAGACAGACAGACAGAAAGAGAGAGACAGAGCCAGAGAGATACGCACCAAATAGTCCATGGGGTTCACCTCTGGGGATGGGAATTGCCACTCGCTTCTGTTCTCCTTTAGGGGCCTGCGTGATGTTTCAACTTGATAGAATGTGCCTCTATTCCTCTTATAATTCTAGCAAGATTAAAATCACATGGTTAATGTTATCCATTTATCACTCATCTTTGGACTGAAGTACATTATTTAGTTTTTCTTTGCAAAGGTTTTTATTACAAAGACAATGAACGTTTATTAGAGTAAAAGAATGAATTCTAAGGGAATTAAGTGGAAACTGAGGAGTGCCCTTAACAGGCAGTGTTCACCGGTTCAGTCCTTTGCGTTTGTATGCACGTGTGTGTGCACGTGTGTGAATGTGCCCATTCAGCTGTGTGCATCTGTATGCTCATGGGACAACCACACAGTGAGACAGACACAGCGGCCTTGATGGGCTGCACATAACCCCAGGGGGTCTGAAAGGTTTTGTACTTGTGCAGGCCTGTTCCCAATCAGGAGAGACCAGGAAGATGGGCATTGTGGGAATGCTTAGAGACTTGCCACCAGCCTAGGCCCTGCCCCCAGCGGTTGCTGCCTCCCAGGAAGTCCAAGTTGACTGAGGGGACAATGCCCAGCCCTTTCAAACATCCCTGTCCACTCTGGGGCTCCCATGGAGAGAGGCCTTCCCACCTGAAAACTTCTCCCCAGGTCTTCTTCAGAGGCTGAAACGAGGTGCTCTCAAAGCAGAGAAGATGGTGAGCAGTGAGGAGAGGCTCCTGAGGATTCAGCCCTCCTGGGGAAGGAAGCAAAGGAGCTGGGAGGGTGGAGTGGTCCCTGCTTGCTCTGGCCTCAGCCCCCTCAGTGTACATCTCCCTCCTGGAGGGGACAGGAGCCCATGGATCCCAGGAGAGCACACCCGGGCCCCGAAGAGCAACACTCCCAAGTAGGAGGATCTGAGCTCAAAATAGGATGAGCCCAGGTTGGAAGGGAGACTTTCACCACCAGGACAATCGACTCAAGGTCAGCTTGCCCCTGCAAGGATGATATCCCTGCCTGTTTTATACATCCCTGTGGACCAATGATAGCTTAGGGATTGGCTCTGACCAGCAGACCCAGCACAAGTGACAGGACGAACCTTCCCAGTTTCCACCACCGAGGCTGTCATTCTCTCTCACTCACTCTCTTGTGTTCCCTCTACCCTCTCCCATTGCTCCCCTCTTTCAGTCTGTCTGACCCCTGGACCTTGGGACATACATGGATGTCCTGAACTCCCTTATGCAGAGGCCCACACAGAAGAAACCAAGGGAGTGCCCTGGCCAACAGACAGAAAGGAGCCGGGCTCTCAGTGAAGCTGATCCTGACCGAGCCCACAGGAGTTAGCTTGACAGCACATCTCATCCTGGTTCAGACTCAGTGGAGGCCACAGCCCCAACCTGGAAGACATGATGAGCAGAGGCTCCAGCTCAGTTGTGCAGGATTCCTGGTCCACAGAGATGGAGACAGAGCGAATATTTGCGGTTTAAAGATGCAGGGTGGGGAGCAGAGTTGTCAGAGAAGAGGAGACACCTCACACCATCTCCCAGTTCCCGGGTCTGGCCTACCCTTCTCCCTCCTCTCCCCTCCAGGCTCTCTGCAGCCACAGTGCCCAACTCTCTAACCTCCTCTGGCCAAACTCATTTCTGCCTGGGTGTCTCCACACCAGCAGTGCCTTCTCCCTGGCACGCTGATCACAGGTGAGTGCAGCGCTGGGTCCTCATGTCATTCTAGTCACAGCAAATGTCACTTCAGTCAGGCCTTTCAGACCCTCTTACCCAGTGAGACCCCAGCCCTCCCTGCAGGACACTCTTTATTTTCATTCCAGTTCATGCTCTTCTCTTTCACGTGTCTCTGATTTTGTGCTTTTGTGCATCTGCCTCCAGACTGAGTTCCTGGTGGGCAGGGACCACTGGGTACATTTCAGCACCACCCTTGGGCCCACCAGGGCTCCTGGCCCAGGGTGAGTGCTTGGCACGTAGCTGCTGAATGAACAAATAGGAGCATCTTGGATCCCTCCTTCCTGCTTTTGCTCCACTCCGATGGTGAAGAGGAACACTAGTATTAGGAAGTGCAAGTGGGTCCTGAGGCAGGCGGAGGGTCAGCATGACTTCTGCATGAATCCTCCTTTCCCCAATTGCTCCAGCAAAGCTCAGTGGGCACCACTGACACAGGAGGCTGCCACCTTATGGCCAGCACAGGAACTGCAGCCTCAGGCAGGGACAGCACAGCACCAGGCAGGCATATATTTCTTGTGAAGAAATACCTATCCAAATGCATTGCCCATTTTTCATTGTGCTATTTGTATTTTATTGTTGAGAGATGAGAACGTATTATATATTCTCAATAGTAGACCCTTATCAGATATGTAAAGATCTGTAAACATATTCTCCCCTTTTGTGAGTCGTCTTTTCACTTTTTTGATCGTGTCTTTCAATGCACTCAAGTTTTACTTTTGATGAAGTTGAATTGATCTGTTTTCCCTTTGGTTGCTTATGTGTTGGGTGCCATAATTACAAAAACATTGCCTAATCCAGGGCCATGTTTTCTTCCAAGAGTTTTATAGTTTTAGGTCTTACATTTACATCTTTGATGGTAAGAAGATGTAACATTTTTGTATATGGTGTGAGGTAGGGGTTCACCTTTATTCTTTCACATGTGGATATCCACCTGTCCCAGCACTACTTTTTGAAAAGATTATTCCCTCCTCATTGTCTTGGTATCTCAAATAATTCTAGAATCTGTGATTGTTGCAGGTGGTGTGACTTACAGTGCCTTAGAATTTTTCTTTACACCAAGGTTGCTTTTCTCTGGCCTGGTGGACTTTCACCCACTGCATATGTAGACTGATCATAAGCGAAATAATCATATCACGTATTTTGACTAGTTTTTTCTTTGCTTGCGGTGGGTATGTAAGTCCACACCCTGTTACTCCCTGATGGCTGGGTGGACCACATTGCACCATTGTTCTGACCTGGATTATCGCTGTATCCTTATAACTGGTTCCTCTGCCTCTATATTTGACCCACAATCTATCCCCAATGCACCAATTGGAGTGACCCTTTAAAACCAGATGTCACACCCTGACATTGTGAAATCTCTCCAGGGGCTCCCCATTTCTCTCAGGGGGAAAGTTCAAGTCCTTATGATGGACCTCAAGCCCCATACAGTTGGTCACACACTCCCTCTGACATCATCTTTGGCCAGTCATCCCCTGTACCTCTGCCCTCCATTATGCTCCTGGTACATGCCAGGCACTCTCCCACCTGTAGACTTGCACTCTATGTTCCTTCCACTTGGAATCCTCTTCCACATGATGATTTCATGCCTCATCTTCTTCACTATCTTTAATTCTGTGTTCAAATGTCATCTTGGTGAGGCTGTATTGACCATGTCATTTAAAATATAAACTATCCTCTTGTCCTGACACTCCCTATCCAACTTGTTCCCCTTTCATTTTTCCCCTTAGCACTAACACTCTATAAAATAATATATAATGATAAGAATCAGTGTTCAATCAGGACAGGGAAACCAACCAATAGATTGAGCAGGGACAGTTTATATAATGAACAATTAACCATTAACCTTTAAAGGGAACTATATAGAATAGCCCAGAATTACAGTAGAGTAGTTAAGAAAGAAAAAATTTTGGGAGAGGACCCCCTCACCAGGCTGCCTTCAGGCCTTGTTAGAGAAGGAATGATTGCAGCAGAGGGATGGTAGAGAATGTTGTCATGTTTCCCAAGGCCAGTACCGGTCCCTGGTCAGGGCAGAGCTCAGCAGGTAGGGAACAGCAGGCTGAGACTGGCAAACAGGAAAGCCCTGTCCCCTCCCAGGGGCAGGTAGGCTGAGGCTGGGATGCCAACTGGATTCACTGGGATTCCACTTGCAGGGATGTCACTCACTCTCCTTATTAAGCCATGCAAGGGGATCCACTGAATCCACTGTGGATCACCCACTGTGGGTGAGTCCCTGTAGACACCCCTGAATTATGCCACTGCTGGTTGTACTGCAGGAGAAAGAAAAAGAAAAGAATGGAAGCACCCTGGAATTAGGAAGGAAGGCCCTTTGTCCTAAACCTTCTCTGACAAAGCTTAGCCCCTGCCAAGTGCAAAAGAGAAATGTCTACTGGGTGCAGCTCCATTATTGCAGAACAGACAATAGAGGCCAACACTCTGATGTTGTTACACAGGGGCAATCCGTTGATAACTGGCACCATAATTCCCTTATTATTTTGTTTATGTATTCCATGCTTTTACTTCCAACTTGCCTCTATTGCTTTATTTGAAGTAAGATTTTGAAGACAGCATATGGTTGTATCAAGGTTTCTAAAAAAAGGTATTTTGACCCCCCAAAATGCCATTATTAGATCAAAACAACAGAAGAATTAAAAGTAAAAAGTAGCTATACTATCAGTATATGCCTTAAGTAAACACTTTTCTGTCAAATTCCTTTTATATAAAAAAGCACCATGCAGTTTCATTTTAATGATGTTAGCCTCAATAATCTAGTATAATAATAAACTCCTTTGTAATGAGTAACTATATAAAATGAAGTTACAATAATTTACAATTTACGTCTGTGACATGACCCATCTACTCTCTACAAGCACCACTGAAATCTTGATTGATGCTTGGCTACCTTGTTCTACTAGAACTAACGGGAATATTTCACTGCCAACAAATTCTGTTTACCTGCTGTGTAGTTTATAAGGGTTGAATTCTTCTCTACTTGAAAATCACCATTTTCATCTCTCCATATGGATGCCTGTTTATCGGCAGATAGCTTTGCAGCCAGTATAGTTTTTTTCAGGAGAGTCTTATATAAGAAGTCATAAAAAATGTGTATAAATAACTTACACTTAAGCAATTTTTCTTTTTCTTTTTTTTCCCTGCTTGGAAAGATTTGCCCTGAGCTAACATCTGTTGCCAATCTGCCTCTCTTCTTTCTCCCTTCCAAAGCCCGAGTACATAGTTCTATATTCTACGTGTAAATCCTTCTAGTTTTTCTACATGAGCCACCACCACAGCATAGTCAATGAGAGATGAGTGGTGTGGTTCGCGCCTGGGAACTGAACCTGGGACGCCGAAGCGGAGCGTGCCAAACTTTAACCGCTAGGCCATCAGGGGTTGCTCCAGGAAATTTTTCTAGAAAAAAATTGGAATCAAGATGTATGATTTATTTCTAAAAATTTCATAACATACTTTAAAACATGAAATGCTCAACATGTTTAAAAGCACTTTACCACTCAGTTTACCTTAACAAAGATATAGCAAACATTTTGAGAAATATACTTTCAACAGGAAAGTCCAATTGTAGCTTTATGTTTTTGTAGACCACTGCCAATAATGTGGCTTAAAAAATATAACTCTAAGATTCTCTCAAGAAAATGTATTTCATCTCTATAAAAGTCATTCTTTACAGTGTCTCAATGTTTGTTTCCTACTAAGCTTCTCAATGTTCTTTAGGCTTAACAATATAGTAGAATCAAGCTCCTATAATCTAACTTTTAATCCCACAATCCGGAAAGCTCTATCTCAAGGTCATCAATGACCTCTTAAATCACCTAATAATATTATTCCCATTTTATAAGTGCGAATACTAGGTTTTAAAGAAGTCAAGTTCATGCCCAATATTGTTTAGCTAGTAAGAGGCAGAGACTAGATATGACTGACTCCTGCTGTCTGATTCTAAAATCCATAAGTATAACCTCTAGATATACAGCCAAACATAACACTCTATATTCTTGCAACAGAAAAAATGCATTTGCTTTCCCTTAATGTCCGTAACACGGTTCTTAACTATTCCAATACAGTGGTTTCTCCCTTTCTGTAAATGAGAGTGTTCTTCAAAGTACCTTCCTTCCTCTCTGCTCTTCTCTATACATTCCCTCCACTCCCCGTGCTTGAATTCATTTAACAAGCATTTATATTATTGAGTCCATACAATTCCAGACCCCATGGAAAAACAATGAAAAAAAAAAACCAGTCCCTGGCCTTGAAGGATTTACAGACTATTAGGGGAGAAAGCCCTATAAGCAAGTCCAATACTATTTTCAAAGAAAAAACAAGTTTGAGTCTGCACAAACACAGAAGGCTATCTATGCCACACAGCACGGGTTTTCAAGCCTTTTCTGAGGAGGACTACAGTTTTTTAAGAAATAGCGTTTAAAATTTCCAAAAGAGCACGCAAGACCTAGAACTTCCCTGATCCACTGTCCCCTTCCCACTACAAGCCATGTTTTTTCTAAGACTCTTAAGAAAATCGTTTGAAAACCACTATATTCTAACATCTTAATAGTTTTGCCTTTCATGCCAAGGTCTTTAATCTACTTGGAATGGCTTTTTGTGTACGGAGTAAAGTAGGGTTCCAATTTGAATTTTTTCCATTCTGATATCTAATAGTCCCAGGACCACTTAAAGAAACGCCCCTCCTTTGCCCTCTGCTCTGTAAGAGCACTTCTATTAAAAGAAATCAAGTTTCTGGATACACGTGGAACTGGATTTGGGTTCTCTACTGTTTTCCACTGGTCTAACACCGTGCTAATACCAAAGTGCTTTAGTTACTATAGCTTTATATATAATAAATCAGGATATCTCATAGATCAAGTCTTCTCACCTTGACCTGCTGCTTAAAAAATATCTTGGCTATCCTTAGTCCTTCGTATTTCCATATGTATTTTAGAAAACATACATAATTTTGAGCTCTGTAATTTCCTGGCAAACTGGTAAAATACCCACAAAACAAATCTAGATCAGAGGTTCTAGACCGGGGCAATTCTAACACGCCCACCTCCCACCCCAGGGACATTCAGAAACTTCTGGAAACATTTTTGGTTGTCACAAAGTGGGGGGTAGGTACTACTAACCTCTAGTGGGTTGAGGCCTGGGAGATGCTGCTAAGCATCCTACAGTGCACAGGACAGCTGCCACAACAAAGAATTATCCCATTCAAATTTTAATAGTGCCACTTTTGAGAAACCCTGTCCCAAATAAATCAAGGGGCAAATTTGCATGGGCCCATTAAAGGCCAGGAACGTCTACCAAAAACAATAATTTAATTTTAGAAAAACTGAACTGCCATGTGCCAAATGAGATATACCCCAGTTCATTAAAAAAAAAAAACATATTATTTGCATATACAAAAAGGCTTATCTTCCTGTTCTCTATAGCAGGGACGTTTGCAGGAAGCTTATTGGAGGGGTTAAGTCTTTAAAATACAAAGTTATAAAGAAACAAGACATAGCCAGAAGATATTAAAAAAAAAAAACTCATAGAAATCAGTAAGAAACAACCCAATAGAAATACGGGCAATCTGAATAGACAATTCACTAAAAGGAATATTCAAATGACCAATAAACATATATAAAGATTCTCAACCTCATTAGTCACCAGAGAAATACCAATTCAAACTCATGAGAACACCGTCCATGCACCAGAATGGCTAAAATTTTAGAAGACTGTACATATCCAGTGTTAACAAGAATGCTGAACAACGTAATTCCCATATACTACTGGATGTAGTGAAGGGGTTGCATAAACTTGTTCGACCACTTTGGAAAATGTTGGCAGTCTCTACTATAGCTGAACATATCCATACACTATGACCAGCAATGCCAGTCCTAGGGATATATCCAACAGAAAATACTTACCTATTTGCAAAAGTATGAACAAGAATGTTCATAAAAGCATTAAAAGCCTAAAGGAGAAACCATCCAAATGTCTAATAACTGCAGAATGGATTAATAAACTGTGATATGTTCATAGAAGGAAATAATATACCACAACAAGAACTACTACTATATGAAACAACACAAATGAATCCCCAAAATACAGTGTTAAGCAAAAGTACGCAGACTCAAGAGTACCGATATCACTCCATTTCTATAAAGAGCAAAACTCATCAATGGTGACAGAAGGGAGGAGAACAAATACCTGTGCAGAGAAAGGATAGTGACTAGAAAAGAGCATGAGAAGGGGCTGTAGGGTGTTGGGAATGTCCTATTTTTATCTAGGTGGTAGATACACGAGTGTGTTTACTTTGTGAAAATTCATCAAGCTATACACTTAGGATTTGTAAGCTTTTCTGTATTTAGCTTATATCTTATTAAAGAATTTGTTTAAAAATATAAAGAATACAACCCTGATTTAACGCATCTGATGCTTCAAGAGATTATTCTAAACAGCCCTAACTCACAATGATGTTAAAATGCAAGTTGTGTATATATTGACAACTGATTTTTTACCAAGGCACAAAGGCAATGCAGTGGATAAAGCATAGCCGTTTCAATAAATGGTGCTGAACAATGAGATATCCATAGGCAAAATAAATGAACTTGGATCCATACCTCACACCATATACCAAAAATAACTCGAAATGGATTTTAGACTTAACAGTAAAACCTAAAACTATATTTGATAGAAAAACACTTGTATGCAAAATATATAAAGAACTCTCAAAACTTAACAGTAAGAAAAAAAAAGGCAAAAGATTCGAACAGACATTTTATCAGAGAAGATATACAGATGGCTAATAAGCACATGAAAAGACGCTCAACATCATAAGTTATCAGGGAAATGTTGATTAAAACCACAATGAAATACAACACTACATGCCTATTAGAATGGCTGACAAGACTGGCCATACCAAGTGTAAGCAAAGATATAGAGAAATGGGAACATTTGGACACTGCTGGTGGGAATGTAAAATGGTATAACGTATAAACACTTTGGGAAACAGTTTGGAAGTTTCTTAAAGAGTTCAACATAAGTGATCCACTCACTCCACTCTTAGGTATTTGCCCATAAAAAGGAAAGCACATGTCCATAACAAAGACTTACATACAAATGTTCATAGCAGCTTTATTTGTAATAGCCCAAAACTAGAAACAACTCACATATACATCAACACCTGACTGGATAAACAATTTGTAGTATATCCACAGAACAGAACATTACTCAGCAACACAAAGTAACAAACTGTTGATACACACAACATGGGTGAATTTCAAAAGAATTATGTTAAGTGACAGAAGCTAGACAAAATCAGTGTACAAATTGTCTGATTCCATTTATATAAACTCTCGAAAATGCAAACTAATCTATAGTGATAGAAAGCAAATCAGTGGTTCTTTGGGGAGAGGAAGTCACAGAGGGGTGGGAAGGAGGGATAACAAAGGTGTATGAGAAAACTTTTGAAGGTAATGGATATGTTCACTATCTTGACACTGACTGAAAGTTTCATGGAGGTACACCTTATGGTGGAGGTCATAACTTATCAAAGCATACCATTTAAATAAATGCAGTTTGTTTTCTCAAGTATATTTCAATAAAGCTTTTCTAAAAATCATACAGGTTGTATAAAATATTGTAAACCAGAGTTCTTATAATTAGCTCAAAATCAACTCCATTCATTCACTCAACAAATATTTATCTAGCACCTACTATATGTCAAGCACTCTGCTAGGTTCCAGGGTTACAATGGTGAGCAAACTGACATGGTTCCTAACCTCATGGAGAACACAGTCTGCTAGGGGAAGCAGAGATTAATAAAAGATGCACACAGACACATGGATAATAAAAACTTCACAGACAAGTGCTGTCAAGGAGACAAACACAGTGAGATGACACAAAATAACAGGGAAACCAAATCTGATCTAACGGAAAGGTCAGTATGGCTCCCTCAAGGAAGCGACATTTAAGCAACACCTAATGGAAGAAGAGGATAACAAGTTGAAGATGTAACTTTCCTCAGAAGAGACACTAACACAAGCAAAGTCTCTGAGGCAGAAGAAAGCATGTTCCTTTGAAGGAATGGAAAGAAAGTCAAAAGGGCTAAGGGTCAAAATAGTGTAGAAAACACTATTGGTCACCTCTCCAGTAACTATACCATCTCCTCTTCCTCACTCCTAACAGAATCACACTTGGGTTCCTGCAGCCACCCTGCTCCACACATAGTCATGTGCTTTAGAGGAAGATGACTCCATTCTTGATTTTAGGAAGTGGATACTGTTGAGACTTAAGTCAGTCATGGCCATCTCTTTTCTCCCTGCCAGTGATTAGTTAAAGAATGGCATGAGGGAAAGCAGGAAAAGAAGTTATTGCATGCTCTAAACAAGAGATGGTAGTTTGGACCAGGGAGTTGTCAATGGAGATAGAGATTTGCACGGAGAAATAAGGTAGAGCAACGTGCACAGGATGTCTCCTAAGTTTCTGGCTTAGACAAATAACGATCAATCTTTTCCATATAGTCAAAGCCAGAGAAATATTTTTTAAAAATGAATAGTCTTATGTTACTCAATATATTTCTCTTAAATAAACCTAATTAGAACTAGTCAAGGATCATACCTAAAACATATCTCATCCTCATGCAGGATACTGGCTTCAGAAGTTCATGCAAACTTATCAAGAATGAATGAGGCTAAGTAGATTTTGTCTTACAATACAAATCAATGTTTTCTAAAACTCTAACCTATAATTAACAATCCTGCCTACAAATAACAGCAATTTCTGAATATCATTTATTTTTCCTTGCTTGCTTCAAAAAATGATTTAAGCTAGCAAAATGTGCAAATCAATTAAAAACCAAGCCAATAATAAAGTAGTCCAAGGATTTCTGACCACTCTTGTGTTATCTAAAAATAATTCCAGAGAAATTAGATGGAGGTACCTAACCAATTATGCTCATCAAATTTATCAAATTAGGTCTCATAACAACAGTAATGAAGGTTCCTATTACACATACCAACAGACCCAGGCAAAAATATAACCTACTTTGACAAGTTGACGAAGTGCCATTTCTTTCAGAACGTGGTGTATTTGGACTGTTGAAATGACGTGAAGTTCCTCGGTCCTCGCCATCCTTTGTAAAATTCTTTGAGTGGCACGTACAATGAGGTGACAAGGGTACTTCAGCTTTTTCGCTTAAGCTTTCATCCGCTGGCTTCCCTAAAAGTGAAAGAACCTCTATTTATAATATTTCTAGTTAAACAAACATTAATCATCTTCTGCAGCTACAGTGAGCAACCACTCGAATTTGCCCAGGATTGGGAGGTTTCCCAGGCTGTAAGATTTTCAGTGCTAAACCTGGGAAAGTACCTGGCAAATCTGGACAAGTTGGTCACCCTATCTGTAGCATGAAATTAGGACAGGAGAGAAACACTTATGATGTCAGAGACATTTATAGAGAAGTTATCATCAATTTGCATAACTTACAAAAAGATAATAGTCAAAGATTAATAATGTAATAAAGACACAACCACTTGAGTATTCGTTTATATTGAGACTTATTAAAATATCAAGCAGGGAGGATTAAAAGAAAGACCAAAAGTATATTCTTAGTTACTGCTATTTCTTTAAATGAATCATTCTGGATAAAAAATACTTTATTATATTTTTTTCAAGTCCCAATAATCAACCTGAATATATCAACCAAATACTTACCACGAAGAAGAGACTGTTGCCACGTTAAAGCAGCACAAAGTAAGACTAAGCTTTTCCCACTTTCTGTAGGGCTCTCCAACAAACAATGCTGCTTACTTTTTAATCCTCGGACAATCTATTGACACAAAAACAATAAAAAAAATCAGCAAACAATTTACTTCATTAGGGTCTGCCTCCATCACAAGTACAAACACAACAAGAAGTAAGGTTGTACTTGAGGGAACATAGCAATAGCAGAAGGGAGAATTAGTATTTAGTTCAATCTAGACCTTATTCCTTTATCATTCTCCCTAAAATTATGTTGGACTTAAAAGCATGTAGGCATAAAAGAAATGAACAAAGCAATTTGTGCCTTAATGATGCAAGCACCGTCATTTCTGTAAAACTAGAGTACACTAATATCTTGGATGAAAACTTAATGGAGGATTCTGCTAGGGGGAGTGTAAATCGCTACAACCACTTTGGACAGAAATTAACAATTTCTAGCAAAGTTGAAGATACCCAACACCTGGAAGTCCAGTCCTATGTATATATCCAAAACCTTTCCCACAGGAACATAAGGAAACATGCATAAGAAAGTTCATAGCAGCATTGTATAGAATTGCAAAAGAATGTAAACAACTTAAATGTCTGTCAAAAGGAAAATGGTTAAAAAAATTCTGGTATATTCATACAATGGAATACTACACAGCAATTAAAATAGATTAACAATCAATAAGGCTACTTAAAAATAATGTTAAGCAACTAAAAACACTTCTGAACTAATATAGGTACAGTATCATATCATTGTACAAAGTTTAAAAACAGGTAAAGTAATGCTCTATATTGTTTACGGATACATACATACGTAACAAAAGTATAACACCTCTAGGAAAGAAAAACAATAAATTCAGCATACTAGTAATGTTACTTGCAAACAAGGTATAAAGTAAATATGGCAAAATATAAAGATTGAACAACTCTGGAAAGTTTGCTTACTGATTTGTCTATTGATTGTCTATATGATTGAAACATCTCAAAAAATATGGTGAGAAATATAGTATTCTGTGTAAAAGACAGTAAATACTTTGTAGAATGTAGTAATTCCGTAAAGTAAATAGAAGTGCCAAATGAGCTGAGAATAGTTTTCAGAATATTCTCCTTTGCCTCCTAACCATATACAGTTTATGGGGATCAGGATTATTTTTCGAATGGTTACATGTTCTTCCATGAACCCAGCAAATATTTTCAATCCATTTACTATCTGAGAAAATGAATGTAGTCACAGATTCAGTATACATCATGAATTATCAGCATCTTTATCTTAATGAAGACTTAACTGCTGAAAAATACTTGCAGAATTCATTATAGCAAGCTATGATGGACAAGCTTTACAAGGAAAGTTCATCTTCACCCCACCAACCGTACATTCAGACCATATTGAAAAGTCATGCTTTCCTGTTTACTTAGATTCCTAACTGCAGCAGAAACGAAAATCAAGACTGAAACAATGCCATTCAAAGAAAACCAGATACCCAACTAGACTAGGACAGAAGTCTAGAAATAAAAAGGGGATTCCTAAATGTATAAACAAAACAAATGCAAGTAAAAGAATTTCCTAGTCTTAAGCATCACAATGGTTGAGAACATGTCTCGGAATCTGACAAATCCGGATTTGTATCCCTACTCTGCCAAAGCTGTGGACCAGGAGGTAGAAGTACGAGATCTAGATCAGGTTCCCACAACTCAGATGTGTTTCCTTGATCATGTCTTCACTTCTCTAGACTAAGATCCTTATCTGTATTAATCCCTAATTGAAAAACTGTTGTAAGGGAGAAAATACCTTGGCACACAGTAGGTGCTTGATAATTCTGATTTAAAGGTCAGAAGGGTATAATGAAAAGAAGATGGGCTTTGGAGTAAAGCAAGCTTAAGTGTGAGTCCCACTGTGTGAATCACTGAACCTCAGTCTGTTTCTTCATCTGTGCAATGGAGATAAGATTATCCACCTGATCGAGTTTTGACGACAATTAACCAGGCATTGAGTTAAGAATTAAGTAAGTTAATGGATAGAACGTGCCTAAACTCCAGTATTTGACACAGAGGAGGTGATCTACTTTAATCCCCACCTCTTCTAAACCACCTATGCTTAATCTAGGATCCAGAGACGGAAGTCGGAGACTGTGATCTCTTGCTATTGCGTGCAGAAATCTTGGTACATGACTGCGTTTCTCTGAACAGAAAGTCCGTGGATTTCTCATTCCCAGAACTATATCCTAATAAAATAACTGAAAACAGAGGGGAGACTGATATGCACTGTTATCAACTGAGGACTTCCTTGCAATAGTGAAAAAACGGCAAATTCGACCTGGGGATGGAGGGATGGTTAAAAGAGCAATTCAACAGCTTATGAAGCCAATTATACCCTGACCCCTAGCCTATGTGTTCCAAAACAAGCTAAGAACCACTATTCTAAGGTATTTCCCAGTTCTAATATTCTGTGATTCTATCTGTGCAACTCTTGAGTAGAGATTTGGTGGACTCTAACCCCTTCACTCCAGCCAATAAGGCAACGCTGGCTAGTTCCTCAGATACAGCCTAGAAATCCATCCCGCCCGCAGTCGCTGCAATCCCCCAGGGGATAAAGGAAGAGCCCTGATCCGCCTCCCGCCGTCGCCTCCTCCGCCATGGGTCAGCAGGACCCGAGGGGGCCTGGGCCCTCTCCTCGGGGTTTGGGACAGGCTCCCTCCAGCCTCCACGTGCTCAGACCCCCGAGGCCCGGGGACACGGTCACCCCGACGGCCCGCATGGCGGCCAGGCAAGAGCAGAAGGCTCCCTTCGTGCAGGCTGCGTGCCGCCCCACGAGAGACAGGCTGGCCTGTTCTGAGGAAAACCGAGGCAGCGCTGCCTGGGCTCCGAGTCCCGGGAGAAAAGGAAATGGTATCTGCGAGCACACACTGCAGAGCCTGGCAGAGAGGAGAGGCCCCAAACCTCTAGCCTCCTCACTGGGCTGCCACTCCCTGGCCGAGTGCTGACTCTGGCGCCTCACCCGCTCCCTCCTCAGCTGTCTCCAGGCCCCCCGCCCGCGCTCTCCCGAACGAATTCCCGCCTCCCGCCCCCTCGACTCCCAGCACCCAATCACCCGCCAGAGCAGAAACCAAGCAACCAATCCCAGCCTGAGGTTAGGGGGCGAGAACCCTGGCCTGCGAGGGAAGCCTCCACAATAAAAACCAACGCAAAGTATTTCGTGGCCCGGAGGCGAAAGCTTGAAGAGCCAGGGACGCGAGTAGATCGCAGAGTTTAAAGGAAAAGTCTTCTCCATTTTGAGATTTTGAAACCGGCGACTTAACCCATGCATCCGTTTCCTTGGAAACTCGCAGTCTCATTCTTCAGGTCTGTAGACCAAGCGAAAGGAAAGCCTTGCCAGGTTCTTCCCAGAGCGCCCGTCAGTGCCGCTCAGCTCATGTTTCCGAACTTCACGGCGGCCCAGGTGTTGCACAGACGGAGGCGGGAACTGCCAGACGCCTGAGCCCGGCCAGGCGAGAAGGCTGGTTGACGACTGGCCGCAGAACCTCAGGATGTTCCAGGCTTCCCCGGATAGCGAGTTCAACCAGAGCAACGCTCTACAGCGCTCCCGCCCCGGTCACTTCTGCTCCATCAAGGCTCATCCGCCTTCTGTCCCTCCTAAAACCGCATTGTTCTTCTCTGCCACGAAGTACACTTCAGTTTCCTCAAAGTTAGGGAGTTAATCGTGATCTCTCCAAATTGTGATTTTGTCAATTTCTGAATAGCCTAAGCTTGGCTCCGATACTAGTGTCTCAAAAAAGTAAAACGTGAGACAGTTTCTGAAGTTTGAGCAACTAGTTTGGGGAGAGGTTTGCTGCAGGGGGAGCAGCGGGAGGAGAGTGGATTTGTTTGCTTCCCTTTCAGTTTTACTGCATCTTCCCCAATTGCAAAATGTACAGTGCTAAAAATAAATTCTACCTTTTAATTTAGTAATCTCAGGCTCAAAAATTTATCCTAAAAGAGTAATCCAAAAGAAAGAAAATGTAAAAACAGCTAAATTGATAACATTGCCTATTGTAATCCTGAAAAAAGTCATCAACCTCCCGGTCTAGTAATAGCACCCTATACGGTTATGATACATCAGTTTGATCATTAGGAAGCCAATAAAATAATTATCAAAAGTAAACAACTTGCAAAAAACATTTCATATAAAGTTAAATGAAAGAAAGCAGACTCCCTACAGGGTATTAGGAATTCCATTATGTGAAAATATATATGCATAAGCAAAGATGGAGGGAAAGTATAAAAAATGTAACTTACTGTTAAAACAGTGGAATGAAGGATAATTTATCAATACTTAAAAATATCTTCAAATTTTTATTCTGCTTTTACAATTTTTTTAAATATCAAATCGTTTAAGTAACTGCTCCAGGGAAACTACAATGATTTTTGATTTTCCTCCGCTCAATTCCTAAGGCTCTTAACCGACTCTAACCTTGTATGGCCATTTGATGTGTGTGGCGTTAACAGAAATGGATACACGTAGGCTCTGGAGCCAGACAGTCCTGGATTCCAGTCCCTTGAACTGTTCCTTTCAGGTGAACAGTAGTGAAAGAAAATACAAAAAACTACAAGTTCATTTGATAAAGAATATGAATGTTTATAAACCAATATTCAAAATAGCTGCACACATCTGTTTTCACTTGAATGTGATGATTTTTAACATCACATTGTGACAAATTTTGTAACCTTAACTTAAAATACATGAATATTAACATTTACTAATATAGTTACACATTTTGTTTACATCATCAACGAATGTGATGAAAAACAGCATGTTGTTATTTAAACACAGCAGGTTTTGACCAGCCTTTGAAAACTGATCCAAGAATGTGCGCTGCATTTACTTAGAAACCATTTATTTCAACCTTTTTTGAACTCCTAGAGGTTTCCTACTCACATCAAATATTCCAAAGCCTCAGTTTAAAATAAAACAAAACAAAAGAACACAGGACCGCTGTATTTAATCTTAGAAGACTACAAAACTTCCTTGTTTAAAAATATGAAAATTCTTACAGTATTTTTTAAGTATATGCTTTTATTTTTCACATCAAAATTACTTGATTGAACATTAAGCATCTGATATCGCAGGGAAGGCCAGCCCAGTATCCTGTTTTTCAGAGCTGACCAGGTGTTTCTGATGCAATCTATGGACCAGCAGAGACCCATTTGACTAAAGAAGAAATAATTAATCAAGTGTTCTCTAGACATTGCTGCATAATGGAATCAACTGGGGAATCTTAAAAAAATATACTAATGCCTGACTCCCAACCGCAGACATTCTGATTTAATTGGCATGGGTTCCAATTGGGGATCAAGAGTTTTAACAGCTCTCCAGGTGATTTTAATGTGCAGCAAAATTTGGAGCCACCACAATGATGCAAGACACCACAGTGATCTAAATCACAATTAACCACAAATGACAGATGCCTATAGAGGAGAACTCACTTTTAAAGAAGTTTCTCAAGTTGGAAATACTTTATAGTTTCTCTCTGTTTCTTAAGATCAAATTTATGCTTTTTCTGAAAGTTATAGTGACTCTTTAATTAGTAGTCTTCAGAGGGGATTTATATTGTTAAACACTCAACAACTTTTTTCAACCATTAAGTTTAGGTTATTGTATATAATCACTGCTATACACTTATCTATTACGTGTAACAATACACTGAAATTACCTTCTAGGCATCACAGTATTAAGAACCATCCATAGTTTATTGACTGTTTGAAGCATTCTCCACAGAACCCTTGGATTCAATAGCTGGTTCATATTGGATGTTAATACTTCTGCATATGGTATAAGTTCACTGGCAGAGAGTAGAGTCAAACGTTCTAGAATCTGTATCGTTTCCATATGTCTTACTGGGACAGCTGAAAATGCTAAAGGGGAAACTTAGCAGTCATAATCTAAATTCTATACAGCTTACCAAATCAGAAGTAACATTGTTCTATCAGACTACAGGCCAAAAAAATCAAGAAAACAATGTTGCTCTAAATGGAAAACTTTCAATCCTAGCCATAGTTTTGGCCATACTTAAAATAAGGACCTTAAGAAAAATTCATTTAGGTGTAGTTATTTCACAAAGAACAAAACATATCTCATTTAAGAAATCGCATTAGTGACCCAAAGACAAGGTTCATTTCATTGGTGATTCAGAAAGATTTTAAAAATGGATTGAAATATGAAAATATACCCAAGTATTGCCTTTGGTAGTCACATTCATTTGAAAGATTGGAATTTGTTGACCCTTTATAGGTTACAAGCACTCAGCAGATTGCTGTTATTCAATAATAATCCTGTGCTCTTCGATAGCACAGACACTAACCACATCTGGCTGTTGAGCACTTGAAATGTAACTAGTCCAAAATGAGATGTGCAGTAAGTATAAAATATACACTGGATTCCTAAGAGTTAGTATGGAACAACAGTAAAATATCTCATTAATCGTTTTTTATATCGAGCACCTGAAGAAATAATATATTAGATATAATGGGTTAAATAAAATAATTATTAAAATTAATTTTGCCTTTCTTTTTACTTGAATGTGGCTATAGAAAGTTTCAAATTATATGTTAAAATTATATGTGTCTTGCGTCTTATTTCTATTTGACAGTGGTGATCTAGAACACTATCCAGCAACAGCAAGTCCGTTGCTCTATTCCATGGCACTTATTTCTGACTTCTTTCTATCGATCTTTCACACAACCTGTTCAGTGATATAACGTAGGACCTATGAGGTAACAGATACAAGCATATCAGAAATAAATGGTTAAAACTCCTTAAACTCAAAGAGAATTATTAAAATTATATTCATGAAAACACTATTATATCCCCAGGGAAATTCTGCATGATTTTAAGATTTCAATGAGCCTAACATCTCTTTGCACTACTAAAGGGGAAAAAGGAGTATCAATCTACTATACCTTCTTGGAGTTGTTTAGGAGAGTGGTTTTTGGCATTATTAGTCAGGAGCATTTCTCTTAACAGGGCGTCAGTCCCTGATTAAGTGATCTTTTCTTCACAGATCCAATCTTTCACAATGCATAAATGCGAGTAGTTAGTTACAAGGAGACATAGTAAAGCAGAATGCGACCCTTAAAAATGTACAGAAAGTCAACTGGATTCTTCATTCTTAAACACAAAACTCATCTCTCTCCTCTCTCCCCCTCCCTTCTCCCTTTCACTATCAGCAATCCAAAGGAAGTTGTACTTCTTGTGCATGCATACTAGAGTTTGAGAACTTCTGTTAGGCAGTTCAGCCAGGGAATCTGCTTAGATAAAGATCCCCAAGTGATCTGATACAGGGAAGTTGGAAACTACTACTTTTATCAAAAGTTATCAAGCTTTCTTCCACTCTATCCCACCATAAAAGTCTTTCATCAGGAAAAATTGTTTGACATAGCCATAGTTCAAGAGTTGAGAGGGGGAGGAAAGAAAAAGAGGAGAAAAGAATGTCCATTTGGGGGAGATCATATATGATTTTAAAAAGGACTCACTCAGAAATTCTGATGACGAGTGGTGTAGTGGTTTGCATGCTCTGCTGCAGTGGCCCCAGGTTTGCAGGTTCGGATCCCGGGCACAGACCCACACACCACTCATCAAGCCATGCTGTGTCAGCATTCCACATACAAAATAGAGGAAGATGGGCACAGATGTTAGCTCAGGGCCAATTTTCCTCAAGCAAAAAAAAAAAAAGAGAGGAAGGTTGGCAAAGGATGTTAGCTCATGGCCGGTCTTCCTCACCAAAAAAATAAAAAGTAAAAGAAATTCTGATAGGCTTCTATAGGAGAACATGTCCTCTCCTCCAACCCAGTTGACAATCATTGCTATACATGGGTAAAATTCAAGTTACTCACTTTAAATACCTAAAAGTTCTCAGGCACTTTATGTATATTTTCTCATTTCACCCTAACATTCCTACAAGTTAAGCAATATTGTCTCCATTCTATTGTAAGGAAACAGGCTGAAAGACATTTATTAATATCCCAAAGTCACACAGCTAATTATGTCAGCCAGTCGAAGCAGTACTGGTGATACCTACAGGAGGATGCATTTGTCTTACTTCAAGAGGGGTTAAGGAAGCTCCAAAGGAATGGGAAACCTTCCTTTTTGTAAATCAAATGCTTGTTTCTAACCTTTTGCTTATACCATGGTTTGACGATTTGTGACTATTATTGTGTAATATCAATAATGAGAAAGTAAATGATGATATTGTAAAAATGCCTATTTAGATATATGAGATACCACTATGCTAATTACTAGGCACATAAATACTTAATAAATATTTTTGTTACTATACTACCAGTATCATGATCAGAGTTGTAAGTGTAGTAGTAATAATATTAGTAGCAACAATCATACTTTAGATACAATCATCAACTTCTCATGCAACTTAAATCAAATCGTACCAGTGCTTAGTCCCAGTAGGGAGTGTATCTGCTTCCTTTCTCATAGAAACCGCTTAAAATTGATGTTTCTGTTTGAAAAGACACTGTAACAATCAAAAGTGATATAATTTTAAAGTTCAAAAGTCTCAATGCACAAGTATGTTTACAGTGAAGACTATCCGAGGGCCGGCACCGCAGCATAGTGGTTAAGGGCGTGCGCTCCGCTGCTGGCGGCCTGGGTTCGGATCCCGGATGCACACTGAGGCACCACTTCTCAGGCCGTGCTGTGGTAGCGTCCCACATAAAGTGGAGGAAGATGGGCATGGATGTTAGCTCAGGGCCAGTCTTCCTCAGCAAAAAGAGGAGGATTGGCATGGATGTTAGCTCACGGCTGATCATCCTCACAACAAAACAAAACAAAACAAACTTTCCAAAAACAGTCATACAAGTGACAGCTTACAATAGTACAAATCAATCTACATTTCATAATCTCGTCAATAATACAGTTCCCAAATGCTGCCAAATACAACATAATTTCTTTGGAATTAGATTATGCAAAGATACGAGTAAATAAATGAAGACACCTGGCTGAAGATGACCAAAGAAGGTTCATGTTCCTCCTAGAAACCAACCATAACAAAGAAAGAAAAAGAAAATTCCAACTTCAAGGAAACAAACAAAAAAACCCACACTCAAATGTTATTAAAATATATGTATTATTAAAAAAAATTAAATTTCAAAAATATCACTATTTCTATGGCAGTTTTACTCTAAAACTATTATAGTAATTCTATGCTGTGGAATATTATAGAGCAATTAGAAACAATAAGGTAGATCCACATGTACTCACATGAAAAGATTTCCAAGAAATATATTAAATCTCCAGACCAAAAGGAAAACGATAAGCACCCAGAAATCAATCCTGAAAGCACAGAAATGTATAACCTTAATGACAGAGAATTCAAAATAGCTATCATAAAAAAGCTCAATGAAATACAAGAAAACAGACAATTCAATGAAATCAGGAATTTTTTCACAAAAGAGATTGAAACTATAGAGAAAAATCCATCAGAAATCTTAGAGCAGTTAGTTAGTCTTCACTAAGTGCTTTAAGACATTTGATCAGTTTTAAAACAAGTAGCAGGGATCTTCCTATCGCACACCCCCTCTTTTCCCAGAGTGTGTGTGGCATGAGGGTGGAGGCTGCACGTGCAAGCCGGTCATGGGAAATGTCACTTCAGCACTGGTTTCTGGGCAGAACTGCAAGATTTAGGGTGGAGTTATTTCCTTCTTTCCTCCTTGTCTTCTGGGGTGCCTCCCTCTCCCCACAGTCCCCCAGGTGGGCACAAGCACCGAGGATGGCAGCTATGATGATGGGTGACCCGAGTTCACTTTTGGTTGGAGAGGCCTACAAAAGGCCAGCAGCAACCTTTTGTAGGCCACATTTCACATGCGGTGCCTCAGAGAGTCTTTGGAGCCGCAGCAGCACAGAACGTCTGATTTCGCTTGTTTTAGTCTCAGAGAAACTGATACATGTTGTTTTGCATGTAGTAGCATCAAAGGGAATTTGTCCTGCAGTTCTGAGTGTGCCCTGCCCTGCCCAGCTCTCGACTCTTCACTTTTCTTGCCACATCTGCGTCTGTGGGTGCCATCCACCTGCCTTTCTCAGCACCTGAAGCTCAACGTGAAGCGCACACTGGCCTTGCCTCCCTGGAGTCTTCAAGGGCGCCCTGCTCTATGATCACGTACTTTGGGGCATTAGCTCTAAGCAGCCTGTCCATGGTGGCTATCTGGCTGGTGGCTCACCCTGCCTGGATGCCAACCTGGTTTCCACCCTTCTCATTGAGCGAGGAGTGGACACCCACCCCAGCCTGCAGAGACTCCTGCCTGGGCTCTGCCAGTGAGCCTGGGGACCACCACTGTGAGTTTTGCAGGAGGAAGAGAGGAAGAAGTCCAAGCTCATACCCAACTATGTCTGGCCGTTAGTCCCTTCCAACCTCTTCAGATACTTAACCTGGTCATTTACTGGGAAAGTGACAGGTTTAAAACATGATTCCACGCCTATGCCCACACCAGGGAGCAGAAGAACAGAGTCTGTCCCCATTAGTCCTGTTACCAGAGGGGCAGGAGCTGGGCAGGGAGCAGGACAGAAGGAAAGACCAGTGCTGCTGCAGCTGCTGTACTTGTCCCTCACCCACACGTACCAGGTTTCCAAATGAGCCTGTGGGGCCAGCACAGGCCACAGAGGAAAGGTTAGAGAGAAGCAAAATCCTTCTTGACTCTTCTTTTGGGTGCCCACTGGGCTCAGTGGAGGTCCAAATGCTTACCCCATTTCTAAGGAAGTGCTTTTGTGGGTCTTCAGACCAGCCCCCAGCTGATGGTCTCTGTCCTCAAGCCCCGGACAGAGGTGATGGTGCTCCTAGATGACAGCTTGTGACAGGCCTTCAGGCCTGGCCTCTGAGGCCCACTCTCATCGTAGGCAGAGTCCCCCTGAAGACAGCTCAGCCTGGGCCTCCTCCCAGCATTCACGCCTGGTGCTTGGGAAGCATGCACAACCTCACACAGCTCCCTGTGGCCCTGAGGACCTGGGAGTTGGCCAGTCTCTGCCTTTAGAGCCTTGGGACAGGTGTCAGGTACCAGTCTCTGTGAACTTTGAGCCCCAGGGATGCTCCACATGCCTCAGCTCAACCTCGCCCGGGGAAGACAAAGGCAGAATGCAGAGACACTGACAACTCACTCAAAACACAATCTCTCTTTTGGTCTTCTGAACCCATAGGCAAGGTGGAACCCCACAGCCGAGGAACCTCTCCTGGAAGGAGGAAACACACTACTATGGTCTGGTAGCTTGACAACACAAGAGTTATCTGGAGGGGAGAAAAATGTGGAAAGATCAGATGAGAGTGACTAAAAGTTGGTGTCTAATGCACAGCTCATACACGTTTACAAAATTAACATGTTAGAACAAAAATAGCCTTGGTTCTCACAGCTCCTCACCTCCTTTTGGAATTTACTTGCTGCTGTGGCATCCAGGTGACCATCCAGAGCCCAACGCAGCCCTGCAGGCTGCAGACATGAGACTGGAAAACCCTGCACCTTGGCATGGGAGGGCCACGGGGAAGATTTGAGCCCCTGGAGCCATTTAAAATTTAGGAGAAATCAGCCATGAAGACCTGGACACCATCCTCAAGGGCAGTTCCTTGCCTTGGTCTGTGTGGATGTACGGTGAAGGAGGGTGCTCCTAGGCCCCAGTGGGTGTCAGAGTCCCTGGCCCACACCACGTGTTGTCCAGCCCGTCCCCAACACCTCCACTCGGCCTGATGGAAGAGGAGACCAGCAACCAGTGGGGTGCTTACCTGCTCCCCAAACCTGCTGGTCCAAGTTGCACTGCAGGGATTCCAAAAGAGCAGAGGATGTTTTGGGGGACAAAATAACATGTTCCATCTGTCATTCATTGCTCCTGACTAGACACAGTTCGTCTTTACAACTGAGACCAAATGGATGGTGAAGGAGTCCTGAGAGGAGAGGGGATGTTGGAGATGCATGACAGCTATTGCTGGGTTAGCCGGTGTCAGCAACACCAGAGCACCCTTCCTGTGACCCCATTCACTCCCATTCAGCTCTGTGCTCTCTGAAGTCCCAGGAAGCAGGGGCCAAGGCTGGGGCCTTAGGAGTCAGACGGGCCCGACCAGCTATGTGACCATGGGCCAAGTGCCTCCTGGATAGGGGGACTCAGGGAGACATAGTATGTGCCGATGCTCACTTATTATTATTCTTCTGATTGCTGTTGTCTTTCTCCACCCCAGACGAGACGCTGGGCTGGATTCAGTGCACCTGCGTTTATGGAGTGTCTGCCTGTGGCAGGTGCCAGAGGGGCAATGATGAAAAGGATGCTAAGGAATACTTTAGACCCATCGCAGGCACCACTCAGGAGGCGTGGGAAAGTAGAGGGTGGAGTTCTCAGGAATGGATTGAGTCTTTAGAATATTTGTCCCCAAATGTCCTTAAATAAGACAGACTTTTGGTGCTAAAGTGCCGCATTATTAAAACAACATGACAAAATAACCCTATAGGAATTGTGTTCACGGGTTTCCATATCTGAGGGTCTCATCTTTGCAGGGCCTTGATCGAGTGCCGGGCCTGAGAAATACCAGACTTGCTGCCAGTGGCTGAGGACCCAGATGCCAAGATGTGGGGCTCTGAGCCTGCTGGCTGGACAGGACACACTGCTAGCACGGGCTGTCTATGGGCATCCGATCCTTTCTTGACCTACTTGGTGTCAACGCCCATACTCTCTAGTTTTGGGGTGAGACTTTTTCTAGCAGTGACAACTTGGCCCTCAGCTTCAAAAAGTATGAACCAAAGCATATGCTTGCCTTTTGAAATGCTGGGGCCGAAGGCTCTGTGGCCGCCCCATTTGGCCGCACTCTTCATTCCCACACTGGAACATTCACGCTATGTCTGCAAGAACAAGCTACTCCCTACACATGCAATACAGCAAAGCCTTTTTTCCAGGAACACACATGACATCCAGAGAGCTCATCATGGAGACTGGGACCCCAATGGGTTTGACCATGTAGAGTTCATCTTTCCTGCAGACACAACATTTCTATTTCTCCCTTTCTACCCCTGTTACCTTTTTTTGGTTTCTTACTCAGTTGAGTCCCTTGGGAAGTGGCTGCTGAGCTGTGTAGGAGAGCGAGAGGGGTGTGGGGGCTGATGCCTGATATGAAGGAGAAGGAAGCCCAAAGAGGCAGGAGACCCTCCCAGGAGCCTCACTGGCCCAGCAGGGAGGTGGGAGCCATGGCTGCCCCTGGAGGAGCCTACAGAGTGGAAAGGCCAGCCCAGCACTCCTCCCCAAATCTCCCCATGTGCTCCCTCCTGGGGCACTGCCACCGGTGGCCTTCAGCCAGCTGCTGGTCTTGCAGCTCAGTGGCGAGCTCTCTTGTGAAGAGGCTCTGAGCGGTGCTCTGTGAGGACAACACAGCCCATCTGCCATGTCATGTGTGCAGGTAAATGCCCCTGCTCACCTTTGGGGAGCAGATTCTCCGGGTCCAGGAAATGTCCCTCCTGAGGGGACACACAGAAGAGGGAGGTCAGTGATCAAACCACAGCCCCGACCTGCTGCAGCTGGTCCTGGGGCCAGTCTGACTGTCACTGCCTCCCCTCAGCTGTCCCTTCTCAATGCTACTCACCCCCTGAGACCCCCTCATCTCAGTCTTTCCCCGGGTGGGTGATGCCAGACTTCCTCCTGCTCACACGCTGGTCAAGAGGGCGGTGCATGTCCACTCATGGTCACTATGCCTAGGAGCAACTGGTCTGCACATATGAGCTGCTTGCCCACTGAAGTCTAGTTACGAAAGTGTTGGGAAGAACCATCTGGAGCAGGAGTCACGCTGGTCTCCTCCCAGAGGAACTCAGTTTGAGTCTGCCCAGCACTTCAAAGGCCCTGCCATCCAACTCAGCAGAAGGAAATGACCCACAGCCAAGAAGCTGGCCCTGTGGGGGCTCACTGACCTCAACCCTAACCTTGCTGGGGTCAGCCTTGAGGGGTCCCAGCCATAGGTGGGGTTTGCAAAGGCCACTAGGCCAGCTAAGGTCGCTGATCACTGCACTTTTGCTCCACATCAAGTTCAGAAACTGCACTCAACTCCTCCACTGCCCCTTCTGAGAGGAGCAGCCCCCGGCCACACCTCCTCCATCCACTGTCTTAATCCAGAATACTTTCATCACCCTATAAAGCTTCCTAATGCCTATTAGCGGTCACTTCTCACTCCTCCCTCCCTTCTCCACCCTCTGACAAACACTAATCTACTCCCTATCTCTATGGATTTGCTGACTCGGGACATTTCTTATAAACGGAATCCTACAATATGAAAATACCTAGCATGATGTTGTGAAGGTTCATCCATGTTATAAGTGTGTGTCAGAACTTCATTCCTCTTTATGGCTGAATGATATTCCATTGCATGGAGAGACCACCTTTGGTTATCCATTCTTCCTTTGGTAGACAGTTATGTTGTTCCCATCCTTTGGCTATTGTGAATAATGCTGCAATGAACATGCTCATTCATGGACTTGTCTGAGTCCCTGTCGCAATTCTTTGGATCACACAAGTTTTGTAGGCTCTCAATGCACCTTCCAGGAGTTTTCTATTTCCCTTCACAAGCTGTACGTTTCATTGTCTTACTGTCTGGCAGACCCAGTCCAAGGACACTGGAAAGCTAGTTTTGCCATTGATCTCAAAGTGCAAGGGTCACAGGGGTGAATTTTTTCTTTATGAGCATCTGGACCAATGAGGGTAATTGACTACAAATACCAGAAGAAACTCTAGCTAATTTAAGCAGAAATAAACTACAAGGAGATGATCCTATAGTTCACAGAATTCACAAATATCTGGACAATCAGCCTGGAGAATGTGCAGGAAGCAGGGGGCAGTGGGACACCCCAGCCCCACCCTAGGAAGAGCCCAGTCAGTAGGCCACCTTGGGCCTTCAGACATGGGGCTGAGGCCACAGGTATCATTCATTGGGATCTGCGCTGTGTTAACACAGCTCCCTGACAACACCTTGATTTCAGACACTTGGTCTCAGAACCGTGAGAGAATGTTTCTGTTATTTTAAACCACCAACATTGTGGTGATTTGTTACAACAGTCCTATGAAACTTACACACACACACACACACACAGGCCAATCTCAAGCACAGAGGCAGTGCTCTCCACATCAGGCTGAATCACAACCCATTGAAACGCCCACTTGAAGACTGGAGAACAACTCCTGCACATGGTCCTGCAGGGGCTGGGCCAGGTATCTTCACATAGACACACCTCCTATACCTTTTCTGTGCAGACCAGCCCTGCCTCCTTGTCTACTGGACAACGGGACGCCTTCTTGACTCAGCTGAAGTGGTGTTGCTCAAATCACCAATTTCAACAGACCACTGTTGTTTTTCTAATTCACGCAGGTTCCCTCTGGAGGCTCTGGGGAGGATCCATTTTCTCACCTTTTCCAGCCTCTAGAGGTCACTGCATCCCTTAGCTCCTGGGCTCCTCCTTCAACTTCAAGGCCAGCAGTGTCCAGCAGAGTCCTCCTCACATCACATCACTCTGACTCTGCCTCCGTCCTCACGTCTTCTCTCCTCTGACCCTCCTGCCTCCCTCTTCCACTTGTAAGAAATATGATTACTCTGGGCCCACCTGGACAATCGAGGATGGCTCCCATCTCAAGGTGAGCTGACCAGCCCCTTAATCCATGAGCACTTTCATGTCTCTTTGCCTTGAAACCTAACATATTCACAGGTTCAGGCCCTTGACTGCATGGGAAGGGCATTGCATGCAGTGTTGTAAGAGAATCAGTGAGGATCCGTCTCTCTGACATGAACAATTCCAAGGGCCTCTGGGTGGGGCAGTGCACACAGAATGCAAATATACCTTCCTGCCTACAGCAGTCATGGATGGAGTCATTGGTGTGTGAGGAGCCATGAAAGGGGGCAACAACTGGATGGCTGACCCTCCTCAGCAGCAGCTGGAAGACTTCTCAAAAAAGAGAGCCCTGAGCTTTGTGGTTACCATATGCATGATGCACCCCAGTAGGGGTGCAGCATGGTTGGGGCTGGAGGGTTCACAGAAGGTTATGGGGTCTGGTAAAGTTGGATTCACTCACCCCTTGGAACAAGAACTTGGTAGCAGTGGGAATGTTCTGGAGCCTTCCCCCTGCCATGCCCTGACACACACACCTACACATGCACTCACACAGAGACACATATGCAGCACAATATGCACACACAGAGACACATACACAACTCTGCACATGCACACACTCAGAAGACACACATGCACACATGCGTCTACGCACATACACATGGATATGTGGGGGCACAAAAGACATATATGCACTTGTACACATGCTGCATATAAATAGAAAGAAATATATGCACAGAGAGTCATGTGTACACAGGCATACCCACATGCACACAAACACACAAATGCCCCCACACATGCACAGGAGCAAGATGATGCCATTTGCATTTGGTAGAAAGTTCTGGGAGCAGAATGGAGGAGGAACGAGGGGCAGGGAAAGCAGAGACCACTCAGGGTGTGTCAGTCAGTGCAGTCACCCCAGTACTCATAATACTGGAACGGGGGAAGGGCAGCAGTAATAGAGGGAGGAGGTGGATTAGGGTCGTGTGTGGGGCCAGCAGACCTGGTGGTATGGGTAGCAGAGATGAAGGTCAATGTGGTCTCCCAGGGTCACTGGGGGCACTGATGGGAATACAGAACACAGGAGCCTGGGTACATTTGAGGGAAAGGAGATCAATTCAGCCTGCAAGGGGTGAGGGGGCTGCAATGGGAGCCATGGGCATACTGGTGGGGACATTTAGAGCAGGCTGGACACTTTGCTTGTAGTTCAAGAGGTCTGGTAGGAAAGGGCAGGGTGGCGACATCAGCTCTAAGGCTGGAGCTGGATCCTGGACTAGGAGCAGCTCTCTCAGGGGAGCTTGGAGTGACGGGGACTGGTCCAGGATCCCTGGGGCTGGGGCAGCAAAGACCATGGGAGTAGGGAGTACATACGAGGAAGCCATTGCTTTATCTTGCTAGCACTTAATGCAGAGGTGTACTGCTTCCCATTCTGATAACATTCTCCCTTCCAGATAAGCTTTCTCAGAAGAAATCAAACCCAAGAGTAATGATGGCTAATTATGCAGAATTAAGAACATAAATTCACAGGATCCCCCCCCCAAAATGATTTAATCACCATCTACATGGCAAAATGAGGGGCCTTTATGAAGATGAGGGAGGGGCAGGATCCTGTCTCCAGGTCAGCCCAGGGCCAGACAGGTAAGCAGGGAGCAGGTGTAGGGTCCCCCACCCAGCCCTGCAGCTGTCCCTTGTGACTGCTGGACTGAGTCTGCTCTTCCTGCTGTGAGCTGAGGGACCCAGTTTATTCCTACCCACACTGTGGAGGTCATTTGAGAGTCTCTGGGAGGGCTGGGCAGTGGGCATGTGTGTGTCCCAGGTCAGCCACCTGCACTGGGTTAGGGTCTCAGTCCTGTTGTTCAGAACCCCAGGTGGACTTGGGCCAGAATTTGCTCTCTTCTGTCTTTGATGGTGTCTCCCAGGCAGAGCGGGACATCTTCCTGCCCAGCAGGGGAGAGGGGAACTCAGTGAGGCCTTGGGCAGATTTCCATCCACAATGGGTCCTTGCTAACCCCTTACTCCTGGTGAAGTTAGAGCCAAGTCAGGTAGCCTTTCTAAGACATAGTTTCCTCAGAGGCCAAAGTCATGTTTTGGAAGAAACTTTGCATATTTTAAGCCCATCTATTAATGTGAGGACTGTTGTCCCTATTATGTGTTTATATTTTGCAAGACTACTGCGCTGGGGTTGCCATTAAAAATCAAACACATTGTTACAAAACGTGTTATCAACTTCAAAAATCCATGGTGCTGTTGGAACAATGTTTGAGGTCTGCAAATATCTAGGTGCCACCCAGTCCCTAGTCACTATCCTCCCACAGGGACCGTCACATCCTCACCTCCTTGGGACCCCTCTGTGACTCTTGTTGGTACTTATGTGACCTGGACATCCCTGACACTCAGGCCTGGGCTCCAGGCATCCCCAACTGTACAGTACAAGGTTCCTGCCCCCTGTCTGCCCACTTGCCTCCCTATGCCCACTGTCCCTCTCTGGGAGCTGGTCAACTTGCCGGCCTCAGTCTTGTCCACCCAGGCCTGAGGACCCAAGTTTCCCTCTCTTTGCCTTTGCCTTCTTAGATGCCCGTGTCTAGGTCCTCCCTCTCCCCTACCCCTGAAAAGACTGGTCTCATTCAGTCCTGAAAGTTGTCCTCAGCCTCTCAAGGAAAGTGAGTCCCAGCAGACCCAGGAGTGAGGTGACAGCTGGTGCTGGGAAACCAGATCCTGGTGGTAGGTCACACCCAAAACCTGGGGAATATCATGCAATGTGTACTCATTATCAGAATGAAACTGTACTTGATTTCAGGGCAAACGGTTTGGCAATAGTAATGGTTAGAGGACCTGAGGCCTTCAATGGTGTCAGGACAAAGGAAAGTCTGGACATATAATCATCATAATGTTCATCCCATGTTCCTCAATTAAATGAATTGTCGGATGGATGCTGGATGGATGGATGATGAATGGATGGATGAAAGGGTAGTTGATGCAAGGATAGTGAGTGGGTGGGTGAATGGATGGATGGATGGATGGGTGGATGTGTGGTTTACAGTTGGATGGATGGATGAGGGATAGATGAATGGATGAATGAATGTTGGATGGATGGATCGTGGGTGGATGCATGATGGATGGATGGATAGATGGATCGATGGATACCTATGAGGCCAGGATTAATAAAGCACACATGGACACCTCTAAGGTAATGGGGTCTAGATCCACTTGACCATCACTGTGAGCTCCATGCACAATTGCTCCATCCTCTCCTCTTGTTTGCTCACACCTTACTTGATCTGGATTGGGGGCATGTCCAGTTCTGAGAGGGATCCAATTCCTTTTGGAGTTCTCCTCTCAAAGGGCCCATTACCTGCCCCTCCCCTTCAGGATCTTAGGGCCATGGCAGCTCCTATGGAAATCTTACAGGACGTTTCCTATTAGTGTCAGCTTCCTCTGCTGATCAGATGGGAGGGTGAACCCAAGTGTGGGGACACATGGCTGTTTGCCTCCCACAACTCCCTCAACCATTTGATCTCTCTTTCCCTATTTCATCCAACTTCACAGTCCATATTCCTTGAGCTATGCACATCTGCTCCGATGTTAGTCATTTTAGAGACATCTGGGCTCAGTTCTTTCAGTCTTTTACATTTTTCTCCCTAAAGCCCTTATTACAGACATCCCTTTATTCCAGCTTTGAGGAAAATGGTATAGAAAGCCCTGGGCTAGACCAGTAACCTCGAGGAAAAGTGGCATCAGCCGTGCTGCCATTCAGCTTCACAATGAACTTCAAGGTCATTTGGTTTTCAAGATGCTCATCATGCGTGTGTTCTTCCTTCCCCTCCCACTTCCAAGCTCCCCAATCCTGAGCCTGGGGTCCTGGAAACAGGCCTGACCCCCCACCTGTGCTCTGGGGCCAGGTCGCAGCCTGCCAAGTTGATCCAACATCCTCTACATTATTAATGTGCTGGTTTTTCTAGCAGACTCAACACAACAAAGATGATGGTGATGGTAACGAACGTAACGGTGAGTCACCATCGTGTACTGAGAACTAATTCTGGGATGGTTCTCTGAAAAATACTTTACCCAACTTACCTCATTCACATCTTGCAAAAGCCCTGTGCTGCGGGTGCTTGAGGAAGGGGAGTCTTTGTACTTCTCATGTGAGCTAGGAATTCAATAGATTGATAGGTATTGGTGATCTCTGAGCCTGGAATATAAGCTTTGGACTGGCTTCTGTTGAGACAAACAACAGAGGTCTCGTGTCTCCAGGACAGGTGGGCAAATGGGCAAGGGGCAGACAGTACCACTGTCATCCTGCTGTAGCCGGTGGGGACCAGGTAGGCTCACCTGTCGGCTCAGCACTGTAAGTGGGATGGGCGGGGGCAATGGTCGGGATATTCCCCACAGTAGGCTGACAGCCTCTTCAGGATCCTGTTGGGCGCTGTCAGCAAGATGAGTTTTATGAGTCCTTAGAATAGGCCTGAGGGGGCAATTCTGAACGTCTGTTAATGAGAGGCCAAAATTCCCATCCTTCCTAGGCAAGAGGAGTTAGTCGGGAGGTTGAATGTTCCGTAGATCATTCTCTCTGCCCACCACACTTCCTGTGTGTTGTTTTATAACATCCTGGTCTCTGGAAACACAAAGAGAAATCAGATGGAGTCTTCAGCCCAACCTTCACCATCTCCTTGAGCAGCAGATGGACCAGCTTGTCCCAAGAGGGATGACAGTCCTGCCACCTGCAGCCCGCAGCCTCATCATGCTTGAGATGGGAGGACTTCACCAAGGAGTGTGTTCCTGGCTGAGATTGGGGGAGGAGGAGTTTGTAAGATTCATTGGACAATCTCCTGACCGTTCATTCTATGGGGCCACATTGGTACTTCCTGGGGACATTGGTGGGGGAGGTCGTGGGGGTCCGTGAGTTCAGAAGATCATGGCAGTGGAGGCTGATGAGAGGTGATGGAAGGGGCTACAGGATTGACCCTATCCTTTAATTTTGTTTGAGTAAAGATGGTGCATAACCCCAGGCCAGGCAGGGGTTGGGCCAAATGGATAGGCTAGTGGCACTTCCTTGGGTTGGGGGAGGCGGGATGGGGGTTGAGTGAAGAATGAGGAGGGTGCCTTTTGGTTTCAACAGTCGGGGCTCACCCCCTGGAGACCTTGGGATGCTTCTATCACCAGAACAGGGCTCCAAGGTGGCTTCTGTTGTCCAGGAAGCCAAGCGGATGCAAAGTGTTTAAAGTGCCCTTTGTGGAATCATCACCTCGAAATTCAAAATCTGTAAGTGGCCACTGGCTCAGCTGCATGGAGGGCCTGGGCTTCCAGGGGGCAGCATTTCTGCAGGAATGTGCCAGGTGACCACCTAGACTGTGAGTTTGGATGAGGACTCATGTGATAGAGCCCCCCTCGCCTGTCCCTTGAAAACCTCAGATCATCACCTAGGGAGACAGTTTTCCCTCTACTGCTCAGAGCCATCAGTCATCTCGGCTGGTCCCCACACACAGCTCGTGTTCTTTCCACACCATATCCACGAACCGACTTTCTCCAGTTTCCCAGAGCCCAGACACACTCTTTGCTGGGCAGCCCTCCACCTGTGAGCCTTTCTCACTGAAACTGGCCCCATCCCCAGGGACAGGACACCTGTGCTTCCCCTACCTCACAGGGTCATCACCCTCAGGGGACACGACACCATGCTGATACAGTTCCATCATCTTCGCTTATTCCACCCAGAGACCCAGTAAAGAAATTTGGAGCTCAGGTCAGCTGCTCCTAAGCTCCCTGCAGCATATGGGAGTACTTGTCCAAACAAGCCTCAGGGAGCCTTGGCTGATGGCAGTGATCTGAGGCCAGCAGAGAGACGTGGAGTGGACAGCATCCCTGCCAGCCACCAGACACGTCTACTCTGTACTGCTGGGGATCTGAGCCTGCATCCCTCCTGATCTCGCAGCTCCCTGCACTGGGGCCTGCCCCACCCTGTTCTCCCCCCTTCAGGCATTAAGACCCTCCCCAACTGCATGAACCCCCAACAAGTCCAACATGGCCCTAACCCATGTCGCTTCCAGCGTGGAGACCCATCATCAACAGCTGGTTCATCCTGGAGAGGGACCATGGCATCGCTTACTTCCAAGACAAGATGAATAACCAGGACATACAGATGATGAAGCTCTTCAGTGGGGGTCTCCACAGGGCAGGAGGGGCCTTAAAGGCAGTGGTGTGGCCACACAGAGTGGGCTGCCTACCTGGGCCAGCACATCTAGCAGCTGCACTGAGCCTGTGGGCCAAACTGCACCCTGCGCACTGATGGGGGAGTGTTTGTCTGTGTGTTCACCTGTGTGTGCACTTCGAGGTGTGGGTGTAAGGCCGCACTGTCTGTCTCTCCACCACCACTGTGAATCGACCCCTTTTGGTCACCCTGCATCCACCCAGATGATCTTTCTGGCATCCTGGAACCTCAGGCCCTGTCCTCCGCCCACCTTCACTCAACCCCCACCACCCACTGCCCTGGCATCACTCTGCGCATTTAACCATCTCCACCATGACCGACACCCCCATTTATGGCCAGTTCACTCTAGCCAGTACCCGCCAGTGTCTCTCCAGCCCACCCACTGAAGGTTCCCTACCCTGATGAGTCCTCAGCCCACTGGGTCTCAGTCTGCCAACCTTGCTCCACGTTCGCTTTCCTTCCCCTATGTCACGTCGTTCCTTCCTCTGCACACAATGAGCTCCAGGACAGCCCCACGCTCCTGTCCTGCAGCTCTGTCCCGTTCCTTCCATGGTCCTGGCCAAATGAAATCCACCCTGGGACCCAGCTCTGCACCTTCTCTGCACCTGCCCCAGCTGTGAGAGGGGCAGAGGCTGGTGCAGAGCGAGGGCTGGTCCCACCGTCACATTATGAAGGCAGACCACAAGGCCCCTTGGTCCTGCCCGCACCCCTCCCAGTGTCCTCAGGTCACCTCACTCTTCCCCGCTCTAGGTGCATTTCACATGTCCCTTCTCTCCTCACCATCCACCCTTGCTTCCCTGTGCAGGACAAACCTTTACTGCAAACAAGGCTGAGTGCACGGATTGTGCACACTGCAGTGTGCACGGCTCGGTGGAGCAGGATGTGGGTATGGTGTGCACACATGTTGCCAGCTGGGAGAGGGCTGAGGTGCAGCTTATGAGACTCAGACTCCCCTAGGGAGAGGTCAGACCCCGGTGGCTGGGAGAGGCAGACACCTTGGAAGTGACAAGGGCCACACCAAGGGACGTCCCCTCTCCAGGATGAACATCTCAGGGGGCTTCAGGTTCTAATGGGCCAGGCTGGGAAGATGGGACTCCACTCAGGAGGGGCTGGGGGCTGATTCAGGTGAGGGGGAATCGAGTGTAAGGTCACTGGCTCCTGGAGGCCGGGCACTGACAGCTTGAGCCCCCTCCTCTTGGTGTGGTCCCCCTGCAAGCCATCAAATGCAGGGATGTCCCTCATGGAGGGGCTTTAGCAGGGTGGACAGAGCACCCCTGAGCCCAGGGAGTTCCACACCATCTCATCCACAGAGGGCAATTCTCTGCTTTCCCGGTCCAAGGGTACCCTTTCATGTGGAGTCTTCAGATAAGGGGACCACCCCAGGGGCCTCAGCCACTCATGCGGCTCCTTGGCTCAGGTGGCTCCTGTCCCAAATAGAAAAAAGTACAATGAAGAAAATAGACAGGACCCATAATCCCACCACTATATCCACCTCCCCTAACTGCCAGGACTGGTCCTTTGGGTTTGAGTGTGGATCAAACTGGAAAATTCGTTTTTGCCTTTTCATGGCATTTCCATCACCCTTCCGACTCTCCAATGTCCTCGCTGGAAGGACTAACCAGCTAGAGATCACCCGGTTAGTTAACCTCCTGTATTTATAGAGGGGCAGGAACCGAGATGGGGAAGGAAGGAAGAGCCCCAGGCCTTTGACCCTTCCTCCTGCACCTCAGCATCAGCTCTGCTCTGTCCCCTCACCCTCACCTGGAGCATGTGTCTTGACTGGATCCCGATCCTGCTCCTGGCGGAGGATCCTCCTCCGCCACAGGCCATCGTCCACCAGCTCCCCAGCCCAAAGACTTAAGGATGGCAAGAACAACTACAAGAGCCATTATTTATGGAGTTCTTGCGCTGTGCCAGCAAGGAGTTAATTGTCTCACTGAGTAAGAGAGAGGTTCCAAAAGTAACCCATTTTACAAATGAAGAAACTGAAGCCCAGAGAGTTAATCTCATGGCCAGGGTCTCTGAGGTAGGAAGAGGTTCCATCCAGGATATGAATGTAGACCCATAAGTCTGGAGTCTCGCACTAACACGTATACTTTGGGACTAATCAGTAAAAAAGTTTATAATCATGAGATTGGATTTGCAAGTTGGAGCATAGCATACATACCAGCAAGTACAGAAATCATACTTGCATTGATCTGTGAATTATCCAAAGGGAACACAACCGCTAACCAGTACCCACAAAAAATAGAACATGACTAGCCCTCCAACGGCCCTCTTATGTGCCCCTCTCAGGTCACTGACCTCTCTCCCCCAAGGGGAACCAATATTCTAACTTCTGAATTTGTTTTTCTTGTCTTTGAACTTTATTTGAATGGAATCATACAGAGTGTCTTCTTTGGTGTCTGGCTTCTTTCATTTTGCTTGTAAGATTCATCAATATTCTTGAATGTGGCTGTATTTAGTTTTTATTTCTGTATAGTATTCCACTATAAAACATATAACCCATTTTATTTATCCATTCCACTACTCATGCGGGATGAGTTGTCTACAATTTGATGATATGTCAAAAAATGCTGCTCTGGACAACTTGTACATCTTTTGGTAAACATATGAACATATCTGTGTTGGGTATATACCTAAGCGTGGAATTGTTGGGTTATAGAGTATGTGTACGTCCACCTTTAGGAGATACTACCAAAGAGTTTCAAAGTGGATTAAACAGTTTGCACTCCCAGCTGTGTATAAAAGTTCCAGTTGCTCCGCATCTCCACCAACCCTTGGTGCCGTAAGAGGTTTGATTTGAACCGTGTTGGTGTATGTGTAGTGGTAGCTCATTGTGGTCTTAATTTGCATTTTCCTCCTGAGTAATAACGTGGAGCCCTTTTCCATTTCATTGTTCCCATTTGGTTATCTTTTTTTTGAAGTGCCTTGTAAAATCGGCCCTTTTTTTCTGGTGGATTGTCTGTAATATTTTTATAAATTTATGCAAGTTAGTTAAATATCCTAGATAAGAGTCTTGTGTCAGATAAATAAATGGCAAGTGTTTATCCCCTTTGTGCCTGCCCTTTTTCCTCTCTTAAAAGTTTCTTTTCACTGACAGTTCTCATTTTTAATAATTTCCTGTTTATCTTTTTGTTCCTTATGTTTACTATTCTTTGTGTTCTGCGAAATCTTTGCATGCCCCAAGATGTTGAGACTGTTTTCCTAAGGTACCTACTAGAGAAGTTATTGTAAAAACCCCCGTTTAGATTTAAAATTCACCTGGAATTGATTTTTGTTGGTACAGCCGGTATGGAAAACAGTGTTTCTCAAAGATTAAAGATCAGAGTTTTCTCAGAAGATTACCAATGGAACTCTCATGTGATGCAGCAATCCCACTACAGGGTATAGTTCCGAAGGAAATGAAATCAGTATCTTCAAGTGATATCTGCCCTCCCATGTTCACTGCAGCACTTGTCACAATGTTACCGAACCAAAATGAGTTCCCTATTTGGTGAGTTGAAATCAAAGCCTTTACCAGAAGTAGTTCTCACACAAAGTGCAATTCATTTGCCGCAAATAAGGGGACCATAGGGAATCACTTCCAAAGCTGTGGCTCTCTCAGCAAGGGAAAGCAAGTGCCTTTTAATTTTGGTAGGGAATAAATATTCAAAAGCAAAGTTTCATCATCACGTATAGAGGTGGGTACAAGCTATCCCAGGCATTGTTTGAAAACATGCTTTCTCGTATATTTCATGTTATGCTAATAAGGATTAAGCTCCTCCTGGGGTGGAGATCTTAACACTAAAATGAAGCAAAAGTAACTTTGGACTCTTCTTGGCCCATCAGTGCAGACGTTGCTTTTGCAGTGGGGTTTGGACTGGTTCAGGGTGGTTGGTGATTGCGTCTCTTAATGTAACTTAGAAACAACTTTGAGAAAGAGTTAAGGGGCCGGCCTGGTGGCATAGTGGTTGGGTTTGGGCGCACCGCTTCAACAGCCTGGGGTTCGCAGGTTCGGATCTCTGGCGCCGACCTATGCACCACTCATCAAGGCATGCCGTGGCAGGCGTCCCACATATCAAACGGAGGAAGATGGGCACAGATGTTAGCTCTGGGCCAATCTTCCTCACCATAAAGAGGAAGATTAGCAACAGATGCTAGGTCAGGGCTAATCTTCCTCACCAAAACAACAAAAAAGAAACAGTTAAGTGCTTTCGAAACTGCCTTTGAATTACTCGGGGCAGTTAGTTGGTGACAACAATAGCCAAGATATGGACACAACCTAAGTGTCTGCTGATGGATCAATGGATTAAGAAACATTACATGTATCTACAATTAAATATTAATTAGCTTTAAATATGAGAGAAATCCTGTCTTTTCTGGCAACACGGTTGAACTTGGAGGACATTATGCTAAGCGAAATAAGTCAGACACAGAAAGACAATCACTGCATGATCTCATTTACATGTGGAATCTAAAAATGTCAAACTCGTGGAAACAGAGAGTGGAATGTGGCCACCAGGGATGGAGGTTGGTGGGTGCAAGGGGAATGGGAGATGTTGGTCAAAGGGTACAAACTTTCATTACAACATGAGGATGTTCTCAAGATCTAATATAGAACGAGGTGAACAGAGTTAATAATAATGCATTTTATACTCAAGAGAATTGATCTTAAGAGTTCTAGCATTAAAAAAATGGGGAGTTATTACAGGAGGTGACGGAACTGTTTGTTAGCTTGATTGTGGTATTCATTTCACAATGTCTACATACATGAAATCATCACATTGTAGACCTTCAATATATACAACTTTTCTTTGTTAATCTTACCTCAATACAGCTGGAAAAATGTTTGTGCAGACTTCAGAAAATGCTTACGAATTAATGTGAATGAGGAAAACAAGAAGTGAAAGCACAAATGCAGCAGGGCCTAGGAGAAAATTTGCCAAATGTTACCCATGGGTGATACTGGCCTAGAGCAAGTTGACTCGAGGGAAGCCGTGTTGCAACTTAGAGTAACCTCTGACTAGCTCACTCAAGCTCTGTGTGTTTTACCTTGCACATAGCCTAGGAGATAAACAGCTCTCGGAAATAATCCTGGCTGACACACGTACCTCCCAAGAGTGATAGATGATAACTTTATTCTTTTGAGTTTCTTAGGAACATGACGACCTCCTCAGGAAGAACATCTATGCCGGCATCCATCATCGATGACAACTGAAAGACCTGGTGTGATGTCTCCAGTCTCTGATGCCAGATGGTCAATGTTCCTGAGCCCCCTCACAGCCCACTAGTCCCTATAGAACTGCCACAGATTATGTTTAAGATGGTCTCTGGGACATGAGTCCATCATCTTCCGATTGTGCTAGCTAATCGAGTAAATCCCTTTCCTCACCATCGACTCATCTTGTGATTGATTGGCTTCAAGGTTGCAGCAAGCAGAAGGAGCCTTTGCTCGGTTACACGGGCAGGGATTAGCAGTGATTATTAATTTCTTCTTTACACCTTTCTCAATTTCTCACGTTTTTTAAAAGCACATTCACTTCACCAGGAGAAAACCAGCAGCAATTGTGAGTCACAACAAAAGGTGGAGAGATGACAGTGTGCACCCCTAGCCCTATTGGCCCCAGGAGGGCTGGAGGGAGAACAGTGGGCAGTGCAGGCAGCCCTGAACCTGCTTGTCCCAGGGTCTCCTTCCCCAGAGCCTTTCAGGTGTCCACCAGGCCCCACCAGTGTGGCTGCGGAGCTCCTGCTGCAGGTGGCCCCCATTAGGGTGAAGTCTAGCTGAGTGGTGGCCTCTGAGTGACCAGCAGGACCTGCTTTGTGATCTTGGTCACAGGTGGGCAGGACCGAGAGGGTTGGTAGCTCAGTTGGAGAGGGGTGGTGGGAGGCTGGACAGGGGCTGGGGCAAAGTAGAGCAGGGGCCTGGGAGGGAGTCCCAGCAAAGGAACCAAGGGTTGGCCAAGGGGTGGGGCTATGTCTGAGAGATGCTGAGGAGCACAGGGGGGTCACTGGGGCTCAGGGAAGCTGCCCAGGGCTGACAGTGACAAGAGTCTCCCTCAAGGTCACACAAGGCCCCTGACCCTGTGGCCTTCAACCCAGCTCCAAGGCCAAGGGGATCCTTTCTTAGAGAATGTGAAAGGACCAGAGCACTCTGGGGCTCTAAGTGTTTCAAAGTCTTTATTAATATGCTCCAAGTGCAGAGCGCCCATGCCATCAGGGACCAGCCACCTGTGCTGATTAGGAGCACCTTCTTTATCCCCAGTGACCAAACGAGGCCAGAGCTAGAATGTCCTTCCCCAGTCTTCCCAGGGGTTCTCACCTTGGCACCCTGGGTGTGGGTGGGGGTGGTGACAATTCTTCAGTCTGTGGCATGTTCTGCCCCCTTAAATGGCAGTGCTCTCCCACGTTTACCGGAACAGCCCAAAGAGCCTCCACACATTTCCCAAAACCCGGGAGACACTGCGCCTCCCAGGGCAGGGTGAGAACCTGGCCAAGCTCAGCAGGTAGAAACTCCAGGAACACTTTTCCTGACCCTCAGTTCCACACCAGGTGTACTTGCTAGCTGAAGGAGGGCATTGGTGACACTTTTTGCACCTCCAACTCCCCATATGACATGGGGACAATGCTGCTCCCAGGGTGAGGATTCTGTGCCGTTGAATGAGATCAGTGCACGTGCAGCAGGCAGTGCAGCGGTAGTTGTCAAGGTGAGTAGAATCAACACAGGGAGGGCAGATATGGAGACACGACTGCACCTGCTCCTCCAACTCACCTAAGGATAAAATGTGGTAAAATTCATGCCTTCCCACTCATCTAAAATACCAGCGCCCACCTTGAGCCCTTATCCTGTCCTCCCCACAACCCTGTGAACTCTACTCTGGGCCATTCATGGGACCAGGGAGTTCTGGGACTCAGGGCCAAGGTTTTCCCTGAGATTTCACATCTGGGTGGTGGTTAGGGAGGTCTCTGCTCCCTTCTGCTCTGTGCTTGATGCAGGACACCTGGGGCAGCCCTGAGCTGGACCATCAGTGATCTGAGGCTGTTCTCCTTCATTCTGCTGGGCTGACAAGGAGACCTGCATCTGGCAAGCTCAGCCATCTGCGCAGGGGTGGAAATCCCCGTCAGCAAAATGCCAGGGCTGCCAGTGCCATTCTCTGCTTGACGCCTCAGCTCTCCTGGGCACCGCCATCTTGCATGAACTTTGCCCTCACTCCCTAGTGGAAGAGCCCATGGCCACGGTTCCTACTGGCTGAAGGCAAAGGCACCGAGGGCAGCCAATAGGTAAGGGAGGCCTGAGGAGTGAGTCCTGTTGGTGTTGAGCATCTCTGGGCCCTGGCTGGACAGACAGGTGCACGAGAGGGCAATGGTGTTCCTGGGCCAGGCTGCTGAGAGGCGGAGTGAGTCAATGACTGGAGCCCCCACCTGGGCTCCCGGGTGTGTCTTTGCATCTGTGCCTCTCCCTGGTGAGGAAAGCTCACACCCTCTGCACCACCCTCATACCTCACCCCTCCCTGCCACATCCCTGTACATTCCAGAGTGGTGAGAGCTCAAGGAGGGGAGAGTGAGGGACGGGGGAGCCCTGACAACCCCTTGTCCCTCACCCCTAATTAGAAACATGTGCTCTGGCTCAACCCTCAACATGGCCTCCACTGGTTCCCAAGAAACCCCTTTCTCCCTCCGCCCCCAACCCTAATCCATCAGAGAGATGTGCAGTGCCACCTCTGCACCTCCTTCCTCCACGGAGGTCTCCAAAGCCCCCCAGTAGGTGCTGCCCATGCCACTGCCCTCAGCCCAGGGCACACATCTGAGCTGGAGAGGCATGCAGACCTCTCCTCTCCAAGATTCAGGTGGTCCAGAGGCCCCCAAGAATCAGAATTCTCCCCCTCCCACCAACTCCGGGCCACAAGCCCCTTGAGGGGAAGGAGGGATCCAGGTGACCCAGAGCTGCCCACTCTGGCCTCTCCCACCAGGCAGCATGGCCTCGGGGCCCAGTGTAGTGTCCAGAAGAAGATGAATGGTCTTGTGTTCCTTGTCCCCTCTGAGGGGACAGAGGAGGCCATGGAGGTCAGGAGAGAAGGCTCTGGGGAGATAGGAAGGGCCAGACTCCCACCCCAAGCCAAGGCCCCATTTGCCTGATAATCAAAGACGAACCGGCCCACCCACCTGGCAGCATTTCCCTAGAAGAACTTTAGGAGTCCCACGGCCACCCTGGGCCGCCTTTCTGAACCTCTGGATCTGGATGTGGGGACAACTAGGGCCCTTGCCGGCCCCAGCTAAGAGAGGGGCCTTGGGGAGAACTCACATGAGAGCAGAGCACTCCAGCCCCGTGACTGAGGAATTTTTGATGCCAATCTCTGAGTGGACACTGGGCAGGGGTAGGAATAAAATACTCCCAATATATCTGTGCCTACTGTATGCCAGGGCAGGGAGCAGACAGTCAATGCTGTCACATTCGTGGAGGAATGAAGTTGGTGTCGCTTCGTGAGCGGAGCCTGCGGGAGGATGACGGAGTCTCCCAGCAGTGGAAAGAAATGAGCTTTGGCCTTTCAGGTTCCTGGATACTGTGCTGAGGGAGGGGCAGCAGCCCTCCATTCACAGAGGCCTCCTGGGAGGGGAGAAACCAGGGTGGTGGACGGTGGTCGGCCCAGCAGAGGGCAGGCTTGGGAAGAGTGGCGGGGCTGTCCTGAGGGGAGTGGAGCCTTGCTAAAGGAGAGACCCCTTCCCACCTCTCAGACCTATCCAGCTCTTTTCTTTCTTTCATTTTCAAATTAGAGGCAGCAAAAGGACAAGCTTAACTGTCTCTCATCCCCTTTCCATACCTTCAGCTTTGATGTTCAGCCCTCCCATGATGCCTGCTCTCTCGGGAAGGTAAAGGCAGGAACTGGTGGCTGAGGCAGCCTCTGTCCTTGAGGCCGGTGGCACCAGGAGCGACCAGAGTGGAGGTAGGAGCCTGCGGCCCGGCCCCTGGCATCTGTGGGCAGCCTGGTGGTGAGGGAGTTTGTGGCTCTTGCTTCAAGGTGGTGGGAGGCTGTGAGAGTCAGGAGTGCAGGGTGGTCCCTGCCCTGGGGGCAGGACAGTGTTCAGTGGATGGCCACACGTGTGTTCATATACACACATGTATGTGTGAGCATGTACCATGTCATCCACATTAGTGTGTGTGTGAGCACACATATGTAGAGCCCAAATCCTAGCTGAGGGACTGACCCATCCAGTATTTTGAGGACTCGGTAGCATTCTTACCCGGATGCCACATGTGGAGTTGATGGTGGTGTGGCAGGCCTTGCATGCAGGACTGCCCCAGCCCACTTGACTGTGTAATTCTGCTCTGTGGTGGGGGCAGAGGTGTCCCCAGTAGGGGCTCTGCTGTGCTCTGTGAGGCCTGGCAGTCCATGCAGCCCAAAGGGGCTAGGCCGACTGAGCCGGCTCTTCAGAAGCATGCAGTCCTCAGGATACTGTTCACAGGGAGAGGTTTTGGGTGCTGGTGCCCCCTCCCCTACTGCGGCTCGTCCCTGAAGAGGGTCCAGCAAAGTTGGAGCAGGAGTGGGAAGGGGGTTTGAAAAAGAGGCCAAGTCGATGTCCCAAGTCACAGGCCAAGCGCAGTGCATCTCCCTGTCCCCTGCCTCAGTTTATCTTTTCAGGAAATGGTCCAGGGAAGAACTGAGCATGGTGGGCTCCGTGCTGGGGTCGGGGAGTAAGAAACAAAATCCCACGCCCCCCTCTTGCTCTATGCCAAGATCATTTCCGTTACCCTGAGATGGGGTGAGGGGATGTTGGGGGTACAGTGGGACTCTGGGGGGCCTTGCCCTGCCCAGGACCTCATCTTCGGGGGTCTGGCCCTCACCTGGCCTGCCCCAGGTCACCAGCTGTAGCAGTGGCACTTACATCTGTCCCAAGGTCTGGAGAGGGGAGAACCGGGCAGCCTTACACCCTGGTGGGGACTCTCACGCTTTCTTTCTTTCTTGAAGAAACACGAAACCCTCAAGATTCATGTACTGTGTGATGGAGAGAAACAAATACCAAATGTTCCCCCAAAAAGACAATGTATTTTGTACTTTGTAAAGTGTTAATTAAAACGGAGAAAAATATCATGTTGGCTGAGGACGTCTGATTTTGTGCTGCTCCAGGGCCACATCTCATCTCTTTCCTTCTCCATTCCATGGTCGAGGAACATGGCCAGGGCCTGGGAGGAAGGCAGAACAACCTTCCCGTCCACACCCAACATCTGAGAGAGGGCACATCCCCAGAGCGAGAGGGGCTGTATTAGTTACCTGATGCAGGGTAACGAGTTGCCCCAAACACAATGGATTAAAATGATTGTTTACATGTCACCGTTCCTGTAGGTTAGGAATTCGAGAGCAGTTTGAGCAGTTGTGTCAGGGTCCCTCAGGAGGCTGCGATCATCTCAAGTCCTGGCTGGGACTGCAGGATCTACTTCCCAGATGGTTTATTCACAGGGCTGGCAAGTTGGGCTCAGCTGTTGGCAGGGAGCCTGTTCCTCTCCACATGAGTCTCCCCATGGGGCTGCTTGAGTGACCTCACAATACGGTGCCCGGCTTCCCCCAGAGCAAGGGATTCAAGGGCCAGTATAGGAGCCAAAATGGTTTTTTGGCCCCGAGCCTCAGAATTCACATGCCTCTGCCTCCACCGTACTCTGTGAGGATACAGCCCCGCTCTGATTTGACACAGGAGGAGAACACAAAACGGTGTGAAACCAAGAGGGCAAGATCACTGGGGCCATCTTGGAGACCGACTGCTATGCCCATCCATCCTCCCAAACATCTGGCTTAGGTGGGCCTGGGGGTCAGGGGGCCTGCGGGCAGGACAGGGCCTTGCTGGTGGCAGGCAGAGGATCAGGGGCTGGATTCCGGGCCACAGGGCCTCTGGCCCAAGTCTGGAGCCCTACTGTGGATGTCACACCCCCAGGGAGGTCCCTGGTGCTAGAAGCCCAGGAGGTGATGCCTCTCGACAAGATACCCTGGGGGCACGAGGGAGGGCTCCATGCCCAGCGTCCCTCCTACAAGGGCTCTGGCATTTGGTTCCTGCCCTTTTGGCAAGTAGGCACTGGGGATGCCCAGGCAGGACAGAGGTCTTGGACCTTGGACACCCTTCACTGCCCCTCTCTGACATTTTCCACGGAGGGCCGGTGTGACCAGGGCAGGGCTGAAGACCTGAGCCTGCACTGAACCCCACCAACCTCCATCCCCACCCGCCTCACTCCCGCCCGCAGGACAAGCAGACCTGGTGTCTGAAGGGAGTGACAATGGGGCTGAAGCTCTCTCACCACCCTGAGCCCAAGAAAGTTCTGGATGCTGTGAATGCTTTCCCTTCTGGGTTACTCAGACTACGCCCCCCTCCTTCATTCAGAGACCCCATTGGAGCTAGGACATCCACAGTGACTCTTGATGTCCCCCAAACTCTCAAAAGTTACAAAGGCCTCCAGAGCCCGACCTCCCTTTCCCACCACTCACTCACAGTCGCTGTCACTCAGGCAGTGCTGGACCTTGTGCCAGGTGCTGGGGACCCCGAGGAAACTTCTGTGGCCCCTGCACCTGAGTCTCTCTAGGAAGTGAGAAGACAGGGAAAGGAGCTATTCCAGGGAGTGCAGGGCCAGGCTAGACCACAAGGGTGTGCTGTGCCCAGGGGTAGGGAATGACCACTGTCCAGCAGTAGGGGGCAGACCAAGAAGCCAGGACATTAGGGTTGAGCTTGGTAAGATGGGGACCCAGCAGAGGGAGGAGCAAAGGCGCAGAGGGTGAGAGGGAACCTTGGCTGGAATGGAGGAGTGTGGCGGGGGAGGGAGGAGTGGATGGGGCAGGTAAGGGTTGAGGCTGAAATGCAAGGTGGGTGCTCAGGTCCGCCAGGGGCCTCACCCTCCTACAGGCCATGGGGAGCCACTGAGGACTTCCACGCAGGGGACAAAACTTAGCATCTGAGTGGGGGTCTGCGTTATGAAGAGGGCTGATAGGAGGAGGGAAAGGGTACTGCCAGGGTCCTGGCCTCAGTTCTCAGGAGGGGTCCCTGGCTGGTTCAAGTGTCTTCTGTGTGCAGAGTTGGGGTGGTGGGGGCAGTGGCGCATACAGGGAACCAGCAGATGTCCAGCCAACCCTCAGAATCATGACTTTGCCTCCCCGCCCCCAACCAGGGCATAATTCCTCCTGGACCAGCTCTGGCTGCTTCTTGGCAGGTTCTCACCGCAGCTCACATTCGGATCCCCAGGGGGGTTACCCATGCCAGGACTCCACCTCCAAGAGTCTGATTCAGTTTCTCTTGGATAAAATAACGGTTTAAATCTTCCCCCATCCTCTCTCAAAAGGTAACGTAAGGAACTGGGCCACAGGAGGAAAGAGCAGCATCTGTGGTCACATGGCCCCCCTGGTTTTATCATGTGACATTCCACTGGGGGGGCGGGGGGGCTCATGATGGTGAAAACGAGCTCTCCAAAGGGAATGTGTGAGATGAGATGGTGGGGGTAGTTGTACCACATAGACAATACACTAAAACCACTGAACTGTACACTTTAAAATGGTCTTAAGTTATGTGACCCACATGTCAATGTTTTAAAAATATCGATGTCATAGAAAAAGCAACAGGAATGGATGCTGGGCGTGAAGGATGGCCAAGAAAGAATGTGAGTTATTCTAACACTCTTGAGGGTTAAAGGAAGTCCCTATCAACATGGCAGAGGCAGCACAGAGAACGAGGAGGAGGACGGAGGCAAGAACCCGGAGCTCCCACGTCACAAATGTTGATGGGGGAGCACCTCATTTGAGCTGTTTTTCCAGGAGCTCTGGACCTGAGCTGACCCAGCGGGAAGCTGTGCAGCATCAGCGAGACCCAGGCCCATCTGCCACCTTGATGAGCATGGGGCACCGGGAGGGTCCTGATGTCCAGGGAGAACCTCAGAGAGCAGGCAGAGCCTCTGAGGAGCCTGTAGGGAACAGCCCGTGTTGTCTTCAGGGCAATTAATACTCGGTGTTTTGGACTCAAGATCACTGAGCGTGTCATGAATTACGTGGTAAAAGTGTCCAAACTTAAAAAATTAAATGAAGGCCCCAGTGATCCCACTCCTTAGGTATACACTCGAGAAAACTGAGAAGACGTTCATACAGACACTTGTATGTGCATGATCCAAAAAAATAAAACGCTGGGCCAACGTAAAACTCATACATGAAGTTCTGGCATTATTCATAATTGCCAAAAATTGGAACCACCCAAATGTCCACCAACTGTTGAATACGGTACATCAAAACAATCAATCAGTAACCTCCCAGATGATTCTATCATACAGGCACGGTTGTGAGGCCCAGGGTGAGGCGTAGAATCTGCCCAAAGGAATCCCCTCATGAACAAGGCCTCCTTCGGCTGCTCTGGGGGCAGGCGACGTCGTCTTGATTTCCTAGTTTGAGGCCAGACTCATTAGATGCAGCCTGCCACCCGATGCACCAGCTGGAACGAACGCGTCCTTCTCACCACTGCATCCCCTGCACATGGCAACTCCTGGCGTACAGTCAGACAGGAACAGGGACCCAATCAGGCCTTTGCTTCATCTTCAGTGTTCTCCCGCTGTAATGAGGGTGGATGACTTAGCTGTGGAACAGCTTCCGGTCATGAGCCTGAGCCTGTTCAGTTTCCGTCTCTGAGGGTGGACTCACACGGGCCATTTTTCTGTTGGGCACAGATTCCTGTGCTCTTCTCTGGCAACAGCTGGCACCACCCTACCAGAGCGACAGCAAGACCAAGTCTCTCCGCTCCTCATGAGCAGCCCCCACACCAGCTACATCCCACTTGTTTGCCTCCCTAGCAAGACAATGGACTCCTGGTTCGAGGAGGTGACCACACTCTCGGGATTTTTCCTTTTAAACTTGACTGCTCAGCATGCCCTCAGTGTGGCCCCAAGAAAATCACAACGAGAGGGACTCCAAGCACTGTCTCCAGCTCAAGCTCAATCTGGGCTGTTCCGTGTGAAATATCAAGGTTTGTGTGGAAGAAAGGCTGGGCTTCTTGGTCGCCACAGCATGAGCGCCTGAGGGTAGCTGGGTGATGCACCCTGGGAGAGAGAAGGCAAGTGTGGGCTCCTTGGGGGAGGGGATACATTCCTGGGGCTCAATCACAGGGCAGGGCTGGCCCCAGGAGAATGGAGGCCTCACAGAGCCACCCCAGTCCTGGGGGCCACCCCCAAGGCCATCTGAAGTGGTCTCTGGGAAGGTCAGGCAGCATGGTTAGGCCGAGGCACCTGAGCAGCTCCCATGCAGCCCCTGCGGGGACAACGGCCCTCAGAAGGTGTGAGTAACTCTGCTGCTTGCCAGGAGGTGCTGGGACCTGAGCATAATGTGAGAGAGAACAGTGTGGATCTTCAGAAATGCAGCCCGAGTGTCTACCCTGTGCCAGGTGCTCAGCGAGACTGTCACCTGCTGTGCCAAGTCAGAGCACTCTTCCTGCCGTGTGGTGCTCAACGTCTGACTGTGTCACATGAACACAGTGAGTGCACAGTAGGTGTTTCCTGACCTCGTGAAAATGTGAGACAACCACATATTCAAGAAACAAGCATGATCAGGACAGGACTCTCCTGAGTGAGTCAGGGGCGGACCTGACGAAAATGGCAGGCCAAGTGTTTTGGATTCACTGATGTCAGGGTCTGCCTGCCAGCAAGCGGGGCCCCGTCCCCGCCAGAAATCATCATTGAGTGGCAGCCTGTACGCCAGGCATGTGGTCAGGGAACAGAAGACCGAGACCCAGGCCCCTGGGAACGGCTAGCCACTGAGGGAAACTGTGGTGGCCACCGTGTGACGAGAGTCCGTCCACCTTCTCAGGCCACACCTGCCACTCGGGCTCTGCACTGCCCTCCTCTACAGACCCCAATACATGCAGAAGTACAGAGGCTGAGTGTAAGAAGTCAGGACAGCCAGAGGACACGTCGGAGTGGCCCGTGGTCACTGCATTCAGGGTGTCCTCACACACTCGCTGAAGTGACAGGAGTTCGGAGCCTGCAGACAGACTTTTCACAGGAAAAAAAAGGATAAATTATAGCAACGAAGCTAATGGTGTAGACAGTTTCTGTGTGTTTGGACCTGCCGAGGTCACAGGGAACCAGGAGAGCCAGCGGCAGTGGGAAGGCCCAATGGAAACAGCCCCTGAAACACCAAAGTGCCTCGAAACACTCTGCAGTGGGTTTTTGAAAGATAAATCCTTATTGTATTTAAATTATATATTTCTTTTGATTTTTACAAGTGTTTTTTAAAAATGTTTTTCACAATTTCAAAAGACATTATTAAAATCCAGCCTGCAAAGGAAATACTTAGGCCTGTGTGTGCACACGGTTGCATGCGCACACACACGCTCTATCCGCAGTCTTTCTCTGGAGGGTACATGAGAACCAGAACCGGTGGTGCCTCTGGGACAAGAGACGGGAGACTTAGTTTTCATAAGACAAGTTGTACCAAGCACATATGTTTTGTGTTCAAAAATATCAATAGCTTTGTTTGGAAGAACTGACTTAGTAAACAGTAAGATAAACTACAATTTAAGAAAGAACCCTTTAACTCTGAAATGAGCCTTTTGGTCTAATTGCATCCTCCCCGGTATGAAAACCATTATTTTTCACTTTGGTGGCTGCGGTAAGGCACTCTAAATATTAAATATCCTGCTTTCTTTTAAATGCATGTAAAACATTCCTCCAAACGGGCCTCTGCAAACAGCTCCTGGCACGCCAGCTTTGTCATTTCAAATCTTTCCCCATTGGGAGTAATGTTTTACAGCTCCTATACTGGCCCTTGAATCCCTTGCTCTGGGGGAAGCCGGGCACTGTATTCTGAGGTCACTCAAGCAGCCCCATGGGGAGACCAATGTGGAGAGGAACAGGCTCCCTGCCAACAGCTGAGCCTAACTTGCCAGCCCTGTGAATAAACCATCTGGGAAGTAGATCCTGCAGTCCCAGCCAGGACTTCAGATGATCACAGCCTCCTGAGGGACCCTGACACAACTTCTCAAACTGCTCTCGAATTCCTAACCTACAGGAACGGTGACACGTAAACAATCATTTTAATCCATTGTGTTTTGGGCAACTCGTTACCCTGCATCAGGTAACTAATACAGCCCCTCTCGCTCTGGGGATGTGTCCTCTCTCAGACGCTGGGTGTGAACGGGAAGGTTGTTCTGCCTTCCTCCCAGCCCCTGGCCATGTTCCTCGACCATGGAATGGAGAAGGAAAGAGATGAGATGTGGCCCTGGAGCAGCACAAAATCAGATGCCCTCAGCCAACATGATATTTTTCTCCGTTTTAATTAACACTTTACAAAGTACAAAATACATTGTCTTTTTGGGGGAACATTTGGTATTTGTTTCTCTCCATCACACAGTACATGAATCTTGAGGGTTTCGTGTTTCTTCAAGAAAGAAAGAAAGCGTGAGGGTCCCCACCAGGGTGTAAGGCTGCCCGGTTCTCCCCTCTCCAGATCTTGGGACAGATGTAAGTGCCACTGCTACAGCTGGTGACCTGGGGCAGGCCAGGTGTGGGCCAGACCCACGAAGACGAGGTCCTGGGCAGGGCAAGGCCCCCCAGAATCCCACTGTACCACCAACATCCACTCACCCCATCTCAGGATAACGGAAATGATCTTGGCATAGAGCAAGAGGGGGGCGTGGGATTTTGTTTCTTACTCCCCGCCCCCAGCATGGAGCCCACCCTGCTCAGTTCTTCCCTGGACCATTTCCTGAAAAGATAAACTGAGGCAGGGGACAGGGAGATGCACTGCGCTTGGCCTGTGACTTGGGACATCGACTTGGCCTCTTTTTCAAACCCCCTTCCCACCCCTTCTCCAACTTTGCTGGACCCTCTTCAGAGACAAGCCCCAGTAGGCGAGAGGGCACCAGCACCCAAAACCTCTCCCTGTGAACAGTATCCTGAGGACTGCATGCTTCTGAAGAGCCGGCTCAGTCGGCCTAGCCCCTTTGGGCTGCATGGACTGCCAGGCCTCACAGAGCACAGCAGAGCCCCTACTGGGGACACCTCTGCCCCCACCACAGAGCAGAATTACACAGTCAAGTGGGCTGGGGCAGTCCTGCATGCAAGGCCTGCCACACCACCATCAACTCCACATGTGGCCCCCGGGTAAGAATGCTACCGAGTCCTCAAAATACTGGATGGGTCAGTCCCTCAGCTAGGATTTGGGCTCTACACACATGGGCTCGCACACACACTAATGTGGATGACATGGTACATGCTCACACATACATGTGTGTATATGAACACACGTGTGGCCATCCACTGAACACTGTCCTGCCCCCAGGGCAGGGACCACCCTGCACTCCTGACTCTCACAGCCTCCCACCACCTTGAAGCAAGAGCCACAAACTCCCTCACCACCAGGCTGCCCACAGACGCCAGGGGCCGGGCCGCAGGCTCCTACCTCCACTCCGGTCGCTCCTGGTGCCGCCAGCCTCAAGGACAGAGGCTGCCTCAGCCACCAGCTCCTGCCTTTACCTTCCCGAGAGAACAGGCGTCATGGGACGGTTGGACATCAAAGCTGAAGGTATGGAAAGGGGATGAGAGACAGTTAAGCTTGTCCTTTTGCTGCCTCTAATTTGAAAATGAAAGAAAGAAAAGAGCTGGATAGGTCTGAGAGGTAGGAAAAGGTCTCTCCTTTAGCAAGGCTCCACTCCCCTCAGGACAGCCCCGCCACTCTTCCCAAGCCTGCCCTCTGCTGGGCTGACCATCATCCACCACCCTGGTTTCTCCCTTCCCAGGAGGCCTCTGTGAATGGAGGGCTGCTGCCCCTCCCTCAGCACAGTATCCAGGAACCTGAAAGGCAAAAACTCATTTCTTACCACTGCTGGGAGACTCCGTCATCCTCCTGCAGGCTCTGTTCATGAAGCAACACCAACTTCATTCTTCCACGAATGTGACAGCATTGACTGTCTGCTCCCTGCCCTGGCATACAGTAGGCACAGATATATTGGGGGTATTTTCTTCCTACCCCTGTCCAGTGTCCACTCAGAGATTGGCATCAAAACTTCCTCAGTCACGTGGCTGGAGTGCTCTGCTCTCATGTGAGTGCTCCCCAAGGCCCCTCTCTTAGCTGGGGCCGGCAAGGGCCCTAGTTGTCCCCACATCCAGATCCAGAGGTTCAGAAAGGCGGCCCAGGGTGGCCGTGGGACTCCTAAAGTTCTTCTAGGGAAATGCTGCCAGGTGGGTGGGCCGGTTCGTCTTTGATTATCAGGCAAATGGGGCCTTGGCTTGGGGTGGGAGTCTGGCCCTTCCTATCTCCCCAGAGCCTTCTCTCCTGACCTCCATGGCCTCCTCTGTCCCCTCAGAGGGGACAAGGAACACAAGACCATTCATCTTCTCTTAAACACTACACTGGTCCGCGAGGCCATGCTTCCTGGTGGGAGAGGCCAGAGTGGGCAGCTCTGGGTCACCTGGATCCCTCCTTCCCCTCAAGGGGCTTGTGGCCTGGAGTTGGTGGGAGGGGGAGAGTGCTGATTCTTGGGGGGCTCTGGACCCCATGAATCTTGGAGAGGAGAGGTCTGCATGCCTCTCCAGCTCAGATGTGTGCCCTGGGCTGAGGGCAGTGGCATGGGCAGCACCTGCTGGGGGACATTGGAGACCCCCGTGGAGGAAGGGTGTGCACAGGTGGCACTGCACATCTCTCTGATGGATTAGGGCTGGGGGCTGATGGAGAAAGGGGTTTCTTGGGAACCAGTGGAGGCCATACTGAGGGTTGAGCCAGAGCACATGTTTCTAATTGGGGGTGAGGGACAAGGGGTGGCCAGGGCTCCCCCGTCTCTCACTCTCCCCTCCTTGAGCTCTCACCACTCTGGAATGTACAGGGATGTGGCAGGGAGGGGTGAGGTATGAGGGTGGTGCAGAGGGTGTGAGCTTTCCTCACCAGGGAGAGGCACAGATGCAAAGACACACCCGGGAGCCCAGGTGGGGCTCCAGTCACTGACTCACTCCGCCTCTCAGCAGCCTGGCCCAGGAACACCATTGCCCTCTCGTGCACCTGTCTGTCCAGCCAGGGCCCAGAGATGCTCAACACCAACAGGACTCACTCCTCAGGCCTCCCTTACCTATTGGCTGCCCTCGGTGCCTTTGCCTTCAGCCAGTAGGAACCGTGGCCATGGGCTCTTCCACTAGGGAGTGAGGGCAAAGTTCATGCAAGATGGCGGTGCCCAGGAGAGCTGAGGCGTCAAGCAGAGAATGGCACTGGCAGCCCTGGCATTTTGCTGACGGGGATTTCCACCCCTGCGCAGATGGCTGAGCTTGCCAGATGCAGGTCTCCTTGTCAGCCCAGCAGAATGAAGAACAGCCTCAGATCACTGATGGTCCAGCTCAGGGCTGCCCCAGGTGTCCTGCATCAAGCACAGAGCAGAAGGGAGCAGGGACCTCCCGAACCACCATCCAGATGAGAAATCTCAGGGAAAACCTTGGCCCTGAGTCCCAGAACTTCCTGGTCCCATGAATGGCCCAGAGTAGAGTTCACAGAACTGTGGGGAGGACAGGATAGGGGCTCAAGGTTGGCGCTGGTATTTTAGATGAGTGGGAAGGCATGAATTTTACATTTTATCCTTAGGTGAGTTGGAGGAGCAGGTGCAGTCGTGTCTCCATATCTGCCCTCCCTGTGTTGATTCTACTCACCTTGACAACTACCGCTGCACTGCCTGCTCCATGTGCACTGATCTCATTCAACGGCACAGAATACCCACCCTGAGAGCAGCATTGTCCCCATGTCATATGGGGAATTGAAGGTGCAAAAAGTGTCACCAATGCCCTCCTTCAGCTAGCAAATACAACTGGTGTGGAACTGAGGGTAAGGAAAAGTGTTCCTGGAGTTTCTACCTGCTGAGCTTGGCCAAGTTCTCACTCTGCCCTGGGCGTCACGGTGTCTCCCGGGTTTTGGGAAATGTGTGGAGGCTTTTTGGGCTGTGCCAGCGAACGTGGGACACCACTGTCATTTAAGGGGGCAGAACATGCCACAGACTGAAGAATTGTCGCCACTCCAACCCACACCCAGGGTTCCGAGGTGAGAACCCCTGGGAAGACAGGGGAAGGACATTCTAGCTCTGGCCTCGCTAGGTCACTGGGGATAAAGGAGGTGCTCCTAATCAGCACAGGTGGCTGGTCCCTGAGGGTATGGGCACTCTGCACTTGGAGCATATTAATAAAGACTTTGAAACACTTAGAGCCCCAGAGTGCTCTGGTCCTTTCACATTCTCTAAGAAAGGATCCCCTTGGCCTTGGAGCTGGGTTGAAGGCCACAGGGTCAGGGGCCTTGTGTGACCTTGAGGGAGACTCTTGTCACTGTCAGCCCTGGGCAGCTTCCCTGAGCCCCAATGACCCCCCTGTGCTCCTCAGCATCTCTCAGACATAGCCGTGCCCCTTGGCCAACCCTTGGTTCCTTTGCTGGGACTCCCTCCCACGTCCCTGCACTCCTTTGCTCTAGCCCCTATCGAGCCTCTCACCACCCCTCTCCAACTGAGCTACCAACCTTCCTCGGTCCTGCCCACTTGTGACCAAGATCACAAAGCAGGTCCTGCTGGTCACTCAGAGGCCACCACTCATCTAGGCTTCACCCTGATGGGGGCCACCTGCAGCAGGAGCTCCGCAGCCACACTGGTGGGGCCTGGTGGACACCTGAAAGGCTCTGGGGAAGGAGACCCTGGGACAAGCAGGGTCAGGGCTGCCTGCACTGCCCACTGTTCTCCCTGCAGCCCTCCTGGGGCCAGGAGGGATAGGGGTGCACACTCTCATCTCTCCACCTTTTGTTGTGACTCACAATTGCTGCTGGTTTTCTCCTGGTGAAGTGAATGTGCTTCTAAAAAATGTGAGAAAGTGAGAAAGGTGTAAAGAAGAAATTAATAATCACTGCTAATCCCTGCCCGTGTAATCGAGCAAAGGCTCCTTCTGCTTGCTGCAACCTTGAAGCCAATCAATCACATGATGAGTCGGTGGTCAGGAAAGGGATTTACTCGATTAGCTAGCAAAATTGGAAGATGATGGACTCATGTCCCAGAGACCATCTTAAACAAGTACATAATCTGTGGCAGTTCTATAGGGACTAGTGGGCTGTGAGGGGGCTCAGGAACATTGACCATCTGGCATCAGAGACTGGAGACATCACACCAGGTCTTTCAGTTGTCATCGATGATGGATGCCGGCATAGATGTTCTTCCTGAGGAGGTCGTCATGTTCCTAAGAAACTCAAAAGAATAAAGTTATCATCTATCACTCTTGGGTGGTATGTGTGTCAGCCAGGATTATTTCCGAGAGCTGTTTATCTCCTAGGCTATGTGCAAGGTAAAACACACAGAGCTTGAGTGAGCTAGTCAGAGGTTACTCTAAGTTGCAACACGGCTTCCCTCGAGTCAACTTTCTCTAGGCCAGTATCACCCATGGGTAACATTTGGCAAATTTTCTCCTAGGCCCTGCTGCATTTGTGCTTTCACTTCTTGTTTTCCTCATTCACATTAATTCTTAAGCATTTTCTGAAGTCAGCACAAACATTTTTCCAGCTGTATTGAGGTATGATTAACAAAGAAAAGTTGTATATATTGAAGGTGTACAAGGTGATGATTTGATGTATGTAGACATTGTGAAATGAATACCACAATCAAGCTAACAAACAGTTCCGTCACCTCCTGTAATAACTCCCCCTCTTTTTAATGCTAAGAACTCTTAAGATCAATTCTTTTGAGTATAAAATGCATTATTATTAACTCTGTTCACCTCGTTCTGTATTAGATCTTGAGAACATCCTCATGGTTATAATGAAAGTTTGTACCTTTTGACCAACATCTCCCATTCCCCTCTCAACCACCAACCTCCATCCCTGGTAGCCACATTCCACTCTCTGTTTCCATGAGTTTGACGTTTTCAGATTCCACATGTAAATGAGATCATGCAGTGATTGTCTTTCTGTGTCTGACTTATTTCGCTTAGCATAATGTCCTCCAAGATCAACCGTGTTGTCAAAAAAGACAGGATATCTCTCATATTTAAAGCTGGATAATATTTAATTGTAGATACATGTAATGTTTCTTAATCCATTGATCCATCAGCAGACACTTAGGTTGTGTCCATATCTTGGCTATTGTTGTCACCAACTAACTGCCCCGAGTAATTCAAAGGCAGTTTCGAAAGCAGTTCACTGTTTCTTTTTTGTTGTTTTGGTGAGGAAGTTTAGCCCTGACCTAGCATCTGTTGCCAATCTTCCTCTTTATGCTGAGGAAGATTGGCCCAGAGCTAACATCTGTGCCCATCTTCCTCCGTTTGATATGTGGGACGCCTGCCACGGCATGGTTTGATGAGTGGTGCATAGGTCGGCGCCAGGGATCCGAACCTGTGAACCCCAGGCTGTTGAAGCAGTGCGCCCAAACCCAACCACTATGCCACCAGGCCGGCCCCTTAACTCTTTCTCAAAGTTGTTTCTCAGTTACATTAAGAGACGCAATCACCAACCACCCTGAACCAGTCCAAAACCCACTGCAAAAGCAACGCCTGCACAGATGGGCCAAGAAGTGTCCAAAGTTACTTTTGCTTCATTTTAATGTTAAGATCTCCACACCAGGAGGAGCTTAAGCCTTATTAGCATAACATGAAAGGTAGGGGAATGCATGTTTTCAAACTACTCCTGGGATAGCTTGTACCCACCTCTATACGTGATGACGAAACTTTCCTTTTGAATAATTATTCCCTACCAAAAATAAAAGACACTTGTTTTCCCTTGCTGAGAGGGCCACAGCTTTGGAAGTGATTCCCTATGGTCCCCTTATTTGCTGCAAATCTGTTGTACTTTGTGTGAGAACTACTTCTAGTAAATGCTTTGATTTCAACTCACCAAATAGGGAACTCATTTTGGTTCGGTAACATTGTGACAAATGCTGCAGTGAACATGGGAGGACAGATATCACTTGAAGATACTGATTTCATTTCCTTCGGAACTATACCCTGTAGTGGGATTGCTTCATCACATGCGAGTTCCATTGGTAATCTTCTGAGAAACTCTGATCTTTAATCTTTGAGAAACACTGTTTTCCATACCGGCTGTACCAACAAAAATCAATTCCAGGTGAATTTGAAATCTACACGGGGGTTTTTACAATAACTTCTCTAGTAGATACCTTAGGAAAACAGTCTCAAGATCTTGGGGCATGCAAAGATTTCGCAGAACACAAAGAATAGTAAACATAAGGAACAAAAAGATAAACAGGAAATTATTAAAAATGAGAACTGTCAGTGAAAAGAAACTTTTAAGATAGGAAAAAGGGCAGGTACAAAAGGGATAAACACTTGCCATGTATTTATCTGACACAAACTCTCATATAGGATATTTAACTAACTCGCCTAAATTTATAAAAATATTACAGACAATCCACCAGAAAAAAAGGGCCGATTTTACAAGGCACTTCAAAAAAAACGATAACCAAATGGGAACAATGAAATGGAAAAGGGCTCCACGTTATTACTCAGGAGGAAAATGCAAATTAAAACCACAATGAGCTACCACTACACATACACCACCATGGTTAAAATCAAACCTCTGACGGCACCAAGCGTTGGTGGAGATGTGGAGCAACTGGAACTTTTATACACAGCTGGGAGTGCAAACTGTTTAATCCACTTTGAATCTCTTAGATAGTATCTCCTAAAGGTGGACGTACACATACTCTATAACCCAACAATTCCACGCTTAGGTATATATCCAACACAGATATGTTCATATGTTTACCAAAAGATGTACAAGTTGTCCAGAGCAGCATTTTTTGGCATATCATCAAATTGTAGACAACTCATCCCGCATGAGTAGTGGAATGGATAAATAAAATGGGTTATATGTTTTATAGTGGAATACTATACAGAAATAAAAACTAACTACAGCCACATTCAAGAATATGGGCCGGCCCCGTGGCTTGGTGGTTAAGTGCTCGCGCTCCGATGTTGGTGGCCCGGGTTCGGATCCCGGGCGCGCAACGAGGCACCGCTTCTCCGTCCATCCTGAGGCAGAGCCCCACATACAGCAACTAGAAGGATGTGCAGCTGTGACATACAACTATCTACTGGGGCTTTGGGGGGAAAAATAAATAAATAAAAATCTTTAAAAAAAAAAAGAATATTGATGAATCTTACAAACAAAATGAAAGAAGCCAGACACCAAAGAAGACACTCTGTATGATTCCATTTAAATAAAGTTCAAAGACAAGAAAAACAAATTCAGAAGTAAGAATATTGGTTCCTCTTGGGGGACAGAGATCAGTGACCTGGGAGGGGCACATAAGAGGGCCGTTGGAGGGCTAGTCATGTTCTGTTTTTTTTTGGGTACTGGTTAGCGGTTGTGTTCCCTTTGGATAATTCACGGATCGATGCAAGTATGATTTCTGTACTTGCTGGTATGTATGCTATGCTCCAACTTGCAAATTCAAACTCATGATTATAAACTTTTTTACTGATTAGTCCCAAAGCCTACGTGTTATTGCGAGACTCCAGACTTATGGGTCTACATTCATATCCTGGATGTAACCTCTTCCTACCTCAGAGACCCTGGCCAAGAGATTAACTCTCTGGGCTTCAGTTTCTTCATTTGTAAAACGGGTTACTTTTGGAACCTCTCTCTTACTCGGTGAGATAATTAACTCCTTGTTGGCAGAGCGCAAGAATTCCATAAATAATGGCTCTTGTAGTTGTTCTTGCCATCCTTAAGTCTTTGGGCTGGGGAGCTGGTGGACAATGGCTTGTGGCGGAGGGAGGAGCAGGATGGGGATCCAGTCAAGACACATTCTCCAGGTGAGGGTGAGGGGACAGAGCAGAGCTGATGCTGAGGTGCAGGAGGAAGGGTCAAAGGCCTGGGGCTCTTCCTTCCTTCCCCATCTCGGTTCCTGCCCCTCTATAAATACAGGAGGTTAACTAACCGGGTGATCTCTAGCTGGTTAGTCCTTCCAGCGAGGACATTGGAGAGTCGGAAGGGTGATGGAAATGCCATGAAAAGCCAAAAACGAATTTCCCAGTTTGATCCACACTCAAACCCAAAGGACCAGTCCTGGCAGTTAGGGGAGGTGGATATAGTGGTGGGATTATGGGTCTTGTCTATTTTCTTCATTGTACTTTTTTCTATTTGGGACAGGAGCCACCTGAAAGAAGGAGCCACCTGAGTGGCTGAGGCCCCTGGGGTGGTCCCCTTATCTGAAGACTCCACAGGAAAGGGGGCCCCTTGGCTGACGAGAGCAGAGACTTGCCCTCTGTGGATGGGATGGTGTGGAACTCAATGGGCTCAGGGGTGCTCTGTCTACCCTGCTAAAGCCCCTCCATGAGGGACATCCCTGCATTTGATGGTTTGCAGGGGTACCACACCAAGAGGAGGAGGCTCAAGCTGTCAGTGTCCGGCCTCCAGGAGCCAGTGACCTTACACTCTCTTCCCCCTCAGCTGAATCAGCCACCAGCCCCTCCTGAGTGGAGTCCCATCTTCCCAGCCTGGACCATTAGAACCTGAAGCGCCCTGAGATGTTCATCCTGGAGAGGGGACGTCCCTTGGTGTGGCCCTTGTCCCTTCCAGGGTGCCTGCCCCTCCCTGCCGCCTGGGCCTGACCTCTCCCTGGGGGAGTCTGAGTCCCAGAAGCTGCACCTCAGCCCTCTCCCAGTGGCAACATGTGTGTACATCATGCCCACAACCTGCCCCACCGAGCCACGCACACTGCAGTGTGCACAATCCATGCACTGAGCCTTGTTTGCAGTAAAGGTTTGTCCTGCACAGGGAAGCAGGGGTGGATGGTGAGGAGAGAAGGGACATGTGAAATGCACTTAGAGCGGGGCGGAGTGAGGTGACCCAGGGACACTGGGAGGGGTGTGGGCAGCACCGAGGGGACTTATGGTCTGCCGTCATGATGTGACGGTGGGACCAGCCCTCGCTCTGCACCAGCACTGCCCCTCTCACAGCTGGAGCAGGTGCAGAGAAGGTGCAGAGCTGGGTCCCAAGGTGGATTTCACCTGGCCAGGACAGTGGAAGGAACAAGACATAGCTGCAGGACAGGAGCGTGGGGCTGTCCTGGAGCTCAGTGTGTGCAGAGGAAGGAAGGACGTGACGTAGGGGAAGGAAAGTGAACGTGGAGCAAGGTTGGCAGACGGAGACCCAGTGGCCTGAGGATTCATCAGGGGAGGGAACCCCCAGTGGGTGGGCTGGAGAGACACTGGTGGGTACTGGCTAGAGTGGGCTGGCCATAAATGGGGGTGTCAGTCATGGTGGAGATGGTTAAATGCGCAGAGTGATGCCAGGGCAGTGGGTGGTGGGAGTTGAGTGAAGGTGGGCGGAGGACAGGGCCTGAGGTTCCAGGATGTCAGAAAGATCATCTGGGTGGATGCATGGTGACCAAAAGGGGTTTATTCACAGTGGTGGTGGAGAGACAGACAGTGCGGCCTTACACCCACACCTCGAAGTGCACACACAGGTGAACACACAGACACACACTCCTCCATCAGTGCACAGGGTGCAGTTTGGCCCACAGGCTCAGTGCAGTTGCTAGATGTGCTGGCCCAGGTAGGCAGCCCACTCTGTGTGGCCACACCACTGCCTCTAAGGCCCCTCCTGCCCTGTGGAGACCCCCACTGAAGAGCTTCATCATCTGTATGTCCTGGTTATTCATCTTGTCTTGGAAGTAAGCAATGCCATGGTCCCTCTCCAGGATGAACCAGGTGTTGATGCTGGGTCTCCACCCTGGAAGCCACATGGGTTAGGGCCATGTTGGACTTGTTGGGGTTCATGCAGTTGGGGAGGGTCTTAATGCCTGAAGGAGGGAGAACAGAGTCGGGGAGGCCCCAGTGCAGGGAGCTGCGAGGTCAGGAGGGATGCAAGCTCAGATCCCCAGCAGTACAGAGTAGACGTGTCTGGTGGCTGGCAGGGATGCTGTCCACCCCAGGTCTCTCTGTTGGCCTAAGATCACTGCCATCAGCCAAGGCTCCCTGAGGCTTGTTTGGACAAGTACTCCCATATGCTGCAGGGAGCTTAGAAACAGCTGACCTGAACCCCAAATTTCTTTACTGGGTCTCTGGATGGAATAAGAGAAGATGATGGAACTGTATCAGCATGGTGTCGTGTCCACTGAGGGTGATGACCCTGTGAGGTAGGGGAAGCACAGGTGTCCTGTCCCTGGGAATGGGGCCAGTTTCAGTGAGAAAGGCTCACAGGTGGAGGGGTGCTCAGCAGAGTGTGTCTGGGCTCTGGGAAACTGGAGAAAGTCGGTTCGTGGATATGGTGTGGAAAGAACACAAGCTGTGTGTGGGGACCAGCCGGGATGACTGATGGCTCTGAGCAGTAGAGGGAAAACTGTCTCCCTAGGCGATGATCTGAGGTTTTCAAGGGACAGGCGAGGGGGCCTCTATCACATGAGTCCTCATCCAAATTCACAGTCTAGCTGGTCACCTGGCACATTCCTGCAGAAATGCTGCCCCCTGGAAGCCCAGGCCCTCCATGCAGCTGAGCCAGTGGCCACTTACAGGTTTTGAATTTCGAGGTGATGATTCCACAAAGTGCACTTTAAATACTTTGCATCCGCTGTGCTTCCTGGACAACAGAAGCCACCTTGGAGCCCTGTTCTGGTGATGGAATCATCCCAAGGTCTCCAGGGGGTGAGCCCCGACTGTTGAAACCAAAAGGCACCCTCCTCATTCTTCACTCAATGCCCATCTCTCCTCCCCCAACCCAGGGAAGCGCCACTGGCCTATCCATTTTGCCCAGCCCCTGCCTGGCCTGGGGTTCTGCACCATCTTTACTCAAACAAAATTAAACGATAGGGTCAATCCTGTAGCCCCTTCCATCACCTCTCATCAGCCTCCACTGCCATGATCTTCTGAGATCACGGGCCCCCATGACCTCCCCCACCAATGTCCCCAGGAAGTACCAATGTGGCCACATAGAATGAACGGTCAGGAGATTGTCCAATGAATCTTGCAAACACCTCCTCCCCCAATCTCAGCCAGGAACACACTCCTTGGTGAAGTCCTCCCATCTCAAGCATGATGAGGCTGCGGGCTGCAGGTGGCAGGACTGTCATCCCTCTTGGGACAAGCTTGTCCATCTGCTGCTCAAGGAGACGGTGAAGGTTAGGCTGAAGACTCCATCTGATTTCTCTTTGTGTCTTCAGAGACCAGGATGTTATAAAACAACACCCAGCAAGTGTGGTGGGCGGACAGAATGATCAATCGAACATTCAACCTCCTGACTAACTCCTCTTTTCCCGGAAGAATGAGAATTTTGGCCTCTCATTAACAGACTTTCAGAATTGCCCCCTCAGGCCTATTCTAAGATCTCATAAAGCTCATCTTGCTGACAGCGCCCGACAGGATCCTGAAGAGGCTGTCAGCCTACTGTGGGGAATATCCTGACCATCGCCCCCGCCCATCCCACTTACAGTGCTGAGCCGACAGGTGAGCCTACCTGGGCCCCACCGGCTACAGCAGGATGACAGTGGTACTGTCTGCCCCTTTCCCATTTGCCCACCTGTTCTGGAGACAAGAGACCTCTGTTGCTTGTCTCAACAGAAGCCAGTCCAAAGCTTATATTTCAGGCTCAGAGATCACCAATACCTATCAATCTATCGAATTTCTAGCTCACATGAGAAGTACAAAGACTCCCTCAAGCACCCGCAGCACAGGGCTTTTGCAAGATGTGAATGAGGTAAGGTGGGTAAAGTATTTTTCAGAGAACCACCCCAGAATTAGTTCTCGGTACACGATGGTGACTCACCGTTACGTTCGTTACCATCACCACCATCTTTGTTGTGTTGAGTCTGCTAGAAGAACCAGCACATTAATAATGTAGAGGATGTTGGATCAACTTGGCAGGCTGCGACCTGGCTCCAGAGCACAGGTGGGGGGTGAGGCCTGTTTCCAGGACCCCAGGCTCAGGATTGGGGAGCTTGGAAGTGGGAGGGGAGGGAAGAACACACGCATGATGAGCATCTTGAAAACCAAATGACCTTGAAGTTCATTGTGAAGCTGAATGGCAGCACGGCTGATGCCACTTTTCCTCGAGGTTACTGGTCTAGCCCAGGGCTTTCTATACCATTTTCCTCAAAGCTGGAATAAAGAGATGTCTGTAATAAGGGCTTTAGGGAGAAAAATGTAAAAGAATGAAAGAACTGAGCCCAGATGTCTCTAAAATGACTAACATCGGAGCAGATGTGCATAGCTCAAGGAATATGGACTGTGACGTTGGATGAAATAGGGAAAGAGAGATCAAATGTTTGAGGGAGCTGTGGGAGGCAAACAGCCATGTGTCCCCACACTTGGGTTCACCCTCCCATCTGATCAGCAGAGGAAGCTGACACTGATAGGAAACGTCCTGTAAGATTTCCATAGGAGCTGCCATGGCCCTAAGATCCTGAAGGGGAGGGGCAGGTAATGGGCCCTTTGAGAGGAGAACTCCAAAAGGAATTGGATCCCTCTCAGAACTGGACATGCCCCCAATCCAGATCAAGGAAGGTGTGAGCAAGCAAGAGGAGAGGATGGAGCAAATGTGCATGGAGCTCACAGTGATGGTCAAGTGGATCTAGACCCCATTACCTTAGAGGTGTCCATGTGTGCTTTATTAATCCTGGCCTCATAGGTATCCATCGATCCATCTATCCATCCATCCATCATGCATCCACCCACGATCCATCCATCCACCATTCATCCATCCATTCATCTATCCCTCATCCATCCACCCAACTGTAAACCACACATCCACCCACCCATCCATCCATCCATTCACTCATCCACTCACTATCCTTGCATCAACTACCCTTTCATCCATCCATTCATCATCCATCCATCCAGCATCCATCCGACCATTCATTTAATTCATGAACATGGGATGAAAATTATAATGATTATATGTCCAGACTTTCCTTTGTCCTGACACTGTTGAAGGCCTCAGGTCCTCTAACCATTACTATTGCCAAACCGTTTCCCCTGAAATAAAGTACAGTTTCATTCTGATGATGAGCACACATGCATGATATTCCCCAGGTTTTGGGTGTGACCAACCACCAGGATCTGGTTTCCCAGCACCAGCTCCCACCTCACTCCTGGGTCTTCTGGGGCTCACTTTCCTTGAGAGGCTGAGGACAACTCTCAGGACTGAATGAGACCAGTCTTTTCAGGGGTAGGGGAGAGGGAGGACCTAGACACGGGCATCTAAGAAGGCAAAGGCAAAGAGAGGGAAACTTGGGTCCTCAGGCCTGGGTGGACAAGACTGAGGCCGGCAAGTTGACCAGCTCCGAGAGAGGGACAGTGGGCATAGGGAGGCAAGTGGGCAGACAGGGGGCAGGAACCTTGTACTGTACAGTTGGGGATGCCTAGAGCCCAGGCCTGAGTGTCAGGGATGTCCAGGTCACATAAGTACCAACAAGAGGCACAGAGGGGTCCCAAGGAGGTGAGGATGTGATGGTCCCTGTGGGAGGGTAGTGACTAGGGACTGGGTGGCACCTAGATATTTGCAGACCTCAAATATGGTTCCAACAGCACCATGGATTTTTGAAGTTGATAACACGTTTTGTAACAATGTGTTTGATTTATAATGGCAACCCCAGCACAGTAGTCTAGTAAAATATAAACACATAATAGGGACAACAGTCCTCACATTTATAGATGGGCTTATAATACGCAAAGTTTCTTCCAAAACATGACTTTGGCCTCTGAGGAAACTATGTCTTAGAAAGGCTACCTGACTTGGCTCTAACTTCACCAGGAGTAAGGGGTTAGCAGGGACCCATTGTGGATGGAAATCTGCCCAAGGCCTCACTGAGTTCCCCTCTCCCCTGCTGGGCAGGAAGATGTCCCGCTCTGCCTAGGAGACACCATCAAAGACAGAAGAGAGCAAATTCTGGCCCAAGTCCACCTGGGGTTCTGAACAACAGGACTGAGACCCTAACCCAGTGCAGGTGGCTGACCTGGGACACACACATGCCCACTGCCCAGCCCTCCCAGAAACTCTCAAATGACCTCCACAGTGTGGGTAGGAATAAACTGGGTCCCTCAGCTCACAGCAGGAAGAGCAGACTCAGTCCAGCAGTCACAAGGGACAGCTGCAGGGCTGGGTGGGGGACCCTACACCTGCTCCCTGCTCACCTGTCTCGCCCTTGGCAGACCTGGAGACAGGATCCTGCCCCTCCCTCATCTTCATAAAGGCCCCTCATTTTGCCATGTAGGTGGTGATTAAATCATTTTGGGGGGGGATCCTGTGAATTTATGTTCTTAATTTTGCATAATTAGCCATCATTACTCTTGGGTTTGATTTCTTCTGAGAAAGCTTATCTGGAAGGGAGAATGTTATCAGAATGGGAAGCAGTACACCTCTGCATTAAGAGCTAGCAAGATAAAGCAATGGCTTCCTTGTATGTACCTCCCTACTCCCATGGTCCTTGCTGCCCCAGCCCCAGGGATTGTGGACCAGCCCCCGTCACTCCATGCTCCCCTGAGAGAGCTGGTCCTAGTCCAGGCTCCAGCTCCAGCCTTGGAGCTGATGTCGCCACCCCGTCCTTTCCTACCAGACCTCTTGAACTACAAGCAAAGTGTCCATCCAGCCTGCTCTAAATGCCCCCACCAGGATGCCCATGGCTTCCATTGCAGCCCCCTCACCCCTTGCAGGCTGAATTGATCTCCTTTCCCTCAAATGTACCCTGGCTCCTGTGTTCTGTATTCCCATCAGTGCCCCCAGTGATCCTGGGAGACCACATTGACCTTCATGTCTGCTACCCATACCACCAGGTCTGCTGACCCCACACACGCCCCTAATCCACCTCCTCCCTCTAATACTGCTGCCCTTCCCTCGTTCCAGATTTGTGAGTACTTGGGTGACTGCACTGACTGACACACCCTGAGTGGTCTCTGCTTTCCCTGCCCCTCGTTCCTCCTCCATTGTGCTCCCAGAACTTTCTACCAAATGCAAATGGCATCATCTTGCTCCTGTGCATGTGTGGGTGCATCTGTGTGTTTGTGTGCATGTGGGTATGCCTGTCTACACATGTCTCTCTGTGCATGTGTCTTTCTATTTGTATGCATGTGTACACGTGCATATATGTCTTTTGTGCCCACACATATCCGTGTGTATGTGCGTAGACGCATGTGTGCATGTGTGTCTTCTGAGTGTGTGCATGTGCAGAGTTGTGTATGTGTCTCTGTGTGTGCATATTGTGCTGTATATGTGTCTGTGCATGAGTGCATATGTATGTGTGTGTGCCAGTGCCTGGCAGGGGTAAGGCTCCAGAACATTCCCACTGCTACCAAGTTCTTGCTCCAAGGGGTGGGTAAATCCACCTTCACCAGGCCCCATAACGTTCTGTGAACCCTCCAGCCCCAACCATGCTGTTCCCCTGCTGGGGTGCATCACGCATATGGTAACCACAAAGCTCAGGGCTCTCTTTTTTAAGATGTCTTCCAGCTGCTCCTGAGGAGGGTCAGCCATCCTGTTGTGTCCCCCTTTCATGGCTCCTCACACACCAATGACTCCGTCCACGACTGCTGTGGGCAGGAAGGAATTTTGCATTCTGTGTGCACTGCCCCACGCAGAGGCCCTTGGAATTGTTCATGTCAGAGAGATGGATCCTCACTGATTCTCTAACAACACTGCATGCAATGCCCTTCCCATCCAGTCAAGGGCCAGAACCTGTGAATATGTTAGGTTTCAAGGCAAAGAGACATGAAAGTCCACATGGATTAAGGGGGCTGGTCAGCTCACCTTGAGATGGAGCCATCCTCGATTGTCCAGGTGGGCCCAGAGTAATCATATTTCTTACAAGTGGAAGAGGGAGGCAGGAGGGTCAGAGGAGAGAAGACGTGAGGACGGAGGCAGAGTCAGAGTGATGTGATGTGAGGAGGACTCTGCTGGACACTGCTGGCCTTGAAGTTGAAGGAGGAGCCCAGGAGCTAAGGGATGCAGTGACCCCTAGAGGCTGGAAAAGGTGAGAAAATGGATCCTCCCCAGAGCCTCCAGAGGGAACCTGCGTGAATTAGAAAAACAACAGTGGTCTGTTGAAATTGGTGATTTGAGCAGCACCACTTCAGCTGAGTCAAGAAGGCGTCCCGTTGTCCAGCAGACAAGGAGGCAGGGCTGGTCTGCACAGAAAAGGTACAGGAGGTGTGTCTATGTGAAGATACCTGGACCAGCCCCTGCAGGACCATGGGCAGGAGTTGTTCTCCAGTCTTCAAGTGGGCGTTTCAGTGGGTTGTGATTCAGCCTGATGTGGAGAGCACTGCCCCTGGGCATGAGATTAGCCTGTGTGAGTGTGTGTGTGTGTGTGTGTAAGTTTCATAGGACTGTTGTAACAAATCACCACAATGTTGGTGGTTTAAAATAACAGAAACATTCTCTCACGGTTCTGAGACCAGGTGTCTGAAATCAAGGTGTTGTCAGGGAGCTGTGTTAACACAGAGCAGATCCCAATGAATGATACCTGTGGCCTCAGCCCCATGTCTGAAGGCCCAGGGTGGCCTACTTACTGGGCTCTTCCTAGAGTAGGGCTGGGGTGTCCCACGTCCCCCTGCTTCCAGCACATTCTCCAGGGCGATTGTCCAGATATTTGTGAATTCTGTGAACTACAGGATCATCTCCTTGTAGTTTATTTCTGCTTAAATTAGCTAGAGTTTCCTCTGGTATTTGTAGTCAATTACCCTCATTGGTCCAGATGCTCATAAAGAAAAAATTCACCCCTGTGACCCTTGCACTTTGAGATCAATGGCAAAACTAGCTTTCCAGTGTCCTTGGACTGGGTCTGCCAGACAGTAGGACAATGAAATGTACAGCTTGTGAAGGGAAATAGAAAACTCCTGGAAGGTGCATTGAGAGCCTACAAAACTTGTGTAATCCAAAGAATTGCGGCAGGGACTCAGACAAGTCCATGAATGAACATGTTCATTGCAGCATTATTCACAATAGCCAAAAGGTGGGAACAACCCAACTGTCTACCAACGGAAGGATGGATAACCAAAGGTGGTCTCTCCATGCAATGGAATATCATTCAGCCATAAAGAGGAATGAAGTTCTGACACACACTTATAACATGGATGAACCTTCACAACATCATGCTAGGTATTTTCATATTGTAGGATTCCGTTTATAAGAAATGTCCCGAGTCAGCAAATCCATAGAGATAGGGAGTAGATTAGTGTTTGTCAGGGGGTGGGGAAGGGAGGGAGGAGTGAGAAGTGACCGCTAATAAGCATGAGGAAGCTTTATAGGATGATGAAAGCATTCTGGATTAAGACAGTGGATGGAGGAGGTGTTGCCAGGGGCTGCGCCTCTCAGAAGGGGAGGTGGAGGAGTTGAGTGGGGTTTCTGAACTTGATGTGGAGCAAAAGTTCAATGATCAGTGACCTTAGCTGGTCTAGTGGCCTTTGCAAACCCCACCTATGGCTGGGACCCCTCAAGGCTGACCCCAGCAAGGTTAGGGTTGAGGTCAGTGAGCCCCCACAGGGCCAGCTTCTTGGCTGTGGGTCATTTCCTTCTGCTGAGTTGGATGGCAGGGCCTTTGAAGTGCTGGGCAGACTCAAACTGAGTTCCTCTGGGAGGAGACCAGTGTGACTCTTGCTCCAGATGGTTCTTCCCAACACTTTCGTAACTAGACTTCAGTGGGCAGGCAGCTCATATGTGCAGACCAGTTGCTCCTAGGAATAGTGACCATGAGTGGACATGCACCGCCCTCTTGACCAGCGTGTGAGCAGGAGGAAGTCTGGCATCACCCACCTGGAGAACGACTGAAATGAGGGGGTCTCAGGGTGAGTAACATTGAGAAGGGACAGCTGAGAGGAGGCAGTGACAGTCAGACTGGCCCCAGGACCAGCTGCAGCAGGTCTGGGCTGTGGTTTGACCACTGACCTCCCTCTTCTGAGTGTCCCCTCAGGAGGGACATTTCCTGGACCCGGAGAATCTGCTCCCCAAAGGTGAGCAGGGGCATTTACCTGCACACATGACACGGCAGATGGGCTGTGTTGTCCTCACAGAGCTCCGCTCAGAGCCTCTTCACAAGAGAGCTCGCCACTGAGCTGCAAGACCAGCAGCTGGCTGAAGGCCACCAGTGGCAGTGCCCCAGGAGGGAGCACATGGGGAGATTTGGGGAGAAGGGCGCTGGGCTGGCCTTTCCACTCTGTAGGCTCCTCCAGGGGCAGCCATGGCTCCCACCTCCCTGCTGGGCCAGTGAGGCTCCTGGGAGGGTCTCCTGCCTCTTTGGGCTTCCTTCTCCTTCATATCAGGCATCAGCCCCCACACCCCTCTCGCTCTCCTACACAGCTCAGCAACCACTTCCCAAAGGACTCAACTGAGTAAGAAACCCAAAAAAGGCGCCAGGAGTAGAAAGGGAGAAATAGAAATGTTGTGTCTGCAGGAAAGATGAACTCTACATGGTCAAACCCATTGGGGTCCCAGTCTCCATGATGAGCTCTCTGGATGTCATGTGTGTTCCTGGAAAAAAGGCTTTGCTGTATTGCATGTGTAGGGAGTAGCTTGTTCTTGCAGACATAGCGTGAATGTTCCAGTGTGGGAATGAAGAGTGCGGCCAAATGGGGCGGCCACAGAGCCTTCGGCCCCAGCATTTCAAAAGGCAAGCATATGCTTTGGTTCATACTTTTTGAAGCTGAGGGCCAAGTTGTCACTGCTAGAAAAAGTCCCACCCCAAAACTAGAGAGTATGGGCGTTGACACCAAGTAGGTCAAGAAAGGATCGGATGCCCATAGACAGCCCGTGCTAGCAGTGTGTCCTGTCCAGGCAGCAGGCTCAGAGCCCCACATCTTGGCATCTGGGTCCTCAGCCACTGGCAGCAAGTCTGGTATTTCTCAGGCCCGGCACTCGATCAAGGCCCTGCAAAGATGAGACCCTCAGATATGGAAACCCGTGAACACAATTCCTATAGGTTTATTTTGTCATGTTGTTTTAATTATGCGGCACGTTAGCACCAAAAGTCTATCTTATTTAAGGACATTTGGGGACAAATATTCTAAAGACTCAATCCATTCCTGAGAACTCCACTCTCTACTTTCCCACGCCTCCTGAGTGGTGCCTGCAATGGGTCTAAAGTATTCCTTAGCATCCTTTTCATCATTGCCTCTCTGGCACCTGCCACAGGCAGACACTCCATAGATGCAGGTGCACTGAATCCAGCCCAGCGTCTCGTCTGGGGTGGGGAACGACAACAGCAATCAGAAGAATAATAATAAATGAGCATCGGCACATACTATGTCTCCCTGAGTCCCCCTATCCAGGAGGCACTTGGCCCATGGTCACATAGCTGGTCGGGCCCGTCTGACTCCTAAGGCCCCAGCCTTGGCCCCTGCTCCCTGGGACTTCAGAGAGCCCAGAGCTGAATGGGAGTGAATGGGGTCACAGGAAGGGTGCTCTGGTGTTGCTGACACCGGCTAACCCAGCAATAGCTGTCATGCATCTCCAACATCCCCTCTCCTCTCAGGACTCCTTCACCATCCATTTGGTCTCAGTTGTAAAGACGAACTGTGTCTAGTCAGGAGCAATGAATGACAGATGGAACATGTTATTTTGTCCCCCAAAACATCCTCTGCTCTTTTGGAATCCCTGCAGTGCAACTTGGACCAGCAGGTTTGGGGAGCAGGTAAGCACCCCACTGGTTGCTGGTCTCCTCTTCCATCAGGCCGAGTGGAGGTGTTGGGGATGGGCTGGACAACACCTGGTGTGGGCCAGGGACTCTGACACCCACTGGGGCCTAGGAGCACCCTCCTTCACCGTGCATCCACACAGACCAAGGCAAGGAACTGCCCTTGAGGATGGTGTCCAAGTCTTCATGGCTGGTTTCTCCTAAATTTTAAATGGCTCCAGGGGCTCAAATCTTCCCCCGGTGGCCCTCCCATGCCAGGGTGCAAGGTTTTCCAGTCTGATGTCTACAGCGTGCAGGGCTGCGTTTGGGCTCTTGATGGTCACCTGGATGCCACAGCAGCAAGTAAATCCCAGAAGGAGGTGAGGAGCTGTGAGAACGAAGGCTATTTTTGTTCTGACATGTTAATTTTGTAAACGTGTATGAGCTGTGCATTAGACACCAACTTTTAGTCACTCTCATCTGATCTTTCCACGTTTTTCTCCCCTCCAGATAACTCTTGTGTTGTCAAGCTACCAGACCATAGTAGTGTGTTTCCTCCTTCCAGGAGAGGTTCCTCGGCTGTGGGGTCCCACCTTGCCTATGGGTTCAGAAGTCCAAAAGAGAGATTGTGTTTTGAGTGAGTTGTCAGTGTCTCTGCATTCTGCCTCTGTCTTCCCCGGGCGAGGTTGAGCTGAGGCATGTGGAGCATCCCTGGGGCTCAAAGTTCACAGAGACTGGTACCCGACACCTGTCCCAAGGCTCTAAAGGCAGAGACTGGCCAACTCCCAGGTCCTCAGGGCCACAGGGAGCTGTGTGAGGCTGTGCATGCTTCCCAAGCACCAGGGGTGAATGCTGGGAGGAGGCCCAGGCTGAGCTGTCTTCAGGGGGACTCTGCCTACGATGAGAGTGAACCTCAGAGGCCAGGCCTGAAGGACTGTCACAAGCTGTCAGCTCAGAGCACCATCACCTCTGTCCGGGGCTTGAGGACAGAGACCATCAGCTGGGGGGTGGTCTGAAGACCCACAAAAGCACTTCCTTAGAAATGGGGTAAGCATTTGGACCTCCACTGAGCCCAGTGGGCACCCAAAAGAAGAGTCAAGAAGGATTTTGCTTCTCTCTTGCCTTTCCTCTGTGGCTCGTGCTGGCCCCACAGGCTCATTTGGAAACCTGGTACGTGTGGGTGAGGGACAAGTACAGCAGCTGCAGCAGCACTGGTCTTTCCTTCTGTCCTGCTCCCTGCCCAGCTCCTGCCCCTCTGGTAACAGGACTAATGGGGACAGACTCTGTTCTTCTGCTCCCTGGTGTGGGCATCGGCCTGGAATCATGTTTTAAACCTGTTACTTTCCCAGTAAATGACCAGGTTAAGTATCTGAAGAGGTTGGAAGGGACTAACGGCCAGACATAGTTGGGTATGAGCTTGGACTTCTTCCTCTCTTCCTCCTGCAAAACTCACAGTGGTGGTCCCCAGGCTCACTGGCAGAGCCCAGGCAGGAGTCTCTGCAGGCTGGGGTGGGTGTCCACTCCTCGCTCAATGAGAAGGGTGGAAACCAGGTTGGCATCCAGGCAGGGTGAGCCACCAGCCAGATAGCCACCATGGACAGGCTGCTTAGAGCTAATGCCCCAAAGTACGTGATCATAGAGCAGGGCGCCCTTGAAGACTCCAGGGAGGCAAGGCCAGTGTGCGCTTCAAGTTGAGCTTCAGGTGCTGAGAAAGACAGGTGGATGGCACCCACAGACGCAGATGTGGCAAGAAAAATGAAGAGTCGAGAGCCAGGCAGGGCAGGGCACACTCAGAACTGCAGGACAAATTCCCTTTGATGCTACTACATGCAAAACAACATGTATCAGTTTCTCTGAGACTAAAACAAGCGAAATCAGATGTTCTGTGCTGCTGCGGCTCCAAAGACTCTCTGAGGCACCACATGTGAAATGTGGCCTACAAAAGGCTGCTGCTGGCCTTTTGTAGGCCTCTCCAACCAAAAGTGAACTCGGGTCACCCATCATCATAGCTGCCATCCTGGGTGCTTGAGCCCACCTGGGGGACTGTGGGGAGAGGGAGGCACCCCAGAAGACAAGGAGGAAAGAAGGAAATAACTCCACCCTAAATCTTGCAGTTCTGCCCAGAAACCAGTGCTGAAGTGACATTTCCCATGACCGGCTTGCACGTGCAGCCTCCACACTCATGCCACACACCCTGTGGGAAAAGAGGAGGTGTGCGATAGGAAGATCCCTGCTACTTGTTCTAAAACTGATCAAATGTCTTAAAGCACTTAGTGAAGATTAACTAACCGCTCTAAGATTTCTGATGGATTTTTCTTTATAGTTTCAATCTCTTTTGTGAAAAAATTCCTGATTTCATTGAATTGTCTGTTTTCTTATATTTCATTGAGCTTTTTTATGATAGCTATTTTGAATTTTCTGTCATTAAGGTTATACATTTCTGTGCTTTCAGGGTTGATTTCTGGGTGCTTGTCGTTTTCCTTTTGGTCTGGAGATTTAATATATTTCTTGAAAATCTTTTCATGTGAGTACATGTGGATCTACCTTATTGTTTCTAATTGCTTTATAATATTCCACAGCATAGAATTACTATAATAGTTTTAGTGTAAAACTCATAGAAATAGTGATATTTTTGAAATTTAATTTTTTTAATAATATTTTCTTTTTTTAATGACGTTTGAGTGTGGTTTTGTTTCCTTGAAGTTGGAATTTTCTTTTTCTTTCTGTGTTATGGTTGGTTTCAAGGAGGAACATGAAGCTTCTTTGGTCATTTCAGCCAGGTGTCTTCATTTATTTACTCGTATCTTTGCATAATCTAATTCCAAAGAAATTATGTTGTATTTGGCAGCATTTGGGAACTGTTTTATTGAAGAGATTATGAAATGTAGATTGATTTGTACTATTCTAAGCAGTCACTTGTATGACTGTTTTTGGAAGTTTGTTTTGTTTTGTTTTTTTGTGAGGATGATCAGCCGTGAGCTAACATCCATGCCAATCCTCCTCTTTTTGCTGAGGAAGACTGGCCCTGAGCTAACATCCATGCCCATCTTCCTCCACTTTGTGTGGGACGCTGCCACAGCACGGCCCCAGAAGTGGTGCCTCAGTGTGCATCCGGGATCCAAACCCAAGCCGCCAGCAGCGGAGCGCACGCACTTAACCACTATGCTGTGGTTCCGGCCCTGGGAGAGTCTTCACTGTACACATACTTGTGCATTGAGACTTTTGAACTTTAAAATTATACCACTTTTGATTGTTACAGTGTCTTTTTAAACAGAAACATCAATTTTAAGCGGTTTCTATGAGACAGGAAGCAGATACCATCCCTACTGGGACTAAGCACTGGTACGATTTAAGTTGCATGAGAAGTTGATGATTGTCTCTAAAGTACCATTGTTGCTACTAATATTATTACTACTACACTTACAACTCTGATAATGATACTAGTAGTATAGTAACAAAAATATTTATTAAGTATTTATGTGCCAAGCACTTAGCATAGTGGTATCTCATATATCTAAATAGGCATTTTTACAATATCATCATTTACTTTCTCATTATTGATATTACACAATAATAGTCACGAATAGTCAAACCATGGTATAAGCAAAAGGTTAGAAACAAGCATTTGATTTACAAAAAGGAAGCTTTCCCATTCCTTTGGAGCTTCCTTAAACCTTCTTGAAGGAAGACAAATGCATCCTCTTGTGGGTATCACCAGTACTGCTTCAACTGGTTGACATAATTAGCTGTGTGACTTTGGGATATTAATAAATGTCTTTCAGCCTGCTTTCTTACAGTAGAACGGAGACAATATTGCTTACCTTGTAGGAATGTTAGGGTGAAATGAGAAAATATACATAAAGTGCCTGAGAACTTTTAGGTATTTAAAGTGAGCAACTTGAATTTTACCCATGTATAGCAATATTATCAACTGGGTTGGAGGAGAAGACATGTTCTCCTATAGAAGCCTATCAGAATTTCTTTTATTTTTTATTTTTTTGGTGAGGAAGACCGGCCATGAGCTAACATCCTTTGCCAACCTTCCTCTCTTTTTTTTTGCTTGAGGAAAATTGGCCCTGAGCTAACATCTGTGCCCATCTTCCTCTATTTTGTATGTGGAATGCTGACACAGTATGGCTTGATGAGTGGTGTGTGGGTCTGTACCCGGGATCCGAACCTGCAAACCTGGGGCCACTGCAGCAGAGCATGCAAACCACTACACCACTAGTCATCAGAATTTCTGAGTGAGGCCTTTTTAAAATCATATATGATCTCCCCCAAATGGACATTCTTTTCTCCTCTTTTTCTTTCCTCCCCCTCTCAACTCTTGAACTATGGCTATGTCAAAAAACTTTTCCTGATGAAAGATTTTTATGTTGGGATAGAGTGGAAGAAAGCTTGAGAACTTTTGATAAAAGTAGTAGTTTCCAACTTCCCTGTATCAGATCACTTGGGGATCTTTATCTAAGCAGATTCCCTGGCTGAACTGCCTAACAGAAGTTCTCAAACTCTAGTATGCATGCACAAGAAGTACAACTTCCTTTGGATTGCTGATAGTGAAAGGGAGAAGGGAGGGGGAGAGAGGAGAGAGATGAGTTTTGTGTTTAAGAATGAAGAATCCAGTTGACTTTCTGTACATTTTTAAGGGTCGCATTCTGCTTTACTATGTCTCCTTGTAACTAACTACTCGCATCTATGCATTGTGAAAGATTGGATCTGTGAAGAAAAAATCACAGGGACTGACGCCCTGTTAAGAGAAATGCTCCTGACTAATAATGCCAAAAACCACTCTCCTAAACAACTCCAAGAAGGTATAGTAGATTGATACTCCTTTTTCCCCTTTAGTAGTGCAAAGAGATGTTAGGCTCATTGAAATCTTAAAATCATGCAGAATTTCCCTGGGGGTATAATAATGTTTTCGTGAATATAATTTTAATAATTCTCTTTGAGTTTAAGGAGTTTTAACCATTTATTTCTGATATGCTTGTATCTGTTACCTCATAGGTCCTACGTTATATCACTGAACAGGTTGTGTGAAAGGTCGATAGAAAGAAGTCAGAAATAAGGGCCATGGAATAGAGCAACGGACTTGTGGTTACTGGATAGTGTTCTAGATCACCACTGTCAAATAGAAATAAGACGCAAGACACACATATAATTTTAACATATAATTTGAAACTTTCTATAGCCACATTCATGTAAAAAGAAAGGCAAAATTAATTTTAATAATTATTTCTTTTAACCCAATATATCTAATATATTATTACATCAGGTGCTCAATATAAAAAATGATTAATGAGATATTTTACCGTTGTTCCATACTAACTCTTAGGAATCCAGTATATATTTTATACTTACTGCACATCTCATTTTGGACTAGCTACATTTCAAGTGCTCAACAGCCAGATGTGGTTAGCGTCTGTTCTATTGAAGAGCACAGTATTGATATTATTGAATAACAGAAATCTGCTGAGTGGTTATAACCTATAAACGGGGCCACCCTTATAGGTATCAACAAATTCCAATCTTTCAAATGAATGTGACTACCAAAGGCAATACTTGGGTATATTTTCATATTTCAATCCATTTTTAAAATTTTTCTGAATCACCAAGGAAATGAACCTTGTCTTTGGGTCACTAATGTGATTTCTTAAATGAGATATGTTTTGTTCTTTGTGAAATAACTACACCTAAATGAATTTTTCTTAAGGTCCTTATTTTAAGTATGGCCAAAACTATGGCTAGGATTGAAAGTTTTACGTTTAGAGCAACACTGTTTTCTTGATTTGTTTGGACTGTAGTCTGATAGAGCAATGTTACTTCTTATTTGGTAAGCTGTATAGAATTTAGATTATGACTGCTAAGTTTCCCCTTTAGCATTTTCAGCTGTCCCAGTAAGACATATGGAAACGATACAGATTCTAGAACGCTTGACTCTACTCTCTGCCAGTGAACTTATAACATATGCAGAAGTATTAACATCCAATATGAACCAGCTATTGAATTCAGGGGTTCTGTGGAGAATGCTTCAAACAGTCAATAAACTATGGATGGTTCTTAATACTGTGATGCCTAGAAGGTAATTTCAGTGTATTGTTACACGTAATAGATAAGTGTATAGCAGTGATTATATACAATAACCTAAACTTAATGGTTGAAAAAAGTTGTTGAGTGTTTAACAATATAAATCCCCTCTGAAGACTACTAATTAAAGAGTCATTATAACTTTCAGAAAAAGCATAAATTTGATCTTAAGAAACAGAGAGAAACTATAAAGTATTTCCAACTTGAGAAACTTCTTTAAAGTGAGTTTTCCTCTATAGGCATCTGTCATTTGTGGTTAATTGTGATTTAGATCACTGTGGTGTCTTGCATCATTGTGGTGGCTCCAAATTTTGCTGCACATTAAAATCACCTGGAGAGCTGTTAAAACTCTTGATCCCCAATTGGAACCCATGCCAATTAAATCAGAATGTCTGCGGTTGGGAGTCAGGCATTAGTATATTTTTTTAAGATTCCCCAGTTGATTCCATTATGCAGCAATGTCTAGAGAACACTTGATTAATTATTTCTTCTTTAGTCAAATGGGTCTCTGCTGGTCCATAGATTGCATCAGAAACACCTGGTCAGCTCTGAAAAACAGGATACTGGGCTGGCCTTCCCTGAGATATCAGATGCTTAATGTTCAATCAAGTAATTTCGATGTGAAAAATAAAAGCATACACAAAAAATACTGTAAGAATTTTCATATTTTTAAACAAGGCAGTTTTGTAGTCTTCTAAGGTTAAATACAGCGGTCCTGTGTTGTTTTGTTTTGTTTTATTTTAAACTGAGGCTTTGGAATATTTTATGTGAGTAGGAAACCTCTAGGAGTTCAGAAAAGGTTGAAATAAATGGTTTCTAACTAAATGCAGCACACATTCTTGGATCAGTTTTCAAAGACTGGTCAAAACCTGCTGTGTTTAAATAATAACATGCTGTTTTTCATCACATTCTTTGATGATGTAAACAAAATCTGTAACTATATTAGTAAATGTTAATATTCATGTATTTTAAGTTAAGTTTACAAAATTTGTCACAATGTGATTTTTTTATTCAAGTGAAAACAGATGTGTGCAGCTATTTTGAATATCGGTTTATAAACATTCCTGTTCTTTATCAAATGAACTTGTAGTATTTTGTGTTTTCTTTCACTACTGTTCACCTGAAAGGAACAGTTCAAGGGACTGGAATCCAGGACTGTCTGGATCCAGAGCCTACGTGTATCCATTTCTGTTAACGCCCCACACGTCAAATGGCCATACAAGGCTAGAGTCGGTTGAGAGCCTTAGGAATTGAGCGGAGGAAAATCGTAGTAGTTTCCCTGGAGCAGTTACTTAAACGATTTGATATTTAAAAAAATTATAAAAGCAGAATAAAAATTTGAAGATATTTTTAAGTATTGATAAATTATCCTTCATTCCACTGTTTTAACAGTAAGTTACATTTTTTATACTTTCCCTCTATCTTTGCTTATGCATATATATTTTCACAGAATGGAATTCATAATACCCAGTAGGGGGTCTGCTTTCTTTCATTTAACTTTATATGAATTTTTTTTGGCAAGTTGTTTAGTTTTGATAATTATTTTATTAGCTTCATAATGATCAAACTGATATATCATAACCGTATAAGGTGCTATTACTAGACAGGGAGGTTGATGACTTTTTTCAGGATTGCAGTAGGCACTGTTATCAACTGAGGTATTTTTACTTTTTCTTTCTTTTGATTACTCTTTGAGGATAAATTTTTGTTCCTGAGATTACTAAATTAAAAGGTAGAATTTATCTTTAGCACTCTACATTTTGCAATTGGGGAAGATGCAGTAAAACTGAAAGGGAGGCAAACAAATCCACTCTCCTCCCGCTGCTCCCCTTGCAGCAAACCTCTCCCCAAACTAGTTGCTCAAACTTGAGAAACTGTCTCAGGTTTTGCTTTTTTGAGACACTAGAACTGGAGCCAAGCTTAAGCTATTCAGAAATTGACAAAATCACAATTTGGAGAGATCATGATTAACTCCCTACCTTCAAGGAAGCTGAAGTGTACTTCGTGGCAAAGAAGAACAATGAGGTTTTAGGAGGGACAGAAGGCAGATGAGCCTTGATGGAGCAGAAGTGACCGGGGCGGGAGCGCTCTAGAGCGTTGCTCTGGTTGAAGTCGCTATCCGGGGAAGCCTGGAACATCCTGAGATTCTGAGGCCAGTCGTCAACCAGCCTTCTCGCCTGGCAGGGCTCAGGCATCTGGCAGTTCCCGCCTCCGTCTGTGCCACACCCGGGCCGCCTTGAAGTTCGGAAACGTGAGCTGAGCGGCACTGACAGACGCTCTGGGAAGAGCCCGGCAAGGCTTCAAAGGGTTTCCTTTCGGTTGGTCTACACACCTGAAGAATAAGACTGCGAGTTTCCAAGGAAACGGATGCACGGGTTAAGTCGCCAGTTTCAAAATCTCAAAACGGAGAAGATTTTCCTTTAAATCCTGCGGTCTGCTCGCGTCCTTCGCTCTTGAAGCGTTCGCCTCCGGGCCACCAAATACTTTGCGTCAGTTTTTATTGGGGAAGCTTCCCTCGGGGGCCAGGGGTCTCGCCCCCTAACCTCACGCCGGGATTGGTTGCTTGGTTTCTGCTCTGGTGGGTGATTGGGTGCTGGGAGTCGAGGGGGCGGGAGGCGGGAATTCGTCCACAAGAGCGCTGGCGCGAGGCCTGGAGAGAGCGGAGGAGGGAGCGGGTGAGGCGCCGGAGTCAGCGCTGGGCCAGGGAGTGGCAGCCCGGTGAGGAGGCGAGAGGTTTGGGGCCTCTCCTCTCTGCCAGGCTCCGCAGTGTGTGCTCGCAGATACCATTTCCTTTTCTCCCGGGACTCGGAGCCCAGGCAGCGCTGCCTCGGTTTTCCTCAGAACAGGCCAGCCTGTCTCTCGTGGGGCGGCATGCAGCCTGCCCGAAGGGAGCCTTCTGCTCTCGCCTGGCCGCCATGCGGGCCGTCGGCGTGACCGCGTCCCCGGGCCTTGGGGGTCTGAGCACGCGGAGGCCGGAGGGAGCTTGTCCCCGACCCCCAGGGAGAGGCCCCGGGCCCCCTCGGCCCCCCGCTGTCTCATGACAGCAGCTTGTCCTTTATCCCCTGGGGGATTGTGGCGATTGCAGAAGGGATGGATTTCTAGTCTGTATCTGAGGAACTAGCCAGCATTGCGTTATTAGCTGGGGTGAAGGGGTTAGAGTCCACCAAATCTCTTCTCAAGAGTTGCGCAGATAGAATCACAGAATATTAGAACTGGGAAATACCTTAGAATAGTGGTTCTTAGCTTGTTTTGGAACACATAGGCTAGGGGTCAGGGTATAATTGGCTTCATAAGCTGTTGAATTGCTCTTTTAACCATCCCTCCATCCCCAGGTCGAATTTGCCATTTTTTCACTATTGCAAGGAAGTCCTCAGTTGATAACAGTGCATATCAGTCTCCCCTCTGTTTTCAGTTATTTTATTAGGATATAGTTCTGGGAATGAGAAATCCACGGACTTTCTGTTCAGAGAAACGCAGTCATGTACCAAGATTTCTGCACGCAATAGCAAGAGATCACAGTCTCCGACTTCCGTCTCTGGATCCTAGATTAAGCATAGGTGGTTTAGAAGAGGTGGGGATTAAAGTAGATCACCTCCTCTGTGTCAAATACTGGAGTTTAGGCACGTTCTATCCATTAACTTACTTAATTCTTAACTCAATGCCTGGTTAATTGTCGTCAAAACTCGATCAGGTGGATAATCTTATCTCCATTGCACAGATGAAGAAACAGACTGAGGTTCAGTGATTCACACAGTGGGACTCACACTTAAGCTTGCTTTACTCCAAAGCCCATCTTCTTTTCATTATACCCTACTGACCTTTAAATCAGAATTATCAAGCACCTACTGTGTGCCAAGGCATTTTCTCCCTTACAACAGTTTTTCAATTAGGGATTATTACAGATAAGGATCTTAGTCTAGAGAAGTGAAGACATGATCAAGGAAACACATCTGAGTTGTGGGAACCTGATCTAGAACTCGGACTTCTACCTCCTGGTCCACAGCTTTGGCAGAGTAGGGATACAAATCCGGATTTGTCAGATTCCGAGACATGTTCTCAACCACTGTGATGCTTAAGACTAGGAAATTCTTTTACTTGCACTTGTTTTGTTTATACATTTAGGAATCTCCTTTTTATTTCTAGACTTCTGTCCTACTCTAGTTGGGTATCTGGTTTTCTTTGAATGGCATTGTTTCAGTCTTGATTTTCATTTCTGCTGCAGTTAGGAATCTAAGTAAACAGGAAAGCATGACTCTTTAGTGTGGTCTGAATGTACAGTTGGTGGGGTGAAGATGAACTTTCCTTGTAAAGCTTGTCCATCATAGCTTGCTATAATGAATTCTGCAAGTATCTTTCAGCAGTTAAGTCTTCATTAAGATAAAGATGCTGATAATTCATAACGTATACTGAATCTGTGACTACATTCATTTTCTCAGATAGTAAATGGATTGAAAATATTTGCTGGGTTCATGGAAGAACATGTAACCTTTCGAAAAATAATCCTGATCGTTATAATCAGTATATGGTTAGGAGGCAAAGGAGAATATTCTGAAAACTATTCTCAGCTCATTTGGCACTTCTATTTACTTTACGGAATTACTACCTTCTACAAAGTATTTACTGTCTTTTACACAGAATACTATATTTTTCACCATACTTTTTGAGATGTTTCAATCATATAGAAAATTAATAGACAAATGAGTAAGCCAACATTCCAGAGTTGTTCAATCTTAATATTTTGCCATATTTACTTTATATCTTGTTTGCAAGTAACATTACTAGTATGCTGAATTTATTCTTTTTCTTTCCTGGACGTGTTGTTATACTTTTGTTACATATGTATGTATCCATAAACAATATAGAGCATTACTTTACCTGTTTTTAAACTTTGTACAATGATATGATACTGTACCTATATTTGTTCAGAAGTGTTTGGAGTTGCTTAACATTATTTTTAAGAAGTAGCCTTATTGATTGTTAATCTATTTTAATTGCTGTGTAGTATTCCATTGTATGAATATACCAGAATAATTTTTATCCATTTTCCTTTTGACAGACATTTAAGTTGTTTACATTCTTTTGCAATTCTAAACAATCCTGCTATGAACTTTCTTATGCATGTTTCCTTATGTTCCTGTGAGAAAGGTTTTGGATATATACATAGGACTGGACTTCCTGGTGTTGGGTATCTTCAACTTTGCTAGAAATTGTTAATTTCTGTCCAAAGTGGTTGTAGCGATTTACACTCCCCCTAGCAGTATCCTCCATTAAGTTTTCATCCAAGATATTAGTGTACTCTAGTTTTACAGAAATGACGGTGCTTGCATCATTAAGGCATAAATTGCTTTGTTCATTTGTTTTATGCCTATATGCTTTTAAGTCCAACATAATTTTAGAGAGAAAGATAAAGGAATAAGGTCTAGATTGAAATAAATACTAATTCTCCCTTTTGCTATTGCTATGTTCCCTCAAGTACAACCTTACTTCTTGTTGTGTTTGTACTTGTGATGGAGACAGACCCTAATGAAGTAAATTGTTTACTGATTTTTTTTTTATTGTTTTTGTGTCAATAGATTGCCCGAGGATTAAAAAGTAAGCAGCATTGTTTGTTGGAGAGCCCTACAGAAGGTGGGAAAAGCTTAGTCTTACTTTGTGCTGCTTTAGCGTGGCAACAGTCTCTTCTTCGTGGTAAGTATTTGGTTGATATATTCAGGTTGATTATTGGGAATTGAAAAAAATATAATAAAGTACTTTTTATCCAGAATGATTCATTTAAAGAAATAGCAGTAACTAAGAATATACTTTTGGTCTTTCTTTTAATCCTCCCTGCTTGATATTTTAATAAGTCTCAATATAAACGAATACTCAAGTGGTTGTGCCTTTGTTACATTATTAATCTTTGACTATTATCTTTTTGTAAGTTATGCAAATTGATGATAACTTCTCTATAAATGTCTCTGACATCATAAGTGTTTCTCTCCTGTCCTAATTTGATGCTACAGATAGAGTGACCAACTGGTCCAGATTTGCCAGGTACTTTCCCAGGTTTAGCACTGAAAATCTTACAGCCTGGGAAACCTCCCAATCCTGGGCAAATTCGAGTGGTTGCTCACTGTAGCTGCAGAGGATGATTAATGTTTTTTTGAATTAGAAATATTATAAATAGAGGTTCTTTCACTGTTAGGGAAGCTAGCGGATGAAAGCTTAAGCAAAAAAGCTGAAGTACCGTTGTACCGTCGTTGTACGTGCCATTCAAAGAATTTTACAGACGATGGCGAGGACCGAGGAACTTCACGTCATTTCAACAGTCCAAGTACACCACCTTCTGAAAGAAATGGCACTTCATCAACTTGTCAAGGTAGGTTATATTTTTGCCTGGGTCTGTTGGTATGTGTAATAGGAACCTTCATTACTGTTGTTATGAGACCTAATTTGATAAATTTGATGAGCATAATTGATTAGGTACCTCCAGCTAATTTCTCTGGAATTAATTTTAGATAACACAAGAGTGGTCAGAAATCCTTGGACTACTTTATTATTGGCTTGGCTTTTAATTGATTTGCACATTTTGCTAGCTTAAATCATTTTTTGAAGCAGGCATGGCAAAATAAATGACATTCAGAAATTGATGTTATTTGTAGGCAGGATTGTTAATTATAGGTTAGAATTTTAGAAAACATTGATTTGTATTGTTAGACAAAATCTAGTTAGCCTCATTCATTCTGGATAACTTTGCATGAACTTCTGAAGCCAGTATCCTGCATGAGGATGAGATATGTTTTAGGCATGATCCTTGACTAGTTCTAATTAGGTTTATTTAGGAGAAATATATTAAGAATAACGTAAGACTATTCATTTTTAAAAAATATTTCTCTGGCTTTGACTATATGGAAAAGATTGATCGTTATTTGTCTAAGCCAGAAACCTAGGAGACATCCTGTACACATTGCTCTACCTTATTTCTCCGTGCAAATCTCTATCTCCATTGACAACTCCCTGGTCCAAACTACCATCTCTTGTTTAGAGCATGCAATAACTTCTTTTCCTGCTTTCACTCATGCCATTCTTTAACTAATCACTGGCAGGGAGAAAAGAGGTGGCCATGACTGACTTAAGTCTCAACAGTATCCACTTCCTAAAATCAAGAATGGAGTCATCTTCCTCTAAAGCACATGACTATGTGTGGAGGAGGGTGGCTGCAGGAACCCAAGTGTGATTCTCTTAGGAGTGAGGAAGAGGAGATGGAATAGTTACTGGAGAGGTGACCAATAGTGTTGTCCACACTGTTTTGACCCTTAGGCCTTTTGACTTTCTTTCCATTCCTTCAAAGGAACATGCTTTCTTCTGCCTCAGAGCCTTTGCTTATGTTAGTGTCTCTTCTGAGGAAAGTTACATCTTCAACTTGTTATCCTCCTCTTCCATTAGGTGTTGCTTAAATGTCGCTTCCTTGAGGGAGCCATACTGACCTTTCCGTTAGATCAGATTTGGTTTCCCTGTTATTGTGTGTCATCTCACTGTGTTTGTCTCCTTGACAGCACTTGTCTGTGAAGTTTTTATTATCCATGTGTCTGTGTGCATCTTTTATTAATCTCTACTTCCCCTAGCAGACTGTGTTCTCCATGAGGTCAGGAACCATGTCAGTTTGCTCACCATTGTAACCGTGGAACCTAGCAGAGTGCTTGGCATATAGTAGGTGCTAGATAAATATTTGTTGTGTGAATGAATGGAGTTGATTTTGAGCTAATTATAAGAACTCTGGTTTACAATATTTATATGCAACCTGTATTATTTTTAGAAAAGGTTTATTGAAATATACTTGAGAAAACAAACTGCATTTATTTAAATGGTATGCTTTGATAAGTTGTGACCTCCACCATAAGGTGTACCTCCATGAAACTTTCAGTCAGTGTCAAGATAGTGAACATATCCATTACCTTCAAAAGTTTTCTCATACACCTTTGTTATCCCTCCTTCCCACCCCTCTGTGACTTACTCTCCCCAAACAACCACTGATTTGCTTTCTATCACTATAGATTAGTTTGCATTTTTGAGAGTTTATATAAATGGAATCAGACAATTTGTACACTGATTTTGTCTAGCTTCTGTCACTTAACATAATTCTTTTGAAATTCACCCATATTGTGTGTATCAATAGTTTGTTCCTTTGTGTTGCGGAGTAATGTTCTGTTCTGTGGATATACTACAAATTGTTTATCCAGTCAGGTGTTGATGTATATGTGAGTTGTTTCTAGTTTTGGGCTATTACAAATAAAGCTGCTATGAACATTTGTATGTAAGTCTTTGTTATGGACATGTGCTTTCCTTTTTATGAGCAAATACCTAAGAGTGGAGTGAGTGGATCACTTATGTTGAACTCTTTAAGAAACTTCCAAACTGTTTCCCAAAGTGTTTATACATTATACCATTTTACATTCCCACCAGCAGTGTCCAAGAGTTCCCATTTCTCTACATCTTTGCTTACACTTGGTATGGTCAGTCTTGTCAGCCATTCTAATATGCATGTAGTGTTGTATCTCATTGTGGTTTTAATCAGCATTTCCCTGATAACTTATGATGTTGATCATCTTCTCCTGTGCTTATTAGCCATCTGTATATATTCTCTGATAAAATGTCTATTCGAATCTTTTGCCTGTTTTTTTTTTCTTATTGTTAAGTTTTGAGAGTTCTTTATATATTTTGAATACAAGTGTTTTTCTGTCAAATATAGTTTTAGGTTTTACCGTTAAGTCTAAAATCCATTTCGAGTTATTTTTGGTATATGGTGTGAGGTATGGATCCAAGTTCATTTATTTTGCCTATGGATATCTCATTGTTCAGCACCATTTATTGAAACGGCTATGCTTTATCCACTGCATTGTCTTTGTGCCTTGGTAAAAAATCAGTTGTCAATATATACACAACTTGCATTTTAACATGTTTAGAATAATCTCTTGAAGCATCAGATGTGGTAAATCAGGATTGTATTCTTTATATTTTTAAGCAAATTCTTTAATAAGATATAAGCTAAATACAGAAAAGCATACAAATCCTAAGTGTATAGCTTGATGAGTTTTCACAAAGTAAACACACTCGTGTATCTACCACCTAGATAAAAATAGGACATTCCCAACACCCTACAGCCCCTTCTCATGCTCTTTTCTAGTCACTGTCCTTTCTCTGCACAGATATTTGCTCTCCTCCTTTCTGTCACCATTGATGAGTTTTGCCTCTTTATAGAAATGGAGTGATATCTGTACTCTTGATTCTGCGTACTTTTGCTTAACATTGTATTTTGGGGATTCATTTGTGTTGTTGCATATAGTAGTAGTTCTTGTTGTGGTATATTATTTCCTTCTATGAACATATCACAGTTTATTAATCCGTTCTGCAGTTATTAGGCATTTGGATGGTTTCTCCATTAGGCTTTTAATGCTTTTATGAATATTCTTGTTCATTCTTTTGCAAATAGGTAAGTATTTTCTGTTGGATATATCCCTAGGAATGGCATTGCTTGTCATAGTGTATGGATATGTTCAGCTATAGTAGAGACTGCCAACATTTTCCAAAGTGGTTGAACCAGTTTATACAACCCCTTCACTACATCCAGTAGTATGTGGGAATTACGTTGTTCAGCATTCTTGTTAACACTTGATATGTCCAGTCTTCTAAAATTTTAGGCATTCTGGTGCATGGATGGTGTTCTCGTGAGTTTGAATTGGTATTTCTCTGGTGACTAATGAGGTTGAGAATTTTTATATATGTTTATTCGTCATTTGAATATTCCTTTTAGTGAATTGTCTATTCAGATTGCCCGTATTTCTATTGGGTTGTTTCTTACTGATTTCTATGAGTTTTTTTTTTTTTAATATCTTCTGGCTATGTCTTGTTTCTTTATAACCTTGTATTTTAAAGACTTAACCCCTCCAATAAGCTTCCTGCAAATGTCCCTGCTATAGAGAACAGGAAGATAAGCCTTTTGGTATATGCAAATAATATGATTTTTTTTAATGAATTGGGGTAAATCTCATTTGGCACATGGCAGTTCAGTATTTCTAAAACTAAACTATTGTTTTTGGTAGACGTTCCCTGGCTTTTAATGGGCCCATGCAAATTTGCCCCTTGATTTATTTGGGACAGGGTTTCTCAAAAGTGGCACTATTAAAATTTGAATGGGATAATTCTTTGTTGTGGCAGCTGTCCTGTGCACTGTGGGATGCTTAGCAGCATCTCCCAGGCCTCAACCCACTAGTGGCCAGTAGTGCCTACCCCCCACTTTGTGACAACCAAAAATGTTTCCAGAAGTTGCTGAATGTCCCTGGGGTGGGAGGTGGGGGTGTTAAAATTGCCCCGGTCGAGAACCACAGATCTAGATTGGTTTTGTGGGTATTTTACCAGTTTGCCAGGAAATTACAGAGCTCAAAATTACGTGTGTTTTCTAAAATACATATGGAAATACAAAAGACTAAGAATAGCCGAGATATTTTTTAAGGAGCAGGTCAAGGTGAAAAGACTTGATCTATGAGATATCCTGATTTATTATATATAAAGCTATAGTAACTAAAGCACTTTGCTATTAGCACAGTGTTAGACTAGTGGAAAACAGTAGAGAACCTAAATCCAGTTCCACGTGTATCCAGAAACTTGATTCCTTTCAGTAGAAGTGCTCTTACAGAGCAGAGGGCAAAGGAGGAGCGTATCTTTAAGTGGTCCTGGGACTATTAGATATCAGTATGGAAAAAATTCAAATTGAAACCCTACTTTACTCCATACACAAAAATCCATTCCAGGTAGATTAAAGACCTAGGAATGAAAGGCAAAACTATTAAGATGTTAGAATATAGTGGTTTTCAAACGATGTTCTTAAGAGTCTTAGAAAAAACATGGCTTGTAGTGGGAATGGGACAGTGGATCAGGGAAGTTCTAGGTCTTGCGCGCTCTTTTGGAAATTTGAAACGCTATTTCTTAAAAAACTGTAGTCCTCCTCAGAAAAGGTTTGAAAACCTGTGCTGTGTGGCATAGATAGTCTTCTGTGTTTGTGCAGACTCAAACTTGTTTTTTTTTTTTGAAAATAGTATTGGACTTGCTTATAGGGCTTTCTCCCCTAATAGTCTGTAAATCCTTCAAGGCCAGGGACTGGTTTTTTTTTTTCATTGTTTTTCCATGGGGTCTGGAATTGTATGGACTCAATAATATAAATGCTTGTTAAATGAATTCAAGCACTGGGAGTGTAGGGAATGTATAGAGAAGAGCAGAGAGGAAGGAAGGTACTTTGAAGAACACTCTCAGTTACAGAAAGGGAGAAACCACTGTATTGGAATAGTTAAGAACCGTGTTACAGACATTAAGGAAAAAGCAAATGCATTTATTCTGTTGCAAGAATACAGAGTGTTATGTTTGGCTGTATACCTAGAGGTTATGCTTATAGATTTTAGAATCAGACAGCAGGAGTCAGTCATATCTAGGCTCTGCCTCTTACTAGCTAAACAATATTGGGCATGAACTTGACTTCTTTAAAACCTAGTATTCGCACTTATAAAATGGGAATAATATTATTCGGTGATTTAAGATGTCATTGATGTCCTTAGATAGAGCTTTCCGGATTGTGGGATTAAAAGCTAGATTATAGGAGCTTGATTCTACTATATTGTTAAGCCTAAAGAACATTGAGAAGCTCGGTAGGAAACAAACATTGAGACGCTGTAAAGAACGATTTTTATAGAAATGAAATACATTTTCTTGAGAGAATCTTACAGTTATATTTTTTAAGCCACGTTATTGGGAGTGATCTACAAAAGCATAAAGATACAATTGGACTTTCCTGTTGAAAGTATATTTCTCAAAATGTTTGCTATATCTTTGTTAAGGTAAACTGAGTAGTAAAGTGCTTTTAAACATGTTGAGCATTTCATGTTTTAAAGTATGTTATGAAATTTTTAGAAATAAATCATACATCTCGATTACAATTTTTTTCCAGAAAAATTTCCTGGAGCAAACCCTGATGGCCTAGCAGTTAAAGTTTGGCACGCTCCGCTTCAGCGTCCCAGGTTCAGTTCCCAGGCACGAGCCACACCACTTGTCTCTCATTGACTATGCTGTGGCGGTGGCTCATGTAGAAGAACTAAAAGGACTTACATGTAGAATATAGAACTATGTACTGGGGCTTTGGGAAGAAAGAAAAAAGAGAGGCAGATGGGCAACAGATGTTAGCTCAGGGCAAATCTTTCCAAGCAGGGAAAAAAAAAGAAAATAAAAATTGCAGAATTGTAAGTTATTTATACTCATTTTTTATGACTTCTTGTATAAGACTCTCCTGAAAAAAACTATACTGGCTGCAAAGCTATCTGCCGATAAACAGGTATCCATATGGAGAGATGAAAATGGTGATTTTCAAGAAGAGAAGAATTCAACCCTTATAAACTACACAGCAGGTAAACAGAATTTGTTGGCAGTGAAATATTCCCGTTAGTTCTAGTAGAACAAGGTAGCCAAGCATCAATCAAGATTTCAGTGGTGCTTGTAGAGAGTAGTTGGGTCATGTCACAGACGTAAATTGTAAATTATTGTAACTTCATTTTATATAGTTACTCATTACAAAGGAGTTTATTATTATACTAGATTATTGAGGCTAACATCATTAAAATGAAACTGCATGGTGCTTTCTTATATAAGAGGAATTTGACAGTAAACTATTTACTTAAGGCATATACTGATAGTATAGCTACTTTGTACTTTTCATTCTTCTGTTGTTTTGATCTAATAATGGCATTTTGGGGGGTCAAAATACCTTTTTTTAGAAAGCTTGATACAACCATACGCTGTCTTCAAAATCTTACTTCAAATAAAGCAATAGAGGCAAGCTGGAAGTAAAAGCATGGAATACATAAACAAAATAATAAGGGAATTATGGTGCCAGTTATCAATGGATTGCCCCTGTGTAACAACATCAGAGTGTTGGCCTCTATTGTCTGTTCTGCAATAATGGAGCTGCACCCAGTAGACATTTCTCTTTTGCACCTGGCAGGGGTTAAGCTTTGTCAGAGAAGGTTTAGGACAAAGAGCCTTCCATCCTAATTCCATGGTGCTTCCATTCTTTTCTTTTTCTTTCTCCTGCAGTACAACCAGCAGTGGCATAATTCAGGGGTGTCTACAGGGACTCACCCACAGTGGGTCATCCACAGTGGATTCAGTGCATCCCCTTGGATGGTTTAATAAGGAGAATGAGTGTCACCACTGCAAGTGGAATCCCAGTGAATCCAGTAGGCATCCCAGCCTCAGCCTACCTGCCCCTGGGAGGGGACAGGGCTTTCCTGTTTGCCAGTCTCAGCCTGCTGTTCCCTACCTGCTGAGCTCATCCCTGACCAGGGACTGGTACTGGTCTTGGGAATCACGACAATCTTCTCCACCATCCCTCTGCTGCAATCATTCCTTCTCCAACAAGGCCTGAAGGCAGCCTTGGCGAGGGGATCCTCTCCCAAAATTGTTTCTTTCTTAACTACTCTACTGTAATTCTGGGCTATTCTCTATAGTTCCCTTTAAAGGTTAATGGTTAATTGTTCATTATATAAACTGTCCCTGCTCAATCTATTGGTTGGTTTCCGTGTCCTGATTGAACACTGATTCTTATCATTATTGATTATTTTATAGGGTGTTAGTGCTAAGGGGAAAAATGAAAGGGGAACAAGTTGGATAGGGAGTGTCAGGACAAGAGGATAGTTTATATTTTAAATGACATGGTCAATACAGCCTCACCAAGATGACATTTGAACACAGAATTAAAGATGGTGAAGAAGATGAGGCATGAAATCATCATGTGGAAGAGGATTCCAAGTGGAAGGAACATAGGGTGCAAGTCTACAGGTGGGAGAGTGCCTGGCATGTACCAGGAGCATAATGGAGGGCAGAGGGACTGGAGCAAATGGTACAGGGGATAACTGGCCAAAGATGATGTCAGAGAGAGCGTGGGACCAACTGTATTGGGCTTGAGGTCCATCATAAGGACATGAAATTTCCCCCTGAGAGAAATGGAGATCCCCTTGAGAGATTTCACAATGTCAGGGTGTGACATCTGGTTTTAAAGAGTCACTCCAATTGGTGCATTGAGGATAGATTGCGGGTCAAATATAGAGGCAGAGAAACCAGTTAGAAGGATACAGTGATAATCCAGGCCAGAACAATGGTGCAATGTGGTCCACCCAGCCATCAGGGAGTAACAGGGTGTGGACTTACATACCCACCGCAAGCAAAGAAAAAACTAGTCCAAATACCTGATATGATTATTTCACTAATGATCAGTCTACATATGCAGTGGGTAAAAGTCCACAAGGCCAGAGAAAAGCAACCTTCATATAAAGAAAAATTCTAAGGAACTGTAAGTCACACCACCTGGTACAACCACAGATTCTAGAATTATTTGAGATGCCAAGACAATGAGGAGGGAATAATCTTTTCAAAAAGTAGTGCTGGGACAGGTGGATATCCACATGTGAAAGCATAAAGGTGGACCCCTACCTCACACCATATACAAAAATGTTACATCTTCTTACCATCAAAGATGTAAATGTAAGACCTAAAACTATAAAACTCTTGGAAGAAAACATGGTCCTGGATTAGGCAATGTTTTTGTAATTATGGCACCCAACACATAAGCAACCAAAGGGAAAACAGATCAATTCAACTTCATCAAAAGTAGAACTTGAGTGCGTTGAAAGACACGATCAAGAAAGTGAAAAGATGACTCACAGAAGGTGAGAATATGTTTACAGATCTTTACATGTCTGATAAGGGTCTACTGTTGAGAATATATAATACAGTCTCCCCTCTCAACAATAAAATACAAATAACACAATGAAAAATGGGCAATGCATTTGGATAGGCATTTCTCCACAAGAAATATATGCCTGCCTGGTGCTGTGCTGTCCCTGCCTGAGGCTGCAGTTCCTGTGCTGGCCATCAGGTGGCAGCCTCCTGTGTCAGTGGTGCCCACTGAGCTTTGCTGGAGCAATTGGGGAAAGGAGGATTCATGCAGAAGTCATGCTGACCCTCCGCCTGCCTCAGGACCCACTTGCACTTCCTATGAGTAGTGTTCCTCTTCACCTACTGAGTGGAGCAAAAGCAGGAAGGAGGGATCCAAGATGTCCCTATTTGTTCATTCGACAGCTATGTGCCAAGCCATCACCCTGGGCCGGGAGCCCTGGTGGGCCCAAGGGTGGTGCTGAAATCTACCCAGTGGTCCCTGCCCACCAGGAGCTCAGTCTGGAGGCAGATGGACAAAAGCACAAAATCAGAGACACGTGAAAGAGAAGAGCATGAACTGAATGAAAATAAATAGTGTCCTGCAGGGAGGGCTGGGGTCTCACTGGGTAGGAGGGTCTGAAAGGCCTGACTGAGGTGACATTTGCTGTGACCAGAATGACATGAGGACCCAGCGCTGCACTGACCTGTGATCAGCGTGCCAGGGAGAAGACACTGCTGGTGTGGAGCCACCCATGCAGAAGTGAGTTTGGCCAGAGGAGGTTACAGAGGTGGGCACTGTGGCTGCAGAGAGCCTGGAGGGGTGAGGAGGGAGAAGGGCAGGCCAGACCCGGGAACTGGCAGATGGTGTGAGGTGTCTCCTCCTCTCTCACAACACTGCTCCCCACCCTGCATCTTTAAACCGCAAATATTCACTCTCTCTCCATCTCTGTGGACCAGGAATGCTGCACAACTGAGCTGGAGCCTCTGCTCATGACGACTTCCAGGTTGGGGCTGTGGCCTCCACTGAGGCTGGACCAGGGTGAGATGTGCTGTCAAGCTTACTCCTGTGGGCTCGGTCAGGATCAGCTTCACTGAGATCCGGGCTCCTTTCTGTCTGTTGGCCAGGGCACTCCCTTGGTTTTCTTCTGCGTGGGCCTCTGCATAGGGGAGCTCAGGACGTCCATGTATGTCCCCATGTCCAGGGGTTAGACAGACTGAGAGAGGGGAACAAGGGGAGAGGGAAGAGGGAACACAAGAGAGCGAGTGAGAGAGAATGACAGCCTCAGTGATGGAATCTGGGAAGGGTCATCCTGTCACTTGTGCTGGGTCTGCTGGTCAGAAGCCAGTCCCTAAGCAGTCAGTGGTCCAAGGGACATGTAGAACAGGCAGGGAGATCATCCCTGCAGGGGCACGCTGACCTTGACTCGAGTGTCTTGGTGGCGAAAGTCTCCCTTCCTACCTGGGCTCATCCTGCGTTGATCTCAGATCCTCCTCCTTGGGAATGTTGCTCATCGCGGCCCGGGTGTACTCTCCTGGGTTCCCTGGGCTCCTGTCCCCTCCAGGAGGGAGATGTACACTGAAGGGGCTGAGGCCAGAGCAAGCAGGGATCACTCCACCCTCCCAGCTCATTTGCTTCCTTCCCCAGGAGGGCCAACTCCTCAGGAGCCTCTCCTCACTGCTCACCATCTTCTCTTCTCTGAGAGCACCTCGTTTCAGCCTCTGAAGAAGACCTGGGGAGAAGTTTCCAGGTGGGAAGGCCTCTCTCCATGGGAGCCCCAGAGTGGATAGGGACCTTTCACAGGGCTGGGCATTGTCCCCTCAGTCAACTTGGACTTCCTGGGAGGCAGCAACACCTGGGGGCAGGGCCTAGGCTGGTGGCAGGTCTCTAAGCATCCCCACAATGCCCACCTTCCTGGTCTCACCTGATTGGGCACAGGCCTGCACAAGCACACAACCTTTCAGAACCCCTGGGGTTATGTGCAGCCCATCAAGGCCGCAGTGTCTGTCTCATTGTGTGGTTGTCCGTCTCACCTTCCTGGTTGATTCGCTGCTCTGTTCTAGATCCAACCTCAGGCGGCTACAAAGTTGACCTTCCACGTCAGCTTGCCACTGAGATGGCTACTGTTTCCAGAAATGTTTAGGGGCCGGGCTTTGCCCACTCATGGCGACATCAAGCGGGCAACCTCAGACAGTGAAGCCATGCCCATTCAGGCTTGCTCCCCTCACAGGGCCGTCACACTGAAGGGGTGGGGACGGGACCTGCCCTGGGCAAAAACACCACGACTCTCACTGTTCTTCCCTCAGCTTCAAATGCTCCTCAGTTGGTTGTATGTCTTTGGTCTCTTCCCAGAGTTTGTTTTCTGACAGCGCGTCTGGTGTGATCATGGCTTTCCAGGAAGAGGATTGGCTAAATTCCTCACTCAACCATTTGGTGTGTCCTGCTGCCCCACCCCCATCACTTTCTAAAGGCGCATCCTTTCAGCAATCTGAGGATCCAAGATTGTGAGTCTGTGTCCTGGAGGGATTTTGAGAAGAGCTGGTGGGATGGCAGTATTGCAAAGCATAAAGTTTTGCTTCCAGAAAACTCTCTGGGGTCCTCATCATCTTGCTGTTTTGGAACCAAAGCCCTGAGATCTTTAAAAAGCCAGCAATGTTAGAACATGGACAGGACAAACAAAAGTCTCTGGGCTCCAACACCAACTAAAATATTCTGAATTTCTAGTAACCTGAGACAAGTGGAAGGGAATTGGGAGTGTGGAGTGGAGGGGCGGTTTGGGCCAACTACGCATCTGTGAGGAGAAATGTCATGCAGAGCAGCCTTTCTGTGGGCATAAGTGTGGGACATGTGTGCAGACCCGCGCTGCAGACATTGCTGCTGCTGCCCTTCAGTTCCCTCAGCCCACTTGAGTCCCTGCAGTCCCTGGGAGCCAGTCCCCAGAAGGCCCACAGTGTGCCCCTGGAGCACCTGCATCCACTCTCTGCCTGAGGGATCTCTCTTGCACCGGGAGCTTCCTCTCCTGCAAGCCTGTGCCAGCCTGTAGCACAGAAGCATTCATGACCCAGGGTAAACCCTCCACACACGAGGACAGAGCCAGTCCGGGTGGGATCTCGTCTCCCAACAGGACTAGGATGGATACTCACCTCAGTGTTCCCTCGTTAGGCCCCGCACTGGCTCTCCTCTTCCAGGATCCCTTCCCCATGGCCTCCCTCGGGCCTCCTCCATCACCTGCAAACAAACCACTTGCCCTACATCCTTGTCTGCTTTGGGGTCCCAAACACTGCCAAGGCTCCATGCTGGCTGTGACTTTGAGCAGGTCGTCCAGCTTTCTGGACTAGAGCTTCCTCACCTGTAAGATGGGGACAAAAGGCCTGCCTCCTGGAGTCGTCAGAGGAGACACAGCATGGGAAGATGCAAACAAGTATACCAGGTGATCACCCAGTGAAAACACCAACCTTGCCAAAGAAACAGGAGCTCGTGAGGCTGAGAGAGGAACGCGGGCAGCCTGTCCAAACAACGTGGAGAGTCACTGACGAGTGTGGCCGTGCAGGGTAGGCCCCCGAACAGTGGAAGAGCCATTCGACAAGAAGGATGACAGGACAGAGGTTTCCAAGGAGAAAGATTTAAGTGTTGGAGGATCACAGAGGCCTTAGGAAAATCTTGAGGCCCTGGAACATGTTTACTGAAATGCTATTATTGGCGGGAAGAATGTGTTACAAATACCCAGTCCACTCTGGATTACTTCTCATTGGTTGTAGGAATGAGTGCACACTTATGATTAGAACCCACATTTTGTTAAATATAGGATATCTTTATTTTTCTTAACTTTTAATTATTTTTTTTGTCGATGAAGTGCCAAGCATGGGTTTTCTCCGTTCTTCTCTTTGCATGGGTGGCCTCTACTTTCAGAAGTGGATTCCTGGTGCTCATCACCCCTGCTAACCCGAGGGACAGCCCTCTTTCAGGTCACACAGTGGATGTGAGCTCCAGGTGAGCAGGGACAACGTCGGGTCATACTCACTGGTGAAGTTACAGTGCTCGGCCCATGGCAGGGACCAGAACGTATTGGGTGAATGAGTGAGTGAAACAATGAACGAATGCATGAATGAGTACATGAGTGCAGGAGTGAGTGAGTGAGGGAATGAGTGAAGGAATGACTGGGTGAATGAAGCAATAAGTGAGTAAATCACAGAAGCTGGATCCACACAGGAGGAACATTTATCTGTGGCGGGCTCACAGAGGGTCACAACACAAGCCCTGGACGGTGGCATGGCACATGTCCAGCTGTCCTTCCAGCGTTGAGCCTCCGTCACCTGCAACACAGTGTGGTCCTGGATCTTCTTCAGCTCCTCCTCAACAATGCTGAATGTTCCTGGGAGCAGGGCAGCACAAAGGGAACCTGAGGAGGGACTTCTCAGACCATGCGCCCTGGGGGACCACTGTGACTTCCTGGCAGGGGGCTCTTAACATGCTCCGGGCACCAGGCTAGAGATGCTCAAGCAATTCCTCAGGGAAGTCTCCCAACAGCCCATCAGGAAGCCAAGTTATTTCCTCATTGTACAGATGGGGACACTCAGGCTGAGACCCTCACCTGCATCATCAGCTAAAAAGAGGCTGAGCAGGGACTAGGACCCCTGTTTCTCTGACTTTGGATCATTCCAAACCACTGTCTTGCACTGCGGCCTCCTCGGGTTCAGGGGTCCTGGACTCCCTGGGGCCTGCACCCTTCTGGCCTCCAGCCATCACTGAACTAAAAGGACAGGGCCACTCCGTCTGCCTGGGGCTGGGTATGGTGGCCGGGGAATGGCCAGCCGTGGGCGCTATGGGTTGTCCCAGTACCAAGGACCAACCTATCCCCCCGCAGAGTGAGGTCTCTCTGGGCATCAGGACCAAAAGTTCTCAGAACTGTAGAGAAAAGAGGTCCCTCCCTCAGCATGCGGGAGCCCTTCTCAGGCAGGCCCCACGGGGTCTAAATGGCACTGGGTTCAAATCCCGGCTCTGCCACTCTGCAGGGCACAGAGGGGGCAAGTCTCTTTGAGCCTCAGTTTCCTCATCAGTGAAATGAAGACAATAATTGCGCCTCCCCCAAGGAGTTGTGGGGAGGATACAAGGAGATAGCTCAAGAGGAGAACAGAGGCCCTGGTAAGTGCTCATCACCGTGAGCTGTTCCTGCTGATGTCACCCCACTGAGAGCCCCCTGGGGCCCTTCACCTCTGCCCACTCTGATCTCCCACCAGGCATGCCCTACTCGCTCTGACTCCGCTATTCCTCTGGAATGCCTTTCTCCACCCCATCTCGTCCCACGGCAGTCAGCCAGCCAGGTGGGGATCGAGGACCCAGCCCCATCTCTCCTCCCGTGATTCCTCTTCATTAGAGCTAGTAGCTATCGAGCTCTGAGATGGTGCAGGGCACTCCAGGTGCAACCTCAGCGAACTTGTCTGACACCACCATGAAAGGTCAGCTGCCACCCCACTTCACAGGTGAGGAAACTGAGGATCCAATGGCAGTGCCTCTCCGAGGTCACCAGGGCTCTCTCCCTCATCCCCACTGAACAGGGCCCCTCCATCACAGAGGCGGAATGTGCTGGATATGTGGGCTGGGGGCTGGCACAGTGTCTGAGGCAGCCATCACTCCTGGAAGACCCTGAGGTGTGCTTTGTGCACAATGACCTTCTCCAAAGCCTCCAGCCCCATGCTCTGACCTTCTGGCACCTTCTATGACACCTCCACTGTGTCTTGTCAAAGTCACTTCTGTTCACACGAGCTCAAGTGGGTCCTGCTGTTGCAACTGAGAACTCCCCCTGGAGGGAGCATGTTCAAGGAGGTCCCTGTGACTCACTGCACTGCCCTAGATGTCCTTTCCCTACTGAGGATGGGGCTCTCTGCTTGGAGGGAGAGGGAGCAGGCAGGAGTGTCCAGACTCTCATCATCATCTGTCCTGGATGGCAGGCCAGGCTGCTCAGCTCAGGTGAGTTAGGGAGCAGGAGGGGCAGGAGCAAGGCCAAAGCGGAGTCAGGTGTGGTAGGGGCGGGGCCAGGAGTGAGGGGAGTGGTAGGGCCAGAAGGAACAGGAGCGGGGCCTTCCAGCTGGGCAGGTCACCCCAGGTACCTTCATCCCCTGCATCCTAGCTGTTCCTCCTTCTCCCTCCCTCCCTCAGGTCTCTGCTTCAGGGTTTCTGGACTCCCCGTTCCCAAACAAGATCACAGGGCAAAAGGAGACCTTGGGTGTCAGAGACTGTGACCAACACCTTAACATCACGTTTACATTATGAACCAGAATCTCCACCTCTAGGGATCGGTCCTAAAGAAGTAGAGATTTATGGATGCAGGTGTTCCTTTCAGCACGATGACGGGAGTGATAAACCAGAAATGATCCGTGTTGCCCAGCAGAGGCTCTTAGGAAATTCTGAGGCCGACGCAGAGGAGAAAGAGGATTGACTGGTCAGGGTCCAGCCCTGGGGAAATCAGGTTCCAGAAGAACACACTCCCTGCAGTCCTTCCCACACGATAGCTGCAAGTGCACACCCACACACGCTTGCACATAGACATACCCATGTGCATACAGATGCACACAGCTGAATGGGCACATGCACACACGTGCACACACACGTGCATACAAAGGCAAAGGACTGAAACGGTGAACACTGTCTGTTAAGGGCACTCCTCATTTTCCACTTAATTCCCCTAGAATTCATTCTTTTACTGTAATTAACGTACACTGTCTTTGTAATGAAAACCTTTACAAAGATAAACTAAATAATGTACTTCAGTCCAAAGATGAGTGACAAATGGATAACATTAACCATGTGATTTTAATCTTGTTAGAATTATAAGAGGAATAGAGGCACATTCTATCAAGTTGAAAATTCACGCAGGCCCCTAAAGGAGAAGAGAAGCGAGTGTCAATTCCCATCCCCAGAGGTGAACCCCATGGACAATTTGGTACGTATCTCTCTGGCTCTGTCTCTCTCTTTCTGTCTGTCTATCTCTGTCTCTCTCTCACACACAGATTCATTTTCGTAGATACGTGTCTCCCGGCTGATATGACATATACGTGGTCTTACAGATGGGACGGATGGATCCCATCGCCTCGCCATGGACAGTAGCGTTCCTTCCAATTGCTTGCTATTGCAACGAGTGCTGTGATGAATAGTCTGGATAATACATCTTTGAAAAGTTGGGCAGGAATTTCTGTGGGATGAAGTCCTGGGATCAGCACCGCCAGCACAGGCGTGCCCCTGGGGACTGCGATGGTTCCTGCAGGCTGGTCCCCAGAGAGGAGTGTCCTTTCACACTTGTCTCTAGGAGTCTACTGGGGCCTCTGCTTCCTCACATTGTCACCAGGGCTTGTCGTCACCACACTGGAACCCTGCCCATCTGATGGGGCCCAGTGCCCTCTCCACAGTGTCTCCATGTGCGCCTCTCCTCCTCGGGGAGCTCGAGCATCTCTGACACATGCTGCCCCTGTGTAGTGCCTCTCGTTGGCATTGAAATTTTTTGCTCTTTATCTCTTTTTAAAACTCTGACTTTCGAGCGTTTTTTTGGACCACAAAGAGGCGTAACCTTTCCCTGGCCTTGTGTTATGAGGATACATTCCGGTTTATGGTTTGTCTTTCCAGCTTTCAACCCTTTTCTTGTTTTTGTTTTGGCGGCACGAAGAGCAACGCGTTTCGTGTGTGGCTTCTGGCTCTGATGTCCCACTTAGAACAGCAGTCTGTACCCCAAGATTATGCACATATGTACCAAAAGGACTTTCTTTGATACATCAAGTCTAGACTCCATCTGGGATTTTCCTATCAATTTAGAGAAATTCTATTTCAAATAAAAACAGAAAAGGAAAATCTATCAGGCTGTGTGAAAATGAGTGGGCAGACACAATGGCCACCTACGGCATGATTTCACTTACAGGAAACATCCAGAACAGATTAGGGTTAGGGTTAGGGTTAGGGTTAGGGTTAGTGACAGAAAACTGATTAGAGGTTGCCAGGGCCTGAGCGAGAAAAGGGGAGTGACTGCTTTTAGAACAGGGTTTCCTTTTGGAGAATGAAATATTCTGAACCCAGACAACGGTGATGGATGCACAGCATTGTGAATGTACTTGATGCTCATGAAGTGTACAATTTAAAATGAAAAACAATAAATTGTTAAAAGATGAAAGTTAAATTTATTTTAAATATTCAAGATATAAACAATAAAAACAGAGCAATGAAAGGAACCAAGAAAGAAACAAATACAATAAGCAGGGTGGGGAAGGAAATGTGTGGTAACGGAGCAGGTGGAACAGGTGGGATTGGAAGTGCTAATGAGGGAGGTGCGTAAGCCAGATCTCCCAGGCCGCAGAATTTGGCCTCAGCTGCCTCCCTGTCTCCTGCAGGAGCCTGTGCAGGGGATGGCTCTCCCTGCACAGAGGCTGGGGCCTCAGCTGCCTCCCTGTCTCCTGCAGGAGCCTGTGCAGGGGATGGCTCTCCCTGCACAGAGGCTGGGGCCTCAGCTGCCTCCTGTTCTCCTGCATGAGCCTGTGCAGGGAATGGCTCTGCCTGCACGGAGGCTGGGGCCTCAGCTGCCTCTCGTTCTCCTGCAGGAGGCTGTGCAGGAGATGTCTGTCCCTGCACGGAGGCTTGGGCCACAGCTGCCTCCTTGTCTCCTGCAGGAGCCTGTGCAGGGGATGGTGCTCCCTGCACGGAGGCAGGGATCTCAGCTGCCTCCTCGTCTCCTGCAATAGGCTGTGCAGGGGATGGCTCTCCCTTCACAGAGGTTTGGGCCTCTTCTGCCTCCTGGTATCCTACAGGAGCCTGTGCAGGGGATGGCGCACCCTTCTTAGAGGCTGGGCACTCAGCTGCCTCCTGGTCTGCTGCAGGACATGGTGGATATGATTGTTCTCCCGGGTTCGAAGCTGGGTCCTCTGGTGGCTCTGAGGGTTTTATCACTGCCACTGCAGACCCTCTCCCGGTAGCTGCTGATCCAGTCCTGTGGGACACCGGCGCCTCCATCAGGGAGATGGATGGAATATCCCCTTCCACCAGCTCCACGCTGATCTCCTGTCTGGAGCTCTGCAAAGACAGTGACTGGCTCCGTCCCAGAGACATCAGAGCCCTGCCCAGCTGTCCTTGCTGCTGCTTCTGCCCTCTGGAACTAATTCTCCCAGATCAGGCACACACCTGTGTCTGCACAGTATTCCACCCCTGAGGAAAGACATACACCTCAGGGGCTTGGGATAAACCTCAAGCAGAAGGGCGCCACCCCCGCACTCCACGTCCCACCCAGCCGGCCTTGACCTTGGCTTTGAACCTGACCGACCCCCCCCCAGGCTTCTAACACCTCACCGACTGCTCCTGCTCACTGTGGTCCACCCACATGAACCCGCCCTTCCAGAACACATGGGGAGTGGATGTAGGGCTGCCCTGATGGGACCACAGTGGTAGCCTGGTTTGGAATGGCCTTCCCTGGGCCTCCCAATGTTACCTTTCCATCCCTCCGGGTAAATGGCCAGACCCGTCGGCCGTGAGAAGGGCACCAGCATCTGCATCGGTCTTTGGGGGCTTTCCTGGGGCTCCGGCCCCTGGTCGTAGGGAAGCAGCAACTAAACATGTTGCTCCTTCTAGACAAGTGCTAGACAAGTGAGCTCACTTGGGGGCTGTGTTTAGGATGTGGGTGCCTAGTTACCAGGGTTCCAAGTTCTGTTGGGCTCTGTGAGGTCACTTCCTGGGATCCCCTTACCTAAGCTTCCTCCTCACACAAGACCTTCCTAAGGGCCCCCCTGGCTGCTGACTGCTCACTCTCTATCTCCATACCCTGTCCAGACACAGTCACACCAACACAGTCCACCCCACAGCCTCTGGGGAGGTCTGGACGCAACTGGGGCCCCAGCTTTGAGGACACAGAGTTGAATTCAGTCCCGCTCCTGCTTCTTGCCAGTGATGTCACCCTGGACAACCCTGCGTCTCTCAGGGCCTCCCCTCTCAGGGTCTCTCCTGTGTTCATGTCCCTCTCTGTGTAGTGGGGGTCATTCTAGCATCTACTTCCTAGGGATGTCATCAGGTGTATAGACCTAGAGATCCCTTCAGAGCCTGTGAAAACGTGGGCTGCTCCCACACGTAGCTCCTGCACAGACTTTGCAGTGCAAGGATGACAGAAATGGCTGGCTGTGGCAGAGAATACAACGCAAAGAGGCTGGGGTCTGCTGGGCGCCTGGGAGAGGCACTTCCCCTCTTGCCTGTTTCCCAGTGTCCCTAGGGAGGGTCGAAATGAAATGACGTTCAAACATCATCTCCTTCTGGTTCGCAACCCTCCAGGGCCTCCTGTTATGTTTAGACTCAGGTCCAAGTGCCTGAGTGGCGGTCATCTCAGCCTATGTGGTGGGCAGCCCCCACAATGGCTCCCAGCGTTCCCACTGCCTAGGCACACATCCTATGTAATCCCCCGCTCCTCAGTGAGAATGGACTTTGCGGCTGGCTTCTAACTAACAGAATAGGGCCGAGTGATCAGATGTCACTTCTACGGTTGGTTTAATGAAAAGTCTGTGACTTCTGCCTGCTTCTGTCTTTCCTGTGTTCATTCTATCTCTCTGTCTCTATCTCTCTCCCTATCTTTGTCTCTCTCTGTCTCTGTGTCTCTGGCTGTCTGTATCTCTCTTGGTCTCTCCCTGTCCCTCTGTCTCTCTCTTTGTCTCTCCTCTCTATCTCATTGTCTCTGTTTGTGTCTCCTCTCTTCGTCTCTCCTCCCCATCTTTCTATCTCTGTGTGTCTCTGTCTCTCTTTCTCGCTCTCTTTCTCTCTCTCTGATCCACTATTCAGGAGAAGCCAGATCAGATATTATGAGCTTCCGTCCCTATGACACCCCCAAGTGCAAAGAACTGGCAGAGGGTCCCGGCCCACAGACAGAAAAGGCCTGAAACCTCCCATCCAAACTGAATCCTACCACTGCTCCGATACTTGTGAATGATCTCCGAGATGGCTCTTGCCTCTATCGAGCTTCAGTTGAGAACACAGCCTCAGCCTCCTTCTAGACCTTGACGGGGAGCCTCCCAGCTGACCTGAGCCTGGACTGTGGTAGAGACACTGTCAGATGCTCAATGATAGGTATTGTAAGTGCTAAGTGAGGCTAATGCTGTCACCCAGCATAGACAGCTAGTACCTCCTTCCAGGCCTGGGTCTGGCCCTGCCATCCTCTCTCCCTCACTTCTCTCCTCCCCAGCTCACTCTAGCCACACTGGCTCTTTTCTCACCTCCTCTCTCGTCAAAGTCTCTTCTGCCTCCAAGTCTCTGTGCCTTTGAGCTTGCCCTCAGCATGCTGTTTACAGACAGATGCAGGGCTGGTTCCTCTTGTCCTTCTGCTCAGGGCACAAATGTCCCCAGGGGGGCCCTTTACACCCACCTAGGGGCTCCAGGCCCTCCCTCCTCCAGCACCCTGCTTCATTGCCCTGTAGCACCTGCTCTTCTTTTTCACATGGATTTGTTCATGATTTTGTCCCTTCCACCTCCAGGCTGTGAGCTCCTGGAGGACAGGGACCATGTGGGTGCTTTCAGCACTGCCCTCAGGACTAACATGGGCCTTGCTCAGAGTGAGTGCTGGTGCCACAGTAGCTGACAGAATCATGAGAGGATCTCAGAACCCTCCCGCCTCTGAGAAGCTCCCATTGTGGACGTGAATACCAGTAATCAAAGGTTGCTTTGGACAGGGGAACACCCAGAACGAGCCCTGGGCGACCCTTCCCTGCTCCATTTGCTCCATTGAGCACGAGTGGACACAGGACACCTCTGGTGGTCAGCCCTAGCCTTGCAGCCCCAGGCAGGAAAGCAGAAAGCAAAACACACACCTTTCTTTGTTTGGGGTCCTCAAGGCAGTGGTTCCACCAGGGCCGAAGGCGCAAAGGAGCAGGACCTGCGGGCTCCAGGAGGGACATGAGGGACCTCAGAAGCCTCTCTTGCTCCCTGCTTTCCTTACACTGGCCCTGGCGTGTCCCATTGACTCACAAGGCCTCCTCACCCCAGCCAGGGCAATGACTCCACCTCACTTCCAAAGGAGGAGCCCGAGGCTCCAACAAGGATGGCCTTGTCCCTGGTGCCCAGACAAGTCGACCAGTGCTCTGTCATGTTCTGCACTGCCCGCGGCCCCAGTCCCCAAGCTCTCAGGCTGCCCTCTGCTCAGCAAGGCCTCGAGGGAATGGAATGCATTTTACAAGGACTCAGAGAACAGTGGGTCATGGATGGAGAACGAAGGTCAATAGACTCTTCTACAAGCCTGTGGGACCCTGAGAGTCACCCCATCTATGCACCCCAGAGGCCTAAGATCAGGCCTTCTCTCCTGTAGCCCCTCCCCCCTAGGTTGTCACATCCTAGTTCCCGGTGCCCAGAGTGGTGGACACAGGACGCCAGACCTGGTTCTCTGCAGGCTGCTCTAGGGATGGCCCCAACCCCTGCATCCCCTTGTGCACCTTGGGGACCCCCTGCCCACCAGTCTGGCACCTCTCCCCTTCATGCTATGGGCCTGCGCATGTTGCTAGGGGACCGGATGCCCCTGCCCCATGGCAGAGCTGCCTCCAACCTCTTTCTTCCTTCCTCCTGCCACCTCCCCAGTGTGCACCTACCTTCTGACACAGGGTTGGACAGTAAGAGTGTGTGTATGCTTGTGTGTGTGAGTGTGTCCACGTGAGGATGCGTAGAGGAAAGAGCCCTACATGGGGGACGTTGGCAGGGGTCCCTCAGGACCTTAGGAGCTCTCATTCCCAAAGCTAACCCCTTGGAAGTGTTGAGGCTGGCCTAAGAGCTTGGAATGCTCTCTTCTTCTCTGGACTCTGTCCAACTTGTGGGCCCAGGGCCTGGCTCTGCTCCACCTGGCCTCAGTTTCTCAACTGTCCTGTGAGGGTTGGACATGGAGCAACATCAGCTCCAATGAGCATGGACATGGCCCGGGATCTCTGCCTGCGTGAGTGTGGCAGGGATACCCTCACCGTCTCATAGGCCTCTCTCCTGTGGGGAAACCAGGCCTACTGTCCATGGTCAGACACACAGAGTGGCCCTGCAGACAGCACTTCTGGGTGACACAGCCCGCAGCACACACGTGTAACACAACGGTCCCCTGGCATGGCTGCTTTCGTCTGTCCCCTCCCCAGCCAACTGCTCGGTGACCCTCACATCCCCTATGTACCAGGAACACGCCACACAAGCCAGGTGGGCCACACGGTGCACAGTTGAGTAGGTTGGACATCTGGGAACGTGAGAGCCACTGAATATACACCGACCTCACTGTCCTGGTCCACACACTGCATCCCAGGGTCCGGCTCCGTACATGGCTGGTCCTGCGGACACGAAGACAGGGGTGGACACAGACCCTGGGCAGGGAGATGTCAGGCCACCCTTTTCCCTCCTCCTCTACACCCCCTCCTGACCACATGAGGTCCAGCCAGTCCCTGCCTGCAGACCTGGCAGGTGTAGGAGGAGCTGAAGGGAGCCCAGCTGGGCAACTATTGGAGGGAATTCCTGTTATTAGGGATCCCCCTGGGTGCTGAGTGATTGCACCCCATTTTACAGATGAGCAGTGGTCCCAGCGTTCAAGGTCACTCTGCTCTAAGTTACCAAGTCCAGACGTGAACAGGGGACTAGAAATCTTTGCTTTTCACCACCATTGAGCTCAGCATTGACCATCGAGGCCTTGTCTTGCGTTGGGGCTCCCCAAGCCAGGCGACCTCCTGAGTCCAAGCACTTTGGGCACCTTCTTCTCCCTGCTTGAATCCCAACACACCCTCCTGAGGTCAGAGTCACTGACCCCATTTTTCATGGAGGAAACCGAGGCTCCGAGAAGACACCACATGACCTTGCCTGTCACAGAGCTGTGAGGTGACCCAGCTGTGGGTTTGACCCCAGGTCAATCTGACCCTAAAGGCTCTGCTAGCACAGGAGCCTGAGGAGTTTGCCTGTGAGCCCAGCACAGAGGTGAGTCCATCCTGGATGGGGGCTCGGGGGAGGGGCACTGTAGGCTAGGAGCTCTGAAGGGGGTAGGGGCTAGGCAGGGTCCTTGGGGAGGAAGGTTTTTTGGAGGGTGGGGTGCGGTGAGAGGTGCACTCTGGGGACGGTGTCTGGAGCAGATCACACAGGGCCGTGACTCAGGCAAGGAGTTGGGACTCACTACAGGTTGGGTGGACTTGAACGAGCAGTCTCATCAGAGCCTCAGGCAGTTAGAACCTAGATTTGGAGGGAGCTTGGTGGGCACCTTATCCATCTCCACTCAAGCCCAGATCCCCAAGAACCAACAGGATGAGAAGGCTGCCTCCATTTCCTCCCATGTACAGTGGGCACTGTGGCGGTCGCCTACCTCCTGCCCGGGCTGGGGATGTTGCCTGGAGGGCCCAGAGAGGGCTTCTTGTCAAAGTAGCCATTCAAGACATATCTGCTCAAAGAGCTCTGAGTGATGGGACCAAGGGCATGTCCCACCAGTGGGCTAAAGAAGACGCTCCTGTCCATGTTGCTGTTGTTTATTCCAGGTGGACAGGGATGATGCAGCATCATCCACTGGCTGGATGCAGAGGGCCAACGAGAAGCTATGGTTGAAGAGCCTGAGACACAACGCTTGTGTATGACCAAAGCTGCCACGGGTGTGGTGGAGGCTGAGGAGGAAGAGATGCTGCTGGAGGCCAAGATGAAACCAGAGACCATCGGGGACAAGGGGGCGGTTGATTTCCATAACTGTGGGGGATGGCATGATCAGCAGAGTCTCTGGACTCGGCAGGACACCCTAGGCCGGCATCCAGCTGTTGGGCTTCTTGGCCGCTTTGTAGGTGTCGATGGGTAACACTGGTCCTGGGCAAGAAGGGACTGGGAATGGGCTGTCAGGGAGAAAGGGTAGGGCAGCCACCTTCTTTTCCTTGCCATCAGGGGACTCTGGGTCAAAACTCATGCTGCTCTCCTCCACCTTGGAGCTGGAGGAACCAGCCAAGTGCTCGCTGAGCATTGGACAATGTCCCTTCCACTGAGGTCCTGGCCCCACCTGAGGTGTCCCAGCACTTAGATTGGGAGCTGTCCCTGGTCCTGAAACCTGTGTTGGGGCCTGGAGGCTTGGAGGCTGGATGGAAGGGCTACATTTGCAGAGGTCACGCCCACTGGGTGAGTGGGGACTCTGGGACACCTGAAGTCACAGATGCAAGTGACCCACACCTGGGAAGGTGTGAGGGAGGTTCACAGAGTGCAGTGCCTCAGTGGCATGCAGGGCTTCATGCCCATGGGCAGCACTCCTTGGTAAAAGTCAGCTAGTCCTTTGGACCCTAGAGGGCAGAAGGCACCTAAGGCTGCCAGTGGTCCACGGGAGGCCAGGACAGCCTGCTGACTGGCGGGCATCAGGCCTGCAGCACGAGAGTTTCAGGGTGAAACTGCTCCTGTGTAGCCTGGGCCAGCGGGTTGGACAGAAAAGATGGCCACTTGGTTTTTGTCACTCTAGTCTGTACATGCTCATCTCCCCAGCTAGCCAGACCCTGAGAAGGGTGGCCCTGTGACTGAACAGCACTAGGGACTGAGGAGAAGGTGCCCTTGGCAATATCGAGTCCCTCTTCTTCATGTGAAGCAGGGTTGAGCTGGCTCCATGCCTGACCTCACCCCCTTGGTGACGGTGGGCTTCTCCAGGTCAAAGTCATACTAGGCATTGGGTTCATGGAACTGAACACATTGGCATCCTCAGGGGTCTTCAGCATGGGGGGGAGGGGCCAAAGGAGGGTTGGCTGTGTTCAGGACAGCCACACCAGTGACAGGGAAATGCACAGAGACAGGAAGCAGATCAGTGCTTGTCAGGGGGTGGGGGAGTGGATATGGGGGCATGGCTGCTTCATGGGTACAGGGGTTCTGGTGTGGTGATGCAATGATCTGGAACTAGATAACAGTGACGGTACACAACATAGAGGATGTAGTTAATGGCCGGCCCTGAATTGTACAACTTTAAGTGATGAAAACACTAAACTTTATTGAATCTAAATTGGAACACATAAAACATAAGAAATCATAAAACATAGAAAAGAGAAAAGACATCCTGCCCTCACAGGCAAGGTGAAGGACAGCTCTGGGGTGGGGCTGGAGCCGGCCGGGCCTTAGTTGCTGGCGATGAGGGTGGTGCTGCAGCTGCCCTAGTGCTGGAGCCACTGCTGTGGCTGATGCTGGAGATACCACCAGCTCTGGCTGTGCAACTGTCCCAGGAGCTGGACTTGATCTGGGGCTGGAGCTGAGTCTGTCTCAGGCGATGGTGCTAGACCTGCCTCTAGAATTGGCTCCAGTGCTGAGACCGACTCTAGCTCTGCATTCTTGACAGATTTGGTGCAGGAGCCAGTGATGGAAATGGCTGCTGCTCTGGAGCTGGTCAATTGTGGGAGCTGGAGGGAGCTCTAGTTCTGGAGCTGGCCGCAACTGAGCTCTAGAGCTGGTGCCAGAGCTGTCACTAGTCCACAGCTGGAGTAGGATCTGGTGCTATGTGGCTCTAACTTTGTAGGTTGAGGTAACTCTGGCTCTGCTGCTGGTGACCGAGACTTCTCTAGCTCCACAGCTGGTAAACAGCATTTCGTGACCTTTGGATGGGGTCAGTGACATCACCAACCAATCATGAGCTGTCCATCAAATGGTGGGAGCACTCTAGCAAATAACATATATTACATTAGTGTTATTTCATCTCAGTTCTAGTTACATATTTATTTTAAATATACTTAGAAGGAGAATAGAATAATAGAAACCATTTATTCTTTGCTCAGATTTAACAGAGCACACCTTATTGATGTTGTTTTTTAAGAAATATTACATAAACAGTAGAAGGCACCATTCTTCTTCCTCTCTCTTTCCTCCCCAAAGGTAACTACTGTCTTGAAGTTAATAGATGTGTTCTATACTCATTTTCTTTTGCAAAAAGACAGTTGTCCCCAATTTGCTGAGATTTTTTTATGTGTCTATCAAAGATATGCTTCTGAGCAGATGCTGTTAAAAACTCTGTCCTTTCAAAGTAAAGATGACAAGTCAACCATTAGTTGAGAAAGTACCTGCTTTTTAGACATCATTTTTAAAAGAGAAGTTTCAAAATATCTCCGTCATGTTACCATTGATCCTCCCTATTTGGAAGAGTTACATTCTATCAATTTTTAGCAAACACTGCATGAGCCAGACTGAACCAGTGCTCCTAGGGGAAGGACAAGGTTTGGTTTCTGCAGCCTTTGGTCGTGACATGTTTGGGAACCTATCAATGCATAGCCTTGTTTTATGTTTGTCTCTTTTGAAAAGACCATATTTAGTACAGACTGTAGACACATTATTTGAACTCCCAGCCAATATCACTATCCATAACCCATGCCTGAAGGAAGCTCATCTAACACAAGTGTTTTCTACATATGGCCCATCACAGGCTTCTTGTGCATAGAGACACTACACAACACTTCAGCACTATGTTTGCGGATCATTACAAAGAGGAAAAACAGCAGCAAGAAGCAAAAAAGGTGAAAAAGGTACCATTTAATAGACTAGGAAAAGGACACTTGTTGACCTGAGAGCTGAAACAAGAGTGTCACCTTGTTCTACCTCAGCTGGGAATGTGCGCCTCAGGCAACTCCAACTTTCTGCCACTTTGCACCCGTCCAGGAATTACCAGGGAAAACACAGTGTGTGTTGGGTTTGGATTCACCTGTAAATTTTAGTGACTAGGTGAATTCACGAATATCAAATTACTGAATAAGGAGGATTGACTCTGTTCTGTTGCCAAAAACAATGAGTGTATGAAACTCATACTTCAGAACTTAAACATGGAAAGCTTTCTAATCTGCTTTAAAATCTACATAAGAGTTTCATTATTTTGAGCCATTTGTTAAAAATGTCAAAAACATCTTCTGATTGGTTTAAAAGAACAACTGATTGACCTCAGGAATGGCTGTGTGTACTCACCATCTCTGATTTCTCTCATTCTCTCTTGACCCCATTCCAATGAACCCCCACCACTCCACTACAACTCTTTTTTCCAAGGTCACAAGTGACCACCACATTGCTAAATCCTACAGTTATTTGTCAGTCTGTGATTTACTTGATCTACCAGCACTTGACATAACTATTCACTATGTATGTTAATAAAGTCTGGTAATAGCCAATAAATTATTTTGGGACAATCACATATTCATTTGACAAAATATTAATAAATATTCTATTTGGTCTCATACCACTCCTTAAAAATCAACTCCAAATCTGAATATAATAAACAATAAAAGTGTAATGAATATTAAAAGTATTAGATTGTTTTTAAAAGATTATAGAACATCTTTATATCTTGGATAATAGACAGTCTTGCTAAACGAGACTCAGAAAGCAGAACTCTAGTCGATAAGATTCATAAAACTAACTACAGCAAAATACAACTTTGTAAGACCAAAGGCACCGTAAATTAAGTAAAAAAACAGAAGAAAACACTCCAACATGTAATCAAGGGTTTCTCTGCAGACTATATGAAGAACACCTGTAAACTAATGAGAGACAAACCATCTAGTGGAAGTGTGGAAAAGGATACGAACAGCCAAACAATTCTCAGTGGAGGAAATATGAAATACCAGTAACCAAGAAGTGTTCAACCTTCCCAGAGATGACAGAAATACAAAATAAATCAACAAAGAGACATGCCTTAGATATCAGATTGACAAACATTTACAAAGTTTGTTTCAGGTGTTGGTTACGTGGAAAAATGAATCCACTCATACAGTACTGAAGAACTGAAGAACTTTTGGACAACAAATTGAAAATACCTGTTGAATTTTTCAAATGAGCATTTTCTATGACTCAGCAGTTCTGTTTATTAGTATCTGCCCAGGAGATACCTTCACACAGATGCAAAAAGAAATTATTATGAAGAAAATATTATGAAGAAAATATTATGAATATTATGAAGAATATTCTTCATAATATTGTAATAGCAAAAAATGGGGACAACCCAAACGTGCACAAAAAGAAGAATGGTTCAACAAGATGTAGTTTATTCATAGTAACGTGTCAGAGTGACAAAGAATGGAGTAGATCCAAGCAAATTGTTACAGAAGTATCTCCCATATAGTTTTGGGTGAAAAGAGGAGGCTGCAGAATGAGGTGCATATTATACCATTTTCTTTAAACACACAAAACAAAAAGAAAAGAATATTTTTTCTACAGCAACAGATATATGGGGGGCTGTGGTTAAAGGAGCCTTTAGCTTGATCCATATATAACTTTTAATTAATTAATGTTTTACAAAGGTACTGCTTCATATATTATTTGTATAATGAAAAATTAAAATACATAAGACTAATTAAGTTCATTCTTTCCTACTAGAGAATTTCAGCTACCCCAAAGTAACTAAGAAATCAGAATGTCCACAGGAAAATGTCAGCATAGGTGGGGGACAACTGAGCTTGGCTAACATGAGCAGACATTTTTCACACATTAGGGGAGCTGATATTTTGCTGTAGGACCATCTTTGCCATGCAAACCTTGGGACAAAAGTGCAAGTATTTGCCAGGATACAGCCAAGATATAAAACCAACCAGGTCTTGAAAATAAAACGGAAAATCCAAGTTGTCACTCTAAATCTACCTCTTCATTGGCCAAAACCAGCTTTGAAGCTGTTTTAGCCTGTTTCTCCACGAACAAGAGCCACAAAATTGACGGGCCAGCATCACCACCTCGTGGCTCTGCTTCCCATCGCAGGGTTCATCACCATACCCTTTGGCCCCCAAATCTCAAACCAAGAGTTCTGTCTTTTGGATATCCCTTCAAAGTTAAATGTTTTAGAAATACAAGAGACCCAAGTAGGGTTATGGATTTTTTAATTCTGACAAGTCAAGATTTTCTAAGAGACTACTATCTATCATCATTGCCAGTTTGTAAAAGAACAGTATTTAAAACCAAGAAATCAGAAAGGTCATAAACTCATATCAGAAGACAGTCCTGCTTATCAAAGAACAGTTGAAAGTGGTATACACATTTCATAAATACGTAAATATCCCATAACTATATTAATAATTATGATCATTAGTTAGGCTGTTAAATAGGTCAACTTGACCAGGCCATGAGGTGCCCAGATCACTGGCTAAACGTTATTTCTGAGGGTGTCTGTAAAAGTGTTTCTGGAAGACATTAGCAGTTGAATTGGTGGGCTGAGTAAAGCAGATTGCCCTCTCTGTTGTGTGTGGGCCTCATCCAACCTACTGAGGGCCTGAATAGAACAAAAATGCCGAGGCAAGTTGAATTCTCTTTCTCTCTGCCTCTCTCTCTCTCTCTCTCTCTGCCTGAAGGTTTGAGCTGGGACATCAGTCTTCTCCCGCCCTTGAACTGGAACTTATACCATTGTTGTTCCTGATTCTCAGGCCTGTGGACTCAGACTGGAACTACACCTCCAGCCTTCCTGAGTCTCCAGCTTGCAGAAGGAAGGTCATGGCACTCCTATGTCTCCTAGTGGTTCTGTTTCTCTGGAGAATGCCGATTAACACAATCATATTTACATATTCCTCCTTTATCAGTCTGTGTGTCAGCTTTATCAATAAAGGAAGAGCTGGAGACAAGGTCTTGTACATAGATACTTAATTTGGGTGGTACCAGGAGTGAGAGAGCAGGGAGGGGTCATGAGTAATACTGTCCTTCTCATGGAGAGGCAGCCTTCCTTTGATCCTCATTGATCAGACTGGCCAGACGGCTCTGTCAGGTTCCAGGCACCCTCAGGAAACCACTGCTTGTCTGTCCTCACTCCTCCTTGTACATGGCCTGAAAATTGGCTCAGAGAACTTATGCAATTCACCAGAGATGTACTCAAGTCGGTCTGGCAGAAGAGGCATTGAAAAACAGGCTGACACATGTTCTGGTTCCTTTTACATCAGATTTTATTCTTCCCTTTACTCACTTATTCTTTCAATAAAAAATGTATCAATATCTACCATGTCTTAATAATGATAGCAACATTTATTGAGCGCTTACTATATGCCTGGTACTGTTACTGTTTTATAGGTATTATTTCATTTAATCCTCACAACAGTGTTATGAGGTAAGTGCTTTTAGTATCCCCCATTTTACAGATAAAGAACAAAACACAGAGAAGTTAAATAATGTGCTTGAGGCCACACAGTCAAGAAATGGTGAAGCTCAAATATGACTCGGGGGTTTTGGGCTCCTTCCTAACTGCCAGATGTCAACTGTGTTTCAGCTGCTCTGCTTCCAGGTTTCAGGCTCGTGATGGGGCATAGAGAGGAAGAGAATGCACACCGGGAGACAGGTGGGTGCCATCCCAACCCAACACAGTAAGTCAGATGGAAGTGGGCACCCAGGTGCCATCAGAGCATGGAGGGGTACTCTCACCCCAGAAGTTGGGGCCACTGAGCTGACTCTTGAATGACAGAAAGTGGAGAAGGGGTGATGTAAGTTGGGGAGGAGTCCAGATAGCAGAAATAACAGAAGAATACCACTGGGAACACCACAGAAGTATAATGGTTTCAAATTTCAGTGCACACGCTCAGGTGGCAAACCATGCCATTGTCTTTTTTCTTTGGGACCTTAAAGTCTATTAGGATCCCCCATTCTCTAGGTGTCAGAAATAATCTCCTTCAATTCAGAGGCTGAGTCCACCCTGGCCTGGGACCATGTCCTCAACTGAGGTCTTCTGTGGAGCCATGGTATGTATCTGCATGGAGGACAAAGGTGGAGAAACCATCATTACTCATCATCAGTCCACATGTTTCTGCTGACACTGCCCACAAGGGGTCCTTGACACAGAATACCGACTTGCTTAGTAAGCCTGTCTTATCTCCTGCTTCCTTGACCTTCTGGCCTCCTTCAGTGATGGCTCTCTCTCTGCTCTCCTTCACTGACAAGCTTCTCCAAAGACTCTCATCACCATGTCTCCACTTCTTCCCCTCCCAGTCTTCATTCACTATTCAACACACAGTGATGTGTATTCTGTTCCTACAACACACCCAAAAGATTCTGCTAAGATCGCCACTGGGACCCACGTTGTTAAATCCAATAGATGCTCTTCTCTTCATCTTAGCTGATTTCCCGGCTATATTCAACTTTCATGACCCGACACTTTCCTACTTTTCTTTCTACAATGTTGACCACCTCCAAAAGTCATCCCTGATTTTTCTCTCATCTCCTTGATTTTACCTCTCCCCAAACATTTAATCTATCAACAAGTTCTATCAATTGTATTGTCAAAAATTACACATCAAGTCTATCAAATTCTCTGCAGTTCCGCTGCTAACACAGTGGCATATGCTACAATTCTCTCTCCTCTGGATGAGTGAAACAGCCTCTTCACTCATCTCTCTGCTTCCACACTTGCCTCCAACAATCCAGTCTCTGCACAGTAGACGTGGCATCCTCAGTTCTGTGCAACATCTCATGTCTGGCTCCAGGAAAATTCAGTTCTGTTTTTCTTATGAAAATCTTTGGTTTTGTAAGATATCCTTGATGTTTCCTGGCATATAGTTTTATTTATCTTCATTTTTACTGTCAAAAGACACATATAATCACACACACACACACACAGAAACTCTCATTAAGGGCCTATTACTTGTAAATCACTAGCTTGATATAGTGAGACATAAAAAGTAACCTCATTCTTTTAAAAAGCAACTTGATAACAGGGACTCTGGCTTAAGGAGCTCATGAATTGGTTGGAGAAAAAAATAAAACAATGAAAATGTAAGCAAAGAGAAAAAGGTGTAAACAACAGTCCACCATAAAATATCATCACAAGATGGCACAAGATTAGTTGCCAAATTAAATATGAACAAATTATTTGCTACAGAAATTCACAGGAAGGAAAATACTGGAAGCTGGACTGGAAAGAAAAAACTTCAGGGAAGACAGAAAATAAATTTGAATTGGCCCCTGAAGAATGAGTAGGATTTATAAAAGCGCAAAGAATTAAAAAGTCATAAAAGCTCAAGTAAACTAGTTTTGCTAAAGAAGAAAGTATGGTTTACTGAGTCATCAGAAAGAAGGCTCACAACAGAATGAGGTCAGCTCAGCGAGGACCATGAATGCCAGGGTGAGAAGTCTGACTGATTTTATAGGCAATGACAGCCACTTAAGCATTCGATGTAGGGCTTCCCATGATCAATGTGGTACTTTAGGAAGATTATTCTGGCATGGTGTGAGACTGAAGGATGAGAGGAAGCTGTCATTAATCCAGTCAGCCTCCCTATAGGGAGCTCTCATTTTTTTTTACATAAGCTTTGTGAACAGTTATCCTCCAACAACAGTTTCTGGATGAGCATCTCCAGGATGGTCATGGCTGCACGTTATCTTGTTTAATTGGAAGAGACCACAGATAACTAAATCACAGGCTGACACATTTATGATGAGACTGAAGAAGACAAGTCTTTACTCAGCCTGTGTCCACTGGGAAAGCAGGAGGTGCCCTCCACTCTGCTCCCTCCTCCCCTACATCCAGACAAAACACCAGCATCTCCAGGCCACCTCCCTTTGTTCTAGTCAGGTTCATCTGATGCTGTTCCTTACCTTCTCCTTATATCTGACGTCACTGCTCATGCTATTAGGTCCTAAGACTTTGGGACTTCAGCTCCTTTGGCCTTGCCTTTCTTTGGCTGTGACAGCAATGGTCATCTCTTTACAGCTGAGACAAAGACCAGTTATTTGCATCCTTGGCCTCTCTTTTAGGGCTTCATCCTCTGGGGCAGATGTTACAGAAAGAAGAATGCCGAAATGCTTTTGCTATGTGATGACAATAAGTTATTTCTACTCTTCAAAGCCCTGTAGATCTATGGGCAGGTCTGTGCATTCCGTAGAACAATATCTTGAGAATGAAGCTCAAAATGCACTCACTCCCATTCTGTGCCAGGCATAAAATATACCCACCAGCAGAAAATTAGGGGATTGCAACTCCAACACTTCAGTCTCAGACTTACCTTTAGTTTATTAAACACTTTAAAGGATATAACAGTTAATCATGTATCTTCCTCCTCAAATATTATCAATATCTCCTAATATTTCCAAATAAAATCCTTTGGGAGGAAAGAAACTAATACTTTGGGGGATGTCTTAGGTACCAGGCCCTCTTCTAAGCAGTTTTCATACGTTATTTATTTCATCTTCTAAACAACACTTTTAGGTGGGTACTATCCCTGTTTTACTGATGAGGAAACTAATGTTGAAGAAGGTTAAGTAACTTGGCCAAGGTAACACAGAATGGAAAGAGTGGATTCAACCTAGCCCCATCTTCACTGTACCACCCGGCCCACTCTGCCTTCACATGACATTCAGGCTCCGAAGAGTGTGGCCCCAAACTGCCTCTCCAATCTAGTACACATTTTCCCATCTTTTATTTTGTTATATATAAATCACAGTTTTTTGTCCAATCTAATTTCATGATTTCAAAAACCTAACATCATAGAAAACCAACCAGCAGCAGTTGCTAAGCTGAAATACACATACTTTACAACCTAGCAATTCTACTCCTAGGTAAATACCAAGAGAAACATGCACATATGTTCATCAAAGACAGGTACAGTACTTAGAGCAGCACTACTCACACGAGTCAAAAACAAAAACATGGGCATAACCCAAATATCTATCTACAACAGAAGGGACAAGTATTTCTACAAGGAAAATATAAATAGCAATGAGAATAAACTGTAGCCATACACACGTATGAATCTCACAAACATAATGCTGTGTGAAAGAAGCCGGGCACGAAAAAGTATATGCTCTATGATTCCATTTATATGAAGTTCAGAAAGAGGCAAAACTTATCTGTCCCACTGGAAGCTGGGACAGAGGTCATCTGCCCCCAGGTGGAGGGGAGCAGATATGACTGAAGAGAGATGACGCCTCAGCACAAATCAAGGTGGTGGCACCAAACTATATTAGAGTCATCATCGTCTTCACAGGCATGACCTCACGCTGGAAAAAAAAAAGCCAGTTTTACTAAAGAACATTATTTTTTTTGTGTGAGGAAGATCAGCCCTGGGCTAACATCCGTGACCATCTTCCTCTACTTTATATGGGATGTTGCCACAGCATGGCTCGACAAGCAGTGCACTGGTGCATGCCAGGATCCAAACTGGCGAACCCCGAGCCGCCACAGCGGAGCGCACGCACTTAACTGCTTGAGGCTGGGGCCGGCCCCTAAAGAACGTTCTTGATGGAGCAGTAAATATTATTTTTTTTAATTTTATTTATTTATTTATTTTTTCCCCAAAGCCCCAGTAGATAGTTGTATGTCATAGTTGCACATCCTTCTAGTTGCTGTATGTGGGACATGGCCTCAGCATGGCTGGAGAAGTGGTGCCTCAGTGCGCGCCCAGGATCCGAACCCAGGCCGCCTGCAGTGGAGCATGCGCACTTAACCGCTATGCCACGGGGCCGGCCCATATGTTATTAACTTTATTAAATCTTGACCTTGAATATACCTCTTTTTAATATTTTGATATAATACATAGTATGTGATGAAATGGGAAGTAGGCGGGAAGCACTTGTGTTACACACTGAAGGACAATGGCTGTCTTGAGGAGAAGCATTTGTGTGACAATCTGAGCTGACCTAGCCACTCTTGATAGAATGACATTTTTACTTAAAAGAACGACTGACAAACTGAGGTTATGCAGTTTTGGGTATTTGGCACACATTTTCTCAAAAATTACCTCCAAGAGCCTATCACTTCAAGGAAAACAACTGACGGTATTTGTTGACAATGACAAAATTCAAGCTCTCAGTCAAAATTATGGAAAACTTACACTTGATACAAAGAGCTTGACAGCTTTCGACTATGTAAGACTTTTCTGATAGGTCGGGGGTAGTGTTAAGCACTGTATGGTATTTTGTTTTGTTTTGTTTTGTTTTCGTATAATGAAACGTGTCAACACTTGGAAGATCTGCAGAACTCAATGAGTAGAGGTCTAGAATAGTAAATCCTTAGAGAAGGAACAGTGCTTGCTTGGGGCTGGGTCAAGTGATGGAGCAGGAATGGGGAGAGATGCTAATGTGCTCGGGGTTTCATTTTGCGGTGTTGAAAATGTTCTAAAATAAGACTGTAGTGATGGTTGTAAAACTGTAAATATACTAAAAATTACTGCACTGTGTACTTTAAGTGGGTGAATCGTATGGTATGTGACATATATCTCAAAAAAGTTATAAAATAAAAACTCTACCACCGTAATAATATTGTAACATCTGGAGTTTATTTAAAAGAAAAACAGGTTGTCAACACAAAGGACATGGTTTGCTGACCCCTGTTTTATTGTACAATGTACCATCATCTTTGAGTTTACCATTCCAGAACATCTCTGGTGTCTAGTATTTCAAAGTCTATCTTTAATCTACTATTTTTTTATTCTCCCAACATGCCCTCCTTTTATCTGTGCATCAAAAAAATGTTCTTTAAAGTGAGAATTGCCTCTATTAGTAAAACAAGCTTACTTCTAACCAACACTCCACAATCAACACACACAACAACAACAATAAAAGATATCAGCTGAGGCTACAGTCATCTGAAGACTTGATTGAGGCTGAAGGATCTGCTTCTAAAATCACTCGTGTGGCTGTTGGCACGAGGCCTCGGTTCTTCACCTCAAGGATTTCTCCATCTGTTGCCTGAATTTCCTCATGACATGTCAGCTGACTTCCTCCTGAGCAAGAAATCCAAGAGAGAGCAAGGAAGACACCTCAGTGCCTTTTCTGACCCAGTTTCTGAAATGTACAACATCACTTTCACTTTCTTCTATTTGTTAGGAGTGAGTAGTCAAGGTTTGCCCACACTCAAGGAGAGGGGAATTAGCCTCCACCTTTTGAAGGGAAGAATATCAAAGAATTTGTGGACATATCTTAAAACCACCATAGCCACCTTGGCAGTATACAAACAGGCTCTCTTCTCCTCTGTGGGAAGGCATAGAAACTGGGGACCAGGCCCAAGACTTAATGGTCAGAACAGCCAAACTCCAAAGATGGATAAATTCCCAACAAATGTAGGTCTGTTGTACCAAGGTCAGGGCCCGGTTGGGGAAAAGATGGATGGAGTTATCTAGATTGATGTCCCTGAAGATCCTGAATCCCCAGATTCCCCTGAACCCTCTGAGCCTCCAGAGGTAGCCCATTCCTTTCCATTATGCACTAACCTCCTGTCTCCCACTTGCTTGGAGATGATGCAGAGGCTGCTTCCCCACAAGACAATGTTCACCCACCCACCTCCATCTCAGTGGGGTGTGGATATTCAGGATCTGCCCTTCCTGGCCACCAGGACTTTAATCCCTACAACTGTGATTTAATCTCAAAATTAGGATTAAGTCACAACATAACCCAGATGCTGACACATTGAGACTCACAAGGGAGCAAACGGACTGTGCCCCAAGGACCTACAAAACCTACCCAGCATGGACCAGCATAAGTCAGGATAGCGTGTGTGAGACTGGAGTCTAGGGTGCTTGATCAAGAGGACTGAAAGATAAGTTGAATAAGGGAGAATTGATCCATTTGCAAGCTCTTTCCTAGGATCCAGGATTCAACCCTTACTCATCAAGAAAATGAATAGGCAAGCTACAGATTGGGGAAAATATTCTCAACACATGTATCTGACAAAAGACTTGTGTCAAGAATATATAAAGAACTTCTACAACTCAATAATAAACAGACAATCCAACTTTTTTAAAAGGACAAAAAACTTGAGTAGACAGTGAACAAAGAAGAAATGGCCAATGAGCACATGAAAAAGTTCTCAACATCATAAGTCATCAATAAAATGCAAATTAACCCCATGAGATACTTCCACACACCCATTAGGATGGTTAAAATGAAAAAGACTGACAACACCAAGTGTTGATGAAGATCAGAAACAACTGGAACTCTCATATTTTGGTGTGTAAAATGGTACAATCACTTTAAAAAACTGTTAAGCAGTTTCTTAACTGAAACCCAGCAATTCCTCTCCTAGGTATACATCCAAGAGCAACAAAAATTTACATCCACAAAAAGCCTTGTACAAGAATGTTTGTAGGAGTTTCATTCACAATAGTACCAAAATTGAAAACAGCTCAGGCGTCCATCAATAGAAGAGATAAACTGTGGTATGGTCATATAACAGAAAACTACTTTGCAATAAAATGGATTGAATTATTAATACACACAACAATATAGATTAATCTCAGCAGTATTACGCTGAATAAGGAAAGCCCGACACAGACTAGTACACGCTGCCATTAGTACATACTTCCATTCAGAAATTCTAACAGACAAAAGTAATCTATAGGGATAGAAATCAGAGTAATGGTTGCTTTTGGAGGGGGAACTGACTGGGAACGGGTACAGAGGAACTTTCTGGGGCTGATGGACATGCTCTATATTTTGATAGGACTGTGAGTTACAAGGGTATATGCATTTGCCAAAATTGATTGAATTGTACACTTAAGATCCATGCATTTCACTATATGCAAATTATACTCTGATTAGGATAAGGAATAAAACTCATCATTTTTCCTTCCAAACCTCTTCCTCTTACCATTTATCTTAGTTAACACATCACCACCTATTTAGTATTCTTCAAGCCCAATTCATCCTAGACTTCTTTCTCCCTCTTCCTGCCACTGTCTCTCCCTCTATCGCCAAACCCTTTGGAATCCTTCTCCTAGAGAACTCTCAAATCTGTCACCTCATTTCCATTACTAATGACCTGGGCTTAGTTCACACCCCTGGACTAATGAAATAGACTTATAGCTGGACTTACCCTTTCCTAATTGACTCCCTACAATGTCAATAAAGAGATCTTCTTAAAATTCCTAATTTATTATGTCATTCTGTCACTAAAAACTTCTTCAATAGATTTACACTACCTGTGAAAGACTATCTAAACTCCTGGCAGAACAACACGGCAACAGCTACCTAGTCTAGTCTGTGAGCATGCCCAACGGATTTCTTGTCCGAAGTAGTCTGGTCCCCAAGTAGAGGCCTGGCAGTCTCATCTTCTGTCTGATGAACTGTGCTTTTATGTGTCAGGTTCAAGAATATAGCCTGGATTTCATAATCATCTCAGTTCAGTGACAAATGTTCATCCTCCTCCTTTAATGCCTCAGTGAAAGGAGTCCAACTCCAGCCACCAAGACTCAAACCCTGGAGGCACCAGTTCTCCCCACCCCTCATCAGCCACACCAGATGAGACACAAAAGTCTTTCCCATTTAGCCTCAACAACATCCATCGAGCTGACTGGCTGCCTTGTTCTAACGTCAGGACTGTAGCACCCCTCTTTAATTACGGCCGTTGCCTCTCAACTGGTTTTCTCCACTTTAAATGCAACTTAGAGGACTTATGCTCGACACATTAACATCCTGCATGGTTCAGATTTCAGCATCCCAGAGATTCCCACTTTCCCTGGGTAGCACTATAACTGTTGCTTTACTTGGAGTTTTGTATTACAAATTTCAAAAAGATTAGCTTAAAAATAAGGACTCCCAGTGATCAAATCAACTCTCCATTTTTATGACTCACTTTATCTCAAAGTTAACGTCAGAGGCTGGTCTAACATCCCAGCAAAGGCTTACTTTCATGTCATTGAAAATGTCTCAGCAAAAATTGAACTGCCTTTGTTGGGGCTGCTATTTATAAAATAAATGTCCAGAGCATGGCAGGTGAGAAGATATTACCTCTGAGATGCCTTCTAACACAAATGTTTTTCTAATATTCAAGGTGGCAGATTAAAGATGACCATAAATTGACACTCCTCCCATTAGAGGTGGGGTCTATGTCGCCTCCCATTAAATTTGGGCAGGTTCTATAACTGCTTTGACCAACAGAATACTTCAAGCGTGATGCTGTGCCAGCTTCCAGGCCCAGCCCTTAAGAGACAAGCAGCTTCCATTTCTTGTGTCTTGAAACAGTTGCTCTTGGAGCCCTCAGCCGCCATGTAAAAATTCCAACTGTCCTAAGGCCGCCGTGCTGGAGACACAGGTAGGGAGGTCCTGAGACCACACGATAGAGAGAGATGCCCAGCCTGCCCCAGCTGAGGTCTCAGACATCACGGAGCATAAATGAATCTTCCTCACTGTCTTCTGTCTGAATTCCTGTCCTACAAAACTGCAAGGAATATTTATTTATCCAATGAATATTTACTGGATATCTACTATGTGTCAGGTTCCACTCTGCATGCTAGAGTTACACTGGTGAACAAAACTAACAGTTCCTGTCCTCTGGGAGCTGACAATGAATGATAAAATATAAAAAGAGAAAAGCCAATAAGCCACAGTTGGGCTCAAGAATTAACAAATGGTCTCAGTGCACCAGGTACATATGTACGCAGTGGTGGCAGGAGGGCAGCCCCACGCCTACTGGGACCTAGGCATGGAGCCCAGCACTGGCAGCCATAACTCAATTCCTATGGGGTAAAGGAGTCTTACTCTCTGCAAGACAATAGTCTCAAGCCAAACTTGAGGCTCGAGGCCCTTCTTCTTAAAAAGAAGCTGAAAAAGACAGCTGCCAACTGGGGCTAGGTGCCCTGACCTCACAGGAAGCCATGGGCTTGGGGAGGCGAAGAACACAGAATCTGAACTAAACTGGGTCTGAGATTCCCAAATATGATCACAGAACAGAGCATCAAAATATCATAAGATCTGGTTCTGGGCTGGAGGCGGAGGACAACACGTGATGGCAACTATCAAACCATAAAACCGCTAGACAAGAGGGAAAGAGACAACTCATCCATAAAACTGTGCATCTGTTCCTGACAACATGTGAAACACACCCCTCTGAAATTAAACACAGAGAGAACCTCTCAAGTCCACCTAAAAGTCTTTGCCTACACAGAAGAAAAGCTGTAGTACTACTTTGTAAGCAAAGTTTGTGTTTTGGTGTGTAATCTATAGAGAGTTTTTATTCTTGTTCCTATAGTGTTTGATATTGCTATGGTGGGGAAATAAAATTCAGCAACCTGCCAAGCATCAAGAGAGTCTGACAGTCACGGCCACTTATGAGTCTACTTAGCTGGCTGGCAGCCACCATGCAGCCCTGGAGATGACTGTGGGCCAGCTCTCAGTGAAGATGGGTCTCCTCTTTAAGGGAGCCACTGTAATTCTAAGGAATGGACAAAAGCTACTATAAAACTGCAAGTATTCTCACACACAGATTTGACTACCTTAAGACAAAAATGAAATAGATGAGTGTTTTCAATAGTAAGTAAGTTTTTCATAACGTGATCGCAAGTAAAATAATTTCCTAACATATGTCTTTTAAATTCAGGTATGAATGGAACACATCAGGTGACCCTGGGTGACTTTTGCCTCATCTATTAGTGAGGCAAATTAGTATCCAGGATCCAGCCATTTTATTCTTTATGAAAAAAAAAAAGTAATTAAAGTAAATAAATGTCTAACCACAGTTTGACAAGAACGTAGCCTGGAGGCAATATTGAACAGGCAAGAAGCGCAGAGTTCTGAAGCCGGAATGTTGAGTTTCCGACCTTGAATCTGCCCGTAATAGGTGTGAAATCTTTGGGAGGCGACTTTGCTTCTCTGTGCCTGTTCCCTCATGTGCTCACACACTATATTGGCATTCATATATTACATTTTACAGGGGTCTTCAGAAATGAAACTGAGTAGTAGAACAATACTTTGATAAGAATGTATTTTATTTTGTTTTGCTTCAAGAAAAAATACAATAACATACCTTTACTGTGGCATTCTAATGGAGGTGCCCCTAAGATGTCATCTCTAGATGGGACTGGGGACTTTGTTTTAACTTTAAAATAGGTAATCTTTCACAAGCTCGGGAAGCAAGAACTATATTTAAACGGAAAACTCTCCACCCGGGAAGAAGCAAACCACCCAGGGGCTGCATTGGTTTTGCAAGTACCCCTGACGCCGGCGCAAGGATGCAGGAAACACCTCCCGAGTCGTTGTCCCACTCCCGACGGGACTTGGGCGCTCGGTCCTAAGTGAGCGGAGAGACCCCGTCCCACTCAGCACCAGCAACGCCCCGCTTTCCCTTCCTGCAAACAAGCCGGTGCAAATAACCTGGGGCCCCTGCGACCGCCTCCCCGCACTCACCTGCCGCTGCACAGTAGCTCGCAGCCCTGCCGCTTCGCCTCCCCCGGGCGGCCCCGACCAGGAGGCGGGGAGAGGGGCGTGGCTTAGGGAGGGGCGGGGCTAGGGGCCGGGGCTCTCCCCCCCCCCGCCCACCTCACTGCGCCTGCGCCCAAGGGCGCAGGGCAGGGTGGGAGGTGGTGCCCCCGTGGTGGTCGGTGCTGACGTGGGTCGACCGGGTGTTTGCCGCCCCTCCTGTTCCGATCCTCTGAGCTTTCCAGCCATCACGGCGCCCAACTCTGGTCACTCCTGCCGCCCCTCCGCCCGCCTGCGTCCGGTGCCAGCAACCAGCCGGAGTCTCCCCCGCGCGGTCAGCCTACCTCCACCTGCTCCTTCAGAGAACTCCGTGACGCCTCCTCGCCTGTGTCCCTGGCTCCTGGCTGGTTAGGTGTATCGTGTCGTTTAATCACCTCTGCAGCTAAGACAGTGAAACCAAGAAGTGAAGGAACTTGCTTCAAGTCACAGACCCAAAATGCACTCCAGCTTGAAGTTGATTGCAGGCTGCCTGCCTCCGCCCTTCCACCTCGAGTGGCGCGCCCAAGTTGAGTACCTAGCCAAGTGCCGTGGGCTTTACCTGAGTTTTCGCTGTTTCTTAAGCCCTGCGAGGGCGGTATTATCTCTACAAAGGAGTCTAAGTGACTTCTCAGTCCAGCTTTGTCTCATGGCAAAACCTGGGCCATTTAAAACACCGTATGTGGCCTCTGTGTTCCTCCATACCTTTTGTCTTAAATGGCTTTATTGAGGTGACTTACAAAAAGCCTGTACATATTTAAAGTGTACAACTTGATTTTTATGTATGTATGTATATGCCCCTGAAATCGTCACCACAATCAAGAGTGAACGTAGCCACCACCCCCAAAAGTTTCCTTCTGCCCATTTGCAATTCCTCCTCCCAGTCACAGACTGCCATGACCACTCCTCAGATAACCATAGATCTTCTTTCTGTCACTTAAGATTAGTTTGCATTTTATAGAATTGTATTATGAATGTTTACTGTGTGCTTTTTTGGGAGGAGGAGAGTCAGGCTTAATTATTTTGAGATTCAGCAGTGTTGCTGAGTGTATCAATAGTTCATTTCCTTTTTATCACTGAGTAGTAGTACGTTACATGGATATACCACAGTTTGTTTATCCATTCACACATTGTTGGACTTTTAGGTTGTTTCCAGTTTCTGGTTTTTTTTTTTTTTTTTTACAAACAAAGCTATCAACATGGTTCTTCATTTTCTTACTATTCAGTTTTGAAAGTTCTTTACATTATCGGGATATGTCTTTCCAGTTATGTGACTCAATATTTTCTTCCAGTGTGTGGATTAAAAGCATGTTTCAGAAGCAGACTTTTTAAATACTTCAAAAGCAAACTTTTTAAATTTTGATAAAGTTTAATTTATTAATTTTTATTTATAGATTGTGCTATTGGTTCCATATCTAAGAAATTTTTTCCTAACCCAAGGCCCCAAAGATTCTGTCCACTTTTTCTCAAGAAGTTTTATAGTTCTAAATTTTAAATTTATGTCTGCGATCTATGCTGTATTAATTTTCATATATAGTGTGAGATATGGGTAGAAGTTAATTTCTTTGCATGTAGATACCCAGTTGTTTCAACCATTTGTTGAAAAGACTAGTTTTTCTCTACCAAATTGCCTTTGCCACGTTTTTGAAAATCAATTGATCATATAAATGTGAGTTTATTTATGGAATCTCTATTCTGTTCATTGATTTATTTATCTGTATTAGCATTGATATCACATGGTCTTGATTACCATAGCTTTATAATAAGTCTTGAAATCAGGTCATTTAAATCTTTCAATTTTGTTCTTTTTTCTCGAAGTTGGCTTGGCTATCCTATACCCTTTGCATTTCAAAATGAATTTTAGAATCAGTTTGCCAGTTTTAACAAAAAAAATTGCACAGATTTTGATTGAGATTGCAATGAATCTATAGATAAACATAGGGAAAATTGACACCTTAAAAATATTGAGTCTTCTGATCTGTGAAAATGGTATGTATCTGCATTTACTTATGTATTATGTAATTTCTCTCAGAAGTGTTTTGTAGTTTTCAGTGTACAGGCCTTGCACATCTTTTGTCAGATTTAACTCTAATTATTTCATACTTTTTATGCTATTGCAAATAGTATTACTTATAAATTTTTAATGGTTTATTGCTAATATATAGAAATACAATTGATTTTTGTATATTGATCTTATATCCTGAAAACTTGCTAAACTCGCTCATTAGTTTGAGTAGCTTTTTATACAATCTATAGGATTTTATTTGTAGACAATCATGTCATCAGTGAATAAAGACCATTTTCTTCTTCCTTTTCGATCTGGACATTTTATTTCTTTTTCTTACCTTAATTGTACTAGCTAGAACCTCCAGTACAATTCAGTGGGGGAATGGATGGTCTTTCCAATAAATGAGGCTGGGTCAATTGGATAGTCATACGAGAAAGCATGAACCTTGACCCCTGTCTCACACAATACACAAAAATTAATTTCAGAACCTTCATGGACCTGAATGTGGAAAATGAGACAATAATACTATTAAAGAAAACATAAGACAATGTTAATTGTAAGGGCAGGCAAAGATTTCTTAAATGAGACACAAATAACAGTAGCTATAAAAGGTTAACAAATTAATTCAATTTAATTTATAAATTAAATAAGATTAACTTATACATTAATTAAATTAGTAGAACTTGTATTCATCAAGACACCGTTAAGAAAGTAAAAGGTAAATGACAGGCCAGGAGAAGATATTTGCGAAATGTATCTGACAAAGGACTCCTATAAATTGATAAGAAAACATCTGAATCAATTTTTTAGAGGAGAGGAGGGGCAGAAGGCTTGCAGTGACCTTTACAAAAGAGGATAGCCAAAGGGCAAGGCATGATGAGAAGTCATTCAGTATCATTAGTCATCAAGGACATGCAAAGTAAAACCAAAATTGAGATACCACTACAAACCAAGACTCTCAACCCCCACTGTGGTGCAACCACTTTAGAAAACTGGCCGTATTTGCTACAGCTATACTTACATGTTCATCCTATGACCTAGCAGTGCCATTTCTAGGTATATACCCAATGTAAATGAGTGCTTATGTCCACCAAAAGACATGAATGAGAATGTTCATAGCAGTTTTATTCATAATGATCAAAAACTGGAAACAACTCAAATGTCCATCAGCATTAGAATGGATAACTATATTATGTTATATTCATATAATAGAATACTATTGTATGGAATGGAATACTACAACAAGGAAAAAGAACAACTACTGCTGCATGCACGCACTTGGATGAATATCACAAATACAGTGTTGATCAAAATAAGCCAACCACAAAAGGTTACATCTGTATGATTCTATTTGTATAAAGTTCATAAACAGGCAAAACCAACCCATGGTTACTTTTGATGGGGGGAGTGATAATGACTGGGAGGGAGCACAAGCAAACCTATTGGGATACCAGAAATGATCTATACCTTGATCTGTGTGGTGGCTAAGCAGATGTATACACATGTAAAAATTCACTGCTCTGCACCTAAGATTTATGTGTTTTATGTATAGATGTTATGTCAACATAAAAGAAAACTGAAGTGTTTTTTTCTGAACATAATTATTCAGCTCTGCTGATATGTACACATATTTCTAAGCCAAAGCTGCACTTTTGATCACTATAACTTTCTAGTAGGTTTGATATCTACAAAATAAGTTCAAGTCTTTTCTTCCAAAATTTTCTTGCACCTGTACGCTTCCAAGCTAAACTTTAGGATCAGTTTTTCAAATTCTTTAGAAAAAATCTACTGGGATTTTTATTGAGATTATGCGATATTTGTAGTTTATTTGAAGAGCACTTACATCTCTCCAGTATTGACTCTTTCCATCCAATCAACATGGTTCATTTATTCAGGAATTTTCAATCAAGTTTTAAATTATTCTTTATGTAGGGTTAGAACACGTTTTGGTATATTATGTATATGATGTATATTAAGTCATTATGGTTTCTGTTCCTATTATAGGAGAAATATTTGTCCCATTACTTCTCTAATCATTGCTGGTATATAAAAAGGCTCTTTTCCTCCCATCTGGCCACCTTGCTGAACTCCTTCATTCATTTTAGGAGTTTTCCATTCGATTCTTTTAATTTCTAGGTTGTGAGTAATGTATTAAAATCTTTTCTTCTTTATATGAGAATCTGACTTCTGATTAGTTTCCTAACTATGTTTTCCTGAAAACAGAAAGATGGTACGTGTAGATTATGTGACTAGGCAACTTTGCTTATAATAAAAATGATTCCTGGTTTGTAACTTTTGTCTGGACTGGGAGTCACCATGGCCTTAGGTTCCTTTTCTAACCCGCAAGTCCCTTGTGGGGACCCTGGAAACCATGCCTATGGAGTTGTCACCAAAGATATTTTCGCGAGGGTTGGGGGCATGAGGTTTTTAAATCAGAGTGACTGCCTGGTGTAGCTCTTGTCTTCCTGCACCTGAGCCGTCTGCTGAGTGGACTGCAGTAAAGATTCCCACTGCTAGGAATATCTACACTGCCTTGCTAGCATGTGTGGTTCCTGCCCTATGGCCTTGAATAGGCCAGGATGGTATGTGGCCCGCAGTGGTCTTGTGAATCTGAATTAGTTGAATCTAAGAAGACCCACCCCCATGGGCATTGCAGAGTGGTGGAGCAGTGGGCTAGACTTTCGGACCCTCGATGCAGTTTGACCAATGTACTGTGAGATAGAGGGGTGGGGAAGGAAAGCTGACAAGGCATTAAATGTCTGAGAGGGGGAGTCCATCTGCCTGTTCTCTGAAGTTGAAAACTCTGTGGCATATGACAAGAGATTAGGGCAGAAGCGGGCTGGAGTAAAACCAGATTCATACCAAGAGGAGACACTGCTCACTGTTTATGAAGGGGACCTGGGCCGAAACCCACTGCAGCTGAGCTACCGGGATAGGTTAATGTCTCGCTCGGAGGGTTGGAGGGGGGCTGCGAAGACAAAAGAATGAACCTGAAGACCCCATGCTTGTGATGGGCTGCCACCTGATAAAGCAGGTGGAACTGCCAAGTTGACTGCAATTCCACTCAAACTTGAATCTACATGGAGAGAGGTTTGAGAGCACCCAAGCAGACAAAGGGCTGTGCGGTGGCCAGCAGCTCCAGGCAGAGCTACAATGACAGCAGTTTAATATGGTTTGGGGTCACCAATACAAGGTTAAAGAAAGCTCTCCATGTGTGGCAAAGGGTAACCCCAGGCCACCTAAACAGCATCCTGGAGTCTGACAACAACTTTGGACCGAGAATGTTTGAGTCAATTTAAGGCTGCACTGGAGCCTGAGCAGTGTCCTCTGCTGCCATCGAGTGAAAATTTATGGGAATGCAAACATTTTCAAAAGCGACGCAGATTTTTAAAGCAATCATCGGTTATTGTAAAGGCCTAAGCTGTACTATTAGACTGGATAAAACTCTTGATTTGCACTTAGTGTATAGGGAAAAACTGCACTTTTTCTAAAAAGGTTAAATAAATTTCATTGTAGTATATTTGATTTGCTGAAAACTATGGTGTAATATCATTTGATATAAAATGCCTAGAATTCCCAGAATAAAGGGGGTATTTTAGGCATTATAAAGACAGATGGCCAAAGGTTATTCCAGTTGCATAGGACGTGGAGGGGACATCCTTACCCCACTGGTTAATACAAATCCTCGTGATCACAAAATGTGCTAACTTGTCCTTTTCTATGTTGAAAATGTCGGCCAAAGTCGTGGAGGTGGACTATGGGCAAAGGGTTAACAAACACTTCCGCATGAGACTCTAACCTTAGGTTATCTCCCTGAAAGTATGTGTCAACTATTTAGCTAGGCAACATTGCTTACAGTAAAAATGATCATTAGTAAATTGCATCTGGACTGGCGAACCTCTAACTACCTGATGGGGAAATGATTGTTTTGAGCTTCCTGCGTGTGAAACTCTTGTAACTAGGCACGACCCGTGCACAGACCCTGGAAGCTACGCCTGTGGAACTGTGAGATCGTCTCTGTGAGGCATGGGGCTTTACATCAAAGCACCTCTCGTAAAGGCCCCAGCGTGGATCTCGACTCCTTGCACCTACTGAATGAAGTGCAGCAAGGACCTCGCGGCAAAGAACACCTGAGGCTGCTCTGTGATTGCTGCGGCTCCTGCCCTGTAGCCTTCTAGCTGCGCCGAGGAGGCCTGGGTCGTCTTGTGAGTCAGCAAAGCCTAAGAAGACCACTGCGGGCCTTGCAGAGGTCATTACATCCACTGCCGAAAATGACTTTTTTTTCTTTTTCCTTTCCATAGCTATACTCATGTCCTTTTCATTTGTTATTTGTTATAGTTTGTTGAATGATAGTGAGCACAATGGTGGGAGGAGGGGTGCAGTGGGTGAGGAGGGGAGACAGAATGCCTTGTCCCTATATTTTATTTTTCCACTTTTTACTTGGAAATAATTTTGAACTTATAGAAAAGTTGCAAGAATACAAAGACCTCCTAGAAAGACTTCACAGAGATTCACTGTTAACATTTTTCCACATTTGCTTTATTTTTATTTTCTCTCTCTACATGTATGCATTTTTATTATCATTATTTGAGAGTAAGTTGCAGCCATCATATCCCTTTATCCTTATTATTTTATTGTGTATTTCCTAAAAAACAAGACATCTACTTACATTATCACAGCATAATTCTCAAATTGGGAATTAAAATGAATACAGTGCTATTACCTAGTTAACAGACCTGTGAAAATTTTTCCAGTTGTCCCAATATTGTTTTTTTTATAGCATATTTTTTCCCTGCCCCCGGATCCAGTCTTGTAGTCATCTCACTGCTTTTAGTTGTCATGTCTCTTTACTCTTCCTTAATCGAGAATAGTTCCTTAACCCTTTTTTATCTTTCATGACATGGGCATTTTGAAGAGCACAGGCCTATTGTTTTAGCAGAATTTTCTTCAGTTTGGATTTGTGTGATGTTTCCTTAAGGTCAGATTCAGGTTGAGGTCTCCACCCTTTAGGGAACTCCACTCTGGCCTTCCTCTAGCCACATCTCTCAAGCCTGGAGCCAAGGAGGCAAGCCCATTGGAACCTGCCCACTCCCACTTGGTCCAGAGAGTAAATATTTTAGGCTTTCCAGGCTATATGATCTCTGTCACAACTACTCAGCTCTGCTACTGTAACAAGAAAGCTGCCATAGATAATGTGTATATGAATGATCATGGCTATATTCAAATAAAATTTTATTTATAAAAACAGGTGGAGGGTGCATATTTGGCCCATGAGTCAGTTTGCTTGACCCCTCTTCTAATCCATGCCCCAGCTACCAAGAAGTCCAGAATTCCACGCCCAAACAGCCTCAGCCCCGTTCCCAGAGTAGGCCTGTGAGGGCCTCTCTTCCCCGGGTCTGCCATCGTGAGGCGTGGCATCTTGCCACTAAGGAGTGCGTTTCTCTAGGCTTGCGTGTGCCCAGGAGATGGCAGTTTTGAGGAATGTGGACAGATTTGAACGCAGAGGTGGGGCCTTCACAGTGTCAGAAAGAGCTGAGAGTGAGAAGAGAAGGGGCAAAGAGCTAGCCGGGTCGGCTCCCCTCCTCTCCTGGTGCAAGACTCCAAGGAGCCTAAGAATTACATTTGCATCTGGCCTTCCTGGTCAGTGTGAAGGGTTAGTTTATCCAGAGAAAAAGGAGTGACATTTGTTATTCAACCATTCGTTGCTTGATTTATATGTATATATATATTTGAACATTTAGCTATATGGTACGTGGTCTCTATTTGCACTTTGCCCCAGCCCCATAGTGCAAGGGCAGCCTGTGTGACAGCATGAACACTTCTCAGAACAGCCTCAGCGGGGCTGACTGGTCCCCACAGGTGTTCACCTGTGAAGGGAATCTGCAAACTGGCTCCTGGCTCCACTCTGCCCCGGGAGAATCAGGGGCGATCTGTGGCAAGGCCTCCCAGCCTTCCTTGCCTGCAGCCACTTGGGTTGGCAAAAGACCCCAGGTTCAGTGCTCAGCTTCTAAGCAACAGAACAAGGAAGATACTACCGGGCCAATTCCTCATTCTTCCCACTTTCTACTTCTAGACTGTCTTTTCTTTCTGGTTTATCTAACTGATTTCTTTGGACCTCTTGATATTTGAACAAACAAGTCCCCTGACAGACTTCAGACCCCTGGAGGTTTCTGCATCTCCCTCTCTGATTCATGTAACACACCCCCACCACGACTGCCACCACCCTTGCCATTGCCACACTGCCATCGCTGCCTCTGGTCAGCATGAGGCCTTAAGGCACCTGTCCCTTACCCAGAACACTCCAGAGCCAGGAGATGTTGTAGGGGTGCCATCTTACCAACACTAGTGCACACTCATGTTCAGACACTTTGGAATTCCAACCAAGTAAATAACACCAATATGGTACCCGGATCTCGTAAGTAGTGAGGTGTATCTGGAAAGATAAGCAATTCTTTAAAATGTTACCCCATGAAGTACCTTCAACTTTAAATATCTTTTAGAGGAAAGTAATGTATGTAAAGTATTAATCTAAATATCACTTCCAATAACATAATACTTTTGGTAAGGCATCCGATAACATCGAAATTTAAGAATTACTGCTATGCAATTTGCATAATTCCTATAATATGGTAGCATATAATTTACTGTTATGTAATTTACTATTATTTTGTTGATTTTTTTAACTTTTGTCCTAAAATTGTTTTCTATAAATATAAATTCTAAAAGTTGTTCCATTGTAATTTGTTTCTTTTTATAATGCTTTGACTCTCCAGAAAAAGGCTTTTTTTATGACAGTCTTTTGCAATAATATATTGATTAGTTACTCTATCATTTTTAAAAAAATTTTTATTGAGGTCATAATGGTTTATAACATTGTGAGATTCCAGTTGTACATTATTATTTGTCGGTCACCATATAAATGTGCCCCTTCACCCCTTGTACCCACCCCCCAACTCCCTTCCCCCTGGTAACCACCAAACTGTTCTCTCTGTCCATGTATTAGTTGATATTCCACATATGAGTGAAGTCATACAGTGTTTGTCTTTCTCTGTCTGGCTTATTTCACTTAACATAATACCCTCCAGGCCCATCCATGTTGTTGCAAATGGGACGATTTTGTCTTTTTTATGGCTGAGTAGTATTCCATTGTATATATATATACCACATCTTCTTTATCCAGTCATCTGTCGACGGACACTTGGGTTGCTTCCACTTCTTAGCTATAGTGAATAATGCTGCGATGAACATAGGGGTGCATAAGCCTCTTTGGATTGTTGATTTGAGGTTTGTTGGGTAGATACTCAATAGTGGGATAGCTGGATCATAAGGTATTCCTGTTTTTAATTTTTTGTGTGTGTGAGGAAGATCAGCCCTGAGCTTACCTCCATGCCTATCTTTCTCCACTTTATGTGGGACGCCACCACAGCATGGCCTGACAAACAGTGTGTCAGTGCACGCCCGGGATCCAGACCTGGGCCGCCAGTGGCCGAGTGAGCACACTTAACTGCTACACCACGGGGCCAGCCCTGTTTATAATTTTTTGAGGAATCTCCATACTGTTTTCCATAGAGGCTGCACCAGTTTGCATTCCCACCAGCAGTGGATTAGGGTTCCCATTTCTCCACAGCCCCTCCTACATTTGTTGCTTTTTGTCTTGGTGATTATAGCCATTCTAACAGGTATAAGATGATACCTTGGTGTGGTTTTAATTTGCATTTCCCTGATGATTAGTGATGTTGAGCATCCTTTCATGTGCCTGTTGGTCATCTGTATATCTTCTTTGGTGAAGTGTCTGTTCATTTCCTGTGCCCATTTTTTGATTGGGTTGTTTGTTTTTTTGTTATTCAGTTGTGTGAGTTCTATATATTTTATGGAGATTAATCCCTTGTCAGATTTATGGTTTGCAAGTATTTTTTCCCAGCTGGTGGGTTCCCTATTCATTTTGATCCTGGTTTCATTTGCCTTGTAGAAGCTCTTTAATCTGATGAAGTCCCACTTTTCTATTTTTTCTTTTGTTTCTTTTGTCTGAGTAGTCATGAAATTCAAAAAGATCCCTTTATGGCTGATGACGAGTAGTATACTACCTATATTTTCCTCCATGAGTTTTATAGTTTCAGGTCTCACCTTCAGGTCTTTGATCCATTTTGAGTTAATTTTTGTGTAATGCAAAAGAAGATAGTCTACTTTCATTCTTTTGCATGTGGCTGTCCAGTTTTCCCAGCACCATTTATTGAAGAGAATTTCCTTTCTCCACTGTATATCCTTAGCTCCTTTGTCAAAGATTAGCTGCCTGTAGATATGAGGTTTTTATTTCGGGACTTTCAATTCTGTTCCATTGATCTGTGTGTCTGTTTTTGTACCAGTACCATGCTGTTTTAATTACTATCACTTTGTAGTATGTTTTGAAGTCAAGGATTGTGATGCCTCCAACCTTGTTCTTCTTTTTCAGGATTGCTTTAGCTATACAGGGTCTTTTTTGCCCCATATGAATGCTAGTATTCTTTGTTCTATTTCTGTGAAGAATGTCCTTGGGATTCTGATTGAGATTGCATTGAATATGTAGATGACTTTAGGTAGTATGGACATTTAACAATGTTTATTCTTCCAATCCAAGTGCATGGAATCTTTTTCCATTTCTTTATGTCATCATTGATTTCACTCAGTAATGTCTTATAGTTTTCCTTGTATAGGTCTTTCACTTCCTTGGTTAAATTTACTCGTAGATATTTTATTCTTTTTGTTGCAATTGTAAATGGGATTGTCTTCTTGAGTTCTCTTTCTGTTAGTTCGTTGTTGGTATATAGAAATGCAACCGAGTTCTGTAAGTTGATTTTATACCCTGCCACTTGGCTGTAGTTGTTCATTATTTCTAATAGTTTTCCAATGGATTCTTCAGGGTTTTCTATATATAAGATCGCATCATCTGCAAACAGTGAGAGTTTCACTTCTTCATTGTCTACTTGGATTCCTTTTATTCCTTTTTCTTGTCTAATTGCTCTGGCCAGAACCTCCAGTACTGTGTTGAATAAGAGTGGTGATAGTGGGCACCCTTGTCTTGTCCCTGTTCTCAGAAGGATGGGTTTCATTTTTTCCCCATTGAGTATGATGTTGGCTGTGGGTTTGTCATATATGGCCTTTATTATGTTAAGGTACTTTCCTTCTATACCCATTTTGTTGAGAGTTTTTATCATAAGTCCATGTTGGATCTTGTCAAAAGCCTTCTCTGCATCTATTGAAATGATCATATAGTTTTTATTCCTCATTTTGTTAATGTGGTGTATCACATTGATTGATTTGTGGATGTTGAACCATCCCTGTGTCCCTGGTATAAATCCCACTTGATCACGGTGTATGATCTTTTTAATGTATTGCTGGATTCGGTTTGCCAATGTTTTGTTGAGGATTTTTGCATCTGTGTTCATCAACGATGTTGGCCTGTAATTTTCCTTCTTTGTATTGTCCTTGCCTGGCTTTGGTATCAGGGTGATGTTGGCCTCGTAGAATGTGTTGGGAAGTATTCCATCTTCCTCTATTTTTTGGAATAGTTTGAGAAGGATAAGTATCGAGTCTTCCTTGAATGTTTGGTAAAATTCTCTAGAGAAGCCATCTGGTCCTGGACTTTTATTTTTTGGGAGGTTTTTGATTACTGTTTCAATCTCTTTACTTGTGATTGGTCTATTCAGGTTCTCTATTTCTTCTTGATTCAGTTTTGGAAGGTTGTATGAGTCTAGGAATTTATCCATTTCTTCTAGATTGTCCAATTTGTTGGCATATAGTTTTTCATAGTATTCTGTTATAATCTTTTGTATTTCTGTGGTATCTGTTGTAATTTCTCCTTTTTCACTTCTAATTTTATTTATTTGAGCCTTCTTTCTTTATTTCTTGGTGAGTCTGGCTAAGGGTTTGTCAATTTTGTTTATCTTCTCAAAGAACCAGCTCTTTGTTTCATTGATCCTTTCTACTGTTTTTTAAATTTCATTTTCATTTATTTATGTTCTGATTTTTAATATTTCCCTCCTTTTGCTGACTTTAGGCTTTGTTTCTTCTTATTTTTCTAATTCTGTTAGGCATAGTTTGAGGTTGCTTATTTGGGCTTTTCCTTGTTTGTTAATGTGGGCCTGTATTGCTTTGAGTTTCCCTCTCAGGACTGCTTTTGCTGCATCCCATATGAGTTGGTACGGTGTATTTTCATTTTCATTTGTCTCCAGCTATGCTTTGATTTCTCCTTTAATTTCATCAATGATCCATTGGTGGTTTAGTAGCATGTTGTTGAGTCTCCACAGCTTTGTCACTTTCCCAGTTTTTTCCTTGTAGTTGATTTCTAACTTCATGGCATTATGGTCTGAAAAGATGCTTGTTATGATTTCAATCTTCTTAAATTTATATAAGTATGCCTTGTTTCCCAACATATAGTCTATTCATGAGAATGTTCCATGTGTGCTTGAGAAGAATGTGTAATCTGCTGTGTTTGGATGGAGTGCTCTGTATATGTCTATTAAGTCCATCTCATTTAGCTTTTGTTTAGGTCCATTATTTCCTTATTTATTTTCTGTCTGGGTTATCTGTCCATTGATGAGAGTGGGGTGTTAAGATCCCCTGCTACTATTGTGTTGTTGTTAATATCTCCTTTTAGGTTTGTCAATAGTTGCTTTATGTACCTTGGTGTTCCTGTATTGGGTGCATATATATTTAAAAGTGATACGTCTTCTTGGTGGAGTGTCCCTTTTATCATTATATATTGCCCCTCTTTGTCTCTCATTACCTGTTTTATCATGAAGTCAACTTCATCTGATATGAGTATGGCATCATCTGCTTTCTTTTGTTTGCCATTAGCTTGGAGTATTGTCTTCCATCCTTTCACTCTGAGCCTATGTTTGTCTTTAGAGCTGAGATGTGTTTCCTGGAGGCAGCATATTATTAGGTCTTGTTTTTTAATCCATCCCACCACTCTGTGTCTATTGATTGGAGAGTTCAGTCCATTTACATTTAGGGTACTTATTGATATATGGGGGCTTGTTATTTTATCGCTCTTTTTCTGGTTCTTTTGCATTTCTTTTGTTTCTTGTCCCATGTGTTTCAGACTACCAATTTAGTTTGGTAGTTCTGTATGGGAGTTCCCTTAGTTTTCTCTTTCTTTATCATGTGTGATTCTGTTCTGATTATTTGATCAGTAGTTACCATAGGTTCGTATAAAAAATATCTTGTATGTGATAGTCCATTTTTTGATGGACTCTTATTCCCTTAGACTAAGTTGATTCGATCCCTTTCCTCTTCCCCTTCTAAGTTATTGCTGTCATATCTTATTCCTTCTTGTGTTGTGAGTTTGTGTTTAACATGATGAGGTTATATTTATGCTTGGTGCTTGATCTTTTTTGTGTGTGTGTGAGGAAGATAGGCCCTGAGCTAGCATCTGTCAATCTTCCTCTTTTTTTTTTCTTTTTTTGTTGAGGAAGACTGGCCCTGGGCTAACATCTATGCCCATCTTCCTCCACTTTACATGGGACGCCTGCCACAGGCCACATGGCCTGACAAGCGGTATGTGGGTGTGTGCCCGGGATCCGAACTGGCAAGCCCCGAGTCACTGCAGTGGAGCACGTGCATTTAACCACTTGCGCCACTGGGCCAGCCCCTGATCTTTGGTTTTATATTGAAGTGTTTGCTAATATATTTTGATAGAGGACTGCAATTTTTCTGGTTTTATTGACCTATTTTCCTCCTTGTTCAAAACTTTGAATCCCCTTTCTCTTTTTTTCCTCAGGTATGCGGGCCTTCTTGAACACTTCTTGTAGTGGGGGTCTTGTGGCAATGAACTCCTTTAGCTTTTGTTTATCTGGGATAGTTATTATTTCTCCATCATATCTGAAGGATATTTTTGATGGATAGAGTATTCTTGGCTGAAAGTTCTTGTCCTTCAGAATTTTGAATATATCGTTCCACTCTCTCCTAGTCTGTAAAGTTTCTGTCAAGAAATCAGCTGAGATCCTGATAGGAAATCCTTTGTATGTTATTTATTTATTTATTTATTTTGGTCAGGCTGCCCTTAATATTTTTTCTTTGTCATTGACTTTTGCCACCTTTACTGCTATATGCCTTGGAGAGGGTATTTTTCTGTTGATATATTTAGGAGATCTATTGATTTCATTCACTGGTATTTCCAGCTCCTTCCCCAGGTTTGGGAAGTTCTCAGATATTATTTCTTTGAACAAGCTCTCTGCTCCTTTTTCCCTCTCTTCTCCCTTGGAATACCTATAATCCTTATGTTGGATTTCCTAGAGTTGGATATTTCTCGGAGAGTTTCTTCATTTCTTTTTAGTCTTAAATCTCTTTCCTCCTCCATCTGGAGCATTTCTGCATTGCTGTCCTCAATATTGCTAATTCTTTCCTCTATATTGTCGGCTCTGATGCTTAAGGTTTCCAAATGTGTCTTTATCTCCTCTATTGTATTTTTCATCTCTAAGATTTCTGATTGGATTTTTTTTTATGGTTTCAATCTCCTTTGTGAAGAAACTCCTGATTTCATTGAATTGTCTGTGTTTTCTTGTATTTCATTAAGCTTTTTTATGATGGCTATTTTGAATTCTCTGCCATTAAGATTATACATTTCTAGGGCCGGCCCCGTGGCTTGGCGGTTAAGTGCATGCGCTCTGCTGCTGGCTGCCCGGGTTCGGATCCCAGGCATGCACCGATGCACCACTTCTCTGGCCATGCTGAGGCTGGGTCCCACATACAGCAACTAGAAGGATGTGCAGCTATAACATACAACTATCTACTGGGGCTTTGGGGGAAAATAAATAAATAAAATTATAAAAAAAAGATGATACGTTTCTGTGCTTTCTGGGTTGACTTCTGGGTGCTTGTCATTTTCCTTTTGGTCTGGAGATTTATTATATTTTTGCATGGTGCCTGTCAGTGTTGGCTTACTTTTCGTCATAGTGAAAATATATGGTCGCAGTTTCCTCTTGCTGCTGCTGGTTGGGAGTCAGGGGCCATGTATTCTGGCCTGCCTCAATCTGCAGGCACTCTCGTCACCCCTGGCTGATCTGAGGCATGGCTGAGTGGAGGCTGCTGGGGGGGTAAGTGTGGGAACAGCTGGAGCTGGAGTGTGGGAACAGCTGAGACTGGAGTGCAGCTAGGCTGAAGCAGCTGGGGCTTGGGTGCAAGTGGGTTGAAGCAGCTGCAGCTGAAGTGCCGCTCGGCCAAAGAAGCAGGGGCTGGAGTGCCACTGGGCCGAAGAAGCTGGACCTGGAGTGCACTGAGCTGAAGAAGGAGAAGCTGGGGTGCCACTGGGCCAAAGAAGCTGGAACTGGAGTGCTGTGGGCTGAAGTTGCTTGTGCCAAGTCAGCTGGAGCCTGCGCACAGGCCAAGCCAAAGCCACTGGAGCCAGGGAATGGGGGGCGGTCCAGCTGAAGGAGCTGGGGCCGTGACATGAGGAAGCCAGGAAAGCTGCGGCTGTGGCTTGGTCCAGCCAGAGCAGCTGGGGCTGTGGCCTGGTGGGGCCTGAGCTGCCACTGCCTCTGGTGCGGGGGCACAGGCTCGCCTTGCTGGTGGTTGGGCCCGGGCACCTGGGGACCACTGCCTGTGGAGGTGGGGCATGGTCACACTGCCCCTGCTGGTGGGGCCTGGGCTCCTGGGGGCTGCTGATTCTGGGGATGGGGCTGAGCTGAAGCACCACTGTGCTGAAGCGCCAGTCAGGTGGGCCAGGTGGGGGAGGGGCACTTACTTTCTCCTCCACTATCTCAGAGGTTTCTCACCTCGCTGTCACTCTCTGCTCTCCTGAGGGGCTAGCTGGTTGAAACTACTCTCACAACAGTCCAGCTCCCTCCGTAGGGGGATCCCCTCAGGCCATGAGGGGTCTTGGAGAGCTCCGGGTTTTCACGCAGTGAGCCGCCCCTGCCCCTCCTCTGAGAGCTGTGTGGTCTCAGTCTCTGGGACGCAGTCCTTGGGGAAGGAAAGGAGCTCCTCTAACCTCCTTCCAATTCCTCTGGGGATTCCAGCACCTCTGTCCTCGGGTGTATGGTTGCCTGAATGCCTCAGATGTCGCCTGTGTTGTGTGAATAGCTTCTGTTGGAATATGAATGCCCTTTTTGTTGTGTCTTAGAGGGGGAGAGTTCAATGGGGGAAGATCACTCCACCATGATGCTGACATCACTCAGTTGTCTTTTCATTTTTATCCTCATTTCCTTTGTCTTGCAGAAGCCCTTTAGTCTAATGAAGTCCCACTTGTTTATTTTTTCTTTTGTTTCCCTTGTCTGAGTAGACATGGAATTTGAAAAGATCCCTCCAAAACCTATCTCAAAGAGTGTTCTGCCTATATTTTCTTCTAGGAGTTTTATAGTTTCAGGTCTTACTTTTAAGTGTTTGATCCATTTTGAGTTAATTTTTGTGTATGGCAAAAGATAATGGTCTACTTTCATTCTTTTGCATGTGGCTGTCCAATTTTCCCAGCACCATTTGTTGCAGAGACTTTCCTTTCTCCATTCTATGTTCTTAGCTCCTTTGTTGAAGATTAGCTGTCCATATATGTGTGGGTTTTTTTCTGGACATTCAATTCTGTTCCATTAATCTGTACGTCTGTTTTTGTACCAGTACAATGCTGTTTTGATTATTATACCTTTGCTGTATATTTTGAAGTTAGGGATTGTGATGCCTCCTGCTTTGTTCTTTTTTCTCAGGATTGCTTTAGCTATTTGGGGTTTTTGTTGCCCCAATGAATTTTAGTATTCTTTGTTCTATTTCTGTGAAGAATGTCATTGGAATTCTGATTGGAATTACATTGAATCTGTAGATGGCTTTAGCTAGTATGGACATTTTAACCACGTTTATTCTTCCAATCCATGTGTATGGGATATCTTTCCATTTCTTTATGTCATCATTGATTTCTTTCAACAATGTCTTATAGTTTTCATTGTATAGGTCTTTCACCTCCTTGGTTAATTTTATTCCTAGATATTTTATTCTTTTTGTTGCGATTGTAAATGAGATTGTATTCCTGAGTTCTCTTTCTGTCAGTTCATTATTAGAGTATAGAAATGCAACTGATTTTTGTAAGCTGATTTTGTACCCTGCAACTTTGCTGTCATTGTTGATTATTTCTAATAGTTTTCTGATGGATTCTTTAGGGTTTTCTATATATAAAATCATGTCATCTGCAAACAGCGAGAGTTTCACTTCTTCATTATCTATTTGGATTCCTTTTATTCCTTTTTCTTGTCTAATTGCTCTGGCCAGAACCTCCAGTACTGTGTTGAATAAGAGTGGTGATAGTGGGCACCCTTGTCTTGTCCCTGTTCTCAGAAGGATGGCTTTCATTTTTTCCTCATTGAGTATGATGTTGGCTGTGGGTTTGTCATATATGGCCTTTATTATGTTGGGATTCTTTCCTCCTATACCCATTTTGTTGAGACTTTTTATCATAAAGGATGTTGGATCTTGTCAAAAGCCTTCTCTGCATCTATTGAGATGATCATATAGTTTTTATTCCTCATTTTGTTAACGTGGTGTATCACGTTGATTGATTTGCGGATGTTGAACCATCCCTGTGCCCCTGGTATAAATCCCACTTAATCATGGTGTATGATCTTTTTAATGTATTGCTGGATTCTGTTTGCCAATGTTTTGTTGAGGATTTTTGCATCTGTGTTCCTCAATGATATTGGCCTGTAATTTTCCTTCTTTGTATTGTCCTTGCCTGGCTTTGGTATCAGAGTGATGTTGGCCTCATAGAATGAGTTAGGAAGTATTCCATCTTCCTCTATTTTTTGGAATAGTTTGAGAAGGATAGGTTTTAAATCTTCCTTGAATGTTTGGTAAAATTCTCCAGAGAAGCCATCTGGTCCTGGACTTTTATTTTTTGGGAGGTTTTTGATTACTGTTTCAATCTCTTCACATGTGATTGGTTTGTTCAGATTCTCTATTGTTTCTTGATTCAGTTTTAGATGGTTGTATGAGTCTAAGAATTTATCCATTTGTTCTAGATGTCCAATTTGTTGGCATATGGTTTTTCATAGTATTCTTATAATCCTTTGTAATTTTGTGGTGTCCATTGTAATTTCTCCTCTTTCATTTCTAATTTTATTTATTTGAGCCTTGTCTCCTTTTTCCTTAGTAAGTCTGGCTAAAGGTTTGTCAATTTTGTTTATCTTCTTAAAGAACCAGCTCTTTGTTTCATTGATCTTTTCTACTGTTTTTTAATGGTGACAAAGGGGCCATACTAATGTAAGGTGCTAATCACAGGAAAAATTGGGTGTGAAGTACATGGGAACTCTGTATTATCATCACAATTTTCTGTAAATCTAAAACTATTCTAACATTAAAATTTTATTTAACAATTTTTTAAAAATAAAGACAGGGCTCCCTGATATCAACAAGCCTCGTGAAAATGCATTCATTAATAATCAGTGGAAGCACCCCCCACATGCTTGTGCATGCACACACACACACACACACACACACACACAACTCAGGCACAAGGAGGGAGCCCAGGATCTGACTCTGACATCACAATGAACAGAATCCAAAAAGCAATTACACTGCCAAGTATTATGCTAAAACAATTATTGAAATTGCTAGTCGAAAACAGTTAATGGAATAATTAAGACAGATTGACCTAAAAGCTGATTTAAAATTAACCTGACGCGTGCATGCTATCTAAATAATGACTCTCTCTTATGAGCTAGCCTCTCATTAAAATCAAATTCCACTGGGAGAAATTACACACTTGCACCGTGATTGGGAAGAACAGGCCGCGTTCACTCAACCACTGATGGAACTGGAGGGTCATCAGACGAGGTAAATGGAAATGAGTGTCCTGTCCTTCCAGGTGCGCTGCTATCTGTCTCAGTAACAAGCCACCTCCCTCCCATTTTTCCCTTTGGAAATGATGGAAACTCATTAAAATTGCGTCAGCTCATGACCCCAAACCACTAGGTGCCTGAGTGGGCACATCTGAAGCTTCCAAAGGGAAAGATCGGAAGGGAGTGACCGTGGGCTTGGGTCCCGTGGACGCACTGAGGGCAGGGAAGGGAGCTGAGCAGCTCTGAAAATGAGGCCCCTCAAGCACTCTAGGAAACTCGATGGCTTCCACCCCTCGTTTCTCTAAAGGTGAGAAAACCCACGCTTGTTGGAGACCAAACTCCAGGCGGGTGGCAGAGGCAGGAGCTCTTTTCAGCGCAATGCTTTTCCCCGCCCAGCACCTTCTCCTTTCCACTGCCGTATCCAGATGGAAAGAACTCATGGTGAGGTTTGTAGGTCTACAGGCCTGGATCACACCTTGCTCCTGAGTTTAGCCCAGGGGTGTCCCAGTCTGAGTGAGCAGTTTTCGCTTGTCCCCATATCCCTAGCCGGCTGCCTGCCACTGGCCAACCTAGGATCCTGTGGTGTGTGCGCCTATGTGGGGGGACGCACCTGAAAAGGCCCGCCCTGCTGGAGGAGGGTCATGGCCACCCCTCCCTCCAAGGGCCCTGGCTCCTGGCAAGAATGTCTCAGCTGATGTCTGGAACACAAGGGTGCAGGCTCCTTGTTCCTTGTAAACCCCTGGAGTTACCTTGATAACATTTTTTTAAATGGATCCCCTGCTCAGCATTTTTATGAGATAACAATTTCCCCCATTAAAATTATTCAAGTTTAGTAATAACATATTATTGGGACAAGCAGGAAATCACAGGATGCTCCAAAACGATCCATTACTTGGAAGATTTTAAAATTCTAATGAGAGAAACCACTCTCTCTCATTGTTCATCCTCTTGGCCATCAGCAGGATTAGTCTGGGAGAAGGACAAGGCAGGAATTGGCTGCATTCCTTATTTATCCCTCTGATTTCTCCAGAGATTTTCTTTTCTTCAAAGAGACATCTCTCGGCTCTGCAGGGCTTGTCAGTGGTGAAGTCAGGCGACTCTGAGACTGTGCAGAGCAGGAGGATGAGAACAGGGGAGGGAGAGGAGGAAGAGCTGGGACCATCACTTCCCATCACAGGCTGAGGCTGAGTTAATCTCCACCTAGGTCAGGATCCCAGGAATCGGATGTCATCAGCCTTGTCACACCGTGGGGGTTGAGAACAGAGAACAGCCAAGGCGCCACGGACACTTTCAGAGAAATAAACAAAGTGAGAGGACACCACTGGGAGCCAGTTTGAAAATGGTCACTAATGTGAAATAATAAGACACACTTTTCAGAAAAGTGAAGACAATTCTTTTGGTTCTCAGACTCGCACACACCGTGTGTTCTTCAGGAGCAGACTGAAGCCGTTGACTTCTAGGGTGATTGTGAAAGGAATCTTGGCTCCATCACTGTTTCTGAATAAGTCAGAACAGTCCAGCACTCACTCCTTGACAATGCAGAAGATGACCAGCGTCCAGGTGCTGTGGGGTCGAGACCTCTATCACTCAGGGCATCGTGCCAGGCAGAGGGAGCTAGCCTGGTGGCCAATAGACCTTTATCACATGTGGGATTTGCAAATATTTTCTTCCATTTTGGATTGTGGATTATCTTTTTTTTCTTCTTAATATTCTCCTTTTATGCACAAAAGTTTTTCATTTTGAAGAAGTCCAATTTGTCTAATTTTTCTTTTGTTGCTTGTGCTTTTGGTGTTATATCTAAGAAATCATTGCCAAATTCAAGTCACAAAGATTTACTCCTATGTTTTCTTCTATGAGTTTTATAATATTGGCTCTTTTATGTAGGCCTTGGATCCATTTTGAACTCATTTTGTGGATGGTGTGAGGTAAGGGTCCAGCTTCACGCTTTTACATGTGGGTGTCCAGTTGTTCCAGCACCTGTACTAACTGTTTGTGGGTTTCTTCGGATTTTTCCTCATGTGTGATTTTATCTGCATAAAGAGGCATAAAGAGGCAACTCTACTGCATTTCCAATTGTTGTGATTTTTATTTTTATTTCATTTCATACTGTCTGTGCCTTTATATTTAAAGTGCAATTTTTGTAGATAGTATACATTTGGGTCTTATTTTTATATCCATCCCAAGAATCTCGGCCTTTAACTGAACTTTTCAGTCCACTAATGTGTAAAATGATGAGCAAACAAGATGGTGGGATAGGAGTTTCCAGCACAGGTTGTTCAGCAACAGCCTTGAACAAAAAGAACAAAGTTGGAAGCATCACACTTCCTGACTTCAAAATATACTACAAAGCTATGGGGGCTGGCCCGGTAGCATAGTGGTTAAGTTCGCCTGCTCCACTTCGGAGGCCCAGGGTACACAGGTTCAGATCCTGGGCGCAGACCTACACACTGCTCATCAAGCCATGCTGTGGTGGTGAACCACATACCAAAAATAGAGGAATATGGGAACAGATGTTAGCTTAGGGCTAATCTTCCTCATCAAAAAAAAAAATATATATATATATATATATACTATATATATATATTTATATATATTTATATATGTAGTATATATATATATATATATACTACAAAGCCATAGTAATCAAAACAGCATGGCACTGGCATTAAAACAGACACATAGATCAATGGAACAGAAGAGAGAACCCAGAAATAACTCCATGCATTTATGGTAAATTGATCTTTGACAAAGTTGTCAAGAATACACAATGGGGAAAGGATAGTCTCTTTAACAAATAGTGTTGGGAAAACTGGTTTTCCACACATGGAAGAACTGAACCCTTACCTCACTCCGTAGGTAAAAATTAACTCAAAATGGATTAAAGACTTAAATTTAAGACCTGAGACCATAAAACTATTAGAAGAAAATATAGGAGAAAAACTTGAGTTGGTCTGGGCAATGTTTTTTTTGGACATGACCCCAAAAGCAGTGGCAAAAAAGTAAAAGTAGACTAATGGGATGCATTCAAACTAAAAAGCTTCTGCACAGCAAAGGAAATCATCAACAGAGTGAAGAGACAACCTACAGAATGGGAGAAAATATTTGCAAACTGTAATCTGATGAGGGATTAATATCCAAAATATATAAAGAACTCATACAACTCAATAGCAAGAAACAAGTAACTCAGCTGAAAAATGAGCAAAGGATATGAATAAACATTTCTCAAAAGAAGACATACGAATGGCCAACAGATACATGAAAAGGTGCTCAACATCACTAGTCATCAGGGAAATGCAAATCAAAACCACAATCAGATGTCACCTCACACCTGTTAGAATGACCATGATCAAAAAAAACAAAAAATAACATGTCTTGTTGAGGATGTGGAGAAAAGGGAACCCTTGTGCACCATTGGTGGAAATGTAAATTGGTGTGGCCACTGTGGAAACCAGTATGCAGGTTCCTCAAAAAATTAGCAATAGTATCAATAGAACACCTTGGTATGATTGATAGAACCAATCATTGTACATAAAACAGATCTGCACATATATGATAAATAAAAGAACGTAAGGGAAAAAATTAACAGTAGAACTACCACGTGATCCAACAATCCCACCCCTGGGATATATCCAAAGGAAATGCAATCAGTATTTCAAAGAGATATCTGCACCCCCATGTTCACTGCAGCATTAATCACAGTAGCCGAGATACGGAAACAACCCAAGTGTCCGTTGACAGATGAATGGATAAAGAAGATGTGGTACATATACACAACAGAATATTATTCAATCATGAGAAAGAAGGAAATCCTGCCATTTGTGACAACATGGACGAGCCTGGAGGACATTATGCTAAACGAAACAAGCCAGACAGAGAAAGACAAATATGATATAATCTCACTTATACGTGGAATCTAAAAAAACAAAAAGACACATGGAACTCATAGAAGCAGAGATTAGAACGGTTACCAGGGGCTGGGGTTGGGGGGGGAGATGGTGGTCAGGGGTACAAAGATGCAGTGACATGGGTTGAATAAGTCCAGAGATCTAACGTACAGCACGATGACCACAGTTAATACTACTGTGCTGAATACTTGAGATCCGCTAAAAGAGTAGCTGGGTGCTCTCATCACAAAAAAATGGTAACTGTGTAAGGAGATGAAGTGTCAATTAGCTTGACTGCAGTAATTATTTCACTAAGTATATGTACATCAAGTCAGCATTAGATACTTTAAAATATATAATTTTTATTAAAAATATATAAAATTAAAAATAAATAGCTATTGACATAGTTTTGGGTCTGTAATTTTATTTCTTTTTTCTATTCGTTTCCTCCAGTGTTTTCCCCTTTATTTGTCTTTTTAAAACTTTCCTACTGGTTTTTTCAAAGGAAGTAATGGAGGCATGATTCACATGCCATAAAAGTCAAGTTTTTTTATTTTACAGTACTATTTGTTATGAACACATACATTCATAAACCACCACAGAAATCAAGACAGAAAACAGCTCTGCTGCTCCCAAAATTCCCCGTCTGCCCCTTGTGACAGCCCCTCCTCCCCACTAGCCAACACTGATCTGCTCCCTATCAGTAGTTCTGCTTCTTCCTGAATCTCACAGGGGTGGGATCACACACTGTGTAACAACTTTTTGAGATTTACCTTCTTTACTTAGCAGATTGTATTTGATATTCATCCATTTCGTCTCACATATAAAATGCTTATTCCTTTTCATTACTGAATAATATTCCATTGGATGGATGTGCCACTTATTTACTAGCTGAAGACCGTTTATATCTACAGATTGTCTGTTTGGGTTGTTTCCAGTTTTTGGAAATTGTGAATAAGTCTGCTATAAACATCAACATACAGATTTTTGTGGGAACGTAACTTTTTGATACTCTTTGACATATATGCAAGAATAAGATTACTGGATCAGAAAGATTACATGGTCAACATTTCTTTAACTTTACAAGCAACTCTCAAAAGGTTTTCCAATATGGCTGAAACATTCTGCTTTCCCAGCAGGAGTGTACGAGCATTCTGGTTGCTCTGCATCCTTGCCAGTACTTGATATTGTTGCTAATTTTTTAAGCCATTCTGAAAGGTGCACACATGTATCTCATTATGATTTTAACTTGAATTTCTCTGATGACTGATGATGTTGAGCATTTTTTCCTGTACTTTCATTCCATTTGTGTATCATTTTTGCTGAAGTGCCTCTTCAAATCTTTTGCCAATTTTTTACGAGGTTGTTTGTTTTGTTATTCAGATTGAAGAGTTCTTCATATGCACTGAATAAAAAGCCTTCACAGATATGTGTTGCAGAAATGGTTTCTCCCAGTTTTTGACTTGTTTTCCTTCTCTCAACAGTGTCTTTTGAAGAGAAGAAGTTCTTAGTTTTGATAAAGTTTAACTAAACAAAATTTGTTATGGGTGTGCTTTTGGTTTCACACCTGAGAAATCTTTGCCTAATCCAAGGTTATGAATATTTTCTCCTAGAAGATTTATAGTTTTAGATTTTACACTTACTGCTATGATTCACTTTGAGTTAATTTTTGTATGTGGCATGAGACATGGGTCCAAGGATTTTGGGGTTTTGTTTTGTTTTGTGTTATATGTTATGGTGGATATTTTTGCATATGAATATTCAATTTTTCCAGTGCTACTTTTTGAAAATACCATTCTTTCTCCATTAAGTTATTTTTGCAACTTTGTTAAATATCAATTGTTCATACACGTGTGGTTCTGTTTCTGGATTCTCTCTTCTGTTCCACTGATCTGTGTGTTTATTCGTTCACCAGCACACTATTGATTATCGTAATGTTATAATATGCCTGGAAAGCAGGTAGTTTAAGGCCTCCAACTTTGTTCTTCTTTTTCAAAATTGTTTTGGCTATTCTAATTACTTTGCCTACTCAAATAAAGTGTAGAATCAACTTCATAGTTTCTACCAAAAATACGCTGGAATTGTAATTGGTATAGATCAACTTAAGGCGAATTAATATTTAAAATACCGAGTCTTCCAATCCACAAACACAGTATATTTCTGCTGGGGTCTGAATGCTTATGTCCTCCCAAAATTCACATTTTGAAATCCTAACCCCCAAGGTTGAGAGTGTTAGAAGGTGGGGCCTCTGGGTGGTGCTTGTGTCATGTGGGTCGAGCCCTCATGAACAAGATTAGTGCCTTTATAACAAAAGAGGCTCCAGAGAGAGCCCTTGTCCCCTCCACCGTGTGAGGACACAGCAAAATGGCACCGGCTATGAACCAGGAAGTGGGCTGTCACCAGAATGTGACCATGCTGGCTCCTTGATCTTGGACTCACAGCCTCCAGAACTGTGGGAAATACATGTCTGTTGTTTATAAGCTATCCAGTCTGTGGGTTTTGTTATAGCAGCCCGAATAGACTAAGATCATTTCCCTGCTTATTGAAGTTTTCTTTTACTTCTTCCATCAGTGTTTTGTAGTTTTCAGCATAGAGATTCTACAGACATATTATAGGATTTATTCCTAAATATGTTATGATTTTTGTTGCTATTGTAAGTTGCACTTTAAAAATGTCAATTTCTGGGGTCCGGCCTGGTGGCGCGTTGTTAAGTTCGCATACTTCACTTCCACTGCCCTGGGTTCTCGGGTTCGGATCCTGGGCATGGATCCACACACTGCTCATCGAGCCATGCTGTGGCAGCATCCCATACAAAGTAGAAGAAGATTGGCACAGGTGTGAGCTCAGGGACCATCTTCCTCAAGCAAAAGAAAAAACATGTCAATTTCCAATCATTTATTGCCACCGTATAGAAATACAAATGATTTTCGTATGTTGACTTTGTATCCTATGACCTTGTTACACTCATTTATGAATTCCAGTAGCCTTTTTTTTGTTATATTCTTAAGGATTTTTTACGCAGACAGTCATGTCATCTGTGAAAAAAGACAGTTTTACTTCTTCCTTTCCAATCTGTATGACTTTTATTTGATTGTCTTGCTATTTCACACCAACTAAGAATCCAGTGTTGTGTTGACTGGAGACAATGAGAGTGGATGTCTCTGCCTTGATCCTGACTTACAGGGGAAGCCTTTAGTCTTACTGTCTGTGATAACTGCAGGTTCTCATGGATGCCTTGTATCAAGTTAGAGAAGTTCCCTTTACTTCTACTTTCCTGGACTTTTATAAATGGATGTAGAATTTCTTCAAATGCATTTTCTGCATGTCGCATGATTTTCTTCTTTAATCTGGTGATGTGGTAGATTACATTGTTTTATTTTTTGCCCTATTGGCTATTTTTTTTTCAGTCATTTATCCAGGGTTCACAATCTCCATCTCTAACTTTTCCTGTTCCGCTTACAATGAACATTTTAGTCCTTCAGGTAAAATATGGAAATATTGCAACCATATTGGGCCACCCCGCCCATCCTTTATGCTGTAGTAACTGTATGTACTGCATCTACATATCTTATGAACCTCAGAAGAAAATATTATCATATTTTAAAGACTTTATTTTTTTAGAGCAGTTTTTGTTTCACAACAAAATTGAGTGTTTGGTACATATATGCCCTGCTCCCATATGCACAGCCCCCCTAGTATCAACATTGCCCATCGGATGGTGTATTTGTTACAGATGACCAACCTGCACTGACATGTCATCATCACCCAAAGTCCACAGTTTACACCAGGTTCACTCTCGCTGTTGTGCATTCTGTGGGTTTGGACAGATGTCTAATGACATGTATCCACCATTATTGTGTCATACAGAATAGTTTCACTGCCCTAAAATCCCTCTATGCTCACCTATTCATCCTTCTACCCTCCCCATAATATTACAGTTTTTACTTTAAGTTGTGTGTATTATACAAAAGTTAGAAGGAGAAAGCAGAAAAAATGAGTAGCCTTTGACATTTACCTAGATAATTACCATTTCTGAAGCTACTTATTCCATTCTGAGGATCTGAGATTCCTTTTCTGGTATAATTTCCCTTCTCCTAAAGAATTTCCTTTAACATCTTCTATTGTAGAGATTTGCTGGTAATAATTTCTTTTAGTTTTTCTAAATCTGAAAATGTTGTCTTTCAACAGTGATTTTCGAAGGATATCTTTGCTGGATATACGATTCTGGATTGACAGGTCTTTTTTTCTCTCTCTCAACACTTTAAATCTCTTTTCTCATTCTCTTCTGGTCCCCATAGTTTCTGATGAGAAGTCAGCTATTAATCAAATCATTACTCCCCTCTGTGTGAAGTGTCATTTTTCTCTGTTGCTTCCAACATTTGCTTTTCAGCCTTGGTATCCAGCTGCTTGATCTGATGTGTGTCTATGTGGGACTGTCTTCATTCTGCTTGGTGTTAGTTGAGCATCATATTTGCAAATGTCTATCTTCCATCACTTGGATAATTCCAGCCACTATTTCTTCAAGTATTTTTGTCTGCACTTTCTCTCTCCCCATTCCTTCTTTGAAGCCAACCACATGTATGTTAAAGTTTGATCTTCCCTAAGAGTGACTGAGGCTTTGTTATTTTTCCACCCTTTTTTCATTCTATTTTCCATGTTAATTTCTATTGCTCTACTTAAATTCCATGTAAAGAATTTGTTATTTCTAATATTGTATTTTCCAATTCTAAAATTTTCTTTTTAAAATTTTTCTGCTGAGATTTCCTACTCTTTCATTTGCTGCAAGCATATTTGTTTACCTTCACGGAGGATAGTTATGACAATCACTTTAAAATCTTTGTTTAATACTTATGCTTTCAGCCAAGGTGAAATAACAGGGAACAAATTTACCCTTCTTCCCACAACAACTGAAAATCTTGGGGAACATATATCAAACAGTAGTTTTCACACAGTGGGTCTCAGGCAGCAGAGTTCAGTGATCCCTGAGAGACCTGGAACTGACAAGGTGGGCCCTGTGATGGTCCTGCTGCCTGGAGAGAGAATTCCAGGCTCCAGCACAGGGAAGGAGAACCCAGGTGGACCCCTGAGCTCTCCCTGAGTTGAAGAGATGGCACTGGGTGTCCTGGGAGGCTGAGGTGACTAGAGCACATACAGAAGACCACCCAAGAAGAGAGAACTGCAGCAAGAGAGAACGTCACAGATTCTCAGTGGGCCCACTGCATCTTCCACTGAGTACTGACCAGTGCACCCATGTGAGGAAACTACCCAACACTACAGAATCAAACACCAAAAAATTAGAGGAAATAATTCTTGGAGCTCACACAGACAGGAAGGGTTTGGGTTCAACAAGTCCACACATGGCTTAGGAAAGCCCCATAACTCACAGGAGATTGTGTCCAGTATTCAGAGTGGCCTCAGTGGTGGAACACAGTCAGCCTTGGACTAAAGTTTACTCAGATCCCACCTAACAAAGCTTAGAATCAGCCTGAATGTTTCAAATTGTTTCAAAGTAACACAACTCTGTCCCAGGAAACAGCTCAAGAATATTTTTAGGAGTACAAACTATCCAGGTTCCAACAAGGAAAAATACTCAACGTCTACCAGCCAACCAAAAATTACCTAGTATGCAAAAAAGCAGGAAAACACATCATGTAATGAGGAGACAAATCTGTCAATTGATACTGATCACAAATAGCACAGATGACGTAATTCATAGACAAAGATGAGATGCTATTACTGTCATCATATTCCACATGTTCAAGAAGTTAGAGACAAGACTGACAATGTAGGGGGTCGGGAGTGGGTGAAATAGGTGAGGGGATAAGAGGTACAAACTTCCAGTCATAAAATGAATAAGTCATGGGGATGGAATTACATGATGGGGAACATAGTCAACAATATTGTCATAACTTTGTATGGTGACAGATGGAACTAGATTTATCATGGTGATCACTTTATAATGTATATAAATGTCAAATCACTATGTTGTGCACCTGAAACTATCATAATATTGTATGTCAATACTTCAGTAAAAAAAAGAAAAGGCTGATGATGTTAAGTAGAAATATGGAAGATATGAAAAAGACCCAAAAACTTTTAGAGATGACATGTCTGTAACTAAACATCTGTAATGAAAAACTTACTAGATCAGATTAAGAGCAAATTAGTCAAAAGATTAATGAACTTGAAGACATATAATAGAAACCATTCAAAATAAAATACAGAGAGAAAATGGACCAAAGAAAATGAGCAGAAAGTTAACTGCAGGACAACTTCAAATGACCTAAAATATGTGTAATCAGAAAGAGAAAGAGAAGAAAACAGAAAAATCAATTTGAGGAAATAATGACTGAAAATTTTCCATATTTTATTTAAAAAAAAACTATAAACCCACATATCCAAGACACTTAATGAACCCCAAGTCTAAGAAGTATGAAGACGGCACATCATAATTAAATTGCTTAAATAGTGTGATAACAAGATAATCATGAAATCAGACAGGAGATAAAAAGACCTGCTGAGTGCAGAGGAACAAAGGTTAAGATGAAGGCAGATCTCTTACTGGAACTGAGGCCAGAGCAGAGTGGAGCAAGGTCTTCAGAGTATTGAGAGAAAAAGCTGCTAATTTATGATTCTATGCCTGGCAGCAAAGAGTACAAATAAGATAAAATATCAACTTTCTCAGACACAGAAGAGCTGAGATAATTCACGGTCACCAGCGGATCAGCGTTGAGAGATGCTGAAGGAAAATGACACAATATGGAAACCTTATGTGAAGAAAGGGATAGAGAGCACTTTCTGTGGGGTATGTAACACTTCGAATAAAACGTATGACAACATGGACACGGAGGCTGCAGTGGGGGTGGGAAAGCAAGGTTTTGATGTCGTTCAGTCGTCATGAAGTGGTCTGATATTATTTGACGATAAACTGTGATAAGTTAAAGATGTGTATTGTAAACCCTAAGGCGTGCACACACACGCACACACACAGCAAAGACTTATCCAGAATAAGCCAAAAAAGATGATTAAATGGAATCATAAAAAATACTTAAATTATCCAAAAAAAAGCAGTCTAAGAGGAAAAAGGAAACAAAAAACTGATTGATCAAATAAGAAACAAATTGCAGGATAGATTCAAATCTAACTATTATCAGCAGTAACATTAGATGACAGTGGTCTAAAAACTCCATTTAAAAGGCATAATTTGTCAGATTGAATAAGAAAGCAAACTCAACTATATGCTGCCTACCCCAAACCCACTTTAAATATAAAAACACAAATAAATTAAAAATAAAGAGATTGAAAAAACATGCCATGCTAACACTAGTTGAAAGAAAGCTGGAGAAGCTATACTAATACTAGATAAAGCAGATTTCAGGTGCAGTGAATATGACCAGGAATAAAGGAGGTCGTTGTGAAATCCAAAAGGGTCCATTATCAAGAAGACATAATACAGATTGTTTATGCACCTAATAACCGAGCTTCATGGCACATGAAGAAAAATCCTTATCTGCCAGTTCCAACACCTGGGTCATCTTGGGATCTATCTCAGTTGATACTCTTTTCTCTTAATAATGTGTCCCATTTACTTGACTTTTGGATGTTGGGTGATTTTGCACTGTGTCCTGGACATTATGATTGTGGTGTGGTGGAAATCTTGGATTCTGTTATTTTCCACCAATGACTGTGTCTCTTGGTTCAGCAGGTAGTGATCTCAGCTGGTCTTGAACCGCAAACTGGCTCCTAGCTACAGCTCCAGCCTCAGTTCAGATCTTCTGTTGTTAGCGGGTGGCTTGCGCATGTGTGGTTCAGTCCGTCAGAAAGGTGGGGGCAGAGTCTGAAGTTTCCCCTGCACATTTCTTCCCCTCCTGCAATCCCCCTCCCTCTTCAGTGACCATGTCTGGGACTAGGTGCCTGGAGAAACTCAAAGGTGGGTTTGGAAGCAACTAACTGTTTTTCCAAGCTGTTTCTTTTCCTTTTGTAGGTTAAGGAGATGTAACCACCAGCCATCTTGAAACTGACCAAGCCACACCACAAGAGCTATGCCCATGACCTTTGCTTTATTTTTAATGCAAAGATCTCTCCAGGAGGAGCTTAGGCCTCATTATGTGGAAGCATGTTCTCGAACTGAGCCTGTGGAAGTGAATACCCACCACTCCCTTTTGAATATTATTCCTCAACTGAAATAAAAGTTCCTGCTTCCCTTAGTTCTGGGACGCCATGACTTTGGAAATGATTCTTCATAGCCTCTTATTTGCTGCAAATACAGTTTACTTTGTGAGACAACTTCCACTAGTATAGTCTTATTTAACTCACCAGGAGGTGAGCCTACTTGGTTTGGTAACAAGCCCACTTGGTTCGGTAACAACCACAGCCCCCCAGTTTCATTGTTCTCGTTTTTGGGCTGTGAAGACTGTGCTTTTCCCAGAGCCACTGCCTCCCATGCCCTGCTCTGACTGCACATGGCCCCAGACTGGAAGCCACAGGAATTCACTTCAAACTACTCCCCCGGAATCTGTCTGCTACTGTTCACTCCCCAATGCCGTCAAGCAGCTCCTGGTTGCATTATGTACAGATTTTCTAGTTGTTCTCTGTGGGGGAGGCAGTGTGGCGTGATCTTACAAAATCATTACAGGAAGCAGAACCAGCAATTACCCGTCCACTTTTAGAACTGCCTTTGCACGAACTTCACATCTTTTGAGCCCCAGTTGGAAAAAACGTACGTTTCATCTGTTTCAAAGGTTGAGATAGCTTCACTGCAGGGGACTTGAGGAACAGATTACCATCTTCCAGAGGACATGAGTGCAGCATAGTGAACGGAACCCCTGAATAGCCACGGGTGCACTAGACGAGGGTTGGGGCCGGCTACCACAGGAGGGAAGAGGAGAGGACAGCTGAAGCCTATTCTGTTTTCAGAGTCCCCATCTCAGCACAGCTGTCTGTTCCTGCCCAGAAGCCAACTCCCCTCCTTCTTTCTATGTCCTTAGGCAAAAATAAAGCCAACCTCCTTTTCTCCCCCCTCATCCCCACCAACCCGCCAGTCATTCAGTGTCAGCCTGACACCATGCCCACTGGTCAGAGTGGGCCCAGGATCCAAGGACACACCACTGAGCAGTCTTGTCTTTGCCTCACAGCTCAGCAGAGATAGTCGTGCTAACAGACGCCAGGTGAGAGGGAGATGGGTGAGGGTCAAGACAGAGGAGGTTACACCTGAGGGAAGTTGGGGGCCCCCTTGTGCCACGGAAGGAGGGTGGTCCTCACTCTGCAGGCAGCAGGAGCTGTGGCACCGAGGAGTGTTGTACCAGGAGCGTTGTGATCCAACTGCATTTCACTCAGCCATCAGGGGCAGCCATCAGGGTCCAGCTTGAGATGAACACATGGGGCCCACGGGAAGCTTAGATGCAGAGCCACCTCCGCCATCCCCGACCTCAGAGGGTCAGCTTCCCCATCTCCAACAAAGGGTTGACAGTACTGTGACCCTGTAGACCCCATGGGGTTGTCTGATGGTCCTGGTGAGCTGACAGGGTGACACGGTGGGAGGAGATGAGGGGGATGCTGCTGGCTCTGCTGGCCATGCCACAGTCGGGACTCAGGACCAGGACACGAGCTTCGTGGGGGTGCTTGCCCCCCATACAGATGCGATGCCGTGACTGGAGCCACTCAAGAACTTGGTCCAGCCATGTGGCTCCTGAGTGGGGAGCAGCCAGACTGGTCACACTCGGGCGCTCCCGGAACATGCGTGCAGAGCCTCTGCTCCAACTGTCTGCATCCTGGTCCCCTCGAGAGCAGCTATGGGACCCAAGTGCTCTCTCCTTCTTGAAGGTTGACTGCACTTGTCTGAAGCTGGCGGACACAGTCAAGGCGGTGGGAAACGCTGGGCATCGTGAGGGGGACTGGGCCCACCCTCAGAATGAGCACGTGTGTGTGTTGTGTGCCACTGCTGGCTTAGGCATGCTTATAAGTGACATACATGTGCGCACATGCACACACACACATGCACGCACACTCACAGCTCCCTTTCACCAGAAGTGTTCCCCAGGGAACGCCAGCCCAGCCCCGGCCTGTGTCCAGATCTCTGTCACCCAGGACATGCAGCTGGAGGGCGTGAGCTGAGACAAGGAGAGAGAAGAGGACAGAACCAGGAGAGGAGAAACTGCCTGTTCCAGGAGGTGTCAAGGAGAACAGCGCCCCATCTCTGAGGCAGAAGCTGGGGCCCTCTTAGGTCCCCTGAGTGCTTGGCCAAGTCACTTTCTAACAGAGGACTTAGGGTCCCCACAGCCTGTCCAAGGCCCTCTCCCTGGCTCTACTGAGAAGATACAGACCAATCTGGATGGCACCCACGAGGACCACGGTGAGACATATCTGCAGGGCAGCGACCTGGAGCAGGCCCTGTTCAGAGGGGCCGGGAGACGTCACCAGGCTGTTAGGGTGGTGGTCTGGGAGGCTCAGAGCAGGATGTCAGAGGCGGTCCATGCCTCAGCTCCCCGAGGTAGAGGGGGAGAGAGAGAGAGAGAGACAGAGAGAGACAGAGACAGAGACAGAGATAGAGAGAGACAGAGAGAGAGAGAAGGAGAGAGAGACAGCGATCCCTGACCTCTGAGTCGCTGCCTCCACCGCTGGCTGGTGCCAACTCACATGCCATCCCACTTCCACCCCCCACCCCCACGCCCACCCCAGGTCCAGCCACACCACAGAGAGGCTGGTTCCTGGTAACCTCCGTGCCTTCCCTTCCGGACCTGACCCCAGTGCTGGGGAAAGGGTTCAGAAAAGCTTTTACATGTCCCTCTGCATGACAATAGACTTCCTCCCCTCTCCCATTCCACAGGCCCACCCACGACATCCACCTTTGTCATTAGCTCAGGAGAGGATGCAAGATGAAAATCTCTGCTATTGTGTGGGGAGACTCAATTTCCTGGGTTTCCCCCATGGACACATGTTCTTCAGCTGGGTCTGATTTTCTCCAGACAACCTGTCTTGTTAAGGATTTGGCCAGCCATCAGAACCTGAAGGGAAAGGGTGGGGGGGGATTCTCTCTCTGCCCCTGTCAGCTCCGAGATGGGTGGGTCCCTGAGACCTGGCCAGGGGCAGCCCATCCCCCGGCATCCTCTCCCGGGGCATGCAAGGGCAGGCTCGGCACCAGCCCCACCCCACTAACTACTGCCGCGACCATCGTCCTCCTTCGGGAGGCCTGGGCAGGACAGGGACCCAGGTGTGGGAGGCTTCCAGATCTCAAGTCTGCCACACCACTTGCCAGCCTGCTTCCTCCTCTGACGGGGGCCCAGCACACGCCCCAGGAGACTTGGCAGCCGTCCCCAGGGCTATATCCTCCAGAACTCGTCTCCTTGGAAGGGGCCTGCCCCAGGTGCCAGGTTCGGCTGGTGGGCCAGCCTCCTTTGGAGAAAGCAGGCAAGCCTAGCCAGGCTTGCAGTGCCCCTGGCGAGACACCTGCGACCTCAGGCAGAGGGCCTCCTGCGTGCCCTCCACGGCGGATTTCTCCCCGGAGCCATGGCCTGGCTTCCATTAGGAAGACCAGGCCTTCCTGACTCCAGGGAGGAGGCTGGAACCTGTGGCCGGAAGGGCTTTCCCAGTTAGGCCCTGGCCCCCATGCTCTGCAGGGCCATCTGCCTGTCTCAGCACTTCTGACTCCACAGGGCCTTTCCTACACCTGGCCTGGCTGCAGACGCAAAGTGCAAGTGTGGGTTGAGGCCATGGCTTTGTCTTTCCAGGAAGAAATGAGCCCCTGGACGTAGCAGCTGGCCCAGGCAGAGCCTTGAGCTTGAAGCCCAGTACGCCTGTGGCAATCAGGGCCAAAGCAATGCTTCCAAGGCAGAGAAGTGGCCTTCAAGCTGAGTGGGAGTGGGGGAGGGGAGGAAGACAACAGCTGAAACCAAGTCAAGAAGGGCGGTAATGGAACAGCTGCAGCTGGGTGGCGCCAGCCAGTCAGGCCTGGAGGGAGGGCGGGGCCTTCACTGAGGACCCCCGAGGCCAGCCCTAGGCCCTGGCGGTCGCACATGCGCACTAGGCTTGTGCAGGGGTATGGGGGGTTGAACCCAAGCCCGCAGGGCTCCCGGAGTGACCAGAGAAACAATGGCCCATGGGAGAGGTAGGCGAGGTGGGCAGGTGGTGTCACCTTACTCTCCTCAGTTCCCTGAGGGAGGGAGAGAGAGAGAGAGATCGCTGACCTCTAAGTCTCTGCCTCCACCGCTGGCTGGTGCCAACTCACAAGCCATCCCACTTCCAGCCATCAGCCCCACGCCCGCCCTGGGGCCAGCCCCACCACAGAGATGTCGGTTCCTGGTCACCTCCATGCCTTCCCTTCCAGACCTGACCCCAGTGCAGGGGAAACGGGTTGGACAAACCTTTATCTGTGTCTCTGCATAACAATCATCTTCATCCCCCCTCCCATGCCACAGGCCCACCCACGACATCCACCTTTGTCATTAGCTCAGGAGAGGATGCAAGATGAGAATCTCTGCTATTGTGTGGATTGACTCAGTTTCCCGGGTATCTCCCATGGACACATGTTCTTCAGCTGTGTCTGATTTTCTCCAGCCAACCTGTCTTGTTCATGATTTGGCCAGCCCTAAGAACCTGCAGGGAAAGGGCGGAGGGGGATTCTCTCTCACCCTTTCCTCCCCCTCTCTTTCCCCCTCCCTTGCTCAGATATTTTCTCACAGAGCAGACCTTTTTCTTATCTTCTTCCTTTCTCTCTCCTCGCTCTCTAGGGCTCCTTGCTAATCCTTCATTTATTTATTTATTTATTTTTAATTTTTGTTTATTGCAGTAACATTGGTTTACAATATTGTATAAATTTTAAGTGTATATCATTATGCTTCTATTTCTGCATAGATTACATCGTGTTCACCACTCAAATAACAATTACAAACCATCACCACTCCTTTCTAATCATTGGTTTGATTTCCTGCTTGATCAAACAGTTATTCATGAGAGTCTTTACTGGCTTATAAATTGTCTGATTTGTTTAAGATATGTTGGCAGTTAATGAACATTTTTGCGTGCAAGTTGGTTAAGGAACTGGATTTCAAATCTGTCCGTTCCTCTGATGAGCTAGTGAGTCAGAATTTCTGTGCTTGGCCATCAATCTCTCTTCTGGAGGCTTCAGGAATTGATTGCTATGTCGAAATTGCTTGCTGGACAAGGATAAGACCTGATTTTATAATAATATGCTTTCTTTGCTTTGGAGTAGGAAGTTTGATATTTATATGCGGGCACGTGTGTGTGTATGCTCCAAACATATTTAATGATAAATCAAGATTAACAATATATATGATTCCTATATTGACTTTTTTTGGACAAATACTGAGAAGTTAATTGAATACTCTTACTTTGGTTGTAGTTAGGTTCACTTTACTTCATATTTTTAAAATCTTTTTTTAAATATATGATACTATAATTGAACATATACATTTTGCCTGCTAACCACCTTTTAGTCCCTAAATATTTTGCCTTCAGATATGTGTACCATTATACACATTCATGTATAAAAGTTTCATATTAGTTGTGGCTTTACTTTTGTGAGCACGTGTATGGAATATCACTGACAATCTCCTTTCTTTCAGCATCTATGTTCAGTGTTAGTTTCCTATGTCTTCGTGGAATGTAGAGTAAAATACAATATTGAAAAAGTGATTTAATTAACTTCAGTATAGTATAACTGCTATATGTAGCATTATCTCTGTGGTTCTATTTTAAAATTTTGTACTTTGTTTTTTTTCTTTTTTCCTTGTTTTGCTCCATTTAAAGTAATTTTCCTTAGTAAACTTTTCTCCACGAAGTTGGATATATACATCTTTTTCAAATTCTATTTTAGATTTTTTTTTTCTGCTGAGGAAAATTGGCCCTGGGCTAACATCCATGACCATCCTCCTCTACTTTATATGGGACACCACCACAACACGGCTTGATGAGTGGTGCAGAGGTCCGCACCCGGGATCCGAAGCCACGAACCCTAGACCACCAAAGCAGAGCGTGCAAACTTAACCACTATGCCACCAGCCTGGCCCTTATTTTACAATATTTTTAATATGAGAAATAAGAAGAACCCAGAATCTGAAGTCTTGCCTCACTGCCTCCTCAATGTTAGATGAAAAATTAATTAGTATTTTACTTCTTTTCTTCTTCTCCAAATCCAGTGTCTCTTTTCTCCTAATCCAGTATAGATTAAGCTCTTGGTTGAAGATGGTTTTAAATTTTATGCACATTCTTTAAAGTAGTTTGTGTTCTGCATTTTTTAAAAATCACAATAACACAAAGTGCTGAGACAACTGTTTTAATTTTTCAGTGTTCACTTCTTTAGTACAGCGCTTTTTTTTGAAACCCATCAACCTCAAACTTGATTATGGATCTGAATTATCTAGAAGGCTTGTTAAAACACAGAAGGTTTGCTGTACCCCACCCCAAACATTCTGATTCAGTAGGTCTTGGGTGGAGACTAGCATCTCCACATTGTGATTCAAAGCTCCTCTGCCTAACATTCCTTATTTTTTTCATTTCAGAGGCAGTAAAATCCGTATCTGAGTGTGCAGGCTGTCCCTACCCAATCCTTTGATTTTTCACAGGTGTTATGCCACAATAATCTTCTTGTACTCCTAAATCCACCTCAGCATTTGGAGGCCCCAACTGACACAAAAACGTTCTTCATTTTGCTTCTGAAAGGAGTGCTTTATTTTGAGAAATGTGACACAATCTGCAATAAGTTTAATGTGGATGCTGTTCTCTGCTCTTTAGACATTGCAATTTACTGATACAACACCTGCAATTTACTTATACAACACCTGCACCATTCTTCCTTGTTCTCAGTATTTAATGCTCTAACATTGGAAACACATGGGGCTTCTGGACATTCTGGACACTCTCCCTTCTTCAAGTTTAATTGATCATATCACACCTGAACTAAGTTGAACTAAAGTTGGCCATATCATGGCTTGTCACATGGTGATCAGGTATATGTGTACTATGTGTGCACCTCACAGAAACAGAATGTTCCTGGAGTGTGCATCTCAATGATTCTTCCCCTAAAATTTGATTAAATATGTTCTAAATAGAGGTTCTTAGTTTCAGTTAAATGTACCTAATCCATACATACATTACTGTAAAGTTTTCTATATCTTAAACTTATTTTGTTGAATAGCGTGTAAATTATTTCTATACCCCCAAACTCACACGTTTGAGTTTAAAATTTATTTTCTTTTCAAGTTAAAGAAATAATTTTTATTAAAAGAAAGAAATGCAAAGAAGTATCCAAAAGAATGAAATACTAGGAGTATGGAGGACTAGATACCTCAAAGGGGTTTCCCTCCACATAACACTATCTTCCATAAAATATAATGTTATTGCATTCTTGAGTTCACATGATGTAAGCCAAGTCTCAAAGGACAGAAGAAGGAAATTGTAAGCACTAGACAAATTTGGATTCACCCAGTGGTCAAAGGCCAGTATGATCCTCTAATGAAAGGATTTGTCTTTGAGTCACCAGTGACTTGAGGGAATGAATCTGGGACTCACAGATTAGTTGTGAGTCACACAAAAAAGGCATTTAGCGTGGTGTCAACTCACATGACTGTGAGCAGAAACCAGTGACATTCTTCTCTGGAGGAAAGAATCTGAACTAAAGCCTTACATTCTGTACACATTAAAATCAGACAAATATGAGCTCATAATCAAAGTTCTCCAAACAAATAAGGAATACATGCCATTGTCGATAAGAGTCATAAGACATAAGAAAATTAAAAATAAAACAATAGATTTAAACACTAAAACCTTCACTATTAGACTTACCAACTTCAAGATATAAAATAACTGTGTATAAAAAATGGAACAACAAAAATGGAACAACAAAATCAAACAGGAGACTCTAGAAATGATATGACATATTTGGCAGAGGTCCTTATAGAACATTAAGAGATTAAAAATACATAACTGTTGAGTTTTAAAACTTCATAGATGGGTTCTACAACAGAAGAGAGAATAGAAAACCAAATTTGAATTCTGAAGGAAATAGAATGCAGCATAGAAAGACAAGGAACTAAAAAACATGAAAGATAATTTAGATATGGAGATGATGAGAGAGAGTAAAGAAAAAGGAGAAATAAAGTACTGTACAACAAAAACAAGTGAGTCATGAGGGTAAAACTGAAAGTTAAATGGTCTATAAATTTCTCAGGAGATGAGAAACTATATCCACTTCAGGCAATGTGGGCTGGTGGTACAATAGAAGTAGAGAATATAACTCTCACCCAAATAGAGGATATACAATAGAATATGGAAAACAAGTATAAATCAATAAATTTTAAAGGGAAATAACATAATAAAACTTGTGGAAAAAATAGAAGGAAAACATATAGATAGTGGGAGCAAAAGAAGTATATAAATAATCACAACAAATGTAAATGGAATAAATTCTCGAGTTAAATACAGATTGTTAAATTTGATGCGACAATGATAAATTTAGCTGTATCTTGTTTACAAGACTTGTGAAAACTAAAAAACATGGAAAACTAGAAATTCAAAACAGAATAGAAGATATAAAGATATGCTAGGAAAATATCAATCAAAAATCAACCCAGGGTAGCTATAATAATATGAGATAAAACAGATGAGGAAAAAAGCATCATTAGGAATTAAGTGGTTAATCCCCAATGGTATATAAGTTCAACTTATCATGAAGATATAGTCGTTATACTACACACGATGTCATGTGAAGATAATATAGCCTCAACTAGGAAAGGAAGGAGGAGAAGGAAGAGAAGAAGGAGAAGATAGGAAGAAAAAGTCGGAGGAGGAGGAGGAAGTACAGGAGAAGGAGGCAGAGGAAGAGGAGAGTTAGACATAATATATCATCATAGTGAAGAATTTCAACTTTCCTCTGAGACAAAGAATAACATATATCTAATAATAGAGTGTTTGAAAAACAAATTAGCAAGTTGGATTTAATGGATACACATCGAACCCTATACCCAACAAGTGAAGAACACCTATTCTTCACAGGGACACGGGGAGCATTAACAAGCAGTGAGCATGAACTAGGGTACTAATCAATCCTCAAATAATAGAACACTTGAAATAAGTACAAGTGAATGCTCTATTTTATTCTTGATGCTATTACAAATCCCAGGCAATAGAAATGCAGAGAATTTTCTTTGGCTTAGGTGTTATTTGTGTTTAGAAATTTTGTAGAAAAGATGAAGACAATATGGGCTATCAGGAATAGGTACCGTTAAAGATGTTAATGATTAATTTTAATTTTATATTTTTAAAATAAGAAATGGATGAGAAGCTTTTTAAACTTTACAATGCTCTCTCTCTTAGATTCCTAAGTGTTGCTAGTCCTTTCAGTCCTTCTTGATTCTTTCAATTGTTCCTGCCTGTTGATGATTCCTCCTTCATTGGATCTCTGAAGTTCACCTTAGTTTCCTGGTTTTGATGGTGGCAGACGCACAGGTTTGAGGGGACAGAGGTTAGGCAATTTGATTGACAGCCTTCTGTTGCACCATTCTCATCATGCACGTCATGCGTCTATGCTTGTCATGTATCTTTCAGTTGCAATTATTCTTCCTCTCCAGGGCTTTCTCCAATATCATGCTGATATTGTTGCTCTTCTAGAAAGGATTTAATGGTGTGCTCATATAAACAAGCATTTTGGATCCTGAACCAAAGAGCCATTTACAAGTCTACTCTGAATGTGATCTGTTTTTCCATTCATTGTACTTTCTTCTGTGTATTTAACCCGTTTCTTTCATGAATGTGGAATTCAGTAAGGATGTTCCACAGCTGGAGTCATGTTATTTTCTTTAGTTATAAATTCTAAGGCTTCAGGAGTGCCATCTGTTGCCACAGACATTCGAGTCAATAGCAAATTCATTTTAATAAAGTCATTGTATTGTGTTTGAAGGAAATCATTTTGAGTATTTTCCCTAAGGATCCTTATCCTTCTATGCAGGTTTCAGTACAAGAACTACCAGTATGTTCTGTCCTTGGTTTTTGCCATTGAGGAAATCAACAGGAACCCTATATCTTGCCCAACATGTCTCTGGGATTTGATCTCTATAATGCCCTGCCCAGTGAAAGGAAGACATTGGAGAGTTCCCTGATTTGGCTCTCAGAGTTGGGCAAGGACATCCCTAATTACGACTGCAGGAGAGAGAGTAAGTCTCTAGCGGTCCTTACAGGAACCACCTGGGCAATTTCTGCCCAGATTGGAACACTGCTGGAACTGTACAAATTTCCACAGGTAAGACTGGGTGGGATGGGGAGAGATGAAACCACGTCTCCTTTGGTGCCATTCTCAGGGGCTTAAAAAGGAAGAGAGGAGGAGACTGGGTTTGTGCATCTCTCAAAGGATATGATCTCAAAGGGTCCGTGTACAGGACCTTGATGAAGTATGACATTTCCTTTATTTGGAGTAGAGAGAAGGTTGAGGGAGAAGGAGACAAAGCAGTTTCCTGGAAGTCTGACTGATCTTATTTTATAGAAAGCTTTCAGGGAGTGGAAAATGATTAGAAAATGAAATGAGCAATTGTCCCCTTCTACCACTCCAGGTGTTGCTGAACAGCCTTCAGGACTGAGAGTGTGATTTTTGCCAATCCCCTTCCTCATATTGCTTCCAATTGTCTTTTCCTTTTAGCTTACCTATGGTCCTTTTGATCTTACCATGAATGATGATGAGCAGTTTCCATCTCTCTATCAGTTGGCCCCCAGGGACACATCTCTAGCCATTGGCATGGACTCTTTGCTGCTTCATTTCAGTTGGATCTGGGTGGGTCTGGTCATCAGGGAAGACAAGAAAGGTGTTGAGTTTCTTTCAAACTTGAGAGGAGAGATGGACCGGAATGGAATCTGTGCAACCTTTGTGGAAATGATTCCTGTGACTGAAAGGTCATATTACTCAAGGACATGGCCATAGGATTTGCAAGTAGAGGAAACAGAAGGGAATGTGGTTATCATTTATGGTGATGCCAACTCTCTCATAAGCTTGAGCTTTTATACTTGGGAGTATTTAGTGATATGGAAAGTCTGGGTCACGACATCAGAGTGGGATTTTATCCACAGTGAGAGAGATTTCATCCTTGACTCATTGCATGAGACTCTCATTTTTTCACACCATCGTAGTGAGGTCCCTGGCTTTGAAAATTTTATCCAGACAGTTAACACTTCCAAATATCCAGAAGACATTTACCTCACTATGTTGTGGTTTCCCTTTATTCCTTGCACAATTTCTGAGTCTTACTGTAAAACACTGGAGAATTGTCCACCTAATGCCTCCTTAGGATGGCTGCCTTGGCAGATTTTTGACACAAGCATGACTGAATGGAGTTACAGTATGTAAAATGCTGTGTATGCTGTGGCCTGGAACCTTCACAAGATGCTTCTTCAACATGCAGAAATGCAGCCAATGCGAAGTGTGGAAGGTCTGGTGTTTTGTCCCTGGCAGGTAAAGTCTCTTTGACTTAACAGAATGTACACTCGTAAAAGTGACTTTCTTATGTTTCCACAGGTGCTCAAACCAAGCAGTTAGGATTCTTTCTCCAAGAAAAGCACAAGAGTTTCTATACTTGTTTCACTCTCTAGGAGGTATATCTAGTCCTGGGTAGTAAGTCATTTACAAGAAGGTTCTAGTGGCAACGAGGAAGTGAGCTATGAGTCAATATCAATGCTTTGTGTTACAAAGGATCCCAACATCTTGCCTGCCTAATGTTTCAATAGGGAATATCCTGTCTTCTCCCATGAAGCTCCTCAATGACAAGAAGAAGAGAACTTGTCCTTTATGTGCCTATCTGGTGCTGAACATCATAGTGAATACTTTACATAAATGATCTCATTTAATTCTGAAACAACTTTAGGTATTGCTAACATCATTTTGCAGATTGATGGTCTGGGAAAATTCAGAGAGTGTATGAGCGTGGCTAGATTGGACTTTGTACTCGAGATTTGTCTGAATCCTATCACCACTGATCATCTTGATATTCTTGTCTTTAGGCATTTTCTCTTGAAACTAACTGATATTTTAGAAACATTATGATATTGTAGTTCTCCATATGATTTCATTTGCTTTACTTCATTGGATACTTGTAATAAAGGTACATTATGAAGCAAGGATTACAGACAATGAAAGGCTGTCCTCAATTCAGGGTTTTTCTCTTTAACACCTGGGCCCACTTCACCACAGGACGATGTGTCTCTTTTAGCTGCACCCCTTTCTGAGGAACATAGAATTTAACAATCCTGCTGGTGACTCAGTGAATTTGGCTGATGAAGGAAAATCAGATTCAGAGTAAACCATTCTCAACTTTTGGAATTTTCCAGAAGGTCTAGGACTTAAGGTGAAAGTAGGAGAATATTCCCAACATGCTCCACGTGGTCAAGAATTGTCTTTGTCTGAGGAGGTGATTGAGTGGGACACGGGAATTACTGAGGTGGCTTGAACCCAATCACAATTACTTACACCACACATGAATAACCAAAATCTTGTTGGAGTTTTGTGTCCCCTCAGAGCTTCATAAAGGGCCACATATGGGAATTTAACAATTCACTTCCAACTGAAGTAATTTTTTCATTTACCAACAATCCAAGATGGAAGCAAGACCTTCATAAGCAAAAGATTGCAAGTTGTTGAAGGTTCAGAAAGTGGTTAGTAATTTTAAGGAATAATTTTTTTAAAAAAATTAAGTTATGTACATGTTTTCTAGAGATAATGTTATTGCACACTTAGTACACTACAGTATAGTGTAAACATAACTTCTTTATGCACTAGGAAATCAAAAAATTGGTGTGACTCACTTTATTGCAATATTTGATTTATTGCGGTGCTCTGGAAACAAACCCTCAGTATTTCTGAGGTGTACCAGTGTTTTATATCATACAATAAGCATGGCGTCCAACCAATGAATTGGATTTAGATATTTCAAGATTAAGTTTGTTAAGGCCCAATACTCTAAAACACTCTAGTTACTTGAAAATTAGGTAAAAGTCACAGCTGTTACCAAGTGTTATCTGATTTTCTCCAGACTCCACACTCTGCACGCAGTGAGAGTTGCAGTCCGGGACTCAGGAAGAGCCCTCAAGAGAGCAATGCTGCCTGTTGTTTTGCTTGCATTCCCAGCCCAGAGAATGTGACTTCCAATGAGATAGGTGAGTATATGCCTTGCAGCGACATTCTCCACTTCTATTTTTTTTTTTTGAAGGGAAACATTTGTCCTGAGCTAACTAACATCTGTTGCCAATCTTGCTTTTTTATTATTGTCCTCAAAACTGTAGTACATAGCTGTATATCCTAGTTATAAATCATTCTAGTCCTTCTATGTGAGCCACCACCACAGCATGGCAATTCACAGAGAGATGGTGTGGTTCCATGACCAGGAAACCAACATACGCCACCGAAGTGGTGAGCACTGAACTTTCACCACTAGGCTATCAGGGCTGGCTCTCCACCTCTCTTTTGTATGCACGGTTCTCCCAAAGAAACGGAAAAGCTCTGATGAGGACTGCAGTGTCAAAATGTTGCCTTCCTCCATTTAGTAATGTAACTTTTATAGCCAATAATATTTCCTCCCAAAATGATACTCTCTCTCTCTACCTTGAACTAGCTTGCTTGTCTCATTTTAGCATCATTACAGGCATTATGATCTCAAGGAAACCCTTTACGACCACTCCACAGTAACTAACTTAAATCTCTCTCATGGAATCTAACACATGGTATTCTAAGTCCTTAATTTTCATCTTCTTTAAAGCTACATTTAGATCACATTGAACAAATCTTTATTTTTCCAGTGTCTGGTGCTGTTCTTGGCACAGAGCAGGAGCTCAGAAAGGTTGTGTTTGATTTAAGAAGTAACTATTTACATGGTGTACAATGAGCTTATGGTACAGCTTGTTTTCTGATCTCCTCCAGTTCACAGGTGAGTAGGGGAGACAACATGCAGTGATGTGAATTCAAGGTGGTGACATAGGGCTGCAATATAGGTACGCAGAGACCCATGGGATGAAATAAGTGATAGTATATATGTTTGTGGGGAGGGAAGTGTCATGGACTTCTTCATAGAGGCAGTAGCATTAGTATTATATCAGACTAATGAAGGCGAATTAAATTCTTGGTGGAATTCTTAGAAATGGCAGAAACTGACAAATTAGCCCTGCATTTAATATTCTAGGGAGCTGAGAAAAGGTTCAACATGTGTAGAACACAGACAATGTGGGTTTGGGAGTTGGGTCATGAAGTAGAAGAGGGACGGAAAACCAACCCTGAAGATTTTTCATACAATAATTAACATCTTGGAATTACTCAGATTTATGATATTAAATGGTGCAATACTGGAATCCCCTCAATGGTGGCATTATCTAATTTTATTTTTGTGATTGATGTGAAGCTTAATTTCACAACATCTTTTGTATAATTTCAATTTTTTTGAAATGTACTGAGATTGATGATATAGTCTGGCATATCGTCAATTTGGATAAAGCTTCCACGTGCACATTTGGCGTGTGGTAAGTTTGGGTATATGTTCCATATGCATATCTAAAGAACACTACATCCACTAACTTCAATTCCTACATGCTTGGAGATTAATAAATACACTTGTAAACAACCGATGATTAATGAGTATACTATGATGGAAATTAGAATGTATTTCCAATTAAAAATACTATTCATCAAATCTTATGGGGTGGAGTTAAATCTATCCTTAAAGAGAAATGTATAATCCTAGATTATATATATTTATATATTATTGTGTATATTTAAATAAAGAAAGGTTGAATTTCTAAGTTCTAAGCATTCATCACAAACTATAAAAAGAGCAGAAAAGTAAACACAAGGAAAAGAGAAAGCACAAAATGATAAATATCAGAGGAAGTGTTAACAAAATAAAAGACAAACATCAAAAGGATAAATAAAACTAAATTAGATTCAAATAAATGACAAATATGCTCAATAAAATCCTAGTACTAGTGTTCAAAAAAAGAGAAAAATTGCAACAAAATAATACCAAGGCTGAAAAGGGAGTAATCTGTTCAGATCATATGGAAAAATTTTAACATGAAGAAAACATAAATAACATCATGTTGATACAATGAAAATTTAGAGGAAATTCACAAATTTCTAGGCAAATAAAAGTTACCAAACTGCCTCAAGAAAAAATGAAAAATCTGAATATTGCCATACCTATTACAGAAATTGAGACCATCCTTTAAAACATTTCTACAAACTTTTATTGTAAGCTATTTATTTGGTACAAAGCTGATGAATCTGCCCAAATATTCAAGAAAAAAATAATATACATCTACTCAAACTCTTCCAGAGAATAGGAAAAACTGAAAACTTTTTGACTCACTTTGAGAGACGAGATTAACATTGCTACCAAAATCTAACAAAATCATTGCAAGAAAGGAAATTACAGGCCACTCTCTTTCTTGGATTAAATTCATTTATACTAAAAAAAAATCAAATCAAATCAAGGTTCCAAATCTAGCCATATTTTATAAGAAGGACATATCATGACCAAATTCGGTTCACGCAATGTAATTCAGTACACTAATCTCTGAAAAAAGAGAAATAATAATCTCAATAACTGTAAGGAAAACTAGTAAAATTAAACACCTATTCATATTTTAAAACAAACAACAACTACAGAAACAACACTTACCAAATCAGGAACAGAAGGAAACTCTCTTACTCCCATACACAGTATTCACAGAATGGAACTTCATGGTGCACTGTTGAAAGCAAGGATAAGAGAAAAATGTTCAACATCATTGCCTCTATAAGCCGTTAGACTGGAGGTCTTGTCTGATACAATATTGGCAGGAAAAGAAATAAAAGGAATAATTTACTTCAAAGGAAGAAGTAAAATTGATGTTATCTTCACATGATATTATAGTATAAATGTAAAAACCATATAAATTAAGGTATTAACTGAGTTTATTGGTGGCTGAGTACAAGGTTAATATAGAAAGTTTTGCTTCCATCTACCCGTCATAAGCATTCAAAATTTAAATTTTAAAAAATGACATTTACAACATCTTAAAGTATGAAGTACCTAGAAATAACTTTAATGAGACTTTCCAAAGATTTTTGTCCATAAATTTATAGAACAGCATTTAGAAAAATGGAGGAAGGCTGAAAGAAGTGGAGGGATAAATCAAATTCGTGACTGAACAGACTCAAAATTCTACAGATATCAAAACTGTCCAAATTAATCTACAGCTTCCACAAAATTGCAGCTAAAATGCTGACCCGTTCTGTGGAAATTACAATTGATACAATTCTTATGGAAATGATAAAGGAAAAACTTAGCTAAGAAAATCTTGAAGACAAAGAATAGAGTGGGAGGACTTACTGTACCTGACATCAAGTATTACAGCATCACAGTAGAGGAGGTTCATCAAGAGGATAAACAAGTAAATCAACGGAACCAAATGGTAAGTTCAGATACAAGCTGCTCATATAGGGACTCGCGTATAGACGTCTGATTTACAAGGAAACACTGAGGAGGAATGGGAAAATGAAAGACTTTTCAATAAACCATGTTGGGTAAATTGGCTGTCTTCATGGAGAAGACAATGACTCGCCAACCCTAACTCACACCATCCACAGAAAACGTTATCAGGCAGATTGTAGTTCTAAAAGTGAAAAGTGAGGGAATTTAAAGGGACATAAAGAGGAAGGAGCAATGCCCCTGTAGAAGGAAAAAGCATGTATTGATACCTGCAGGGATGAGTGGGCACGGAACAGTTTCAGAACCACATGAAGATTTGGGAATCTTAAAAATCAGAGCAGAGGTAGTAGAGGTAGGCAAGACCAAGGTTATACAGTCTTTTTGGTCTTCCTAAGAGTTTGTCGGATTTTTTAATGGAGGATAAACATGATCCCACTTACATGTAAAAGTGTCACTTGTGATGCAGGACAAGGGCAGGGAACCAGAGTAAAAAGATCTTGTGGTAACATAGGAGAGAAGTGACTAAAATCTTAACAGAAGTGGTGGAAGTGAAATCAAGATGAAATGTTTTGGAGATCATTTTAGATGGTAGAAATGGTCTCATTTTGAAACTCCCGAGGAATGAGGTCTATGACTTGGTCATCTCTGTTTCCCTAGAATGTAGCATATTATCTGGCTCATGGAGGTTTTCCAATAACTGCTTGCTCATTGAATGAGTAAACCTAGGCCATAGCTTACAGGGGTATAGCTCAGAGAGACAGGGAGGACATTTGGTTTTCTGCTGAGAAAAAAGTGCTTTCATGAATATGCAAGATAAATACTGAGAAGGATAATAGCTTTGCTTACTTAATCATAAATAAGATGGGCAGTATTAACTGGGAATGGTTCTCTGTAGAGCATTCTGTTATTTGATGCCTGGAGCAACAAAGGAAGATAATTGGCTAAACTTACCCAATGCCTTCTTTGGGGGCATGCAAATGAGAGAGAATGACTGAACCTGGACTCAGGACACTTTGCATCTCTCCCCAGACATGGATCAGTGTGTGAAGTGTCCAGATCATCAGTATGTCAACAGAGGGTGAGATTGCTGCCTCAAAAAAGCTGTGACCTTTCTGGCTTATGAGGACCCCTTGGGCATGGCCCTGGCCTGCACAGCTCTGTGCTTTTCTGTCCTCACAGCTGTGGTCCTGGGGGTCTTTGTGAAGCACCAAGACACTCCCATAGTCAAGGCCAATAATCGGACTCTCAGCTACATCCTGCTCATCTCCCTCACCCTCTGATTCCTCTGCTCCTTACTCTTCATTGGTCGTCCCAAGACAGCCACCAGCATTCTTCAACAAATCACATTTGGAGTTGTATTTACTGTGGCTGTTTCCAGTGTCTTGGCCAAAACTATGACTGTGGCTGTGGCCTTCAAGGTCACTGCACCAGGGAGAAGGATGAGGCAGTGGTTGGTGTCAGAGGAACCTAACTTCATCATTCCCATCTGCTCCTTTATCCAGCTGAGTCTCTGTGGAATCTGGCTGGGAACCTCTCCTCCCTTCATTGACACACATGCACACTCTGAACACCGCCACATCCTCATCGTGTGCAACAAGGGCTCGGTCACTGGTTTCTACTGTGTCCTGGGATACCTGGGTTCCTTGGCCCTGGGCAGCTTCACTGTGGCTTTCCTGGCCCGGAACCTGCCTGACACCTTTAATGAAGTCAAGTTCCTGACGTTCAGCATGCTGGTGTTCTGCAGTGTCTGGGTCACCTTCCTCCCCGTCTACCACAGCACCAAGGGCAAGGTCATGGTGGCTGTAGATGTCTGCTCCATCTTGGCCTCCAGTGTGGGGCTATTAGGCTGCATCTTTGCTCCCAAGTGCTACGTTGTTTTCCTAAGGCCAGAGAGAAACACATCAAATGTATTAACGAATAAAACACATTCAGCGAGAAAATAATCGAAATGTAAGTTATTTTCATAGGTCACAAGAACTTGCCTACACTTGAAAAATAAACTACCACATTTTTGCAGATCCACTTTAAGTACCAACTAAACTTACCTTATATCTCCACTTAATTTTTTGCTTTACGTTTCTTTTGGCTTTGTACAATTTTCCTCGGGCATTCAAATGAACAAATACAAAAACATTCATACTAATTCTCCTCTAAAATTATGTGTGAAAGATTGCGAAAATGGCCACACATTAGTCTTCTCCCACTGTCTCTTTGGTCGTAGCATCCCACGTGGACTCTGGGTAGACTTGGCCTTGTAACTTGCTTTGGCCAATGGGACATTAGCAAATGACATAAGCAAAGGCATGAAAAACACTTGCTCATTGTTGGTACTTGTCCTTCTCTGTCTGCCCTTGGGAAGCCTGAGGCCATCAATATGTGAATGAGTCTAGATAGACTGCACATCTCCATTACTCCAGGTGACTTCAAGTCAACAATCAGATATGTGAGTAAGGCCGTCCTAGACCAGCCAATCCCAGCTGAGCCACCAATAGGTCCAGATCAAAATAACTGCCCAGTTAGCCCACAGAATCTTGAGAAAAAATAAACTATTTTTATTTGAAGCCACCAAATTTTAGGTTGGTTTGTCATACAGCAGAAGCTAACTGATACATAATTCTACCATTTATATATGTCCTCTCATTATTTGTGTAATTATCACAGATTTCTATTTCTTTATCCAATATCATAGACTGGAATATTTTTCTCTAGATTAAGTCTCTGAAAGAAAATCAGAGACCATATCATGTTCCATCTTACTCTTTCTCCTTCCTCTTTTCAACCAAACATCTTTAAGCATATATATTAAGAATAGCTTCACTAATTTTAAGATTATGGATATTCTTCTATATTGTCATCCACCACTGTTATACGCAGGGGATTTTTACTTTTAATTTTAGCCCTTATAATCCATTTGGAATGATTTACTTGTGAATAATGTTAGTTGATGGTCCAATGTTTTATTTTACAAATAGATATCTTTTAGTCTATAAAACAAACACTACATCATTTTAAAAGTTGATTTGAAGCATATGGAATCTGAATAATGTTTGGAAAATTGATATCTTTGAAACACTGTTTTCAATCACAAGTATAGTATATCTCTCCATTTAATCAGAGCTTTTACACACTTTGTATCTCTTTATAATCTTCTTCATATAACTAATGTGTAGTTCCAATTATTTTAACTACTCTTCTTAAATCATTCATTGCTCTTATGAATGGAATAACTATTTACATGTTTAAACTAATTCTTGCTCATGTAACAGTATTTTTGATGGTTCATATAGGAATCTAGCTTCCTTATACATTACTGCACTTATTTACCAGTTCTAAACTTTATAAGTTATGTCCCACTAAAATAATAGATTTTCTCTTCTTCTCTAATATTATTTACCTCTTATTCTGTTGATTCTCATTTTTTCATGACTGTGCTCTCCAGTGCCACACTGAATCACAAGTGTTTGCCAGGAGCATTTTCCTCTTCTTAAGTGTAGTGTAAACATCAGATAAATTCCTTGTCAGGGCAGAGCAGACATCTAAGGGAGAAAAAGTAAAAACATGAAGGGGAATCATTTCTGCCTGGAAATCAACAGACTTGCTTCTCTTGGCTGTTTGGAGCTGGAGATCTTATGACAATGTGGCCAGCTGAGAATCAGAGGATCTTTCTCTAGTCCCAGGAATTAGTCTTGGTCAAATCTCTCAACCTCTTTAGACCTCAGTTTCTTCACCAGTAACATGAAGAGTTGGACGAGTCTTTTTGAGTTCTGAAATCCAGTGACAACAAGATACCCTTCACCCAGATGCACTTGACAAAGACCAGAGAGAATTTTCACTTGTCTTCTTCTGCATCAACATTATTATCCATATCACCCCTTAAAGACATATCAAATGTCTACTTTCGCATGACACTGATAAAACATGTTCCATACCAAATCGCTGTTCATTGGGATAACAAATCTATAGTTAATTGTTTAGAGGTAAGTATAGAGATGGGCCCTGCTGGAAACAGCAATCAATGGGCCAAAAAGTCTTGCTTTATTTTACAGCAAGGCTGTAGAAACACTCCCTAATACACCAGAATGCTTAAGTACTTAGAAAGTATGAAATAAATGGGAGCCTTGTATCCATGGTTACAAGCTAATAAGGATATGATTTTTAAAATTTTGTTAATGATGCCATTTGCCTGCTATGAGGCTGTTCTCTGGTGAGTAAACAGCAGATGTATTCAAGACCACTTTCACTCCTTTAATAAATATTTACTCAGCGCCTACCACTTGCTGCACGATAGCAGTGATCTACCCTAAGAGCATTTATATTCTAGTAGGGTGACACAGACCATAAACAAAAAGAGAATCTTGAGGTGATCAATAAAGTTACATATACGTCAAACTTTTTTCATTCTGGACTATTATTCACCCTTTCCCTTCTTTGACTGTTTACCAGAAGTCTAATCATGGACTTGAAAACCCAGAAAGCGTGGGTCCCAACTTTCTTCTCGCAACACCCCTGTTTCAAAGACATAGTGTTTATCATCTGAGAGTATGTCTCTTTAAGAATAAGTTCTTATGAATCAGCATTATTTCATCACTTTCTTGAGAGGACCGATGATATTATGAAGGGAAAAAAATATCATATGGGATTTATACTTGAAATGACGTTTCCACTCTAATTGTGTTATTTAATGTGGTGTGATTTGGGGAAAGTCAGTTACTCCTTCAGAGACAGTGGTAATAATACCCTGAAAAGCATTCTATAGAGATTAAATGAAACAAAGTATGAGAAACTGCTTTGTAAATTGCAAAGCAATCTATTTCAGCTTATTTTTTCTAATAATATTTTCATTTATCCAATCCTTTTTGACTCTAACAAACCTGCCTAGACTTTTGTCATTTATTCAACAATAATAATGGGTCAAAATGGTTGAATATTAGAAATTTCATATGGTTCAACTTAATTAATAGGCCATCACAATATTTAATTTGGTTATAATTACAGTTAAATTTTTCATGATGCCTTATCATGTGCCAGGCACTTTCTAGGCATCTGACGTGTATTCACTCATTTAATCCTCACAACAATGCCATGGAGACAATACTATTAACCTCTATTGTATGGATGAGGAATATTAGAGGTTATATAATTGACCAAAGTCACACAGCTGGTACACAGGCAGTCCACCTCCAAAATCTCTTTTCGGGATCCATTAGAGGTTGTGGCACTTACATTGTAAAAGGATCACCTTGGTTCCTGGTTGGCGAATGGATCAGAGGGTACTAAGGAAGAAAGCACATGGCTACTGAAATGATCCAAGCAAGCAATTCTGAATACAGGATTTCCTTCCTTTTTAAGGCTGAATAATATTCCATTGTATAGATGCCCCAGATTTTCTTCATCCTTTCACCCACGGGTGCACAATTAGGTAGTTTCCATCTCTTGGTTATTGTGAATAATATTGCAGTGCATTTTGTCAAATGATTTCCTGGCACTTAGTGAGTTTGAAAAAATTCTTCTTATACACATTAGTTACTGTAATGAACTACCTTTCTAAATGTCTAAAGTTTAAATATTTTTCATTCTACAGAAATACCTTGCCTAATCATGATTTGTGTTGTTATCAGTTCATGAATGATCTAAGATTTTTGTACAAAAATTTGTTATAATGGCTTTTTTGCATGTATTCAGGAACCTTGCATAATATGGGTATTGCCTGATTCTTGATTTTTAGTAGAGTTTTCTAGTAAGCCTTTGGGATAGGAACCATCTTTGTAGATGTGAGGCAGACAGCAGAAAAATAATAAAGTGATTGCTATATTTAATTATATCAAAAGAAAACTTTCGTTTTGCTAAATTGTTTTTACACAGTCTTTGCTTATTTGTAAGAGTGACACATATCATTTTATTAATGAAAAGAAAATTCAATAAACAATTTTAACATAAAACAATATCTATTGAGAACTTATATGAAAATTTTAGCAATATGCTGTCGCCAATTTCCTCATCTGCAAAATGGAGATAGATAATACCATCTTCCTTATGGGTTGCTGTGAGAATACTCAAGAGTAATGTATGTAAAATGCTTATCAACATGTGGATTGGAAAGTGATGCCCCATTCATTTTTCCACAGGGATGATGACAGCTTTTTTAATGCTTGAAGTCTGTAGTTTTCAAAATACGTTCTACTCTTGTAAAGTGAATCCTTTTTACAAATTCTTTGTAGAGTTTGATGATCCCTTTGGAATACAAATTCAGGCTCCCGTGTGTGTGCGTCTGTGTGTATGTATACGCACATCTCTCAAATAATACTCCAAGCCTTATAATGAAAAGCTACCTTCCCCACTCTTGACTCTAGTTCCAAAAACAATTTCTTTAATTTTCTGGTTGAAAATCTATATTTCTAAATTAGCTACCCATACAGCTTTTTCATTTTTCAGCTTTTGACTATTTATAGTTTATTTCTTCTCTGAAAAAATCAGCACGAAGAGTTCTTACATATGTTAAAAACATAATTCCCCTTGCCCAATATAACTATTTAATGAATTAGGATAAATCAAAATTCAATGTCTACTGTTTTATGACATAAGTGTTTACTATTTTATAGCATATGAATCTTATCCAGAGATGTGCGACGTCAGATAGTATGAATACATTTTCTTTCTCACTTTTTCCTTTGACCTTTTAAATGGTAAAATTCTCTTGTTTCTTTGTTGTCTTCCTATGGATTCATCACTGGTTCATCTCCTTCCACCAGAAATTTAAATCTCTTCTCATTAACTTCTGATGCATGAGACAATTCATGGGCTTCAGGTTTTGCTTGGGGACATCCCTTTTGGGCTTGAACATATACACAGTCCCACATATACACAGTATGTCTGGAAGGATAGAGGAGGAAAGGATGTTTATCTCTGTGCAAAAGTCCCGGGAGACAGTGGTAGAGTGAGAATATTTTATTGACTTTGCACCACTCTTTGAAGGTTTCCTATACGTGCATCTACAATGTAGGCCTCCCTCCCCCCAGATTTTTAAAATTAAAATAGCATTATATCCTTATCTACTGGCTTGGAACAGCAAGTTGTAGAGAAATGTGAATATATGATCCAATTTTTTAACGAAATTAAGAACAGGAAACACACAAAAAATTTAGAATTCTGAATATGGGCACATCATTCTATGAGGCTGTGTAAAGGTGGGGAAAGGAATGAAGAACAGCTGTTCAACATCCAGCTACCTGTACAGTCTAGGGGTCCACGGAAAGCCTCGCCTCCAGCCACGCCCCTGGAGCTGATTTCCTCCCCCTGTGAAGTCTGCCTGAATTATTCCAGCCACACCCCCGCCTCTTCCCGCCCCTGGAACTGGTCTCTGCCCACAACGTTTGGGCCTGCCTCCGCCCACAGCCTGGTCCCGGCTCATTGCCCTGCCTGCACCCTTGTTCCCGCCCATAAAACTGCCTCCCCGGCCTGCTGTCACTCACAGCCTTGTCCCGCCCACAGCCCGCCCCTAGAACTGGTTCCCGCACACAGCCCCGCCCCTAGATTTTGTCCCTGTCCCTGGTGGTGACCCAGCCCGCTTTCCAGCTTCTCACTCACTCTAGAAACTAGACACCTCCTGTGAGGCTGGGGTGCACGGCCTCGCCCCGCCCGCCACCTCAACCCGCAGCCCCCAAACGTTCGTCCTCCCCGAACGCCCACCCGAGACCGGAACCGGAAGCGCGGGCGGCGGCATGGATGGAGCGGGCGTTCTGTGCGGTGTGTTCCGTCTTCTCGGCGCGGACCGCATTCCCGTGGATGTTCGCCCTCAGGGGCGGGGCTCGGTGAGCGGCGGGCGGTCCCGGCTCCAGTCGCGGTCCAGGGAGGGGCCTGGGCGGCGGGCAGCCCTGTCAGGGCCTGGCGTCCCTCCGTCCCCCCGGAGCCCCGTTTCCCCAGGGCTGTTCGCTAGGGCCCCCGAGGCTGCTCTTCCTCCTGGCTCCGGGCGCCACCGTCCCCTCCTCAGAGTCCCCGTCACCGTCCTCCGTGTGATTTTGTCCCCAGGGGGCTTTAGCCGCTTCTGGAGGCAATGTTTGGGTTGTTACTAATGGGGGCGCTCCTGGCATCTAGAGGGAGAGGCAGGAATGCTGCTCAGCGTCCTCCAGGGCCCAGGACGGCTTAACAGAGAATTATCCGGACCCAAATGTCAGTTGTGCCGAGGTTGGGAAACCTGCTCCAGGGCCTGAAAATCTCCCGAGCCCTGAATGAAGTGTGGAAATTGTTGACAAGTCAGCGAGTCCCTTACAGGGTCCCTAAATGACAAGCTTGTTTAAAGGGTCCAGAGTCACCAAAAAGTCTCTGTCCAGCCAAGTGAGTTGAGTGACTCAAGTGCACACAGCACGAAGCTGCTTTCTCCCATCTCGGGGAGCAGCAGACGGCTGGATAGGAATCGGGAAAATCCAGCCACAGCCAACACTTACAGTTAAATCAGTAAATACAAAAAAAGAAAAGTGAATGGGGTTGGCCTTTCCATCCAACACCCTATAAAAGGCCTCAAAAGCTTGTTTGCACTTTTTTTCCCCCCTCAGACACGAAAAGCATCCGTGGACCTCAAGTTTGAGGTGAAACCAGGCTCAGGGGCCACCTGTCCTCGCTGATCCATGGATTTCTGTGTGACCAGGTGAGTACCCTGTGGACCTGGTACCAACAGGTTCCGGCAGCCTCCGCTGTGCAGAAGACCTGCTAGTGAGCTTTCCTGGGCTCGGGTTGTCACCACCTGGAGTCACTGAGAGTGAAGGTATCTTGAGAAAAATTATTGATGTTTGATGGATGGAAAGATGGTAAACTGTGTGTGGTTCTGTGTGGTAAATATTTCAGTAAGTACAGTTATATGCAAATAAAAACATATGAAACAAACCTAAATAACTGCAAATGTGTATTATAGTAGAAAATATAGATTTACTTGCATTGCATAATACTCAAAAGTCAGGATTTATATATAATATAACTACAGAAATGTTTTGCGTGTGTATGTAGTATTAGAAGACATCCCATGAAATATTAGCAGCGATACTCAGCAACATTCCTTAGACCCATTCAATTTGATTTCTAAAGTCCTATAAATCCTCCACATAAATTTGAAATAAAGGAGCATTCAGGGAAAAAAATGATTGGAACTTCTTTGTATTAATAACAAATTTAAAATTGAATTTGCCAGTAACCAGATTCATTTTGAGCATTTTTTTCTTTATGACATTCCAAATCATTTGGAGGAGTACTAAGCAACACTGTAGATTGAAGGGAAGGGCGCTAGTCTCCAAAAAGACTGTCCTCTCCACCTTGCCTTGTAAAGGGAATTAACTTTGTTTCTTGAAACTTTTCTGAAATAACGGTCTGGTGATTCATGTTGCAGAGAATCTTGTTAAGTAATTTTGTATTTAGTTGTTGACCTCTTCTAATTGTGTGTGTATGTGTGTGTGCCTTTTTCATTCTAGCTTTCCTGTGATGTTCTTGAGGGGAATGTGTGCTTGTCATGCAATAGATAGTCTCTGAGTGTATAATTAATGGTGACCAACCATCCTCGTTTATTCAGGACAGTGGGGTTTTCCAAGACACAGGACGTTTAGTGTTCAAACCAGGACAGTCCTAGACAAACCGGGATGGTTCCTCATCTCATGAGCCAGGCCCTGGGCCACATGCATGGGGACCTGGAGAACCAGAGAGACCTTGTCCCACCTCCATGGAATTTATATTGTATTTGGGAATTTGGATTTTGAAAAGTTAATGATGAGAGTGATGTGGGAGTTTGGCACAAGGGGAATCAACCTGAGGGGGCAGAGAAGCCCTCTTGAGAAGGGCTGATATTTAGCTTGAGAGCTGGAGTTGGGACTGGATTTAGCTGGTCGGAGGGTTAGACTGGAGTGAGGGTGTGGGAGTGTGTTCAAGAAAACGTTTCAGGCAGAGGGACCCGCATGAGGACACCCCTGAAGCAGAGAGCCTGGTGTGTCCATAAACTGAGAAGAAGGATGGCTGAGCCGAGTCAACACAGGGGTAGGGGTGTGAGCCACACCGGCGAGGGGGGACAGGCAGGACCAGATCAAGGGTGACTGGGACTCTGTTCTAAGACCAGTGGGAACCCTCTGGAGAGATGCGAGTAGAAGGATGATGTGATTATCGTTTGGTCTAAGCATGTGGGTTAAAATGGACTTCATGGTTAAGAATGAAGACTTAATAGGCAAGATGGGAGGTGCTGGCAATAAGATTAAGAATAAGATGATTGTTCCCTAGGCCTGGGTGATGGCTGTGGAGTAGGAAAGAAGTAGAAAGAAAAGACCTTGGAGTGTAGAACCGAGAGAACATAACGGTACTTTCTTGCCTGCATGTGTCAGATGGCACAGGGCACTGACTGTTCTCACTGTTGTCCGTGCAGACCTGCAGGCGCCCCCTCACCCAGGTCTGTGTGTTCACCCCTCTTTGCCACTCACAGGCCCCTCCTCCACATCCTAAAAGAAGTCAGGCCTTACTTGTGAGGGGGTTGTCTCACACGGGAGACACCTAGGAGAGCCCCTCCAGGCATCAGAGCAGCCCCTTCAGCATCTCCATTACCCTCCTCCCTTCCCCTCTCTCGCTTTCCACACCCAGAACGACCCTGCTCAGTATTCCACATCCCCATGATCTTCCTCCCCCAGGCTTGAGAAGGGTGGGGCAGCCACTGGGGTGGACATCATGTGCACCGTCCACTCTGACCCCAGCATGTCCCAGGCTGGACAGAGAGTGACTCTACTGGGAGCTGAGCCATGAGACTCAGCGCGTCACCCACCTGGGCTCCTTCACCCTGGACTGGGACAGCCTCTACGTCAGTGGTGAGGGGCTGTGCTACAGCCACACTGTCTCTCCCAGTCAGAGTTCTGTGTTCCCTCCGTTGCTCTAAAGTGAGCTATGAGCCATCTCTCTATCCTCCTGGTCTGGGTTCAGTCTTCTCATCACTGTGTGATCACTGGGTCCAGCCACCTTCCATCTCATTGCCTTCCCCTTGAACACCCCTCCACTCGTCCCCGCTGCTTTCCCCTCTGCTTTTCCCACAAAGGTCCCTACATCCTTCCTCTCCCTTAATTCTTTATGTTCACTCCAACTCTTGCTCAGCTCCTCTCGCCTTCTCTCCACAGGTTACACCTATGGAGCCGTGGCCCCGACTACCAACAGTGAGTATTCCTGGCCCTGATCTCCTGGGTCCCATCTGCATTTGGAGTTTGGGAGCACTTGTTCTCCTTCACCTGCTGTCCTTGGTGAGGGAAGGACCTGGAAGGGCCCTAATTCATCCCTTCTCTCCCTCCCGGGTTCTGGTGGAGAGTCCCAGCCCAGTGTGAGAAAGCCTTAGACACAGACATGTTCTCCACCACATTCTGACCCCACGTGGTTTTCACTTTAATTCTGCTAAAGCGCCGCCCTTGGTCCTCCTTTTCCAGGTATCCCATCCATCTGCCCATTTTTCTGCCTATCTGTCTCTCCTCCGAGTTCAGTCACTCTTGTTCACCTATCTCTCTCTCTTGGGCTCCTCTCATCCACAGGCTTGCTCATCCCTCTACTCACACAGTCACCCGTCCCCTCACTCTCATTTATGCTTCACCTGTGAATGGTGGTCCTGAGACAGCCAGTGCTGGAGCCCGTGTGAGCTTCGGGGCTCCTCCCACTCTGTCCCTCCCTGATGACAGCCCTCTCCACAGCTCCCGAGCTGGCCACCACGTCCCTGCATACTTGATCATCACCTGTGCCACCAGAAGCCACCACAGGTATCTGGGGGCCCCTTTTCCTTACCAAGAGAAGCTCTCTGGCCCCACTCCCCATGAGCCAGTTGTGATCCAGGAGCTGGGAATCCAGGGTGTGAAATTCTGGTTTTAGGGCAATCATGCTGATCACAAAGATTATACCAATGATTTAGTCTAAGGCCAGCCCTCAGAGAGCCCCTAGTCTTGTGAAAATAACACACCATTATAATACAATGTGGAATATTTCGGGGAGAGGCACCTGGCATAATTTGGAGGGGAGGAGCTTGCTAGAGAAAGTTTCACCAGAATGAAGTCTTTAAGAATGAGTAGGAGGGACCCTGGCAAATAGAGGACGAAGGGTTTTCCTGGCACAGAGGATTCCATGAGCAAAGGCTCCGGCCCGAAACAACATGCCGTATGGGGAGAATTAAAACGAATTTGGGTTGCATGAAACATAATGTTTAACCCGCAGTAGATGGATAAAATGAGACTGAAAGGTGAGCAGGAGCCAGATTGAGTAGAGCCTTGAGTGCCAAGTCAAGAAGGTTGAACTAAACACTGAAGGCCATAGGGAGCCATGGGTGGTACTAGAGCAGTGGTGGCCCTAGTGAGGTATTCATTTCAGAAAGATTCTTCTAGTAGTCCATGTAGAACATCCTTTAGACAGAGCATCCAGTGAGCCTGCTGGGGTGTTGGTCCGGGTGAAGGAAGTTAAGACCTGAGCTAGGACAGGAATGGAGAGAGAGAGTGTATGTGAGGACAAGTGTGCAAGGTGAATGGGTGTTACTGGGAGGGAGGAGGAGCTGAGCAGATATGCTGGTTCTGACTTGGGTGACCACACGGGTGGGTGATGGTGCCACTGGGACAGAAGACGACAGATTACAATGAGTGCAGGACTCTGGTCTAGTCTCAGGCCAGCTTTTAGAGATGGCCATCACTCTCCCTCTCGTCTTGCGGCTTTGGGGCACAACCTGAAGACCCTCACAGTCAACGTCACCATCTCCACCCTCCGGTATTCATCAGACATGAGCAACGATTAGGCCACGTTCAACTTCACTGAGAGGGTCCTGCAGAGCCTGGTGAGACCCTGGTCCCAGCAGCTCCTGGTGGGTTAAATCCCACCCAGCCCCTCCTCCAACCCCTGTCCCTCCTGCTCCTCCTCCTCCTACTTCCTCCCCAGCTGGATCATTGTTCAAGAAGAGCAGCCTGGGTCCCTTCTACTCAAGTTGCTGACTGGTCTCCCTCAAGTGAGACCCTCCCCTGAGCATTTGCCCCTAATGACCACTTTTGTGACCACCCCTCTCTGTCTCCACACTGTCCTCCCATTTCCTCCTTCCTGTTCTGGCCCCCAACCCCAGAGGTTTCAGGACCTCTCTCTAGAGTCCCCACATCCCTCTCTCCCCAGGCCTGAGAAGGATGGGGCAGCCACCTGTGTGGACGCTGTCTGCACCCACCACCCTGACCCCGTGGGCCACCATGCCTCTGTGCTGGGAGCTGAGTGTCTCCACCTGTCTGCTCTTCCTCTCGGTGGCTCCAGGCTCTGCAGCCCAGAGTTTATCCATCAAGAGAGAGCACCAGCTACATTTCCGCATCATCAGCTGGAACCTCAGCAACTCGGAGCTCACATCCTCGGAGTACACCGCCCTGCTGAGAGACACCCAGGACCAGGTGGGGTCTCCCTCTCCCGTCTCTCCTTGCCCTGAGGGCACCGTCATTCCTTCATCTGACTTACATCTGTTATGTGATTGTTTCAACCCTTCACTTTCCCTGCATGTCTGGGTTCTCTCAGTGTCCAGAGGTGATGTCCTAGCTGCCTTCCCCATTTCTCACAGGGGTAAACTGAAGCTCAGAAAGGGGAGTATTGTGCCTAAGGTCACACAGTGAGCTAGGGGCAGAGCCAGGATTTGAAGTCAGGTCTCCCTTGCCCCAAGGTCTGTGATCTTTCACTGGCTCCAGTGGCCCCCTGTGTCCCCAGGAGACCTTCATCTCACCCACTCTCCCTCGTGTTTGTTCTAGGTCACCAAGCTCTACAGAGGCAGCCAGCTTTGAGACATATTCCACTCCTGCCTGGTCACCTACTTGATGTAGGTTGACTAGATTGGAAGCATTGGCTGAGATGGTGGCTGATGACTCTGAGCTCCCGTGACATATCATTGATCTGGAAGTCACTTAAATCGTGTCCATTCTGCCCCACATCCTTGTCAGCTAATCCTAACATCTCCTTCCATAGGTTTTTGGGGGATGAGAAAAGCATTAACATTTGGTGCCACCAACCTCCAGCACCCTGCTCCTCCTCCTCTTCTGGAGACTTTCAACAAATATCAGCAGTCTAACTGTGCTCTCCAATAGTGGAGCCGCTAACCACATGGGGCAATTTAAATTTTTTATACACCTATTGCGATACGGTTCACATATTGTGTGTGGGGAGGAGTGTATTTTTTAGGTTTTTCTATATACAATATCTTCTCATCTGCAAAACAAATAGTTTTACCTCTTCCCTTCCAATCTGGGTTTCTTTTATTGCTTTTTCTTGCCTAATTGCCCTCATTAGAACCTCTAGTACCTGTGATTAACATACGAGATAAGGGAAGACATCATTGTCTTGTCCCTGGTCTTAGGGGGAAATTTTCAGTCTTTCACCATTGAATATGGTGTTAGCCGTGGGTTTTTCATCGATGCTGTTTGTAGGTTGGGAAAGTTTTTTTCTATTCCTAATTTGTTGAGTGTTTACTTTTTTTGACATGAAGAGCGTTGTATTTTGTGAAATTCTTTTCTGTATATGTGGTTGAGATTGCGTGGTATTGGCCCTTATTCTATTAATATGGTGTATTACATAATCAAGTTTTCAGATATTAAGCCAACCCTTCAACTAGAGGTGAGAGATTAAGATGTTCTCAAGTCTTTCTTGGGCGTGCCACAGCCCTGAGCCCTTGTGGCCTTCTAGATGCCCGCAAATACACTGGAGCTTTTCAAAGGCCCCTGTGGACATCTCATTCTCCCAATTTTTCTTCTAAGATTTTGGCTCACCTCTTGCCTGCCTCAGCTGGTATCACTCCCTCAGGCAACTACAATAGAAAACAATTAGCCCTGATTGTTTTTAGCAAGTGCCCTGGGGATGGACTTTCCTCCCTGGGCAAGCTCTGAGTCAAGTAACGACAAGCCCTGAACATGGGGCTTTTTCAGGGAGATGCCAGGCAGGTCAGCTAGTGACAGTTCGGTGGGGATGGGTCTTTTCAGAGCTCCAAACCCATTATGGCTGCTGGGCTGCTGGATGTCTCAGCCACTATAGTTCTGAGAATGACGGTTTTCAAAGTTATGGAGGATATTGTGAGAGCAGGATGGGACAGTGCAAGTTATAGTGCCACAAGTTGGCTCCCTTTATCAAGATTCCACCATGTTTCTGCACTAAACCCTCCTCAGATTCTTACAAGCCATTGATTAATTTCTAGACTTCTGAAAAGTTGATTTTGACCATTTTTACCAGTGTTCTCATTGTTTTTATGCATTTCCAGAAGTCCTTACTCCAAAGTTTCAAAAATGTTCTCCCTGTAGTTATTTATTTATAAATTAATTACTTTAAATGAAATTATGTGAGAAATTCAGTTCCTCACTCACATACACTAGCCACATTTTAAGTGCTTGATAACAACATGGGGCTAATAATGAGTGTATATGGTAGTGCAGACAAATGTTTACATTATTGCAGAAAGTTCTCTTGGACAGGACCCTGACGCAGGGAATCTAGAATCAGGGTAGAATTCTAGACACCCTTATTCATCCCTTGTGCCCTTCGAGGTCTGACACCCACAGTAACCACACTGGAGCAGACTCCCTGTGTACCTTGCCACCTTGACACAGAGACTGGACAGAGTTGCCATCTATGAGGAATTCCTGCGCCTGACCCAGAATGGACCCAACTGCAGAACTTGACCCTGGACAGGAAGAGTATCCTTGGGGATGATAAGGCTCCCTGGTCATTGGGAAAGAAAGTGAGGCCTTTCCGGGGACTCTGGATGCCTGGGGCTTAGAGAGCATTGAACTTTCTCAGGCTGGCAGGAGGTGGCGTAGTCCCCTAGTCTTTACCCACCATTGAGAGAGAAAAGGAAACCAGTGTAATATAGGAGGCACTCACCTTCTCCTAGACAGCTCTGTGACCTAAAGCTAGTCACCTCCCCTCTCTGGACTTTTGTTTCCTTATCTCTGCACTGACAGCAACTGGATCAGATGGTCAGTGAGGGCCTCCAGCTGTGTGTGAAGCAGACTCACAGGTTTGGGGGTGGATGTAGTTTCTGATCCACAGGCTATAGTTTGCCAAGTCCCACTCTAGATGATCACCAATGCGCTAGAACTTTCTGCAGTGGTGGAATGTTCTATATCTCTGCTCTCCAGTGCACAGCCGCATGTGGCTGTTGAGTACTCGAAGGATGGTATTGTGACTGGTCTTTATTGTTACTGATTTTTAATGTTACTGAGGTACTAGAATTTTTATTTTATTTAACTAAAATTAATTTTAATTCAAAAAGAGACTTGTTGCTGCTCCATATCAGACAGCACACCTCTAAGATGTTGTCTAGGTAGAGGTACAAGTAGGGGGACCTTCACCCCTCCCCCCTGCCCACTGGGTGCTGTGTGTCCTACCCTCCTGGAGTTTATGTTGTAGCTGGGAATAACAAGAATAGAGAATTGAAGCTTATCAATTATTTGATGTGAACAAACTCGTACTTGCAGGTGGAAATCAGAGAAGACTTCCTGCAGGAAATTACATTGTAGGTTAATCCTAGAAAATGAATATTAAGCAAATAGATAAAGGAGAAGGGGATGATGTGTTTCTAGGCACGGAAGAACAATTTTGAGTTGGATTTTACAAATTTAGAGAGATCCCATAGGCTTGCCAACTGTGATGACCCATTCTGCCCCCGGCTGTCATAAGAAAGTCCAGCCCAAATTCAGTCCTCTGTGCCCAGAGGTAGGAATTTGTTTTAGTTTATTACATTTTTGTTCTGTGATAATGGTCTTGTATTTGTAGCAAAGTATGCTCACTTTTTAGAGATGGAAACTAAAATGGGGTGAAACATCATGATGTCTACTTGACTTTAATATTTCATTGAAAACATGGGATGAATCAAGGGTGGCAAATGTTAATAATTTATACATTGATGCAATATTGTTTTAATTAGATGGAATATACATTGTTAAATCTAGATGATGGATGTTTATGAGACTGTTCCCTTTATTTTTCTGTGTCTAAAAAGTTTTATTAAAAAGAGTGAAACACACTCACATGCACTCTCCATTTCATTCACTTCCAGAATATTCTCCCAACAGAGATGATGCCTTGACTGAGAAGCCTGGTAAACCTGCAGGAAGCCCCAGCCCATGGTAGGGGGCGAGTATCTTCATGCTGTGCCTCATCGAAGAGAATCATGCGCACAGGGTCTTGGATGATGAGGAAAGTTGGCCAACCCTTGTCAAGGAGGGTTGAGGCACAGTGGGGTCACCAGGAGCCCTGGGGTGATGACAGGATGTGGCTTACCCCACCACATGTCTCCCCAGACCTCCTCTTCTGGGCCCTCATCCTCATCTGCTTGGCGGGACTCCTGGTGCTCATCACAGGCCTGATCTGCTCTGTCTTGGTAAGACATGACGTGTTGCTTGTCTTCTTACTATTGGGTTGTAAGAGCTCTTTATATATTATAAATACCCGTCCTTTTCTAGGGATATGTTTTGCAGATGTTTTCTCCCAGTCTGTGCCTGGCTTGCCTTCTCCTTCACCACATGAGTCATTGGAGAAATGTAAGTGACAGTCATCATGAGATTCCACCACACTTAAGAGTGGCTAAAATTAAAAAGACTGACTATAGCAAGTGTTGTTGAAGATGTCAAGTCACTGAAACTCTCATCGAGTGCTGGTGAAAAATAGCTTGGATGCGTCTTTAAAAATTACATACGTCTACCCAGCCATTCCTCTCCTAGGAATCCATCCAAGGGAAATAAACACATATGTCTATACACAGACTTGTACACACATGTTGATAACAACCTATTTATAGTAGATAAAAATGGAAAACAACCCAAATGTCCATCTACTGGTGAACGGATACACAAAGTGTGGTATATCCCCACAGTGGGATACTATGCAACCATAAAGAGGAATGAATTATTTTTTTTCTATTTTAATTATTCTATTGAAATTATAAAGGGTTTTAACATTGTGTAATTTCGGGTGTTCATTATTATTTGTGAATTTCTGTATAGACTGCATCGTGCTTGCCAGCGGTAGTCTAACTTTTATCCATCACCATGCATATGTGCCCCTTTAACTCTTTCACTCAACACCCAGCCCCCTTCCCCTCTGGTAACCACTAATCTGTTCTCTTTATCCCTGGATATGTTTATCTTCTACATATGAGTGAAATAATGCTATTTGTCTTTGTCTGGCTTATTTCGTTTATCATTATACCCTCAAGGTCCATCCAGGTTGTTGCAAACAGGACGATCTTGTCTTTTTTTTTCTGGCTGAGTAGTATTCCATTGTATATAATACATACCACATCTTCTTTATCTGTTCGTCTGTAGCAGGGCACTTGGATTGCTTCCATGTCTTGGCTATTGTGAATAATGCCACAGTGAACACAGGGGTGCATAAATCTCTTTGAATTGTTGATTTCAGTTTCTTTGGATAAATATCCAGTAGTGGGATAGCTGGAAGGTATGATATTTCTATTTTTAATTTTTTGAGAAATCTCCATACTGTTTTCCCTGGTGGCTGCACCAGTTTGCATTCCCACCAGCAGTGTGTGAGGGTGCCCTTTTCTCCTTATCCTCTCCAACATTTGTTATTTTTTGTCTTGGAAGTTATAGCCATTCTGACAGGTGTAAGGTGATCTCTCATTGTAGTTTTGATTTGAATATTCCTAATAGTTAGTGATGTTATACATCTTTTCATGTGTCTGTTGGCCTTCTGTATATCTTCTTTTGAAAAATGCCTGTTCATATCCTCTGCCCATTTTTAGACTGGATTATCTGTTTTTTTGTTGTTGGGTTGTATGAGTTGTTTATATATTTTGGAGATTAACCCCTTGTCAGATATATGATTTGCAAATATTTTCTCCCAGTTGGTGGGTTGTCTTTTCGTTTTTTGTGTGTGTGTGTGTGAGGAAGATCAGCCCTGAGCTAACATCTGTGCTAATCCTTCTCTTTTTTTCTGAGGAAGACCGGCTCTAAGCTAACATCTATTGCCAATCCTCCTCCTTTTTTTTCCCCCCAAAGTCCCAGTTTATAGTTGTATGTCGTAGTTGCACATCCTTCTAGTTGCTGTATGTGGGACACGGCCTCAGCATGGCTGGACAAGCGGTACGTCTGTGCGCGTCCGGGATCCGAACCTGGGCCGCCAGTAGATGTTCGCGTGCACTTAACCACTAAGCCACGGGGCCGGCCCTGTCTTTTAGTTTATTTCATCGTTTCCTTTGCCTTGCAGAAGCCTTTTAGTCTCATGTAGTCCCATTTGTATATTTTTTCTTTTCTTTCCCTTGCCTGAGTAGACATCGTATTGGAAAAGATGCTGCTAAGACCGATGTCAAAGACTGTACTGCGTATATTTTCTTCTAGGAGTTTTATGGTTTCAAGTGTTAGAGTCAAGTCTTTTATCCATTTTGAGTTAATTTTTGTGTATGGTGGAAGATAATTATCTACTTTCATTCTTTTGCATGTGGCTGTCCAGTTTTCCCAACAGCATTTATTGAAGAGACGTTCCTTTCTCCATTGTATGATCTTGGCTCCTTTGTCAGAGATTAACTGACCACAGATGTGTGGTTTTCTTTCTGGGCTTTCAGTTCTGTTCCATTGATCTATGAGTCTGCTTTTGTGCCAGCACCATGCCATTTTGATTAGTATAGCTGTGTAATATATTTTCAAGTTAGGATTGTGATGCCTCCTGCTTTGTTCTTTCTTCTCAGGATTGCTTTGCCTGTTCAAGGTCTTTTGTTATTCCATATACATTTTAGGATTCTGTGTTCTATTTCTATGAAGAATGTCATTAGGATTCTGATTGGGATTGCATTGAATCTGTAGATTACTTTAGGTAATATGGACATTTTAACTGTGTTTATTTTTCCAATCCATGTGCATGGAATATCTTCCCATTACTTCAGGTCATCACTGATTTCTTTCAATAATGTCTTATAGTTTTCATTGTATAGGTCTTTAACCTCTTTGGTTAAATTTATCCCTAGACACTTTTTTCTTTTTGTTGCAATTGTAAATGGGATTGTATTCTTGAGTTCTCTTTCTGTTAGTTGTTAGTTCATTATTAGAGTATAGAAATGCAACTGATTTTTGTAAGTTGATTTTGTACGCTGCAACTTTGCTGTAGTTGTTGATTATTTCTAATAGTTTTCTGATGGATTGTTTAGGGTTTTCTATATTTACAATCATGTCATCTGCAAACAGCAAGAATTTCATTTCTTCCTTTCCAATTTGGATTCCTTTTATTTCTTTTTCCAGCCTAATTGCTCTGGCCAAAACCTCCAGTACTGTTGAATGGGAGTGGCGAGAGTGGGCACATTTGTCTTCTTCCTGTTCTCAGAGGAATGGCTTTAAGTTTTTCACCATTAAGTATGATGTTGACTGTGGGTTTGTGATATAGGGCCTTTATTGTGTTGAGGTACGTTCCTTCTATACCCATTTTATTGAGAGTTTTTATCATAAATGGATGTTGGATCTTGTCAAATCCTTTCTCTGCATCTGTGGAGAGGATCATGTGATTTTTATTCCTCATTTTGTTAATGTGGTGTATCACATTGATTCATTTGTGGATGTTGAAACATCCCTGCATCCCTGGTATAAATTCCACTTGATCATGGTATATGATCCTTTTAATATATTGCTGTGTTCAATTTGCTGATATTTAGTTGAGGATTTTTGCATCTGTGTTCATCAGCGATATTGGCCTGTAATATTCCTTCTTTGTGCTATCCTTGCCTGCTTTTGCTGTCATGGTGATGTTGGCCTCATAGAATGAATTAGGAAGTGTTCCATCTTCTTCAACTGTTTGGAATAGTTTGAGAAACATGGGTATTATATTTTGTTTGAATATTTGGTAGAATTCTCCAGAGAAGACATCTGGTCCTGGACTTTTGTTATTTGGGAGGTTTTTGATAACTATTTCGTTCTCTTTACATGTGATTTGTCTGTTCATTTTCTCTATTTCTTCTTGATTCAGTTTTGGGAGGTTGTGTGAATCTAAGAATTTATCTATTTCTTTTAGGTTATCCAATTTGGTGGCATATAAGTTGTTCAGTGTATTCTCTTATTGTCCTTTGGATTTCTATGGTATCTGTTGTAATTTCTCCTCTTTCATTTCTAATTTTATGTCTTTGAGCCTTCTCTCTTTTTTTCTTAGTGAGTCTGGCTAAGGGTCTGTCAATTTTGTTTCAGTCTTCTCAAAGAACCATCTCTTTGTTTCATTGATCCTTTCTACTGTTTTTTTAGTCTCTATTTCATTTATTTCTGCTCTAATTTTTATTATTTCCCTCATTCTGCTGACTTTGGGCTTCATTTGTTCTTCATTTTCTGGTTCTATTAGGTGTAGTTTAAGGTTACTTATTTGATATTTTTCTTGTTTGTTGAGGTATGCTTGTATTGCTATGAATTTCCTTCTTAGAACTGCTTTTGCTGCATCCCATAAGAGTTGTTTTGTTGTCTTTTCATTTTCATTTGTCTTCAGGTATTTTTTTATTTCTCCTTTGATTTGTTCGTTGATCCAATGGTTCTTCAGTCATGTGTTTTTTAGTATCCACATATTTGTGACTCCCCCATCTTTTTTCTTGTAGTTGATTTCAAGTGTCATAACATTGTGGTCAGAAAAGAAGCTTGATATGATTTCAATCTTAAATTTATTCAGGCTTGCCTTGTTTAACAACATATGGTCTATCTTTGAGAATGTTCCATGTGCACTTAAGAAGAATGTGTATTCTGCTGTTTTGGGAGGGTATGCTCTATGTATATCGATTAAGTTCATCTGATCATATGTTTCATTTAATTCCATTATTGACTTGTTGCCTTCCTCTGCATGATCTATCCCTGGATGTAAGTGGGGTGTTCAGGTCTCCTGCTATTATTGTGTTGCTGTTAATTTCTCCCTTTGGGTCTATTAAGGGTTGCTTTATATTCTTTTGTGCTGCTGTGTTAGGTGCATATATTTTTATAAGTGTTATGTCCTCTTGGTGGAAAGTCCCCTTTATCATTATATACTGCCCCTCTTTGTCTCTCATAGTCTTTTTTATCTAGAAGTCTGCTTTGTCTGATATAAGTATGGCAACACCTACTTTCTTTTATTTGCCATTTGATTGGAGTATTTTCTCCCATCTCTTCATTCTGAGCCTGTTTGTTTTTAGAGCTGAGATGTGTTTCCTGGAGGCAGCGTATTGTTGGGTCTTGTTTTCTAATCCACCCCACCACTCTGTGTCTGTTGATTGGAGAATTCAATCGATTTAGATTTAGAGTGATTATTGATACTTGAGGGCTTAATCCCACCTAATCTATATTTTCATTGTTTCTCTTCCTTTATGTTTCTGACTACCATTTCACTTTGGGGGTTTTCATGGAGGTTTTCTCTTTTTTTATGATCTATGGCTCTGCTCTGATTTTTTGTTTGCTGGTTACTGTGAGGTTTGTATGAAGATCTCATAGATGAGATAGTCCATCTTCTGATAGCCACTTATCTCCATTAGCCTAAGCAGGTTCCATCCCTTTCCTCTTCTCCTTCTGAGTTATTGTTGTCACAAGTTATTCATTTTTGTTTTGTGCGTTTGTGACTAAGTTGAAGTGTTTACAGTTACTTTTGATGCTTTCCTTCCCTTCTTCTTTTAAGTTATAATTAATTATTTGCTACCCTGTCATGAAACAGAGCTGTAGCTTTCTGATTTTGTCTGTCTATTTATCTCTTTGCTCAAAGCTTTGTAGACATTTGCCTTCTTTTTATTTCGGGTATGAGGACGTTCTTGATCATTGCTTGTATGGGAGATCTAGTGGCATTGAACTCCCTCAGCCTTTGTTTATCTGGAAAAACTTTTATTTCTCCATTGTATCATAAGGATCGTTTCACTGGATAGAGTATTCTTGGCTGAAAGTTTTTGTCTTTCAGTATTTTTAATATATCATTCCATTCTTTCCTTGCCTGTAAAGTTTCTGCCAAGAAATATGCTGAAAGCCTGATAGGTGTTCCTTTGTAGGTTATTTTCTTCTGTCTTGCTTCCCTTAATATTTTTTCTTTGTCATTGGCTTTTGCCAATTTTACTATTATATGCCTTGGAGAAGGTCTTTTAGCGTTGATGTTATTAGTTATTCTGTTGGCTTCATGTATTTGTAAGTCCGGTTCTTCCTCAGGTTTGGGAAGTTCTCAGTTATTATTTCTTTGAACAAGCTCTCTCCTCCTTTCTGCCTCTCTTATCCCTTTGGAATACGTATAATTCTTATGTTGCTTTTATAGTTGAGTCGTATATTTCTACAAGAATTCCTTCCTTTTTTAAAAATCAGAGTTCTCTCTCCTCATCCGCTGGAAGAATTTCTATATTTCTATCCTCTAAATCACTAATTCTTTCATCCATGATATCAGCTCTATTTTTTAAGGAGTCTAGATTCTTTTTTATCTTTTTAATTATGTTCTTCATATCCAGATTTTCAGCTTTTTTTTAATAGCTTCAGTTTCTTTGATGAAGTATTCCTTTTCCTCATTAATTTTATTCCTGAGTTCATCAAACTATCTGAACATTCTTGTAACTTTGTGAGTTTCTTTATGACAGTTATTTTGAACTGTGTCATTTAGATTGTAAATTTCTATTACTTCAAGTTTCGTTTCTGGAGATTTGTCATTTCCTTCTGCCCTGAATTGTTACTGTAGTTTCTTATGGTGTTTGATGAACTAATCTTTTGCCTGTGTATTTGTGGTAGTGTCAGGTCGTAGATTCCACCTGCTACTGCTGTGGGGGAAGCATGAGCTGTGTTTCTGATCCCACCCCATATGCTGGAAGTTGTGTGGGTACAGTGGGTGTTTCCACTCGCTGGGAAAGCATTCCCACTGGGCTCAGAGCTGCCACCACATGGAGGCACGTACACAGTTGTGAGACCGCAGCATTACTATGGGTATTTGTGCCACCTGGGAAAGCATTTGCATGTGCGTGTATATCTGCTGCTGCCTTTCCTTATGCTCATGCCAGCCTCTGTGCTTGGTGGCTGGGGCTTCTTCATGGGTTCTGAGCATTGGCCAATCATTGGGACTGCAGTGGCACAGTGTGCTTTCCAACCATCCAGGAAAGCATTCATGTGCGGGTCCAGGGCTCCTGCCAACCCCTCCCAGAGTTGCACCAAGGCACATTCCTACTTTTGGGGATGCAGCATTACTATTGGCTCTCACACCAACCTGGGAAGTGCTCGGGTGTGTGCACAGTGCTGCCAGGGAAGGGTTGGGGATAGGAATGAATTCATAGTACATGCAATAACAAGCATAAATGTCAAAATAATTATGCTGAGTGAAAGAAGCCAGTAAAAAATGAGTACATAGTATATGATCCCATTTATAAACATTTTAGGAAAATCTATAGAGATATATACCAGATCACTCATTGCCTGGGAATGAGAATGTGTTTGCAAATGGCAGGGAAGGAGGAATTAAAATGAGCATGAGGAAATTTGGGGAAGATATCGTTCCTTTTCTTGATTGTGGTGATGGTTCAATAAGTTATAATCAAAATGTATCAAATTGTTCACTTTGAATGTATGCAGTTTTCTGTATGTCTTTAATACCTCAATTAAGCTAGAACATGTGGGGGAAAGAGAGGGAGAGAGAGCCGAACGAGGGAAAAGGGAAGGAATAGAAAGACTGAGGGTGAAAATTAAGTGGAAAAAAGGAAGAGGGAGACACAGGAGGCATCGGGTCTCTGTGGCTTTGGCATCTCCTTCCCCTGGAGTCTCCCATACTGGGAAGCTGACTGGACCATTCTGATGTGCTCTCCTCACCTCACAAGTCACTGTCTGCCAGCAGAAGAAGGAGGGCAACTATGAGGTCCAGTGACGATGCCTGGGCTATTACCTGCCTCATGGCGACCTACAGAAGCTGTGATAACTAGATATGACTAGATCTGAGGTCCTTTTTTCCCAGCTGGGGTCCAGAGGAGCTTGACTGGAATAGAACGAAACCACATTGGACTGACACAGGCTCCGAGCCTTTCTAGACTTGGCCCCTGACTGGCTCACAGGGGACTAAGCTGAGAGGTTTCACATTCCTTAAGTCCTGAAAGTGACTGCAACTTCTGTCCTGTGGTGTCACACCAGTTCATCCCTCAGGGACACAAGAATTGGTGAAACCAGCACAGACGTTGCCATCATGTAAAATCGAATCCCCACTTCAGTGCAAGGTTTCCCTTCTTAGGAAAATTTGGAACATCCCTCCCCTTCACTCTGTGCAGCCATCACACCCCTCTCGGTTCCTCCATATTCCTCACCCACTGAAGGCCTGGCAGTCTCAGGTTCCCCTTTTCTGCTTCATTCTCTGAAGCTCAGATTCACCAGGACTTCCAGATCAATCTCCCTCAATGGCTCCTCTCCCCACTCATGGGTCCTCCATGACGGGAAACAGACCAAGATGGGAGGAATGGGTGAGACATGACTCTGCAGTCACCTTGGGCCTTGGGAGCTGAAATGACTAGGTGTCTGGGAAGTCTGAATCCCAGAGAAACACCAAGGCTCTGGGAAGAGAGTATCTGCTCTGGATGTAAAAGTGAATAATACTCGGTGGGAGAAATCTGAGGGAAAAGAAAGAGCCTTTTTCCATCTTTCTCTGTACAGAGTCCAACTAGCCTCACAGCAGAGGCTCCCCAAAAAGCAGCCCAGAGCATTCCAGGCATGAGGCAGGCTGCGTTGTTCTGCAGTGGGTCTGTGGGAACAGATTACATTATCTGTACACACTGTGCAGATGACCACAGCTGAAGATACCCAAGGGCTGAGAATTAAAGTCACAGTCATGGCACTCTCTCAGACTTTTTGTGTGTGAGCTTCACATTCTCAATCTGAAGCAGTGATTCTCCGAGAATGCACACTATGAAGATTCTAATGATTAATAATATTAATGTATTATTATTATACATCACATACATTATACATTATATACTGTACATTATAATTATAAATTAATGTATAATTATTATTATACATTAATATATTATTATATATTAATTATTATAATATCATTATAATGATTGATAATAGTTATCGTTATTGACCAATTTCTTCTAAGCAACATGACTGGAAAGCTCTGCATGTATTATCTCAGTTACAGTCACAATTTTAGAGATTTATTCCCATTTTAAGATAAAGATGTGGAGGCTCAGAAATATTAAATAACTTGACAAAGAAGGAAAAAAATTACTACAAAGCTAAATTAAACACCTATTCAAACTATGTGTCAAAGAAAGAAAGACGTTTTCTGACTTACAAACAGACTCAAAGTTGACCTCTCACAGGCCTGCAGTGAAAGAACCTGTAAAGAATGTACATCAGGAAGAAGAAATGTGAACCCAGGAAAACATAACAGGAGTCATGAGGAAAGGAAAAAAAGTCTGTCTAATTTAGTATTAGTTTTAAAACAAGAAATTAAAAACACATTCGAATGAAAATTCCAGATGATTACCACATGGAAGAATAGAGGAGAGAAGATTTAGCTAAAAGATAACTCATTTTTTAGGGAAGATATAAATACTAAGATACTCTATTATTGTGTAACACATTGCTCTCAGAAACTGATAAATCTGTGGGACAAAAGTAAGTAATGATAAAGAGGATTTGAAGAGTGCAACATACTCGATCAGGCAAATAGACAAATCCCAACACACTGGCTTATTGTGAGACTTGTGATGCTGAAAACAGTCGTTCTCCTGACAGCATCATACCACAATGGCATATCAATTTTCATGAATCAAATTTCCAACACATATAAATCTAAAAAAAGGGACAATCCAATATTTCATTATATGCAACTGTGATTCAACATGCAACAAATACCAGAAAAATAGAGACCCAGAAGTAGGTGTCTTTTTTGAGAAGACAGATATAACAGCTCTTTAGTGATATATTATGTTGGAATCTATTGCAATATTACACAAAAAGGACAATCCATTTGGACTAGGTATGTTTTCTCTGTGACTGTGAGGGCAAAACTCTAAGGAATCCCCTGATTGTGATAACTCTTGGTCTTAAAATACAAATAGATAACACTCAGTAAAGGAAAATGAGAGAACAAAATGAGAAGGAAAGATCTCCTTTCTCTCCTCACCTGAAACCCAAACTCTCACCTCCGAAGGATCACTGTCTGTATCTTCTCTGTCATGCAAAGGAATCAAAGAAAAGAAAATTATTGGTATATATTAAAGTTTCAAGAGCTCAAAGCAAGAAGACATCAGGACCCTTGCAGAGGCATTAAAGTAGTGTGAGCTCCATGTCATCTGCGCCGTCTTCTGTTTTCTTCATCGTGTTTGTCGGGATGTCCTTCTTGGCCCCTCACTCTCCCTGCCTGGCTAGCGAGTCTGTCTGCATCAGTGCTACCGCGAGTCTGTCTCTTGCCGTCTTCACTTTCCCTTCCTGTTTCCTGATATCTTCCTCAGTCACCAGAAGACGTTTGCAAAGGAGCTGTGGGATGTACAGACCAGCTCCTGGGATCATCTATGCCGAATCTGAAGACCAGGCAGGGGTGGGCATGGGACTGGAGTTCAGAACACCTGCGAGCTCACCTGACAGGGATACACCTGTGCTACTAGGTGCAAGGTTGGGCAGGGCTTTTGCAAGGTCCAAAGCACTTAACAGTTCTCCTGTACTCTGCAGGCCTGGAGACCTTGCAGTCTCTTCTGCCAGCAGAGTTGGGGCTGCTCCAAGGTTTCCTCCCTTTGCTGGCATCTGACATCATTGCCAGGATAGAATGTGATTCTAGTAACTGGCCTCTTGAATATGTAACTGGACATCCTCAAAGGGATGGAGATGCTCAAACCAGGCTTTGGTTTAGATTGCTTTCCACAATCATTTCACTTCCTCTGTGATGATTGGACCATCATACTTCTTTTCCTCTTACCCTATAAAAATAAATTGTGAAAGTGGATCAGAGTTGTAAATGAAGCCTGCCTTCCCAGGACAATTATGTCAGATGCCTTGTACTTCTACTCTCCCTCTCTCCCTGTGGGGATTAATCTGACCTGTGTCCTGGGACATCATCAAAGAGATTTGGGTCAAGAAAAAAAACCACGAGGTCAAAACTCAGGACTACGGCAGGTCATTTCTTCCCCCCCATGTTGTTAGACACTTATGTGTATGACTTTATTCTCTTTTTGTCCTTGTCACTCTCAACAACAAAATCCTTGGAGCTCCCTGTCAGGACACACGGTCCCCAGTCTTTTTCTAAATCCCAAATCATACCATTCTTCTATACTATATGACTATTCATTTGATTAACCCATTGACCAGTTGGTGTTCATAGCTCCCTTAGAGCTTAAATCAGTAGTGAAATTATCATCCACCCCACTCCTAGTGACTCTTATTTGACAACTGTGAACATTAAATCTCAGTGCAGAGAATGTATGTCTGAAAAAACTCAACTTACAAATGGAGATTGTACTGTAAGTGGGAAGTACACACTAGATTTATGAAACTCAGGAAAAAAATGTAAACTCTCTCATTATTAAGTTTTGTATAGACTGCACCCACATTAATAATATCTTGGTTATAGTGGGTTAAAATATACTATTAAAATTAGTTTCACCTGTTTGTTTTCATTTTTTAAAATGTGGCTACTAAAAAATATTTAAATTCCATAATATAGAGTGTTTAATGTTACTATTGGACAGTGCTGGTGAAGCCATCAGTGAAAAGAAAGTCCAGAGAAAGTGATTAGGGAAATTTTTTCCCTAGAAAAGGAGTCTAAACTGGCCCACACTGCCAGATGCAGCAAAAAGTCTCATACACACACACACACACACACACACACACACACACGCACACACGCACACTGATAGAATGAAACAAACCTCTTCCTAGAGTCCCACCACTTCTCACATGGTATGAGGTTGCACTCTTACTTAGTCCTATGTGGACTAATCTCAAGAAAGAAGACAGAAGTCTAGGTAAATTACCAGTTAGGAAGATCTAAAACCAGAGACTAAAGCTCAAAATAAGTGGTGAATTTCCTGTCGTGGCTTCTGTTATTAATTCAATATGTTAGGGAGACTTTTCCAAGAAGGGTTGTTTTAAAACTCACTTTTTCTTTACTATGTAAAAATAGACAGGCTATGTAAAGAATAATTACTCTAGCCAATCAATGAAAAGGAGATGATAGAACACGAATACCCTTATTATAAGTCACTACTGGATTAGAGAGTCAGGGAACAGCTGACATTGGGTTAATTTGGCCTTAATTAGGCTGATTCTGATTTCATGACCGTCATATTGATTGTATTATGCTAGAAGCTATGAAACTTCCCAGCCCCCCTACTATTTAACCACCAAGGCCCACCAACCAGACCAGTCCTTGCTGACACATCCCCTACCTCCATCCCTTCTGACAACACCTGGAGGATTTTCTCCAAGTCCCACTCTGTCCCTGCACTCTTCTACCTGCCCCAGGGCCAGGGAATCATTTTCTCCAAGGCTCAGGCTCTGCGTGTGCCCAGCTCTAGGGATGGCACTTCTCCCTCGAGTGAAGACAAGGATCAGAGCGCAGACCGTGTGAGCTGCAGCAATTGGACAAAGACTGGTGCTTGCTGACAGAAAAGAACCTTTAGTGGGCACGGTTCCCAGGGTCCAAGAAACTGCAGTCATTCCTCCAAGAACTGTGATGCAGGACAGAGCAGGAATGTCTGTGTGTGGTTCGGCTTGGGAATGCCTGTAGGGTGACATAGGTGACATTGGTAATGCATTCGCCAATGTTGTTCACTCATTTATTCATCGTATGTCATGGAGTGCATTCTACATACATCCAGGCAACAGTCTCACCCTCTGGGGCTCACAGGCAGTGTCAGAAGAATTTCTAAATTTTATTTCTAATATATAGGTACAGCACTGGTAATACACTAGGTGTTCCAAGCATTTTTCAAACATTAACTCCTTTAATACTCTCCATAAACCTACAAAATAGGTATGCTGATCATTATTGCCAACTGAGAGATGAAGAAACTGAGGCACCAATCAGGTAAATAACTCAGTCAATACAAATATCTAATAAGAGATTGAGATGGAATTTGGACGTGAGGTGTTAGCTCCATAGTCTGTGCTCTTAACCCTGACATTTACTCTCTAAAGACTTCACATCATGAAAAAATTTGATCAGTTATCCATTTTCTTGGTGCATTGAGTAGCCACGCTATTTTATCTGTCTGAAAAACAGAATACGTGCGTAGAAACTACTGCACATACACACTCAAATTACATCTACCTATGTCCCCAGTCCCTGAAAATTAATAAAGAGAACATTTCAGAATGTTTCTTGCCCAGGTTGGGAGGACTCTGAGGAAATCTCAGTGTTGCTATAAGAAGCTGAGGACAGGCTGGGAGTGGGTCTCAGGGGAAAGCTGTCCTCAGGAGTCACGATTGAATGACAACATTGATGGGAGGGTCTCAGCAGTGACTGAATTCAGGATCTGGTGGTGTTTTAACCTGGTGCTTATCTTCTGGCTGTGGGTTTATGGTGATGCAGCACAGGGAGAGGGGATGGTTCACTGTGTTCTTGGGGAAACCAGACCCATGAAAGAGAGGGAATGATGATTTCCTTAAACAATGGACTCGTGGTGGGAAAAATTTGGCCTGGAAGAGATAGTCGTGTGCCTGCTATAACCAGAGGGAGTTGCCTTTTCTTCAGCCAAAACAGACTGCCCTTCCTCATGCACTCATTTTATCTCAATGGGAGGAAGGAGGAGGAAATCATGTAATGCTCTTCTGGATGTGAGATCTGTGATGGTAGAGACTGTGCTAGGAGCTTCTGAAAGGCTGCCCTGAGGCATTTCAGACCTTTGCTGTGACCAGAATGACACGTGTAAGCACCCCTGCCTATGTCTGGGAATAGTTAGTGTGTCAAGGAGAAGGCTCCCTCGTGCAGAGACTCACAGGAAGAAGCGAGTTTGACCAGGGAAGGTCAGAAATGTGGCCAGTGTGGCTGGAGGGAGCCTGAGAAGAGAGAGGAGTGGAGAGAGGAGGGTGATCAGGCTGGATCCTGGGACATGGTAGACTGTTACTTTCTGTTCCTCTGTGACAACATTACTCCAAATCCTGCCACCTATAAAGTACAAATATTTAACATCTCACAATTTCTGTTAGCCAAGCATCAAGCATGGCTTAGCTGGGTGCCTCTGTCTCAAAGTCTCTGTGAAGAAGAGGCTGTGGTCTCAACAGGGCTCAAATGGGGGAGGATTCCCACCCAAGATCACTCACATGGGTTTTGTCAGGGTCCATTTGGACTGAGAGTCTGAGCTCCTGTCTGTCTGTTGGCTGGACACTCCCTCAGTTCTCTCCTATGGAGCCTCTACATAGTGCAACTGAAAACATCAGCACTTGCTCTCCCAGTTCTGGTGATTTGATAGAGAGTGAGAGCGAGAGTAAGAGCGAGTGAGAGAGAGAGAGAGAGAGAGAGAGAGAGAGAGAGAGAGAGAGAGAGAGATAGAGATGGAAACAGAAGGAGGGAGGTAAGTAGGGAACCTAAGTAAGCCAGTAATAGGGAAGTGACAGAGGTTTTGTAATTAAAACTTGGAAGTGACATCCCATCACCTTGGCTGTGTTCTGTTGTTCAGAAGCCAGATACTGACCACTTAGTGGTGACACAAGGATGTGCACTCCAGGAGGCAGGGAGCATTGGGAACATTGTGGAGGCTCCCACCACATAGGCCAACATGAGCCTCTTGGGACTGATTCTGAGTAAAACAGGGGACCGTGGAAGGGTTAATGCCAGTGGATCACAATGTCTGAATATCCTCTAATTTCAACCCCTTCAGGATCCAGACCTGAAAATGAGGCCCAGAGCAGCAGTGACTTACCAAAGATCACACATCTGGGACTTAGAGAAGTTCTGACTGGTATTCTATGTGATGTCCTACTCCTTGTACTTCCTCCATCTCTAAGTGTGTGCATTAGACACATGTGACACCAGCCCACAGGTGTTGTACGTATTATTACATATACACCTGATGAGGTCCCTAGGAAGCTGTTTTTAGCCCAATCCTCATTGTGCAGCTTGGGAGACTGGGGAGATCTTGAGAGACACAGCAGCTTTTCCAGGACACATAACTGGTAGGAAAAAAGAGGTCTGACCTCAGCTCTGTCTCCTCAAAGCTGGGGCCTGGATCCACTCCCAAGGAGCTGTGGGGAGGGTGGTGATGGGTATTTGTGTACAGTGATGGAGATGACATGGGCAAGGAGGGAGAGCAGCCAACAGCCTAGAGGGGGCTTTGGGTGAGTCTCATTGAAGGAAGGGGCTAAGTAAAAAAACCTTGAAGAAGTGACCTCACTTCCTTGGTGACAGCACCCAACAGAACTTAGAACTCTGGTTACCAGGCACCCACATTGTAATCACAGCCTCCTGTCCAGTTCATTTGAGTGGAGACACTCGACACAGCAGGATGTTCTCGTGTTGTCCCGTGACTTTCGGAGGCTCTGGCCCCCTGAAAGCCAAGGAAGAGAGCGGCGTGTTAAGTCTCTTTAGACATTGGCTCAGCCCTCACCGCGAATGTGTGTGGCCTTTTGGCAGGAGGAACCATGAGGTAACAGTGTAGGCCAGGGCAGACCACTCTAGGTCATGCCAGAACTGTGATCCCACAAGAACAGCCCCACACCACTTGACCCTCATTGTGTGTGTTTGTGTGTGAGGCGGAGTTAGGGAAGCTGGGGATGAGGAGGACCCAGCCTGGGCAGGAGCAGGAAGCTAGATGGTGGGAGTCGTGCAGTGTGTCATGTTCATGCTCAAGATCTTGGCTGCAGGAGAGGAAGGTGAGTGCTGGGGACCAAGCTCCTCTATCTGCATGTGAATGCCGGGCTCTCAAGGTGTTCTCGCATTCCTTCCCTGGTGGAATCTATGCAGATTCCCCTCTGTGCCTGATCTGTGGTGGGGTTTCCCACTGTGGCAAAGTCCAGGCAGGCCCCTGATCCCTCCTGGCTTGACTGCTGGGCACTGTCGCTGCAGAGCTGCACCCAGGAGATGGTCGAGGAGCTGGTGGATGGTTTCCAGTTCGCCATCTCCCTGGAGTGGACACAGGTGCACCAGTCCATCAATGACCAGGGCTGCTCTGAGGTGAGTGTGGGTGCAGAGGGGTCTTCACACCCAGGACCCTGAGATGATCAAGGCAGTAGTAGAATCCAGACTCAAATATGAGATTCCCCTGGGACCCGCTGTCCCAGAATTTTCTCGCTACAGTGCCCCACAGTCCCACTCCCAAAGGAATCTGGACCTCCACTCCTCTCCAGAAGCTACACAGGAGGGTAGAGAGACACGTCATTCCTCCTGGTAGTTCACCATGATGTCACTGACTGTATGTTCCTCCTCCTCTCCCCCAGTGTGAGGATGAGTCCACTGTGAATTTAAATGAGGCCTGCAGGATGCGTGGCCTCCAGGCAGGCATGATGGAGAAGCTGACAGAGTCCATTGCACCAGCTTTCCTGAGTAGGAACATCTCCAGCTTCACCACCTTCATGGTCAACTACTCAGCCTCAGACACATCCCACCGGGTCCTGGACCAGCTGTTTACTAGGTGAGTAGCCACTCACCCCTCAGCACAGTGGTGACTCTGCCCACTGCCAGCTGTGTAACTTGGGCAAATCCCCACATCTCTCTGAGCCTCAGTTTGCTCTTCTGAAATGTTGGGGGGGAGGATAAATTTCATGGTGATCTTGTAGGGACTAATGGGATCAGCCATGGCAGGTGCTTGCCTGGTGCTTTGATCTGCAGAGAGGGCTGTGGACATGCTGTGGTTGGCCCCTGGCAGCCCCGAGCTGGGTCGGTCCCTCAGACGTGGCCAGGGGCAGTCCATCCCCCGGTGCCTCTCCCGGAGAATCAAAGGACAGGCTCGGCGCCAGCCCCACCACACTCGCCACTGCCACGACCATCGTCCTCCCTCGTGAGGCCTGGGAAGGACAGGGACCCAGGTGTGGGAGGCTGCCAGATGTCAGGTCTGGCACACCGCTTGCCAGGCTGATTCTCCTCTGACAGGGGCCCAGCACACGCCCCAGGAGATTTGGCAGCCATCCCCAGGGCTATCTCCTCCGGAACTCGTCCCCTTGGAAGGGGCCTGGCCCAGGTGCCAGGTTCAGCTGGCTGGCCAGCCTCCTTGAGAGAAAGCAGGCAAGCCGAGCCAGACTTACAGTGCCCTGGGTGTGACACTTGCGACCTCAGGCAGAGGACCTCACACGTGCCCTCCATGGCAGATTTCTCCCCAGAGCCGTGGCCTGGACACCAAGAAGGCCAGGCCTTCCCGACTCCAGGGAGGAGGCTGGGACCTGTCGCCGGAAGGGCTTGCCCAGTTTGGCCCTGGCTCCCTAGCCCTGTGGTGCCATCTGCCTGTCTCGGCCCTTCTGACTCCACAGAACCTTTCCTACACCTGGCCTGGCTGCAGTCGCAAAGTTCAGGCATGGGGTGAGGCCATGGCTTTGTCTTTCCAGGAAGAAATGAGCCGCTGGATGAAGCAGCTGGCCCAGGCAGAGCCTTAAGCTTGAAGCCCAGCATGCCTGTGGCCATCAGGGCCAGAGCAATGCTTACAAGGAAGGGAAGCAGCCTTCAAGTTGAGTGGGAGTGGGGAAGGGGAGGGAGACAACAGCTGAAGCCAAGTCCAGAAGGGCGGCGATGGAACAGCTGCAGCAGGGTGGCGCCAGAGGTCTGCCCCTGCCGGTCCGAGCCTGGCGGGAGCCGGGGCCTTCATTGAGGACCCCCGCTGCCAGCCCTAGGCCCCGGCAGTCGTGCATGCACACTTGACCTGTGCGGGGGTGTGAGGGGTTGAACCCAAGCCCGCAGGGCTCCCAGAGCGGCCAAAGAAGGGCCCATGGGGGAGGTAGGCGAGGTGGGCAGGGCGCGCCACCTTCCTCTCCTCAGCTCCCCGAGGGGGAGAGAGAGAGAGATCCATGACCTCTGGGTCGCTGTCTCCTCTGCTGGCTGGTGCCAACTCACACACCATCCCACTTGCACCCACCACCCCCACGCCCGCCCCGGGGCCATCCCCACCACAGAGAGGCCGGTTCCTGGTCACCTCCATGCCTTCTCTTCCAGACCTGACCCTATTGCAGGGGAAACTGTTCAGACAAGCCTTTACATGTCCCTCTGCATGATAATCATCTCCCTCCCTTCTCTCATCCCACAGGTCCACCCACGACATCCACCTTTGTCATTAGCTCAGGAGAGGATGCAAGATGAGAGTCTCTGCCATTGTGTGGAGAGACTGTTTCCCGGGTTTCTCCCATGGACATATGTTCCTCAGCTGGGTCTGATTTGCGCCATTGAACCTGTCTTGTTAATGATTTGGCCAGCCAAGAGAACCTGAAGGGAAATGGCGGAGGGGGATTCTCTCTCTGCCCCCAACAACCCCTATCTGCGTGGGTCCCTCAGAACTGGCCAGGGGCAGCCCATCCCCCAGCGCCCTCTCCTGGGGCATCCAAGTGCAGGCTCAGCGCCCACCCCACCCCTCTTGCCGCTGCCAAGACCATCGTCCTCCCTTGGTATTCCTAGGGAGGACAGAGACCTTGGTGTGGGAGGCCGCCTGATCTCTGGTCTGGCACACCGCTTGCTTGGCTGCTTCCTCCTCTGACAGGGCCCAGCACACGCCCCAGGAGACTTGGCAGACGTCCCCAGGGCTATGTCCTCCGTAACTTGTCCCCTCGGAAGGGGCTTGGCCCAGGTGCCAGGTTCGGCTTTTTGGCCAGACTCCTTTTGATAAAGCTGGCAAGCAGAGCCAGGCTTGCAGTTGCCCTGGGCGTGACACCTGCGACCTCAGGCAGAGGGCCTCACGGGTGCCCTCCATCACAGATTTCTCCCCAGAACCATGGCCTGGGCCCTAGGAAGGCCAGGCTTTCCCGACGCCAGAGAGGAGGCTGGGAACTGACCCCGGAAGGGCTTGCCCAGTGTGGCATAGGCTCCCAAATGCCTACGGGTTGCTGGCACCGCACTTCCTGCTTTGCCATATGCCTGTCTCAGCTCTTTTGTCTCCATAAAGCCTTTCCTCCACCTGGCTGCAGTCGCCAAGTCTAGGCATGGGGTGAGGCCATGGCTTTGTCTTTCCAGAAAAAAATGAGCCCCAGGACAAAGCAACTGGCCTAGGAAGAACCTTGAGCTCGAACCCCAGTCTGACTGTGGCCACTCTGGGCAGACCCACCCTTCCAAGGAAGTGCTGAGGCCTGCGATCTGTGAGGAATTGTGGGAGGTGAGGGAGACAGAAGCTGAAGCCAAGTCAAGAAGGGTGGGGTTCCTTCAGCTGCAGCTGGTAGTCGCCGAGGGATGCCCCAGCCGGTCAGATCCTGGCGGGAGGATGGGGCCTTCACTGAGGACCCCCAAGGCCAGACCTAGTCCTGGGTGGCCAAGCATGCACCCTTGGCCTGAGGGGGTTGAACCCAAGCCCACATGGTTCCGAGAGCTGCCAGAGAAAGAAGGGACCATGGGATAGGTAGGCGAGGTGGGTAGGGCGCCCCACCTTTCTCTCCTCAGGTCTCCGAGGGAGAGAAGAGAGAGAGACACACAGAGAGAGTGAGAGAGATAGAAAGAGAGATCCCTGACCTCTGAATTGCTGCCTCCACCGCTGGTACCAACTCACACGCCATCCCACTTCCACCTACCACCCCCACGCCCGCCCCGTGGCCAGCCCCACCACAGAGAGGCGGGTTGCTGGTCACCTCCGTGCTGTCCCTTCTGGACCTGACCCCGGTGCAGGGGAAATGGTTCAGACAAGACATTACATGTCCCTCTGCATGACAATTGTCTTCTTCCAGTCTTGACTTCCACATGCCCACCCCCAACATCCTCCTTTCTCATAAGCTCAGGAGAGGATGCAAGATGAGAATCTCTGCCTTTGTGTGGAGAGACTTATTTTCCCAGGTTTCTGCCATGCACTCATATTCTTCAGTTGGGTATGATTTTCTCTTGCGAACCTGTCTTGTTAACGGTTTGGCAAGCCATAAGAAACTTAAGGGAAAGGGTGGAGTGGGATTCTCTCTCTGCCCCCGACTGCCTCGAGCTGGGTCGGTCCCTCAGACTTCTCCAGGGGCAGCCCATCCCCAGGCGCCCTCTCTCGGGACATCCCGGGGCAGGCTAGCCGGCAGCCCCACCCCACTCGCCACTGCCATGACCATCGTCCTCCCTCGTGAGGCCTGGGCAGGACAGGGACCCGGGTGTGGGAGGCCTTCTGATCTCACGTCTGGCACACCCGTTGCCAGGCTGCTTCCTCCTCTGACGGGGCCCAGCACACACCCCAGGAGACTTGGCAGCCATCCCCAGGGCTATGTCCTCTTGACCTTGTTCCTTCTGGAAGTGGCCTGGCCCAGGTAGGATGTTTGGCTGGTTGTCCAGCCTCCTTTGGAGAAAGCAAGTGAGCCGATCCAGCCATCCTGTCGCCCTCTGCCTGGCACCTCTGCACTCAAACAGAAGGCGTCACACGTGCCCTTCATCATGCTTTTCTCCCCAGAGCCATTTCCTGGGGTACTCTTAGTGTTACTTTAGTGTTGTGTTTGGTTTCCAGTTACTGTCAGTTTTAGGGTTTGGTTTAGTTTTCAGGTTTGTGTTAGGTTTATATTTAGGTATATGTTTCTGGTTAGGGTTAGGTTTATGGTTCTAGGGATATCATATCCCTATCTAGGGATAGGGTTATGATTCGCGTTAATGGTATGTTTGAGTTTAGGTTAGTCTTAGGGTTAGGGTTGAGGTTAGTGTTATGGTTGATTGCCAGGTTTGGGTTAGATTTCAGGTTAGGCTTAGGGTTCAGTTAGCATAGAGTTATCATCTGGTTAGTGTAAGTGTTAGGGTTTCTGTTACTTTTGGGGTTAGGGTTATGGTTAGCATTAGGGTTATGGTTCTGGTTAGTGTTAGGGTTTGGGTTTGGTACAGATTTGTTTTACGTGTAGGGTTAGTTTTAGAGTTTAGGGTTAGGCTTAGGGTTAGGGTCAGTGGTCAGGTTCAGTTTAGCGTTGGGGTTAGTGTTAGAGTTCGAGTTAGATTTAGGGTTAGGGTTAGGTGTAGTGTTAGTGTTAGTTTTCAGATTAATGTCAGGGTCAGGGCTTGGTTTTGATATCAGTTTAGGCTTAGGGTTCTGGTTGGGTTAGGCTTCGGTTTAGTGTTAGGGTTCGGGTTTGGGTTCGGGTTCTTGTTAGGGTTAGGATTCAGGTTAGCGTTCGGGTTAGTGTTAGGATTTGGGTTATGCTGAGGTTAGGGTTAGTATTCGGATTAGAGTTATTATTAGGTTTCGGGTTCGAAAAATGCTGAGCTTTACCTTTAGGTTTCTTGTTAGGGTTAGGGTTAGGGTTAGGGCTAGGGTTAGGGTTAGGGTTAGGGTTGGGTTTGGGTTATGTTTAGGGTTAGGTTTACGTTTTGGTTTCTGATTAGGGTTATGGTTAGCGTTAGGGTTCGATTTAGGTCTAGGATTAGGGTTAGGTTTAGGGTTAGCGTTGGGTTTGTATTAGGGTTAGGGTTAACATTAGGGTTAGAAATATGTATAGAGTTCAGGTTATGGTTAGGCTTAGCAATAGGGTTCAGGTTAGGGTAGTGTTTAGGGCTAGTGTTCGAGTCAGGGTTAGGCTTAGGGTTCAGGTTCATGTTCTGGTTAGGGTTAAGGTTAGAGTCGGGCTAAGATTAGGTTTTGGGTTAGGGTTACAGTTCAGGCTAGGATTGTTGATATGGTTAGGGTTAATTTTCATGTTAAGTTTAGGGTTAGGTTTAAGGTCAGGGTTATTTTTGGGTTAGGATTATGGCTAGGGTTCAAGTTTATTTTCTGGTTAGGGTTAGGGTTATGTTTTGCTTTGTTGGGACGGTTAGGATTAGGGTTACTGTTAGAGTTATGTTAAGGTTTAGGGTGAGGTTAGTGTTTGGATTAGGATTAGAGTTAAGGTTTGGGTTCTCGATGGTGTTAGTGTTAGGGTCGGATTAGGCTTTGTGTTTGTGATAGTTTTAGGGATAGGGTTAAAGTTCGGGTTAGAGTCTGGGTTAAGTTTGGGGTTCAGGTTATTGTTAGAGTTCGGGTTAGCTTTAGGCTTAGGGTTAGGGCTGGGGTTCGGGTTAGTTTTGGATAAGGGATAGGGCTGGGTTCAGGTTGGGTTTGGGTTCGAGTTAGGGTTAGGTTTAGGATTCAGATTCGGGTTACGGTTAGGGTTATTTTTCGTGTTAGACTTAACGTTATGGTTACGGTTAGGGTTTGGGTTAGGGTTATTGTTAGGGTTAGGGTTAGGTTTTGGCTTAGAGTTCAAGTTAGGGTTATGTTTTGGTTCGGGTTAGGGTTGGGGTTAGCGTTAGTTTTAGTGTTAGGGTTAGTGTTTGGTTTAGGGTTATGGTTGGTGTTTGGTGTCGGTATCAGGTTAGGTTTATTGTTAGGGTTCAGGTTAGCGTTTGAGTTAGTGTTAGGGTTTGGATTCAGGTTCGGGTTAGGGTTAGTGTTCACCTTAAGGTTAGGGTTAGTTTTAGGGGTAGGGTTGGGTTCTGGTTCGGTTTAGATCTAGGGTTCTGTTTAGGGTTAGGGTTCCGATTCGTGTTCATGTTAGGGTTAGAATTAGGGTTATTGTGAGGTTTAGGCTTAGCTTTATTTTGAGGTTTGCCTTCGGATTAGGGTAAGGTTTAGGTTTCGGGTCAGGATAAGATTAGGTTTATGTTTAGTGTCGGATTAGGTTTCGGGTTAGGGTTAAATTTGGGGCCCGGTTTAGGGTTTGGGTTAGGGTTCGGCTTATGCTTAGGGCTAGCTTTAAGGTTAGGGTTGGGTTGGGTTAGGTTTACTGTTCGTGTTCATGTTAGGGTTAGGGTTATGTTTAGTCTTAGAGTTAGTGTTCAGATTAGGGTTAGGGTTAGGGTTGGGTTTGGGTAGGGTTAGTGTTAGGCTTAGGGCTAGGGCTGGGTTATGTTTAGGGCTAGGGCTAGGATTAATGTTATGGTTATTCTTAGAGTTACATGAGGTGGTTTGTGTTTCAGTTAAGGTTAGGTTTAACAGTAGGGATATGATTAGGAATAGAGCTAGTGTTTGTGTTAGGACTGGTTTAGGGCTACAGCAAGGGCTAGGGATAGGATTAGGGTTGGATTACATGTAGGGTTATGGTGAGAGTTAGGAGTATGTGTAGTGATAGTGTTAGTGTTATGGCAAGAGTTATCGTTAGGGCTGGGCTTAGGGCTAAGTTTAGTTATTACATTTAGGGTTAGGATTCTCTTTAGGTTTATAACTAGATTCATTTTTATGGTTTGGTACGGGGCGGGTTTTGAGGTTAGGGCTAGGGGTATGATTAGGGTTAGGTCTGCCATTAGTGTTGTGTGTGCCTTAGGGTGGGGACAATGGAAAGTGTAGGAACAGGCGTAGGGTTTGGGTTTGGGTTAAGACTAGGGTTAGAGTTAGGGTTATGCTAGGGTTAGGGTTACTGTTAGGGCTAGGGCTAGGACTAGGTTTTAAGTTAGGGTTAGAGTTGGCTTAGGGTTACAGTTACAGTGAGTGTGCATATGATTTGGTTAGGGCTGGGGGAGTTTTAGGGCTTGGGGTAGGTTTAGGGTTAGAGCTAAAGTTGGGTTAGGATTCATGATATAAACCCCAACCCTAGCCCTAAAACTAATGTTAACATTAATCCGAACATGAAGCCTAATTCTCACCATAACCCTAACCCTAACCCTAACCATTGCTCTAGACGTAACCTTTATCCCTAACCTTAACCCTAAATCTAAACCTACAATTACCCCTACACTAAACCTACGGTTACCACTAACCATATACCTGACCCTTACCGCAACACAACTCCAACCCAAACACTAACATTAACAATAACAATAATTCAAGAATTAGCACTAAGCCTAAGCCTAGCCCTATCCCTAACACTAACCCTAGTCCTAGACTTAACCCTAACCCTGACACTAGCCCTAGCCCTAACCCTAACCCTAACTGTAACCCTAACCCTAACCCTTGCCCTAGATCTAGCCCTAACCCAACCTACAGCTGAAACTAATCCTAGCCCTAGCCCTAGCCCTAAAACCCAGACCTTACACTAGCCATAACTCTAACTCTATGTCTAAACCTAGCCCTTGCCCAAACCTTAACCCTAACCCTAACACTATGCTAACTCTAGTACACTAACTCTAAACACTAAGGCTAACACTAAACTTAAATTTAATCCTAACAATAACCCTAACACTAATACAACCCTAGCCCTAACCCTAACCCTCACCCTCACTGTAACTCTAACCGAAACCTTATCCTTATCCCTAATCTTAAATCCAAGCCTAGCGCAACCCTAACCCCAACTCTACCCCTCCTTCTCTCTATAAAACTAACTCTAACCGTAACCAAAACCTAACCCTAACCCTATCCTTAAACCTGGGAACAGGTTTGTATAGGACAGGGAATCCAGAGTAGAGCTGAGCCAAATCATGTCTAGCACCCATTCCTGGAAATAAATTCATACCCCATCTCCCTTCCTTTCAGCTAGTAAGGATCACATAATACCTAAAAAACATTTGGCACAGATTGCCATTTGGAATCCTAAACCAAACTAGTACACAAACCCTAATCCAAACCCTAAGCCTAACCTTAACCCTAACCCTAACCGGAACCCGAACCCTAATCCTAACCCTAAACCGAATGCAACCTTAACCCCAACCCTACCCCTCCTTCTCTCCATAAACTAACTCTAACCCTACCCAAACTCTAACCCTAACCTTAATCCAATCCGAAGCCTAAGCCTAACCCTACCCCTAACACTAATCATATGCAGAACCCTAATGCTAACACAAACGCTAATATTAACCATAACACTAAGACTAGACATTACCCACCCTTAACATTACTCCAACTTTAACCCTAAACCTAACCCTAACTGTGACCTTATCCCTACCCATACTCTTAACCCAAACACTTAGCCTACCCCTACCCATAACCCTAACCCTAGTCCTACTCTAATGTTACCCATAGCCTTAAAATAACGCTTAACCTAGACCTAATGCTAGCCCTAATCCTAAACCTGGCTCTAGCCCAAACCTTATCCCTAAACTTAACCCTAAACCTAACACAAACCCTAGCCCAAACCCTAACCCTAGCCCTAAGCCAACACTTACCACTACCCCAGACACTAGTCATAGCACTAAACCTAACCCTAACACTAAAACTTAGTCTAACCCAACCGTAACTCTAACCCTAATCCTGGACAGACTCCTAACACAAACTCTTGCCCTAACCCTAAGCCTATTCCTAACCCTAAGCCAAACCTAAACACTAAACATAATGGTAGCCTGAACACTAAACCTACTCTTAAACCTAACCCTAACCCTAATATCAGCCCTAAGCCTAACCCAATTGCTAAGTCTAACACTAGGCTTAACCAAAATGCTAGCACTACACATAACACTAACCCTAAAGCTAGCACTAACCATAACCCTAACCCTAGCACTAGACTTAAGCCTACACCTAACCATAGCACTCCACACAAGCCCTAACCCTAACACAAATCCAAGCCCCAGACGTGACCATATCCCTAACCCTAACCCTAGCTCTAGGCCAAATTCTAAACCTAACCATAACTATAGACCTAGGTTTAGCCCTAATGATAACCCTAGCCCTTTCCATAGTCCTAGCCCTAACGCTAACTCTAAAAATAGCACTATCCCTAAACTTAGTACTAACACTAAGGCTAACCTTAACCATAGCCTTAAACCCAACACTAGCCCTAGTCCTAACCCTAACACTAAGCCTAGACATAAGACTAGCCTTAACCTTAACCCTAGCCATAAACCAAACACTAAGCTTAACTATAACTCTAACGCAGCACTAACCTTAACCGTAGATCTAAAACTACCCTAACACAAACCCTTATAATAACCCACCCTAACCCTAGTCCTAAACCTATCCATAAATCTAGGCCTATTATCAGCCCTAACCCTAACCCTTGCCCTCACCTGAACTCTAGCCCTAATGCTAACTCTAACACTAAACCTACCCCTAACTCTCACCATAACCCTAACCCTAACCCTGACCCTAACCCTAAGCCAAACACTAACCCAACACCTACCCCTACTACTAACCCACCCCTAAACTTAACCCAACATTAACCCTAACCCTACCCCTAACCTAACCAAACCTAACTCTAACTTTAACCCTAACCCTAACCTGAACCTTAATTCTCACCCTAGCTCTAGGCTTAACTTTATCTTTAACCCTAACCCTAATGCAACCCTAACCCTAACACTACCCCTACACCAACCCCTCACCTAAACCTAAACCTAGCCAAACACCTACCCTTACCTCTAACAATATCCATAACCCCAAGCATAACCCAACCCTAATGTTAACTCTAACACTAATCTTAGCCCAAGTTCTAATCCTTAACCCTAGCCCTAGTTCTAACACTAACCATAACACTAGTCATAACTCTAAATCTAGCCCTGTCCTTAGCCCTAACCTTAACCATTACACGAACACTAACCCTAACCCAAAACCTAACCATAACCATAAACCTAATCCAACCCCACCCCTATCCTTACGCCTACCTCTAATCTTAAAACTTATGCTAACTGTAACTGTACCTTTTACGTAACCCTAAACCTAATAACCCTACCGCTGTGCCTAACCCTAAACAAATGCCTAGCTCTAAACCTAACCATAGCCATAAACCTAAAACTAACACTAAACCTAGCCCTAACCCTCGCCATAGCCATAAACCTAACCCTAGCACTAACCCTAACCCTAACCATAACCCTTACCCTAAACCTAAATCTACTTCTAACCATAACGCTAACTCTAACCTTGACCCAAGTCTTGAACTAACCCTAGCCGTAAACCCAGTCACAACCCTAACCCTAATCTTTGTCCCCACCTGACCCCTAACACTATCCCTTGCCTTAACACTAACCCTAATGTTATCCATAATCCTAAAACGAGCCCCAGCCCTAAACCTAACCTTAACTGTAACCCTAACCCTAAAACTAGGCCGAAAACGTAGCCCAACCCCGAACACTAACACTAACGCAGCCCTATGCCTAGTCCTAAATCTGACACTAAACCTAACAGTAAAACTGAACCTATCCCTAGTCTAAGCCCTAGACCAAGCCCTAGTCATAAACTTAACCCTAGACCTAACTCTAGCCCTGGCCCTAATGTTAAACTTAATGCAATTCCCACAGCTAACCGTATCACTACCCCTAACCTTAACTGTAACCCTACCTCTATCCCTAAAACACTCTTTACCCAGACCCTAAGACTTAAGGTAACACGAACCCTAACACTAACCCAACCCTAAACCCAAACCTAACCATAACACTAACCCTAACATTAAGCCTAACAATAACCCAATCCCTAGTGATAACACTAACACTAATCTTAAGCATAATCATAACCCTAAACTTACTCCTACACCTAACCCTAACCCTATGCCTAACTGTAACCATAACCCTAAATCTTAGCTAACCCCTACCCCTAAGTCTAACCCTAACCCTAACTCTAATGCTAACCCTAACACTAACCATACGCCTACCCCTAATACTACCCTGAACCTTAACATTAACTCTTTAACCCAACCACAAAACTAACCCCAACATTAATCCTAGCATTAACCCTAAACCAAACCCTTGCCCTAAACCTAGCACTAACCCTAACCCTAACCCTAGCCCTAACTCTAAAACCAGCCCTATACCCAGACTTAACCCTAACCCTAAACCTAAGACAAACCCAAACCCTAACCCTAATTGTACCCCAGACCTACCCCTAACAATAAACCTACGCTTAACCCTAACCATGGCTCTAGACCCTAATGCCAACTCTATCACTAGCCGTAAACCTAAATCTAACCCTAACCTTATAACTAACCCTAACCCAAACCCTACAACTACCACTGACCTTAACCCGAACACTAACCCTAAACCTATTCCTACACCTACTCCTTCCCTAAACAATAATCCTAATCAAAACCCTAGCCCCTCCATAACCATAGGCCAGACTCGAATGCAACCCTAAACCCAACCCTACTACTAACCATAAAACTAACCCTAACCCAAACTTAACCCCAACTCCATCCCTAATAATAACACTATTCCTAACACTAGCCATAATCCTAACCTTCGCCCCAGCCCTAACCCTAAACCTAGCCCTAGCCCTAAACTTACCCCTAACCCTAACGCTAACATTAACCCTAAAACTATCCCTACACGTACCGCTCTGTTAAACCTAACCTTAAGCCAAGCCTAACACTAACCTTAACCCCAGTCCTAGCACTAACACAAACCCTAACCCTAAGCCTAAATCTATCCCTACACCTACACCTCCCCTAATCCTAATCCAAACCCTAAGCTTAAACCTAACCCTAATGCAAGCTTAACCCCAAACATAACCCTAACGTTAACCATAAAACTAACATTAACTCTGTACCAAACTTAACCTTAACCATAAACCTTACCCTAACACTAATCCAAGTCCTGCACCTACACCTACTATTAACTCTAGACCTAACCCTAATCCAAACAGATCCCTAACCCCCCCCACCCTTACCCCTAAACCTAACACGAACTCTAACCCAGCTCTACACATAACGCTACCCCTAACGTTAACCCTAACCCATTCATACCCCAACTTTAATCCTAGCCATAGCCCTAAACATAAAACCAACAACAGCCCTAGCCCTTAACCTGACCTAGCACTAACCCTAGCCCTAAGCCTAACACTAAACCTAGCACTAACTATAGTCCTACCCTAACCATTGCACTAACACTCCATCGCCACCCTGAGCCCTAACTCTCACCCTAAACCAACCCCAACCCAACCTCTACCCTAAACCTAACCCTAACCCTAGCACTATCGCTCACAGTAACCACAACCCTAGCCGTAACCCTAAACCTAGCACTAACCCCATCTGTAAGGTTAACGTTAACCATTGCCCTAGACCTAACACTAACGCAGCCCTACACATGAAATTAACCATAGTCCTAGTCCTAACCATAAACCCAGGTCTAGCCCTAGCCCTAAATCTAGACCTATCCTTAACCCTAGTCAAGGCCCTGACCTTAACCCTAACATTAACACTATCCATAACCCTAGCAAAAACATTAATGCTAACCCTGAACCTAACCAAACAGTAAAAAGCCATCCCCATTTCCCACTATAAACCCATCTCCATACCCATATCACTAACCCTACCCTTAACCCTAAACCTAGCCCTAACCGTGACCCTGCACTACACCTAACCCTAAAGCAAATCCTTACCCTACCATAACTCCTAATCTTACCTTAATTCTAGCCCTAGCCATACCCTCACCATAGTGCTAGACCTAACACTAACCCTAACACTAACCTTAACTCTAGCCCTAGCCCTAGCCCTACCTTTAGCCTAACACTAGTCCTAACCCTAACACAAACCCTCACACTACCCTATGCCAAACTCTACCCTTACACCTGACTCTAACCCTAACCATATCCCTAACCCTAACCCTCAATGCTAACCCTAACCCAACACAAATCCTAGCCCTAGATGTGACCTTAACTTAGCCCTAGCCCTAGCCATAACTCGAACCCTAACACTAACCCTACCTCTAACCCTAACCCTAACCCTAATCATAAATCTAGACCTAGTCCTAGCACTAACGCTAACCCTAACCTTGTCCATAGCCCTGGCTCTAACCATAACCCTATAACTAGCCCTATCACTAACCCTAACCCTAAAACTACCCCTAAACCAAATCCTAAATCATGTCTAACCCCAACCTTACCCATTCCCCTAAGCCTAACATTAACCCTAACTCTAACTCAGCCCTAGGCTAACCTTGACCCTAACACTTAACCTAGTCTAAGCCACAGCCCTAACCTTAGTTTGATCACTAATACTAAAGGTAACTCTGTCTCTAACAAAAACCGAGCCCCAGCAATTGCCCTAGCCCTGCCCCTAAACTAAACTTACCTCTAACAATAACTCTACCACTAAAAGTAAACCTAACCCTAACTCTAGGACTAACCCTAAACCTAAAACTTACCCTAACTCTAACTCTAGCTCTAGGTCTAACCCCAACCCTAGCCTAGAGGTGACCCTAATGTTAACACTAACCATCACCCAACACTAATCATAACCCAACACTAACCCTAACCCTAATGTTAACTCTGCCCTAATCCAAGCCCTAACCCTAATGCCAACACTAGCCCAAGTCCAAACCCTAACCCTAACCCTAGTCCTAATCCTACTCCTAAAGATGATACTAGCCCTAAACCTGACACTAACCCTAAGTCTATACATAACCCAAACCCTAACTCTAAATGTAACCCTAACTTACCATTAACCCTAGCTGTAGCCCTAAAATTGCCCCTACCCATAATGCTAACCATAACCCTAATCCTAGCCCTACTCTTAACCCTACTCCTAATGCTAGGCTGAAGCCTAGCCATCAGCATAATCCTAGCCCTAAGCCTAACTCGAGCCCTAACGCTAACTCTCATGCTACCACCAGCCCCAACACTCATCGTAACGTTAACCCGAACCCAACCCTCACCCTACCCCTAAGCCTACCACTCCTCTAACTCTAACCCTAACCCAACTCTTACCACTACACTATCCCTAAACCTAACCTAACCCTTAACCTACACCTACCCCTACACCTACCCTTAACTGAAAACCTAAACAATCCCTAACCATAACCATAACATTAATCCTAACCCTAGCCTTTATCCTAAGCATAGCCCTAGCCCTAACACTATCCCTAACTTAGTCGTAACCCTAATGATAGCCTTAGCTCTAGCTCTAGTCCTAACCCTAGCCCAAAACTAACCCTAACCCTACTGTAATCCGAACCCTAGCCCTAACCCTAACCCTAAACCGAAGACCAGCCCTAGCCCTAATCCTAACTGTAGCACTAACTCTAGACCTAACACTAACTGTAGCTATAAACTTAACTCAAACCCTAAGCTTAAACCTAAGGCTAATCCAAGGCCTAAACCTAGTCCTAACCCTAACCCTTGTCATAATAGTAACCCTAACGCTAGACCTCCCCATAAATCTAGCACTAAATCTAACCATAACCTTAACCATAACCATAGATCGAACCCTAACCCTAGCCCTAACTCTAACCCTACCCTAAACCTAGCTGTAACTCTAACCCTTCCCCTAAATGTAAACCTAAACGTAGCTCTAGTACTAACCCTAAACCTAACTCTGACCCTAAACCTAGCCATAGACCTAGGGCTAAGCCAAACCCTAGACAGAGACCTGAGCCTAAGCCGAGACCTACCTGTAACCATAACCGTAACTGTAACCATAAAACTAACCATAACCCTAGCCATAAGCTTAACTTCTACCCTAGCTGTAGACCTGACCCTAACCATAACTCTAACCCAACAGTAGCCCTAACCCTAATGCTAACCATGACCTAATCATAGCCCTAGCCCTAACCCCAACACAAGCCCTAGTCCTAACCCTAACCCTAACCACGGATATAAATCTAGCTCTAAACCTAAGCCTAATCCTAAACATAGCCTTAACCCTAACCCTAAGCCTAGCCCTAACCCATACTGTAACCCTAACAGTAACCCTAGACCTAGCCCTAGAACTAACACTAGCCCTAGCCTTATCCCTAGACCTAGTGCTAACCTTAACACTACCCTTAACCCTATGCCTAACACTAGCCTTAAGACTAATGCTAACCCTAACCCTAAGCCTAACTCTAGCCCTAACCATAGTCCTAACCCTAGCCCTAGCCTTAACCTTAATGCTAACACTAACATTAACCCTAACCCAAGCCCTAACCCTACCCCAAGCATAACCCTAACTCTAAGCCAACTCTAACCTTACCCCTAACTCTACCACTACTCCTACCCTTCACCTTAACGCTTACCCTATTTTTTCCCCCAAAGCCACAGTAGATAGTTGTATGTTATAGCTGCACATCCTTCTAGTTGCTGTATGTGGGACGCGGCCTCAGCATGGCTGGAAATGCGGTGTGGGTGTGCACATGGGATACAAAGCTGGGTCACCAACATCGGATCCCACGCACTTAACTGCTAAGCCATGGGGCCTGCCCCATGCTTACCCTAAATATAAAGCTAACCTTACACATAACCCTAAAGTTAACCCTGACCCTACCCATAACCCAAACTCTAACGCACACAACATTAACCCTAACACTAACCCTAATCCTAGCCATAGCCATAAGCCTAAAGCCAGCCGCAGCCCTAGCCCTAACCAGCATCCTAGCACTAAGCCTAGCTCTAACACTAACCATAGCCATAAATCTAACTGAACTCTAACCTTAAACCTAACCTTAGCTCAAACCCTAGACCTAAACCTAAGCCTTTCCCAAAACCTAATCCTAATGCTAACCATACACCTGACCATCATCCAAACACTAAACCTACCCCAAGCGTAACCCTAACCCTAACCCTAGCCCTAGCCCTAAGCCTAGCCCTAAGACTAACCAGAACTCTGTTCTTAACCCAACCCCAAGCCCTAACAGTAACCCTATCCCCAACCCCAACCAAAACCGCTACCCAAATCCCAATCTTAAGCCTAAAACAACCCTAAGCCTAAACCTAGGCCTATGCCAAATCCTAACATTAAGTGTAACGTTAACCTTAACACTTGTCCTAGACCTAATTCTAACCCAGCCCTAAACTGGACCCTTACACTAGCCCTAACACTAACCCTAACCACAGACCTATCCCTAGCCCTAAGTCTAACCCCAGTCCTAACCCGAACCCTGGCCCAAACCCTAACCTTATCCCTAACCGTAGCCACAACACTAATGCTAATCCTAACCCTAACCATGACCCTAAACCGATCTCTCCCATTCCCAACCAATAGCCCAACAGTTAATCCTAAACCTAACAGTACCCCTGCCACTAAGACTAACACAAACCATGACCCTAAACCGAACCATGATCCTAGCCATAGCCCTAACCATAACTCTAGACCTAGACCTAACTCTAACCCTAAGCCTAGCCCTAACCTGTACCATGGCACTAACCCTAATGCTCAATCTAGCCCTAGCCATAACACTAACACTAAACCGAACTGTAGCCCAAAACCAACACCTACCACTATGTGTAACCCTAACCCTAAACGGAGTATTAATCCTAACGCTAACCCAAATCCTATCCATAAACCTAACCCTAAGCCTAGCCCTAGCGCTATCACTAACATAACCTTAAAGCTAACACTAATCCTAACCCTAATCTGTAACCTAACCCTAACCATAGCACAGACTTAATCCTAATCCTGACTTTAACCCTCACTCTAACTCTAAAACTGACTCTAAGCCATAATCCTAACCCTAAACCTCACAGAACCAGAACCCAAACACGAACCCAAACCCTTACCCGAACACAAACCTGAATCTGAACACTACCAAGAACCCTAACCTTGACACCAACACTAGGACTAACCCTGAACATAAACTTAACCTAACCATAACCCTCAACCTAACTCTAACCCTAGCCCTAATGCTAGCCCTAGACCTAGACCTAGACCAAGCCCTAACCATAACTGTAAACTTAAGGCTAACCCTAGCCAGAACACTAGGCCTAGACTTAGCTCTAGACCTAACACTAGCCCGAGACTAGCCCTAACTCTAAGTCTAGAGCTAACAGTAGCCCTAGCCCTAAACCTAACACTAAACCTAATCCTAATCCTAGCCCTGGACATAACCCCAGCCATAACATTTACCCTAACCCTAACACTAACCCTAACCATAACAATAAACTAAGCCATAAGCCTAACCCTAGCAGTAATCCTAACTCTAAACCTCACCCTCACCCTAGCCCTAACTCTAACACTAACCCTAGCCCTAAACCTAACACTAAACCTAGCCCTAAACTTAACACTAAACCTAACCCTAATCATAGCCCTAACACACACCCTAGACCTATCCGTAACCCTGGCAATAACCCTAAACCTAGCCCTCACCCTAGCCTTAGCCCTAAACCTAAACATAGCCCTAGACCTAACCCTACCTGCAAACCTAACCCTAGCCATAACCCTAAGCCTATCCCTAGCCATAAGCCTAATGCTAAACCTAACCCTAGCCTTAGACCCAGCCCTAGCCCTAACCCTAACCCTAGCCCTATCCCTAACCTTAACCCTAACCAAAACTCTAAACCTAATGCTAACACTAACCCTAACCCACACACAATTGGTTTGATTTCAACACATGTGAAAGTTGTCACACACAATAGGTGTGATGTCATACATAAAAATGTGAATTATGTCACAAAAAAAGGTAAAAGGTGTCACACATATCATTGGGTATGTTTTCAATCACAAATGTGAGCCCTGTCACAAGTACACCATTGGTGTGATGTCAGACACACAATGTGTGTGAAGGCTCACACCAACCTTGGGATGTCACAGACAACGGGAGTGGTGTCTCTAAGGAAAATGAGTGAATATTCACACATAGCAATGAGAGTTACACAAAACACACCAGTGCGATATGTCAGAGTAAAATGTGAGCGATTTCACGGAAACCTGGAAGTGACGTCATACATAACAGTGGGTGTCACATCACAGTTAAGAATATGACTCCCATCATACACAATGGGCATGATATTACACAATTTGAGAGATGCGACCGTCTATCCTATTGTTAGCACACTCATGTTGTGTGATGTCCCAAAATGGGTGTGATGTCCCACATAACGATTGGAGTGATGTCAGACACAAAATGTGAACCACGTCACAATCCATTGGAAGGATGTCAAACACTATCAGAGTGATGCCACACTCAATTGGTGTGATATCATACATAATACTGGGAGTGACACCACACATAATAATGGTTGATATATCATACGGGGATTAAGGTTAATGTCACACACAAATGTTGTGGTGTGACACACAATGAGGATGTTGTCACACTCAAACAATTGATGTGATGTCACCAAGCATGTGGTCACGCCACGCAAAATAGTGGGAGTGATATCACATGCACACATTGGGAGTGATGTCACCCTTTAAAATGTGAATTATGTCACTAGGAACATGTCACTGATGTCACACGTAGCGGATGTAATGTCACACTATTGATGTGATGTCACACATAATGAGACTGAGTTCACACATAAACGTGAGTAATATCACAAAGGACATGTGACTGATGTCACACATATGTGGGAGTGATGTCACACTATTGGTCTGATGTCATACAACACAACAGGCGTGATATCACACATAACAGAAAGATGTCACCCAAAATATATGAGTGAAGTCACAGAAACACCATGGGAGTGATGTCACAACACTAGTAGAGCGATGTCCTCGAGAATTAATGTGACATCACACAGAATATTGGGAGTGACATGACACTTAACAATAGCCATTTCATATGGTAAATTCGAATGATGTCACACACAATTGGAGTGATGTCAACATATGTGAATGTTGTCACACACACACAATAGGTGTGATGTCATACATAAAAATGTGAATTATGTCACAAAAATGTGAATGGTGTCAGACATATCAATGTGTGTGTTTTCACACACAAATGTGAGCACTATCACACATACACCATTGGTGTGATGTCATACAGACATTGAGTGAGGTCAGACACACAAAGTGTGTGAAAGCACACACCCACCTGGTGCTGTCATGGACATTTGGAGTGGTATCTCTAAGGAAAATGAGTGCGAATTCATACATAACAATGAGAGTTACATAAAACACACGATAGGGATATAAGTCAGAGTAAAATATGAAAGACTTCACAGAAACCTGGGAGTGATTTCATACAAACTCTGGATGTCATATCAAAGTTAACAATATGACTGCCCTCACACAACGGGAGTGATATCACACAATTTGAGAGATGTGAAAGGCTAACCTAGTTTTATCCTGCTCAAAGTGTGTGATGTCTCAAAATGGGTGTGATGTCACACATAACGATTGGAATGATATCACACATAACGATTGGAATGATATCACATACAAAATGTGAGCGATGTCACACACTGTTGGAGTGATGTCAAACACACTATCAAAGTGATGTCACAATCAAGTGGTGTGATGTCATACATAATACTGGGAGTAACACCGCACATAATAATGGTTTGATATCATATGACAATTAAGGTTGATGTCACTCACAATTGATGGGATGTGACACGCAATGAGGATGTTGGCACACACAAAGGGCTGTGATGTCACCCATAAACAAGTGTATCACATCACACATAACATTGGGTGTGATATCACATTCACACAATGGGAGTGATGTCACAATTTACATGTCACTTATCTCAGAGAGCAGTGAGAGTGATGTCACTATTGATGTGATGTTACTCTTAACAATGGGTGTGATTTCACACATAAATATATGAGTAATCTTACAAAGGACACACGACTGATATCACACATAACCTGTTAATAGTCTACACTCAGGTTTCTATCTAATGTATTGAAAGAGCATTTCTGCTGAACTCAGCTTGCCAGTAGCTCTAGGGAACATACTCTAATTAGACTTTTTATACTTTTCACTACAACTGGTACAGATTATCTGTAACATCCATTCAATGAAAGTACAGTGTGAAGAAAAACTCCTTTTTTAAATCTGTTTATGATCGTCTTGAAAAGTCCCTTTTCAAAGGTTGCAGTTGGCGTCTTTCATTCAGGCTTTCTCTTACATGGAACGAAAGAATGCGATCGTTGATTTCAGTTTGCCAGTAGCTGTTGGGAATATCTTCCTATGAGAGGGCTTAAATTTTTCACTACACAAGGAAGAGAATATCTATAATATCCATTTATGAAAAACACAGTGTGGATAAAAACTCTTGCTTGTACCTATTTAGCATTTGCACTGGAAAGTACTTTTTCAAACATTGCAGCTCACAACATTTACTCAGGCTCTCTCTCACAGTATAGGAGAGAATGTTCTTACTGAGCAAAGGTTGCCATTAGCTGTAAGTAAGATCTTCCCATGAGAGCTTTTAAGCTTTTCACTACTGCTGGGAGAAAGTATCTATAACATCCATTGAAATACCATACACGGTGGAAAAAAACTCATTTTAGTTGTTGAAGATCATCTTGATGAGTGAACTTTTCAATCATTGATCTTCATGGCCTGCACTCAGGCTTTCCCTCAAATATAATGAAAGAACACCCGTTCTGAACCCAACAACCCTGTAGCTGTAAGTCAACTCTACCTTGGAGGGCTTTTAAACTTATCTCTACAGCTGGGAGAGAGTATCTGTAACATTCATAAAATGAAAGTCAAGTGTGCAGAAAATCTCTGGCTGGTATGTCTATAGGATCCTCCTGCAAATTGCCTTTTCCATCATTGTAGTTAACGACCGTCACTCAAGCTCTCTCTCCTATGTAAGGCAAGAAACTAATTGCTGTACTCAGCTTGCAAGGAGCTTTAAGCAGGATCCTCCTTTGAGAGCTTGTAAACTTGCACTGCAGCTGCAAGAGAATATCTGTAACATCCATCCCATGTAAGTTCTCTGTGGAGGAAAACACTTCCTTTTAGCTTTTTAGGATCATATTGTAAAGTGCCTTTCATCTTTGCAATTGATTGCATGCACTCAGGCTTCCCTCCTGATATAAAAGAAAACACCTCTGCTAAACCTACTTTGCCAGTGGCTGTTGGGAACACCTTCTTAGGATAGTTTCCACTTTTCACCACAGCACGGAAAGAAGCTGTATCACATCCATTCAATGAAAGGACACCATGAAGAAAACCTCCTCTTGTAAGCGTTTATGACCATGTTCTTAAGTGGCTTTAACTACACTGCAGTTCAATCTATATTCAGAGTCTCACTAGCATATCATGATGACCATTACTGCTTATCACAGCTTGCCAGTATCTGATAGTAACATCTTCATATGAGAGGATTTAAAATTTCAGTAACACTGGGAGAGTGTATCTATAACATCCATAAAACGAAAGTCTAGTATGTATAAAATTTCTTGCTTCTATCTGTATACGACTATCCTGATAATTGCCTTTATCAACATTGCAGTTAACTACCTTCAATCAGGAATTCTTCCCCATGTAAAGCAAGAACGTTCTTGCTGACCTCTGCTTCCAAGTACTTTACAGGAGGATCTGCCTCTGAGGGCTTTTAAACTTTCCACTGCAGTGGGGCAAGTATTATTCTAACATCCATTCCATGAACCTACTCTGTGGTGAGCAACTCTTAAAGTTACCATTTTAGGATATGTTCAAGTGCCTTTTCCTCTTTGCCGCTCATTGCCTGCACTGAGGCTCCCGTCCCAACTGAAAGACAACTCACCACTGCTCAAACAAGTTTGAAAGTAGCTGTTAGGAACAACGTCCTATGACAGCTTTCCAACTATCACTACAGGTGGTGCAGATGATAATTACCATCCATTCAATAAAAGTTGACTGTTCAGAGCAACTCCTGCTTGTAGGTGTTTAGGATCATCTTGAGAAGAGTCTTTTAATTACTGCAGTTCAATCTGCATTCGCGGTCTGAGAAGCATATTATGATGAACACTATTGATTAACACAAGTGGTCAATATCATAGGTTACATCTTCATATGAGAGGTTTATCAGTTTCACTGCAGCTAGAGGAGAGTATCTATAACATCCATAAAATGAAAGTCAAGTGTGGAGAAAATCTCATCCTTGCATCTATATAGAATCTTCTTGCAAATTGCCTTTTCCCTCTTTGCAGTTAACGACTTTCACTCAGGCTCTCTCTCCCAAGACATGCAAGAAAATGTTTGCTGAACTCAGTATGCAAGTATCTCTGAGGAGGTTTTTCCTCTGAGATCTATTAAACAATTCACTGCTTCTGGGAGAGAATATCTCCAACATCCATTCCGGGAACATACTCTGTGCAAAAAAAAGTCCTCCTTTTAGGTATTAGGATCATATGTTAAATTGCCTTTTCCTCTTTGCTGTTCATTGCCTGCAATGATGTTTCCTTCACTATATAGAGACAAAACACCACTGCTCAACCAATTTTGCCAGTAGCTGTAAGGACAGGTTTGTATGAGAGCTTTCAAAGTATTATTAAAGGTTTTGCTGATTATATTTAACATCCATTCCATTCAAGTTGAATCTTCAGAAAAACTCCTGATAGTAGCTGTTTAGGATCATCTTGAGGAGAGATATTTAATACACTAGAGTTCAATCCACTTTCAGGCTCTCATGAACATATCATGACAAACATTATAGCTTAACACATGTGGCCTATATCTGTAAGTAACATCTTCATCTGAGATGTTTTAAAATTTCGGTACAGCTGGGAGAGGGTATCTATAACATCCATAAGATGAAAGTGAAATATGCAGAAAATCTGAGGCGTGTCTCTTTATGGGATCAGCCTGCATATTGCCTTTAGATCACTGCAGTTAACGACCTTCGCTCAGGCTCTCTATCCCATGTAATGCAAGAAAATGTTTCTTAACTCGCCTTGCAGGAATCTTTAAGGACGATCATCCTCTGAGAGCTTGTAATCTTTTCACTGCAGCTAGGAGAACCTATTCATTACATCCATTCCATGTAAGTACTCTGTGGAGGAAAACACTTGCTTTTAGCTTCTTTGGATCATATTGTCAATTGCATTCTCATCTTTGAATTTCATTGCCTGACCTCAGGCTTCCTCCCTGATGTAAAGAAAAAACACCACTGCTAAACCTACTCTGCCAGTAGCGATTAGGAATACCTTCCCATGAGAGTTTACACTTTTCACCACAGCTCAGAAAAAAGCTCTATCACATCCATTTAATTAAAGTACACCGTGAAGATAACTTCTGTTTATAAATGTTTAGGGTCATCTTCATAAGTCACTTCAAATACACTGCAGTTCAATCTGCGTTCAGGGTCTCACTAGCATGTCATGACGAACACTATTGCTTAAGACAGGTGACGAATATCTGGTAGTGACATCCTCATTGGAGAGGTTTTAAAATTTCAGTACGGCTGGGAGACAGTATATATAACATCCATAAAATGAAATTTCACTTTGGAGACAATCTCTTGTTTATATCTGTATAGGATTATCCTGAAAATTGCCTTTTACATCATTGCTGTTAACAACCTACACATAGGAATTCTCTCCTTGTAATGCCAGAAAGTTCTTGCTGAACTTGCTTGCAAGTATCTTTAAGGAGCACCTTCTTCTGAGAGCTTTTAAACTTTCCATTGTACCTGGGAGAGAATATCTATAACATCCATTCCATGAACATTCTGTGTGGTGGAAAAGTCTTCCTTTTAGTATTTTGGATCACATAGTAAAGTGCCTTTTCCTCTTTGTAGTTCATGTCCTGCACTGAGTCTTCCTTCCCACAGGAAAGACAAAATACCACTGCTCAACGACGTTTACCAGTAACTCTTTGAAACACTCCTAGGAGAGCTTTCAAACTATCACTACATGTGGTGCAGATTGTCATTACCCTACATTCCAGGAAAGTGGACTCTTCAGAGAAACTCTGCTTGTAGCTGTTTGGGATGATCTTGAGAAGAGACTTTGACTACACTGCAGTTCAGTCTGCCTTCAGGTTCTCAGTAACGTATCATGATGAACAATGTTGCTTATCACAGTTGGCCAATATCTGTAAGTAACATCTTCATATGAGTGGTTTTCAAATGTCAGTACAGCTGGCAAAGGGTATCTATAACATCCATCAACTGAAATTCAGGTGTAGAGAAAATCTTTTGTGTGTATGTGTATAAGACTATTCTGAAAATTGCCTTTTCCAACGTTGCAATAAATAACCTTCATCCGTGCTCTTTCTCCCAAGTCAGGTAAAAAATATTTGCTGAACTCAGCTTGGAAGTATCTTTAAGGAGGCTCTCCCTCTGAGAGCTTTTAAACTTTTCACTGCAGCGGGGAGCGAATATCTATAACATCCATTTCAGGAATGTATCTTGTGGAGAAAAATTCTTCCTTTTAGCTTTTTAGGATCATATTTTAAAGTGCCTTTTCCTCTTTGTCGTTCATTGTCTGCACTGAGCCTCCCTTCCCAATGGAAATACAAAACACTCCTGCTCAATCACCTTTGCTAGTAACCATCAAAGCATCTTCTTAGGAGAGCTTTCGAACGATCACTACAGGTGGTGCAGATTATTGTTATGATCAACTCAAAGAAAGTTGACACTTCACAGAAACTCCAGCTTGTGGCTGTTAAGGGTCATCTTCAGAAGAGACTTTTAATGGACTGCAGTTCAAACTCTAGTCAGGTTCCCACTAGCATCTCATGATGAATTATATTGCTTAAGACAGGTGGCCAATATCTGAAAGCAACATCTTCATCTTAGGGGTTTTAAATTTCAGTAGTGCTGGGAGAGAGTATCTATAACATCCATAACATGAAAGACAAGTTTGGTGAAAATCTCGTTCGTGTAACTGTGTACGTTCATCATGCAAATTGCCTTTTCCCTCATTGCATTTAATGGCCTTCACTCAGCTGTCTCTCCAAAGTAAAGCAAGAAAGCGTTTGTCGAACTCAGCTTGCAGGATCCTTTAAGAATGATCTTCTGAGAGCTTTTAATTTTTCACTGCAGCTGGGAGAACTTATCTATAATATCCATTCCATGTAAGTACCATGTGGAGGAAAACACTTGCTTTTAGCTTCTTCAGATCATATTGTCAATTGCATTTTCATCTTTGCATTTCATTGCCTGCACTCACGTTTCCTCCCTGATTTAAAGAGAAAACACTACTGCTAAACCTACTCTGCCAGTAGCTGTTAGGAACACCTTCCTTTGAGAGTTTCAACATTTCAACACACCTCGTAAAGAAGCTTTACCAAATCCATTCAATGAAAATATACCGTGAAGAAAACCTCTTCTTGTACTTGCTTAGGATTATGTTCATGAATGACTTTAAAGGCACTGCAATTCAGCCTGCATTTAGGGTATCATTAACATATCATGATGAACACTATTGCTTAACACAGGTTGCCAATATCTGTTAGCAACATCTTCATATGAGAGGTTTTAAATTTTCAGTACAGCTGGAGAGAGTATCTATAACATCCATGAAATGAGAGTTCAGTGTGGAGGAAATCTCTTGGTTGTATCTGTATAGGAGTATCCTGAAAATTGCCTTTTCCACCATTGCAGTTTCCGACCTGCACTTAGGAATTCGCTCCCAGGTAAGGCAAGAAAGATCTTGCTGAACTCAGATGGCAAGTAGCTTTCAGCAGATCTGCCTCTGCGAGCTTTTAAACATTCCACTGCAGCTGGGACAGAATATCTATACCATACATTCCATGTAAGTACTCTGTGGAGGAACATACGTCCTTTTAGCTTTTTAAGATCATCTTACAAAGTGCCTTTTCCTCTTTGTCGTTCATTGTCTGCACTGAGCCTCCCTTCCCAATGGAAATACAAAACACTCCTGCTCAATCACCTTTGCTAGTAACCATCAAAGCATCTTCTTAGGAGAGCTTTCGAACGATCACTACAGGTGGTGCAGATTATTGTTATGATCAACTCAAAGAAAGTTGACACTTCACAGAAACTCCAGCTTGTGGCTGTTAAGGGTCATCTTCAGAAGAGACTTTTAATGGACTGCAGTTCAAACTCTAGTCAGGTTCCCACTAGCATCTCATGATGAATTATATTGCTTAAGACAGGTGGCCAATATCTGAAAGCAACATCTTCATCTTAGGGGTTTTAAATTTCAGTAGTGCTGGGAGAGAGTATCTATAACATCCATAACATGAAAGACAAGTTTGGTGAAAATCTCGTTCGTGTAACTGTGTACGTTCATCATGCAAATTGCCTTTTCCCTCATTGCATTTAATGGCCTTCACTCAGCTGTCTCTCCAAAGTAAAGCAAGAAAGCGTTTGTCGAACTCAGCTTGCAGGATCCTTTAAGAATGATCTTCTGAGAGCTTTTAATTTTTCACTGCAGCTGGGAGAACTTATCTATAATATCCATTCCATGTAAGTACCATGTGGAGGAAAACACTTGCTTTTAGCTTCTTCAGATCATATTGTCAATTGCATTTTCATCTTTGCATTTCATTGCCTGCACTCACGTTTCCTCCCTGATTTAAAGAGAAAACACTACTGCTAAACCTACTCTGCCAGTAGCTGTTAGGAACACCTTCCTTTGAGAGTTTCAACATTTCAACACACCTCGTAAAGAAGCTTTACCAAATCCATTCAATGAAAATATACCGTGAAGAAAACCTCTTCTTGTACTTGCTTAGGATTATGTTCATGAATGACTTTAAAGGCACTGCAATTCAGCCTGCATTTAGGGTATCATTAACATATCATGATGAACACTATTGCTTAACACAGGTTGCCAATATCTGTTAGCAACATCTTCATATGAGAGGTTTTAAATTTTCAGTACAGCTGGAGAGAGTATCTATAACATCCATGAAATGAGAGTTCAGTGTGGAGGAAATCTCTTGGTTGTATCTGTATAGGAGTATCCTGAAAATTGCCTTTTCCACCATTGCAGTTTCCGACCTGCACTTAGGAATTCGCTCCCAGGTAAGGCAAGAAAGATCTTGCTGAACTCAGATGGCAAGTAGCTTTCAGCAGATCTGCCTCTGCGAGCTTTTAAACATTCCACTGCAGCTGGGACAGAATATCTATACCATACATTCCATGTAAGTACTCTGTGGAGGAACATACGTCCTTTTAGCTTTTTAAGATCATCTTACAAAGTGCCTTTTCATCTCTGCAGTTCATTGCCTGCACTCAGGTCTCTTCCACAACATAAAGACAAAACACCACTGTAAACCTATTTTGCCAGTTGCTGCTAGGAACAAATTCCTATGAGATGTTAAAATTGTCACCACAACCGGGGAAGAAACTCTATCACATCCATTCAACGAAAGTACCGTGTGAAGAATATCTTTACGTGTCGCTGTTTAGAATCATATTCATGAGTGACATTAAAAACATTGTGGTTCAGTCTACCTTCACGGTTTCACTAGCATATCATTATCAACACTATTGTTTAACACAGGTTGCAAATATCTGTTAGGAATACCTTCATATGAGAGGGTTTAAAATTTCAGTACAGATGGGAGTATCTATAGCATCTATAAAATGAAAGATCATTGTAGAGAAAATTTCTTGCTAATATCAGTATAGGACTATCCTGAAAATTTCCTTTGCATCCTTGCAGTTAACAACATTCACTTAGTAATTCTCTCCCTATTTAATGAAAGAAAGACCTTGCTGAACTCAGATTGCAAGTAGCTTTCCGCAGGATCTGCCTCTGAGAGCTTTTAAACTTTCCACCGCAGCTGGGACACAATATCCATAACATCCAGTACATGAACGTACGCTGTGCAGAAAAACTCTTCCTTGTAGATTTTTGGATGATGTGGTTCAGTACCTTTTCCTCTTTGCGGTTCATTGCCTGCACTGAGGCTGTCTTCCCAATGGAATGACAAAACACCACTAAGCAACCAAGTTTGCCAGTAGTTTTCAGGATCATCTTACTAGGAGAGCTATCACTACAGGTGATGCAGATGATCCTTACCATCCATTCGATGACAGTTGACTCTTCAGAGAAACTCCTCCTTGTAGCTGTTTAGGATCATCTTGAGAATTTGAATACACTGCAGTTCAAACTACATTCAGGGTCTCACTAGCATATCATGACGAACATTTTTATTTAACACAGGTACCCAATAATTGTAAGTAACATCTTCATATGAGAGGTTTTAAAATTTCAGTACACTTGGGAGATATTATCTATAGCATCTGTAAAAGGAAAGGTCAGTCTGGAGCAAAATTCTTGCTTGCATCTGTAGAAGACTATCCTGAAAATTGCCTCTCCCAAAATTGCTGTTAATGACTTTTACTTAAGAATTTTCTCCCTGGGGCCTGCCTGGTGGTGCAAACGGTTTCGTGTGCACACTCCACTTTGGTGGCCTGGGGTTTTCAGTTTCCCAACCCTGGGCACGCACCAATGCACTGTTTGCCAAGACATGCTGTGGTGGCGTCTCATATAAAGTAGAGGAAGATGGGCACAGATGTTATCTCAGGGCCAATCTTCCTCAGCAAAAAAGAGGATCAGCATCGGATGTTACCTCAGGGCTTATCTTCCTCACAAAAAAAAAAGAGAATTCTCTCCCATGTAATGCCAGCAAGTTCTTGATTAACTCTGCTTACAAGTACGTTTAAGGAACATCTACCCCCGAGAGCTTTTAAACTTTCCACTGTAGCTGGGATAGAATATCTATTGTATCCATCTAATGAACATACTCTGTGGAGAAAAACATTTCCATTTAGTTTTTGAGGATCATAATGGAAAGTGCCTTTTCTTCCTTTTGGTTCGTTGCCTGCACTGAGGCTGCCTTCTCAATGCAAAGACAAAATACCACTGCTCAGTCACTTTTGCCAGTAACAACGAAGGAAATAACTTCGTCCCCTGTCTCTCTTCCTTCCAGCAAATGAGGTCCACCTTCCTTAACCAGGTTGGGGACATATTGCCATTTCAGGCCTTGAGAAGGAATATCACATTCCTTTGAGAAGGCAATTTCTGATCCCGGGTTCTAAGTAGAGCTCTAGGAACAAGTTAGTAAATGAGATTCAAAGATTACTGGAACTTAGCTGAACTATTTATAACACCGATTGTTGGAAATAACTTCATGCCCACTATCTCTTCCTTCCATTTCATAAAGATCAGAAACCTAAAACAGGTATATAACAGAATGCAGCTTCAGGCCTTGAGACTGAATCTCATATTCCTTTGAGAGGGAACTTTCTGACCCAGGCTTGTTAGCAAATGTCTAGAAACGACTTTGTATATGAGTGGCAATCATCACTACAGCTGTGCTCACCTGTATAAAATACCCATCCCGGGAAGTATCTTTGTGCTCACTCGCTCTTCATTTCAGCTAGTGAGAATCACCTTCCTAAACCAGGTTTAGAACATCATGCTATTTTGGTCGTTGAGAGCAAATCTCACATTCCTCTGTGAAGACACTTACTGATAACTTCTTGTAAGTAGATGTCTAGGAACAAGTTGGAGCATCAATCAGTACTACAACTGAGTAAAATGATTTATAATACCCATTCCACGAAATAACTTCATGTAAAAACTCTCTTCCTTCTAGCACTAAGCATCACTAAACTAAGCCAGTTTTGGACCATATTGCCTTGTTGGGCCCTGAGAAGGATTCTCGCATTCCTTTGAGAAGGCAATTTCTGATCCCAGAATGGAAGTAGATGTCTAGGAACAAGTTTGTATATGAGTGGCAGGCGTTACTACAACTGAGCTAAGCTGTGTATAATACCCATTCCTGAAAATAACTTTGTGCCTCATCTCTCTTCCTTCCAACTCATAAGGATCACAAAGCTAAACCAGGTGTGGAACATATTGCCATGTCATTCCTTGAGATGGAATCTCATATTCCTTTGAGAAGACACATTCTGATCCTGTCCAGAATGTTGAAGTCTAGGAATAAGTATGTATATGAGTGTTAATCATTACTAGATCTGAGCTCAACTGTCTATAACAACCATTCCAGGTAATACTTTTGGCCTCATCTCTCCTCCTTCAATCTCATAAGGATCACAAATATAAACCAAGTTTCATGCATCATGCCATTTCAGGCCTTGAGAATGAATCTCACACTACTTTGAAGGCACTTTCTGATCCCTGCTTTTAAGTAGATGTCCAGGACAAGATTCTATATAAGTGGCAATCGTTACTACAACTGAACAATTCTTTGAGTAACACCCGATCCTGAAAATAACTTCATGCCCAATCTATCTTCCTTCCAGCTCGTAATGAAGACCTTCCTCAAGCAAGTTGTGAACATATTGCCATTTCAGACCCTGAGAAGAAATCTCACATTCCTTTGAGACAGCAGTTTCTGATCACAGCATGTATGTAGACATCTAGGTTCAAGTTTGTATGTGAGTGGCAATCACTAATAGAGCTGTGCTTCTCTCTTCCTTCCATCTCGTAAGGATCAGAAACCTAAATCAGATTTGGAACATAATGCCATTTCAGGCCCTTGAGAACAAATCTCACACTCCTTTGAGAAAGCACTTTCTGATCTCGGCTTGGAAGTAAATGTCTAGTAACGAGTTTCTAAATGAGTGGCAATCATTACTACAGCTGAGCTAAACTATATATAAGAACCATTCCTCAAAATAACTTCCTACCCCATCTCTCTTCCTTCCAGCTCTGAAGGATTACATTTCTAAGCAAGGTTTTGAATGTAATACCATGTCGGGCCTTGAGAAGGAATCTCACATTACCTTGAGATGGAACTTTCTGATCCCAGCTTCTAAGTAGATCCCTAGAAACAAGTTTGTATATGAGTGGAATCATTACTACAACTGAGATGAACTATGAATAACACCTATTCCTGCAAATAACTTTGTGCCGGTCTCTCTTCCTTCCAGATCATAAGGCCCAGCTTCCTCAACCACGTTTGTAACATATTGCCATTTCCGGCCTTGAGAAAGAATCTCATATTCCTTTAAGAAGACACTTTCTGATCACTGCTTCTAAGTATATGTCCAGGAACAAGATTCTATATAAGTGGCAATCGTTAGTACAACTGAGCTATTCTATGAATAACATCAATTCCTGGAAAAAAACTTCATGCTCAATCTCTCTTACTTCCAGCTCGTAAGTACCACCTTCCTCGACCAAGTTTGGAACATATTGCTGTTTCAGACCTTCAGAAGGAATATCACATTCCTTTGAGAAGTTGCTTTCTGATCCTGGGGTTATGTAGATTTCTAGGAACAAGTTTGTATATGAGTGGCAATCATTACTACACCTGAGTTAATCTATGTAGAAAACTCATTCATGAAAATGTCATTGTGCCCAATCTCTCTTCCTTCCATCCAGTAAGGATCACAAACCTAAGCCAGGTTTGGGACATATTGCGATTTTGGGCCCTGAGAAGGAAAGTCACATTCCTTTGCGAAGGCCCTTTGTGTTCCCGACCTGTATGTAGGGAACTTGTTCTGTGAACAATTTTGCATATGAGTGGCAATCATGACGACAGGAGCTAAAGTATGTATAACAGCCATTCCTGGAAATCACTTTGTGCCTAATCTCTCTTCCTTTATCTCATCAGGATCAGCTTGCTCAACCATTTTTGGAATATCACGATATTTCGGGCCTTGAGAAGGAACCTCATAGAGTCCAGCCCAATGGTGTAGTGGTTAAGTGTGCACCCTCTGTTGCTGGTGGCCCGCTTTTGGATACCGGGCACACACCGACACATAGTTTGTCTGGCCATGCTGTGGTGGCATCCCACATAAAGTGAAGGAAGATTATGACGGATGTTAGGTCTGGGCCAGTCTTCCTCAGCAAATAGAGGAGGATTGGCATGGACGTTAGCTCAGGGCTGATCTTCCTCACAAAGAAAAAAGAGAAGGAACCTCATATTTCTTTCAGAAGGAACCTTCTTAACCCGGCTTCTAAGTAGAAATGTAGGAACAAGTTTTGTTTGGCAATCATTAGTACAGCTGAGCTAAACTGTGACTAACAGCCATTCCTGGAAATAACTTCATGCCCAAACTCTCTTCATTCCGGCTCGTAAGGACCACCTTCGTCAACCAGGTTTGGAACATAGTGCCCTCTCAGGCCTTTAGAAGGAATCTCACATTCTTTTGCGAACACACTCTCTGATATCAGCTTTTAAGTAGATATCTAGGAACAAGTTTATATAGGCGTGACTGTCATTACTACAGCTGACAAACTTGGTGTAACACCCATTCCTGGACATCACTTTGTGCTTAGTCTCTCTTCTTTCCATCTCGTAAGGATCACAAACCTAAACCTGATTTGGACCATAATGCCATTTCAGTCCTTAAGAAGGAGTCTCACATTGCTTTCAGAAAGAATGTTCTGATCCTGGCTTTTACGTAGATGTCTAGGAACAAGTTTGTATATGATTGGCAATCATTACTACAGTTGAGGTGAACTTCACATAACACCAATTCCTGGAAGTAACTTTGTGCCTAATCTCTCTTCCTTCCATCTCATAAAGATCAGAAACCTAAACCAGATTTCGAACATACTGTCATTTCGCACCTGGACAACAAAACTCACATTCCCTTGAGAAGGCTCTAAGTAGATGTCTAGCAAAACGTTGCTATATGAGTTTCAATTATTAGTAGAGGTGAGCTTTATTTTGTATAACACCCATTCCAGGAAATAACTTTGTGCCTTATCTCGCTTCCTTCAATCACGTAAGGATCACAACCCAAAACAAGGTTTGGTAAATAATGCCAATTCGGCCGTTGAGAACGAATCTCACATTTCTTTGAGAAGGCAATTTCTGATCCCAACCTATATGCAGATATGCAGGAACAAGTTTGTAAATGAGTGACAATCATTATTAAAGCGGATTTAAAACGTGTATAACACCTAATCCCTGAAACAACTTTGTGCATAATCTCTCTTCCTCCCATGTTGTAAGGATCACTTTGCTCACCCAGGAACATAATTTGGAAAATAATGCCATTTCTGGACCTGAGAATTAATCTTACATTCCTTTGAGAAGGAAATTTCTGATGCAGGCTTCTAAGTAGAAGTCCATGAGCAAGTTTGTATATGAGTGGCAATCTTCCGACAGCTTAGCAAAAGTATGTGTAACGCCCATTCCTGGAAATAAATTTGTGGCTAACCTCTCTTCTTTCCATCTTGTAATGGTGAAAAACCTGAACCCGTTTTGGAGCATAATGCCATTTTGTGCCCTGAGAACGAATCTCATACTCCTTTGATGAGGCACTTTCTGAACCATCTTGTAAGTAACAGTCTAGGAACGAGTAGCTATATGAGTGGTAATCGTTAGTACAACTGAGCTAACCTATGTATAGCACCTGTTTCTAGACATGACTTCATGCCCAATCTCCCTTCCAGCTGCTACAGATCTCCTTCCAAAAGCAGGCTTGTAAACAGCGCCATGTAGGGCCTTGAGGCAGGATCACTCTCAAATGCCTTGGAGAACACAATTTCTTTTCCGGGTTTGAATGTAGATGGTATGAAACAGCTTGGTATCTGAGAGGCATTCATTACTACAGCTGAATTGAACTATGTATTACAACCATTCCTGATAGTAACTTCATGCCCAATCTTTCTTCCTTCCAGCTCCCAAGGATTGCCTTCCCAAAACAGGTTTTGCATAGGGCAATGTAGGGCCTTGAGAGAGAATCTCACGCACATGTCTTAGAGAAGGATCTTTCTTATCCCGGTTTGTAAGTAGATGGTAAGAAACATCTTTCTATCTGAGTGGCATCACTACTACAGCTGAGTTAAACTATGGATAACGCCAGTTCCTGGAACGAAGTTCAGGCCCAATATCCCTTCCTTCCGTTACATAAGGATCACCTTCCTAGGGAAGGTATGGAACGAGGACCATGTAGTGCCTTGAGACAATCTCACTCACAAGCCATAGAGACCACACTTAATGATAGCGGATTCTAAGTAGATGGTTAAGAACATGTTTGTATCTGAGTGGCAAGAATTGCTACAGCTGAGCTAAACTAAGTATAACACCCATTCCTGGAAATGACTTAGTAACCAATCTCCCTTCCTTCCAACTCCTAAGGATTGCCTTCTCAAAGCAAGTTTGGAAACAGGACTGTGTATTGTCTTGCAACAGCATCTCACTCATAAGCCATTGAGAGTGTGTTTTCTCATACTACATTCTAAGTAGATGGCTAGAAGCATGTTTGTATCTGAGTGGCAGGCATTACTACAGCTGAGCTAAACTAAGTATAACTCCCATTCCTGGAAATTACTATGTGCCCAATCTCCCTCCTTCCAGGTCCAAAGGATCACTTTCCCAAAGCAGGTATGGAAACAGGGCCATGTAGTGCCTTGACACAGGATCACTCTCAAATGCCTTAGAGAATGGAATTTCTTATCCTGGGTTGGAAGTAGATGGCTAGAAACATCTTTGTTTGTGAGTGGCAATCATTACTACAGCTGAGTTAAACTATGTATAAGACCCATTCCTGGAAACAACTTGGTGCCCAATCTCCCTTTCTCCCAGCTCCTAAAGATCGCCATCCAAAACCAGGTTGTGCACAGGGCCATGGAGGGCCTTGAGAGAGGATTTCACACACATGTCTTAGGGAAGGCACTTTCTTATCTCGGCTTGTAAGTAGATGGAAAGAAACATCTTCCTATCTGAGTGACAATCACTACTGATGCTGAGTTAAACTATGTATAACACCCATTCCTGGAAAAAACTTCTTGCCAGATCTCCCTTCCTTCCAGTGCAAAAGGATCGCCTTGCCAAAGCAGGTTTACACAGGCCCATGAAGGGCCTTGAGAGACAATCTCACTCACATGATTTAGAGAAAGCACTTTCTTATCCTGGCTTGTATTTAGATGGTAAGAGACATCTTTGTATCTGAGTGGCAATCACTACTACAACTCGGATAAACTATGTACAGCACCCATTCCTGGAAGTAACTTCATGCCCCATCTCTTTTCCTTCCCAATCCTAAAAATCGCCTTCCCAAAAAGGTTTTACACAGGCCCACATAGGGCCTTCAGAGAGAATCTCGCTCACTTGCCTTAGACCGGGCATTTTCTTAATCTGGACAGTAAGTATATGTTATCAAACATCTTTCTATCTTTGTGGCAATCACTACTAGAGCTGAGTGAAACGATGGATACCAGCCATTCCTGGAAGTAATTTCATGCCCAATCTCCTTTCCTTCCAGCTCCTAAGGATGGCCTTCCCAAAGAAAGTTGTGCACAGCACCATGTAGGGCCTTGAGACAGAATCTCAGTCAAATTCCTTAGAGAAGGCACTTTCTTATCCTGGCTTTGTGAGAAGATGGTAAGAAACATCTTGGTATCTGAGGGGCAATCACTACTACAGCTGAGTTAAACTATGCATAACATCCATTCCTGGAAGTACCTTCATGCCCTATCTCCCTTCCTTCCACCTGCTAATGATCACCATCCGAAAGGAGGTTTGGAAACAAGGCCGTGGAGTTCCTAGAGACAGGAACACTCTCAAATTCCTTAGAGAACACACTTTCTTCTCTCGGTTTGTAAGTTGACAGAAAGAAACGTCTTTGTATCCAAGTGTGAATCATTACTAGCTTTCGGGTTAAGGTTCGTGTTAGAGTTTGGGTTAGGGATCGGGTTAGGTTTAGGGTTAGGATTAGGGTTCGGGTTCGGGTTCGGGTTAGGGTTAAGGTTTGGCTTAGGGTTCAGGTTAGGGTTTGTGTACTGGTTTGGTTTAGGTTTAGGGTTAGGGTTGGGGTTAGGGCTAGGGTTAGGGTTAGGGTCAGGTTTAGGTTTAGGGTTAGCTTTCGGGTTCAGATTAGGGTTAGGGTTAGTGTTAGGGTTATGGTTGGGTTCCGCTTAGGGTTAGGGTCAGGGTGCAGGTTACAGTTCAGGCTGGTTTATGGCTAGGGTTATATTTAGGATTGGGGTTAAGGTTAGGCTTAGGATTCTGGTTAGTGTTACGGTCGGGTTAGGCTTTGGGCGAGGGTTAGAGTTAGGGTTCGGGATTGAGTTATGGTTAGGCTTAGGGTAAGTGTTACTGTTTGCTTAGAATTAAGGCTATCGTTGCCTTCCCATTAGGGTTAACGTTCGGGTTATTGTTATGGTTAGGGTTATGGTTCCGGTTAGGGTTTAGTTTAGGGTTAGTGTTAGGGTTAGGTTTGGGGTTAGGGTTAGGGTTAGGGTTCTGGTTAGGGTTGGAGTTAGGGTTCGTGTACTTTTTTGGTTTAGGTTTAGGGTTAGAGTTAGCCCTCAGGTCAGTGGTCAGGTTAGCTTTAGTTTAAGGTTCGTGCTAGGGTTCAGGTTAGGGTTAGGGTTAGGTTTAGTGGTCTGGTTAGTGTTAGAGTTAGAGTTAGTGTTAGTGTTAGGGTTAGTGTTAGGGTTAGGGTTAGGGTTAGGGTTAGGGTCGGGTCCGTCTTCAGGTAAGGGTTAGTGTTAGGGATCGGTTTAGGGTACGAGTTAGGGTTAGGGTTCGTGTTAGGATTAGGGTTAGGTTTAGGGCTATGGTTGGGTTCGTGTTCGTGTTAGGGATAGGGTTCGGGTTATGGTTAGGGGTCAGGTTCGGGTTCGGATTAGATTTAGCATTAGTGTTCACGTTACGGCTAGGGTTCGGGTTCTGGTTAATGTTAACATTAGGGTTAGGTTTCAGATTAGGATTAGGGTTAGGCTTAGGGTTAATGTTAAATTTAGGCTTAGGTTTAGTATTATGGTTCGATTTCGGGTTAGAGTTAGGGTTAGGATTCATGTTAGGGTAAGGGCTATGGTTTGGGTTAGCATTAAGTTTAGTTTTAGTGTTAGTATTTGGATTAGGATTATGGTTATGTTTCAGGTTTGGTTTAGGGTTAGCTTTAGCATTAGGGTTCACGTTAGGGTTAGGATTACGGTTGCCTTCAGTTTAGGGTTGGAGTTGGGTTATGTATAGGGTTATGTTTAGTGTTCCGATTAATGTTATGCTAGGTTTCAGTTTCGGTTTAGGGTTAGCCTTAGCTTTAGTGTTCGGGTTAGTGCTAGGGTTAGGGTTAGGGTTGGATTCGGGTTAGGGTTAGGGTTAGAATTAGGGCTGGATTTAGGGTTATGGTTCGGTGTAGTGTTAGGTTTAAGGTTAGTTTAAGGGTTGGGGTTAGGGTTAGGATTGGGTTTAGTGTTAGAGTTAGTGTTCAGGTTAGTGTTAGGGTTAGGGTTCAGCTTCAAGATCATGTTAGGGTTAGGGTTAGTGTCGAGCTAGGAGTCGGGTTAGGGTTAGGGTTACGGTTCAGGTTAGGGTTTCTGATAATGTTAGGGTTAATATTCGTGTTAGGATAATGGTTAGCTATAGGGTTAGATCTGGGGTTCAGGTTGGGTTTAGGTTTCAAGTTCTTGTTCGGGTTAGTGTTAGTGTTACGTTTCGGGTTATGTTTAGGGTTAGGATTAGTGTTACAGTTATTGTTAGTGTTACATTTAGGGAGAGGTTAGTGTTCGGATTAGGGTTAGGGTTAGGGTTCGGGTTCTGGATTGTGTTAGGGTTTCGGTTATTGTCGGGTCGGCTTCGTGTCAGGGTTAGGTTTTGAGTTCAGTTTAGTTAACGGTTAGGGTGAGGGTTAGGGTTAGAGTTTGGTTTCAGGTTACTATTAGGGTTGGGGTTGAGGTTAGGATTAGGCTTCGGTTTAGTGCTAGGGTTAGGGGTAGGGTTGGTTTGGGTTAGGGTTAGAGATTGTTAGGGTTAGGGCTAGGACTGGGTTAGGGTTAGGGTTCGGGTTTGGGTTAGGATTGAGTTTAGTGTTAGGGTTTTGGTTAGGGTTAGGCTTCGGGTTAGCGCTAGGGTTAGGGTTAGGGTTGGGTTGGGTTACAGATAGCATTAGGGTTCAAGTTTAGGTTAGGGTTAGGGTACATTTAGGGTTATGGTTATGGTTAGGGTTAGGGTTGCTGTTAGAGTTCGAGTTATGGTTAGGCTTAGTGTTAGGGCTAGGTTTACTCTTAGGCTTTGGTTGGGTTAGGGTTAGGGTTAGCGTTTGGGTTAGTGTTTGTGTCATGGTTAGTTTTTAGTTTCTGGTTAGGGTTAGGGATAGCGATAGTGTTCAGGTTAGTGTTAACGCTAGAGTTCGATTTATGTTTGGTTTTGGGTTCAGGTTAGGGTTCAGATTAGGTTCATGTTTAGTGTTAAGTTTAGGTTTCAGGTGAGGATTAAGGTTAGGGTTAAGGTTAGTGTTAGGGTTAGGGTACAGGTTAGGTTTAGAGTCAGAGTAAGAGTTAGAGTAAGAGTTAAGTTTAGTTTTATGATTCGACTTCAGGTTAGGGTTTTGATTAGGTTTCGTGTTAGGGTAAGCCTTACAGTTTGGGTTAGGGTTAGATATAAGGTTAAGTTTAGTTTTAGAGTTAGTGTTTGGATTAGTGTGAGGATTCCATTTCAGGTTAGGGATTGGTTATGGTTAGGGTTAGGCTCGGGTTAGGCTTCAGGTTAGGATTAGGGTTAGGGTACGGATTAAGTTTAGGGCTAGGGTTAGTGTTCTGGTAGGAGTTAGTGTTAGGGTTAGGCCTAGGGTTAGTGTTAGAGTTGGGTTCGGATTCGGGTTAGGGTTAGGGATATGGTTACTCTTAGGGTTAGGTTTATGGTTATGGTTGGGTTCCGGTTAGGTTTAGGGTTAGGGTTCAGGTTAGGGTTCAGGTTAGGGTTAGGGTTAGGGTTAGGATTAGTGTTAGGTTTCAGGACAGGGTTATGGTTAAGGTTATTGTTAGGGTTACGCTTAGGCTTTGTTTGGGTTACAGTTAGTTTTAAGGTTAGGGTTCCGGTTAGTGTTAGTGTTAGGGTTCAGGTTAGGGTCTGGGTTAGGGTTAAGGTTAGGGTTTAGGGTTGGGGTTGTGGTTAAAGCTAGGGTTAGGGGTCTGGTCAGTGTTTGGGTCAGGGCCAGCACCGGTTTTCTTTAGGCTTAAAGTTAGTCTTAGGGTTTAAGGTTAGGTTTATGATTAGTGGTAGGGTTATTGTTGGGCTAGGGTTGGCGTTAGGCTTCGTTTTGGGGATCTAGGAAGTTTTAGGGTTAGGGTTGCCGTTCGGATTAGTGATAGGGTTACTGCTATGGTTTGGGTTATGGTTAGGCTAAGGTTTATGGCTAGGTTTAGGGTAGGGTTAGATTAGGGTTAGGGTTAGGGTTCGGGTAAGGGTTACGGTTAGGGTTCGGGTTAGGGTTAGTGTTAGTTTTCAGGCTAGGGTTAGGGTTAGGGTTAGGTTCAGGGTTACTCTTAAGGTTAGGGTTAGTGCAAGAGTTAGGCTTCAGTTTTGGCTTAGGGTTATGGTTAGGTGTATGATTATAGTTAGTGGTCTGATTGGGGTTCTGGTTCCAGTTCGGGTTCGGGATTTGGGTTAGGGTTAGAGTTAGGGTAGGTTTAGGCTTCGGGTTAGGGTTAGGGTTAGGGTTCGCGTTAGGATTAGGGTTAGTGTTAGGGTTAGAGTTCGGGTTCGGGTTTGGGTTACATTTAATGTTAGGATGGCGTCATGCTTTGGGTTACAGTTACCATTTGGTTCAGGTTAGGGTTTGAGTTAGGATTATGCTTAGGGTTAGAGTTCTGGTTAGGTTTAGGGTTAATGTTCGGGTTAGGGTTTAGTTGGGTTGGAGCTAGTGTTTGCTTTAGGTTTAGGGTTAGTTTTAGGGTTAGGCTAAGGGTTCAGTTTAGAGTTATGTTAGGGTTAGGGTTCAGATTCGCGTTAGTAATTGGGTTCAAATGTGGTTTAGGGTTAGGTTTTGGGTTAGGGTTTGGGTTAGATTTAGGGTACCGGTTACGGTTATGGTGCGGGTTAGTGTTAGGGTTAGGGTTCGGGTTGGGGTTTGAGTTAGGGTTAACTTTAGTGTTAGGGTTCAGGTGGGTTAGGGTTAGCATTCTTGTTAGGGTTATTGGTAGGTAGAGTTTTAGGGTTAGGTTTGGGGTTAGGGTTAGGGTTCATGTTAAGTATACTGTTAGGATTAGGGTTAGCTTTCACGTTAGGATTAGGGTTAAGTTAGATTAATGGTTAGGATTAGGGTTATGGTTTAGGTTAGGTTTAGGGATAGGGTGAGTGTTAAGGTTAGGCTTCAGTTTCAGGTTATGTTTAGTGTTAGATTCAGGGTTTGGTTTCAGGTTAGGGCTAGGGTTGAGTTCACGTTAGGGTTCTGGTTAGGCTTATGGTTTTCCTTAGGTTTAGGTTTAGTGTTATAGTTAGTGTTCAGATTTGGGTTAGGGTTCGATTCGGGTTCGGGATCCAGTTAGGGTTAGGGTTAGGGTTAGGCTTCTTGTTAGCGTTAGCACTAGGGTTCAGGTTAGGTTTAGCATTAGGATTAAGTTTAGGGTTAAGGTTATGGTTAGGTTTATGCCTCAGGTTATGGATAGGTTAATGATTCGTGTTAATGTTATGGTTAGTGTTAGGGTTAGGGTTAGGGTTGAGATTAAGGTTAGGTTTATTGTTGGTGTTAGGTTTCTGGTTAGGGTTAGGGTTAGGATTCAGCTACATGTTATGTTAGTGTTTGGATTCAGTTTAGGGTTAGGGTTATGATCAGGTTAGGGTTAAGGTTAGTGTTACTGTTGGGGTTAGAGTTAGCATTAGGGTTCTGTTTAGGGCGAGGCATTACTATTCTGGTTAGTGTTAGGGTTAGGGTTAGGATTCAGTTTCAGTTAACAGTTAGGATTGCATTCGGGTTAGGTATTAGGGACAGTCTTAGTATTCGGGTTAGCTTTATGGTTTGGGTTAGGTTTCCGTTTCAGTTTAGAGCTGGCATTCAGGCTCTAGTTAAGGTTACCGTTAGGTTTTCGGTACCGTTTAGACTTAGCATTCAGGCACGGGTTAGCGTTACTGTTCTGTTTACGCTAAGGGTGAGGGTTCTGGTAAAGGTTAGGGTTATCACTAGAGGTCGGTTCAGTTTGCGGTTACAGGTAGGCCGGGTCAGTGTTAGATTTAGGCTATGTTTTGGGTTCTGTTTAGGGTTAGGGTTAGGTTTCAGGTTCAGTTTAGATTTAGGGTTTTTTTCAGTTAGTGTTGTATTTAGGGTTAGGGTTCAGTTTAGGCTTAGTATTAGCATGCGGGTTAGTGTTAGTGTTAGGTTTAGAGTTAAGGTTAGGGTTTGAGTTATGGATAGGGTTTGGGTTCGGGGTTCGGTTATGGTTAAGGTTAGGGTTAACCCTAACCTTGGGCACTTAGACGGCCAGGGCTTCACTACTCCAGAGAGGAGGCTGGGACCTGTCGCCTGAAGGGCACACCAAGGGTGGCCCCAGATCCTTAGGCCTCCGTCCTGCTGGGGCCAAACTCACTGCATTGCCATATGCTTGTCTCCGCAATTGTGACTCTACAGATGCTTTCCACTACCTGGCTGGAATTGAAAAGTGCGGGGGGGAGGTGATTACATGGTTTGGTCATTCCAGGAAGAAATGAGGCCTGGGACGAAAAAGCTGGCTGAGGCAGAGCCTTGACCTCGCACCCCAGTCCGCCTTGGCAACCAGGGCCAGACTACCACTTCCAAAGAAGGGAAGTGGCTGGCGAGCTGAGTGGGTGTGGGGGGATAGGAGGGAGACAACAGCTGAAACCAAGTCAAGAAGGGCAGCGTTCCTTCTTCACCTGCACGTGGCAGGTGCGAGAGAGCGCCCCAGTTGGTCAGAGACCAGCAGGCTGGTGAAGCGTTCAATGAGGACCCCCGACGCCTGGTGGCCGTTCCTGCGCCATTGGCCTGACACATTGAACCCAAGCCCGCAGGGGTCCCTGAGCAGCCAGAGAAAGATGGGCCCGTGAGAGAGGTAGGCAAGGTGGGCAGGTTGAGTCCACATCTCTCCTCAGGTCCCTAAGGGAGAAAAAGAGAGACACAGAGAAACAGAGAGAGAGAGAGAGAGAGATCTCTGAACTATGAGTCACTGCCTCCACCACTGGTGCCAACTCACACACCATCCCACTTCCCCCCGCCACCCCCATGTCTGCCCCTGGGCCAGCCCCACCACAGAGAGGTTGGTTCCTTGTCACTTCCATGCTGTCCCTTTGGCACCTGATGCCAGAGCAAGGGAAAACTTTCAGACAAATGTTTCCATGTCCCTATCCATGAGAATGGTCTTCTTCCCCTCTCAAATCTGATAACCTCACCCCCAACATCCTCCTTTGTCTTGATCTGAAGATAGTATTGAAGAGGAGAACTCTGCCATTGTGTTGAGAGACTCAGTTTCCCCTGTTTCTCCCATCTACACATGTTATTAAGCTTGAGGTTATTTTCTCCAGCTAACCTGTCCTGTTAATGATTTGGCCAGCCAAAAGAAATTTAAGGGAAAGGGTGGAAGGGGGTTCTCTCTCTGCCGCTGAGAGCCCTGAGCTGGGTCCCTCCCTCAGACTTGGCCAGGGACAGCCCATACCCAGAGGCCATCTCCCGGGGCGTCCCAGGAAAGGCTAACTGCCAGCCCCCACCCTCTCACCACTGTCAAGTCCATCATCCTCCCTCGGGATGCCTGGGCAGTTCAGGGACCCGGGTGTGGGAGGCAGATAGATCCCAGGTCTGACACACTGGTTGCAAGGCAGCTTCCACCTCTGACAGTGTCCAGCACACACCCCAGAAAACTTGGAAGCAGGCCCCAGGGCTCTTTCTTCCAGAACATGTCCCCTTGGAAGGGGCTTGGCCAAGAAGTATGCGCCGGCCGGCCAGCCGGCTGATTTAGGACAAAGCAGGTGAGCCGAGCCATCCTTCCAGTGGCCCTAGGCTTGGCACTGGCAACCTCAGGAAGAGGGCCTCGCTGGTTCCCTTCATTGTGGATTTCTCCCCAGAGCCATGTCCTGGGCACTAGGAAGGCCAGGCCCTCCTGACTCCAGAGAAGAGGCTGGGACCTGTTGCCAGAAGGGCTTTCCCAGTGTGGCCCCGGCTCCCTGGGCCTGCAGCCTGCTGGGGCCACACTCACTGCTTTGCCATATTCCTGTTTCAGTTCTTCTGACTTCACAGAGCCTCTCCTCCACCTGGCTGGAGTTGACAAGTGCAGGCGTGGGGTGAGGTCATGGTTTTGTTTTTCCAGGAAGAAATGAGGCCCCGCATGAAGCATCTGGGCCAGGCAGAGCCTTGACCTCGCACCCTAGTCCACCTTTCGCTAACAAGGCCAGACCACCACTTCTAAAGAAGGGAAGCATCCAGCGAGCTGAGTGAAAGTGGTCGGATGGGAGGGAGACAACAGCTGAAACAAAGTCAAGGAGGGCTGTGTTCCTTCTTCCCCTTCACCTGGCTGGCACAAAAGAGTGCCCCACCTGGTCTGAGCCTCACGGGTGTGTGGGGCCTTCACTGTGGACCCCTAAGGCCCGACGGCTGTGCATGCGCCCTTGGCCTGAGTGGTTGAACTCAAGCTGCAAGGCTCCCGGAGTGGCCAGACAAAGAATGGCCCACGGGAGAGGTAGGTGAGGTGGGCAGGTTGCGCCTCCACCCCCCTCAGGTCCTCGACAAAGGGAGACACAGAGAGAGCCAGAGAGATGGAGAGAGAGCGAGATCCCTGACCTCTCTAGTTTTCAGGTTAGAGTTAGAGTTCACTTTAGCTTCGGGGTGTGATCAGGTTATTGTTAGGGTTAGCGTTACCTTTGGGGTTGGGGTTAGGGTTAGCGTTATGATTAGGGTTCTGGGTAGGGTTAGGGTTTGGGCTTGGTACAGGTTTGTTTTACATGTAGGGTTAGGTTTAGAGTTTAGGGTTACAATTAGGGTTAGGATTAGGGTCAGTGGTTGGGTTCTGTTTAGTATTAGAGTTATTATTAGGTTTCAAGTAGAGTTAGGGTTAGTGTTAGGTTTAGTGTTAGTATTAGTTTTCAGGTTAGCATCAGAGTTAGTGTTTTGTTTCGGTATCGGTTTAGGCTCAGGGTTATTGTCGGGTTAGGCTTCAGGTTAGGGTTCGGGTTAGGTTTATGTTTAGGGTTAGTATTTAGATTAGGGTTATGATTAGGTTTCGGGTTCGGGAAAGTCTTAGCCTAGTGTTAGGTTTATTGTTAGGGTTAGGGTTAGAGTTAGGGATAGGTTTATGTTTAGGGTTCAAGTTGGGTTCAGATTTTGGTTAGATTTAGGGTTAGGTTTTAGTTTCGGATTAGGGTTAGGGTTAACTTTAGGGTTCAATTCAGGGTTAGAGTTAGGGCTACGGTTAGGGTTATGGTTGGGTTTGGATTAGGGTTCGGGTTAGGGTTAGTGTTAGCATTAGGGTTAGAATTATCGTTAGAGTTCTGGTTAGGGTTAGGGTTAGCAATAGGGTTCAGGTTAGGGTAAGGTTTAGTTTTAGTGTTAGGGCTAGTGTTCAAATTAGGTTTAGGGTTAGCGTTCGGTTTCAGGATCTGGTTAGAGTTAGGGTTAGATTCGGGCTAGGATTATGGTTATAGTTAGGATTACGTTTAGGGTTAGGGCTGCTGGTAGGGTTAGGTTTAATGTTCGCGTTATGTTTAGGGTTAGGTAACGTGAGGGTTGTTTTCGTGTTAGTGTTAGGACTGGGTTTCGGTTTCATGTTCCAGATAGAGTTAGGGTTATGTTTTGCTTTTTTGTCATGGTTGGGATTAGAGTTACTGTTAGGGTTATGTTAATGTTTAGTGTGAGATTAGTGTTTGGCTTAGGGTTAGGGTCAGGGTTTGGTTTCTCAATAGGGTTAGCGTTACGGTTGGATTAGGCTTTGGGTTTGTGTTAGTTTTAGGGAAAGGGTTAAGGTTGGGTTTAGAGACAAAGTTAGGTTTGGGGTTCGGGTTCGAGTTAGGGTTATTGTTAGGGTTTGGGTTAGGTTTAAGCTTAGATTTAGGGCTAGGTTTAGAGTTAGTTTTGGATTAGGGATAGGGCTGGGTTCAGGTTGAATTTGAGTTTGAGTTAGTGTTAGGTTTAGGATTCGGGTTCGGGTTAGGGTTAAGGTTAGTTCATGTTAGAGTTAGCATTATGGTTACAGTTAGGGTTCATTTTGTGGTTAACGTTAGGGTTAGGGTTAGGTTTAGGCTTAGGGTTCAGGTTAGGGTTATGGTTAGAGTTAGTGTTCGGTTTAGGATCACAGATAGATTGAGGGTTAGGGTTGGGTTCGGGTTCGGGTTAGGGTTAGCATTATGTTTAGTGTTAGGGTTAGTGTTTGGTTTATGGTTATGGTTAGTGTTTGGTGTCAGTATCAGGTTAGGTTTACTGTTATGGTTCATGTTAGCGTTTGAGTTAGGGTTAGGTTTCGGGTTAGGGTTAGGGTTAGGGTTAGTGTTCACCTTAGGGTTAGTTTTAGTTTTAGGGGTAGGGTTGGGTTCTGGTTCGGTTTAGATGCAAGGTTCGGTTTAGGGTTACGGTTCCAGTTCATGTTCATCTAGGGTTAGGGTTAGGATTAGGGTTACTGTGAGGTTTAGGCTTAGGTTTACGGTGAGGTTTGTCTTCGGATTAGGGTTAGGTTTAGGTTTTGGGTGGGGATAAGATTAGGTTTAAGGTTAGCATCGAATTAGGCTTTGGGTTAGGATTACTTTTGTGATCCTGGTTAGGGTTAGGTTTATGCTTAAGGTTAGGTTTAGGGTTAGGGTTGGGTTGAGTTAGGGTTACTGTTAGGGTTCATGTTAGAGTTAGGGTTATGTTTAGTCTTAGAGTTAGTGTTCATATTAGGGTTAGAGTTAGCTTTCAGGTTCGCGTTAGGGTTAAGATTAGTGGTAGGGTTCTGGTTAGGGTTAGGACTAGGATTCAGGTTAGAATTGGTTTCAGGTTAGGGTTAGGGTGAGGGTTCAGGTGAAGATTAGGGTTAGTGTTAGTGTTAGTGTTAGTGTTAAGGTTGATTTTATGGTTAGGATTAGGGTCAGGGTATGGTTACGGATTCAAGATTGGATTAAAGTTAGGTTTAGGGTCGGGTTAATTTTAGGATTAGGGTTTGGGTTAAGGATTGGTTTAGGGGTAGTGTTAAGGTTAGGGTTATCGTTAAGGTTTGGGTTAGGGTTAGGATTGGTTGGCTTATGATTAGGGTTAGGGTTCATGTTAGCGTTAGTGTTATGTTTAGGTTTAGGTTTAGAATTAGTGTTCAGATTAGGGTTAGGTTTAGGGTTAGGTTTCGGGTTCAGGTTAGGGTCGGATTAGCGGTAGGGTTCGTGTTAGGGTAATGGCTAGGTTTCATGTTAGGGTTGGGTTTGGGTTAGGCTTAGGGTTCGGTTGAGCGTTATGGTTAGTGTTAGGGTTAGGGTTAGGGTTATGATTATGCTTAGGATTAGGTTTAGGATTCGGGTTAGGGCTAGAGTTAGGGTTCAGCTTAGGGTTAAGGTTAGAGTGTGGCTTAGTGTTAGGGCTAGTGTTCTGGTTAGGTTTAGGTTTAGGATCATGGTGAGGGTTCAGGTACAGTTTGTGGTTAACATTAGGTTTCATGTTAGTGTAAAGTTTAGGGTTAGAATTAGGGTTAGGGCTAAGGTTAGTGTTAGGTTTGGGTTCGCTTAGGGTTAGCATTAGGGTTAGGGTTAGGTTTAGGGTTCAGTTTAGGGTTTAGGCTGAGGGTTACTGCTAGGGTTGAGGTTATGGTTAGGCTTAGAGTTAAGGCTAGGTTTAGTTTTAGGGTTGGGTTGGGTTAGGGTAAGGGTTAAGGTTCTGGTTAGGTTTATGGTTAGTATTAGTGTTAGGTTTCAGGATAGTGTTAGACTGAGGGTTACTGTTAGGGTTAGGGTTAGGCTTATGTTTGGATTCCAGTTAGATCCAAGGTTTGTGTTCGGGTTAGGGTTTGTTTGAGGGTTAGTGTTAGTGTTAGGGTTAGAGTTCAGGTTACAGTTAGGTTTAGGTTTCAGGTTGGGGTTGGGGTTAGGGCTAGGGTTATGGGTATGGTTAATGTTAGGGTTAGGGTATGGGCACAGGTTTTATTTAGGGTTAGTGTTGGTGTTAGTGTTTAGGGTTAGGGTAGGATTAGGGTTAGTGTTAAGGTTATGCTTATGGTTCGGGTTCAGGTTACGTTTAGCGTTAAGGTGGGGTTATGCTTTCGGTTATGGTTACGATTTGGTTTGGGTTAGGGTTAAGCTTAGGGATAGGGTTCATGTTAAGGTTAGGGCTAGTGGTCGGGTTAGGGGTTGGTTGGGTTAGGTCTAGGGTTTGGATTAGGTTTAGGCTTAGTTCTAGGGTTAGAGTAAGTGTTCGGGTTAGGGTTAGATTAGAATTAGAGTTCTGGTTAGGGTTAGTATTTGGGTTTGGGTTCAGTTTAGGCTTAGCATTCAGGTTAGTGTTCGGGTTAGGGTTAGGGTACGTGTTAGGCTTAGGGTTATGATGTGGGTTAGTGTTGTGGCTCTTGTTAGTGTTAGGGTTCATGTTCGGGTTTGAGTTATGGTTCGTGTTTGCGTCAGGGATACCGTTCTGGTTAGGATTTGGGTTAGGTTTAGTGTTTGGTTTTGGGTTGGGTTTAGGGTGCGGGTTACTGTTAGTTTTAGGGTTTGTGTTAGGGTTAGGGATAGATTTAGTGTTATGTTTAGGGTTAGGGCCATTGCTAATGTTAGTGCTAAGGCTAGGGTTAATTCTAGAGCTTGGTGAATGTTTACGGTTCGCTCTAGAGCTAGGGTTACGGTCAGGTCTAGGACTGGTTTAGGGTTAGGTCCAGAGCAAGGAGTAGACTTGGTGTTACAATTATGGTTAGGGTTATTGTTGGTTAGGGCTAAGGTTAGGGTTAGGGTAAATGTTAGGTTTATGGCCATTGCTAGGGTTAATGTTAAGGTAAGGTTATGTCTAAGCCTTGGTCAAGCATTAAGGTGTGGGCTAGGGCTAGCGTTAGTGTCAGGTCTAAGACAATATGAGGGTTAGGATTAGGGTTAAGGTTAGATTTAGGGTGAGGTTTACCGTTTGGGTTAGGGTTAGTGTTGTTTAGGGCTAGGGTAGGGTTACTCTTAGGGCTAAGGCTGGGTTATGATTAGCTAGGGATGGGTTATGATTACATAGGGCTAAGATTAGTGTTATTATTAGTGTTAGGCGAGGTTGTTTGAGGCAGGGATGGGGCTGGTTTTGAGGTTATGGCTAGGGGTAGGATTAGGATTGTGTCTGATGTTAGTGTTGGGTGTGCCTTAGGGTTGGGACAATGGAAAGTGTAGTAGTAGGCATAGGGCTTTGGTTTGGATTAGGAGGAGGGTTAGAGTTAGTGTTATGCTAGTGTTAGGGTTACTGTTAGGGCTAGGGTTAGGACTAGGGTTAAAGTTAGGGTTAGAGTTGGCTTAGGGTTACAGTTACACTGAGTGTTAGGGGTAGGCATACGATTAGGGTTAGTGCTAGTGCTAGTGTTCGGGTTTGTGATAAGCTTAGGCCTAGAGCTAAAGTTGGGATCATCCTAGCTAAAGTTGTGTTCATCCTAACCCTAAAAATAAATCTAGCCATAAACTTAAAGAGAAACCTAACCCTAAATATAATAATGAAACCTAGCCTTAATCCCAGCCCTAAGGATAACTCTTGCCATAACACTAACCCTAACACTACCCCCACACCTAACCTTCACCTTAACCCTACACGTAACCCAAGCGTAACCCTAACCCTAACCATTGCTGTAGCCCTAAACCAGTCCTAACGCAAAATCTAGCCCTATTTCTAATCCTATACCTACCGTTAAACCTAACCTTAACCGAAACTTAAACCACCTCCCCTATCACTAATAATAACCATAACACTAATACTAGCCCTATCTAGTCATAACCCAGAATTAGCTAATCATAACCCACCCCTAACCTTAAGAGTAACCCTACCCTAGCCCTAAGCAACACTAACCCTGACTCAAATGGTAAACCTCACCCTAAACCTAACCTTAACCCTAAACTTAACCCTCACATTGTCCTAGACCTGATGCTAATGCTAGCCCTAGCCCACACCTTAATGCTTGACCAAGCCTTAAACATAACCCTAACCTTAACATTAACCCTAGCAATGGCCCTAACCCTTACACTAACCCTAACACTAACCTTAGCCGTAACCAACAATAAGCCTAACCCTAATTGTAACACCAAGCCTACTCTTTGCCCTGGACCTAACCCTAAACCAGTCCTAGACCTGACCCTAACCCTGGATCTAGAAGGAAATGTAAACCTTCACCAAGCGCTAGATCTAACCCTTACCTTAACATTAACACTAGCAATGGCCATAACTCTAACATTTACCCTAACCCTAACCTTAGCCCTAACCAACAATAACCCTAACCCTAATTGTAACACCAAGCCTACTGCTTGCCCTGGACATAACCCAAAATCAGTCCTAGACCTGACCTTAACCCTGGCTCTAGAACGAACCATAAAAATTCACCAAGCCCTAGAACTAATCCTAACCTTAGCACTAACACTAGCAATGGCCCTAACCCTAAACATCACACTAAATCTGTCCCTAACCTTAACACAAACCCTAAAACTAACATTAACACACACCCTAAGCCTAACACAAAACCCAATTCTAAACCTAACCCAAACCCTAACCAGAAATGTATCCCTGACCCGAACATGAACCTTAACTCTAACCCAAACATGAACCCTAACACTAACCCGAACCACAATACTAACCCACACTATAACCCTAAGCCTAACATGTACCCTAACCCTAACCCGAACACTAACCTGAATGCTAAGCCTAAACTGAACCCAAACCCAATACTAACACTAAGCCGAACTCCAATCCTAATCTAACCCTAACCCGAACACTTACTCTAACCCTAGAACTAAGCCTAAACCTAATCCAAACCCTAGACCTAACCCAACCAACCCCTAACCCGACCACTAGCCCTAACCCTAACATGAACTTTCACCCTAACACTATCCTGAAACCTAACACTAATCCTAACCATAAGCCTAACCAGAACCCTAACCCTTACCCTAACCCAACCCACCTGTAACCCTAAACCTAGACTTAACTCTAAGCCTAATCATAAACCAAACCCTAGCAGTAACCCTAACCCTAACCTGAACCCAAACCCTGACTAACTCTAAACCTAACCTGAACCCTAAACCTAACCCAAAACTTAACCCTAACCCTAATGCTAACACTAATCCAACCCAATCTTAACGCTAACCTTAGCCCTAACCCAAATTCTAACCCTAAACTGTACACTAACATGAAACCTGTCGTTAACCATAACCCGTAACCTGAACCCTAACCATGTTACTAACATTAAACTAACCAGAACACTAGGCGTAACACTAAGCCGCACTCTAAACTTAACCCTGAGCAGAACCCTAACCCTAGCTCTAACCCTAAGCCTACCCCTAACCCGAATCCAGAATCTAATCCTAAGCATAATCCCAATCCTAACCCTAACACTAACACTAATCCTAACCAAAACCCTAACCCAACCGAATCGTAACCCTAAACCTAGCCTTAACTCTAAGTCTAACCATAACCCAAACCCCAGCAGTAACCCTAACCCTAACCCGAACCCGAACCCTAAATCTAACCTAACCCGAAAGCAAAACCTAACCCTAACCCTAATGCTAACACTAATCCAACCCAATCCTAACCCTAACCTTAGCCCTAACCCTAATTCTAACATTAAACTGTACACTAACATGAAACCTAAAGCTAACTGTAACCCGTACCTGAACCCTAACCATGATACTAAACCTAAATTTAACTAGAACACTAGCCTTAACACTAAGCCGCACTCTAAACTTAACCCTAAGCTGAACCCTAACCCTAGCCCTAACCCTACGCCTAACCCTAACCCGAATCCTAAACCTAATCCTAAGCATAAACCCAACTCTAACTCTAACTCTAACACTAACCCTAACACTCAACCGAATCCTAACCCTAACCAAAACGCAACCCTAACTTGAAACCTAGCCATTACCCTAACACGAACCCTACCGCTAATCCTAACCCTAACCTGAACCCGAAAACTAACCCTGACCCTAATATGAACAATAATTCTAAACCTAAACCTAACACTAACACTAACGCTAACATGAACCCTAACCCTAACCATAAGCCAACCTAATCTTAACCCTAACCCAAACCTTAACGATAACCGTAACCCTAACCCAAAACTGACCCTAAACCTAACACTACCCTTAAAACTAAGCTTAACCCAAACCCTAACCCTAAAATTAACCCGACCCTAACCCTAACTTTAATTCATGTTTGAACCCGAAACCATACCCTAACCCTAATACTAACCATAACCGCAACCCTAACCCTATCCCTAACACTAAACATAACCTAAAACCGACACTAACCCGAACCCAGGTCCTAACCCTAACCCAAACCCTACAGCTAATCCTAACCCTAACCCGAACCTGAAAGCTAATCCTAACCCAAATCTGAACACTAACTCTAAGACTAAACATAACCCTAAGGCTAACATGAACCCTAACAGTAACCCTAACCCAACCCAACCCTAACCCTAAACCTAGCCCTAAGCATAAGACTAACCCTAACCCAAACCCTAAACCGGACCACAAAAGTAACTCTAACCCGAAGCCTAATCCGAAGCTAAGCTTGAACCTAAATTATCCCGACACAAAACCAAAACCTAACCTTAATCCAAAGGCAAACCTCACAATAAACCTAAGCCTAAATCTCAAAGTAACCCTAATCCTAACCTTAATTCTAACATGAACATGAACCGGAAAGCTAACCCTAAACCGAAACCTAGCCCTTAACCGAACCAGAACCCAACCCTACCCCTAAAACTAACCCTAACCCTAATGTGAACACTAACCCTAACCCTAATCCTAACCATAACCCTAACCTAACCTTAAACTTGACTCTAACCCCACTCTTAACCCTTTCCCTAAAACTAACACAAACCCAAAGTCTAATGCGACTGTAACCCTAACTCCATCGAGAACCCAAAGCCTAACCCTAACCCTAAACCAAACACTAATCTCACCCTAAGCGTTAACATAACCCTAACAGTAACCCTAATCCTAACCATAACAAAAAAAAAAAACATAACCCTAACCCTATCTGGAACATGAACCCGAAACCTAGTCCTAACTCTAACCCCAAAACAACCCTAACTTTACCTAACTCTAAACATAGCAGGAAAATTAACCCTAACCCTACCAGCAGCCCTAACCCGCACCGTAACCCTAAATATAACCCTAATCCTAGCCCGACTCTAACCCTAACTCTCACCTGATCCTGAAACCGAACCCTAACCCTAACCCTAACTCGAACACTAGCCCTAACACTAAAAATAACATTAACCTAACTTGAACCCTGTTGCTAACCCTAACCCTAACCCGAACTCTAACAATAATTCTAACCCTAATGTTAACATTAACCCTAACAGAAACACTAATCCAAACCCAGCCATAACCCTAACCCTAACTCTAACCCTCAGTTGAACCCTAATGTTAACCCTAACCCTAATCCGAAACTAAAACCTAACACTAATCCTAACCATAATCTGAACTCAACCCTAAACCTAAACCTAGCCCTAACTCTAAACGTAACCCTAACAAGAAACCTAATGCTAAAGCTAAGACTTTCCCGAACCCGAAACCTAATCATAACCCTAATCCTAATACTAACCCTAAACTTAAACCTAACCCGAACCCTAACCTGAATCCTAACCATAACAAGAACCCTAACACTAACCTAAAGCCTAACCCGACCATAACCCTGAGCCTAAACTGATACTGAAACCAAACAATAACCCTGACCCTAACTCGAAAACTAACACTAACACTAACTCTAACTCTAACTCGAAACCTAATACTAACTCTAACACTAAACTGAACCCGACCACTGACCCTAATCCTAACCCTAACAGTAACCCTAAATTCTAAACCAAACCCTACATGTAAAACAAACCAGTACCAAGCCCAAACCCTAACCCTACCCAGAACCCTAATCCTAACGCTAACCCTAACCCTAACCCCAACGGTAATACTAACCCTAAAAATAACCTGATCATACCCCAAAGCTAAACAGAACCATAACTCTAACCTGAAATCTAGAGAGGTCAGGGATCTCTCTCTCTCTCCATCTCTCTGGCTGTCACTGTGTCTCCCTTTCTCGGGGCCCTCAGGCGAGGAGGGGAGGCGCACCCTGCCCACCTCGCCTACCTCTCCTGTGGACCATTCTTTGGCCTCTCCCGGAGCCCTGCGGCTTGAGTTCAACCACTCAGGCCAAGGGCGCATGCACAGAAGTTGGGCCTCAGGGGTCCACAGTGAAGGTCCTGTCAGCCAGTGAGGCTCAGACCAGGTGGGGCGCTCTCTTGCGCCGGCCAGTTGAAGGTGAAGAAGGAACACCACCCTTCTTGACTTAACTTCAGCTGTTGTCTCCCTCCCATCCGACCACTTTCACTCAGCTCGCTGGATGCTTCCCTTCTTTGGAAGTGGTGGTCTGGCCCTGGTAGCCAAAGGCGGACTGAGGTGCGAGGTCAAGGCTCTGCCTGGGCCAGCTGCTTCATGCCAAGCCTTATTTCTTCCTGGAAAGACAAAACCATGGCCTCACTCCACGCCTGCACTTGTAGACTCCAGCCAGGTGCAGGAGAGGCTCTGTGGAGTCAGAAGGAGTGAAACAGGCATATGGCAAAGCAGTGAGTGTGGCCCCAGCAGGCTGCAGGCCCAGGGAGCCGGGGCCACACTGGGAAAGCCCTTCTGGCAACAGGTCCCAGCCTCTTCTCTGGAGTCAGGAGGGCCTGGACTTCCTAGTGCCCAGGCCATGGCTCTGGGGAGAAATCCACCATGAAGGGCACCAGTGAGGCCCTCTCCCTGAGGTGGCCAGTGCCAAGCCCAGGGCAACTGGAAGGATGGCTCGGCTCACCTCCTTTGTCCCAAGTCGACCGGCTGGCTGGCCAGCCCATACTCCTCGGCCAGGCCCCTTCCAAGGGGACAAGTTCTGGAGGAAAGAGCCCTGGGGCCTGCTGCCAAGTTTTCTGGGGTGTGTGCTAGACACTGTCAGCGATGGAAGCGGCCTTGCAACTGGTGTGCCAGACCTGGGAATTGGCTGCCTCCCACACCCGGGTCCCTGAACTGCCTGGGCCTCCCAAGGGAGGATGATGGACTTGGCAGTGGCGAGAGTGTGGGGGCTGGCAGTAAGCATTTCCTGGGATGCCTTGGCAGATGGCCTCTGGGTAAGGGCTGTCCATGGCCAGGTCTGAGGGAGGGACCCAGCTCAGGGATTTCAGTGGCAGAGAGAGAACTTCCTTCCGCCCTTTCCGTTATATTTCTTATGGTTGGCCTAATCATTAACAGGACAGGTTAGCTGGAGAAAATAATCTCAAGCTTAATAACATGTGTAGATGGGAGAAACAAGGGAAACTGAGTCTCTCAACACAATGACAGAGTTCTCCTCTTCAATACTATCTTCAGTTCAAGACAAAGGAGGATGTTGGGGGTGAGGTTTTCAGATTTGAGAGGGGAAGAAGACCATTCTCATGGATAGGGACATGGAAACCTTTGAAAGTTTTCCCCTGCCCTGGCATCAGGTCCTGAAGGGACAGCATGGAAGTGACAAGGAACCAACTTCTCTGTGGTGGGGCTGGCCCAGGGGCAGACATGGGGGTGGCGGGGGGAAGTGGGATGGTGTGTGAGTTGACACCAGTGGTGGAGGCAGTGACTCATAGTTCAGAGATCTCTCTCTCTCTCTCTCTGTTTCTCTGTGTCTCTCTCTTTCTCCTTCAGGGACCTGAGGAGAGATGTGGACTCAACCTGCCCACCTTGCCTACCTCTCTCATGGGCCCATCTTTCTCTGGCTGCTCAGGGACCCCTGCGGGCTTGGGTTCAATGTGTCAGGCCAAAGGCGCAAGCACGGCCACCAGGCGTCGGGGGTCCTCATTGAACGCTTCACCAGCCTGCTGGTCTCTGACCAACTGGGGCGCTCTCTCGCACCTGCCACGTGCAGGTGAAGAAGGAACGCTGCCTTTCTTGACTTGGCTTCAGCTGTTGTCTCCCTCCTATCCCCCCACACCCACTCAGCTCGCCAGCCACTTCCCTTCTTTGGAAGTGGTAGTTTGGCCCTTGCTGCCAAGGTGGACTGGGGTGCGAGGTCAAGGCTTTGCCTCAGCCAGCTTCTTCGTCCTGGGCCTCATTTCTTCCTGGAATGACCAAACTAATGGCCTCACCCCACGCCTGTACTTTTCAACTCCAGCCAGGTAGAAGAAAGCCAATGTAGAGTCACAAGTGCGGAGGGAGTTATATGGCAAGGCAGTGAGTTTGGCCACAGCAGGAAGGAGACCTAAGGATCTGGGGCCACCCTTGGTGTGCCCTTCAGGCGACAGATCCCAGCCTCTTCTCTGGAGTAGTGAAGCCCTTGTCCTCCAAGTGCCCAAAGTTGGGTTAACCCTAACCTTAACCATAACCGAACTCCAAACCCAAACCCTATCCATAACTCAAACCCTAACCTTAACTCTAAACCTAACACTAACACTAACCTGCATGCTAATACTAAGCCTAAACTGAACCCTAACCCTAACTACAACCCTAACTGAAACAAAACCCTAAATCTAAACTGAACCTGAAACCTAACCCTAACACTAAAGAAGCCCAAATCATAGCCTAAACCTAACACTGACCTGAACTACCCATAACTCCAAACTGAACCGAACTCTAACGATAACCCTAACCCTTACCAGAACCCCCACCATTAGTGTAAACAGAACAGTAACACTAACCCATGTCTGCATGCTAATTCCAAATGGTACCGAAAACCTAACCCTAAGCATAACTAGAGCCTGAATGCTAACTCTAAACTGAAACAGAACCCTAACCCAAACCATAAAGCTAATCTGAACAATAAGCCTGTCCCTAATACCTAACCCGAATGCAATCCTAACTGTAAACTGAAACTGAATCCTAACCCTAACAGTAACACTAACACGAATACTATGCTTTGCCCTAAACAGAACCCTAATGCTAACTCTAACCCCAACAGTAACACTAACCCTAACCCTAAACAGATCATATCACTAAACTTAAACTGAATCCGAACACTAACTTAAAATGTAGCTGAATCCTAACCCTAACCCTAACCAGAACCCTGACACCAACAATAAACCTAACCTTAATACCAATCCTAACCCTAACACTAACCCTAACCATAACATTAACGCGAATCATTAACCTATCCATAACCTGAGCTGTAAACCTAACCATAAGTCTAACCCTAAACCTGACCATAATGCTAAACCTAACCTGAATCCTAGTTCTAACCCTAACAAGAAGCCTAACCCTAACCCTAAACCTAACCAGATCCCGAACCCGAACCCTAACCCTAACCCTAACCCTAATCTGAACACTAACTATAACACTAAACCTATACCTAACCCAAACCATAAGCTTAACCAGAACCCTAATGCAAACCCAACCCTAGCCCTAACCCTGAACCCAAACCCAGAATCTAACACTAAACGTAACCTGAGACCAAACCCTAACCTTAACCCTAACCCTATCCTTAAACCTAACCTAAACCACAACAGGAACTCTAACCCTAAACCACCTGAACACTAACAATAAAGATAACCCTAACCCAAACCCTAAATGGAACCCTAACCCTAACACTAACCCACACCATAAACCTAACCATAACCGGTAATCTAAATCTAACCCACACCCTAACACAACATAACCCTAAACTGCATTCGAGCACAATTACTAACCAGAACTCGAACCCTAACCCTAACATAACTCTAACCTGAACCCTAGCTTAACCCTAAACCTAACCATAAACATAAAGCAAACACTAGCTCTAACGCAACTAAACTCTAACCCGAACACTAACCCTAATGTAACCAGAATACTAACCCTAAGCATAATGCTAACCCAAACCCTAACCTGAACCAAATGATAACCTTAACCCAAAGCATGAACCCATCCTACTGTTAAATGTAACCCAAACCCGAACCCCAACTCTAACCCTAACACTAATCCTAATCCTAACACGAAGCCTAACCCTAACCCTAATCCGAAGCCTAATCCTACCCTAACTCTAACCCTAACCCGAATCATGAGCCCGAACTGGAACCTGAACTGCAATCAGACCACTAACTCTAACCCTACATCTAACCATAAGCCTAAGCCAAAACCGAACCCTACCCTTGCACTAACCCTAACCTTAACAGTAACCCTAAAACTAACCCTAACCCTAACCCTAGCCTGAAAACTGACACTAAACCTAACCCGAAACATAACCCTAACCCTAACCCTAACCCTAATCTAACCCAACCCTAAACCTAGCCATAAACCTTAGCCTAACCATAACCCAAACCATAGCAGTAACACTATCACTAATTCGAACCCCAACCCTAACCCTAAAACTTCCTAGATCCCCAAAACGAAGCCTAACCCCAACCCTAGCCCAAGCACTAACCCGAACACTAATCATAAACCTAACCCTAAACCCTAAGACTAAGTTTAAGCCTAAAGAAAACCGGTGCTGGCCCTAACCCTAACACTGACCAGAGCCCTAACCCTAGCTTTAACCACAACCCCAACCCTAAACCCTAACCTGAACCCTAACCCAGACCCTAACCTGAACTCTAACACTAACACTAACCCGAACCCTAACCTGAACCCTAACCTTAAAACTAACTGTAACCCAAACAGAGCCTAGGCGTAACCCTAACAGTAACCCTAACCCTAACCCTGTCCTGAAACCTAACACTAATCCTAAACCTAAACCTAACCCTAACCCTAACCTGAACCCTAACCCTAAACCTAACCGGAACCCAACCATAAACATAAACCTAACCCTAAGAGTAACCATATCTCTAACCCTAACCCACACCCGCAGCCAACTCTAACACTAACCCTAGGCCTAACCCTAACACTAACTCGTACCGGAACACTAACCCTAATCCTAAACTTAACCCGTACCCTTACCCTAATCCTAACCTGAAGCCTAACCCGACCCTAACCCTAACTATAACCAATCCCTAACCTGAAACCTAACCTTCACGCTAATCCAAACACTAACCCTAAAACTAAACTTAACCATATACCTAACCCTAACCCAAACTGTAACGCTTACCCTAACACGAAACCTAATCCAAAGCCTAACCTGAAGTTGAATCATAAAACTAACTCTAACTCTTACTCTAACTCTAAACCTAACCTGTACCCTAACCCTAACACAAACCCTAACTGTAACCTTAACCCTAACATTAATCCTCACCTGAAACCTAAACTTAACGCTAAACATAAACCTAATCTGAACTCTAACCCTAACCCAAAACCAAGCCTAAACCGAACTCTAGCCCTAACACTAACCTGAACACTATCGCTATCCCTAACCCTAACCAGAAACTGGAACCTAACCATGACTCAAACACTAACTCAAACCCTAACCCTAACCCAACCAAACCCTAAGAGTCAACCTAGCCCTAACCCTAAGCCTAACCCTAACTCTAACTCTAACAGCAACCCAAACACTAACCCAAACCATAACCCTAACACGAACCCTAACTCTAACCAAAACTTGAACCCTAATGCTATCCGTAACCCAACCCAACCTTAACCCTAACCCTAGCGCTAACCCGAAGCCTAACCGTAACCCAAACCCTAACACTAACCCTAATCCTAACCCAAACCTGAACCCTAACCCTAACCCAGCCCTACCCCTAATCCTAAAAAACTCTAACCCTAACCCAAACCAACCCTAACCCTAACCCTAGCACTAAACCGAAGCCTAATCCTAACCCCAACCCCAACCCTAATAGTAACCTGAAACCATACTCTAGCCCTAACCTTCACCCTAATCGTTAACTAAACCGAACCCAAAACCTAACCCTGACACGAAGCCAAACCCAACAATAACTGAAACCCTAACACAATGCAGAACCCGAACCCTAACCCTAACCCTAATCCGAACACTAACCTCTCCCTAAATGTAACACTAACAATAGCTGTAAGCCTAATCCTAACACTAAGTGTAACCCGAAACGTAGCACTAACACTAACCCGAACAAGAACTTGAACCCTAAACCTAACCTGAACCCCAGATGTAACCCTAACCAGAACCCAACCTTAACCCTAGAGCTAACAATTATCCGAGCACGAATATTAACCCTAACACTATCAGAAACCCTAACCTGAACTGTAACCCTAACACTAACTCGACTCCTAGTCTGACACTAACCCAACCCTAAGATGAACTTGAAGCTGAACCCTAACCCTAACACTAACCTGAACACTAACTCTAACACTAACCCAATCCTAACCCTAACCCCAATTCTTAACCTAACCTTAAACCTAACACTACTCCGAACCATAACCCTAAATCCAACCCTAACCCTAACCTAACCCGAACCCTAAAGCTAAGGCTAACCCTAAACCGAAAGTGAAACCTAATTGTAACATTAATCCGAACACTAAACATAACCCTATACATAACCCAACTCCTAACCCTAAAATGAAACGAACCGTAATCCTAACCCTAATGCGAACCCTAAGGCTAAAGCTAACCCTAAACCACATCATAACCCTAATCCAAATACTAACACTAAAACTAAACTTAATGCTAACCCAAACCATAGCCCTTACCCTAACATGAATACTAACCCTAACTCTAACCCGAAATCGAACCATAATAATAACCTTAATCCTAAAATTAACATTAACCCTAACCCTAACCATAATCCTAACCTGAAACCTAACCCTAATGCTAACACTAACCCGAACCCGAACCCTAGCCCTAACGTGAACACTAAAGCTAAATCTAATCCGAACACAAACCAGACTCCTAACCATATCCCGAACCCTATCGCTAACCCGAACACGAACCCAACCATACCCCTAAACCTAACTCGAACCCTAACCCTAACTCGTAACGTAAACCGATCCCTAACTCTAACCCTAACCTGAAGACCGACCCAACCCTAACCCTAACACTAACACTAACTGTAACTCTAACACTAACCAGACCACTAAACCTAACCCTAACCTGAACCATAACACAAAGCTTAAACTAAAGCTAACCTGACCACTGACCTGAAGGCTAACTCTAACCCTAAACCTAAACCAAAACAGTACACGAACCCTAACTCCAACCTAACCAGAACACTAACCCTAATCCTAAGCCCAACCCTAACCCTAACACTAACCCTAAACTAAGCCCTAACCTGAACCATAACCCTAACCCTAACCTGAACCCTAACAATAACCCGAACGTTAACCCTAATGGGAAGGCAACGCTAACCCTAATTCTTAGCAACCAGTAACACTTACCCTAAGCCTAACCATAACTCAATCCTGAACCCTAACTCTAACCCTCACCCAAAGCCTAACCCGACCCGAACACTAACCAGAATCCAAAACTTAACCTTAATCCCAATCCTAAATGTAACCCTAACCATGAACCAGCCTGAACTCTAACCCGCACCCTGACCCTAACCGTAAGCGGAACCAAACCATAACCCTAACACTAACCCTAACAGTAACCCTAACCCTAACCCGAATCCGAAAGCTAACCCTAAACCTAAGCCTGACCATAACCCTAACCCTAAACCTAGCCCTAACTCTAACCCTAAACCTAAATCTCTAAATCATGTGAGTGAGATTGTCTCTCAAGGCCCTTCATGAACCTGTGTAAACCTGCTTTGGCAAGGCGGTCCTTATGCGCTGGAAGGAAGGGAGATCTGGCAAGGTGTTTTTTCCAGGAATAGGTGTTATATATACTTTAACTCAGCTTCAGTAGTGATTGCCGCTCAGATAGAAAGATGTTTCTTTCCATCTACTTACAAGCCAAGATAAGAAAGTGCCTTCCCTAAGGCATGTGTGTGAAATCCTCTCTCAAGGCCCTCCATGGCCTTGTGCACAACCTGGTTTTGGATGGCGATCTTTAAGAGCTGGGAGAAAGGGAGATTGGGCACCAAGTTGTTTCCAGGAATGGGTCTTATACATAGTTTAACTCAGCTGTAGTAATGATTGCCACTCACAAACAAAGATGTTTCTAGCCATCTACTTCCAACCCAGGATAAGAAATTCCATTCTCTAAGGCATTTGAGAGTGATCCTGTGTCAAGGCCCTACACGGCCCTGTTTCCATACCTGCTTTGGGAAAGTGATCCTTTGGAGATGGAAGGAGGGAGATTGGGCACATAGTAATTTCCAGAAATGGGAGTTATACTTAGTTTAGCTCAGCTGTAGTAATGCCTGTCACTCAGATACAAACATGCTTCTAGCCATCTACTTAGAATGTAGTATGAGAAAACACGCTCTCAATGGCTTATGAGTGAGATGCTGTCACAAGACAATACACAGTCCTGTTTCCAAACCTGCTTTGCGAAGGCGATCCTTAGGAGCTGGAAGGAAGGGAGATTGGGTACTAAGTCATTTCCAGGAATGGGTGTTATACTTAGTTTAGCTCAGCTGTAGCAATTCTTGCCACTCAGATACAAACATGTTCTTAACCATCTACTTAGAATCCGCTATCATTAAGTGTGGTCTCTATGGCTTTTGAGTGAGATTGTCTCAAGGCACTAGATGGTCCTCGTTCCATACCTTCCTTGGGAAGGCGATCCTCATGTACTGGAAGGAAGGGATATTGGGCCTGAACTTCGTTCCAGGAACTGGCGTTATCCATAGTTTAACTCAGCTGTAGTAGTGATGCCACTCAGATAGAAAGAGGTTTCTTACCATCTACTTACAAACCGGGATAAGAAAGAGCCTTCTCTAAGACATGTGCGTGAGATTCTCTCTCAAGGCCCTACATGGCCCTGTGCAAAACCTGTTTTGGGAAGGCGATCCTTGGGAGATGGAAGGAAGACAGATTGGGCATGAAGTTACTATCAGGAATGGTTGTAATACATAGTTCAATTCAGCTGTAGTAATGAATGCCTCTCAGATACCAAGCTGTTTCATACCGTCTACATTCAAACCTGGAAAAGAAATTGTGTTCTCCAAGGCATTTGAGAGTGATCCTGCCTCAAGGCCCTACATGGCGCTGTTTACAAGCCTGCTTTTGGAAGGAGATCTGTAGCAGCTGGAAGGAAGGGAGATTGGGCATGAAGTCATGTCCAGAAACAGGTGCTATACATAGGTTAACTCAGTTGTACTAACGATTACCACTCATATAGCTACTCGTTCCTAGACTGTTACTTACAAGGTGGTTCAGAAAGTACCTTATCAAAGGAGTATGAGATTCGTTCTCAGGGCACAAAATGGCATTATGCTCCAAACCGGGTTCAGGTTTTTCACCATTACAAGATGGAAAGAAGAGAGGTTAGGCACAAATTTATTTCCAGGAATGGGCGTTACACATACTTTTGCTAAGCTGTAGGAATGATTGCCACTCATATACAAACTTGTTCATGGACTTCTACTTAGAAGCCTGCATCAGAAATTTCCTTCTCAAAGGAATGTGAGATTAATTCTCAGGTCCAGAAATGGCATTATTTTCCAAATTATGTTCCTGGGTGAGCAAAGTGATCCTTACAACATGGGAGGAAGAGAGATTATGCACAAAGTTATTTCAGGGATTAGGTGTTATACACCTTTAAATCCGCTTTAATAATGATTGTCACTCATTTACAAACTTGTTCCTGCATATCTACATATAGGCTGGGATTAGAAAGTGCCTTCTCATAGGAAAGTGAGATACCTTCTCAGGGTCCGAATGCCAATATGTTCCAAAACATTTAGGTTGGTGATGCTTACGAGCTGGAAGGAAGAGAGATTGGGCACCAAGTTATTCTCAAGAATAGGTGATATATATTTCATCTCTGCTGTAGTAATGATTGCCACTCATATTCAAACTTGCTCCTAGACATTTACTTACAAGCCAGGATCAGAAATTGCCTTCTCAAAGAAATGTGAGATTCGTTCTCAATGGCCGAATTGGCATTATTTACCAAACCTCGTTTTGGGTTGTGATCCTTACGTGATTGAAGGAAGCGAGATAAGGCACAAAGTTATTTCCGGGAAAGGGTGTTATACAAAATGAAACTCACCTCTACTAATGATTGAAACTCATATAGCAACGTTTTCCTAGACATCTACTTAGAAGTCAACATTAGAAAGAGCCTTCTCAAAGGAATGTGAATTTTGTTGTCCAGGTGCGATATGACAGTATGTTCGAAATCTGGTTTAGGTTTCTGATCTTTATGAGATGGAAGGAAGAGAGATTAGGCACAAAGTTACTTCCAGGAATGGGTGTTATGTGAAGTTCACCTCAACTGTAGGGATGATTGCCAATCATATACAAACTTGTTCCTAGACATCTACGTAAAAGCCAGGATCAGAACATTCCTTCTGAAAGCAATGTGAGACTCCTTCTTAGGGACTGAAATGGCATTATCGTTCAAATCTGGTTTAGGTCTGTGATCCTTACGATATGGAAGGAAGAGAAATTAGGCACAAAGTGATTTCCAGGATTGGGTGTTATACCAAGTTTGTCAGCTGTAGTAATGACAGTCACGCCTATACAAACTTGTTCCTGGATGTCTACTTAGAAGCTGGTATCAGAGAGTGTGTTCGCAAAAGAATGTAGATTCCTTCTAAAGGTCTGAGAGGACACTATGTTCCAAACCTGGTTGACGAAGGTGGTCCTTACGAGCCAGAATGAAGAGAGTTTGGGCATGAAGTTATTTCCAGGAATGGCTGTTAGTCACAGTTTAGCTCAGCTGTACTAATGATTGCCAAACATATACAAACTTGTTCCTAGACTTCTACTTAGAAGCTGGGATAAGAATCTTCCTTCTGAAAGGAATATGAGGTTCCTTCTCTTTTTTCCTTGTGAGGAAGATCAGCCGTGAGCTAACGTCCGTGCCAATCCTCCTCTATTTGCTGAGGAAGACTGGCCCAGGCCTAACATCCGTCCCAATCTTCCTCCACTTTATGTGGGATGCCACCACAGCATGGCCTGACAAGCGGGGTGTCGGTGTGTGCCCGGTATCCGAACACTGGCCACCAGCAACAGAGGGTGCACACTTAACCACTACGCCATGGGGGTGGACCCTATGAGGTTCCTTCTCAAGGCCCAAAATAGCATGATGTTCCAAAAATGGTTAAGCAAGCTGATCCTGATGAGATAAAGGAAGAGAGATTAGGCACAAAGTGATTTCCAGGAATGGCTGTTATACATACTTTAGCTCCTGTCATCATGATTGTCACTCATATGCAAACATGTTCATAGAAATCTACATACAGGTCGGGAACACAAAGGGCCTTCACAAAGGAATGTGAAATTCCTTCTCAGGGCCCCAAACCACAATATGTCCCCAAGCTGGCTTAGGTTTGTGATCCTTACTGGATGAAATGAAGAGAGATTGGGCACAATGACATTTCCATGAATGAGTTTTCTACATAGATTAACTCAGGGGTAGTAATGATTGCCACTCATATACAAACTTGTTCCTAGACAACTACATAACCCCAGGATCAGAAAGCGACTTCTCAAAGGAATGTCATATTCCTTCTGAAGGCCTGAAACAGCAATATGTTCCAAACTTGGTCGACGAAGGTGGTACTTAAGAGCTGGAAGTAAGAGAGATTGAGCATGAAGTTTTTTTCCAGGAATTGATGTTACTCATAGAATAGATCAGTTGTACTAACGATTTCCACTTATATAGAATCTTGTTCCTGGACATATACTTAGAAGCAGTGATCAGAAAGTGCCTTCTTAAAGGAATATGCGATTCCTTCTCAAGGCTGGAAATGGCAATATGTTCCAAACGTGGTTGAGGAAGCTGGGCCTTATGATCTGGAAGGAAGAGAGACCGGCACGAAGTTATTTTCAGGAATAGATGTTATTCATAGTTCAGCTCAGTTGTAGTAATGATTCCACTCATATACAAACTTGTTTCTAGGGATCTACTTAGAAGCTGGGGTCAGAAAGTTCCTTCTCAAGGTAACGTTGAGATTCATTCTCAAGGCCCGACATGGTATTACATTCAAAACCTTGCTTAGGATTGTAATCCTTTAGAGCTGGAAGGAAGGGAGATGGGGTAGGAAGTTATTTTGAGGGATGGTTCTTATACATAGTTTAGCTCAGCTGTAGTAATGATTGCCACTCATTTAGAAACTCGTTACTAGACATTTACTTCCAAGCCGAGATCAGAAAGTGCTTTCTCAAAGAAGTGTGAGATTTATTCTCAAGGGCCTGAAATGGCATTATGTTCCAAACCTGATTTAGGTTTGTGATCCTTACGAGATGGAAGGAAGAGAGAAGCACAGCTGTATTAGTGATTGCCACTCACATGCAAACTTGAACCTAGATGTCTACATACATGCTGTGATCAGAAACTGCTGTCTCAAAGGAATGTGAGATTTCTTCTCAGGGTCTGAAATGGCAATATGTTCACAACTTGCTTGAGGAAGGTCTTCATTACGAGCTGGAAGGAAGATAGATTGGGCATGAAGTTATTTTCAGGATCGGGTGTTATTCAAAGAATAGTTCAGTTGTAGTAACGATTGCCACTTATATAGAATCTTGTCCTGGACATCTACTTAAAAGCAGGGATCAGAAAGTGCCTTCAAAGTAGTGTGAGATTCATTCTCAAGGCCTGAAATGGCATGATGCATGAAACTTGGTTTATATTTGTGATCCTTATGAGATTGAAGGAGGAGAGATGAGGCAAAAAGTATTACCTGGAATGGTTGTTATAGACAGTTGAGCTCAGATCTAGTAACGATTAACACTCATATACATACTTATTCCTAGACTTCAACATTCTGGACAGGATCAGAATGTGCCTTCTCAAAGGAATATGAGATTCCATCTCAAGGAGTGACATGGCAATATGTTCCAAACCTGGTTTAGCTTTGTGATCCTTATGAGTTGGAAGGAAGAGAGATGAGGCACAAAGTTATTTTCAGGAATGGGTATTATACACAGCTTAGCTCAGCTGTCGTAAAGCTTGCCACTCATATACAAATTGTTCCTAGACATCTACTTCCACTCTGGGATCAGAAAGTGCCTTCTCAAAGGAATGCGAGAATCCTTCTCAGGGCCCAACAAGGCAATATGGTCCAAAACTGGTTTAGTTTAGTGATGCTTAGTGCTAGAAGGAAGAGAGTTTTTACATGAAGTTATTTCGAGGAATATGTATTATAAATCATTTTATTCAGCTGTAGTACTGATTGATGCTCCAATATAAACTTGTTCCTAGACATCTACTTACAAGAAGTTATCAGTAAGTGTCTTCACAGAGGAATGTGAGATTTGCTCTCAACGACTAAAATAGCATTATGTTCTAAACCTGGTTTAGGAAGGTGATTCTCACGAGCTGAAAGGAAGGGTGAGTGAGCACAAAGATACTTCCCGGGATGGGTATTTTATACAGATGAGCTCAGCTGTAGTGATGACTGCCACTCATATACTAACTTGTTCCTGGACATCTACTTACATGCTGGGACGAGAAATGCCTTCTCAAAGGAATGTGATATTCCCTCCTAAGCCTCGAAACAGCAATATATTCTAAACCTCTTTTAGGATAGTAAACCTTCAGAGCTGGAAGGAAGAGAGATTGGGCATGAAGGTATTTCCAGAAATGGGTGTTAGCCATAGGTTAGCTCAGCTGTATTAATGATTGCCGCTCATATACAAAGTCGTTTCTAGACATTTGCTTACAAGCCTGGGTCAGAAAGTGCCCTCTCAAAGGAATATGAGATTCAATCTCAAGGCCTGAAACTGCATTCTGTTATATACCTATTTTAGGTTTTTTTTTTTAAAGATTTTATTTATTTATTTTTCCCCCCAAAGCCCCAGTAGATAGCTGTACGTCATAGTTGCACATCTTTCTAGTTGCCGTATGTGGGACGCGGCCTCAGCATGGCCGGAGAAGCGGTGTGTCGATGCGCGCCGGGATCCGAACCCGGGCCGCCAGCAGCGGAATGCGTGCACTTAACCTCTAAGCCAAGGTGCCGGCCCCTATTTTAGGTTTTTGATCTTTACTAGATGTAAGGAAGAGATAGTGGGCATGAAGTTATTTCCAACAATCGGTGTTATACATAGTTCAGTGAAGTTCCAGTAATCATTAAAATTCAATTACTAACTTGTTCCTAGTGCTCTACTTAGAACCCGGGATCAGAAATTGCCTTCTCAAAGGAATGTGATATTCCTTCTCAAGACCTGAAATGGCAATATGTCCCCAACCTGGTTAAGGAAGGTGGACCTCATTTGCTGGAGGGAAGAGAGACAGGGCACGAAGTTATTTCCTTAGTTGTTACCGGCAAAAGTGCCTGAGCAGTGGTATTTTGTCTTTCCATTGAGAAGGCAGCCTCAGTGCAGGCAACGAACCAAAAGGAAGAAAAGGCACTTTCCATTATGATCCTCAAAAACTAAATGGAAATGTTTTTCTCCACAGAGTATGTTCATTAGATGGATACAATAGATATTCTATCCCAGCTACAGTGGAAAGTTTAAAAGCTCTCAGGGGTAGATGTTTCTTAAACGTACTTGCAAGCAGAGTTAATCAAGAACTTGCTGGCATTACATGGGAGAGAATTCTCTTTTTTTTTTTGTGAGGAAGATAAGCCCTGAGGTAACATCCGATGCTGATCCTCCTCTTTTTTGCTGAGGAAGATTGGCCCTGAGATAACATCTGTGCCCATCTTCCTCTACTTTATATGAGACGCCACCACAGCATGTCTTGGCAAACAGTGCATTGGTGCGTGCCCAGGGTTGGGAAACTGAAAACCCCAGGCCACCAAAGTGGAGTGTGCACACCAAACTGTTTGCGCCACCGGGTAGGCCCCAGGGAGAAAATTCTTAAGTAAATGTCGTTAACAGCAATGTTGGGAGAGGCAATATTCAGGATAGTCCTCTACAGATGCAAGCAAGAATTTTGCTCCAGACTGGCCTTACCTTTTACAGATGCTATATATACTATCTCCCAGGTGTACTGAAATTTTAAAACCTCTCATATGAAGATGTTACTTACACTTATTTGGTACTTGTGTTAAACAAAAGTGTTCGTCATGATATGCTAGTGAGACCCTGAATGTAGTTTGAACTGCAGTGTATTCAAATTCTCAAGATGATCCTAAACAGCTACAAGGAGGAGTTTCTCTGAAGAGTCAACTGTCATCGAATGGATGGTAAGGATCATCTGCATCACCTGTAGTGATAGCTCTCCTAGTAAGATGATCCTGAAAACTACTGGCAAACTTGGTTGCTTAGTGGTGTTTTGTCATTCCATTGGGAAGACAGCCTCAGCGCAGGCAATGAACCGCAAAGAGGAAAAGGTACTGAACCACATCATCCAAAAATCTGCATGGAAGAGTTTTTTTGCACAGGATACATTCATGTACTGGATGTTATGGATATTGTGTCCCAGCTGCGGTGGAAAGTTTAAAAGTTCTCAGAGGCAGATCCTGGGGAAAGCTACTTGCAATCTGAGTTCAACAAGGTCTTTCATTAAATGGGGAAAGAATTACTAAGTGAATGTTGTTAACTGCAAGGATGCAAAGGAAATTTTCAGGATAGTGCTATACAGATATTAGCAAGAAATTTTCTCTACAATGAACTGTCATTTTATGGATGTTATAGATACTCCCATCTGTACTGAAACTTTAAAACCTCTCATATGAAGGTATTCCTAACAGATATTTGCAACCTGTGTTAAACAATAGTGTTGATAATGATATGCTATTGAGACCCTGAAGGTAGACTGAACTACAATGTTTTTAATGTCACTCATGGATATGATTCTAAACAGCGAGAAGTAAAGATATTCTTCACACGGTACCTTCGTTGACTGGATGTGATAGAGTTTCTTCCCCGGTTTTGGTGACAATTTTAACATCTCATAGGAATGTGCTCCTAGCAGCAACTGGCAATATAGGTTTACAGTGGTGTTTTGTCTTTACTTTGGGGAGGAGGCCTGAGTGCAAGCAATGAACTGCAGAGATAAAAGCCACTTTGCAAGATGATCTTAAAAAGCTAAAATGATGTATGTTCCTCCACAGAGTACTTACATGGAATGTATGGTATAGATATTCTGTCCCAGCTGCAGTGGAAAGTTTAAAAGCTCGCAAAGGCAGATCTGCTGAAAGCCACTTGCCATCTGAGTTCAGCAAGATCTTTCTTGCCTTACCTGGGAGCGAATTCCTAAGTGCAGGTCAGTAACTGCAATGGTGGAAAAGGCAATTTTCAGGATAATCCTATACAGATACAACCAAGAGATTTTCTCCACACTGAACTCTCATTTCATGGATGTTATAGATACTCTCTCCAGCTGTACTGAAAATTTAAAATCTCTCATATGAAGATGTTACTAACAGATATTGGCAACCTGTGTTAAGCAATAGTGTTCATCATGATATGTTAATGATACCCTAAATGCAGGCTGATCTGCAGTGCGTTTAAAGTCATTCATGAAGATAATCCTAAGCAGGTAGTAGAAGAGGTTATCTTCACGGTATACTTTCATTGAATGGATTTAATAGATCTTCTTTCCGAGGTGTGTTGATAAGTTGAAACTCTCCTAGGAAGGTGTTCCTAACAGCTACTGGCAGAGTAGGTTTAGCAGTAGTGTTTTCTCTTTAAATCAGGGAGGAAACGTGAGTGCAGGCAATGAAATGCAAAGATGAAAATGCAATTGACAATATGATCTGAAGAAGCTAAAAGCAAGTGTTTTCCTCCACAAGGTACTTACATGGAATGGATATTATAGATAAGTTCTCCCAGCTGCAGTGGAAATTTTAAAAGCTCTCAGAGGCAGATCATTCTTAAGGGACCTTGCAAGCTGAGTTCAACAAATGTTTTCTTGCTTTACTTTGGAAAGAGAGCTGAGTGAAGGCCATTAAATGCAATGAGGGAAAAGGCAATTTGCATGATGAACCTACATATACACGAATGAGATTTTTACCAAACTTGTCTTTCATATTATGGATGTTATAGATACTCTCTCCCAGCAGGACTGAAGTTTTAAAACCTCTAAGATAAAGATGTTGCTTTCAGATATTGGCCACCTGTCTTAAACAATATAGTTCATCATGATATGCTAGTGCGACTCGGACTAGAGTTTGAACTGAGTCTATTAAAAGTCTCTACTCAAGGTGACCATTAACAGCCACAAGCTGGAGTTTCTCTGAAGCGTCAACTTTCTTTGAGTTGATCATAACAATAATCTGCACCACCTGTAGTGATCGTTCAAATGCTCTCCTAAGAAGACGCTCTGATGGCTACTGGCAAAGGTCATTGAGCAGGAGTGTTTTGTATTTCCATTGGGAAGGGAGGCTCAGTGCAGGCAATGAACGACAAAGAGGAAAAGGCACTTTACAATATGATCCTAAAAAGCTAAAAGGAAGAATTTTTCTCCACAGGGTACATTTCTAAAATGGATGTTATTGATATTCGCTCCCCACTGCAGTGAAAAGTTTAAAAGCTCTCAGAGGGAGAGCCTCCTTAAAGATACTTCCAAACTGAGTTCAGCAAACATTTTTTACCTGACTTGGGAGAAAGAGCACGGATAAAGGTTATTTATTGCAACGTTGGAAAAGGCAATTTTCAGAATAGTCCTATACAGATACACGCAAAAGATTTTCTCTACACCGGAATTTCAATTGATGGATGTTATAGATACCCTTTGCCAGCTGTACTGACATTTGAAAACCACTCATATGAAGATGTTACTTACAGATATTGGCCAACTGTGATAAGCAATAGTGTTCATCATGATATGTTACTGAGAACCTGAAGGCAGACTGAACTGCAGTGTAGTCAAAGTCTCGTCTCAAGATCATCCCTAACAGCTGTAAGCAGAGTTTCTCTGAAGAGTCCGCTTTCATTGAATGTAGGGTAATGATAATCTGCACCACATGTGGTGATAGTTTGAAAGCTCTCCTAGGAGTGTTTCAAAGAGTTACTGGTAAACGTCGTTGAGCAGTGGTATTTTGTCTTGCCTGTGGGAAGGAAGCCACAGTGCAGGACATGAACTACAAAGAGGAAAAGGCACTTTACTATGTGATCCAAAATACTAAAAGGAAGACTTTTCCACCACAGAGTATGTTCATGGAATGGATGTTATAGATATTCTCTCCCAGCTACAATGGAAAGTTTAAAAGATCTCAGGGGAAGGTGGTCTTTAAAGATACTTGCAAGCAAGTTCAGCAAGAACTTTCTGGCATTACAAGGAGAGAATTCCTATGTGTAGGTCATTAACAGCAATGATGTAAATGGCAATTTTCAGGATAATCCTATACAGATATAAACAAGAGATTGTCTCCAAAGTGAAATTTCATTTTATGGATGTTACATATACTGTCTCCCAGCCGTACTGAAATTTTAAAACCTCTCCAATGAGGATGTCACTACCAGATATTCGTCACCTGTGTTAAGCAATAGTGTTCGTCATGACATGCTAGTGAGACCCTGAACGCAGATTGAACTGCAGTGTATTTGAAGTCACTTATGAAGATGACCCTAAATAGTTATAAGCAGAAGTTATCCTCACGGTGTACTTTCATTAAATGGATGTGATAGAGCTTTATTCTGAGCTGTGGTGAAAAGTGTAAACTCTCATGGGAAGGTATTCCTAATCGCTACTGGCAGAGTAGGTTTAGCAGTGGTGTTTTTTCTTTACATCAGGGAGGAAGCCTGAGGGCAGGCAATGAAATTCAAAGATGAGAAGGCAATTGACAATATGATCCAAAGAAGCTAAAAGCAAGTGTTTTCCTCCACAGAGTACTTACATGGAATGGATGTAATGAATAGGTTCTCCTAGCTGCAGTGAAAAGATTACAAGCTCTCAGAGGAAGATCATCCTTAAAGATTCCTGCAAGGCGAGTTAAGAAACACTTTCTTGCGTTACATGGGATAGAGAGCCTGAGCGAAGGTCGTTAACTGCAGTGATCTAAAGGCAATATGCAGGCTGATCCCATAAAGAGACAAGCCACAGATTTTCTGCATATTTCACTTTCATTTTATGGATGTTATAGATACCCTCTCCCAGCTGTACCGAAATTTTAAAACATCTCAGATGAAGATGTTACTTACAGATATAGGCCACATGTGTTAAGCTATAATGTTTGTCATGATATGTTCATGAGAGCCTGAAAGTGGATTGAACTGTAGTGTATTAAATATCTCTTCTCAAGATGATCCTAAACAGCTACTATCAGGAGTTTTTCTGAAGATTCAACTTGAATGGAATGGATGTTAAATATAATCAACAAAACCTTTAGTAATACTTTGAAAGCTCTCATACGAACCTGTCCTTACAGCTACTGGCAAAATTGGTTGAGCAGTGGTGTTTTGTCTCTATATAGTGAAGGAAACATCATTGCAGGCAATGAACAGCAAAGAGGAAAAGGCAATTTAACATATGATCCTAATACCTAAAAGGAGGACTTTTTATGCACAGAGTATGTTCCCGGAATGGATGTTGGAGATATTCTCTCCCAGATGCAGTGAATTGTTTAATAGATCTCAGAGGAAAAACCTCCTCAGAGATACTTGCATACTGAGTTCAGCAAACATTTTCTTGCATGTCTTGGGAGAGAGAGCCTGAGTGAAAGTCGTTAACTGCAAAGAGGGAAAAGGCAATTTGCAAGAAGATTCTATATAGATGCAAGGATGAGATTTTCTCCACACTTGACTTTCATTTTATGGATGTTATAGATACTCTCCTCTAGCTGCAGTGAAACTGATAAACCTCTCATATGAAGATGTAACCTATGATATTGACCACTTGTGTTAATCAATAGTGTTCATCATAATATGCTACTCAGACCGCGAATGCAGATTGAACTGCAGTAATTAAAAGACTCTTCTCAAGATGATCCTAAACACCTACAAGCAGGAGTTGCTCTGAACAGTCAACTTTTATTGAATGGATGGTAATGATCATCTGCACCACCTGTAGTGATAGTTGGAAAGCTGTCATAGGACGTTGTTCCTAACAGCTACTTTCAAACTTGTTTGAGCAGTGGTGAGTTGTCTTTCAGTTGGGAAGGGAGCCTCAGTGCAGGCAATGAGCGACAAAGAGGAAAAGGCACTTGAACATATCCTAAAATGGTAACTTGAAGAGTTGCTCACCACAGAGTAGGTTCATGGAATGGATGTTAGAGTAATACTTGCCCCACGGCAGTGGAAAGTTTAAAAGCTCTCAGAGGCAGATCCTCCTGTAAAGTACTTGGAAGCAGAGGTCAACAAGAACTTTCTTGCTTTACATGGGGAAGAATTCCTGATTGAAGGTAGTTAACTGCAATGTTGATAAAGGCAATTATCAGGATAGTCGTATACAGATAGAAGCAAGAAATTTTATACATACTAGACTTTCGTTTTATGGATGTTATAGATACACTCTCCCAGTGTTACTGAAATTTTAAATCCTCTCATATGAAGATGTTACTATCAGATACTGGCAAGCTGTGATAAGCAGTAATGGTCATCATGATATGCTAGTGAGACTCTGAATATAGATTGAACTGCAGTGTAGTTAAAGCCACTTAAGAACATGGTCATAAACGCTTACAAGAGGAGGTTTTCTTCATGGTGTCCTTTCATTGAATGGATGTGATACAGCTTCTTTCCGAGCTGTGGTGAAAAGTGGAAACTCCCCTAGGAAGGTGTTCCCAACAGCCACTTGCAATGTAGGTTTAGCAAGGGTGCTTTCTTTTATATCAAGTAGGAAACCTGAGTGCATGCAATCAAATGCAAAGATGAAAGGCACTTTACAATATGATCCTAAAAAGCTAAAAGGAAGTTTTTTCCTCCACAGAGAACTTACATGGAATGGATGTTACAGATATTCTCTTGCAGCTGCAGTGCAAGTTTACAAGCTCTCAAAGGAGGATCCTGCTTAAAGCTCCATGCCAGCTGAGTTCAGCAAGTAGTTTCTTGCCTTACATAGGAGAGAAAGCCTGAGTGAAGGTCGTTAACTACAATGATGGAAAAGGCAATTTGCAGGAGGATCCTATAGACACAGCAGCCAGAGATTTTCTGCACACTTGACTTTCATTTTATGAATGTTACAGATACTCTCTCCCAGCTGTAGTGACAAGTTTAAAAGCCCTCCAAGGAAGGGCTGACTTACAGCTACAGGGCTGTTGGGTTCAGAACGGGTGTTCTTTCATTATATTTGAGGGAAAGCCTGAGTGCAGGCCATGAAGATCAATGATTGAAAAGTTCACTCATCAAGATGATCTTCAGCAACTAAAATGAGTTTTTTTCCACCGTGTATGGTATTTCAATGGATGTTATAGATACTTTCTCCCAGCAGTAGTGAAAAGCTTAAAAGCTCTCATGGGAAGATCTTACTTACAGCTAATGGCAACCTTTGCTCAGTAAGAACATTCTCTCCTATACTGTGAGAGAGAGCCTGAGTAAATGTCGTGAGCTGCAATGTTTGAAAAAGTACTTTTCAGTGCAGATGCTAAACAGGTACAAGCAAGGGTTTTTCTCCACACTGTGCTTTTCGTATATGCATATTAGAGATATTCTCTTCCTTGTGTAGTGAAAAGTTTAGGCCCTCTCATAGGAAGATGCTCCCTAACAGCTACTGGCCAACCAAACTCAACAAGCACATTCTTTCGTTCCCCATGTAAGAGAAAGCCCGAATGAAAGACGTAAATTGCAACCTTTGAAAAGGGACTTTTCAAGACCATCATAAACAGATAAAAAAAGGAGTTTTTCTTCACCCTGTACTTTCATTGAATGGATGTTACAGATATGCTGTACCAGTAGTAGTGAAAAGTATAAAAGGTCTCGTTAGAGTATGTTCCCTACAGCTATTGGCAAGCTGAATTCAGCAGAAGTGCTCTTTCAATACATTGGATAGAAACCTGAGTGTAGACTATTAACAGGTTATGTGTGATATCAGTCATGTGTCCTTTGTGAGATTGCTCATTTATTTATGTGTGAAATCACACCCATTGTTATGAGTTACATCACATCAATAGTGTGACATCACTCCCACTGCTATCTGTGAGATCAGTGACATGTAAATTGTGACATCACTCCCATTTTGTGCATGTGATATCACACCCAATGTTATGTGTGATGTGATACACTTGTTTATGGGTGACATCACAGCCCTTTGTGTGTGCCAACATCCTCTTTGCGTGTCACATCCATCAATTGTGAGTGACATCAACCTTAATTTTCATATGATATCAAACCACTATTGTGTGCGGTGTTACTCCCAGTATTATGTATGACATCACACCACTTGATTGTGACATCACTTTGATAGTGTGTTTGACATCACGCCAACAGTGTGTGACATCTCTCACATTTTGTGTGTGACATCATTCCAATCGTTATGTGTGACATCACACCCATTTTGAGACATCACACACTTTGAGCAGGATAAAACTAGGTTAGCCTGTCACATCTCTCAAATTGTGTGATATCACTCCCATTGTGTGTGATGACAGTCATATTCTTAACAGTGATGTGACACTCACTGTTATGTATGAAGTCACTTCAGGTTTCTGTGAAATCTCTCACATTTTACTCTGACATATCGCACTGGTGTGTTTTGTGTAACTCTCATTGCTATGTGTGGATATTCACTCATTTTCCTTAGAGACACCACTCCTGTTGTCTGTGACATCACCAGGTTGGTGTTAGCCTTCACACTCATTGTGTGTCTGACATCACACCAATGGTGTACTTGTGACAGGGCTCACATTTGTGATTGAAAACATACCCAATGATATGAGTGACATTATTCACTTTTTTGTGGCATAAGACAAGACACTTTTTCATGTATGACATCACACCTATTATGAGTGTGACAACATTCAGAGATGTTGACATCGCACCAATTGCGTGTGACATGAATGCAATTTAGCATATGAAATCGCTATTGTTATGTGTGAAGTTACTACTAATATTCTGTGTGACGTCACACTAATTCTTGAGGACATCACTCTACTACTGTTGTGCCGTCACTCTCATGGTGTTTCTGTGACTTCATTCATATATTTGGAGTGACATCTCTCTGTTATTTGAGACAACATGCCTGTTGTTTTTATGACATCACACCAATAGTGTGACATCACTGACACACATGTGTGACATCAGTCACGAGTCCTCTGCTGTATTATTCACCTGTTTCTGTGTGACATCACTCACATTATGTGTGACATCATTTGAATTGTGTGACAACACTCTCACTGCTATGTGTGACATCATCATGTCCCTTTTGACACAACTCACTTTTTATAGTATGACATCACTCCCATTGTGTGCATGGGATATCACACCCATTGTTATGCCTGACATGACACACACGGTTATGGGTGACATCACACCACTTGTGTGTGTGACAACATCCTCATCTTGTGTCACATAACATCAATTGTGTGTGACATCAACCTTAATTAGGATATTATATCCCAACTGTCGTTATGTTGGTGTCACTCCCAGTATTACATATGACATGACACCAATTGAGTGTGGCATCACTCTGATAGTGTGTTTGACATCACTCCAACGTCATGCTTGTGACATCATTCACATTTTTTGTGTGACATCACTGCAATTGTTATGTGTGACATCACCCCCTTTTTTGGACATCACACACCTTGATTGTGGTAACACTAGGATAGCCAGTCACATCTCACATATTATGTGATATCACTCCCATTGCATGTGACAGCAGTCATATTATTCAGTGTTATGTGACATCCGCTCTTTTTATTTTTTTTAATTTTTCGTTTATTGCAGTAACATTGGTTTACAACATTGTAAAAATTTCAGGTGTACATCACTACACCTCCACTTCTGCACAGATTACATCATGTTCACCACCAAAACACCAACTAAAACCCATCACCACACACATGTACCGAACCATCCCCTTCACCTCCCTCCCCCCCGGCAACCACCAATCCAAACTCTGTCCCTATGTGTTTGTTTATTGTTGTTATTATCTATTACTTAACGAAGGAAATCATACGGTATTTGACCTTCTCCCTCTGACTTATTTCACTTTGCATTATACCCTCAATATCCATCCATGTTGTCACAAATGGCTGGATTTCATCATTTCTTATGGCAGAGTAGTATTCCATTGTGTATATATACCACAGCTTGTTTATCCATTCGTCCCTTGATTGGCACTTAGGTTGCTTCCAAGTCTTGGCTATTGTGAATAATGCTGCAATGAACACAGGGGTGCATGTACTTTTACAAATTGGTGTTTTCAAGTTCTTTGGATAAATACCCAACAGTGGAATAGCTGGATCATATGGTAGTTCTAACCTTGATTTTTTGAGGAATCTCCGTACTGTTTTCCATAGTGGCTGCACCAGTTTGCACTCCCACCAGCAGTGTGTGAGAGTACCCTTGTCTCCAAAGCTTCTCCAACACATGTTGTATCCTGTCTTGTTAATTATAGCCATTCTGACAGGCGTGAGGTGATATCTCATTGTAGTTTTGATTTGCATTTCCCTGATAGTTAGTGATTTTGAACATCTTTTCATGTGTCTGTTGGCCATCTGTATATCTTCTTTGGAGAAATATCTATTCAGGTCTTTTGCCCATTTTTTAATTGGGTTGGTAGTTTTTTTGTTGTTGAGATGTATGAGTTCTTTATATATTTTGGAGATTAAGCCCTTATCACATGTATGGTTTGCAAATACCTTCTCCCAATTGTTAGGTTGTCTTTTCGTTTTGTTGATGGTGTCCTTTGCTGTGCAGAAGCTTTTTAGTTTGATGTAGTCCCATTTGTTTATTTTTTCTATTGTTTCTCGTGCCCGGTCAGACATGGTGTTTGAAAATATGTTGCTAAGACCGATGTCAAAGAGCGTACTGCCTATGTTTACTTCTAGAAGTTTCACAGTTTCAGGTCTTACATTCAAGTCTTTAATCCATTTGGAGTTAATTTTTGTGTATGGTGTAAAGTAAGGGTCTACTTTCATTTTTTTGCATGTGGCTGTCCAGTTTTCCCAACACCATTTGTTGAAGAGACTTTCTTTTCTCCATTGTATGTTCTTGGCTCCTTTGTCAAAGATTAGCTGTCCATAGATGTGTGGGTTTATTTCTGGGCTTTCGATTCTATTCCATTGATCTGTGTGTCTGTTTTTGTGCCAGTACCATGCTGTTTTGGTTACTATAGCTTTGTAGTATATTTTGAAATCAGGGAGTGTGATACCTCCAGCTTTGTTCTTTTTTCTCAGAATTCCTTTAGCTATTCGGGGTCTTTTGTTGTTCCACATAAGTTTTAGGATTCTTTGTTCTATTTCTGTGAAAAATGTTGTTGGAACTTTGATAGGGATTGCATTGAATCTATAGATGGCTTTAGGAAGTATGGACATCTTAACTATGTTAATTCTTCCAATCCAAGAGCACGGAATATCTTTCCATTTCTTTGTGTCTTCTTCAATTTCTTTCAGCAATATTTTATAGTTTTTGGTGTACAGATCTTTCACCTCTTTGGTTAAGTTTATTCCTAGGTATTTTATTCTTTTTGTTGCAATTGTAAATGGGATGGTATTCTTAATTTCTCTTTCTGCTACTTCATTGTTAGTGTACAGAAATGCAACTGATTTTTGTATGTTGATTTTGTATCCTGCAACTTTACCATATTCGTTTATTACTTCTAAAAGTTTTCTGGTGGATTCTTTAGGGTTTTCTATATATAAAATCATGTCATCTGCAAATAGTGACAGTTTCACTTCTTCCTTTCCAATCCTTTTTATTTCTTTCTCTTGCCTGATTGCTCTGGCTAGGACTTCCAGTACTATGTTAAATAGGAGTGGTGACAGTGGGTATCCTTGTCTGGTTCCTGTTCTTAGAGGGATAGCTTTCAGTTTTTCACCATTGAGGAGGATATTAGCTGTGGGTTTGTCATATATGGTCTTTATTATGTTGAGGTACTTTCCTTCTATACTCATTTTATTCAGAGTTTTTATCATAAATGGATGCTGTATCTTGTCAAATGCTTTCTCTGCATCTATTGAGATGATCATGTGATTTTTATTTTTCATTTTATTAATGTGGTGTATTACGTTGATTGATTTGCTAATGTTAAACCATCCCTGCATACCTGGAATAAATCCCACTTGATCATGGTGTATAATCTTTTTAACGTATTGTTGTATGTGATTTGCTAGTATTTTGTTGAGGATTTTTGCATCGATGTTCATCAGTGATATTGGCCTGTAATTTTCTTTTTTTGTGTTGTCTTTGTCTGGTTTTGGTATCAGGGTAGTGTCAGCTTTGTAGAATGAGTTAGGGAGCTTCCCCCCTCCTCAATTTTTTCGAAGAGTTTGAGAAGGATAGGTATTAAGTCTTCTTTGAATGTTTGGTAGAATTCACCAGGAAAGCCATCTGGTCCTGGATTTTTATTTTTGGGGAGGTTTTTGATTACTGTTTTGATCTCCTTACTGGTGATTGGTCTATTCAAATTCTCTACTTCTTCTTGATCCAGTTTTGGAAGGTTGTATGATTCTAAGAATTTATCCATTTCTTCCAGATTGTCGAATTGGTTGGCATATAGCTTTTCATAGTATTCTCTTATAATCTTTTGTATTTCTGGGGTGTCTGTTGTAACCTCTCCTCTTTCATTTCTGATTTTACTTATTTGTGCCTTCTCTCCTTTTTTCTTGGTGAGTCTAGCTAAAGGTTTGTCAATTTTGTTGATCTTTTCAAAGAACCAGCTCTTGGTTTTATTAATTTTTCTTTTTTTTTTTTTGGTCTCTATTTCATTTATTTCTGCTCTGATGTTTATTATTTCCCTTCTTCTACTGATTTTGGGCTTTGTTTGTTCTTCTTTTTCCAGTTCCTTTAGGTGCATTGTTAGATTATTTATTTGAGATTTTTCTTGTTTGTTTAGATAGGCCTGTATCACTATAAACTTCCCTCTTAGAACCGCTTTTGCTGTATCCATTAATTCTGGCATGTAGTATTTTCATTTTCATTTGTCTCCAGGTATTTTTAGATTTCTTCTTTGATTTCTTCGTTAACCCAGTCGTTGTTCAGTAGCATTTTGTTTAATCTCCACGTATTTGTGGTTTTTCTGCTTTTCTTCCTACAGTTGATTTCTAGTTTCATACCGTTGTGGTCAGAAAAGATGCTTGGTATTAATTCAATGTTCTTAAATTTATGGAGAATTGTTTTGTGGTCTAATATGTGATCAATCCTGGAGAATGTTCCATGTGCCTTTGAAAAGAACGTGCATTCTTCGGTTTTTGGATGGAATGCTCTGTATATATCTACTAGGTCCATCTGTTCTAGTGTGTCATTTAAGGCCAATGTTTCCTTATTGATCTTCTGTTTGGATGATCTATCCGTTGGTGTAAGTGGAGTGTTAAAGTCCCCTACTATTATTGTGTTACTGTCTATTTCTGTTTTTATGTCTGTTAATAATTGCTTTATATATTTAGGTGCACCTACATTGGGTGCGTAGATATTTACAAGTGTTATATCCTCTTGTTGGAGTGTTCCCTTGATCATTATGTAATGCCCTTCTTTGTCTCTTTTTACAGTTTTTGTTTTAAAGTCTATTTTATCTGATATGAGTATTGCTATCTCAGCTTTCTTTTCATTACCATTTGCGTGGAGTATCTTTATCCATCCCTTCACTTTCAGTTTGAGTGTCTTTAGATCTGAAGTGTGTCTCTTGTATGCAGCATATATATGGGTCTTGTTTTTTTATCCAGTCAGCCACCCTATGCCTTTTAATTGGAGCATTTAGTCCATTGACATTTAAAGTCGCTATTGATAAGTATGTACTTATTGCCATTTTTTAACTTTTTTTTTCCTCAGTGTTTTAGTAGTCCTTCTGTGTTCCTTTCTTCTTCTATACAGAATTGATGGTCACTTTAGTTTGACCTCTGTCTGAAAGCTGTACTCTTTAACTCCCCTCCTCCCTCCTTTTATGTTTTTGATATCATATCTAACCTCTTTTTTGTGCTTTTGTATCCATTACCCTCTTATCATGGAAATAGATAGTTTTTCCTATTTGTGGTCTTCTCTTTTCCCCTTAAATCAGTCCCTTTAACATTTCTTGTAGCACTGGTTTCTTGGTGACAAACTCCTTTAATTTTTCCTTGTCTGGGAAATTTTTGATCTCTCCTTCCATTTTGAATGATAACCTTGTTGTGTAGAGTATTCTTGGCTGTAAGTTTTTTCCTTTTAGCACTTTAAATATATCATGCCATTCTCTTCTAGCCTGTAAGGTTTCTGCTGAGAAGTCAGCTGATAGCCTTATGGGGTTTCCTTTGTATGTAACTTGACATTCTCTTGCGGCTTTTAGGATTCTCTCTTTATCTTTAATTCTGGACATTTTGATTATGATGTGTCTTGGTGTGGGCCTCTTTGGGTTTATGTTGTTTGGGGCTCTCTGTGCTTCCTGTACCTGGATGTTTGTTTCCTTCCTTAGGTTAGGGAAGTTTTCATCTATTATTTCTTGAAATAGATTCTCTGCCCCCTTGTCTCGCTCTACTCCTTCCGGGACACATATAACACGGATGTTAGTGCACTTGATGTTGTCCCAGAGGTCCCTTAGACTGTCCTCACTCTTTTTAAATCTTTTCTCTTTTACCTGTTCACCTTGGGTAATTTCTTCTAGTCTTTCATCCAGCTCACAGATCCATTCTTCTGTATCCTCTACTCTGCTTTTGAGTCCCTCTAATGAATTTTTCATTTCCAGTATTGTATTCTTCATTTCTGATTGGTTCTTTTTTATATCTTCCATTTCTTTGTTGACATTCTCACTGAGCTCATCTATTCTTCTCCCCACATCAGTGAGCATCCTTAACACTCTTAGTTTGAACTCTCTGTCGGGTAGGTTGCTCATTTCTGTTTCACTTAATTTCCTATCTAGGGTTTTGTCCTGTCCCTTACTTGGAATGTATTCTTTTGCCTCCTCATTTTGCCTCTTTCCCTATGCTTGTGTATATGTATTAGGTAGGTCAGCTATGTCTCCTGTTCTTGGATAGGTGACCTTATGTAAGTGATGCCTTAGGAGGCTTCCAGTGTACTTCCCTCAGTTCTCAATGTTCCAGGGGTCACCCCTATGTGGGCTACGTGTGTCCTTCTGTTGTGGCCTGTTTGCTCTCCCTGTAGGCACCCAGGGAGGCCGAGTTATGCTCCTGGCCAGCTGTTGTAATGCTGAGCTGCTTGTAGTTGTTGTGGGCCCTTCAGTCTCTTTATGAGGTGTGGGGAGCCCCAGCACAGTTGGCTGCAAGTTCTAATACCACATTTGTGTTGCAGTATTTCTTTTAAGTGAGTAGGCCCCCAGCATGGGAGGTTGTTAGGCTCAGGGCCTTGCAATTGCTGTAAGCCTCTAACCTGTTAGGTCTCTTGTCAGCTCTCTGAGGATTGCAGCTGGGTGGGGCTGGCCTCAGGCACAGGAGCACCCGATTGCTTCAGGCTTTGGAAGGTGGGGCAAACCCCCTATGTGGGTCTTTGAGAAGCCCAAGTCTTCTGCAGCTGACAAGCCGTGCGGCCAACAGGTCCACACACACAGTCAACACAGTCCTGCCCCGTGTGTGCACCCTGACCTCCCCAAGCGGACCCAGTCTCTCCACGGCGGGAGCCCCACACACTCCACCACTGCCCCACACTCTCCACCCGCTCCTTGTGCACACCCTGCCCCACTAAAGTCGGCTCAGTTGCCAGGCTGCAGAGAATCCAGTCATCAATCTATGCAGGCCCACAAGTTGCCTGAGGGCTTGTTGTTGGGTGGGGCCAGTCTCTAGGGTGGGCTGCCTGCCCTGGCTGAGCTGGATTAAATCGGTGCTCTAGCGGGTGGGGCAGACCCTGGGCTAGCAGGTCCCAGGGAGAACTCCAATTGCGTCTGTGTCAGCACGCCCACACCAGGCCACAACAATGGCCGCCGCCAATGTCCCAGTCCCTGGAGAGGTCTCACCCTTCACCGAGATACACTCAGGGCCTATTAGGTGAGTCTCTTTTCACCACAGCACTGTGCACCTTTCTTTCTGGTGATTTTAGGATGCTTTCTGAAATGGGTGAGTTTGTGCATGGGCCCTTTAAGAGCCGGTTTTAGTTTCTTTGTGAACCGGGTTTTCTGGGGGTGCTCCCCAATGTTTTAGTAGCAGGCACAGTCTGATATCATGCCGCTGGTCTCGATTGTGCTGGGTCCACAAAATGCCCACAGCGGGGGCACTCCCCGGCTCAGGGCCCCGCACCTCCAGGGAGGCTGCGTACCTGTAAGCTGGTCCCGGTGGCCGTGAAGCTGGCGGCTTGTGAAGGCTGCGTTTTTCCTCTCCAGAAGGGAGTCTCTGTCTCTTCCACCTCAATGAGGATTGTCCATTGTTGCAGGAATTCCTCTTATCCAGTTTTCAGTTCTGTCTCAGGGGTAATTTTTCCACGAGTAGTTGTAAATTGGCTGTGTCTACGGGAGAAGGTGAGTTCCGAGTCTGCTTACGCCGCCATCTTGACTTCTCTCTCCGTGACATCTGCTCTTATGTATGAAATAACACCTAGGTGTCTGTGAAATCTCTCACATTTTACTCTGACTTAAATCCCACATGTGTGTATTGTGTAACTCTCATTATATGTGAATTCACACTCATTTTCCTGAGAGACACGACCCCCATTGTCTGTGACTTCACCAGGTTGGTGTGTGCCTTCACACACATTGTGTGTCTGACATCACTCAATGTGTGTGTGACATCACACCAATGGTGTATGTGTGACAAGGCTCACATTTGTGTGTGAAAACACACCCATTGATATGTGTGACACCATTCACTTGTTTTGTGACATAATTCACATTTTTATGTATGACATCATACCTATTGTGTGTGACAACTTTCACATACGTTAAAATCAAACCAATTGTGTGTGGGTTAGGGTTAGTGTTAGCATTAGTTTTAGAGTTTTGTTTAGAGTTAAGGTTAGGGATAGAGCTAGGGTTAGGGTTAGGGCTAGGGCTGGGTCTAAGGCTAGGGTTAGGTTTAGTGTTTAGGTTTAGGGCTATGTTAATAGCCCTAGCTAGATTAGGTTATGTTTAGGTTTAGGGCTAAGGCTAGGGTGAGGGCTAAGTTTAGGGTTATTGCCAGGGTTACAGATAGGTCTAGGGTGTGGGTTAGGGCTATGATTAGAGTTAGGTTTAGAGCTAGTGTTAGTATTAGTGTTAGGGCTGGGATTAGGGTGAGGGTGAGGGCTAGAGTTAGCGTTACTGCTAGGGCTAGGCTTATGGCTAAGTTTAGTGTTATGGTTAGGGTTAGTGTTAGGGTTAGGGTTAGTGTTACGGCTGGGGTTATGTCCAGGGCCAGGATTAGGATTAGATTTAGTGCTAGGTTTAGGTCTAGGGCTACTGTTATCTCTAGACTTAGAGTTAGGGCTAGTGTTAGGTCTAGAGCTAACGCTAGGCCCTGTGTTCTGGCTAGGGTTACAGTTATGGTTAGGGCTAGGGCTAGGTTTAGGTCTAGGGCTAGCATTAGGGCTAGGGTTAGAGTTAGGTTGAGGGCTTTGGTTAATGTTAAGTTTATGTTTAGGGTTAGTCCTAGTGTTGGGGTCAAGGTTAGGGTTCTTGTTAGTGTTCAGATTCAGGTTTATGTTCGGGTAAGGGTTTGGGTTCGTGTTTGGTTTCTGGTTCGGTGAGGTTTAGGGTTAGACTTATGGGTTAGGGTCAGTTTTAGGGTTAGAGTGAGGGTTAAAGTTAGGATTAGGGTTAAGTCTGTGCTATGGTTAGGGTTAGGTTACAGATTAGGGTTAGGATTAGTGTTAGCTTTAAGGTTATGTTAGTGATAGCGCTAGGGCTAGGCTTAGGGTTAGGTTTATGGATAGGATTTGGGTTAGCGTTAGGATTAATACTCCGTTTAGGGTTAGGGTTACACATAGTGGTAGGTGTTGGTTTGGGGCTACAGTTCGGTTTAGTGTTAGTGTTATGGCTAGGGCTAGATTGAGCATTAGGGTTAGTGCCATGGTTCAGGTTAGGGCTAGGGTTAGGGTTAGAGTTAAGTCTAGGTCTAGCGTTATGGTTAAGGCTATGGCTAGGATCATGGTTCGGTTTAGGGTCATGGTTTGTGTTAGACTTAGTGGCAGGGGTACTGTTAGGTTTAGGGTTAAAGATTGGGTTATTTGTTGGGAATGGGAGAGATCGGTTTAGGGTCATGGTTAGGGTTAGGATTAGCATTAGTGTTGTGGCTACGGTTAGGGATAAGTTTAGTGTTAGTGTTAGGGTTAGGGCCAGGGCTCGGATTAGGACTGGGGTTAGACTTAGGGTTAAGGATAGGTCTGTGGTTAAGGTTAGTGTTAGGGCTAGTGTAAGGGTCCGGTCTAGGGCTGGGTTAGAATTAGGTCTAGGACAAGTGTTAAGGTTAGCGTTACACTTAAGGTGAGGGTTTGGCATAGGGCTAGGTTTAGGCTTAGAGTTGTTTGAGGCTTAGGTTTGGGATATGGGTAGCGGTTTTGGTTGGTGTTGGGGATAGGGTTATTGTTAGGGCTTGAGGTTGGGTTAGGAACAGAATTCTGGTTAGTCTTAGGGCTCGGCTTAGGGCTAGGGCTAGGGCTAGGGTTAGGGTTACGCTTGGGGTAGGTTTAGTGTTTGGGTGAGGGTCAGGTGTACGGTTAGCATTAGGATTAGGTTTTGGGAAAGGCTTAGGTTTAGGTCTAGGGTTAGAGCTAAGGTTAGGTTTAGGGTTAGAGTTCGGTTAGGTTTATGGCTATGTTTAGTGTTAGGGCTAGGGTTAGTGCTAGGTTGCTGGTAGGGCTAGGGCTGCGGCTGGCTTTAGGCTTATGGCTATGGCTAGGATTAAGGTTAGTGTTAGGGTTAATGTTGCGTGCGTTAGCGTTTGGGTTATGGGTAGGGTGAGGGTTAACTTTAGGGTTATGTGTAAGGTTAGGTTTGTATTTAGGGTAAGCGTGGGGCTGGCCCCATGGCTTAGCAGTTAAGTGTGCAGGATCCGCTGTTGGCGACCCAGCTTTGGATCCCGGGTGCACACCGACACACCGCATCTCCGGCCATGCTGACGCCACGTCCCACATGCAGCAACTAGAAGGATGTGCACTTATAACATACAACTATCTACTGTGGCTTTGGGGGAAAAAAAATAGGGTAAGCATTAAGGTGACGGGTAGGAGTAGCGGTAGAGTTAGGGGTAAGTTTAGAGTTGAGTTAGAGTTAGGGTTGTGGTTGGGGTAGTGTTAGGGTTTGGTTTAGGGCTACTGTTAGTGTTAGCATTAAGGTTAGGGCTAGGACTAGGGTTAGGGCTAGAGTTAGGCTTAGGGTTAGGGTTAGCGTTAGTGTTAAGGCTAGTGTTAGGCATAGGGTTAGGGGTAGGGTTAAGGTTAGAACTAGGTCTAGGGCTAAGGCTAGTGTTAGTGTTAGTTCTAGGGCTAGGTCTAGGGTTACTGTTAGGGTTAGAGTATGGGTTAGGGCTAGGCATAGGGTTAGGGTGAGGGTTAGGGTTAAGGCTATGTTTAGGGTTAGGGTTAGGGTTAGGTTTAGAGCTATATTTATGTCCGTGGTTTGGTTAGGGTTAGGACTAGGGCCTGTGTTGGGGTTAGGGCTAGGGCAATGATTAGGTCATGGTTAACATTAGGGTTAGGGCTACTGTTGGGTTAGAGTTGGGGTTAGGGTTGTGGTTAGGGTCAGGTCTATGGCTAGGGTAGAAGTTAAGCCTATGGCTAGGGTTATGGTTAGGTTTATGGTTACAGTTACGGTTATGGTTAGTGGTAGGTCTCGGGTTAGGCTCAGGTCTCTGTCTAGTGTTTGGGTTAGCCCTAGGTCTATGTCTAGGTTTAGTGTCAGGGTTAGGTTTAGGGTTAGTACTAGACCTATGTTTAGGTTTACGTTTAGGGGAAGGGTTAGAGTTACAGCTAGGGTTAGGATAGGGTTACAGTTAGGGCTAGGGTTAGGGTTCGATCTATGGTTATGGTTAAGGTTATGGGTGTGTTAGGTTTAGATTTAGTGCTAGATTTACGGGGAGGTCTAGCGTTAGGGTTACTGTTAGGACAAAGGTTAGGGTTAGGGCTAGGTTTAGGCCTTGGATTAGCCTTAGGTTTAACCTTAGGGTTTGGGTTAGATTTATAGCTACAGTTAGGGTTAAGTCTAGAGTTAGTGCTACAGTTAGGGTTAGGACTAGGGCTGGTCTTTGGTTTAGGGTTAGGGCTAGAGTTCGGATTACAGTAGGGTTAGGGTTAGTTTTGGGCTAGGGTTAGGACTAGAGCTAGAGCTAGGGCTATCATTAGGGTTACGACTAAGTTAGGGATAGTGTTAAGGCAAGGATTATGCTTAGGATAAAGGCTAGGGTTAGGATTAATGTTATAGTTATGGTTAGGGATTGTTTAGGTTTTCAGTTGAGGGTAGGGGTAGAGGTAGCGTAAGGGTTAGGTTAGGATTAAGGCTAGTGTAGTGGTAAGAGTTGGGTTAGGGTTAGAGTTAGAGGAGTGGTAGGCTTAAGGGTAGGGTGAGGGTTGGGTTAGGGTTAGCGTTACGATGAGTGTTAGGGCTGGTGGTAGCATGAGAGTTAGCGTTAGGGCTAGAGTTAGGCTTAGGGCTAGGATTATTCTGAGGGCTAGGGTTGGGCCTAGCATTAGAAGTAAGATTAAGAGTAGGGTTAGGATTAGGGTTATGGTTAGCATTATGGGTAGGGGCAATTTTAGGGCTACAGCTAGGGTTAGTGGTAGGTTAAGGTTACATTTAGGGTTAGGTTTTGGGTTAGGTATAGGCTTAGGTTTAGTGTCAGGTTTAGGGCTAGTATCATAGTTAAAAGTAAGATTAGGACTAGGATTAGGGTTAGGGTTTGGACATGGGCTAGTGTTGGCATTAGGGTTAGGGCTATGATTAGGACAGAGTTAACATTAGGGTTAGGGTTAGTGTTGGGTTATGGTTAGTGTTGGGTGATGGTTAATGTTAGCTTTAGGGTCACCTCTAGGCTAGGGTTGGGGTTAGGCCTAGAGCTAGAGTTAGAGTTAGGATAAGTTTTAGGTTTAAGGTTAGTCCTAGAGCTAGGGTTAGGTTTACTTTTAGTGGTAGAGTTAGTGTTAGAGATAAGTTTAGTTTAGGGACAGGGCTAGGGCAATTGCTGGGGCTCGGTTTTTGTTAGGGATAGAGTTACGTTTAGTGTTAGTGATCAAACTAAGGTTAGGGCTGTGGCTTAGACTGGGATAAGTGTTAGGGTCAAGGTTAGCCTAGGGCTGAGTTAGAGTTAGGGTTAATGTTAGGCTTAGGGGAATGGGTAGGGTTGGGGTTAGAGATGGTTTAAGGTTAGGTATAGAGATAGTTTTAGGGTTAAGGTTAGTGATAGGGCTAGTGTTATGGTTACGGTTAGAGCCAGGGCTATGGACAGGGTTAGGGTTAACCTTAGTGTTAGGACTAGATCTAGATTTATCATTAGGGTTAGAGCTAGGGTTAGTGTGAGGGTTCGAGCTATGGCTAGGGCTAGGGCTAAGTTTAGGGTTAAATTTAGGGCTAGGATTTCAGTTGGGTTAGGGCTAGCGTTGAGGGTTAGGGTTAGGGATATGGTTAGGGTTAGAGTCAGGTGTAAGGGTAGAGTTTGGCATAGGGTAGTGTTAGGGTTTGTGTTATGGTTAGGACTAGTGTTAGGCTTAAAGGTAGGGCTAGGGCTAGGCCTAGAGTTATGGTTAGTGTTAGGGTTAGTGTTAGGTCTAGCACTAGCGTGAGGGTATGGCTAGGGCTAGAATTAAGGTAAGATTAGGAGTTATGGTAGGGTAAGGATTTGCTTTAGGGTTAAGTGTAGTGCAGGGTCACGGTTACGGCTAGGTTTAGGGTTAAGGGTAGGGTTAGTGTTAGGGGTATGGGGATGGGTTTATAGTGGGGAATGGGGATGGCTTTTTAGTGTTTGGTTTGGTTCAGGGTTAGCATTAGTGTTTGTGCTAGGGTTATGGATAGTGTTAATGTTAGGGTTAAGGTTACGGCCATGGCTAGGGTTAAGGATAGGTCTAGATTTATGGCTAGGGCTAGGCCTGAGTTTAGGGTTAGGACTAGGACTATGGTTAATTTCATGTGTAGGGCTGGGTTAGTGTTAGGTCTAGGGCAATGTTTAACGTTAACGTCACAGATGAGGTTAGTGCTAGGGTTAGGGTTACAGCTAGGGTTATGGTTACTGTGAGCGATAGTGTTAGGGTTAGGGTTAGGTTTAGGGTTGAGGTTGGGTTGGGGTTGGTTTAGGGTGAGAGTTAGGGCTCAGGGTGGCGATGGAGTGTTAGTGCAATGGTTAGGGCAGGACTATGGTTAGTGCTAGGTTTAGTGTTAGGTTTAGGACTAGGGTTAGTGCTAGGTCAGGTTTAGGGCTAGGGCTGTTGTTGGTTTTATGTTTAGGGCTATGGCTAGGATTAAGGTTGGGGTATGAATGGGTTAGGGTTAACGTTAGGGGTAGCGTTAGGGGTAGAGCTAGGTTAGAGTTCGCGTTAGGTTTAGGGGTGGGGGTAGGGGTAGGGGTGGGGTTAGGAGTCGGTTTGTATTATGGTTAGGTTTAGAGTTAATAGTAGGTGTAGGTGCAGGACTTGGATTAGTGTTAGGGTAAGGTTTATGGTTAAGGTTAGGTTTGGTACAGAGTTAATGTTAGTTTTGTGGTTAATGTTAAGGTTATGTTTGGGGTTAAGCTTGCGTTAGGTTTAGGTTTAAGCTTAGGGTTGGGGTAGGGTTTGGATTAGGATTAGGGGAGGTGTGTAGGTGTAGGGGTAGAGTTAGGCCTAGGGTTAAGGTTTGTGTTAGTGCTAGAACTGGGGTTAGGGTTAGTGTTAGGCTTGGCTTAAGGTTAGGTTTAGCAGAGTGGTACGTGTAGGGATAGTGTTAGGGTTACTGTTAGTGTTAGGGTTAGGGGTAAGTTTAGGGCTAGGGCTAGGTTTAGGGTTAGGGCTGGGGCGAAGGTTAGGATTATGGCTAGTGTTAGGAATAGTGTTATCATTAGGGATGGAGTTGAGGTTAAGTTTGGGTTAGGGTTAGGTTTAGTTTTATGGTTAGTGGTAGGGTTGGGGTTAGGGTTGCATTCGAGTTTGGCCTATGGTTATGGAGGGGCTAGGGTTTCGGTTAGGGTTATGGTTAAGGGAGGAGTAGGTGTAGGGATAGGTTTAGGGTTAGTTTCAGGTTAAGGCCAGTGGTTGTTGTAGGGATTGGGTTAGGGGTTGTTTTAAAGTTAGGGTTAGATTTATGTTTACGGCTAGTGTTAGAGTTGGCATTAGGGTCTAGAGCCACGGTTAGGGTTAAGGGTAGGTTTATGGTTAGGGGTAGGTCTGGGGTACAATTAGGGTTAGCTTTTGGCTTTGTCTTACGTTTAGGGTTAGGGTTAAGCCTGGGTCTAGTGCTGGCTTAGGGTTAGGGCTAGGGTTAGGCTTAGGGTTAGTGCTAGGTTTAGGGCAAGGGTTTGGGTTAGGGTTAATGCTAGGATTAGTGTTGGGGTTGGGTTGGGGTTGGGTTAAAGAGTTAATGTTAGTGTTCAGGGTAGTATTAGGGGTAGGCATAGGGTTACGGTTAGGGTTAGCGTTAGAGTTAGGGTTAGGGTTAGACTTAGGGGTAGGGGTTATCTAAGATTTAGGGTTATGGTTACAGTTAGGCATAGGGTCAGGGTTAGGTGTAGCGGTAGGTTTAGGGTTATGATTATTCTTAAGATTAGTGTTAGTGTTATCACTAGGGATTGGGTTATTGTTAGGCTTAAGGTTAGGGTTAGGGTTACGGTTAGGTTTGGGTTTAGGGTTGGGTTAGTGTTAGGGTTCGTGTTACCTTAAGTCTTAGGGTCTGGGTAAAGAGTGTTTTAGGGATAGAGGTAGGGTTACAGTTAAGGTTAGGGGTAGTGATACAGTTAGCTGTGGGAATTGCATTAGCGTTACCATTAGGGCCAGGGCTAGAGTTAGGTCTAGGGTTAAGTTTATGGCTAGGGCTTGGTCTAGGGCTTAGACTAGGGCTAGGTTCAGTTTTACTGTTAGGTTTAGTGTCAGATTCAGGACTAAGCATAGGGCTGCGTTAGTGTTAGTGTTCGGGGTTGGGCTAAGTTTTAGGCCCAGTTTTAGGGTTAGGGTTACAGTTAGAGTTAGGTCTAGGGTTGGGGCTTGTGTTAGGATTATGGATAACATTAGAGTTAGTGTTAAGGCTAGGGATAGTGTTAGGGGTCAGGTGAGGACAATGATTAGGGTTAGGGTTGGGGCTGGGTTTAGGGATAGGGTTAGTTGAAGACTTGGGTCAAGGTTAGTGTTAGGGTTATGGTTAGAAGTAGATTTAGGTTTAGGGTAAGGGTTATGGTTAGGGTTCGGGTTAGGGCTAGGGTTGTATTAGTGTTAGGGTTATTGTTAGGATTAGAGTTAAGTATAGTGTTAGCCTTAGTATTTAGAGTTAGTGTACTAGAGTTAGCATAGTGTTAGGGTTAGGGTTAAGATTTGGGCAAGAGCTAGGTTTAGACATAGAGTTAAGGTTATGGCTAGTGTAAGGTCTGGGTTTTAGGGCTAGGGCTAGGATTAGTTTCAGCTGTAGTTTGGGTTAGGGCTAGATCTAGGGCAAGGGTTAGGGTTAGGGTTACAGTTAGGGTTAGGTTTAGGGCTAGAGCTAGTGCCAGGGTTAAGGTTAAGTCTAGGGCTAGGGTTGGCGTTAGGGATAGGGCTAGGCTTAGGCTTAGTGCTAATTCTTGAATTATTGTTATTGTTATTGTTAGTGTTTGGGTTCGTGTTGTATTGCGCTAAGTGTCAGGTATAGGGTTAGTGGTAGGCCTAGGTTTAGTGTAGGGGTAATTGTAGGTTTAGATTTAGGGTTAGGGTTAGGTATAAGGTTATGTCTAGGGCTATGGTTAGGGTTAGGGCTAGGTTTAGGGCTATGATGAGAATTAGGCTTAACGTTCGGATTAATGTTAACATTAGTTTTAGGGCTAGGGTTGGGGTTTGTATCATGAACCCTAACCCAACTTTAGCTCTAACCCTAAACCTACCCCAAGCCCTAAAACTCCCCCTAGCCCTAACCCTAATCATATGCCTACCCCTAACACTCACTGTAACTGTAACCCTAAGCCAACTCTAACCCTAACTTAAAACCTAGTCCTAACCCTAACCCTAACAGTAACCCTAACGCTAGCATAACCCTTACTCTAACCCTAGTCTTAACCCAAACCAAAACCCTATGCCTATTCCTACACTTTCCATTGTCCCACCCTAAGGTACACACGACACTAACGTCAGACCTAACCCTTATCATACACCTAGCTCTAACATCAAAACCCACACCGTCCCAAACCGTAAAAATAAATCTAGTGTTAAACCTAATAAGAAACCTAACCATAAATGTAATAACTAAACTTAGCCCTAAGCCCAGCCCTAACGATAACTCTTGTGATAACACTAACCCTGTCACTACACCTACTCCTAACTCTCACCCTAACCCTACATGTAATCCAACCCTAACCTTATCCCTAGCTCTTGCTGTAGCCCTAAACCAGTCCTAACACAAACACTAACCCTATTCCTAATCCTACCCTGACTGCTAAACCTAACCTTAACGGAAACACAAACCACATCATCTAACTCTAAGAATAACCATAACACTAATCCTAGCCCTAGCCCTAAACATAACCCAGCCCAGGCCCTAACCCTAACCCTAGTCCTAACCCTAACCCGAACCCTATCACTAAGCCTAACCCAAACCCGCACCTGAAACCTAACCCTAACCCTAATCTGAACAATAACTCGAAGACTAAACATAACTCTAACCCTAACATGAACCCTAACAGTAAACCTAATCCAACCCAACCCTAACCTTAAACCTAGCCCTAAGCATAAGCCGAACCCTAACCCAAACCCTAAACCGGGCCCCAAATTTAACCCTAACCCGAAGCTTAATCCGACACTAAACCTAAACCTAAACTTATCCCGACCCGAAACCTAAACCTTACCCTAATCCAAAGGCAAACCTCAAAATAAAGCTAAGCCTAAACCTCACAATAACCCTAATCCTAAACCTAACATGAACACGAATCGGAACCCTAACCTAAACAGAAATCTAGCCTAAAACCCCAAACCCTAACCCTAACTCAAACGCTAACCCGAAACCTAACAATAAACCTAACCTGATACCGACACCAAACACTAACCATAACCCTAATCCAAACACTAAACTCACCCTAAACCTTAACATAACCCTAACAGTAACCCTAATCCTAACCGTCCTAACAAAGCAAAACATAACCCTAACCCTAACTGGAAAATGAACTCGAACCCTAGCCATAACCCTAACCCGAAAACAACCCTGAACTTAAACCTAAACCTAAACTTAACATGAAAATTAACCCTAACCCTATCAGCAATCCTAGCCCGAACTGTAACCCTAACCCTAAACCTAATCTTAGCCCGACTCTAACCCTAAGCCTAACCAGAACACGAACCTGAACCCTAAGCCTAACCCTAACTCGAACACTAGCCCTAACACTAAAACTAAACATTACCCTAACCCGAACCCTACTGCTAACCCTAACTTTAACCTGAACTCTAAACATAATTCTAACCCTAATGCTAACCCTAACCCTAATCCAAACCCAACATTAACCCTAACCCTAACCCTAACCCTAGACCTAAATCGAACGCTAACGCTAACCATAACCCTAATCGGAAACCAAAACTTAAACCTAACCCTAACCCTAACCCGAACCCAACCCAAAGCCTAACCCTAACCCTAGCCCTAACCCTAACCCTAACAAGAAACTTAACGCTAAAGCTAAGCCTTTTTCGAACCCGAAACCTAATAATAACCCTAATCCGAATACTAACCCTAACCTCAGCCTAACCCAAAGCATAACACTAAGGCGAATGCTAACCTGAATCCTAACCCTAACAAGAACCCTAACCCGAACCCGAACCCTAACACTAACCCGAAGACTTACCCAACCACAACCCTAAGTCTAAACCGATATCAAAACCAAGCCCTGACCCTGACATTAACCCGAAAACTAAGACTAACACTACACCTAACCCTAACCCTAAATCTAACTCAAACCCTAACACTAACCCCAACGCTAAACTGAACCTGACCACTGACTCTAACCCTAAGCGTAACCCTAAACTCTAACACTAACCCTACACGTAAAACAAACCTGTACCAAACCCAAACCCTAACCCTAACCAGAACCATAACCCTAAGGCTAACCATAACCCTAACACCAAAAGTAACAGAAACCCTAACCCTTACACTAACAAGATGATAACGCTATGCTAACTGAACCCTAACACTAACCTGAAATCTAACCCAAACCTGGCAACCAACCATAACTCTAACCTCAACCCTAACAATAACCTAAACTCAAACATACTATTAAAGCGAATCATAACCCTATCCCTAACCAAAACCATAAACCTAACCCTAACCAGAAACATATACCTAAATATAAACCTAACACTAACCCGAAAACGAAACCTAACCCTAAAACTGACAGTAAATGGAAACCAAACATAACAGTAACGTAAGACTAAGAGTACCCCAGGAAATGGCTCTGGGGAGAAAAGCATGATGAAGGGCACGTGTGAGGCCTTATGTCTGAGTGCAAAGGTGCCAGGCAGAGGGCGAGAGGATGGCTGGCTCAGGTCGCTGGCTTTCTCCAAAGGAAGCTGGACAACCAGCCGAACATGCTACCTGGGCCAGGCCACTTCCAAGGGGACAAGTTCCTGAGGACATAGCCCTGGGGATGGCCGTCAAGTCTCCTGGGGGTTGTGCTGGGCCACGTCAGAGGAGGAAGCAGCCAGGCAACTGGTGTGCCAGAGGTGACATCAGGCGGCCTCCCACACCCGGGTCCCTGTCCTGCCCAGGCCTCCCGAGGGAGGACAATGGTCGTGGCAGTGGCGAGTGGGGTGGGGCTGCCGTCTAGCCTGTCCCGGGATGACAAAGGAGAGGGCGCCTGGAGATGGGCTGCCCCTGGCCAGGTCTGAGGGACCGACCCAGCTTGGGGCAGTCGGGGGCAGAGAGAGAATCCACCTCCGCCCTTTCCCTGCAGGATCTTAGGGCTGGCCAAATCCTTAACAAGACAGGTTGTCTGGAGAAAATCAGACACAGTTGAAGAACGTGTGTTCATGGGAGAAACACGGGAAACTGAGTCTCTCCACACACTGGCAGAGATTCTCATCTTGCATACTCTCCTGAGCTAATGACAAAGGTGGATGTCATGGGTGGGCCTATGGGAAGGGAGAGGGGAGGAAGATGACTGTCATGCCAAGGGACATGTAAAGGCTTGTTTGAACCATTTCCCCTGCACTGGGGTCAGGTCCGGAAGGGCCAGCACGGAGGTGACTAGGAACTGACATCTCTATGGTGTGGCCGGCCCCAGGGCAGGCGTGGGGGTGGTGGGTGGAAGTGGGATGGCGTGTGAGTTGGCACCAGCCAGCGGTGGAGGCAGCGACTCAGAAGTCAGGAGTTTCTCTCTCTCTCCCTCTCTCTCTCTCTCTCTGTCTCTCTCTCTCTGTCTCTCTCTCACTGTCTCTCTCTCTCCCCCTCAGGGACCTGAGGAGAGTAAGGTGCTGTGCCCTGCCCACCTCGCCTACCTCTCCCATTGGCCTTTCTTTCTCTGACCGCTCCTGGAGCCCTGCGGGCTTGGGTTCAACCCCCCACACCCCCGCACAGGCCGAGGGTGCATGCGCGACTGCAGGGGCCTAGGGCTGGCCTCGGGAGTCCTCAGTGAAGGACCCGGCTTCCCGCCAAGCTCTGACCAGCTGGCACCACCCAGCTGAAACTGTTCCATCGCCGCCCTTCTGGACTTGGCTTCGGCTGTTGTCTCCCTCCCCTCCCCCACTCCCACTCAGCTTGAAGGCCGCTTCCCTTGGAAGCATTGCTCTGGCCCTGATGGCCACAGACGTACTGGGCTTCAAGCTCAAGGCTCTTTCTGGGCCAGCTGCTTCGTCCAGGGGCTCATTTCTTCCTGGAAATGCAAAGCCATGGCCTCACCCCATGCCTGCACTTTGCGTCTGCAGCCAGGTCAGGTGTAGGAAAGACTCTGTGGAGTCAGAAGGGCCGAGACAGGCAGATGGCACCACAGGGCTAGGGAGCCAGGGCCAAACTGGGCAAGCCCTTCTGGCCACAGGTCCCAGCCTCCTGCCTGGAGTTGGGAAGGCTTGGCCTTCATACTGCCCAGGCCATGGCTCCAGGGAGAAATCTGCCATGGAGGGCACGTGTGAGGCCCTCTGCCTGAGGTCGCAGGTGTCACGTGCAGGGCCACTGAAATCCTGGCTCGGCTTGCCTGCTTTCTCCAAAGGAGGCTGGCCAACCAGCCGAACCTGGCACCTGGGACAGGCCCCTTCCAAGGGGACGAGTTCCGGATGACACAGCCCTGGGGATGGCTGCCAAGTCTCCTGGGACGTGTACTGGGCCCTCGTCAGAGGAGGAAGCAGCCTTTCCGGCGGTGTGCCAGACCTGAGATCTGGAGGCCTCCCACCCCCAGGTCCCTGTCCTGCCCAGGCCTCCCGAGGGAGGACGATGGTCGTGGCAGTGGCGAGTGGTGTGGGGCTGTTGCCGAGCCTGCCCTTGGATGCCCTGGGAGAGGGCGCTGGGGCATGGGCTGCCCCTGGCCAGGTCTGAGGGACCGACCCAGCTCGTGGTTGTCAGGTGCAGAGAGAGAATCACTCTCTGCCCTTTCCCTTCAGGTTCTGATGGCTGGCCAAATCCTTAACAAAACAGGTTGGCTGGAGAAAATCAGACCCAGCTGAAGAACATGTGTCCATGGGAGAAACCCGGGAAACTGAGTTTCTCCACACAGGGCAGAGATTCTCATCTTGCATCCTCTCCTGAGCTAATGACAAAGGTGTATGTCTTGGGTGGGCCTGGGGGATGGGAGAGGGGAGGAAGATGATTGTCATGCCAAGGGACATGTAAAGGCTTGTTTGAACCATTTCCCCTGCACTGGGGTCAGGTCCGGAAGGGCCGTCACAGAGGTGACCAGGAACCGGTCTCTCTGTGGTGTGGCTGGCCCCGGGGTGGGCGTGGGGGTGGCTAGTGGAAGTGGGATGGCGTGTGAGTTGGCACGACTCAGTGGAGGCAGTGACTCAGAGGTCAGGGATCTCTCTCTCTCTCCCTCTCTGTCTTTCTCTATCTCTCTCCCTCGGGGACCTGAGGAGAGTAAGGTGCTGTGTCCTGTCCACCTCGCTTACTTCTCCCATGGGCCCTTCTTTCTCTGACCTCTCCGGGAGCCCTGTGGGCTTGGGTTCAACCCCCCACACCCCCGCACAGGCCAAGGGCGCATGCGCGATCGCTGGGGCCTAGGGCTTGCCTCGGGGTCCTCAGTGAAGGCCCCACCCTCCCGCCAGGCTCTTACAGGCTGGCGCCACCCAGCTGCAGCTGTTCCATCGCCACCCTTCTGGACTTGGCTTCAGCTGTTGTCTGCCTCCCCTCCCCCACTCCCACTCAGCTTGAAGGCCGCTTCCCTTCCTTGGAAACATTGTTCTCGTCCTGATGGTCACAGGCATACTAGGCTTCAAGCTCAAAGCTCTCCCTGGGCCAGCTGCTTCATCCCGGGTCTCATTTCTTCCTGAAAAGACAAAGCCGTGGCCTCACCCCATGCCTTCACTTTGCGACTGCAGCCAGGCCAGGTGTAGGAAAGGCTCTGTGGAGTCTGAAGAGCCGTGACTGGCATATGGCACCCCAGGGCTTGGGAGCCACAGCCATACTGGGCTAGTCCTTCTTGCGACAGGTCCTTGCCTCCTCTCTGGAGTCAGGAAGGCCTGGCCTTCCTAGTGCCCAGGCCATGGTCCGGCGAGAAATTCACCATGGAAGGCAGGCATGAGGCCCCCTGCCTGAGGGCGTGTGTGCCATGCCCAGGGCGACAGGAAGGCTGGGGCAGATCGCCTGCTTTTTTCAAAAGAGGCTGGCCTATTCGCTCATCCTCCTGCTCCAGGCCCATTTCGTGGTGGACCAGTTCCGAAAGAAAGAGCCTTGGTGCCTGATGCCTATTTTTTTGGGTGTGTTCTCATCCCCGTCAGAGGAGGAAACCACTTGGCAACTGCTATGCCACACCTTGGGTGTTTTAGCCTCCCTCAGCCAGGTCCCTGCCATGCCCATGCCTACCTGCATGGAGGGACTACTAAGGTCTTGGCAGTTGCCAATGGAGATAGTCGTTAGAGACTTAACTTGGGGTTGTAGTAAAAGAGCATAACATAACAGCATTGAGCCTAGGCTCTGTCATTTATGAGCTGTGTAACCTGGATGAGTTTTCTAGCCACTGTACCCAGTCTCTTCATCTATATAATTGTGAAAAGACCAACATCTACTATGTCAGGATATTTTGAGGATTATGTGTGTTAATGTATCTTCAAGCACAGAATTAACATTCAGAGTGTAGTGCCTGGCTCAGTAGAAGTGCTTGCTGCTGTTATTATAATTATCATTATTTCATGTCCTTCACTTCCTCGTGAGTTCCCTGTAAAACCAACCATGATCCATGGTGTCAACAGTTTTATTCCAGGTTCCTGCTTAATGGCCTGCAGAGGGGCCCTCGGACTCATAGCCTCCTATTTTTATCCCAGTCTCTGGAGGGATGCATTTACCTCTTTCTTCTTTGCACTGAGGCACTGATTGGGGTCCCACACCCAACCCTGCATGTACTCCTTTTAATATCCCATGCTATTGAAACACTGTTTAGTGTTTACTTGGTGGCATATACTCCCTGACATGCACAATGCATGGGACATAGGATTTAGGAAACATTGTTCCCTGTAGGGCTCTGATTTTATCATAACACAGAGTACAGTTGATCAAGGGCCACGGTAGAGTTCCTTATTGCAAAAATCTTCAGAGATGAGGGTATTCTAATGTGATACCACCTGAAAATAAAGCCAGCACATAAAAGCAGATGTAGTTTTAAAAGGAAAAGCACACAATTGAAAGAATTGATCCAATTAAATACACTATTCTATTTGTTTATGTATCAAATTACGGATAGGTAATAAGCAGGTGTACAGATAGTAGAATTATCAATTTCATAGAGAATTCTTTTAACAGTTGTTCATATCTTGTGTTTTACATCATTTATTAGGGTAATATTTTCATCTTTACTTTTCCTTGTGTCTCTATCTTTCTCAACTTTTCCAAGAGATATATTTATATTATCTTCTAAAATTTCAGGGAAAGTTAAAAAAAGTTATGAAACATTTGAAGTTGTTGATTTTGTATATTGGAGGAGGACTAGATTGCAAATGAATTAGTGATAATTAGAGTTTTATTTTGGTAAAAGATGGTAGTTGGAATTGATACCAGGATATTCGTAACCCAGTTTTTACATCATTATTTGATGTAGTTTTTAAAATGCCAGAACCGGTAATTTTAAATATAATAACTTGTTTCATTTTAAAATATGTGTTCTTGGAGTGGGTGACTGAGGTAAGTAGACAATAATTTACTGTAGTAACTTGTTTTTCTCCAATTAATCTGTTATAAACCCAAGAGCCATATAGCATTCTTTTGTCCAAATGACCTGATGGCACTTTCTTGACTTTTCTTGCTGTGACTCTAGCAATCTGGGGTCACACCACCCTCTCGCTCCTAGTCATGCTTTCATTTGTAAGAGTAACATTGTCAATAATATGGTGACAAATTTTCACACAGTCTACAATTTACTAAAATATATATATCAATTGCAAACTTTGATAACATAATTGTTAAGGAATGAACAATTTGTAGTGCACTTAACAGCTGATTGCTACACATTATTGTGTACTGACATCATGGTTAAAACCATTATTTGCAACATGTGGCCTCTTTCAATTTTATTTTAAAGGAAAGGGTTCAATGACTTTTCTTTTTGAAGAAGGGAGACTTGCATTTCCATCTTAGAAAATTGAGAACTGGTTTTTAGCCCTTTTTCTTGTCTTCAGCTCTTCTTTATATTGGTTACTAATTCACATGTCCAGTTACTTCACATTCATGGTACTATCTCCTCTGCCTTTTTCATGGCTCTCACATTCATTTATCCATAATCCATTCTGTGAAAGAGGTTTATCTCCACCTTCATATATTGAGGAAGGAACGGACCCTCCTTTATGTGAACTTGGAAAGAAAGGCCAAGGTGACGCCTCGGTGCCCCTCCCCACCAGTGAGCTGCAGATGGGCTGCAGATTCTTGTGAATCTTTTGCTCACCTCCTGGCTCCCTACATACTTGGCATTGTCTGGACGGAGAAGTCTATAGAAGCTGGCTGAAGGATAAGACTGGTTAGAAAGGACATCAACAAGCAGTGTGTTCCAAAATTGTTGGCCAGAAACATTAATAAGAAGAAATCTTTTCCGTTTATCTTGTTTTCTCTTTATCTTCTCTCTCTTCATTTTCCTTTACTTATATGGTATAAACCCTATCCACCCCCCATGGTGTTTTTTTTTTTTTTCTCAAAGCCCCAGTACATTGCTATATATCTTAGTTGTAGGTCAACCTATGGTGGTTCTTTTTCCTGGAGTCCCGTGGCATTTTATTCATATCTCTTTCAATCAAATTATTTCTGTAGCGTAATTTATCTGTTTATACATATCTGTCTTCCTTGCAGACCCCCAACATCTCAAGACCTTTGGGCGCATAATATATACTTAAGTATTTGAGTGAATCAATGAAGATCTCTTGTTGAATAAGATCTAAATAAATACAATACCTACTCAGCACATGAATGCAAGCATTTGAGAGAGAGTTTTGTGTCTGCTGAAGCAGACTGTGGACCAATTTAGGGGCTCAGTGCCAAGGTTACTCAATAGATTGAGACAAAATGAAAGAGATAATTAACTTTAGATTTAAAATTCATGGAGAACAGGAGCAGGATATCTAGGTGTGAATCAGCACTTGATCATTCATGTTGCATCTTTGGAAAATCCAGTCCTTTATTTTTCTATGAAAATGTGACAGGCTAAGAGAGTGAACAGAGAACTGGTTTTTAGAAAGGCAACTTTGTCGCAGGAAATCCTGGAGGAAAATATATGGAAGGAGAGCTGGTAGAAACATGGCAGAAACTTTTTGTGTAGAAATCCTAAAAATTGAGTTTACATGCTGGCTGAAAGATTTGTAACTCAACATTTCTCCAATATAGGTTAGACCAAATTTTAAATATCTAGGTATACAAAAGGAATACAAAGGAACATAGATCAAACTGAAAGGAGTTTAGGATAGAACAAAGAAATGAAGCTAAGGTAAACCAGCACACTAAAATGTGTTTCAGAAGTACCTGCAGTTTTGAAAGGTAGTTGGAAATTTATCACTCTGGTTTAAAGTAGAAAGGGAAATGGGAACAATTCTCTATCATTTCATGTCCATGAGATTAAAAGCTACAGTCTGTCAGAGAAGCAAAACCTGTCTGGCCTCTAATGTCCAAAAAAGTGTTTTGAATCATGCCTAATGAAAGAGAGTCTGTGTGATGTAATGCAAATACAGTATCATCAACTCATTTCCAAGTTTATTACAAACACTTTAGCACAAGTTTAATTGAGGTAATGCAGAATTCTATAAGGGGCCAAGGAAGAGGCTGATAGCATTCTCTCTTTCAGCTTCTCACTTGACCAAGGGAGAAAATGTTCTTGAACAGATTGACCACGTCTCCTAAAGACAGTGCTCATTTTCAATTTTTCTTTTTATAAACTCATCCTGCATTTTCCCTTACATATGCAAGCTACAGCATGTGTGTAGACACCCTTCATTGGCAATGAGGAGCAGATCCATACTATTAAATAATCAAATAAGCGGAACATACGGTTGGTGCCTTTTAGGAAAACTACGGGTTTAAGCCCACCCTTATTGGTGGAAGAACATGGTATACCCGAATTAAAATATCTACCATTTATTATGCAGCTAATCATGTCATGCTATTTAAATGAAACTTAATGAATTCTTCTTCTATAAAATTGATTATATTTTAGTCAAACTGATGTATAGTTTTATATAAGTGCATTTTTACTTAAAATATAAAACTCTTTAGAGTCTGCTTCATTCAATTTTAGAGGCATATTTTGTACATTTTGGTGTGATTTTATTTATTATCCTTCATAACAGAGAGGCACATCCTACTCTTTTTCTTGCTGCCCTCTCTCTACAAGTTAAAACTCATCCAAGTTTATTTTGCTTCATAAGGCATAGGCTTACTTTGTGATGAAAAAGAGATCATTTCTGAAACATATTTGGAACTGTAGGGAGCCCAGAATTTTAGACTATGCTCAGAATTTTGTGAGGTAACTTCAAAAAAGATGGAACATTTAAAGTTTACCAGGAAAGTTTTCTGCTACTTTGCTTAACAGTAGGTTTTTTTTTTTTTAAACAGTTTAGTTTCTTAACTCTTTGGAAGGATGAGTGAAGGAGTTGGCAGGTTTAAATGTACCCCTGATAGAGCTCTCTCTGGGTTACTGTTTCAAAACAACCGTCCCAGTTGATGAATATTTAATGGGGACTCTGTCAGTCTCAGAGCTGAGAGAGGCAGTTCTCAAAGCTCCAGCAGGTCCTGGGAGAGGAGAGCGCTGGTAACCAGTGTCGTCCGAGTTTGGATGAGGTGTGGTCTTTCTCAGGATGTTAGAACTGAGTGGAGTTCTCAGATGCAGCTCAGTGACTCTAGACCTGAGCCCTGCTCAGAAACCAATTGACTTGTCATTCGATCTGAACCTGGTGTCTGCCCTCTGCTCGTGCCCCTTTCTGCCATTTCTCATGCTTCTCCTGACTCTCTCTCTTTCCTACACCTTCTTTCTTCTTTTTGCTCTTTTCCTTACTTTTACTCTCTATTATATTCCTTCTCCCTATCATTTTTTTTCTGTCTCTTATTGTTCTCATTCATTTGCTTTTTATTTTGTAATACAGTTACTCTGTACATCACTTTCATCTTAAAATCTTCACCCTCTACAACGCCTATACTTCAGCTAGCTATGTTTTTTAAAGATATTATCTATTTTTTATTTTCCCCCCCCAAAGCCCCAGTAGATAGTTGTATGTCACAGCTGCACATCCTTCCAGTTGCTGCACATGGGATGCGGCCCCAGCATGGCCAGTGAAACAGTGCATCGGTGCGCGCCCGGGATCCGAACCCGGGCCAACAGCAGTGGAGCGTGCGCACTTAACGGCTAAGCCACGGGGCCGGCCCTCAGCTAGCTATTTTGAAGAGAGTATTTTGATAAATTTCTATTAGATGTTATAACATGCTGATTCAAGGAAATAAAAACTATCACAAATGGGATGGGGATGAAGAGTGAATTCAGTTCAGGTAGCCATGGAATTAGACAGAGGGAAACTGAGAGCTTAGTTGTAGGTGTTCAAAATATTTCCTGATACATCTTTGTAGTTCATTGTTGTGGTAAACTGCACAGAGTCTTATTTACTGCTGGAGCCCAGATGTTTGCTCCTTGGGGCAGCTCATCAGACCTCGGCCTATAGAAAAGAAGCTAGGAAACATTGCATGCATTTCTAATGTGAAGAACTGTTAGTGTTCCACCAGGAGACACCTTGGGCTCTTCCCTGCACTACCTGAATAGAAAAAGAGGAAGAGAAGCTTTTCTCCATCTGCACAAAACCAAGACCTTATCTTGAGTTTGAGAGGATTGGAGGTGACTGAAAACAAAAGTGTTCCCGAGTTTGGATTTGCTTTAACAAGAACTATTGGCTGGCTTTGATGTTAAAGGTCTTTATTCAAAATTGACTACCTCTAATGTTAAGTTCAGAGTGGAGATTTGTCAGTATAAGAGAGAAGAATCGCTTTTTGATTAAGTCACTAAAATACAGTATTTGGGAGAATGGTTATCTTTGAAGGCGACTTGTTCATATTCTGTTGCCACAGTGACATCTGTTGGTAAGTGACTACTTCATGCTATTCTCGATAATTTCTGTTTGAAAGACACACTGAGCTTGATAAATAAATGGCAAGCAATAGGATATAATGGAACACATGAGGAAGCCATTTAGGGTAAAGCTAATTCAGCCTGAATTTGTTTTTCCAAAAGGGTCTGTCGCCTGCACTGTGTATCTGCTTTGTCATGTCCCAAAGAGAAGAGTAAATGCCATTAAGATAAGAATGTAACTTCCCCCTCATTGGCATTTCTTTAAGGATAAGCATTTCTCCCTAGGCTAGGATTTGATTGCTGCAGTCATCCTGTGACCACCCAGCTCCAGACAACAGACATGACACCAGCCATGCCCATCAAGACAGCAGATCTGCTCCCCTGCTGTGTCCATCAATAGCTGTTCTGGCAGAGCAATCTGGCAGGGCTGATTTCGTGGCTATTGTAAAAGGGATATTGCAATCACATGTGATACATGCTCTTTGACGGTATATAACTTCTCTGTACACCCCACTTCTTTGGTGCCCTTCCTTCCTTAGGGAAGGAAGGCCACAGGCCATGGTCCTCAAAAGTTGGCTCATAAGAAACTCACTCCAATTTTGATTTATAAATTGATTATGGATTATTTAAGTCAACAAGCTGATATGCAGGAAGTAGTAAAGGCACAGTGGTACCCGTGTTGTCTGATATAAAATCTTTCCTCACTCTTTCCCTTCCCAGGATGCCCACTCTTCATGGTGGTACCTACTTCCATGGTGTGGTCATTCTTCTGATCACTCCTTTCATTCCCTCTTACAATTACTCAACAAATATTTAAACACCTACTGTATGCCAGGCTTGGGATACACTAAGGAAAAAATTTTCTACAAAATCTCTGTCTTCACAGAACTTGTTTTTGTTGGCTAAGTGAGATAATGGTTAAGTAGGCAGACAAGTGAATTACATAGTCTATCGTGTGATGATCTGTGTCAAGAAGAATGTAAGTGATAGGCAATGGGGAGAGCTAGAGAGTGAGTGGGTTGCTACTTTAATTAGAGAGCACAGGGAGGCTGGAGCAAGGCCCAGAGGGAAGGGACAGAGTAGGAGGACATGCAGATATCCCAGGGCTGCAGAGATGCTGTGGAGGAACTGTGACTCGGATGTTGTTGGGCAGCAAGAAGCCAGTGTGGCTGGAGCACAGTGAGCAAGAGGGGAAAGGCAGAGAAGGTTTGAGATGCCGGGGATGGTGAGCAGATGAAAGAAGGCCCCTGGGCCCATCAAAACTGTGCTGTAAGTGAAATGAAAACTTTCAATGTCATTTAACTATACGTTATATAATTTAAGTAGTAAATATCTTTTGGTTTTCTATAGTCTTGTCAAGTACATCAACTAAAATGCTGCTAAATTGGGAATGTCTAAATTATCCCCAGGAGTGACTGCTGTATCTTGTCAGCCGTCTGGTCTGCACAGCAGTCGGGGTGGGAGTAATGTGACAGTCAGGAGAATAACTCTACTCTTCAGGTTGTCACCAACAGTTTGTGTTATGTTTCATCTGTAAAATGCGGAGGACGGAAAAGATGAGTGGTTTTCATACTCTGATCCATGGAGCACTGGATATTCCTGAAGGCTCTTGGTTTTTGTTTGTTTGTTTTTGTGAGGAAGATCGGTCCTGAGCTAACATCTATCACTCCTCCTCTTTTTGCTGAGAAAGACTGGCCCTGGGCTTACATCCATGCACATCTTCCTCCACTTTATATGGGATGTCACCACACCATGGCCTGACAAGCGGTGCGTCGGTGCGTGCCCAGGATCCGAACCAGTGAACCCTGGGCCGCTGCAGCAGAGCGCGCGCACTTAACCGCTTGCCCCACGCAGCTGGCCCTGAAGGCTCTTTGTTTTTTTTCTTATGTTTATAAACTTCGATGCAAGCTTCACGTAGAAGAAAGTGTCCCCTAGCTTTAAAAAGATTCCTGGACTTGGTCCTCACTTAGGTTTTCCAGTATGAAGAGTTTGCAGTCTCACAGACTCCCAAAGGACAGACAAAAGGAGCAAGATCCCTTTTTTCCGAGTGTCTCTTGTGACAGTGCTCATTGTCTCTCATTCAAACCAGAAGGTGATTTGTCAATAGTGAGATATAGCATTTGAGACCCCATCCTTCAAGATGGCTGAGTTGTTGTCCATCATTTTACAGACTTATGCTAAGTGAATTATATAAAAAGTGAATGTCTCAGCAGGTATTTTCTGACACAAAATAGAAACTAAGAATTGAGAAAAGTAATTATGATTGATGTCTGTCAATAAGGGCATAGGGCTAGTCTAATTTTAAAAGTAATTAATGGCATGAGTGTTAGTGACTGTACATATTAAATATATTGAAAAGTATTCATATTCTCATAACAAAGAATTATAACTGGAAGATAAACTGGATGTTTTTGGTACTTATGGTTAAAGATGTATTTTATTTAGTTTTGTTTTCTGATTGAGGAAATGAGAAAATTTATTTTTTAATATATTGACTGTCTTCTTCCTTTCCAACCTAGAATCTCAATCTGCTATTTTGGAAACTCTGAAAAATATGTTCAGATGCTGTTCAACAGGTAAGAAAATCTTGGTAGGATGTCAAATCCTTTTCTCTCTTATGTATCATAAAATTGTGACACACTCTCATTTATCTTCCTGTCTGCCCATCTGACTAGGCCACCTTGTTTCTCTAAGCCTACAGGGGAATCCAGTCAGGTGGAAGGGGATGTTTTCTTCCACTTACACTTTGCAGAGAAAATCAGCCTTGAAGTGGAACTGAGCACATGCTTTTCAGAAGCTGCATCATTCTCTACCCAGACAGAGCATTGGGCCTGACAACAGCTGGATCCAGCAGAAAACTGGACACTCTAGGAGATGTCATGTGGAGATGTGCCTGGCTGGACTAATAGTCACATGGATAAGAGTTTTAAAAAAATCTCTCAGAGCTTTTCCAAAATCAAATAATATTCTTAAATTGCTGTAGATGAAACATTAGTTAGTGTCTTTTTAATTTCAACAGAAGCTTTTTTTTTTTGTTACTAAAGAAGCCAAATTTCATCTTTTTTCTTGTTACCAAAATGGATTTACTATTAAAAAAAAAAGAAACCTGCAAGAAAGGAAACACTCATATGGAATAGAAATTGTGGGTAGCAATTGCTACTTTTTTATATAAAATCATCTGTTTTATTTATTTACACTTTCTCCCAACTGTGCTTTTGAAAATACCTTAGTATTAGAAATTACCAGTAAGAAGAGGGTGTGCGCCCTTGAGTGTGGTCCAGTAGAAGTCAGGTGACTCAGACCTGAGTTCTAGGCCCAGGTCTGTTTCTGGTTAGTGTGTGACAATGTACTTAGGCGCTCTGGAACATAGTATTCTTTTCTGTAAAATTAAAGAATTTGAAGATTTTTGAGAACTTTCCCAAATATTAAATGACTTCTCTTTTAAAAAAGTAGAAAGATCCTTCTCAAACTTATAAATTATCAAAAATTTTTTGTGACCTTTCACTTACCAAGAACAACTGATGTCCCTTCAATTATATTGATTGAAAATAAAGATCATAAAAGTATATATTTGGTAATCTAATAAATGAATTAGCATAAAAATGAGCCAGGAAAAAATTTATGATCAATCAAGATATTACATTATGAAAGTATTACTGTTTGTTACACTGTACAAAATTATGACACTAAAATAGAATCTTTTTGCTGACTGTAAGTTTATATTGTTACTCATATATCACTATTAACCCTATTATGTTTTACAAGCAATAAAATGTTTTGAAAGGAAAAAACAATAAAGCAGCAGCCCTGCATTACACATGAAAGTTGTGCTCCCCCTGGAGGGAAAATGAGGATACAACATTGGTCGGGTACTTCATTTTGCAATCTACTGGTGCCTTTCAAACATATAGCTATTATTGTAAGAGTAAAGATATTCTTAAGAATAGTGCCACAAAACAGGTTTTCCAGCTTCTTTTTGTCAGAGCTGAGACTTACATCAGGCTGGGGCACTTGAAGAGGCATGGGCGACTCAGCTGAGGGTGGTTCAATTACTGTGAGATGATTAGCCAATAGCAAATAAGACGGAGAAAGATTAAAAAGAGGTAAAGGGAAATAAAGTTGGAAATAATTAAGAAAAATAGTGCCTTCAAAATATCCTCTCATTATTTTTATAGCTTTTAACTTATTTTATTTCTTTTTGAGGCATGACTAGGATAGTATGTTAGATTTTTCTAAATCCTTATCTCCAGGGCATATATTACTGAGTTCTTCATTATAAATGATAATGCCAAAGAAAACCTGGACAAAAGTATTCTGTAATATCCACAAGGACAAAACATGTACAACATTGCTCTATATATTAAGAGTCCAGCTGTAATAGTCGAGATATATATTCATGTGTGTAAAATTATAATGATTTTCTAATTTTCTCTGACTGGGAACCATGGTAAAATATACAGGAATAAGCAGGAAACCTGAAAAACTAGGTGATTTAAAACACCTGATATTACAGCTAGACCATTCAAGGGTGAAATCAATTTCAATTTCACACCTTCTCCTTTCCTTGTAGCCAGTGAAGTGTTTGGAAGACAGAAAACACGTAAAATTAATTGAGAGTTAACAGTATTTGGGGGCAGTTGAGGTTAAGGACTCAACAATGATGTCCCTTACTTCAGGAGCCATTGACTTTTTGTCATAAGTTTACTTTATACACGGATTCTCTTCTTAGATTATTTCTGTATGTTTCTTAGAAGAGAGACAGGGAAGGAGAATTAACTATCAATCTACTGTGTACCGGTTCCTTTACTGTATTACCTTATGCAATTCTTACTGTAATCCTTTAAAGTAACTGTTATAATTCATATTTGATAAAGAAAACCATGTTTACAAAATTGATCAAGGGTAAGAGGGAAGATCTGAACATCAGTCCGTTGGGCTTATGCCTCATATTCTCTCCACTGTGATAAAAATGGTGCTTCAACATGGGTACTCACCATCTGGCTATTTAATACCGGCTCCTGCCAACAGTATTGGATTAGATGAGATGAGAAGTTATTTCCAAAGATATTCTATTATATTTAAGCTGTACTATTTATGAGTCAGATGTCAAGACATGTTTTAGAGGCATAGAGAGCAACTGATTAGTTAACCTACACATTTTTCAGATTTACTATAACTTTCGAGTGCGACACTGTGTCAACTTTGTGTCAACTTTACCAACTTTAGTGCTTCACTGTTCTTTTTGAAAAAACCCAGAATGTCACTTTTCATGTCAAACATCTTGCTGTTTTCTTCTTATTCACTAAATGACAGTTCTGTATCTCTGTAAATTACCACTGCAGCAGGAAACGAGAGGTCTTAAGCCAGTTTGCTCTGCACAAATGATGGACATAGGAGGAATTCTGCTCCATCAAGGCTGCCTGTGTCATTCCGTGGCTGTAACGGGGATGTCCAGGACTGCTTAGTCAGAGGCACGAAGCAGAGTCAGAAAGCATCCTCTAAATTCTTCAGATGTGAGTTCAGACACCTGTCCCCTCACCTGAGCACACTGGAGTTTATTGAATGTGTTCTGACTCTTACTCTCTCACTGTAGTCAATAAGTCTGGGAGCTCCATACCCCTAGAAAAAACACAGGATTCATAAAGCCTTTTCTCAACTAAACGGAGTTGATGGCTATGGTGTTGCCTGAGAGTCTGATGCTTAAAGAAAATACAGCTGGTGCTCAGGCAGAAGGCAAGAGTGTCAGCCACTCCTAGAGGGCTTTTATTGATTCTCCCATGGAATGAGCAAGTTTAAAAGAAAACCACATTGCTTAAACCTCACTAACTGATTGTTTTATTTTCAAGTAATATGCTCTGAAATCTGCTATGTCTAAAAAACCATTTCAGGCCGGCCCCATGGCTTAGCGGTTAAGTGCGCGCGCTCTGCTGCTGGCGGCCCGGGTTCGGATCCCGGGATCGCACCGACGCACCGCTTCTCTGGCCATGCTGAGGCCACGTCCCACATACAGCAACTAGAAGGATGTGCACCTATGACAGACAACTATCTACTGGGGCTTTCGGGGAAAAATAAATAAATAAAATCATTAAAAAAATAAATAAAAAACCATTTCATAAAACTTAAACTTCTGATTTTTATTCTCTGGTATTTCAAATTATTATTAAGACTGTAAATAATTTAACATTCTACCATATACAAATAGGCAAATATCAATTATATTCTCTAAAATAGTTTGCTCCCATGTTAAAGGTTAATATATGGTAGCAAAACTGGTTACCATCCAGTTTTTAACTCATTTTTTGCTTTTGAAATTACATATAAAATTTGTGTTCTGAAGTATTTTCCTAAAACTCAACAACTTTCTGATATAAATCGACTAGATGAAAGGTAACTAAAATGAAATTTGATCTTTAAAACTCGAGCTTTGTGTAAGAATTGATAATATCAGGCAGTTGAAAGTTGGGTCTCTCCACAATATGATATTTATTAATTGTGAATAGCCACATCTATTACAAAGTGCTGAAAAATAAAAAGAAATTGAACAATATCAACACTCTCTTACCCCACATGTTGTACAGTTTATACGCAAATAAATTCTCAAAGGTCAGAAAAATGTTTATGATTTCAGATAACTGTTAAAATACTATCTCATTCCAGTTTTAACCTCATTTGAAATGGACTGAAAACTGTTCTCTTAGGATTTTGCTCTGATCAGTGCCCCCAGGTCCCCTCAATGCCTCATTTGATTGTAAACTTATCTGAGGAATTGAATATTCTTTTCCATTTCTTCTCTTTAAGGTATCTGTGATAGTGCTTTTTATGCAACGACCACTTGGTACAATTTATTATTAGTTTCAGAAACATGCTTATTTAGGAAGAAATCAAGAAAACAGATGTGAGGAATGTGGGATCACCTAGCTGATGGTGTTCGAGGGATTCCTCATGTGAGTCTTGGCATAGAAAATTCAAAGGGTAAAGCAGCATTGGTCAGATCAAAAGTGTGGGGTGAACATAATTCTGAAGGAATAATGATGGAGACGTAAAAACAAGAAACCCCTTGAATTGTGTTGGAAGTTATTAGACACATCAAAGAGCTGGGAAAAAACGTTGTTTAATGTAAGTTCTTTCTAAACTCTAAGGCAAAAAGTAACATGAATTTACATGGTAATTATAAACCACAAAACAACAATTCACAAGACAAGTAAACAACTAAAGTAGAAACCAGAGTGAGAAAAATAGAGGTTAAAGGAGAGATGGAAAGAGATGGTTTGGGTCAGAAAATATGGCTTAGTCATCCTTGAGGTCTCCCTCAGACTCTGATCATTCCTAGTGCTCAGTAAACACTTTGACCCCATGAGCCTGGGGAGGAGCAAAGTGACACGTGGCTGGGAGGGGAGATAATGCAAAGATACCCTTGTGGAGGCACTGACATTGAAAATCAGTGACATTTTGCAAAAGTGTTTACCATAATATATTAAGGATTATTCTGGAAAGTTAAGGATTTTTCTGGAATGTACGTTTTCATTTTATGGAAACTCCAACAAGCCCAGTGAAAGATTTAGACATTTCAACTTTAGAAATAAAGAGAGGGGCCAGCCCCGTGGTGCAGTGGTTAAGTGAACGCACTCCGGTGCGGTGGCCTCAGAGTCACAGGTTCAGATCCCGGGCGCGCACAGACACACCGCTTGTTAAGCCATGTTGTGGCGGCATCCCATATAAAGTAGAGGAAGATGGGCACAGTTGTTAGCCCAGGGCTAATCTTCCTCAGCAAAAAGAGGAGGATTGGCATCGAAAGTTACCTCAGGGCTGATCTTCCTCACACAAAATAAGAAAGAAACAAAGCCAGAATGGGAAATTTTTTCTGTCAGTTTTAACAATGAAAACCAGTTAACATTTGGAAATCAGTTGCAATTTGAGATCAGAATGTGAAGAAAGAATTAGATGTCACATGTTGTTTTTCCTTTTCTCTGAGGCAGTAAGGCTTGCAGGGGGAATGAAATTCCATCTTTGCTCTATTGAGTTTGAGAAGGTGTAAAATTCTTTTGTGCTGGGCAACACTGTTGACCTGTGGAGAAAAACAAATGATTTAAACAGCTGATCTAAAGGAATAACTGAGCTCATAAAAGTTCTTAGCTTATAAAGAGTGCTTCTACTTTACTCAATTTTACTGGACATCCATTGACCTATATGTGCAAGGTATTTGTGGTAGTATTGAAGGAAATACAAAGAATTATAAGGTTCCAAGCTCCTCCACATACATGACATGGTTTGCAAGATGTAATTTGATTCTGCCAAGGTATTTAGTGTATGTTGAATTATAGAACCTAAAAAAATGACAATGTTATTGAGAAATTGTAATTAAAGACAGCTTCTTAGGAGAGATGGACTAGATCAAGTCCTCAAAGGGACCACTTTTGGGCAGGTGGAGGGAAGAAAGAGTGAGCATTTCAGATGGGGGAAGAGAGGAAATGTACAGAAGTGGAAAGAAACATGGCATTTGTGCATGGGGGTGGGGAGGCCATGACAGGCACACCTTCCCGTGACTGAGAGGCAGCTCAGTTTCCTCCTGCAGGAGCCCAGCACTGCTTCCCACCTCCTGCCTCCTCCACCTGCAAACCCCACGCCTGAGCCAAGGCCTATCTTATCTGGATCACTGCCTAGTCTTCCAACAGGTCCCTTTACTTCCAGTCTGAATTTCTTCTAATCTTTCCTCCACCATGCCTCCAGTGTTACATTCTAGAATCCAAATTTGCTTAAATCTGATATCTGCTTCGACTCCTTCAATGACTGTTCAGAGTAGCCTAGAGAACATTCAGACTCCTGAGCTGGACACGCAGGCTTTCCCTTGCTGTCCTCATCTTTACCCTCATCACCCACTCTGTCCTACATGTTTGCTTTGTTCCAGCCTTAAAAATACCACCCATTTTCGGAAAGATTTAGCATCTTCTATATCTGTCTTTTTATATGTGCTTCTTCTGTCCTCCTATCCAGTTTTTTAATCAACTTAATTTCTATTTCTTAATCTAAACTCATGTCAAACGTTCCTTTCTCTTGGAGACTTTTCCTGAGAGTTCTCCATCTAGAGATCCATTTTGATGTCCCCACTCTGGGACCCTGTACTTATCTACTTTTCCATAACTGTTGTTTTATTCATGTCTCATAGACAGTGAGCTCCTTAAAGCTGAGACTATCCTTCTTCTTGATAAATAAATGGCCAGCAATAGGATACATTGGAGCATATGAGGAAGCCATTTGGTGTAAAACTGATTGGGCCTGACATTGTTTTTTTTTTTTTTCCCCAAAAAGGGCCTGTAGCCTCTGTTCATCCATTGTATATCCGCCCTAAGCAATTAACATGTCCCAAAGACAAAAACAATGCCCTTAAGGTATAAATGCAGCTTCCCCCACATTGGCATTTCCTTAAATATAATCATTTCTCCCTAGGCTAGAATTTGATTGCTGCACTCATCCTGTGACCACCCAACTCCAGACAACAGCCACGCCCATGGAGACAGCAGACCTGATACCCACTGTGTCCATCAATGGAGGTGCTGACAGGTCAAGGTTGTGGCTATTGTAAAAGGGACATTGCAATCACATGTGGTACATGCTCTTTGATGGTATATAACCACGCTGTACACCCCACTTCTTTGGAGTGCTCCATTTCTTTGTGAAAGGACTCTCCTGGGCTATATAGTCGTCAAAGTTTGGCTGATAGTAAACTCAGCCCAAGTTGGTTTTATAGATTTTTTATGGATTATTTGCGTCGACATTCTATTTGTCCCTCCAGTGTCTGAACACAGTACCTGACACCTTGAGGGCACTCAGAAAATGTTTGATGAGTGAATAAGTATGTGGGAGACCACACTGGCTGGAGCAGAAGGGGCATTTTGGGGAGTGGTAGAAAATTCACTCACGTTCCTACCATAGTGGTTGAGGCTGTGGGCTTTGGACCTGTTTGCCTCGGCACCAATCCCAGTTATCCCGCTTTTAACTGGGGAACCTGTGCAAAGTATTTACTCTCTGAGCCTTAGTTTCCTCATCTATAAAATGGGGCTACTGAGAACTCCTGTCTCATAGGGTTTTAGTGAGATTTAAATGCATTAACTTATGTAAAGTGTTTAGAAGAGCTCCTGGCGCATAGTAGGCATTAACATGTTAGCTGTTGTGTTATCATTATTGCTCTTATATCTTAACGATACTCTGGTTTTGAAAAGATGTTATCATAATACAGTTGATCCTCATTATTTGTGGATTCCGTGTCTGCACACTTGCCTACTAGCTAAAATGTACTGGCAGCCCCCAAATCAACACTCACAGGCCTTTCATGTCGATTTGCAGATAAGCACAAAGTGGTGAAAAATTTGATTCACTCGAAGTGCACGTTCCCAGCTGAGGGGAACAAGGTGACGCTCTGCCCTGTTGTTTCAGCCCATGCTGTAAACAAGTGTCCTTCTTGCAGTCTATTTAGTGCCTCATTTGTTATCTTTTTGTGCCTTGTGTTGGTGACTCGGCTGTTTAATATGTCCCCCATGTGTAGTGCTGCAATACTGCCTGGTGATCCTCAGGGCAAAATGCTGTGACGTGTCTTTACAGAGAAAGTATTTGTGTTCGATAGGCTTCCTTCAGACACGAGGTACAGTGCTGTTAGTCTAAGTTCAATGTTAATATATCAACAATATATATTAAATAAGGTGACTTTAAAGAGAAACACACAGAGAAAAAGGTTATGTATTGATCAGTTGAAGAAAATGTGACTAAGGTTTGCAGGAACCTAACCCTGCATTTCCTGTAGGAGCAGTGGGTCATATTCACTGATTCAGTGTTCACAGTGACTTTATAGAATGTCACACTGTGCATAACGAGAACTGACTGTATCTTATGTAATCTTCACATACTCCTTTATAACAGGCAGGGTAAGGAACAGGGTGTCCACATTCTATGGGCTATTACAGACCTTATGAGCTAAGTAGAGAATTTAAAAAGTCTTGTGTTCAGCCTAAGAGCCATGAGTTTTTGAGCAAAGAAGATCTATGATGAACTGATGTTTAAGGAAAAATTACCTGGCAAGAGACTGTAGTTTTGAGAGGAAGAAGGAGAACTGAGCCAGAAAGAAGAACCAGCTGTTAAACTCTCTAAGTATTCCCAGTGTTTGGTGAGGAGATTCGGAGCTAAGGTGCTGATGTGATAAAGGAAAAGTAGCAGCCAAGGGATGTAATAATGGATTTGGTAACCATATATAGGATGTAAGTTAGGCTGTGGTTTTCAAAGTGGGGTCCCTGGACCAGCAGCATCAGCATCACCTGGGATATGGGAAGAAATGCAAATTGTCAGGTGCTGCTGCAGACCTGCTGAACTGGAAATTCTGGGGTTGGGCCTGGCAATCTGGGTTTCAACAAGGCCTCCAGGTGCTCTGGTTCCCATGAAGTTTAGGAGCCAATGAATAGAAAAATTATTCCAACACGTCACCATGCCCAGGTAAGCCACAGGGCAGGGAGGTGGAATTTGTTTGGAGGATATGACACATTTTAAATTTTAGGAAAAAGTAATTCAGTGTCTGTTTCATCAAGAGGACTCCAGAGATGCCATTTTAGCTCTCTGCATGTGAAGCTCTTTTGTCCACAATATGTTCTCCTTTAGAGAGCCCTTGGTAAGTTATTTACCAATTACCACATGTTCTGAGAGTCCCTTATTTCTTGAAATCCCCTTTCAGACTTCAAAATGTACTTTATTTTTGTGCACAATCTCCTCTATTTAAAATCTGGAATTCTCTTCCTATAGGATCATGTATCGCACATGCAGCCTTACTGTCAATTTGGAATGCCATTGGTTTCTTCCAAAAGCTTAGAATGTTTTAGAATTTAGAACCTGATGAATAGAGAATTCATATGCTTCTGTGTAGGATTAATATTTTTCAGATGTCTAGAGGTTTCCCAACTTGCCAGTAATGTGGCCTTAAGATTTAGCAGAACTTGAAAATCTGAATATAGTAGAAAGTGAATTCCATCTGTAATATTAACATTTACAAAATAAATGATCACATTGTTAACGTACCAATAAGCACTTTCTATATTCTAGGCTCTGAAAATATCTTGCTTACATAGTAAACCTGATAAAGTTTCAAAGATGAGCCAATTAACTTTTCAGCAAAAGCTTTACTTGACTGTATCTTGGCTTCCTTTTTGACAGTTTTAGCCTTAATGTCACAGTAATGTTTTCTTTTTCTGGGAATCAGATAATCTTCTATCGGGCGAACACTTTAATTTTTAATGGTCACTTGTATTTTGTGATATGCACGTGTTCAAATAATCTATAAGAACTAACCATTGCCACCCACATATAAGATTATACAGGAATGGAAGAATTTTGGCTGACTTACTGTATATAATTGTTCAGCCGAAGCAGATGGTAGACTCCACTACATACAATGATTTAGGGGTTTGAAGCAGTATCTTTAAATACAAATAATCTCAAAAATGCTAATATATAAAGTATATTACTTACAGTGTTAACTAACCAAAATAGTTAAATTTGTTATCTTTCCTCACTTTATAAGGATGTACCCAGTGTATAGATTCTGTACAAAGCTGCAAAGATAACTTTTTTCCTTTTCAAAATTTATTTATTTCAGAGTGACGTCAGCATCATGGCGGAGTGAGCTTTCCCGTGAATTCTTCCCCCACAAGATACAACAAAAGTAACAGCCACAGACCAACAACGGAATCCCAGACAGTGAAAAGCTAGAGCGGAGGGATCCACACTGCCAGACGTCTGAGAGCGGAACGTGCTGGGCCCCCGGAGGAAGTGGGGAGAGGTAAGGAGAACTCCGCTCCCTCCCCATCAGATCAGCGATCCGGTCCGCGCGGCTCCCAGAGAGGGGGGAGGGGCGGCCCTCGGCGGGAAACTGTAGCTCTTCGGGCTCTCTAAGCCAGTGGGAAACTCCCGCACAGAGGGCTCAGAGGAGCCACAGGGCTACCATCAACATCTGAGCAACCCAGAGAGCGGATAAAGAGGGGCAAACGAGAAGCCTCCCACGTCAGGGACCCAGAGGGCAAAAGAGAGAGCTCCCCCCTCCCCGCAACCCGGACTCTGCAGCTCGACCAGATCTAGCGGTCCGAGGCAGACCTGAATAAACTGGACTGGACCCGTGGATCGCAGTGGGGAAAAAAAACAAAACAAAACAAAACAAAACTGCGGATCGCAGCAGAAAAACTGGGGCAGAGCGCAGGGGGCTTAGACTACACAGCCCTTTACCACCAGACAGTGGCGGCAGGTGGAAATTGCAACCAGAGACTTCCAGGATGAGGAAAATCAAAACCAACACAGGAACCACAATGCAAAAATATATGAAATCACCAGACCAGAAACAAAATGACAAGCACCCAGAAATCAACCCCGACGACACAGAAATCCATAAACTAAATGACAGAGATTTCAAAATAGCTATCATAAAAACACTCAACGAAATATGAGACAACACAGACAAACAATTAAATGAGATTAGGAGTTTCTTCACAAAAGAGATTGAAATCATAAAGAAAAACCTATCAGTGCTGATGGAGATGAAGAACACAATGGAGGAGATAAAGGAGAACCTGGAATCTTTAAAGAACAGAGCTGACAATATGGAGGAAAGAATTAGTACTTTAGAGGATAGGAATACAGATATACTCCAGATGGAAGAAGAGAGAGAACTAAGACTAAAAAGAAATGAAGAAAGACTCCGAGAAATATCAGACTCTATTAGAAAATGTAACATAAGAATTATAGGTATTCCTGAGGGAGAGGAGAGGGAAAGAGGAACAGAGAGCCTATTCAAGGAAATAATAGCTGAAAATTTCCCAAATCTGGGGAAGGAGCAGGAAATACCAGTAAGCGAAGCCAACAGGACACCTATATATATTAACAGACAAAGGCCTTCACCACGACACCTAGTGGTAAGGCTAGCCAGGGTCAACGACAAAGAAACAATATTAAGGGCAGCTAGACAAAAACAAAAAATAACGTACAAAGGAACTCCCATCAGGCTCTCAGCGGATTTCTCAACAGAAACTTTTCAGGCTAGAAGAGACTGGAATGATATATTCAAAATACTAAAAGACAAAAACTTTCAGCCAAGAATACTCTATCCAGCAAAAATATCCTTCAAATATGATGGAGAAATAGTAACTCTCCCAGATAAACAAAAGCTAAGGGAGTTCATGGCCACGAGACCGCCACTACAAGAAATACTCAAGAAGGCCCTCAGGCCTGAAAACAAGAAGAGAAAGGGAACAGAAAGCTTGGAGTAAGGAGAAAAGTAGGTAGACAAAATCAGAGAAATAGTAGATCTTTACCGGAATAGGTTAGCAACCACTTAAATACTAAACTCAAAGATCAAAGGAAGAAATTCACCAAAAATAAATTTAACCTCATCACTGTAAACACACAGCCACAACACAAGATAGAATAAGGTATAACAAGAGCAACTTAGAAGGGGAAGAGGAAAGTGACTGAATTGACTTAGTATAAGGAAATAGGAGGCTATCAGATAATGGACTATCTCATACAGAAGATTTTTCGCCCAAACCTCAAGGTAACCACTAAACAAATAATCAAATTAAAACCACATATGATAAACAAAGAGAAAACTAGAAGAATCATAAGACAGAACAACCAAACTGAATTGGCAGTCCAAAACAAATGGGACAAGAAACAAAGGAAATGCAAAAGAACCAGAAAATAAGTGACAAAACAGCAACATTCAACCCTCATATTTCAATAATTACCCTAAATGTAAATGGATTGAACTCTCCAATCAAAAGATACAGAGTGGCAGGATGGATTAAAAAGCAAGACCCAACAATATGCTGCCTTCAGGAAACACATCTTAGCACTAAAGACAAGCACAGGCTCAGAGTGAAAGGATGGAAGACAATACTCCAAGCTAATGGCAAACAAAAGAAAGCAGGTGTTGCCATACTCATATCAGACAAAGTAGACTTCAAGATAAAACAGGTTAAGAAAGACAAAGAAGGGAAATATATAATGATAAAAGGGACACTCCATCAAGAAGACATATCACTTATAAATATATATGCACCCAACATAGGAGCACCAATGTACATAAAACAACTATTAACAAACCTAAAAGGAGAAATCAACAACAACACAATAATAGTAGGGGATCTTAACACCCCACTTACAGCAATGGATAGATCATCCAGACAAAAAGTTAATAAAGAAATATTAGACTTAAATGAAAAACTGGACGAGATGGACCTAGTAGACATATACAGAGCACTCCACCCAAAAACAGCTGACTACACATTCTTCTCAAGCACGCATGGAACATTCTCTAGGATAGACCATATGTTGGGAAACAAAGCAAGCCTCAATAAATTTAAGAAGATTGAAATCATAACAAGCATCTTTTCAGACCATAAGGCTATGAAACTGGAAATGAACCATGAAAAAAAAACTGGGAAAGTGACAAAAATGTGGAGATTAAACAACATGCTACTGAACAACCAATGGATCATTGATGAAATTAAAGGAGAAATCAAAAACTATCTGGAAACAAACGAAAATGATAACATGCCATATCAAACCATATGGGACGCAGCAAAAGCGGTCCTGAGAGGGAAACTCATAGCGATACAAGCCCACCTTAACAAACAAGAAAAAGCCCTAATAGGCAACCTTAAATTACACCTAACAGAACTAGAAAAAGAAGAACAAACAAAGCCCAAAGCCAGCAGAAGGAGAGAAATAATAAAAATCAGAGCAGAAATAAATGATATTGAGACCAAAAAAACAGTAGAAAGGATTAATGAAACAAAGAGTTGGTTCTTCGAGAAGATAAACAAAATAGACAAACCCTTAGCCAGGCTAACTAAGAAAAAAAGAGAAAAGGCTCAAGTAAATAAAATTAGAAATGAAAGAGGAGAAATTACAACGGATACCATGGAAATACAGAGGATTATAAGAGAATACTATGAGAAATTATATGCCAACAAATTGGACAATCTAGAAGAAATGGATAAATTCTTAGACTTATACAACCTCCCAAAATTGAACCAAGAAGAAATGGAGAATCTGAATAGACCAATCACAAGTAAAGAGATTGAAATAGTAATCAAAAACCTCCCAAAAAATAAAAGTCCAGGACCAGATGGCTTCTCCAGTGAATTTTACCAAACATTCAAAGAAGATTTAATACCCATCCTCCTCAAACTATTCCAAAAAATAGAGCAAGATGGAACACTTCCTGAATCATTCTATGAGGCCAACATCACCCTGATACCAAAACCAGACAAAGACAATACAAAGAAAGAAAATTACAGGCCAATATCGCTGATGAACATTGATGCAAAAATCCTCAACAAAATATTGGCAAACCGAATACAACAATATATTAAAAAGATCATACACCATGATCAAGTGGGATTTATACCAGAGACGCAGGGATGGTTCAACATCCGCAAATCAATCAACGTGATACATCACATCAACAAAACAAAGAATAAAAACCACATGATCATCTCAATAGACGCAGAGAAGGCATTTGACAAGATACAACATCCATTTATGATAAAAACTCTCAATAAAATGGGAATAGAAGGAAAGTACCTCAACATAATAAAGGCCATATATGACAAACCCACAGCTAACATCATACTCAACGGGGAAAGACTGAAAGCCATTCCTCTGAGAACAGGAACGAGGCAGGGCTGCCCACTCTCACCACTCCTGTTCAACATAGTACTGGAGGTTTTGGCCAGAGCAATTAGGCAAGAAAAAGGAATAAAAGGAATCCAAATAGGTAACGAAGAAGTGAAACTCTCACTATTTGCAGATGACATGATTGTATATATAGAAAACCCTAAAGAATCTGTTGGAAAACTGTTAGAAACAATCAACAACTACAGCAAAGTTGCAGGGTACAAAATCAATCTACAAAAATCAGTTGCATTTCTATATGCTAATAATGAACTAACAGAAAGAGAGCTCAAAAAGATAATACCATTTACAATTGCATCAAAAAGAATAAAATACCTAGGAATAAATCTTACCAAGGAGGTGAAGGACCTATACAATGAGAACTACAAGACATTATTGAGGGAAATCTACGATGACATAAAGAAATGGAAAGATATCCCATGCACGTGGATTGGAAGAATAAACATAGTTAAAATGTCTATATTACCTAAAGCAATCTACAGATTCAATGCAATCCCAATCAGAATCCCAATGACATTCTTCACAGAAATAGAAAAAAGAATACTAAAATTTATATGGGGCAACAAAAGACCCCGAATAGCTAAAGAAATCCTAAAGAAAAAGAACAAAGCAGGAGGCATCACAATTCCTGACTTCAAAACATACTACAAAGCAATAGTAATCAAAACAGCATGGTACTGGTACAAAAACAGACACACAGATCAATGGAACAGAATTGAAAGCCCAGAAATAAAACCACACATATACGGACAGCTAATTTTCGACAAAGGTGCTAAGGACATGCAATGGAGAAAGGAAAGTCTCTTCAATAAATGGTGTTGGGAAAACTGGACAGCCACATGCAAAATAATGAAAGTGGACCATGTGCTATCGCCATTCACAAAAATTAACTCAAAATGGATCAAAGACCTGAAGGTGAGACCTGAAACTATAAAACTCATAGAAGAAAATATAGGCAACACACTATTTGACATTGGGTTTAAAGGAATCTTTTCGGATGACATGCCTACCCAGACTAGGGAAACTAAAGAAAAAATAAACAAGTGGGACTTTATCAGACTAAAGAGCTTTTATAAGACAAATGAAACCAGAATCAAGATGAACAAACAACCAACCAGCTGGGAGAGAATATTTGCAAAACATACATCTGACAAGGGGTTGATCTCCATAATATATAAAGAACTCACACAATTGAACAACAAAAAAACAAACAACCCGATCAAAAAATGGGCAGAGGAAATGAACAGACACTTCTCCAAGGAAGATATACAGATGGCCAATAGGCACATGAAAAGATGCTCAACATCACTAATCATCAGGGAAATGCAAATCAAAACAACACTAAGATACCACCTCACGCCCGTTAGAATGGCTATAATCACCAAGACAAAAACAACAAATGTCGGAGAGGATGTGGAGAAACAGGAACCCTCATACACAGCTGGTGGGAATGCAAATTGGTGCAGCCTCTATGGAAAACGGTATGGAGATTCCTCAAAGAATTAAAAATAGAGATGCCCTATGATCCAGCCATCCCACTACTGGGAATCTATCCAACGCACCTGAAATCAACAATCCAAAGAGGCTTATGCACCCCTATGTTCATTGCAGCATTATTCACCATAGCCCAGAAGTGGAAGCAACCTAAGTGTCCCTCGACTGACGATTGGATTAAGAAAATGTGGTATATATATACAATGGAATACTACTCAGCCATAAAAAAAGACAAAATCGTCCCATTTGCAACAACATGGATGGGCCTGGAGCGTATTATGTTAAGTGAAATAAGCCAGAAAGAGAAAGACAAACACTGTATGATCTCACTCATATGTGGAATATAAACCAACACATGGACAGAGAAAACTGGACTGTGGTTACCCGGGAAGTGGGGGTGGGGGGTGGGCACAAGGGGTGAAGGGAGTCATATATGGGGTGATGGACAAACAAAAATGTACAACCCAAAATTTCACAATGTTAGAAACCATTAAAATATCAATAAAAAAATTTATTTATTTTAATTTTTAATAGTGAGAACCTTAGTGTTGGGTAAATTGCTGCACAATTACTGGAAATGCTGAGAGTCTTTTGAAAAAGTGTAGAAGTCTAAAGATAATGAAAAGTACATTTCTCCAATGTCAAGTCCTTTGAGCTTCTGTCTAGTTGTACTCTGAAGAGATGGAAGATTAAGTACCAGCACAGGACACAAAGGAACAGGCTGCCAACTTGAGGGCTTCCCATGGACCACAGAGTGCCTGGCAGACTCTTGGAGATTGAATCTGGGATTTGTTCATGGCTGGGACCTGAGAGGAGGATTTTGCTTAAATGATCAGAGAATAGACCACTTTTTTCTTGTTAATAAGTAATATTTACCATGTAAATTTCTTTATAAATCTCTGAATAAAATAAAATTATAACCCGTATAGAAATCAACTCTTAGTGACAAGCCCCACAGCCTTCTTTAGAGAGCTCAACAGAAAATGTCTGAGCTGACTGTGAATTGGTCTTCTCTAAAGGCAACCAGCCCTTCATTGATAGCCCTGGATAAAGAAGGCCAGACACAATTCTTTGAAGATGTTTAGCTGAATTCAGAACCAAAAATCCTACCCCCAGTTGGCTCCTCTGTGAGAATGGATGGCTGGCCTTATTTCACAGGCTGGGCAGTTGAGGTTTCAGATGAGCTTAATTGCTCTGTTACACAGAGATGGAAAAGGAAGAATGTGACATTGATTCAGTGCTCAGATTTTGCAGGTAAAGATAGGGTCATAGAGGGGAATAAAGATTTCAGCAAATTGGTTTTTTGTTCTCTACAGTGTAAGTAATTTAAGAAACAGATAGTCTCTCACTCCAACTCTCTTCCCCGTTATCTATCTGTAATATGGCTGTAAAAATTCTCTCTTTAAAGATTTCAGTCTTGGGCCAGCCCCGTGGCTTAGTGGTTAAGTGCGTGCGGTCTGCTACTGGCGGCCCGGGTTCGGATCCCGGGCGCACACGGATGCACCGCTTCTCCGGCCATACTGAGGCCGCATCCCACATACAGCAACTAGAAGGGTGTACAAATATAACATACAACTATCTATTGAGGCTTTGAGGAAAAAAAGGAGGAAGATTGACAATAGATCTTAGCTCAGAGCCAGTCTTCCTCAGCAAAAAGAGGAGGATTAGCACGGATGTTAGCTCAGGGCTGATCTTCCTGATACACACACACAAAAAAAATTTCAGTCTTTTTTCTTTGCAGTCTGTTTATTATCATCATTAAGAATGCTTTGATTTCACCATCTTCTTGGCACCAAAACAGTAGCCATTGAGATGTTATTATAGATTCAGTTTTGAAATTTTATCTCCTTATCTCTATTGGCTCTGCCATTTCTTAGTTTTAGTTCTTACTGCATCTTATGCTTGAAAATATTTGAAGCTTATAGTGTGTATCAGTTCCTTATTTTCTCAACTTTTTATTTATCTAAGTGCCCTCAAGTATCACTTTTTTTTAAAATAGTAGTGAAATACATAACAGAACAGTACACTGTAATAAATTGACCAATTATAAAATTAAGTTTAACCTGAAATCCCTCCCCACTTAACAGAGACCATCTTTCATAATTCACCATGCTTTTGTTTGGGCAGGGTGAGTTTATCAATGATTTTTGGATGTTTTAAACCACACGAGATGAATAAAATATGGTAAAATTGTTAATCTTGCAGAAGTTGTAGAATTTACTGATGGTTAGAGAAGTTGATGGCGGAGAACCTGAATCATATGAAAAGTAGTTGATTAATTAGCACCTGACGGAGTTTGTTAATTTGTTAAAGATGATGATAAGACATACATGTTGAAAAGATAACTTTGCATATCAGAGTATTGTCAGAGGCCACTGACAAAATTCATAATGTTCTCAAATACTACAAAAAATGACCATTTTTTCATAAAAGATGTCATACATGATGGCATCACATACTCATGTCAGAAAATTTGCAATGAAGAAAATTAACACTTGAGTCATTTTAATTCTAACAATTTGTTCATGCTTACTATTAGGTTACAAACAATTTTTAGAAATACAGTGATAAATGATGTACTTGCTTAATTTTTAATTTTTTTAGGAAAAGACTATCTCACATTTTAAAAAAAAATTTATTTGTATTTATTTTATGCTGAATTTATTCCTAGGCCCAAAGACTTTTTTTTAATTAACTAACACCAACTCTTTTCACACTCTTTCAAAAAGTTGAAGAAGAGAGAATACTTCTAAAGTCATCCTATGGGGTTAGTACTACTCTGATATCAAAGCCAAAGACACTAAGAGAAAGGAAGACTACAGGTCAATACCTTTCATGAATAATGATACAGAAATCCTCAATAAAATAGTAACAAAGCAAATTCAACAGCATATTAAAAGGATTATATATCATTTTTAAGTGGGATTTATTCCTGGAATACAAGGATGTTTCAATATATGAAAATGAATCAATGTAATTAACCACATTAACAGAATGAAGGAAAAAAAGTGATCATCTCAATGGATGCAGAAAAGGCGTTTGACAAAACTAAACATGCTTTCATGTTAAAAACACTAAACAACCCTCAGAGTAAAAGAAAGTTACTTCAACATAATAAAAGCCATATACAGAAATCCACAGAGAACATCATATTCAAGGGTGAAAGAGTGAAATCTTTTTATCTAAGACCAGGAGAAAGGCAAGAAGGCCCACTTTCACCACTTCTATTCAACACGGTATTAGAAGTTCTAGCCAAAGCAATTAGATAAGAAAAAGAAAGAAATAGCATTCAAATTGGAAAGGAAGAAGTAATATTATATTTCTTTACACATAATATCTTATATGTTGAAACCTCTAAAAATTCCACAAAAAAATTTTAGAACTAATAAATTATGCAGAGTAGTGGGACAAAAAATTAACCTGCAAAAATTAGTTGTTCTTCTATACATTAATAACAAGTTATCTGAAAAAGAAATTTTAAAACTTTACATTTTTATTTACAATAGCATCAAAAAGAGTAAAATACTTAAGACTCAACTTACTCATGGAGGTAAAAATTCCAATGAATTTTTTGCAAATATAGAAAAATCTATCCTAAAATTCATATGGACTCTCAAGGGACCCTGAATAGCCATAACAATCTAGAAAAAGAAGAACAAAGTTAGATAACACACACCTCCTGATTTCAAGACTTACTACAAAGTAATCAAAACAGTGAGGTACTGGCATAAATACACACAATATACTAATGAAACATTATAGAGAGCCCTAAAATAAACCTTTTCATATATGGTCAAATGATTTTTGACAAGGGTGCAAAGATCATTCATTGGAAAAAGGATAAGTTTTTCAACAAATGGTGCTGGAAAACTGGATATGCACATGCAATAGAATGATGTTGGACCCTTACCTTACACCATATTCAAAAATTAACTCAAAATGGATCCAAGATATAAATGTTAGAGTTGAAGCTATAAAATACTTAGAAGAAAACACAGGGTAAAAGCTGCATGTCATTGGGTCCAAATGCCATTGTCAACAATGATTTCTTTACTATGACACCAAAGACATAAGCAACAAAAAAAAATAACAAATTGAACTTCATCAAAATGAAACATTTTCTGTATCACAAGATACTAGCAACAGAGTAAAAAGGCAATGCACAGAATGGTTGAAAATATTTGCAAATCACATATCTGATAAGGGACTAATATCTAGCATATATAAAGAACTCCTACAACTCAACAATAAAAAAAACAATTTAAAAATGCACAAAGGACTTGAATAGACATTTCTCCAAACAAGATATAAAATGGCCAGTAAACACACGAAAAGATGTTCAACATCACTGAGTATCAGGAAAATGCAAAATAAAACCACAATGAGATACATGTTCACACCCATTAGCATAGTTACTATCACAAAATCAGAAAATAACAAGTGTTGGCAAGGATGTTGAGAAATTAGACTGCTTGTGCAATGAAGGTAAGAACATAAAACTGAAAAACAATATGGCAGTTCCTTCAAAAATTAAAAATAAAATTCACCATATGATCTAGCAATTCCACTTAGGGGTTCTGAAATAATAGAAAATATATTTATCAGTCTCTGCCTCCAGTTCCTGGCACAGAGCTCCTAAAACATTGTAATTTCCTAAATGATAAGAACACTAGGAGCAACTCTTATTCTAATATTTGTCTTTGACACCATCCCTGACACAGAGACCCTAAAACCCTTGTAATTTCCTTTTTTTTTAGAAAGATCAGCCCTGAGCTAACATCCGTGATAATCCTCCTCTTTTTGCTGAGGAAGACCGGCTCTGAGCTAACATCTATTGCCAATCCTCCTCCTTTTTTCTCCCCAAAGCCACAGTAGATAGTTGTATGTCATACTTGCATATCCTTCTAGTTGCTGTATGTCTGATGTGGCTTAGCATGGCCGGAGAAGCGGTGCGTCGATGCGCGCCCGGCATCCAAACCTGGGCTGCCAGTAGCGGAGCGTGTGCACTTAACTGCTGAGCCATGGGGCCGACCTCCTTGTAATTTCCTAATTGATAAGAACATTAGGAGAAGATTTTGTTCTATTGAGGCAAATCTGGGTGGGCTTCTGGATGGCTCCTGGATGGGGCTGGTCATCAGGAAAACCAAGCCCTGATTAGAAGCTTCGAATTTTTAGCCCAATCCCTTATCTTGCAGAGAGGGGAGGGGGGCTGGAAACTGAGTTAATAATTAATCATGCCTACGTGACAGAGCCTCCATTAAAATCCCAATAGAAGGAGGTTCAGAGAGCTTCCAGGTTGGCAATGACAAGGAGTGCTTGGAGAGTGGTGTACTTGGATATGGCATGAAAGCTCTGTGCCCCTTCTCACATACCTTTCCCTATGCACCACTTCTATCAGGCTGTTCTTGAGTCATATCCTTTTATAATAAACTGGTGATCTAGTAAATGTTTCTCTGAGTTGTGTGAGCCACTCTAGCAAATTAATCAAACCCAATGAGGAGGTTGTGGGAACCTCTGGTTTATAGCCAGTCAGTCAGAAGTACAGGTAACAGCCTGGGCTTGTAACTGGCATCTGAAGTTGTGGTGAGGTTGGGTGAGTGTGCAGACTTATAGGACTAAGCCATCAACCTGTGGAATCTGATGTATCTCTGAGTTGACAACATCAAATTGAGTTGAATTATCTGATGACTAGCTGGCATTCCAAGAATTGCTTGTTGGAGGTGTGGGGAACCCTCCCACGTGTGAAAAAATGAATCTCAGAACACCATTTATGAACATACAACCGAAATGATTGAATGCAGAGATATAAAGACATAAATGTACACCCGTGTTCTTAACAGCATTATTCAAAATAGCCAGAAGCTGGAAGCAAACCAGGTGTGCATCAACAGATGAAATGACAAAGAAATGTGGTGTATACACACAATGGAATACCATTCACCCTTAAAAAGGAAGAAATTCTGACACATGCTATGACTAGGATGAACCTTGAGGACTTTATGCTAAGTGAAATAAAGCCATCCACAAAAGGAAAAATACTGTATGATTCCACTCATATAAGGTACTTAGAGTACTCAAATTCATAGGAATAAAAAGGAGAATGTTGTTTCCCAAGGACAAGAGGGAGGGATAACATGGAGTTGTTTCTTAATGAGCACAGAGTTTCAGTGAAAGGTGAAAATAGTTCTGTGGATGGTTGGAGGTTATGGCTACACAATAATGTGAATGTACTGCATGTCACTGAACTGTACAATTAAAAATGGTTAAAATGGTCAATTTTAGGTTATGCATATTGTATGACCATTTAAAAAAATTAATTATTTTCAACAAATGAACAAACACTAGCTACATGCAATAGCATAGATGAATATCACAACCAAAATGCTGCATAAAAGAAATTATATTCAAAAGGCTATAGATTTTTTAATTCCATTTATATAAAATCTAAAAAAGAAACAAAACCGAGGTCTGGCTTCCAGTAATCGTGGAGTGGTTTCTTGAACTAACACTCTCACAGATAACAATGATAAAATCTGCATAAAATATTATACGTATTTATATAGAATCATGTATTTATATGTAATACACATATAATAAATGTGTATATGTGTGTATGTATAAATCTCTTCCGAAAGCAAGCAGAACTGAGAGGGAGTCTTCCCTTAAGTGATGGGAATTGCACCAGGAGATATTTGCAAGCTTGAGTCTTTTGCCTCAAAGCATTCCAAAATCTGTACATGACCCAGACAGGGGAAAAACTACAGTCTTACTTGTAATGTTAGCGGATGTATTTTGGTGCTGACAGAGTAGTTGGAAAGTTAAGGGAGAAATTCTGGAAGGGAGGGAGACACACAGAGGAAAATCTCAAAATATGTATGTAAGTCTCCCCCACACACACACCAAATTGGCAGATCTTTGAACAATACACATGCAGGGTAGACCCCAGAGGGCTTAGTTTAAAAACAGCAATTGGTAGATGAAAGAACTGAATGAGGATTTCAGCTATGCTCACTGTAAAGGAGAGAAGATTGGAGTTTCAGTCCAGCCAAGTTAACTCCCTGCTAGAAAAATAACAACAGTCTTCAAAGGAATACAATAGAATCCAGAGTCTCTATAACTATCATTCATGGTTTCCAGTACACAGTTTAATTTTTTTTAATTTATTTTTCCCCCAAAGCCCCAGTAGATAGTTGTGTGTTATAGCTGCACGTCCTTCTAGTTGCTGTATGTGGGGCGTGGCCTCAGCATGACCAGAGAAGCAGTGCGTCAGTGCGAGCCTGGGATCCGAACCCAGGCCGCCAGTAGCAGAGCATGCACACTTAACCGCTAAGCCATGGGTCCGGCCCTCCAGTACACAGTTTAAAAAATCATGAGATTTGAAGAGATGGGAAAATATAATCCATATATGACCAAAAGCAGGGAGTAGAAACTCTCCCCAAGGTGTTGCAATTAGCTGACAAGGATAAGACAGCAGCTATTATAAAGATGATCAAGGTGGTATGAAAAATATTCTCATAATGAATGAACATATCTGGAAACTCAGCAGAGAAATGGAAATTACAAAAAAGAACCAAATAGGAAGATTAAATTAAAAAAATACTTTTGAGTTTACATGTACATTAGAAACAGTAGAAGAGGGCCGGCCCTGAGGCTTAGAGGTTAAGTGTGCATGCTCCACTGCTGGCGGCCCTGGGTTCGGATCCCGGGTGCGTACCGATGCACTGCTTCACTGGCCATGCTGAGGCTGCGTCCCACATACAGCAACTAGAAGGATGTGCAGCTATGACATAGAACTATCTACTGGGGCTTTGGGGCGAAAAATAAATAAATAAATAAAACTAAAAATAAAAAAAAACAGTAGAAGAAACATGAAGATAGAGCAATAGAAATTATCCAGTCTGAACAAAAGAATGTAAAAATTTTGAAGAAAAATAAAGAAAGCCTTACCTGTGAGATGATTGAGTCCCCAGCAGAGAGGGGAGAGACAGAAAAATTAAATGAGGCAGAAAGGCAAATCAATATGTAATAGCATAAAACTTCCAAAATTTGGTGGAAAATCTAAAATTTTAGATCCAAGGAAGTCAGCAAACCCAGAAAATAAAATACAAAATAAAACCATACCTGGGCACATGATAGTTAAGCTGCTAAAATCCAAAGATAAAAACAAAATCTTGAAAGCAGTCAGGGAAATACATATATACAGGGGAAGACATTACATACAGGGAGAAATAATGTCAATGATGGATGATATATTATCAAAAACAAAAGAGACAAATCAACAACAAAATGACATCTTTCAAGTGCAGAGAGAAAACACAAAAGTCAACACAGGATTCTATATTTAGCAGATCTCACTTTCAAAAAGGAGGCAGAAACCACAATAATAATCCACACAACTATTAGGTGGCTGTAATAAAAAATAAAATTGCAAATATCAAGTCCTGGTGAGGACAAGGAGCAACTAGAACTGGGAATGCAACATGATAGTTGCATTCGGATAAAGGTTTAGCAGGTTCTTATAAAGTTAATCATACACTTATATGACTCAGATACCCCACTCCTAGGGATTTACTCAAGCAAATTGAAAACTAATGTTTAAACAAAATCTTTGGGTGAATCTTCATAACCATGTTATTCATAATTGCCACAAGCTGGAAATAAACTAAATGTCCTTCATCAGGTGAATGGAGAAAGAAATTGTGGTGAATTGGGACATTAGAATACTACTTGGCAATAAAAAGGATAAACTCTTGATTCACACAACAACATGGATGAATCTTGGCTGCATTTCTTTAAGTGAAGGAAGCTCGATTCAAAAGGCTGTACAGTATATGATTTCATTTGTATGACTTTCTAGAATAGTCAGCATTACAGAGATGAAAAATGATCAATGGTTGCCAAGGGGTGGAATGGGGGAAGGGGTTGACTACAAACGCACAGTATGAGAGAATTTTGGGGGGTGAAAAAAACAGCTCTGTATGCTACTGTGGAGGTGGAAACATGACCATAAAGTTGTCAAAACCCACAGAACTGTACACTACAAAGAGTGAATTTTACTCTGCAAATTTTAAAAATCAATCAGGATGCTGGGGAACTCAGATGAAATGCAGTGACAAATGAATCTCACTGTATTACAAGCATGTGACATAACCACACATAATGGGTGGGGATGAAAGGTCCTGACCTAAGTTACATTGGAAGACAGTGTTTTGATAGGATACTGTAAAACTAAAGTACTGTACAGAAACACTGTACTCTAGGTGGTAAGTTTGTTTTTCATAAGGGTATGGATTAGCAATTCTGAAACTAGTTGACACATTAGGAAATATATTGTAGCTAACTGGAGTTAAGTTTCTCACTGTTGGTGAAAGAAGTTAAAAATAAACAAAAGGAGAATGCTAGAATAAACTCTGTGGTGCTGGATAGGAGTTGGAAGTATCAGTATGAATCCATGTCACTTCTAATATATCTATCTAGATAGATGGATAGATTGATAGATCAATAGATAGATGTGTATACCTGAGTTTATATTCATACATACATTTCCAGGCTTTGCTGAAAGGGTCCAGAAGCAGTGACACCTTAGTATCAATGAGCACACTTAGCTCCCAGATTTTGGTGTCTAAATATCATTCTCCAATAAAAAGAACCAGGTTTTCTTGAAGAAATGGCTAATTCTAGGGCTGGAGATGGAAAACGCAATATGAGCCTGGACCATCTTGTAGTGCCAGAAAGTAAGAAAATGCTTTAAATAAAACACAGCAAATGATGAGATGTGTCAAAAGGAATCAATCTGAAAGACTTCTCAATGGCTCAAGCTGGAAAACTGTGAGCAACATAATAAATAATGGTAGCATTCAACTATTACACAGAGAATAAAATAAATATCCATGAGTCTATACTGACATAAAATAGATTAAATAAGAAGGGAAGAAAGAAAGAGGAATAAAAAAGAATAAGAGAAAGAAAGGAAGAAGGAAGGGAGAGGGAGGGAGGGAATCTTCCTCACAGAATTCCAAATAATAAATGTGGCTGGATAGCATGAAATAGAAAATTGCCACTAAAACACCACAGTAATAATTATTGTGGGTAAGGCTGACTGATGAATGCAAAAACTGTGGGTGAAACTCAAAAAAAAAATACATTTGCAGAGCCTCAAATAATCTGCCTCAAAATACATAACTTTTTTATGTTAATTACTTTAAAAGACTTATGACTATCGAAAGCAAAAATTATAACACTGTATTGTGGGATTTATAACATGGGAAGATGTAAAATTTATGACAACAATAGCACAAAGGACAGACAGAGGTAAATGGAACTGTTCTGTAGCAAGTCTTCCATATTTTACATTGATTAAACTGGTGAACTATTAAGTCTAGGTAGGCTGTGATATGTTAAAGATGCATATTGTAATCTGGACCAACCACTAAAAAATGCAAAGGTGTGTCACTTAAATGCTAATAAAGGAATTAAACAGCATACAAAAAGGGTCTGTACAAGAATGATCACAGGAGATGACCTGCACGTCCCCAGGAGGAAGATGAGCCCACTGCGGGGCATCCACAGAGCAGAACGCCCTCAGCCGTGCGAGGAGCAAACGCTGACACACACATGCTGGGAGAGACTCATCAACCTCGTGCCGAGGGAAGCAAGCTGGACAGAAAACAATACACGTGGGATGATTTCAGCCAAGATGAACCTATGCTGAAAAAACCAGAACAAGGGTTGCCTCGGGGGAAGGAAGAAATTGCCTAGGAAGGACAGGAAGAGGTTTTCTGGGGGTGATGGAAATATCCTATTCTTAAAGGGGTGAAAGTTATATGGGCATGTTTATTTGCCAAAAATGTAAGGTTGAGATTTGTGCCTTTCAGTGTGCGTACTTCTTACCCCCCCACACACACACAAAAGACTAAAAGAATAATAAAGTGAGGTGTGAATGGGATGGAGTGTGGAAGAAAGAAAAATGGCAGATGATTAGTAATTGTTGAAGCTGGGTGACGAGCCTACTATGCTGTTTTGTTTATTTTGTATATTGTTTAAATTGTTCTGCAATAAAACACTTGTATAAGAAGACAAACTCGATATATAGTGTTTGCTGGTAAGATGTCAGTTATATTTGGGGAGGAAGGAGGGAGAAAGGGATTGTCGGGGCCTGAGTGAAGCTAGTGTTAGTTCTTGGTCACACAAGTGTGTTCACTTTGTAATAATTCTTTGAGGTTTACATGGATGACTTCTGCGTATATTTCTATACGCATGTTATACATCAATAAACATTTTAAATCCGGCATATTTGCAAAAAGATCCTAACTCAATATCTCAGAATAACAGCAGTGTTTTGTTTTCAAGTGGAACACGTTCACTCATGATATCATCAGAGGGATTTTAATACTCCCAAGTATCTAGTAATGCCCTCACCCTTGAGTGGCCCCCCTGGGTCGTTCCATTTTTGCCTCAATTTGGCAAGTGGCATGGCTTTGAGTTTTTATGATGGGTATGGGCCCTTAAGGTGGGTGGGTTCCAAGGGGAGGATCTCTGCAGCAACCCTGATCACGGGATCCAGAGGGAGGATCATGGCAGGCTGGATGGATGGAGGGGATGGTAGGACAGATGGCCTTGAAAAGGCAAATTCCAGGATCCCATGCACCCGGTATTTCCATTTTAGATATTGAATTTACATTTCAAATACTGGCCAGGGAGCTTCCACCAGGGCTGCAAGCATCCTCAGCAATAGCCAGGCTGGTGAGCCCCACCCCTACCTGAGTACTGGCCTCAAAGGATGCAGCCCAACCACACTGCACATACTCTGGGGGATGGGCAAGGCATGGAGAGATGGCATCGTATAGAGAAGGGGCAGGGTAGAAGGTGGGGTGTAGAAGCAAAGGGGCGTGGGCCAGGGGTGGAGGGACAGGTGGAAGTTGGGTCCCCTAGCTGTGTATGCTGGGTGCTTTTGTCTCAACCATTCCCGGCTGGGAGCTTGCAGGACAGCAGGACTACAACTCCCAAGATGCTCTGGGCACGGGGCGGTGCCTAGCCCTGGGGGGAGGAGCAGGGCGGTGAAGGCTTGCCTGAGGGCCAAATCACCTTTGACTCGGGACTCTCTGGTCCTGCACCCGCTCCAACTGGACTGAGTCCCGGAGGGATGTGACGGGACGAGAGGGACCAGGGAGTTAGGAGGGTGTGGCAGCTGCATGGGCAGCCACAGGCCTGCAGCGTGCAACGGCTTTTGTCCAAAATTGAAGCTGGACTCGCGCCTCTTCCCCACCGCCTCCCTCCGCTGCTTGATTCCTCCTCCCACCTGCGTGCCTGTGGGTCTTTCCACAGCCTCCAACCTAGTCCAGGGCCAGGTGCTTCTCGAAAGTGCTTATGGGAACTGGTTTAACATCCCAGAAACTTTCCAGTTTGCCTGCTACCCTCTGCCTTCTCCAGCCAAAGTGTCATCATTTCATCAGCTTTTGGGAGACATTCACCCTTGTGGCCCCTCTTGCAAGCATAACTTAAGAGTTTGCAGGGTGGTAACATTAGCTGTTGCTTGCTTTTTTCGCAGATGTGGAAGTTGAGGCATCTGTGAGGTTAATCACTGGTTTCCCCAGGATCCACTAAGAGCAGAGGAGAACAAATCAATTCCCAGGCAAGTATCTAGTAGGACGTTTTCACCAACCCATTCCAGTGCAGAGGCCTCTGAAACAACATCCTTAAGATGAGAATAGCTTAAGTATTTTGTCCTTTAGATTGATCACCTAATCTCAGCTCAGGCCTGAGAGGCCAGTCTTTCAGGGACATGGGTGGTGATTCTTATCCCTCAGGAAGAGACCGGTGGTCCAGCTTTGGGAGAGGCATGTTCATGGTAGACAGCACCTGGGCAGCATTTGAAACCCATTGCTTTAACATCTCTGCTTTGGATTCAGGCAAGGTTCCCAGATAAACACGCCTTGGGATAGTCAGATGTGCCATATTCTTTAAAAATTGATTACATCAGTGAAAAGAACAGAACATAAAATATCCTGCTCATTTGCAAAAGATAAAATGCAAACAAGACTTTCTTGTTAATTTTTTTCTGCTCATTCTCTTGGCTGTACTGTACGCTTGAATGCAGAAACAAAAAACTTGAATTGCCATATTCTCTTTTCCTGAGATTGGTAAATTAACTTAAAAGTCTTATTGAAACCTGTGGAGGAATGATTAGCATTTTTTCTGATTTATGTCATCCTTAAAAGTCTGGGCGTTGATCTAAACGAAAAAAGTCCTTGTTTATATTACACAGCCCAATAGGTTACATTTCCGATTCCCGAATGTGGAATATTATCAAAACAACTGGAAAACCTGATCTTGGAAACTAGACCCTGTCACCTTGTCAAGAATTTGCCTCTTTATGAATTAATGACACATGAATTCTTTAACATTTTTGTAAAGAAAGGATGAGAAACTCTGCAGTGTCTCTGAATGTGGCAAGACGGGGAATTCTCGTTAGACCACATCCTCGGGTTCTTCTCTCGTGTTCAACAGGCCCAGGTGATAGTCCGTGTGGTCAGGTGCAGCGCAGCTCCACAGCCCCCAGTGTTCCATCCTACTCTGGCCTGTGACCTCTTCAGGGGGTTCTGATGACAGTCGTCCACAAGTGTTGGAAGGAGACATTGTAACGTGAGGATATTCTTCATCTTGAAACAAGGATTAATTGAGAGGAAAGTCTCTGCGTCTGTGTGCTCCGATGCACTGCTGTTGGGGTATGGCTTCAGTGACCACTGTACTCCCAGCAGTCCCCACAATGGCTGCCTCAGATATTTGATCTCCTGGTGCAACCACAGAAGCTGTTGACAGAGCTGGGCTCTCGTCGTGTTGAAGCGTCTTCCATCAGATTTTGTGACTCTGACCCTCCTCTGCTCACCCTCTTCCCATTCCTAACTGCTGCATTGATTGCTTTGTAGTTGTTTCCTAGGAGCCACTGTGTGTAACTGGATTTCACAGTGTCTTTAGGGACCCACCCTCACTACACGAGTCACTGTACAACAGCCACTTATCCTGGTGTAGCCCATGTTCGTCCTCTAAATTGGAGCTGTGAAGAACCTTGCTTACTCGGAGCTCCTCTCATTCTCATGCTGTTGGGGCTGCTTACGAATCTGGTCATCTCGTCTTTGGTCTCATCACATTATTCTTTTCATCGATTATTCTGAAGTCGGATATGACTTTGTTAATAATGTGACACTGGCTGCCACAGGCACTTCTATGTATCTTCCCCAACAGCTCTGTGAAGTAAGCCTGTGATCCTCATTTTACAGGGGGGACACTGAGGCTCAGAGAGGTCGAGTAGTTTCCTTCACACAGTTTCTTGGTGCATTTTGAGTCTCCACCTGGAACTACGCCTCTCAGGTGTGTGCACTTAGCTGGTATTCCACTTTGTCCCTCTCTGCCAGCCGCCCCAAAGGCACAAGTCCCATCCTGAGTCCATTGTCTGATTGTTGGCAGTCACCCTGCACAAACAGACCCTGGGTGGGGAGTGGATTAGCAGGGCGTGGTCATCCAGCCTACCCTGGGCAGATTCTATGTTTATTGCAAGAGCTGGAGTAGTGGAAGATACTGACCATCACTCACCTGCAAGGTTTCTTATGTAGAAATACTCCACTGACTTTTTGCAGGCGTTTTGTCTTTTTGTCTTCATTGCTCCTCTGGGCTTTCTCCTACAGTCCGTGCTGTGCAGTAACATACAGTACAGAGACTGGTGAACATAATACTGTTGCCGTGCACCAAACGGTCACATCATTCATTTTTCCAATTATGAAAGAATTACATACTTTGTAAAAAAAAGTCAAATTATACAGATCTACGTAGAGTAAAGTGAAACCTTCCCCTTCCATCCCCTTCCCTGCAAACTCACTCCCCTACTCAGAAGGAACTATTGTTAAGAGGTTGCAGCTTATTCTTCTGGACATTTCCAATGAATTTATAAATACACATAAAGATTTTTTAACATAAATTACATAACTACATCGTTTTGCAACTTGCTGTTTCCCAAACCATATATCATAGACGTCTCTCCTTATCAGTGTACGTCACTCTAACTTAGCTGTTTAGAAGTTTTAGAGCTACTCCAAAGAACAGGAATACCACGATCTGTTTATTTCTTCTTTGATAGAGATGGGGTTATTTCCAGTTTCACTGTTATACATAATGCTGCAGTAAGATCCTTGTATGGAATTTATTACACTGCTATTCAACTGCTCAATTTGCTTTGTTCCCTTTTAGTCAGAGACTACGATATATTTTTAACAATTTTATGGGTATTATTTTATAGGGAAATTAATTTTATCTCTGAATAAAGACATTTATGGGGAAACTGGACTCCAAGGTCATCCATCTCAGTATTCTGGAGAAAAATCATGAAACTTAGAAGGTATTATGCTTGCTGCATCACATTCTAACAAGTCACGTTAACAATTTAACGTTGAATGATTGGGCTGGCCCGGTGGCGCAAGCGGTTAAGTGCGCGTGCTCCCCTGCGGCGGCCCAGGGTTCGCGGTGGCCCGAGGTTCACTGGTTCGGATCCCGGGCACTCGCCAATGCACTGCTTGTCAAGCCATGCTGTGGCGGCATCCCATATAAAATGGAGGAAGATGGGCATGGATGTCAGCCCACGTCCAATCTTCCTCAGCAAAAAGAGGAGGATTGGCAGATGTTAGCTCAGGGCCAATCTCCTCACTAAACAAAAATAAAAAAACAAAATAAATAAAGATGAATGTTTGTATAGCCTCTACAGTCTTTATTCAGAAGAAGGATGACTTTCTCTTGTCTTGAAAACTTCTGACTCCAGGGGATCTCAGTTGGGCTTCAGAGAGGATAAGATGTTTGTGTTGTATCTGTTTCTCTTCAGCTGTAGGCTGCATCTTCTAAAGATCATAGAATTGAACATGGTCCAATCGATATATACGATTTTGGTCAAAAATTCAAACTAATGAACCCAAGATAGGAATCTATAACTTTGGTTCTTAATGAAGAATTTCCTTTGATATCCTCAAGTCTCTGTGATTACTAATAAAAACTCACCTATGGATGAAGAGATGTGGTTCTGCTGGCAATGTCTGTCTTGAACATCCATAGTTAAGCCTGCCACATCTGTAGGTAGATTAGACTTGACCTTTCTACGACCTCTGCCCTTGTTCTTTGACCTGGGAAAAACAAGAATTTCAAAAAACTGTTGTTACTAGCACTGAATGCTAGAAATGCCCATTAAAGAGTGAGTTTGATTTGGTAAACCAAAGGGAGTATAAGCAGAACAAAGTCTTTAATATCTATGAAATTTCAAAAAGTTCTACTTTTTTAAATGTAACTCTATTTTTGCAACAATGCAAAATGTATATATATGAATGAAATATCCCTCTGTCCATTTCTTAAGTTATTTCCATTGATTTGATGGATTTATCCTCTAATCAGGGTTCCAAGTGTGAAAGAACATCTTGGTCTTTCAAAGAAAAGAAGCCATTGATATTTGATTTTCTTTTAGCTCGGCATCCTACAGGTTTGAGGAATAAATTATCATGTAATGATACAATGATTTTGAAATCTAATTGTTAATTAGAGGGGTGTAAGGGATGATTGAATGGTGGTTCATCCCCATGGTCAGGGGTATTGTACACATGGCTATGTAAACACGATTCAGGAAGCTGCTTCAGCCCCGTGACATCCCTGAGAACCATAGTGCAGGAGGATCTAGGGGCACAGCCCTTTGCCTCGATCTCCTGGGTTACATGTAGATCCAGAGGTCTTGACAGTGGCTTCAGAGCAGCTAACTTTTGTCTATTTCTCCCCTTCCTTCTCTCCAGCTTATCTCAAACAGTCCTGACTATCGTCTTTTAAATAAGACCAATTATAGTTATTTACATGAGCTTCTTGTTCATTATTGCAGAGTAATAATCAGCGATACCATTAAATATCATTTAATCTACCTAATTAAATTTGTTGTACCTTTTAATTGATTAGAACACTAAAGTTAGTTCAGAGTTTGATATACACCAAGTGTGTTAATCTGCTTACAACTGCCATGTGCCTCACTCCTCTTAGAAGTGTATCTTTGGCCCATCACAAGATTTTAATGACTCAAATCATCATAAATTAAGATAATGCACTGTCTTTTCGATGACCGGGAGGCACATGGGTCCATTTTGGAAATATGCCCACCTGTCTTTGCTTCCCATGGGATGTTTCTGGTCACTAGGTCTCCAGGTGGCTTGCACAAGCCGTAGGTCTGTTATAGCTTGGTGTCTCTCCTTCTACTTGGGGTAGAAATAAAAGAGGTCAGAGAGAATTATTAAAGTTTTGGTTGCATGAAGTCTTCTATGAAGACCATCCATGCATATTGTTCTGGATAGCTCTCTGTTCCTAAGACTACTAGTTATTTTAAGAGCTTGTCAGGAACTGTGAAACGTCTGATGTTTTACCTTACCTGCAAACCAATAATTTAGCCTACAATGGTCTTAAAGATGCTGGCAAAAGTCACGAGTCCCATGCATCAGAGACAAAGGACTTAATGACACAACAATAGCAGTGACCAGAGTATCAGCATTTGCACCGGTTCACTAAATCTCACTTCCTACAGGGTGATACACAATGGGCCAGGTATCACGCAGAGGGTTGCAAGATCTCAGAGCCTAAGGAATTCAAATCTTTGATAACAGGCAGGATGTCTGCTAACGTTTCCCCTGGGAGGGTGTTATTTTTATTATACTGGGCAGTAATCAAGCCTGCCCTTTGCTCCAGAGGAGGCCACTATTTCTATCTTCCAAGGCTGACAGCTCTACACACATCCTTGAAAAGACAGCCTGGTTTTACTGGCTTTCAAAGATAAGCTTGAATGAGATTTGATCATCATTCAGTTCTTCTGTTTCCTTTATTGAGATTGTGCAAATATGCTCTTTTCTCTGTAAAGTTCACTAACTTTATTCATACATAAGAAATACAACTTTTCGTTGTATTTATTAAGTTGAAATTTTCTTATTAGAGAAAATGATGAAACTATTATGGGTTGGATGTGAAAGTATGTTTTTCCCAGAAAAATGTGAAAGTAGATTGGTGCTCACAGAACTTTGCCACAAGGAGCTGGTAGCAACTTAAATGATTTTAATTTGAATACTGTTTTATACAACTTTCTTCCATCTTACATCATCCTCTCTGCTTCCTGTAATTCCCATATGGGAATGGGACAGTTTCAGGGATTCACTGAACTCATATACAGTATTCAAATGGTTTTGTCTGTTGTGTTTTTTTAATTGAGATAAAGTTGACATACAACATTAAATTAGTTTCAGCGGTACGACATAATGATTCAATGTATATATGTTGAAATGATCACCACAATAAGTCCAATTAACATCCGTCCCCATATAGAGTTACAAATTTTTTCTCTTGTGATGAGGACATGGCATATTTCAAGGTGCAGAAGAATCAACGATGATGTCATACTTTTCTATATACAGCTTGATGAATTTGGACATAAGCATACACCCTTGAGACTGTCACCACCATCAAGGCCACAAACATATCCATCATCTCCCAAAGTTTTCTCTCACCTCCTTTATTACTTTTATTCTCTGGTAAGAACTCTTAATATCTGCTTTATTAGCAAATGTAAGGTATGCAATACAGTCTTTTTAGCTGTAGGCACTATGCCGTATCCTAGATTTCCAGAACTTATTTATCTTGATAACTGAAACTTTGTATCTTTGAACATCAGCTCCCCATTTCTCCAACTCCCCAGCCCCTGGCAACCACCATTCTAAACTCTGCTTGTGTGAGTTTAACTGTTTTAGCTTCCACAAATAAGGGAATATTTGCTTTTCTCTGTCTGCCTTATTTCACTTAGCACAATATCTTCTAGGTGCATTCATGTTGTCAAAAATATCAGCAATTCCTTCTTTTTTCAATGTTGACGAATATTCCATTTCTTTATCCATTCATCCATCAGTGACGTTTAGGTTACTTCCATATCTTGGCTATTGTGAATTTGCTGCAATGAACATTAGAGGGCAGATATCTCTTTGAGACCCTGATTTCAATTCCTGTGGGTGTCTACCAGAAGTGGGATTGCTGGATCATAGGGTACTTTTCATTTTTGGAGGAAATTCCATACTGTTTTCCATAATGGCTGTACTAGTTTACATACCCACGAGGTTTCTTTTTCTCCACATCCTCACCAACATTTGTCATCTTTAGTTTTTTTGATAATCGCCATCTTAACAGGTGTGAAATGATAGCTCATTGTGGTTTTGATTTGCATTCCCTGATTTGTGATGCTGAACACCTTTTCATACACCTGCTGGCCACCTGTATGTCTTCACTGGAAAAATTAGACTCTGGTCCCTTGTCCATTTTTTAAATTGATTTGTCCTTTTGTTTTTGAGCCAAACAAAAAAAGAGAACAAAATTTCCAGATATTATGGGTGCTTCCCAGTTAATGCAGATGGCTTTGTATTTACAGTGGTACCAAAAGATCGTGTTTCGTGCTTTTTCTTCAGCTTGTCATAAGACCAGCAGTAGCTGCGGCATGGCAGATAATCGGGATCTTCTGGGTTTGGAGGTTTACAAAATAAATGAGTGGTAAGGAATTTTTTATTTTTCCAAGGAAATTATTGTGATCATAATCCATGGAATCCACTATTGATAGGTGCAGGAAGAAATTAAGTTGAGGATCGTTGATCTGGCATTACTACTGATCTTGAGGGACAGGTATCTACTATATGAATGTTTGAATAAAAATATTAGAGATCAGGAATTTGTGGTGGATGAATATGTTTTGTGAATTATTTACTTTTGAACATAACCATTTGGATTATGTGAACATCTGGGATACGGGAGTAAGTTGCTAAGAGGGGGTGGTTGATAACGTCACTATTGATCTAATCTCTATGAACACCAATGGTCAATGGATTAAGCAAATGAGTAGACAGAAAACACAGAAATGGTAAGATTTGGGATTTAGTAAAGGACTGGGGACTGACTGTCCTGAGAGAGAGTGTCAGGACTTGTGCAGTTGAGAGTGACAAGGAAAAGAAGAGAATAGAAACACACTCAAACAAGGAGGGCGTGTTAACAGGATGGAGGGGGAAATGATCTGGAGGAGCCTTGAGTTTTGACCTTGAGCTTTCTGTTCTTGATGCAAATCTGCCTGATAACATCCCAAGACACAGGTCAGATCTATCCCCAGAGGATAGAGGGAGGGTGGAAGTACAAAAGAGCTAGGATAATTGTCCTAAAAAGGCAGGCCTCCTTTATCATTTGACCCAGTTTCATGATTTGTTTTTATAGGGTAAGAGGAAAAGAAGGATGATAAGTCACGTCTTCACAGAAGAAGCAGTGTAAGTGTGGGAACCAGTCCAAACCAAAGCCTGGTTTAAGCATTTCCATTCTTTTGAGGATGTCCAGTGACATATTCAAGAGGCCAGTTACTAGAATCCCATCCCATTCTTGAAATGAATGGTCTCTGAGAGGACAACTTGGACCAGCCCCACCAGATCTTCTGGCCCGAGAGACCGCAAGGACTCCAGGCCTGCAGCAGCGCAGGACAACTCGTAAGTACTTTCAATCTTGCCAAAACGTTGCAAAAACTTGCACCTAGTCACATAGGTGAATCCCTGCCAGGTGTGCTCGCAGGTGGTCTGCATTCCAGGTCCCATGCCCACTCCTGCTGGTCTTCAGTTTTGGCAGAGTTGATTCCAGGAACTGATTTGTGCATTCCACAGCTCCACTGTGGAGGTATCAGGAAGGAGTAAAATTCAGTGAAGAGCACAGGAGCGAGATTGATGATAGCACTGATGGAGGACAGACTTGCTAGCAAGGCAGAGAAAGTGAGGGTCTAAGAAAGCCGTCCTGACAGCAGATGAAATCGAGCAGGCACCTCAGTGAGGTCTCTTGGCAGCGTCCCTAATGTTTCCTTGCTTTGAGCTCTTGAAACTTTAGAATATATCGATACTTTTTTTTTATTAAACTCTGCTTCGAGACATAGAAAATATAAACAACAGTTTCTTTCTGAGGTGAGAGGTTGAGTTTCAGGTGAGGAGAGAAAGATCTTCCTTTTTCATGCTGTTCTCTCATTTTCCTTTACTATGTATATTATTTATTTGTACTTTAAATTCAGCAGCGAGTTATCAAAGTCACGGGGTGATTCAGTTTTTCCCCTCACAGTCACAGTAAAACCTACTAAAAGTGGATTATTCTTTTTGTATAATACTCCAATAGATTCCAAAATATTATTTCAAAAGCACTTTCATGTCTATGTTCTCAAATTAGATATTTACTTCTAGGTCTCCATTTTTCTGTTCTCTGTTGCATGCTAATTCAGAGTTGCATCTAAGGAAATACCAGATTTCCCTCAGTATTTTAGATCCATATGTGTTGGAAATTTGATTCATGGAGATGGACATGGCAGTTGGGGGATCGTGCTATTATCAAAAGAGATCTTTTCAGCATCAGTAATGTTGAAAGAACCCACTGCATGTTGGGATTTAATTGTCTATTTGAGGGATCAAGCTTTCACTGTTGGCACTTCTCTTTCTTTTTGGAGGGAATGTACAGCCTTCCCAGTCTTTCCATTACCAAATCACATTCCTGGGTGGCTGTGACGTGTCAGGAAGGGCTTGAGATGCCGGGAACCAGGATTCATCTTCAGCTTCTGGTTGTCCTGAGAAGGCTTCCCTGGCAGAGTGCAGCCTGTATGTCTGGGTGAAACTTGCAGCCATCAGAAAGGAGGGGACAATTCACAAGTGCGAAGCGATTCATCTGGTCCTTGTCTTACAGTGTGTTCCCAAGTGATGAGGTTCAAAATGACACTTGGTATCCCTTTGAAAGCTCCTAGTCATGGGGTGGATTCTCGGTGCGAGCTCAGAGAAGTGTCTGTTCACCACCAGGTAGGAAGCATATCAGTATTTTAATTGGTAAGGCTGTGTTAATGTACGTCCATGGACCATCAGTTCCGTGGCACTCCCTGCTGTAGCCCTCCACACCCCTGTCATGCTTCATCTTTCAAAGCTTCAAACAGTGTTCACACCCCAGCAGGTGGTGGTAATGTAACCACAGCACAGTACTGGGGACCAAAACACAACCACCCAGTGGCGACAGAGTTTAAGGGCTAGGGCCCAATTGCCCCATTTGGACGAGTTGGTAACACCAACACTTAGTGTGTAAACTGGAGGATTGTCCAAGACCATGGACCTCAGAATGACACGGGCTCCGAAGTCACCTTGGACAGCAAGGAACAGTGTGAGGTCACTCACTGGCCAGGATTATGGTCGCTTATACTGGCAAAGTAGAGGTAACCGGGGGTCCATCAAGACAAGCGAGAGAGGAGGCTTGGGGCCTTCTGGGGAATTTCTGCCCTAAAGGGAATTGCATAAAGAAGGCAAGGGTGCTGAAAATCCTAGGTCACAGGGAGCAGTCATGTTTATGGAACGAGGCCCAGCAATAGCCTTAAAAGCTGCATAACAAATCTTTCCGCCTGGATACAAAACAAGCAGGAAAAGGAATTCAGAGTCCTGGACAAGGATCCCAGCAGGATTCAAATCCAGGTCAGGGGTGAACAGGGAGCCCCTAGAGAGGCCTCAGGAGCTAGGTCCTGCCTGCCTTTAGTCCATTTGCAAATGAGCTTCCTTGGGCCTTGTTCTCTCCACGTGCACATTTTGATCTTTTTACATTATTTTCCCCACTTAGAGCTGATGCAATTCCAGAGATTGAACTAGAAAACTACAAGATCCTAAAATTTTGTCAAAAGAAATCTCAACAAGAGAAGCAGAAAACGTTCCCTGTTCCTCAAGAATGTAGAAAGGCAGCCCCTGCCTGTGGCACGACATGGTCCTGGATAGTGCGGTTTTAAAGACACCCACATTTCAGTGGTTGTTGCTCTGCCTGTGAAAGTACCTTCAACCTTAAAATCCCAAGAGAACGGGCGGGGGGCCATGTCTGCTCCTGGAGGAGCAGAATGATACTGAAATGAACTGGTCTTCGGAATTAGGGGGACTTGGGACTGTTCCCACTAGCCAGGGAAGGGCTGGCCCTTTTCCCTTCTCCCACATAAAATAAGCTGTTGACCCAGAAGAGTTCATGATTCAAGGAGAAATGTGAGATTCAGTGTCTCACTTACATGCCTACGGAAAGCCACAGAACCACACCACAACTCCCAGGCTCTAAAGGGAACAGGACTTTAATATAATATTCAAATATGGTATTTATAATTTACAACAAATAACTACTGTCCCTCCACAATGCGTGAATAGGTGCTTGGGTAGAGACATCAGGGAGCTGGGGTGGAGTGGTCCCCTCTTTCTTGGGTTTAAGGGGACCTCAGAGATCAGCTTACAATGCTCCCCTACCCGTCAGTTGGGAGGAGCTGACCCAGTGCATCCCAAGCATCCCAGCTGTGTCCCCGCTGCTGAGGATGGGGCTGTGATCGGCCACTGGTACGGGGGTTGGTGTTGGGGCCTGGGGACTGAGTAGAAGAGTCGGGTTATCCTGGGGGGCCTCCCTCAGAATCATGGCCCCCACCCTGTCCCCACTGCACTGAGTGCTCCAGACTCTGTGCTCAGTGCTGTCAGCCACCAGTACCCCATTTGTCCCTGCCATGCAAGAGATCATTTAGAATCACCTATTTCACAGAGGAGGAAACGGAGTCTCAGGATGCTGAAGAGAGTCACCCCAGTCACAGGACTGCTCAGCAGTGGAGCTGGGATCCCAGTGCCAGTTGTCCGACTCCCCAAGGGCACGTTTAGCTCAAAGTTTTACTGAACCGCTAGGAGTCAGTCACCACAGCCCAGACACTCACTCACCCCTGACCTTGATGATGGCGGGTTCTTCTTATCCTTAAGTATTCTGCTGGCCAACTAGGTCTGGGGGTCCAGCTGGCACGACAGGCTGTAGCTCCAGGACAGAGAGGCTTCTGTGAACCTACCAGAAACCACACCTCAGGTGTCCCCTCACTGCCTGCCCAGCAGCTGGAGTCTGGGTTTCCCAGAGGTCGCCATGCAATAAGGCTTTTGGCTGAGTGGGGGGCCACGGAGACAGGCTCTCTGGACTGGCCAACAGGGAGAGGTCACCCCTGCCCTCACCCAACTCCTGCCCGGCCTCACCTATCATTCTCGTTGAGCAGCTCCATGTCCTGGACCCAGGCCCCAAATATCTCCTTGGGCTCTAGGTTGTAATTCTTTATGGCCACCTGGAGCAGCAGGATCTCCCTCATGACTGGGTATTCCTGGGACCAGGGGGAAAGAGAGGCTGCAGATAGGGCCTGAGTGGGGGATGCTGCATGGACCTTGTGGGTGGTGAGGAGTTGGGCAGGGGAACAGTCCTGGGAACTGTCCTTCCCTCCAGTTTCATCCAGGCTCTACCTGTTTGTAGAATGGGAATAATCAGCCCCTACTCCAGGAAATTTTCCTTGATGCCATCCTCCCCTCAACCCACACGCCAATTGGATGGGTCTCCCACTTCTCTCTCATCAAACTCTTCCACTGAATGTAGGATACAGGGGGTGGAGTCAGGGACTGTTCTGCCCAGAGGGTCTCTGAATTACTCCTCCTTCCCCTCCCCTGCAGGGGGTGCTGCAGCTGTTCACTTCAGTCCTCTTCTCAGGTTGATCTCCTTCCCCTGGAAGGCAGACAGCAAGAGTCCATCAGACAGAGCCCCCTAGCCTGACTAGCCCCCTAGGCCCACTCCTTCTCAAGTTGCACTACTGCCAGGTCCCCAGAGGGGGCCGGGCATGCAGAGAAAACAGGACTTGGACCTAGGCCGGGCTCTGGGCTCCAGAGAAGGAGCACATGGTGGAGAGGCTGAGGGACCTGGCAGCACAACCCTCTCTGATGACAGACTTGGAGGCTAAGGCCTCAGGCAGAGGGGACTGCTCAGCCACTTATGTGCTGCCTGACTTGGAGGGGCCCGAATAGTCCCTCCCTCCACGGGCAGCATGGGAGGGAGAGGCTGAGTCCAGCTCAGATAAAACCTCACGCAGCTGTGCCGTCAGACAGCTCTGAGCTTCCCCATCCTGGGGAACCGGAATGGGTGTCTCAGGTGGAGCCTCTGTTCACTCATCCATAAGATGGGCCTGATGACCCAGCTACGAGGGGCGGCTGTAAGGCTCTCATGAGAGATGTGCCAAGTGCTGAGAGTCAGAGCTCAGTTCGGGGGCTCCCGCAGCCCATGCCTCAGGATCCTGGCTCTCCCTGCCTGGTCCTCAGGTGCACCCACCTCGAGATTATCACCTATCAGCAGGTACAGCATCAGCAGGTGACCAAGGAAAGTGCCAAGATAGGGGATGACACTCTGTGACATCAGAGTGTGGGTGGGATGAGCCCTTGCTCTCAAGTCGGCCCCCTGCAGACCCTCCCCTGAAAAGTCCTTACCCTCAGCCTCCTGGCCCACCCCAGGGTTCCCACGGGGAGCAGCCTAGGACCCTTAGCAGCCTCCCCTCAATTCCTCCTCCCTTCACACCTCAAGAACACCACACTCCTGCTCCTCACCTCCCAGGGCCGGCTTCTGGCAAATCACAGGGTATGCGGTCCCTGGCCCTCCGCACAACAACCCATCCTGCACCAGCTCTTCCAGGCCCTCCTCCTGGTCACTTCTACTGGGGGATTCAGGCACTGTGGCAGCAAGAGGAAGGGCCGTCCTCTCTTGATTTGAGGCCTCCAGCAGGGAAAGCAGAGCCCCTCCCCCACAGGCACACACACCTTCTGCTGCTGCTGCTTCTTCTGCACTCTCTGGGGGCTGATCTGCTGGGGGGCAAACGTGGAAGGCCCCTCGTGTCAGGGTCGAGGAGAGTGTAAGTAAGGCCATAGTCCTCTCACCACATATCTCTCCAGCACCACTGGCCTCTGACCCTGGACATCTGACTCCAGGCAACTGGTACAAATAGCACTCCATCCTCCAAGATATTGTGAGTCTAGAACAAGGCCAACTCCAACTTTCACTCTGGGTGTGAGCTTGGGGTTTGGGCCAGGCCTCCCCGAGCCTGTTTCCTCATCTGGAAGGTGAGAGAACTCCAGCTACCTCACAGGTTCTCCTGAGGACTCAGTGTCACATGACACTGTTCTCGCCCTCATCCTTCCAGGTGGAGCAGGCAGAAAGCTCCCACATTCCTTTCCTCCCTCTTACCTCATCACCACCCTGTGTGGCCTGCAACTGAGGCTCAACTTGGGGGGGGCTGGCCCCCAAGTTCACTCTCAGCTTTCAGGGTTCAGTTCGGACTGAGAGCCTGAGTTTCTTTCTGTCGGCCTGGGCAATCTCGTGCTTCTCTCCTCTATAGGCGTCCACATTGGGCAGCCCCGAAACACTGGTATTTGATTCCTCAGTTACAGGGATTAGACAGAGTGAGAGAGAGAGAGAGAGAGAGATGGAACATGAAAGAGGGAGTAAGAGGAAGTGAGAGACATTTTTAGTTAAAATTTAGACAAGACATCCCGTCACTTTGGCTGTTATTATGTTAAGAAGCCAGTTACTAACTACTTAGTGGTTCCACTGGGATGGGTATACCATGGGTGGGGCTTACTGGGTACCACTGTGGAGATCGCCCACCTCATAGGCCAAGACGAGGCACTTGGGTCGCATTCTCCAATAAACAGGAAACAATTGAATGGTTTTATGCCACAGGATGGCAGTATCTAAATTTCCATTAGTTTCAACCCCCTCATGATGCTGACCTGAAAATGAGGCCAAGTTGGAAGCGACTGTTCCATAACACATTGCTAGAACCCAAGCCTGTTTTGAGGGGTATTCTGTGTTGCCTGTCATTCCTTCTTGTTATTCTTCCATCTCTAAGTTTGTGTCTTAGGTACATGTGACACCAGCCCACAGGGGTAATAGATATTATGTCATATACACCGGGTGACATCCCTAGGAAGTAGATTCTAGCCTGATCCCCATGGTGCAGGTTTAGAGACTGGGGAGGACCTGAGAGGTAGAGGGACTTTCTCAGGATGAAGAACTGGTAAGAAAAAGGAGGTCTGCATTCATCTCTGTCTCCTCAAAGCTAGGACCCGACTTAGGTTTCCAGGGAGCTGTGGCTAGGGCTGTGTAGGCTCCTTGTGTACAGTTCAGGAGATGACATGGGGGAGGAGGGTTAGCAGCCAGGGCACAGGGGGCAGCTCTGGACATGTCTGATTGAGGGAAGGGGCCCAGGTAAAAGAATCTTGAAAAATGACCTCACTTCCTTGGTCATAGACCTCAACAGATCTTAGAACTCTGGTAACCAGGCACCCACAGCCCCCCATCTAGCTCACTTGACTGGAGACAGTCAACAGGAAAAAATATTTTGTGGTTGTATCCCAACTTTTGGAGGATCTAGGCTCAAAAATACCCAGAAAGAGAAACTTTTTGGTCGTTGCCGACGTTGGCTCAGCCCTCATCCCCGACGCCTCTGGGCGTCTGGCAGGAGGCAGTGAAGGGTAACACGGGGCAGCCCAGGAAAGGCTAGTGCAGGCCGGGACACAACTGTGATCCCACCTGATCAGCCCCACACCCCTTGTCCCTCATCTTGTGTATGTGTGTGTCTGTGTGTGTTTGTGTGGAGGGGAGAAGGCAGGGTATGAGGGGCAGGCCATTCCTGGGCAGGAGCTGGTTGTTAGTTGTCGGAAGCATGGTGGGTCTGTCATGTTCATAGCCCAGGTCATGTCTGGCAGCATGAGAAGGTGAGCTCCTCTACTCTTATGTTACTGAGCCATAGAGGTTTCATCTCTTTTCCTGCCTGACCACAGTTCTTTGCAGGGATGTCCCTCTGTGCCTGAACTGAGGAGCAGACTTTCTCTTGGGGGATGACCCCAGTGGCAGTCTGCAGGAAGCCCCTGATTCCTTCTGGCCCAGCTCCAGAGCAGTCTTTGCAGAACTCCAGTCAGAAGGTCATCGAGGAGCTGCCCACTTGTTTCAATTTCACCAACTCACTAGGCAAGGGGAAGGTGCATGAGGTCACAAACACCATCCAGTGCTGTTCTGAGATGAGAGGAGGAGCAGAGGGTCTCCACACTCAGGACCTTGAGATGACCAGGTTGGACCAGAACTAGGGCGTGACCAGACTGGGGCTGTCCCTTTTTCAAACTAAAGAGGATGTACACGCAGGTAACCTTGCCTGGTTCGGAGCTGAGCTGCCATGACCCTCTTACCCTTGCCCGGTGTGAGCTTCTGGAGGCCACTGAGGCAGAGGCAGAGGGTAAGGGGGACTGCAGGCTGGATATTCCTGGAAGGGAAGTGGGATCTTTCCTGTGTTTAGAAGGACACATAGAAAGTCAGCTATGTGGGTGAATCTTTCTCTTTATCCCACTGTAGCGCCAGCTGCAGAGCTCCAGCCAGTGGCAGAAGCAGAGCAGTGGGCAGTGGTGGAGGTAGAGCTGGGTACAGCTCCGTTCACATCACTACTACTAGCACTGAGCCCAGCGTCCCCTCCATCAGCAGTGTTGGAGCTGGAGCAAGGGCCGACATCAGCTTCAGCAGGAGTGAGAGCTGCTGAGCTGGAGTCACTTGGACCATCATTTCTAGTGGGAAGTCCATCTCCACCTGTGGCTGTTAAGGAGCGTGAGAAGAAGCCCAACCTCACGGCCTTCTCTCCTAAGCTGGTGGTGGAGCAGTTGACCGTGATGGATGTGGTGAACAGCTGGGCCCTCAGGGCGGGGTGGAGCAGGTCTTCCCACTGCCATCGTTGCCCCAGACCTGATCCAGACTCCCATGATCTGGGCCCAAATCCCAGCTCCACCATTTACCAACCATATGACCTGGGCAACTTCTGGAACCCCTAAGCCTTTGCTGTCCACCTGCAGACCGTAGAGGTGGACACTAACAGGACCTGCTCCACAGAGTGGCTGTGCCGGCTCGATGAGGTAGAAGAGATGGAAAGCTGGGCAAGTGCTGGCCCATCAGTGGTGGAGGGGAACTCACTGTGTGCAGCCAGGTCTACGGTGGCCCAGCCGGCTCCTCAGGAGGCTCAACAGCCTCAGGACTTCACACCTGATGTGTGCTTCACTACGAGGGAGACAGACAAGGCAAGTGGTTGTAGCTGCCACGGGGGAATGTGCATCAGAATGGGGAGTGGGACCAGAGGGCGGATCATGGTGGTGGAAGATGCTCCCTCGGCATGAGCTGAGTTGAGCCACCGTCTGGAGCTTGGGGTTAGCCAGGACGGGCTGGGTGCAAATGCCCCTCTCCCTTCCCTGCCGGGATTGGGTCCTGGGTCATCCTGTGCTGGGTACCCTCGGTGGACAGAGAAGAAAACCCAGGGACTCTCACAAGGCTCAGGCCACATCCTGAGCTTCCTGAGCTCCCTGAGCTCCAGCTCTAAACTGTGACAACTGTGTGGGTCTTTAGTGGCTGTGGACACAGAGGTGGCCTGTGGCAGGGCTGGATGACACTCCCCCTGTTCCCCAGGAGCTCTGCTGGAAGGTGGTGCCCTCTCAGTGCCTGGGATCCACCTGGGGCAAGACGAACAAACCTGGCAATGAGCACTAGACACCCACCATCCAGGCCACCATCGACCAGTTCTGAAGGGTGGCCAGCCTCGTCATCACCACCTGCCTCGGGGACCCGAGCATGACAGCCCAGGACAGGGCGAGGATGGTAGAGCACTGAGTCCAGGTGGCCCAGGTGTGCCATGGGAGGCCCAGTAGAGCCCCTCTCTGGAGACTTGGGAACCGCCTCTCCACCTTTATCAGCTCCCAGGATTGCAGTGTGTGGTCTAATCTCCTGCAAGTCCCTAGGCTCTTCCTGCCAGGGGCCCGCTGACCTTGACTCCAGGTCCCAGTGGAAGGATTCTCACTTCCTACCTGGCTCCTTCCCTTGGTTGAGCTAAACTCTTCCTCCTTGTGATTGTTACTTTCTGGGTCCTAAATGTCCTTCTGGGGCTCCCTGAACATCTGTCTCATCCAGGAGTGGAGAATTAAATAGAAGGGGACTGAAGCTAGAGCAAGCGGGGCTCCAGTGCCCAACCTCACACCTCATTCTCTTCCCTTCCCCAGGAATGCGAGATCTGGAAGAACTTCTCCTCGCCCCGCACTCTCATCTCTGCTCTGCAGAAAACCTCCACAAGCCACATGAAAAACACACGGGGGGAAGTTTCCCTGTGGGTAGACCTCTAGCCATAGGAGGACCAGGATGGATGGAGGATCTCCTGTATGTCTGCCATTGGCGCCTCAGTCAGCCAGGAACTCCTGGGAGGCAGCAAATGCTGGGGACAGGGCCTGGGAGTGGGCAGTTGGTCTCTAAGTCTCCTGGTGTCCTTAGTGCACCAGTTCTGCTTCAGGACTCGGTTTCCCTAAATGTCAGCTATTGAGTTGAGCCACATTGGAGATTTTCAAGTGTTTATAGCAACAGAACTCTATGGCCAGTTGAAACTCATAGTGGCCAAAACAGAGCTGCTCTGTAGAGCTGGGGAGTGGAGACCCCAGTGACCAACAGGAGAGTCCCCTCCCAGTCCCATGAGACCTTAGCGCTCAGAGGAGCCCAGTGAGAACGCTCCTCCAGGCAAGTTGAATCTCTGGGGTTGTCAAAGAAAAGGGATTTGAACTCAGACCCCTCACATTATCCGTAAATTTATCCTTCCCTCTTTCCCCTCCCCTCGGGTAAAGTTCTGAAAAACTTAAGGAGCTCTATAGCCAAGACGAGTCCTTGAGCAGAAAACTGATGACCAAGATAGAATGGAGGCTGTGGGTCTGGAAAGAGAGGAGGGGAGAGAGGGGCAGAGGTACTGGGCAGGCTGTGGTTTTGATAGTTTCTCACTTGAACTTTCTCTGAAACATTCCCGTCTATCTTGTCTAGGTTAACAAGCAGAGGGATCTGTTCAGCTCATGGGCAGCAGCGTGCCATTTTTGGGCAGGAGACCCTGGTCATGGGGCACAGTGGTGTTGGCTGGGCTGTTCCAGGAGGAGTTGCCAAGCTGGTGCCATCAGCAGGTCTCTGGCTTCCGTGCACATCCATCCTGCTGGATGTAGCTTCTTCCAGGCTGTTGCAGTGGGTTTAGCCCTCAGCCTAAACCTGTCCTCAGCAAGCCAGGCCCCTGTTGCTCCTTCTGTCTTCACCATGTCTCCAAGGGGAGGGCACCCTGCCTGTCCCAGGGACATGCATGGCAGAGGATTCCCATGGTCCAGGTGGACAAACAGGCTGCTCATCCTTGGGCCTGAACGGCTGGACCAGAGACAGATGTGTGTGCTTTCGGTGACCACCCCCGGACCCCTAGAGCAGTCACTTGAGCCAACAACAAGAGTCTCACCTGAGTGCCTGGTTGGCAATGACATATGCCCCCAGGGGCTTATGAGAAGCGTCTAGGCAACTCATGGATTCTTAGTGGATCCTGCTGAAAGGACGTTAGGAGCTTCACGTAAATGAGGAAGCAAAGCGTCCTGTCACCACCTTCCCTGTGGATCAGAGGTGGCACATTGGGGGTTCAGTTCCTGAGTGGATAAAGAAAGAGTTCAGTGCAGGGGAATTTCCTGAGGGGTTCCTTGGGGAGGAGAATGCTTTGACATGGCCTCTGGCCCAGCCTGGGGGCCAGACACTCCACGAGACTGGGGCAGGCAGGAGCCACTCAACCAGACTCCCAAGACACACCGTCCTCTCCACTGCTCGGCCAAGGACCAAGCTTTGAGAGCTCAGAGGACAGGAATGTTGTCAGTGGTGGGGCTGGGGGTTAGGTGAGGATGTGGGAACAGGGCATATGGCTGGGAAGGGCAAGTGGCCTGTCCTCTATGGGCCCCTAAGCAACTCACTGCCCCTGTTTGGACCTCTGTCTCCTCATCAGGGAAGGGAGGGATGGTGATTGTGTGATGCAGGCCTCACAGGGTGGTGATGAGTTAAGAGGGAGGAAAGGACTGTGGGAGCTTTCTGCCTGCTCCACCTGGAGGGGTGAGGGCGAGCAGAATGATGACAGTTTTGTGACACTGAGTCCTCAGGAGTACTTGTGAGGTAGCTGGAGTTCTCACACATTCTAGATGAGGAAACAGGCTCGGGGAGGCCAGACTGAAAGCCCAAGCTCACACCCAGAGTGAAAGTTGGAGCTAGGCTTGTTCTAGAATCACAACACCTTGGAGGATGGAGTAGCATTGGTACCAGTTGACTCGAGTCAGATGTCCAGGTTCGGAGGCCAGTGGTGCTGGAGAGAAATGGGGTGAAGGGAGTATGGCCCGCTGACACTCTCCTTGACCCTGGCAGGAGGTGGCCTCCACGTTTGCCCCCCAGCAGATCAGGCCCCAGAGAGTGCAGAAGAAGCAGCAGCAGCAGGTGAGTGTGCCTGTGGGGGAGGGGCTCTGCCCTCCCAGCTGGAGCCCTCAAATCAAGAGAGGACGGCCCTTCCTCTTGCTGCCACAGTGCCTGAATCCCTCAGTAGAAGTGACCAGGAGGAGGGCCTGGAAGAGCTGGTGCAGGATGGGTTGTTGTGCGGAGGGCCAGGGACCGCATACCCTGTGATTTGCCAGAAGCCGACCCTGGGAGGTGAGGAGCAGGAGTGTGGTGTTCTTGGGATGTGAAGGGAGGAGGAATTGAGGGGAGGCTGCTAAGGGTCCTAGGCTGCTCCCCGTGGGAACCCTGGGGTGGGCCAGGAGGCTGAGGGTAAGGACTTTTCAGGGGAGGGTCTGCAGGGGGCCGACTTGAGAGCAAGGGCTCATCCCACCCACACTCTGATGTCACAGAGTGTCATCCCCTATCTTGGCACTGTCCTTGGTCACCTGCTGATGCTGCACCTGCTGATGGGTGATAATCTCGAGGTGGTTGCACCTGAGGACAAGCATTGAGGACCAGGATCCTGAGCCTTGGGATGTGGGAGCCCCCGAACTGAGCTCTGAGCGCTCAGCACTTTTCACATCTCTCCTGAGAGCCTCACAGCTGCCTCTGGGAGCTGGGGTATCAGGCACATCTTATGGATGAGTGAACAGAGGTTCCACCTGAAACACCCATTGTGGTTCCCCAGGCAGGAGAAGCTCAGAGCTGCCTGATGGCACAGCTGCGTGAGGTTTTATCTGAGCTGGACTCAGCCTCTCCCTCCCATGCTGCCCGTGGAGGGAGAGAGGCTTCGGGTCCCTCCAAGTCAGGCAGCACATAAGTGGCTGAGCAGTCCCTTCTGCCTGAGGCCTCAGCCTCCAAGTCTGTCATGAGAGAGGGTTGTGCTGCCAGGTCCCTCAGCCTCTCCACCATGTGCTCCTTCTCTGGAGCCCAGAGCCCGGCCTAGGTTCAAGTCCTGTTTTCTCTGCATGCCCGGCCCCCTCTGGGGACCTGGCAGTAGTGCAACTTGAGAAGGAGTGGGCCTAGGGGGCTAGTCAGGCTAGGGGGCTCTGTCTGATGGACTCTGGCTCTCTGCCTTCCAAGGGAATGAGATCAACCTGAGAAGAGGACTGAAGTGAACAGCTGCAGCACCCCCTGCAGGGGAGGGGAAGGAGGAGGAATTCAGAGACCCTCTGGGCAGAACAGTCCCTGTGTCCACCCCCCGTATCTTACATTGAGTGGAAGAGTTTGATAACAGAGAAGTGGGAGACCCATCCAATTGGCAGGTGGGTTGAGGGGAGGATGGCATCAAAGAAAACTTCCTAGAGGAGGCGCTGCTTATTACCATTCTGAGAACAGGTAAAACCTGGTAGGAACTGGAGGGAAGGAGGGTTCCCTGGACTTGTCCCTGCCCCATCCCTGACACTCGACAAGGCCCATGCAACATCTCTCACCCAGGCCCTAACTGCAGTCTCTCCTTCCCTCTGGTCCCTGGAATACCCAGTCATGAGGGAGATCCTGCTGCTCCAGGTGGCCACAAAGAATTACAACCTAGAGCCCGAGGAGCGATTTGTGGCCTGGTTCCAAGACATGGAGCTGCTCAATGAGAATGATAGGTGAGGCCTGGCAGGAGTTGTGTGAGGGCAGGGGTGACCTCTCCCTGTTGGCCAGTCCAGAGAGCCTGTCTCCGTGGCCCCCCACTCAGCCCCAGGGCTTATTGAATGGCGACCTCTGGGACACTCAGACTCAAGCTGCTGGGCAGGCAGTGGGGGGACACCTGAGGTGTGGTTTCTGGTAGGTTCACAGAAGCCTCTCTGTCCTGGAGCTACAGCCTGTCGTGCCAGCTGGACCCCCAGACCTAGTTGGCCAGCAGAATACTCAAGGCCAAGAAGAACCCGCCATCATCAAGTTCAGGGGTGAGTGAGTGTCTGGGCCGGGGTGACTGACTCTTAGGAGTTCAGTAAGGCTTCGGGCTAAGCATGGCCTTGGGTAGTCAAACAGCTGGCACTGGGATCCCAGCTCCACTGCTGAGCAGTCCTGTGACTGGGGTGACTCTCTTCAGCTTCCTGAGACTCCATTTACCCCTCTGTGAAATAGGTGATACTAAATTATCACTCGCGTGGCAGGGACAAATGGGGTACTGGTGGCTGACAGCACTGAGCACAGAGTCTGGAGCACCCAGTGCAGTAAGGACAGGATGGGGGGCCATCATTCTTCCAGGCCGCCAAGATAACCCGACTCTTCTACTCAGTCCCCAGGCCCCAACACCAACTCCCATACCAGTGGGCGATCACAGCCCCATCCTCAGCAGCAGGGACACAGCTGGGAGGTTTTCCAGGCACCTGGCCAGCTCCTCCCACCTGACAGGAAGGGGAGCATTGTAAGCTGTTTCCTGCGACCCTTGAAGCCCAAGAGAGAGGGGACACACCCACCTCAGCTCCCTGGCATCTTTACGCCAGCAACTATTCACCCATTGGTGAGGGACAGAGTTTATTTGTTGTAAACAATAAATGCCATATTTGAATATTATATTAAAGTCCTTTTCCCTTTACAGCCTGGGAGTTGTGGTGTGGTTCTGTGGCTTTCCGTAGGCATGTAAGTGAGACACTGAATCTCACATTTCTCCTTAAATCATGAACTCTTCCGGGTCATCAGCTTATTGTATGTGGGAGAATGGAGAAGGGCCAGCCCCTTCCCTGGCTAGTGGGGACACTCCCAAGTCCCCCTAATTCCGAAGACCAGTTCATTTCAGTATCATTCTGCTCCTCCAGGAGCAGACATGGCCCCCCGCCCGTTCTCTTGGGATTTTAAGGTTGAAGGTACTTTCACAGGCAGAGCAACAACCACTGAAATGTGGGTGTCTTTAAAACAGCACTACCTAGGACCATGTCGTGCCACAGGCAGGGGCTGCCTTTCTACATTCTTGAGGAACAGGGAATGTTTTCTGCTTCTCTTGTTGAGATTTCTTTTGACTAAATTTTAGGAACTTGTAGTTTTCTAGTTCAATCTCTGGAATTGCATCAGCTCTAAGTGGGGAAAACAAAGTAAAAAGATCAAAACGTGCACGTGGAGAGGACAAGGCCCAAGGAAGCTCATTTGCAAATGGACTAAAGGCAGGCAAGACCTCGCTCCTGAGGCCCCTCTAGGGGCTCCCTGTTCACCCCTGACCTGGATTTAAATCCTGCTGTGATCCTTGTCCAAGACTCTGAATTCCTTTTCCTGCTTGTTCTGTATCAAGGAGGAAAGATTTGTGACGCAGCTTTTAAGGCTACTGCTGGGCCATGTTATGTTCCATAAACATGACTGCTCCCTGTCAACTAGGATTTTCAGCACCCCTGCCTTCCTTAAGCAATTCCCTTTAGGGCAGAAATTCCCTAGAAGGTCCCAAGCCTCCTCTCTGGCTTGGCAAGAGGTTGCCCGGTGAGCTCTACTTTGCCAGTATAAGGGACCATAATCCTGGCCAGTGAGTGACCCCACACTGTCCCTTGCTGTCCAAGGTGACTTCTGAGCCCGTGTCATTCTGAGGTCCATGGTCTTGGACAATCCTCCAGTTTACACACTAAGTGTTGGTGTTACCAACTCGTCCAAATGGGGCAATTGGGCCCGAGCCCTTAAACTGTGTCACCCCTGGGTTGTTGTGTTTTTTTCCCCAATCCTGTGTTGTGGTTACATTACCACCACCTCCTGGGGTGTGAAGACTGTTCGGAGCTTTGAAAGATAAGGTATGACAGGGGTGTGGGGGGCTCCAGCAGGGAATGCCACGGAACTGATGGTCCATGGACGTACATTAACACAGACTTACCAATTAAAATACTGAAATGCTTCCCATCTGGTGGTGAACAGACACTGCTCTGAGCTCACACAGAGAACCCACCCCATGACTAGAAGATTTCAAATGGTTACCAAGTGGCATTTTGAACCTCATCCCTTGGGAACATCCTGTAAGACAAGGGACAGATGAATCGCTTGGCACTTGTGAGTTATCCCCTCCTTTCTGATGGCTGCAAATGTCACCCAGACACACAGGCTGCACTCTGCCAGGGAAGACTTCTCAGGACAGCCAGAAGTTGAGGATGAACCCTGGTTCCCGTCATCTCAAGCCCTTCCTGACATGGCACAGCCACCCAGGAAAGTGATTTGGTAATGGAAATACTGGGAAGGCCGTACTTTCCCTCCAAAGAGAAAGAGAAGTGCCAAGAGTGAAAGCTTGATCCCTCAAATAGACAATTAAATCCCAACAAGCAGTGGTTGCTTTCAGCATTACTGATGCTGAAAAAATCTCTTTCGATAATAGCACGATCCCCCAACTGTCATGTCCATTTTCATGAATCACATATCCAAAACACATTGATCTAAAAAACTGAGGGAAATCTGGTATTTCCTTAGATGCAACTCTGAATTAGCATGCAACAGAGAACAGAAAAATGGAGACCTAGAAGTAAATATCTAATATGAGAACATAGACACAAAAGTGCTTTTGAAATAATATTTAGGAATCTATTGGAATATTACACAAAAAGAATAATCCACTTTATGTAGGTTTTACTGTGACTGTGAGGGGAAAAGCTGAATCATCCCATGACGTTGATAACTGGCTGCTGACTTTAAAGTACAAATAAATATTGTACATAGTAAAGGACAATGAGAAAACAGCATGAAAAAGGAAGATCTTTCTCTCCTCCCTTAAAACTCAACCTTTCAACTCAGAAAGAAACTGCTATGTATATTTTCTATGTCACGCAGTAGAGTTTAATAAAAGAAAAGTATTGGAATATTTTAAAAGTTCAAGAGCTCAAAGCAAGGAAACATTAGGGACGCAGCCATGAGACCTCACTAAGGTGCCTGCTCCATTTCATCTGCTGTCACGATGGCCTTCTTGGCCCCTCACTTTCTCTGCCTAGCTAGCAAGTCTGTCCTCCATCAGTGCTATCATCAATCTCGCTCCTGTGCTCTACACTGCCTTTTCCTCCTTCCTGATACCTTCCTCAGTCGTCAGAAATTGTTGGCAGTCGAGCTGTGGAATGCCCATATCAGCTTCTGGAATCATCTCTGCCAATTCTGTAGACCAGCAGGAGTGGGCAAGGGACCTGGAATGCAGACCACCTGCGAGAACACCTGGCAGGGATTCACCTGTGTGACTAGGTGCAAGTTTGTCAATGCTTTGGCAAGATTGAAAGGACTTACGGGTTGTCCTGCACTGCTGCCGGCCTGCAGTTCTTGCGGTCTCTCGGGCCAGCAGACTTGGTGGGACTGGTCCAAGGAGTCCTCCCAGAGACCCGTCATTGTCAAGATGTGATGGGATTCTAGTCACCGGCCTCTTGAATATGTCACTGGACATCCTCAAAGGGATGGAGATGCTTAAACCAGGCTTTGGTTTGGACTGGTTTTCACAGTTGTGCTGCTTCCTCTGCGAAGACGTGACTATCATCCTTATTATCATCCTTCTTTTCCTCTTACCCTACAAAAATTAATCATAAAAGTGGGTCAAATGATAAAAGAAGCCTGCCTTTTTAGGACAATTATCCTGGCTGTTTTGTACTTCCACCCTCCCTCTATCCTCTGGGCATAGATCTGACCTGTGTCCTGGGATGTCATCAGGCAGATTTGCATCAAGAACAGAAAGCTCAAGGTCAAAATTCAAGGCTACTCCAGATCATTTCTCCCCCTCCATCCTGTTAACACCCCCTCCTTATTTGAGTGTGATTCTATTCTCTTCTTGTCCTTGTCACTCTCAACCGCACAAGTCCTGGCACTCCCACTCAGGACAGTCAGTCCCCAGTCCTTTACTAAATCCCAAATCTTACCATTTCTGTGTTTTCTGTCTACTCATTTGCTTAATCCATTGACCACTTGGTGTTCATAGAGGTTAAATCAATAGTGATATTATCAACCACCCCCTGTTAACGACCTCCTCCAATATACCAGATGTTCACATAATCCTAGTGGTTATGTTCAAAAGTAAATAATTCAGAAAACATATTCACCCACCACAAATTCCTGATCTCTAATATTTTTATTTAAACACTCATACAGTAGATACCTGTCCCTCAAGATCAGAAGTAATGCCAGATCACCAATCCTCACCTTAATATCCTCCTACACCTAACTAATCCTGGATTCCATGGACTATGGTCACAATAATTTCCTTGGAAAAATAAGAAATTCCTTACCACTCATTTATTTTGTAAACCTCCAAACCCAGAGGATCCCGATTATCTGCCATGCCGCAGCTACTGCTGGTCTTATAACAAGCTGAAGAAAAAGCACGAAACATGACCTTTTGGTACCACCATAAAGACAAAACCGTCTGCCTCAACTGGGAAGTACCCATAAGGCCTGGAAATTTTGTTCTCCTTTTTTTCTATTGGCTCAATAACAAAAAGACAAATCAATTTAAAAAATGGGCTAAAGACCACAATAGACTTTTTCCAATGCAGACATACAAGTGACCAATAGGTGTATGAAAAGGTGTTTCGCATCGTTAATCATCAGGGAATGCAAATCAAAACCACAATGAGGTATAACTTCACACCTGTTAAGATGGCGATTATCAAAAAAACTAAAGATGACAAATATTGGTGAAGATGTGGAGAAAAGGAAACCTTGTGGGAATGTAAACTAGTACAACCATCATGGAAAACAGTATGGAGGTTCCTCCAAAAAAGAAAACTAGCATATGATCCAGCAATCCCACTTCTGGTATATACCCACAGGAATTGAAATCAGGGTCTCAAAGAGATACCGTACTCTAATGTTCATTGCAGCTAATTCACAATAGCGAAGATATGGAAGTAACCTAAATGTCACTGATGGATGAATGGATAAAGAAATGGAATATTCGTCAACCTTGAAAAAAGAAGGAATTCCTACCATTTTTGACAACATGAGGGACCTAGAAGATACTATGCTAAGTGAAATAAGGCAGACAGAGAAAGGCAAATACTTATATGTGGAATCTAAAATTGTGAAACTCATACAAGCAGAGGTTAGAATGGTGGTTGCCAGGGGCTGGAGGGATGGGGAAATGGGGAGCTGATTATCAAAGGATACAAAGTTTCAGTTATCAAGATAAATAAGTTCTGGAGATGTAGGATATGGCGTAGTGCCTTCAGCTAACAAAACTCTATTGCATACGTCACATGTGTTACTAGAGTAGATACTAAGAGTTCTTACCACAGAATGATATTAATAAAGGAGGTGAGAGAAAACTTTGGAAGGTGATGGATATGTTTGTGGCCTTGATGGTGATGACAGTCTCAAGGGTGTATACTTATGTCCAAATTCATCAAGCTGTATATAGAAAAGTATGACACCATCGTTGATTCTTCTGCACCTTGAAATATGCCATGTCCTCATCACAAGAGAAAAATATTTGTAACTATGTATGGACGGATGTTAACTGGACTTATTGTGGTGATCATTTCAATATATACTCAAACATTGAATCATTACGTTGTACTCATGAAACTGATATAATGTTGTATGTCAACTTTACCTCAATAAAAAAAACACAACAGACAAAACCATTTGAATATTGTAAATGAGTTCAGTGAATCCCTGAAAGTGCCCCATTCCCATATGAGAGTTACAGGAAGCAGAGAGGATGAAGTAAATGGAAGAAAGTTGTATAAAACAGTATTCAAATTAAAATCATTTAAGTTGCTATCAGCTCCTTGTGGCAAAGTTCTGTGAGCACAAATCTTCTTTCACATTTTTCCTGGAAATCATACTTTCAGATCCAACCCATAAAAGTTTCATCATTTACTCTAATAAGACAACTTCAACTTAATAAATAAAACCAAAAGCATCCCTTATGTATGAATAAAGTTAGTGAACTTTACAGAGAAAAGAGCATATTTGCACAATCTCAATAAAGGAAACAGAAGAACTGAATGATGATCAAGTCTCATTCAAGCTTATCTTTGAAAGCCAGTAAGACCAGGTTATCTTTTCAAGGATGTGTGTAGAGCTGTCAGCCTTGGAAGATAGAAATAGTGGTCTCCTCTGGAGCAAAGGGCAGGCTTGCTTACTGCCCAGTATAATAAAACTAACACCCCCCCCCAGGGCAAAGGTTAGCAGACATCCTGCCCGTTATCAAAGATTTGAGTTCCTTAGGCTCTGAGATCTTGCAACGCTCTGCATGTCACCTGGACCACTTGTCTCACCCTGTAGGAAGTGGGACTTAGTGAACCGGTGCAAATGCTAATACTCTGGCCGCTGCTATTGTTGTGTCATTAAGTCCTTTGTCTCTGACCCATGGGTCTCGTGTCTTTTGTCAGCATCTGTTAAACCATTGTAGGCTAACTTATTAGCTTGCAGGAAAGGTAAAATATCAGACCTTTCACAGTCCCTGACAAGCCCTTAAAATAACTAGTAGTCTTAGAAACAGAGAGCTATCCAGAACAATACGCATGGATGGTCCTCATAGAAGACTTCATGCAACCAAAACTTTAATAAGTCTTTCTAATCTGTTTTATTTCCACCCCAATTAGAAGGAGAGGCACCAAGCTATTACAGACCTAGGGCTTATGCAAGCCACCTGGAGACCTAGTGACCAGAAACTTCCCATGGGGAGCAAAGACAGATGGGCATATTTCCAAAATGGACCCATATGCCTCCCTATCATCCAAAAGACAGTACGTTATCTTAATTTATAATGATTTGAGTCATTAAAATCTTGTGATGGACCAAAGATACACTTCTAAGAGGAGTTAGGCACATAGCAGTTGTAAGCAGATTAACGCACTTGGTGAATATCTAACGCTGAACTAAACGTAGTGTTCTAATCAATTATAAGGTACAACAAATTTAATAAGGTCAATTAAATGATATTTAATGGTATCCTTGATTATTACTCTGCAATAATGAACAAGAAACTCATGTAGATAACTATAATTGGTCTTACTTTAAAATATGGTAGTCAGGACTGTTTGAGATAAACTGGAGATAAAGAAGGGGAGAAATAGATAAAAGTTAGCTGCTCTGAAGCCACTCTCAAGACCCCTGGATCTACATGTAACCCAGGAGATCGAGGCAGACGGCTGTGTACCTAGATCCTCCTGCACTGTGGTTCTAAGGGATGTCACGGAGCTGAAGCAGCTTCCTGAATCGTGTTTACACGTCCATGTGTACAATACCCCTGACCATGGGGATGAACCACCATTCAATCATCCCTTACACCCCCCTAATTAACAATTAGATTTCAAAATCATTGTATCATTACATGATCATTTATTTCTCAAACCTGTGGGATGCCGAGCTAAAAGAAAATCAAATTTCCATGGTTTCTTTTCTTTGAAGGACCAAAATGTCCTTTCACACTTGGAATGCGGGTTAGAAGATAAATCCATGAAATCAATAGAAACAACTTAAGAAATTGACAGAGGGATACTTCACTCATATATACACAGCTTGCACTGTGGCATAAATAGAGCTATATTTTTAAAAATTAGAATTTTGTGAAATTTTATAGATATTAAAGACTTTGTTATGCTTATACTCCCTTTGGTTTACCAAACCAAACTCACTCTTTAATGGGCATTTCTAAATTGAGTGCTAATAACTGCAGCTTTTTTAAATTCTTATTTTTCCCAGGTCAAAGACCAAGGGCAGAGGTCATCAAGAGGTCAAGTCTAATCTACCTACAGATGTGGCAGGCTTAACTATGGATGTTCAAGCCAGACATTGCCAGCAGAACCACATCTCTTTACCCATAGGTGAGTTTTTACTAGTAATGACAGGGGCTTAAGGATATCAAAGGAAATTCTTTATTAAGAACCAAAGTTATAGATTCCTATCTTGGGTTCATTACTTTGAATTTTTGAACCAAATCATATATATCGATTGGACCATGTTCAATTCTGTGATCTTTAGAAGACACAGCCTACAGCTGAAGAGAAATAGGTTCAACGCCAATATCCTACACTCTCTGAAGCACAACTGAGAGCCCCTGGAGTCAGAAGTTTTCAAGACAAGAAAAAGTCATCCTTCATTTGAACAGAGAGAGTAGAGGCTATTCAAAGATTCAACTTTAAATTGTTAACATGACTTGTTAGAATGTGATGGAGCAAGCATAATACCTTCTAAGTTTCATGATTTTTCTCCAGAATACTGAGATGGATGACCTTGAAGTCCAGCTTCCCCATACATGTCGTTATTCAGTGATAAAATGAATTTCCCTATAAAATAATTACCATAAAAGTGTTAAAAATATATCATAGTCTCTGAATAAAAGGAAACAAAGCAAAGTGAGCAGTTGAATAGCAGTGTAATAAATTCCACACAAGGATCTTATAGCAGCATTGTGTATAATAGTGAAACTGGATGTAAACCCTTTGATATCAAAGAAGATATAAACAGATCATGATATGCCTATTCTTTGGAATACCTCTAAACCTTCTAAAAAGGTAAGTTAGAATGATGTGACTGCTAAGGAGAGAGGTGTATGATATATGGTTTGGGAAACAGCAAATTGAAAAACGATGTAGTTATGTAATTTATGTTTAAAAAAAACTTTGTATATTTACAAATTCATCGGAAATTTCCAGAAGAATAAGCCACAACCTCTTAACAATAGTTCATTCTGAGTCGGAGAGTGAGTTTTCAGGGAAGGGGATGAAAGGGGAATATTTCACTTTACTTTACATAGATCAGTGCAATTTGACTTTTTTTACAATGTGTACTTGTTTGATAATTAGAAAAATGAGTGATGTGACTGTTTGGTGCAGGGCAACAGTATTATGTTCACCAGTCTCTGTTCTCTATGTTACTGCACAGCATGGACTGTAGGAGAAAGCCCACAGGAGCAGTGAAGACAAAGAGGACATGACACCTGCAAAAAGTCAGTGGAGTATTTCTACATAACAAAACTTCCAGGTGAGTGACAGTCAGTCACTCACAGATACAGTCAGTATCTTCCACTGCTCCAGCTCTCGCAATGAACCTAGAACCTGGCCAGGCTAAGCCGGAGGACCACGCCCTCTAGTCCACTCCCTCCCCGAAGCCTGTTTGTGCAGGGCGACTGCCATCAAGCAGACAATGGACTCAGGATGGGGCGTGTGCCTTTGGGGCGGCTGGCAGAGAGGCATAAAGTGGAACACCAGCTAAGTGCACACACCTGAGAGGCGGAGCTCCATATGGAGACACAAAATGTACCAGGAAACTGTGTGAAGTGAAGGAAGCTACTGCATCTCTCTTACCTTCAGTGTCTCCCCCTGTAATATGGGGATCACAGACCTACTTCACAGAGCTGTTGGGGAAGATACATAAAAGTTCCTGTGACACCCAGTGTCCACATTATTAACAAAGCCATATCCGACTTCAAAATAATAGATGAAAAGAATAATGTTAATGAGACCAAAGACGGGATGCTCAACTTCGTAAGCAGCCCCAGCAGCATGAGAATGAGAGGAGCTCCGAGTAAGCAGGGTTCTTCACAGCTCCACTGGAGACAATGAACACGGGCTACACCAGGATAAGTCACTGTTGTACAGTGACTCGTGTCGTGAGGGTGGGTCCCTAAAGAGACTGTGAAATCCAGTTATACACAGTGGCTCCTAGGAAACAACTACAAAGCAATCAACTCAGCAGATAGGAATGGGAAGGGGGCGAACATAGGAGGGTCAGAGCCACAAAATCTGACGGAAGACATTGAACCACGAGCGCCCATCTCTGTCAACAGCTGCTGTGGTTGCACCAGGAGATCAAACGTCTGAGACAGCCATTGTGGGGACTGCTGGGAGCACAGTGGTCACTGAAGCCACACCCCAACAGCAGTTGCATTGGAACACACAGACCCCAAAACTTTCCTCTCCATTAATCTTTGTTTCAAGATGATGAATATCCTCATGTTACAATGTCTCCTTCCAACCCTTGTGGAGGAGTGTCATCAGAACCCCCTGAAGAGGTCACAGGCCAGAGTAGGATGGAACACTGGGGCTGTGTGAACGGCGTTGCACCTGAATACACAGACTATCACCCCGGTCTATTGAACACGAGAGAAGAACCCGAGGATGTGGTCTAATGAGAATTGCCTGTATTGCCACATTCAGAGACACTGCAGAGTTTCTCATTCTTTCTTTATAAAAATGTTAAAGAATTCATATCATTAATTCATAACGAGGCAAATTCTTCACATAGTGACAGGGTCCAGTTTCCATGACCAGCTTATTCAGTTGTTTTGATAATATCCCACATTCAGGAATCAGAAATGTAACCTATTGGGATGTGTAATATAAACAAGGACTTTTTTTCATGTAGATCAACACCCAAAGTTTTAGGGAGGACATAAATCGTGAAAACTGCTAACCATTCCTCCACAGGTTTCAATAAGACTTTTAAGTTAATTTACCAATCTCAGGAAAAGATAACTTTTCAATTCCAATTTTTTTTCTGCATTCAAGCGTACAGTACAGACAAGAGAATGAGCATAAAACAATTAACAAGAAGGTCTTGCTTGCATTTCATCTTTTGCAAATAAACAGGATATTTTGTGCTCTGTTCCTTTCACTAGTCTAATCAATTTTTAAAGAATACGGTACATCTGACTATCCCTGGGCATGTTTATCCTGGAACCTTGCCGGAATCCAAAGCAGAGATGTTAAAGCTGACGGGTTTCAAATGCTGCCCAGGTGCTGTCTACCACTAATATGTCTCTCCCAAAGCCGGACCACCGGTCTCTTCCTGAAGGATCAGAGTCATCACTCATGTCCTTGAGAGACTGGCCACTCAGGCCTGAGCTGAGATTAGGTGTTTAATCTAAAGGGCTAAATGCTTAAGCTATTCTCATCCTAAGGATGCTGTTTCGGAGGCCTCTGTACTGGAATGGGTTAGTGAAAACGTCCTACTAGATACTTGCCTGGGAATTGTGTTGTTCCCCTCTGCCCTTAGCAGATCCTGGGGAAACCAATGATTAACCTCACGGATGACTCAACTTCCACATCTGTGAAAAAAGCAAGCAACAGTCAATGTTACCATCTTGCAAAACTCCAAAGTTGTGCCTCCAAGAGGGACCACAAGGGCGAATGTCTCCCAAAAGCTGATGAAATGATGGCACTTTGGCTGGAGAAGGCAGAGGGCAGCAGGCAATGTGGAAAGTTTCTGGGATGTCAAACCAGTTCCCATAAGCAGTTTAGAGAAGCACCTGGCCCTGGACTAGGTAGGAGGCTGTGGAAAGACCCACAGGCACACAGTGGGGAGGAGGAATCAAGCAAAGGAGGGAGGCGGTGAGGAAGAGGCGCCAGTCTGGGCTTCAATTTTGGACAAAAGCAGTTGCACGCTGCAGGCCCGCGGCTGCCCATGCAGCTGCCACACCCTCCTAACTCCTTGGTCCCTCTCGTCCCGTCACATCCCTCTGGGAATCAGTCCACGTGGAGCGCGTGCAGGACCTGAGTCCTGAGTCAATGGGGGTTTGGCCCTCAGCCAACCTCACACTGCCTTGCCCCTCCCCCCAGGTCCAGGCACAGCCCCGTGCCCAGAGCATCCTGGGAGTTCTAGTCCTGCAGCCCTACAGGTTGCCAGCTGGGAGCGGTTAAGAGAGAAAAGCTCCTAGCATGCACAGCTCGTGGCCCCAACTCTTGCCTTGTCCTTCGGTCCCTGGGCCCCACCCCTCTGCTTCTCCATCCCACCCTCTTCCCCACCTCTTCTCTATACCACGCCCATTCTCCATGCCCTGCCCAACCCCCAGAGTATGCGCAGTGTGGTTGGGCTGCAACCCTTGAGGTCGGAACTCAGATAGGGGTGGGGCTCACCTGCTTGGCTATTGCTAAGGTTACTTGCAGCCCTGGTGGAAGCCCCTGGCCAATATTTGAAATGTAAATTCAATATCTAAAATGGAAATATCCGGTGCCTGGGATCCTGGAATTTGCCTTTTCAATGCCACCTGTCCTACCATTCCCCCTATCCCTCCAGGCTGCCATGATCCTCCCTCTGGACCCGTGGTCAGGGTCGTTGCAGGGATCCTCCCTTTGGACCCAATCTGCCTGAAGGGCCCATACCTGATCAGAAGTCTTAGAAGGACTGCCCTGAGCCATGTCATGAAAAGGAGAAAACATCACATTGGACAGCCCCAATTCCTGCATTATACAGACAGAAAACTCAGGTGCACTGGTAAGTGACCCCTAAGCCACTTCAGGGGAACACATACATGCCCCTACTCCCACGCTGCACACAGGCTGGTTCACTGGACTTCCTTATCCCAGTGTAGACCTCTTGGCCTCGTTAACATAGGCAACAACACCGAAACTTCCCATTGGTACCTCCCACAATGTTAGGCAAGTTTGTGCAGGAAGGTAATATACAATTTCTGCTCTACTATAGGGCTGCCTCCTTGGGAACTAGTTTTAATATCCCTGTTTAAATATACCCTCAGAATCACAAAATAATTAAGCAAAACAATTTGTTGCTGTGGGGGTTTATGGTGATAATTCTCTGAAGTTGTTTTTCCATTTAGCCTTTCCGATTGACTCCAAATACTACAGCACCACACACTTCTCAGACTGGTGGATACACAGCTCCACTTTTTTGCAGGGAGAACACACAACAGCAGAATATCCGTGGCCTGACTTTCTGGAGCATCGGTATTACTACAAGATTTGGAAGAAGCAAAGTTAGGTCATTTCCATCCAAGGTAAGGAATTAAAAACTTAACACTAAGATGAGGTGGGAAAGCCATATGCCATTAATAATTGTCAGTAATCTGTGCCTGAAATGTCAGACTTTCTCTGAGAAAGAACTCTGAGACCCTATTTCCCATTGTTTTAAATAGGAAAAATTAGAAGTCATAGCAAATCTATCGAAAAACTCTACGAATTTCCTAAGTCACAATATGGCACCTAGACATAAGTTACGAACATCATGTGCTCCTCATTTTCTTCCTCATTCAACCCAGTCCCACAGGTCTTGAGTGCATGCTGTGAACGTGGCACTGTGCTAGGTGTCGAGGACTTGGTGAGCATCATGGTGGGGGTGGACCTTGCTGGAGAAAGATGGCATCATAAAATCTCAAATCCCTGCCACTTACAAAACTGAGGCAAAAATATAAAGACCCAGGGGACCACGCAAGGATGAGGGCATTAAGAGATACTTGGGAGTATTAAAATGCATCTAATGGTGTCATGAGTGAATGTGTTCCACTTTAAAACAAAACACTGCTGTTATTCTGATATATTGAGTTAGTATCTTTGTGCAAATATGCCGGATTTAAAATGTTTATTGATGTGTAACACGTGTACAGAAATATATGGAGAAGTCATCCACGTAAATCTCAAAGAATTATTACAAAGTGAACACACTTGTGTGACCGAGAACTAGCACCAACTTTAGTCAGTCCCCAACAATCCCTTTCTCCCTATTTCCTCCCCAAAGGTAACTGATATCTTACCAGCGAACACTGTATGTCAAGTTTGTCTTCTTATACAAGTGTTTTATTACAGAACAATTTAAACAATATACAAAATAAACAAAATAGCATGTTAGGTCCTTCACCCAGCTTCAACAACTACTAATCATTTGCCATTTTTGTTTCATCCACACTCCATGCCATTCCCACATCACTTTATTATTCTTTTAAGCCTTTGTGCGTGTGTGGTGAGTAAGATGTATGCACACTGAAAGGCACAAATCTCAACCGTACAGTTTTGGCAAATAAACATGCCCATATAACTTTCATCCCTTTAAGAATAGGATATTTCCATCACCCCCAGAAAACTCCTTCCTGTTCCTTCCCAGGCAATTTTTTCATTCCCCCGATGCAACCCTTGTTCTAGTTTTTTCAGCAAAGGTTCATCTTGGCTGAAATCATCCTATGTGTGTTGTTTTCTGTCCAGCTTGCCTCCCTCAGCACGAGGTTGATGAGTCTCTCTCAGCATGTGTGTGTCAGCATTTGCTCCTCGGCAGGGCTGAGGGCGTTCTGCTCTGTGGATGCTCCAAAGTGCGCTCATCTTCCTCCTGGGGACGTGCAGGTCATCTCCTGTGAACAGTCTTGTAAAAACGTTTTTTGGCATGCTGTTTATTTCCTTTATTAGCATTTAAGTGACACACTTTTGCATTTTTACGGGTTGGTCCAAATTACAATATGCATCTTTAAGATATCACAGCCTACCTAGAGTTAATAGTTCACCAGTTTAATCAATGTAAAATATGGAAGCCTTGCTACAGAACAGTTCCATTTACCTCTGTCTGTTCTTTGTGCTATTGCTGTCATAAATTTTACATCTACCCATGTTATAAATCCCACAATACAGTGTTATAATTTTTGCTTTAGATAGTCATAGGTATTTTAAAGAAATAAGAGGGGCCGGTCCCGTGGCTTAGCAGTTAAGTGCATGCGCTCCGCTGCTCGCGGCCAGGGTTCGGATCCCTGGCGCGCACTGACGCACCACTTCTCCAGCCATGCTGAGGCCGTGTCCCACATACAGCAACTAGAAGGATATGCAGCTATGACATACAACTATCTACTGGGGATTTGGGGGGAAAATAAATAAATAAATAAAATTATAAAAAAAAGAAATAAGAGAAATAAGTTAAGTGTTTGGAAAGGAAATGCTTTGAGACTCTGCAAATGTACTGTTTCTTCTTTAAGTTTCATCCACAGTTTTTGCATTCATCAGTCAATCTTTCCAACAGTAATTATTACTGTAGTGTTGTAGTGTTACAGTGGCGATATTCTATTTCATGCTATCTAGAGCATTTATTATTTGGAATTCTGTGAGGAAGATTCCCTCCCCCCTTCCTTCTTCCTTTCTTTCGGTCATTCTCTCATTCTTTTGTTTCCCCTTTTTTCTTTCTTACTTCCCTTCCTTTCTTATTTAATCTTTTTTATATCAGTATAGCCTCGTGGATATTTATTTTATTCTCTGGGTAATAATCCAATGCTACCATTATTTATTTTTTTGCTCACAGTTTTCCAGCTTGAGTCATTGGGAAGTCTGTCAGATTGATTCCTTTTGACACGTTCCATCATTTTCTGTGTTTTTTTTTTTTTTTTGAAAGCACTTTCCTACTTTCTGACACTATAAGATGATCCAGGCTCATCTTGTATTTTCCATCTCCAGCCCTAGAATTAGCCATTTCTCCAAGAAATATCTGGTTTATTTTATTTGAGAATGATATTTAGAAAACAAGATCTGGGAGCTAGGTGTGCTCATTAATACTAGAGTGTCACTGTTTCTAGAGCCTCTCAGCAGAGCTTGGAAATGTATGTATGAATATAAACTCAGGTAGACACATCTGTCTATCAATCTATCAATCTATATATCAATCTATTATCTGTCTATTTGGATAGATATGTTAAAAGAAACATGGATTCATATTGATACTTCCAACTCCAATCCAGCACCACAGAGTTTATTCTAGCATTCTCCTTTTGTTTATTTGTAACTTCTTTCACCAAAAATGAGAAATTAACTCCAGTTAGCTAAAATATATTTACTGTGTCAACTAGTTTCAGAATTGCTAATCCATACCCTTATGAAAAACAAATTTACCACCTAGAGTACAGTGTTTGTGTACAGTACTTTAGTTTTACAATACCCCGTCAAACACTGTCTTCCAAAGTAACTTAGATCAGGACCTTTCATCCCCACCTTTTCTGTATGGTTATGTCACATGATTGTAATACAGTGAGATTCATTTGTCACTGCATTCCATCTGGGTTCCCCAGCATCCTGATTGATTTTTAAAATTTGCAGAGTAAAATTCAATCTTTGCTGTGTACAGTTCTATGGGTTTTGACTTTATGGTCATGCATCCATATCCACAGTACCATACAGAGCTGTTTTTTTCACCCCCAAAGTTCTCTCATGCTATCCCTTTGTATTCAACCCATTCCCCTACTCCATCCCTTGGCAACCACTGATCATTTTCCATCCCTGTAATTCTGCCTTTTATAGAAAGTCATACAAATGGAATCATATACTATATAGCCTTTTGAATCTGGCTTCCTTCACTTAGAGAAATGCATCCAAGATTCATCCATGTTGTTGTGTGAATCAAGAGTTTATCCTGGGGCCAGCCCCGTGGCTTAGCGGTTGAGTGCGTGCGCTCCCCTATTGGCGGCCCAGGTTCGGATCCAGGGCACGCACTGACACATCACTTCTCTGGCCATGCTGAGGCCGTGTCCCACATACAGCAACTAGAAGGGTGTGCAATTATGACATACAACTATCTATTGGGGCTTTGGGGGAAAAAAAGGAGGAGGGTTGGCAATGGATGTTAGCTCAGGGCTTATCTTCCTCACACACACAAACAAAGAGTTTATCCTTTTTATTTCCAAGTAGTATTCTAATGTACCAATGCATCACAGTTCTTTCTCCATTCACCTGATGAAGGACATTTAGTTTAGTTCCAGCTTTTGGCAATTATGAATAAAATGGCTATAAAGATTCCTACAAAGATTTTTGTTTAAACATTAGTTTTCAATTTTCTTCAGTAAATACCTAGGAGTGGGATATCTGAGTCATATAATAAGTGTATGTTTAGCTTTATAAGAACCTGCTCAACTGTTTTCTGAATGCAACTATCATGTTGCATTGCCAGTTCTAATTGCTCCTACTCCTCACCAGCATGTGGTATTTGCAATTTTATTTTTTATTTCAGCCACCTAATAGGCGTGCAGTATCTTATTGTGGCTTCTGCTTCCTTTTTGAAAGTGAGTACTGCTAAATATAGAATCTTGTGTTGACTTTTGGGTTTTCTTTCTGCACTTGAAAGATGTCATATTGTTGTTGAGTTGTCTCTTTTGTTTTTGATAATATATCATCCATCATTCACCTTATTTCTCCCTGTATGTAATGTCTTCCCCTGTATATATGTATTTCCATGACTGCTTTCAAGATTTTCTTTTTATCTTTGGATTTTAGTAGCTTGGCTATCATGTACCTAAGTATGCTTTTATTTTATACTTTATTTTGTGGGTTTGCTGACTTTCTTGGATCTAAAATTTTAGATTTTCCACCATATTTTGAAAGTTTTATGCTATTACTTATTGATTTGCATTTCTGCCTCATTTAATTTTTCTGTCTCTCTCCTTTCTGCTTGGAACTCAATCATCTCACAGGTCATAAGGCTCTCTTCACTTTTCTTCAAGATTTTTACATTCTTTTCTTCAGACTGGATAATTTCTATTGCTGTATCTTCATGTTTTTTCTATGGTTTCTAATCTACTGGTAAACTGAAAATTATTTATTTTATTTCATCTTCCTATTTGGTTCTTTTGTGTAATTTCCACTTCTCTGCTGAGTTCCCACTTCTGTTCATTCATTATGGGAATATTTTTCTTTACCACCATGATCGTCTTTATAACAGCTGCTTTTGTATTCTTGACTGCTAATTGAAACACATTGGGGAGAGTTTCTACTGCCTGCTTTTGGTCATATATGGATTACATTTTCCTATTTCTTCAAATCTAATGATTCTTTTAAATTGTGTACTGGAAATCATGAAAGATAGGTATAGAGGTTCCGGATTCTATTGTATTCCTTTGAAAAGTGTTGTTACTTTTCTAGCAGGGAATCAACTTGGTTGGACTGAAATTTCAATCCTATCTCCTTTACAGTGGGCATAGCTGAAATCCTCAGTCAGTTCTTTCATCTTCCAACTGCTGTTTTTACACTAGGCCTTCTGGGGCCTACCCTGCATGTGTGTTGTTCAAAGATCTGCCAATTTGGTGTGTGTGGGAGAGAGACTTACATATATATTTTGCGATGTTCCTCTTTGTGGCTCCCTCCCTTCCAGAATTTCTCCCCTAACTTGCCAGCTACTCTGCCAGTCCCAAAATACAGCCTCTAACATTACAAGTAAGACTGTAGTTTTTCCCCTGTCTGGGCCATGTACAGATTTTGGAATGCTTTGAGGCAAAAGACTCAAGCTTGCAAATATCTCCTGGTGCAATTCCCGTCATTTAAGGGAAGACTCCCTCTCAGTTCTGCTTGCTTTTGGAAGTGATTTATAAATACACAGAAATACACATTTATTATACGTGTATTACATATAGCTACACGAGTCTGTATAAATATATATATTTTGTGCAGATTTTATCATTGTTATCTGTGAGAGTGTTAGTTCAACAAGCTACTCCACAATTACTAAAAGCCAGACCTCGGTTTTCTTTCTTTCTTGGATTTTATATAAATGGAATTATAAAATATACAGCCTTTTGAATATAATTTCTTTTATGCAGCATTATGGTTGTGATATTCATCCATGCTATTGTATGTAGCTAGTGTTTGTTCATTTGTTGAAAATAATTAATTTTTTAATGGTCATAAAATATGCATAACATAAAATTTTAACCATTTTTAAGTGTACAGTTCAGCGACATTCAATACATTCACATAATTGTGTAGCCATAACCTCCAACCATCCACAGAACTATTTTCACCTTGCACTGAAACTTTGTGTCCATTAAGCAACAACTCCCTGTTATCCCTCCCTCTTGCCCCTGGGAACCACCATTCTCCTTTCTATTCCTATAAATTTGACTACTCTAAGTACCTTATATGAGTGGAATCATACAGTATTTTTCCTTTTGTGACTGGTTTTATTTCACTTAGCATAAATTCCTCAAGTTTCATCATGTCATAGCATGTGTCAAAATTCCTATCTTTTTAAGGGTGAATAGTATTCCACTATGTGTATACACCACATTTTTTTGTCAGTTCATCCATTGATGGACACCTGGCTTGATTCCAGCTTCTGGCTATTTTGAATAATGCTGTTAAGAACATGGGTGTACATATATGTCTTTATACCTCTGCGTTCAGTTCTTTTGGGTGTATACCCATAAATGGTGTTCTCAGATTCACTTTTTCACATGTAGGAGGGTTCCCCACACCTCCAACAAACAATTCTTGGAATGCCAGCTGGTGGCCAGATAATTCAACTCAATTTGATGCTGACAACCCAGAGATACATCAGATTCCACAGGTTGATGGCTCCATCCTATAAGTCTGCACACCCACCCAACCTCACCTCAACTTCAGATGCCAGTTACAAGCCCAGGTTGTTACCTGTACTTCTGACTTACTGGCTATAAACCAGAGGTTCCCACAACCTCCTCCTTGGGTTTGATTAATTTGCTAGAGTGGCTCACAAAACTCAGAGAAACATTTACTTGATACAAGTTTATTATAAAAGGATATAATTCAAGAAGAACCTGTTGGAAGTGGTGTATAGGGAAAGGTATGGAGATAGTACACAAAGCTTTCATGCCATCTCCAGGTGCACCACTCTCCAAGCAGTCCTCGTCATTGCCAACCTGGACGCTCTCTGAACCGCCTTCAATTGGGATTTTAATGGAGACTCCCTCACATAGGCATGATCAATTATTAACTCAGATTCCAGCCCCTCTCCTCTCTCTGGAAGATAAGGGGTAGGGCTAAAAGTTCCAAGCTTCTAATCAGGGCTTGGTCTTTCTGGTGACCAGCCCCCATTCAGGAGCCATCCAGGAGCCCACCCAGAGTTGCCTCAATAGAACAAAAGATTCTCCTAATGTTCTTATCGCTGGGGAAATTACAAAGGTTTTAGGAGCTCTGTGCCAAGAACTGGACGCAGAGGCCGATAAATATGTTTTTTTATTACTTCAGAACCCATAACTGGAATTTCTAGATCATATAGTAATTCTATTTTTAATTTTTGAAGGAACTGCCATACTGTTTTCCACAGTTTTATATTCTCACACTCAGAGCACAAGGGTTCCAATTTCTCAACATCCTTGCCAACACTTCTTATGTTCTGATTTTGTGATAGTAACTATGTTAATGGGTGTGAAAAAGTAGCTCATTGTGCTTTTATTTCACATTTTCCTGATACTTAGTGATGTTGAGCATCTTTTCATGTGTTTCCTGTTCATTTTATATCTTCTTTGGAGAAATGTCTATTCAAGTATTTTGTGCATTTTTAAATTGAGTTGTTTTTTTATTGGTGACTTGTAGAAGTTCTTTATTTATTCTAGATATTAATCCCTTATCAGATTTGTGATTTGCAAATATTTTCAACCATTCCGTGGTTTGCCTTTTTACTCTGTTGATAGTATCTTGTGATACAGAAAACTTTTTCGTTTTGATGAAGTCCAATTTGTTATTTTTTTGTTACTTATGTCTTTGGTGTCATATTAAAGAAATCATTTTTGCAATGGCATTTGGACCCAATGATACACAGCTTTTACCATGTGTTTTCTTCTAAGGATTTCATAGTTCAACTCTAACATTTATATCTTTGATCCATTTTGAGTTAATTTTTGTATGTGGTGTAAAGTAAGGGTCCAGCTTCATTCTTTTGTATGTGGGAATCCAGTTTTCCCAACAACATTTGTTGAAAAACTGATCTTTTCTCCAATGAATGATCTTTGCACCCTTGTCAAAAATCATTGGACCATATACGCAAAGTTTTATTTGTGGGCTCTCTGTGCTATTTCATTAGTATGGTGTGTGTATTTATGCCAGTACCACACTGTTTTGATTACTTTATAGTAAGTTTTGAAATCAGGAAGTGTGAGTTCTCTAACTTTATTCTTCTTTTTCTAGATTGTTTTGGCTATTCAGTGTCCTTTGAGAGTCCATATGAATTTTAGGATAGATTTTTCTATTTTTGCAAAACCATCATTGGAATTTTTACCTCTTTGAGTAAGTTGATTCTTAAGTATTTTACTTTTTTGATGCTATAGTAAATAAAAATGTAAAGTTTTTAAATTTCTTTTTCAGATTACTTATTATTAATGTATAGAAGAACAACTAGTTTTTGCATGTTGATTTTGTGTCCCACTACTCTGCAGAATTTACTAGTTCTAACAAATTTTTAGTGGAAGTTTTAGGGGTTTCAACATATAAGATAATATTTGTAAACAAATATAATATTACTTCTTCTTTTCCAATCTGGATGCTATTTCTTTCTTTTTATTGCCTAATTGCTTTGGCTAGAACTTCTAATATCATGTTGAATAGATGTGGTGAAAATGGGCCTTCTTGCCTTGTTCCTGATCTTAGGGAAAAAGCTTTCAGTCTTTCACCCTTGAATGTGAGGTTCTCTGTGTATTTCTATATATGGCTTTTATTATGTTGAATTAGTTTCCTTTTACTCTGAGGGGTTTTTTAGTGGTTTTAGCATGAAAGCATGTTGAGTTTTGTTAAATGCTTTTTCTGCATCCATTGAGATGATCATGTGTTTTTTTCCTTCATTCTGTTAATGTGGTTTATTACATTAATTCATTTTCATATATTGAAACATCCTTGTATTCCAGGAATAAATCCCACTTAAAAATGCTGTATAATCCTTTTAATATGCTGATGAATTTAGTTTATTACTATTTTATGGAGGATCTTTATATCAATATTCATCAAATATATTCACCTATAGTTTTCTTTTCTCTTAGTGTCTTTGGCTTTGATATCAAGGTAGTGCTAATCCCATAGGATGACTTTAGAGGTATTCTCTCCTCTTCAACTTTTTGAAAGAGTTTGAAAAGAATTGGTGTTAGTTAATTAAAAAAAAAATCTTTGGGCCTAGGAATAAATTCAGCATAAAATAAATACAAATAAATATTTTTTAAAAATATGAAAAAGTTTTTTACTAAAAAAATTTAAAAATGAAGCAAGTACATCACTTATCACTTTATTTCTAAAAAGTTTTTTTAACCTACTAGTAAGCATGAAAAAATTGTTAGAATTAAAATGACTGAAGTGTTAATTTTCTTCATTGCAAATTTTCTGACGGAAGTATATGATGCCGTCATGTATGACATCTTTTATGAAAAAATGGTCATTTTTTGTAGTATTTGAGAATATTATGAATTTTCTCAGTGTCCTCTGAAAATACTCTGATATGCAAAGTTATCTTTTCAACATGTATGTCTCATCATCATCCTTACCAAATTAACAAACTCAGGTGCTAATTAATCAACTACTTTTCATATGATTCAGGTTCTCCACCACCAACTCCCCTAAACATCAGGAAATTCTACAACTTCTGCAAGATTAACAATTTTACCTTACACTGTATATATCTCATGTGGTTTAAAACATCCAAAAATCGTTGATAAACTGACCCTGCCCACACTAAATCATTGTGAATTATAAAAGATGGTCTCTGTTACGTGGGGAGGGATTTCAAGTTGAACTTAATTTTATAAGTTGTCAATGTATTACAGTGTATTGTTCTGTTATGTATTTCACTTCTTTTCTAAAAAAAAGTGATAGTTGAGGGCACTAAGATAATAAAAATTTGAGAAAATAAGGAACTGATACACACTGTAAGCTTCAAATGTTTTCAAGCATAAGATACAATAAGAACTAAAACTACGAAAAGGCAGAGGAAATAGAGATAAGGGGATGAAATTGCAAAACTGAATCTATAATAATATCTCAATGGCTAATGTTGTGGTGCCAGAAAGGTGGTGAAGTCAAAGAATTCGTGAAGATGATAATAAACACACTACAAAGAAAAAAGATTGAAATTTTCATAGAGAGAATTTTTACAGTAATATGACAGAGAACAGGGAAGAGAAGTTGGAGTGAGAGACTATCTGCTTCTTAAATTATTTCCACTGTTGAGAACAAAAATCCAATTTGCTGAAATCTTTATTCCCCTCTATGACCCTATCTTTACCTGCAAAGTCTCAACATTGAATCGATGTCACAGTCCAGCTTTTCCATCCCTGGGGAACAGAGCAATTTTTCTCATCTGAAACCTCAACAGCTCAGGCTGTTAAACAAGGCCGGCCATCCATTCTCACAGAGGAGCCAACTGGAGGTAGGATTTTTGGTTCTGAATTCAGCTAAATATCTTCAAAGAATTGTATCTGCCCTTCCTTATCCAGGGCTATCAGTGAAGTGCTGGCTGGCTTTCAGAGAAGAGCAATTCACAGTCAGTGGAGACATTTTCTGTTGAGCTCTCTAGAGAAGGCTGTGGGGCTTGTCAGTAAGAGTTGATTTCTATGAGGATTATATTTCTTTATTTTATTTAGTGATTTATAAAGAAATTTACATGGTAAGAATTATTATCAACAAAATATGTTGTCTATTCTCTGGTCATTTAAGCAAAATCTTCCTCTCAGGGCCAACCCATGGACAAAGCCCAGATTTAATCTCCAAGAGTCTGCCAGGAACTCTGTGGTCCATGGGAATCCCTCAAGTTGGCAGCCTGTTTCCTTGTGTGCTGTGCTGGTGTTCAATCTTCCATTTCTTCCGGGTACAACTAGACAGAGGCCTATCAGATCATCAAGGGACTTGACATTGGAGAAATGTACTTTTCATTATCTTTAGACTGCTACACTTTTCAAAAAGACTCACAGCATTTCCAGTAATTGTGCAGCAGTTTACCCAACACTAAGGTTCTCACTATTAAAAGTTAAGACAAATAAATTTTGAAAAGGAAAAAGTGATTTTTGCAATTTTGTACAGAATCTATATAACGGGTGCATCCTTATAAATGGAGGTGATGGTGCTCAGGGCAAGCTACCCCATTAGACACCACCCTGGTGTGTGGATTATTTCGAGCTGAAGACAATAAGGACTCAGAGAACTCAGGAAGAATATTTGAATTTCCCCTCCCAAACTGCCTAAAGAATTTAAAACAAAAGATCTGTTTCAGGAAGGAGTTATTATCATGATGGATGTAAAGATAATGTAAGATAGATGTTACAATAGGAAAGGCACCAAGCCCCTTTTATCAAAAACTCTATCTCTCCCTGACCACATTATCTATAGATGACACTGAGAAGAGTTGTCAGGCAAACATTTGCATTTCTATCTCCATGTGAGTTGTCTTCTTGCCCTCTGTGGTCCTAGACCACTACCCACCCCCAACACCATCCTCCTGTTTAGCTACAATACTTAAGCTGGCAGCTTAGACAGAGGGACGAGTTGCTCATTTCTGAGTTTCTCCCATGTATACATGTTATTAAACTTGGTATTATTTTCTCCTGCTAACCTGTCTTGTTAATTATTTGGCCAGCCATGAGAACATTAAGAAAAGGACAGAGGGAGATTCTCTCACTCTCTCAACAGTTTTTGCGCCCAACGTGGGGCTACACTGGCTGGCAAGTTGCATTCTCTGGCTGGAAGAAGTGCCTTCTCCCTGGATTACTGCAGATGATGAGATATGGGAATGCCTGACGAAAGCAGGCAAAATGTAAGACTTCTTACCACGTCAGCCCCTCGGAATCTCTACCTGTGGAGTCCGGTGGAAGGAAGTGGTGAGAATTTTGTTCTCTTTCTAAATTTAGATTGGCAGGAGAAAATATTTGGGAAACTAGTTTCTTCTGCTTTTAGTGACTCTGGTAAATTTGGTAGAGTACTCTTGGTTTTGATATTTATCCTTTTTCCTCCCAGAGATAGTCTCTGTTTTTCTCTTTTGTCTTTGTCCTTTTTATCATGTGTCATAAGAAGGAAATACCATAGGGTAGGACGCAGGCATAGGCCCTATAAGCCTGCTGTCCGGGCTGGCCCCACAGACTGGTGAGTTTGCAGGTCTCACCAGACTGGCGTCTATTTAGACAAACTTTGCTGTGGGTTAATATGCACATGAAGTGAAGGCCATTGCCAAGGGCATCTTGGAAGCCAAAAAGGCCGCAAATTTGGTGGGCATGGGTCGAGCAGTTAAGAGCCATTAGGGCGCTCGCCACTGTCAGAAGACTCCCGTGACAGGATAATTTGGGTCATGGAATGGGGTAGATGACACAGGTCCCCCGCCAACTGCAAGTAAATGTCCATGCAACGACGAGGTACTCTGTAAAGCACACAGTCCCGAACCACGTGGCACCTCCCCCCCAGGTATTATTCTGACTCCAAGCGACCTAAGGAGTGGCTAAAGCTGTCATTGTGCACATAAGAAAAAAATCGGATGAGGTTTTTCCTTCTGTCTTGTTCTGTGTCCTGAGACAACTTGGCTTTGTGACCAGTGAAAATATTCTCCTTGGTCTCCACCATATGGAAGGTGCATTTACTGGGGTGCTCCTTGTTGGCCAGTCGAGTAGACTGGGGTTCTGAACTGTCTCTTTGTCCAGCTGTGCCAAGCTCTCAGGGGAGTTTGTCATAAAGGGCCCAGTCCATAAGGGCTTTTGTCGTCTTAACCTTCGTTGCTTGTTAGTGCTGGAAAAATCCCATTCTAGTATTGCCTGCCTGATGTCACAGATTAGCTGGTCTGTGACTGGAGGCATCCCACACTATTGTGGGAGAGTGGAGACACCGTTTTCACTACGTCATCCTTACCACCTGTGCAATGAAGTTCTTTAATTTTTCTGAATATCTTTGGGAGTGAATTCTGTGGATCATGGGGGCTACATCATCTGCGCCCTCACCAGGGACGCCTCTTGCGTCCATGGTAAAGATTTATTCTAAGCATGGAAAGTTACCTCCGGGTCTTTCCTTAAAAGGCTTATTGGATCGAGTCACTATTGGACTAAATATACAAATGAAGATTCTACTCGTCAATGGCCCGACGACAGATCCTTTGAATTGGGAAAACTTCTAAATTGGGGGAAAAAATGTTTTCAGAGCTCTCACACAATTTTTTAATTGATACCTAAAAAAAGGCCAGAAAAAGGAAGGGAAAAATTTAAATTGTCTTAAGACCTTGACTCAGGTTACAATTGAACTGAGAACATGTAAAAGTCTAAGTGTTGATAAGATTATACATGTTGGAATGTTTGAGCTAATTTTATATAAAGAGGTTACATCAACTTTGCTTGAGTATGTTTTAAAATGTCTGACTGGGAATGCTTCCCTTGTCCAAAATTAGAAGACCAACACCTATTGATAAAAATTTTAATGATAACTATGTTTAATGGTATAAGAGGTGATGAAATTTACATGAACTTTTGTACAAAAAACTGATGTTATTTCTATTACAGAACTGGTTAACAAAAATAGTAATTTAAATGATGGCTAATTTTATCTAATGTCTTATGAAGTCTTATAGGCAATCTAAATTATTATTGGGAACAAGTAAATTAATAGTTGTGAAAAAGATGAATGTTGGGTGAACTTTAAATAATAATTATGTGTTATGGTGGTTACAGCTTCCAAAATCTTTTTGGTGACTTAAAACTTTAGAGTTTTGCTAAATTTTGTGATAAAAATTCACTGAGTATCATCATTTCCAAATAAGATAAGATATTAGACATTGATTGCTAAATGTACATTTGTCTACTTTTGTCTTTTCATTACAGAAATATTAAAAGGTGTTTTGGGTCTATTGGTAAACATGTGTTTTATTAAAAGATTGCACTATAAAGTAACATATTTCTAGAAGTTATGAAGTGTTTATAAATTTTCCAAGCCACAATATACTAATGTAAAAGAAAGTTTATAATGGTTTACGTAGATTTTACTTACAAATTGGGGTTTCTAAGAGTTCAAATTTCTAATTAGTATATGTGATTGAAGCTACTAAATATTAAAAAAAATATGTCTGTGTACAAGGAAAGTAAGATGTATAAAGAAGGAACAAAGAATGGAAATATTTTATTTGATTGATTAAGAAAGATAAATTTGTCTTCAAGTACTATGAGGGAAAAGAAAGACATGGGACAAATTCTGAATGTAAAAAGAAAGTTATAGGTTTGTGGAAGAGGAATTCTGGAAAAGAAGTTTTTGTATGGTCAAGTTGGCTAGGATTGAAATGAATTTAATTAAGTAAATGAGTTTTAATATCAGAAGGAATCTGGTACAAAATTATCATTTGGTCTTATTTCTCTTAAAAGGATAATTTTCTTGAACTTGATAAAGAAGTTATAAAAGATTTTTCTTTACCTTTGGGTAAGTCTACCTAAAAGACAGAAAGAAAAAACCTGTTAAAATAATTTCCTGTGTTCAAAAGACTGAGGTCTCTCTATTAAGGTTTTTGGACTGTTAATGCTCTCTTTGCTTTAACGTTTTCTATTTTTGACAAGCTCCTCAAAATTCATATCTTAAATAAAGTCTTTTTTTTAACTTTTTTTCTTTGAGAATTTTCAAAGGGCCCTGGAACTTCTCAAAGAAATTTGCTCTCTTCCTATAAGGGGAAAGATACTAAATTTATTAGTCTTATTCATTATGTTAAATTACATGGAAAACATTGTCAGACAAGTGATGATAAGTCTGCTTAGGTGCTATTATGTGGGCAAATGTTATTGACATAGGTGTTTTAAAATTGTATAACATTACTGAAATTCTGATCTGTCTTGATTATCAGTCATAATTCTGGTTATTATTATTTTAAAGTGTTGTATGTCACAAAATTAACCAAATTTCTCTGTCAATTGCCATTTTGAGGTCTTGTTGTTTACAGACTTATTTCTTTGCTCTAATGCTTTTGCAAAATATTTCAACTTCAGAAAATCTCATGGAAAAGACTCTGACATTTACACTGGAGTACAGGTTTCTGACAAACTTTCTGATCATAAAACTGAATTGGTAAGAAATTACAGAAATCTGATGGAAAGACTGATAACTTCATGAAGCTGCTAACAGAAAGATTGGGATCAAAAATGGATTACACAGGAATGAATGAACTGATAAGGATAATCATAATTTTTATGATTTTTCATTTGATGTATTGCTGAATTTTTAATGTTTTGTTTTTTCAGAGTTAAGGAAAACTTTTTCTCTTTTCTCCTGAGCTAGCTATGACTTATAACAATTTGGTAAATGATATTTTTGTAAGTAAAATTGAAATATTTCTCTTTTTCTCTCTATCTGATCCCTGGAATATGGAAACCCTTAGTAAGTGAGTATTGTTGTTTTCATGGCAATATAGTTATTTGCATAAGTTCAATAAGAATCTGTTCTCCTCATAACAGGACACAATTGCAAACACTGGTTATATTACCAAGGCTGTGACTGGAACATCATATTTGCGATATAACCATACAGCTTTTGAGGAATGAAGATTGGACTTTATGGAATAAAGCCACGTGGAAATATTGGCCTGGTACCTTATGTTCCAAGCAGCACTTACCAGGATAAGTAAAGAATGTCTTATCTGGCAAGCACAAGAAACCTCGAAATATTTTGGGGGAACCTCGGAAGAGAGGAATTCACCCAAATTTGTAGGTATTACAGGCAAAGTCTGATGACAAAATCCTTGGTTTGGCTTTTCTGGCCTGGTGAGGCCTTCAAAGTTCAATGTGAGATTCCTTTAAAAAGTTCCAGCAAAGCAGATTTAAAAGAGCTTATGTGATCAATTGCTATTCTTGCTGTACTTATGCAAATAATTGGGCCAACACTATTGGAAGTAGACTTATTTTGCAAACTAGTCAGTTTTAATTTGTCTATCTTTGATAAAAATGAGGATGATCTTAGAAAAATTATATTTCAGTAAAAACTATAGTGTACATTTGCAGATATTAGATCATAGTTTTGTTAATTGTCTTTTAAGGTTTTTGTTTTATATCTGTTGACTGGACTGGATCCTGATTTCTTCTAGTCTCCTAAAATATCTGGCTACAGATGTCCAAACTAACGTTTTTCATTTTTTCCATCATTTTCATTTGGAATCACTAAAAACTGAACCTGCCCTTTTTCCTGAAGCCTTACAAACTGAAGCTGATGGACTTGATATAAATTTAAGAGATTACTCAATGACATCATCAGAGACATTTTAAACTGCCAAAGATGCTTTGAAGCTGACATCTAAAAATCTTCTTAACAGGCTGTCCCTTATACTCAGAAACTGCTTTACAACTTGCTCCAACCATTAACCTTGTTTTTCTTTCGTTTACATAGAAATGCTTCCATTAAATACTTGATTGCTTGCTTCCACAATATAGGCATAACCTTGAGAGCCCACCTGCATCACCACCTTCTAAAATGAACTTAATTGAACTGATCTATTATCAGGACTAAGAAATGTGTTCAGTGAGATGAAACAATCTACCAATTCAGCTTCTGGACTATGAAACTACTTTAATTTTCAAAAGGACTGTGAAACTTCTAGGGAAGTTTCAGAGGAGGGAACTGATGGTGCTCAGGGCAAGCTACCCCAGGAGGCACCACTCTGGTATGCAGATTATTTCGAGCTGAAGACAATAAGGACTCAGAGAACTCAGGAAGAATATTTGAGTTTCCCCGCCCAAACTGCCTAAAGAATTTAAAACAAAGGATCTGTTTCAAGAAGGAGTTATTATCATGATGGCTGTAAAGATAATGTAGGATAGCGGTTGCAACAGGAAAGGCACCAAGCCCCTTTTATCAAAAACTTTATCTCTCCCTGACCACAATTTCTATAGATGACCCTGAGAAGAGTTGTCAGGCAAACATTTGCATTTCTATCTCCATGTGAGTTGTGTCTTGCCTTCTGAGGTCCAAGACCACTACCCACCCCCAACACCTTCCTTGCCTTTAACTGCAATACTTAAGGGGCCAGCTTAGACAGAGGGACGAGTTGCTCATTTCTGAGTTTCTCCCATGTATACATGTTATTAAACTTGGTATTATTTTCTCCTGCTAACCTGTCTGGTTAATTATTTGGCCAGCCATAAGAACCTTAAGGAAAAGGGCAGAGGGAGATTCTCTCTCTCTCCCCACAGAGGAAACATAACAAATTTAACTATTTTGGTTAGTTAACACTGTAAGTAATATACTTTATATATTACCAATTTTGAGATTATTTGTATTTAAAAATACTGCTTCAAATCCTTAAATCATTGTAAGTGGTAGAGTCTGAAATCTGCTTTGGCTGAACCATTGTATAAAAGGTCAGCCAAAATTCTTCCATTCCTATATAATCTTGTATGTGGGTGGTAATGGTTAGTTCTTATAGAGTGTTTGAACACATTGTGGGAGATCACGATTTGGCCACCCTGAAATATATGTCTTTACTGTGATTTACCTAATATGTCTCAGTTTCGAAAACTTTTATCTTTAGCTCAACCTTCATTTAAATCAACAGACCTATTTGATGAAGGCGACATGAACATTTACTCAAAAACTCCTCAGAAAATTACTAATTTAATCTGTACTTTGGAAGATCCATTGTAAAACACAAACTGGATTTGCCAGGCCCCTCAAAACGGCTCATAACTCTGTTTGTACATTTATCTGGGATGATATTATCTGAAGGTAATTGTTCTTCCCAAATGCTTTCTTTAACTCAATCAGCAATACTTCCAAAGTTTTAATGAAAATGTGGCCAATTTGGTGAAATCTAAGTGACTTTTTTCTTTTTGCATGACAATGAGATTAAGAAAATAAGTATTTTAATTACTGTTATTGATTTTAAAAATCAGAGAAGAAAACAAACTTCTTTGTCCAAAGACATTTCTGCAAATGAAATCATCTGAAAAACTGACAGCTAGCCCCCTGTTTTAACCACTAAACCATAAGAAATGTAATACTGTGGGCAAACACTTGAGCGTTGTCTCTTGCAGTAGTCCCCAGCACTGTTGCCCTATCAGGGCCATGGATCAGGGGAAGGAGCCAGTGTAGGGGAGTCAGCTGTGCCCTCAGCATCCTTCCTTCCTTGGTCAGAACCCGGTCCCAGCTGCTCCCTGTCTCATCTTCTGGGGAAGCAGAGAATTCTTCTGGAGACACAACACATTGTGTTAAGGATGTCATCGTTCTTTTATAAACAGATGTTAGATCGTGTGATGGACTTCTCAGGACAGGAGAAGTCGCCTCAAGGAAAGGCAGAACTTCTCCAGGAGCTGACGGTCATCCAGGGAAAGCAGAGTCAAGGGCTGCACAGCGCCAGCCCGCCCTTGCTCTCCATCTCAGGGACACCTTGGTCCCCAATCCCCGACACCCCTCCCGGCGCCCCCCCAGGGGTTCCCATTGTATCCTCAGAGGCCCGCACAAGCGCAGGACCGGTGCTCAGAGTGGCAGAGGGGCCGGTGAGCTGGAGAGCCCCAGGGCGCATGCACTGGGGGCGGAGTCCCTGATGCGGAAGTGGTGGCCACTGGGGTTTGTGGAGGGGGCTCGAGCAGTTTCTGGATCCTTCCTCCAAGATTTTCAGTGCTGGGGATCTCTCCTTTCTGCAGTGTGGACGAGCGCTGGGCAGGAGCGGCGCTGAGGTAGGCAGTGGGCAGCGGGCTCGGCGTGGAGTTCTCTGCCGCGTATGGCGGGAGCGCGGTGTCCGGGGCGGCGGATGGGCTCCGGGGCCGGGGCTGCTGGCGGGCTGCTCGAGGCGGGGGAGCCCAACCTCTGTCCCTTGGAGGAGCAAAGAGCGCCACTTGGCCAGCCTGTCCCTGTGCCTTGGCGGGGCCTCAGCTCAGCGGGGCCTCACCTCGGCGGGGCCTCCTGCCCACTCATCCGAGGTGCAGGGGGCGGCAGGGAGTCTCCTACCCTCTGCGCACGCCCCTGAGTTCGCGCCATCCTGGACCCCGTCTAGGCCACGTCGCGACATCTCTGGGTGAACACTTTCCTTCACAAGAGGCACTGTGGTCAGCGCTCCTCTGCCTGACTCCGCTCAGGCTATTGGGCTCTTCATTACTTTCTTTAAACAAATGAACGGTTCCTACTTCCTTGGGACCACCTTTATAGAAAAGCCTAATCGTATTAATAGTTTCTGATAATTGACTCTATATTTGCAAGGCAAACTTTGAATTGTTGTAAAGTTCATTTAATTAAAGGAACTTTAAACAATCTTTGGTGCAAATTATGTAGCTTCCTAATAATAACTCACCTTCCGTTAACATAGATTGATGACTGATCAATTGTTGATTGACATAATGTGTATGGAAGTTTGGCTTCAGTTGAAAAGATTTTCTTGGCAGTTGGTGCTAAAATTAAAATCGGATAAGGAGGAGGATTTTAGAAGTAGTATGCAGTGTGTGTTTTATCTCCATACTCTTTTAGAATTGTAAGAATTTAGATTTGGAAAGCCCATAGAATAAGAATTTTGAAATTTTGATTTGACTGAGAAGGTGAAAGGTCAAAAGGCCAAATACAGTAGGATTTCATTTGTATGATATTCTAGAAAAGATAAACCATAGGGAAAGACAACAGGTCGTTAGTTGACGTTAGTTGTCATTAGTATTCATATTTAGTTAATCATTTACTTTAATAGTTTAATCATTAGTTTTAATATTTCTTATTAAAAATACATTTTAATGATAGCATCCTAATTATGTTTTTGGATGATACTAGAAGTTAATAACCTATTAAATTCTGCAGTAGGAAGAAATGACATGTTGGTTATTGGTGTCTTTGAAGTTTAAGTATTGGTAGTAATCAAATTTTTAAATAACTATTTTTGGATTCTGAACTACTGATTTTTTTACTAGATCCTGTTGGACATGGCATGTTACAAGTTTCAAAACGCTCTTTAAATTATTGTAGCAGGCCGAAGCTATTGAATTATAATGTAAGCTCTTTATAGATGAAACAAGGAAAAATACAAACAGCCATTCATCATTTTATCTTTGTTAAAAAATCAAGTAAATCTTACCATACACATGATGAATGACTTTTGGCTAGACAGACCTGAACTTGACAAAATGGACTCATTAGTATGGTGAACTTGTTTTGGAATGTTAAAGTGGGAGAGGATATATAATTTTTACCTGAGGGTGACCCAAGTCAATATGGTGGGTTTAGCTGCTTATACACTCTGAGTTATGATCTTGATTAAAAAGCTGGTCATAGACACTTCTCCAAGGAAGATATACAGATGGCCAATAGGCACATGAAAAGATGCTCAACATCACTAATCATCAGGGAAATGCAAATCAAAACAACACTAAGATACCACCTCACGCCCGTTAGAATGGCTATAATCACCAAGACAAAAAACAACAAATGTTGGAGAGGATGTGGAGAAACAGGAACCCTCATACACAGCTGGTGGGAATGCAAATTGGTGCAGCCTCTATGGAAAACGGTATGGAGATTCCTCAAAGAATTAAAAATAGAGATGCCCTATGATCCAGCCATCCCACTACTGGGAATCTATCCAACACACCTGAAATCAACAATCCAAAGAGGCTTATGCACCCCTATGTTCATTGCAGCATTATTCACCATAGCCCAGAAGTGGAAGCAACCTAAATGTCCCTCAACTGACGATTGGATTAAGAAAATGTGGTATATATATACAATGGAATACTACTCAGTCATAAAAAAAGACAAAATCATCCCATTTGCAACAACATGGATGGGCCTGGAGCGTATTATGTTAAGTGAAATAAGCCAGAAAGAGAAAGACAAACACTGTAGGATCTCACTCATATGTGGAATATAAACCAACACATGGACAGAGAAAACTGGACTGTGGTTACCCGGGCAGTGGGGGTGGGGGGTGGGCACAAGGGGTGAAGGGAGTCATATATGGGGTGATGGACAAACAAAAATGTACAACCCAAAATTTCACAATGTTAGAAACCATTAAAACATCAATAAAAAAAAAAAAGCTGGTCATAGACATTCCAAGAAATTTGGACCATTTTATGTATCAATATATTAAGATGTCTTATTTCTCTGATAGTTTCTGATTTCAGGGTGTCTGGGAAAAATAGTTTCTCAACATAGGTACTTGGGATTATAATTTTTTATTGTTGATTTAATGAATCATAGAATTGTTTAGTTGGAAATAATTTTAGTGGTTGTAGAGCCTAACATCTTCATTTTCCAGGAAATAGAAAGTGAGGTTTCTCAAGTTAAGTCGTCCATAGACTGACTGTTACTTTAGTGGCAGAGTTGGAACTAAATGCTCAGATGTTTGTCTCCAGATCCCTAGTACAGTGCTCTCTGTGCTACGTACTATTAAGTAGACAAACCAATGAGTTACCTTCTCAAATCATATATGTAGCCAGCAGGGTTGATTCTTTCCCATATGCATTTCTTTCCTTTCTTTTTTAAATAACTACTAACCACAATTAATTCATTCCTCTACCACATTTAATGACTATCTTTGTGTGTGTCTCCTCGAGCACACGTGTGGACTCCCTAGAATGGACACCTTCTTGTGAGTGGATTGCTGGGCCAGAGGCTGATGTGAATCTGCATCTTGACGAGCTGCAGCCAAATCATCCTCTGAAGTTTTAACAATTTCCGTTCCCTCCACCAGTGTTTGAGTCATCCTTGCCCTGGGAATTGTCAGATTGGCATTGTCAGATTTTTAAATTTTTGCCAATCTGATGGGTGAGAAATGAAGTATTTGTTTTCCTCTTTGTACAACTGTTTTGACAAAAGCATAGAGCTATGCAACTACCAAAATTGAGATACAGAACAGTTCCAGCACCCAGAACTCCCTTGAGCTGCTCTTTTGTAGTCAACTCTTCCCCCACTCTTAACCCCTGGTGACTAATGATCTGTTGTCCCTCCCTATGGTTTGTCTTTTCTAGAATATCCTATAAATGGAATCCTACAGTATTTGGTCTTTCGAGTCTGTATTCTTTCATTTAGCGCAATACATTTATTTGAGTGTTCATCCATGTTGTTGACTGTATCAGCAGTTCCTTCTGTTTTATTGCTGAGTGTAGTATCCATTGTATGAATGTACCAAGGTTTAGCCATTTACCAGTTGAAGGACATTTGAGTTATTTTCAGTTTTGTCATTTTGACTATGAACAAAGCTGTTATAAATCTTTGCAAACAAGTTTTTGTGTGAACATAAGTCTTCTTCTCGTGGGTAAGCACATAGAAGTGGAATTGCTGGGTCATATGGTATGTGTATGTTTAACTTTACTTTAAAAACTGTTTGTGGTAGCAAAGTCACGGCCCACAAAGATGTCCTAATCCCTGAACTTGGGAATACATTAGTTTACTTGGCAAAGGTGAATTAAATTTGCAGATAGAATTAAAGTTGCTGATCAACTGACTTTCAAATAGGGAGATTATCCTGGATTATCCAGGTGGGCCCACTGCATCACAAAGACCCTTAAAAGGGAAAGAGAAGCAGTAGAGTAGAAAAAAGATAGAACAAGGGAAGCAGGGCCAGAGAGATGCCGAGTTCTTGGATTTGAGGGTGGCGGAGGGGGGCCATAGGCTAAGGAATGTGGTGGTCTCTAGAAGCTTGAAAAGTCTAGGAAATGGATTAACCTTTAGAGTCCCCCAAAAAGAACTTCGTTCTGCCAACACCTTGATGTTATCCCACAGGGACCTGTGTCAGACTGCTAACCTACAGAACTGTAAAACAATAAATCTGGGCTGTTTTAAGCCATGAAATTTGTGCTAATTTGTTACAGCTGCATAACCAACTCCACTTTAAAACTATTTTCCAAAGAGGCTGAACCACTTTGTGTTCCCACCAGCAATGTAGGTGTTTTCCAGTTACTTTCCATCCTCGTTAACTCTTGGTATGGTCAACCTCTTTAATTCTAGTTATTCTAATAGGTACGTAGCAGTATCTCAATGTGGTTTTTATGTGCCTTTTTCTCACGATTAATGATGTTGCGCATCTTTTCATGTGCTTATTTGTCATCTGTGTATCTTCTTTGGCGAAGTGTGCAAATCTGTGCGCGTTTTAAACTTGGATTTTCTTATTGCCGAGTTTTGAGAGTTCTTTATAGTCCTGTCAGATATGTGATTTGCAAAGGTCTTCTCCCAGTCTGTGGCTTGCCTTCTCCAGCCTCCCACCGGTGTCTTTGAAAGGTCTGTGTAACGTAACTGGAGAGGTTCCACATGACTTCATCTTCACAGAGTGAAGTTGGAACACCTGAGTCCAATTAGATGTTGATCAGAGTTGGGTTTGGGTCTGGGTCTCATTTTTAGTAAACCCAGCCCTTCCGCTTTCCCCCTGTTCCTGTTTGTTGTGCTCCCCTCCCCCGCATAGGAATCTGGTTCTAAGTCTGGTACATCTCTGTCTCCTGAGGTTTGAGAGCCCACAGAAAATTCAGCTATGCCCTTCAGACATCTCAGCGCAGCTCTCCAACCTCCTACCTTACATCGCTTCACAATATGGCAAATTCCCTGAAGGTCAGACTAACAATATGTTTGACTTAGGCCACTTCCACCACTTCTGGAGGTTTCACTTTGCTTTGTGGAAGCTTTTGGCCTAGTTACCCAGATTCCTGTGTGGCACCGAAACTTAGCACAGGTGCTGTGAGGAAGAGCAGTTGTGTGTCTGAGAGCCCTCAGGTTTCATCTGCCACACCAGTCCTGCTGAATCACTGCAAGTTTGGCTAGTTTCTCTTTTCCATAGCCGAGGCTCTGACTGAGCAAGCCAGATCTTGGGCAAGCACCCAGAATCAGAAAACGCCTGCACGGGAAAGAAAGATAAAAATCCTTGCTCATATACAATAGTTTTTCTTCTTTCTGGAATTTTAGTTGGTTGACTCTGAAGTTCTCTGATGCTCTAAAAATATATTTATAACTTATCTGTCTTTGTCCAGTTTTGCAGCAAGAGTACTTTCCTGTCCTAGTTTACTCTAAAACAGAAGTTCCCTTGTCATTTGTTTTTAACTCCATCAGTTATACACTGTCAATATTATTATTGTTTGGTAAAGTCATGCTTTCAATGATTTATTCAGATGTTTACCCTTTTTTATCCTAATGATCCATTTTTACATCTTAGCATTTCTTCTATCAAGTTCTTTCTTCTTAAAGTACATTCTTTTTTTTCACTTTTTAAGTTTTTTCCTTGAGGAAGATTAGCCCTGGGCTAACATCTGTTCCAATCTTCCTCTACTTTGTATGTGGGTCACCACCAAGGCGTGGCTGGTCAGTGGTGTAGGTCCACGCCTGGGATCCAAACCCATGAACCCAGGCCTCCAAAGCAGAGAATGCTGAACTTAAAACACTACACCAGGTAGCTGGCCCCCTTAAAGTACATTCTTTCAAAGTTTCTTAATGAGCATTTGTTGGTGGTAATACTCTTCGTAAATGTTGGCATAAAAATATCTTTAATTCACCCCAGTTCTTCAAATATGGTTTGATTGGGTACACACTGAACTTTATTTTCTCTCTGTACCTTGAAGATTTAATCCAACTCTCTCTTGCCTTCCTTTGTTAAGAAATGTATCATAGGTCTAAATGTAAGTCTCTGTAAGTGTTCTGTCCCTCTGTGGGGCTTTGAATATCTTCTTTTGTATTTGGTGTTCTTTGGTTTCCCTGGATGGATTGGACTCTAGATTTTTTTTTTAATTGTGCTTGAGATTTATTCAGCTGCCTGAAGCTAGAGTAGAAGTCTTTTGTCAATTCTGGAAATTTCTGTTATTATGTCTCAATATTCCTTTAAACCATATATATATTTATATTATTTAATTCAAATATATATACACATACTTATTTATACGCATTCAATATATACATTAAATATATATTTATATTAAATTCAATATATTATATTATTCAATATAGTGATTTGTATTATTCATAAAGTATACATATTTTATTCGTATATATAGTTTCCTTTACTTGACCAAACTCAAGCCAGGCTCCTTTGAGCCCTCTTCACTAGGCCTCGATCTTGGCCTTTAATAACTACAACATTGCAGCACAAATGGTTTCACCCCTCTACGCATATTATAAGACTTAAGCACTGACATAGTTTCTATCAGCTCAAATCCGCATCCCTAGGATTATCCCTGCCCCCTTAAAGTGCCTGCCTGAGAAAGCTCAAGGCAGCCAAAATAATTGACTGTTTGTTCTGGCCAACACTCGATCATTGGCCCCTGACATCCCTTTCTTAGAGCATTTATCCAAAAGTGCTTATAACTGTGACTCTTTCCTCTGTCCCTTTGAGTTGTGTATGTATCTCCTATAACTGCATTTCTCAAGGTCCTCAGAGCCATTCCTTGACAAGAGGACAGGGTGTCTGTTTCCCAGACTCTGTGAGAGGAGAGAAGTGAAACTTTGATCATTTCCAAATAGCAGACACAACTGGCCAGATCACACTGCACTGACCAATACTCTGTAACTTTTCCCTCCCTGACTCCACTGATCCCCTGCTCACCCCTCTGCTTGCTCCCTCATTCTCCCTTTCAAATGCCCAGTCAGCTCTGTACAAATCAAACTGAGTTCAGTTCACCCTGCTCCCTCTTCCCTATTGCAGTGGTATATTACTGATTAAAATCTGTCCTGACCACTTTTACTAGAGCCTGGCTTTGTGTATACTCTATATTTAACACACATCAAGATAATCTCATACACATGCATATATATGCATATACCAACACAACCATGGGCCCTCCAGGACCAGTTCAACTGACCTTATCTTATCAACAGAGTAGTTAAGGGTTTTCTTTCAGGAACTGAGACCCCTCGTCCAGTTCAGACCAGTTGAGACCACCAACCCATCAACTGGGCCTGTGCAAATGCTTGATAAGTGATCTTTTTGACATCGAGCTAAAAGCTTCATCCTCAGATCATGGTAACAATGCCAATTTGTGACACACACCTGATGAAGAACCATGAAGCTTGACTTTGCTTGTGCAGATCATCAATTACCTCACTTCTCCTTACTTCCAATCATCTACCTCCACATGTCAGACCACCCTGCCCTTCATCCCATAAATTGTGCCCCAACCTCTGGATCGGGGAGACAGATCTGAGACAGACACATGGTCCCTGTCTCCTTGCAGATCAATCTCACATAATAAAGCTATAATTCTTTCCCCAAAAGCTGATGCCAGAATAATTGGCTTTTTTAATGTGCATTGGGCAAGAGAACCCCAATACTGTGAGGTAACATCTATATATATATATATACGCTTGATAGATGTTTTATCTTCTTTTTTTTTTCTTTGCTGAGGAGGATTCACCCTGAGCTAACATCTGTTGCCAATCTTCTTCTTTTTCTAAGGAAGATTCACCCTGAGCTAACATCTGTGTCAATCTTCCTCTATTTTGTATGTGGTTTGTCACCACAGCCTAGCCACTGAGGAGTGGTGTAGGTCCACACCCAGGAACTAAACCTGGGCCACTGAAGTGGAGTTCTCTGAACTTAACCATGAGACTGGTCCATCTCTAATTGTTTTGAAGACGTTACTAGATATGTAATTTTAGCTTCACTATGATCTCTGGATTTCCTTGCTGTTCCTTTAGTCTCTCACTTCAGTGTATGTGTTTCTTGCTCCATCTTTCATGCTAGAGGAATTCCTCAAATATCAAGTGGTACTTGGCTACCCATTCATATTTCTGTGATGGGGAGGAAACAGCTGAGTAGGGCCTCTGTGGGCCTAATGGGGCTTGTGTCTGTCTGGACATAGTGTTTCTTCAGGGGTGTAGAGTGTTGAACTAAACAGGCAAACAATGTTGGTGCCCAAGCTGATCTCTAACAACATACTTATTCCACACATTCCCACAATGACAGACATCCTCTGAACACTTGAAAACGCTGACAACACACACCCACACCCACATACACACTATTTGCAAATGACCAGCAGCATTCAGACTGTAAACTACACCTGATAATGCACACTGATACTCAGAACATACACACAAACTCACACACATACAGGCAACTCACTGTCTCAGAGCCCACAGTGACTTGAACTCTCTAGACACACACAGACATCAACAAAACACACCTTCACACAGATGCCATAATAGCCATGCCCCCTGTGACCATACAGAATTGCTGAACACACACACATCCACACAACAAGGAACGTGGCCGTGCATGTGTGGGCTTGATCAGGGGTTTTTTCACACCTCAGCATCAACATGAACACCCCAGTGTGAGAAGGAGAGGCAGAGGGAACAGGGAGAACATGTAGGGACCAATCAGGAGGCACTTGCATAAAGCAAATATGATACCTGCAAAGCTGGTTGCTAAATGACATATGACTCAAGGGTTTGAGGAGCCAAGAGGAGCTGAAATGGTACAAAGGGGGTGACTGATACAAACCCATCACAAGATATTGAAATGTAAGGGACAGTGATATTTTAAAAGGCATTGAGAAGAGTGTATCAAAGCTTAGATATAATTCCAAACAATGAATGACGTGGAATTCTGACCAAAGAACAGCCATTATTGCGTTAAAATGTTTCTTATAAAATTATACTCATTGAAAAATGACAAATATTCATTGGTTTAAAACATTTCAGTATAAAATTCTGCAGGTTCCACTTTTTTGCGTAGCTTTCCTTGGGCAGCTATAAAAGCTGGACAAAGCACACAGAACAGCTGTTTGAAGGGTTGGAGAACCCGCTCTGCAGGCACGACTCGAGGGTCTATAATGTCTGAGACGAGGGAAGCACAAGATTGTGAGCACCAGCTCCATGCAGCTTCTCCCCTAAGGCATTTGCTATTTCAACAGTGAGAGAAGAGAGTCTGAGTAGAAAGGGGAGGAAAAGTGAAATGAAATTTGGTTCCAGTAAAGTCCAGTAACGTCTGCTTCCAGTCAGATGTGGTAAAGGCAGAGCCAAAATTAAACATTGATTTAATAAATATTGTGTGTTTGAAAGCACAAAAGGGATGTTGAAGCAAACAGGACTAGATGAAACAAAATTTCACAAAGGGAAGAGAGCCTTTTTAGGTGAGATTGCCAGACATGCACTCACCCGGGGGAATTTGTTTAATCTGGACTCTGATAATCAGACTTGTGTTACCAGAAGACAATAGTAAGTATAATCGGTCATAATTGATCTATGTTAGCTTTTTAATATCACAAGTTTTGTTTGCCTGTTAATTTTTTTTTTAATTTTTTATTGCGGTAACATTGGTTTATAACATTGTAAAAATTTCAGGTGTACATCATTGTACTTCTATTTCTGCATAGATTACATCATGTTCACCACCAAAATACTAATTACAACCCATCACAACACACATGTACCAAATTATCCCTTTCACCCTCCTCCCTCCCCCCTTCCCCTCTGGTAACCACCAATCCAATCTCTGTCCCTGTGTGTTTGTTTATTGTTGTTATTATCTACTACTTAATGAAGGAAATCATGCGGTATTTGACCTTCTCCCTCTGACTTATTTCACTTTGCATTATACCCTCAATGTCCATCCATGATGTCACAAATGGCTGGATTTCATCATTTCTTATGGCTGAGTAGTATTCCATTGTGTATATATACCACAGCTTCTTTATCCATTCATCCCTTGATGGGCACTTAGGTTGCTTCCAAGTCTTGGCTATTGTGAATAACGCTGCAATGAACACATGGGTGCATGTACCTTTACAAATTGGTGTTTTCAAGTTCTTTGGATAAATACCCAGCAGTGGGATGGCTGGATCATATGGTAGTTCTATCCTTGATTTTTTGAGGAATCTCCATACTGTTTTCCATAGTGGCTGCACCAGTTTGCACTCCCACCAGCAGTGTATGAGAGTTCCCTTCTCTCCACATCCTCTCCAACACATGTTGTTTCCTGTCTTGTTAATTATAGCCATTCTGACGGGGGTCAGGTGATATCTCATTGTAGTTTTGATTTGCATTTCCCTGATAGTTAATGATTTTGAACACCTTTTCATGTGTCTGTTGGCCATCTGTATATCTTCTTTGGATAAATGTCTCTTCAGGTCCTTTGCCCATTTTTTAATTGGGTTGGTAGTTTTTTTGTTGGTAAGATGCATGAGTTCTTTATATATTTTGGAGATTAAGCCCTTATCAGAAGTATGGTTTGCAAATATCTTCTCCCAATTGTTAGGTTGTCTTTTCGTTTTGTTGATGGTTTCCTTTGCTGTGCAGAAGATTTTTGGTTTGATGTAGTCCCATTTGTTTATTTTTTCTATTGTTTCTCGTGCCCGGTCAGACGTGGTGTTTAAGAAGATGTTGCTAAGACTGATGTCGAAGAGCGTACTGCCTATGTTTTCTTCTAGAAGTTTCACAGTTTCAGGTCTTACATTCAAGTCTTTAATCCATTTGGAGTTAATTTTTGTGTATGGTGAAAGGTAAGGGTCTACTTTCATTTTTTTGCATGTGGCTATCCAGTTTTCCCAACACCATTTGTTGAAGAGACTTTCTTTTCTCCATTGTATGTTCTTGGCTCCTTTGTTAAAGATTAGCTGTCCATAGATGTGTGGGTTTATTTCTGGGCTTTCGATTCTATTCCATTGATCTGTGTGTCTGTTTTTGTGCCAGTACCATGCTGTTTTGGTTACTACAGCTTTGTAGTATATTTTGAAATCAGGGAGTGTGATACCTCCAGCTTTGTTCTTTTTTCTCAGGATTCCTTTAGCTATTCGGGGTCTTTTGTTGTTCCATATAAATTTTAGGATTCTTTGTTCTATTTCTGTGAAAAATGTTGTTGGAACTTTGATAGGGATTGCATTGAATCTATAGATGGCTTTAGGAAGTGTGGACATCTTAACTATGTTAATTCTTCCAATCCAAGAGCACGGAATATCTTTCCATTTCTTTGTGTCTTCTTCAATTTCTTTCAGCAATATTTTATAGTTTTTGGTGTACAGATCTTTCACCTCTTTGGTTAAGTTTATTCCTAGGTATTTTATTCTTTTTGTTGCAATTGTAAATGGGATGGTATTCTTAATTTCTCTTTCTGCTACTTCATTGTTAGTGTACGGAAATGCAACTGATTTTTGTATGTTGATTTTGTATCCTGCAACTTTACCATATTCATTTATTACTTCTAAAAGTTTTCTGGTGGATTCTTTGGGGTTTTCTATATATAAAATCAGGTCATCTGCAAATAGTGAGAGTTTCACTTCTTCCTTTCCAATTTGGATCCCTTTTATTTCTTTCTCTTGCCTGATTGCTCTGGCTAGGACTTCCAGTACTATGTTAAATAGGAGTGGTGACAGTGGGCATCCTTGTCTGGTTCCTGTTCTTAGAGGGATGGCTTTCAGTTTTTCACCATTGAGGATGATATTAGCTGTGGGTTTCTCATATATGGTCTTTATTATGTTGAGGTACTTTCCTTCTATACCCATTTTATTCAGAGTTTTTATCATAAATGGATGCTGTATCTTGTCAAATGCTTTCTCTGCATCTATTGAGATGATCATGTGATTTTTATTCTTCATTTTATTAATGTGGTGTATTACGTTGATTGATTTGCTAATGTTAAACCATCCCTGCATACCTGGAATAAATCCCACTTGATCATGGTGTATAATCTTTTTAACGTATTGTTGTATGTGATTTGCTAGTATTTTGTTGAGGATTTTTGCATCGATGTTCATCAGTGATATTGGCCTGTAATTTTCTTTTTTTGTGTTGTCCTTGTCTGGTTTTGGTATCAGGGTAATGTCAGCTTCGTAGAATGAGTTAGGGAGCTTCTCCCCCTTATCAAATTTTTGGAAGAGTTTGAGAAGGATAGGTATTAAGTCTTCTTTGAATGTTTGGTAGAATTCACCAGGGAAGCCATCTGGTCCTGGACTTTTATTTTTGGGGAGGTTTGTGATTACTGTTTCGATCTCCTTACTGGTGATTGGTCTATTCAAATTCTCTACTTCTTCTTGATCCAGTTTTGGAAGGTTGTATGATTCTAAGAATTTATCCATTTCTTCCAGATTGTCGAATTTGTTGGCATATAGCTTTTCATAGTATTCTCTTATAATCTTTTGTATTTCTGGGGTGTCTGTTGTAACCTCTCCTCTTTCATTTCTGATTTTACTTATTTGTGCCTTCTCTCTTTTTTTCTTGGTGAGTCTAGCTAAAGGTTTGTCAATTTTGTTGATCTTTTCAAAGAACCAGCTCTTGGTTTTATTAATTTTTTCTATTGTTTTTTTGGTCTCTATTTCATTTATTTCTGCTCTGATTTTTATTATTTCCCTTCTTCTACTGATTTTGGGCTTTGTTTGTTCTTCTTTTTCCAGTTCCTTCAGGTGCATTGTTAGATTGTTTGAGATTTTTCTTGTTTGTTGAGATAGGCCTGTATCGCTATACACTTCCCTCTTAGAACTGCTTTTGCTGTATCCCATAAATTCTGGCATGTCGTATTTTCATTTTCATTTGTCTCCAGGTATTTTTTGATTTCTTCTTTGATTTCTTCATTAACCCAGTCGTTGTTCAGTAGCATTTTGTTTAATGTCCACGTATTTGTGGCTTTTCTGATTTTCTTCCTATAGTTGATTTCTAGTTTCATACCGTTGTGGTCAGAAAAGATGCTTGGTATTATTTCAATCTTCTTAAATTTATGGAGACTTGTTTTGTGGCCTAATATGTGATCAATCCTGGAGAATGTTCCATGTGCCTTTGAAAAGAACGTGTATTCTTCAGTTTCTGGATGGAATGCTCTGTATATATCTACTAGGTCCATCTGTTCTAGTGTGTCGTTTAAGGCCAATGTTTCCTTATTGATCTTCTGTTTGGATGATCTGTCCGTTGGTGTAAGTGGAGTGTTAAAGTCCCCTACTATTATTGTGTTACTGTCTATTTCTGTTTTTATGTCTGTTAATAATTGCTTTATATATTTAGGTGCACATACATTGGGTGCATAGATATTTACAAGTGTTATATCCTCTTGTTGGATTGTTCCCTTGATCATTATGTAATGCCCTTGTCTCTTTTTACAGTTTTTGTTTTAAAGTCTATTTTGTCTGATATGAGTACTGCCACCCCACCTTTCTTTTCATTGCCATTTGCGTGGAGTATCTTTTTCCATCACTTCACTTTCAGTTTGTGAGTGTCTTTAGGTCTGAAGTGTGTCTCTTGTATGCAGCATATATATGGATCTTGTTTTTTTATCCAGCCAGCCACCCTATGCCTTTTAATTGGAGCATTTAGTCCATTGACGTTTAAAGTAGCTATTGAAAAGTATGTACTTACTGCCATTTTTTAACTTTTTTTTTCTCAGTGTTTTAGTAGTCTTTCTCTGTTCCTTTCTTCTTCTATACAGAATTGATGGTCACTTTAGTTTGACCTCTGTCTGAACGCTGTACTCTTTAACTCCCCTCCTCCCTCATGTTTTTGATATCATATCTAACCTCTTTTTTCTGCATTTGTATCCATTACGTTCTAATCATGGAAATAGATAATTTTTCCTATTTGTGGTCTTTTCTTTTCCCCTTAAATCAGTCCCTTTAACATTTCTTGTAGCACTGGTTTCTTGGTGACAAACTCCTTTAATTTCTGCTTGTCTGGGAAAATTTTGATCTCTCCTTCCATTTTGAATGATAACCTTGCTGGGTAGAGTATTCTTGGCTGTAAGTTTTTTCCTTTTAGCACTTTAAATATATCATGCCATTCTCTTCTAGCCGGTAAGGTTTCTGCAGAGAAGTCAGCTGATAGCCTTATGGGGTTTCCTTTGTACGTAACTTGACATTCTCTTGCGGCTTTTAGGATTCTCTCTTTATCTTTAATTCTGGACATTTTGATTATGATGTGTCTTGGTGTGGGCCTCTTTGGGTTTATGTTGTTTGGGGCTCTCTGTGCTTCCTGTACCTGGATGTCTGTTTCCTTCCTTAGGTTAGGGAAGTTTTCATCTATTATTTCTTGAAATAGATTCTCTGACCCCTTGTCTCACTCTTCTCCTTCCGGGACACCTATAACAGGGATGTTAGTGCGCTTGATGTTGTCCCAGAGGTCACTTAGACTGTCCTCACTCTTTTTAATTCTTTTCTCTTTTACCTGTTCACTTCGCGTAATTTCTTCTAGTCTTTCGTCCAGCTCACAGATCCGTTCTTCTGTATCCTCTACTCTGCTTTTGAGTCCCTCTAATGAATTTTTCATTTCCAGTATTGTATTCTTCATTTCTGATTGGTTCTTTTTTATATCTTCCATTTCTTTGTTGACATTCTCACTGAGCTCATCTCTTCTTCTCCCCAGATCAGTGAGCATCCTTAACACTCTTAGTTTGAACTCTCTGTCAGGTAGGTTGCTCATTTCTGTTTCACTTAGTTCCTTTTCTGGGGTTTTGTCCTGTTCCCTTACTTGGAATGTATTCTTTTGCCTCTTCATTTTGCCTCTTTCCCTGTGCTTGAGTCTACGTATTAGGTAGGTCAGCTACGTCTCCTGCTCTTGGATAGGTGACCTTATGTAAGTGATGGCTTAGGAGGCTTCCAGTGTGCTTCCCTCAGTTCTCAATGTTCCAGGGGTGACCCCTATGTGGGCTACGTGTATCCTTCTGCTGTGGCCTGTTTGCTCTCCCTGTAGGCGCCCAGGGAGACTGAGTTATGCTCCTGGCCATCTGTCGTAATGCTCAGCTGCTTGTAGTTGTTGTGGGCCCTTCAGTCTCTTTATCAGGTGTGGGGATCCCCAGCACAGTTGGCTGCAAGTTCTAATACCACGTTTGTTTTGCAGTATTTCTTTTAAGTGAGTAGGCCTCTAGCGTGGCAGGTTGTTAGGCTCAGGGCCTTACAATTGCTGTAAGCCTCTAGCCTATTAGGTCTCTTGTCAGCTCTCTGAGGATTGCAGCTGGGTGGGGCTGGCCTCAGGCACAGGAGCACCCAATTGTTTCAGGTTTTGGAAGGTGGAGCAAACCTCCTATGTGGGTCTTTGAGAAGTACAAGTCTTCTGCGGCTGAGAAGCCCTGCCGCCCACAGGTCCACACACACAGTCAACACAGTCTTGCCCCGTGTGAGCGCCCCGACCTCCCCAAGCGGACCCAGTCTCTCCACGGCGGGAGTCCCACACACTCTGCCACCGCCCCACACTCTCCACTCACTCCTTGTGCACACCCTGCCCTGCTCAAGTCGGCTCAGTTGCCAGGCTGCAGAGAATCCAGTCACCAATCTATGCAGGCCCACAAGTTGCCTGAGGGCTTGTTGTTGGGTGAGGCCAGTCTCTAGGGTGGGCTGCCTGCCCTGGCTGAGCTGGATTAAATCGGTGCTCTAGCGGGTGGGGCAGACCCTGGGCTAGCAGGCCTCAGGGAGAACTCCAATGGTGTCTGTGTCAGCACGCCCACACCAGGCCACAACAATGGCCGCCGCCAATGTCCCAGTCCCTGGAGAGGTCTCACCCCTCACCGAGATGCACTCAGGGCCTATTAGGTGAGTCTCTTGTCACCAAAGCACTGTACACCTTTCTTTCTGGTGATTTTAGGGTGCTTCCTGAAACGGGTGAGTTTGCGCGCAGGCCCTTTAAGAGCCAGTTTTAGTTTCTTTGTGAACCGGGTTTTCTGGGGGTGCTTCCCAGTGTTTTAGTAGCAGGCACAGTCAGATATTATGCCGCTGGTCTCGATTGTGCTGGGTCCACAATATGCCCACAGCGGGGGCGCTCCCGGCTCAGGGCCCCGCGTCTCCAGGGAGGGCTGCGTACCTGTGAGCTGCTTCCGGCGGCCGTGAAGCTGGCGGCTTGTGAAGGCGGCGTTTTTCCTCTCCGGAAGGGGGTCTCTGCCTCTTCTACCTCAGTTAGGGTTGTCCGTTGTTGCAGGAATTCCTCTCATCCAGTTTTCAGTTCTGTCTCAGGGGTAATTTTTCCACGAGTAGTTGTAAATTGGCTGTGTCCACGGGAGGAGGTGAGTTCAGAATCTGCCTACGCCGCCATCTTGACTCCAGTCTCCTGCCTGTTAATTTTTATTGCCTCCACAAGAAGACGCTGTGAAAGGAAGGACATTGTATCATTTGCCACATGATCTCCAGAACATTCTTCAGTTGGAGCTGTATGATGTCTATAAATATTTGTTAACTGTTGGTTTCATGAATGCTATGGACTGAATGTCTATGTAACCCAATTTCATACTTTAAAATCCTAATCCCCGACGTGATGGTATTTGGAAGTGGGGCCTTTAGGAGTTAATTTTACGTGAGGCCATGAGTGTTAAGCCCCCATGATGGGAATAGTGCCCTTATGAGGATATGGATGGCCAGAGCTCTCTCTGCCAGATGACGGTAGAGAAAGAAGCTGTCCTTCTGCAAAACAGGAAGACAGTTCTCACCAAAAACAAATCAGCTGGAACCTAGATCTTGAACATCCCAATCTTCAGAACTGTAAGGAATGCATTTCTGTTGTTAAAATTGCCCGGTCTAAGGACGGCCCAGTGGCGCAGTGGCTAAGTGTGTGTGCCCCACTTCAGCAGCCCGAGGGTTTGCAGGGTCCGATCCTGGGTGTACACTGACGCACCGCTTGTCAAGCCATGCTGTGGCGACATCCCATATAAAAAGTAGAGGAAGATGGGCACAGATGATAGCCCAGGGCCAAACTTCCTCAGCAAAAATGAGGAGGATTGGCATCGGATCTTAGCTCAGGACTGATCTTCCTCACATACACACACAAAAAAACCAAAAGTGCCCAGTCTAGGGGCCTGCCCCACCACTTAGTGGTTAAGTTCAGTGAGTTACTCTTCGGTAGCCTGGATTCGGTTCCTGGACACAAACCTACACCACTCATCAGCAGCAATGCTGTGGGGGTGACCCACATACGAAATAGATGAAGACTGGCATGGATGTTAGCTCTTGGTGATTCTTCCTCAGCAAAAATATAAATAAAGAACCCAGTTTATGGTATTTATGTTACAGCGTCCCATATTGACTAGGCCACTGAGTGTGTGAATAAGTTCATTTAGATCAACGATCCTTCTTCTTCATGACACGTTATTGCCAACGATTCCTAAGTTGGTGTGAGTCAAATTTCCCTTAAGGATCATAAAGACGTTAGAGCCTTTCTCCCTAGCTATGCGCCTATTGATACACATGAAAACATGTTGCAACAAGTGCTTTATCGACACCTTAGTCTCACACCTCATGCCATTAACCTTCAGCGAACCTCAGTGTTAAATCCAGTGCTTTGGGCAATACAGGAAAGTCCCTGGACTGAAGAGGGGCCGGTATCCACCATGCAGCTCCTGTCCTCTGCCCAGCCAGCTCCAGCGCAGGGTCAATTTATAAGATGGACTTTCCTCCAGGCAGTTCTGTCCTTCTCCCAGCCTGATCTCATTTAGGATGATCTCACCAAGAGCCATGAGTGGAAATTGAGAGGGAAGAGCTACAGAAGGCATCTGCCAGGGGAAATTCTTTGTGGTTACATTATCTAGAATATGGACAACCGGCTGCTCTAAGTTGTCCTGAAAATGGAATCCTTCCCATGTCTGCAATATCCTTCCATGTCCTCTTTCCCCTCCATCTCTCTGTTCTTGGTGGCAAAATTCCCTTGGCAATGACAATATAAAAATGAAAGTAGGGAATGGCCCATTGCCAGTCTCAGAATTCTGTGAAATTTTACTGCCTATCCCCAGTCTTCCAGGACTAACGCCCTTTTTACTCTTTTAAGATTAGATTTCATTTTATTTATTTATTTATTTTTATTTATTTATTTTTCTGTGAGGAAGGTCAGCCCTGAGCTAACATCGTTAATCCTCTTTTTGCTGAGGAACACCGGCTCTGCACTAACATCTATTGCCACTCCTTCTCCTTTTTTTTTCCCCAAAGCCCCAGTAGATAGTTGTACGTCATAGTTGCACATCCTTCTGGTTGCTGTATGTGGGACTCGGCCTCAGCATGGCTGGAGAAGCGAGGCGTCGGTGCACGCCCGGGATCCCAACCCAGGCCGCCAGTAGCGGAGTACGTGCACTTAACCAATAAGCCACGGGGCCGGCCCCTAGATTACATTTTAATCTCCTTTAATCAGAGTTTTCTCTCATCCTTGTTATGTATATACATTTTCTAATAGAGAATATTGAAAACATTTTTGGCCCTACAATTTCCAGATTAACTCATAGCTATTTTTCTGATGGATGCATGCCTCTGTGATTATGTTTATAATGTCATTAACTATAGAAATTGACTAAATGATGAGTAGTAATGTACAAATACAGGAAAATGGCCCATTTTTATTCAACATAAAGTTTCATGTTTTCATCAAGACAAATACACGAATACTTAATTATTCAGCAAAAACTCTTACTGTGTACATGTAAGCAATTATAAATGTATTGGAGTTGGTTTACCTTGTCGATTATTCCTTGTTTCTGAATTGTCCCTTCAGCATTTCCATGAACATTTTAGAATCCTGCATCCTTATCCTACCATTTTAAATACTAGGTCATTGACAAAAGTCCAAATGACTTGTCCAGTTGTGTGCTAGTGGGTCCTTTGTAGGGTGTCTTCCCGGGTACATTTTCACATAGTCATCGACAAAAGTCCACATTACTTGTTCAGCTGTGTGCTAGTGGTTCCTCTGTAGGGTGTCTTTCTGGGTACGTTTTCCAATGTGAACTCCAGCTGATGGCCTTGTGACACTGATGTAAATACTGGTGTCTCCTCATATCATGGGGCCAATGTTGTGTGGTCCTTTACGGAGTCATATATAACCTAATACTTTTCATTCAATTAGTGTAAGGAATGCTATGGAAAGTAGATTGGGGACAATTAATAAAAGAAGATTGATTATGAACATGTTGTTAGGGAGAAAAATTGAACCTCTGGCTATAAAGGTTTATGTTTTATGCAATTAATCAGCCACCCTAACAAACCCTGTTCATAGGCAGGGCTATATACATATATTTGTTAGATTAAGATTATATCATCCATTAATTTGAATGTGCTTTTGTAAAATATACCTTGTTTCTTTTGCTCTTTCATACTGGGAGAAGCACGGAATAGATAGAAACCGACTGGATTACTCTGGTCCTAACTCGGATGACGTAGGGCTTGAATCGTTGAACAAATGAGGCATTAATGGCGGCTACACCACTGGGATTTCCGGATCCAACATCAGTTATACACCCTATTGTGGATATGGACTCTAGAATAGGATTGTGCTGTTATCCCGAGGGTAACTTTTTCAGTTGATCAATATTTTGGATCAATAAGTGATAAAATATTTTGACTAGCTGGTCTAGATTTTAACGACTCAGGTTATTTTCTTCTCTGATGTCACCCCAACCAAAATTGTTAGTCCATTCAAGTTTTGTTATCCCTTGATTTGGCTTACCTTTGTTTTTTTCTTAATTAATTGAAGCTCCATAGGGTCTTCTTGTCTTATTTTGTCATTGCTGCCTCTTCAGAGAAAGGTCAATTTCACTGATTAAAAGTAAGAGAGAGTAAAACCCTCGAGAGGCCATTCATACAAGTGCTCATTTAGACAACAAATGATAATGTTGCCTTTGCAAGTCCGGTCACCGCGGCCTTTACACCATGTCACTGGGCAAGCAGTGCCTGTAACACCAGAAACGCCAAAGGAGATACTTTTGGTAAACAGATGGGGGCTGTGTTTGTGGAGTTTTTTTTCTTTTTTAAAGCTTTCCTTCAATACCTACCTGTGTTGGGTTAACAATTAATGTAATAAGTAATTATTGGGTTGAATTTATTTTATTGTTAACTTTCGGTGATTATCTGTTCTGATATAAGATTATGCAAAAGATTATGCAAGGAGAAATAATTCTTATTCCTCATAGTAACAGTACTACTTCTATCAATTAATAGATTAATGCAGTATTAGATTAGGAGTTTGTTTCTGTGATTGAAATTAATATAAGTATATTGTCGAACCTGAAAGCTTTCTTAATTGGTGGCTGAATTTAGGCCAACTAGGGTATTGTTTTTACTCCTTCTCTAAGGAAGTTTGTAGCCTGTATCTAAAAGGCTGTACCTCTTTAGGGCTGGGTCTGGAGGAAGCAGGATGCTGGACAAGTGTGGAGCTGGCTCTGGCCCAGAGGGATGAGAAAGAGACACAAGGCACCTGCTGCCACACACAGCTGCAGCAGACATCACTCATCAGGCACGACATGCTTGGCTGCATAGCCCAGAGAGCCTCCAGTCCTCAACAAGGTGCACACGGAAGGCACTCCAGAGCAGGGGACTGTGATGAACCCATTTGCCGTCACTGCTCCCCTAAGACGTGCTCCAGGCCTCCTCTCCCCACTTACTTCAGCAGCATCTCACTGTCTTCGGGACTCAGGCCTTCAAGGCCCGCCAGCAGGCTGCTCCAGCACTTCTCCTTCCTTCCCATCCCCTCCCCTCTCTGCTCCCAATCTTGTTTCAGCGCAAATTACTTGTGGCTCCTGAGTGCTGTTCCTTGGCCTGGAAGGCCTTTCCTTCACCCCATCCACCCTGTGCACTCTACTTATCCTTCAAGACTAAACTCCAGTGATGCCTCCTCGGGAAGCCCTCCCTGTTGCTCCATCTTCCCAGGCATGCTCTGGGCCACCATTCTGCCTTCTGCCCACATCTATCACTGCTGGGAACCTTGCTGGGCCCCCTTGTCTGGTCTCCACGTCCAGCCTAGCCCCTCAGGAGTGGAGGAAACGCTTAGGCTCAGGGCAATGGAGCAGATTACTGGACTGTGGTGACACTGCCCACCACAGGAGAGGTCATTCCTTGGCCCACTTCCAGTTTGGGCCCAAAGCAGCTCAGGGAGAGCCAGGACACAGGGAGGCTGGCTCTGGGCTCAGCAGGTCAGAGGGTCAGCCTAGGGAAAGTACACAAGGGGCTACACAGAGAGGCTCAGGACAGATCCCCAAGTCAACTATACACTTGCTAAGAGCAGCAGGGGCCAAAGACAGCTGCACAGGCCGCAGGAGGTGCTGGCAAGCTTTTCATCTGCTCAGACAGTCCCAGGGCTGGATAGAAGGATCTCAGGAGGCCCGTATGAGTTGGAGGTCACCTCGGGTGCATGTAAGCAGAAGCTGAGTTTCCCACAGGAAGTGGAATCTGAAGAGGTGACCTTCAGACACCTGGCAGTTCTAACGTCTCCGAGTTGGAAGTCAGTCCCCTCAGTCACAGCCTCTAACTGCCCCCTCACAGGGCTGTGCCTCTCAAACACAGCTCCCAAGGTGAGTGGAGGCTGAGGGTGAAGGAAATCTCCTACCCATGAGAACTGCTGTGATCACGGCCTCCCACAAGGGGCCAAGGATGATGAGCAAGGGAGAGAGGGACTGACCCACACGACTTCCCCTTGGATGCTGAACATGCTTGTGATTCATGGGGCCAATCAGTATCTGTCTTCATCCTCCACTCCTCTCTCCCCAAAAGGACATGTCAGTGTTTACTATGACATCCACAGACACATCAAGGGCATCTGGGAAGAATCATGTGTACATCTGGAGAGAAAGGAACTGTGAAAGCCTGTAATATCTGCATCCATGTGTGCAGATACCGACATCTACATACAGCTGTCACATTCCTCCAACAGCCCCGGAATACTCCGCAATCACGCTTGCAGGTTTCGGCACATGGCAGCCAAACCAACTGGTGGTGTCCACAAGTGCCACCACTCCTGGGGCCTACCTTGAGGTTGGGGGGAGACAGGGTGCCATGCCCCATCTCACAAAAGTCTGGTTGGTGTCCAGGAAGGTCTCACAGCCTTTGAGGATCATGCACTCCATGTCTATGTTTTCCTGGATGCTCTGTGTCTCGTTTACTTCATTGTGCATTATCCTGTGGGGACAGAAAATAAGCCAGAGACAGGCTGCCCCCACTTCTCAGAAAGAAGGGAATGCCAGGCCTCTGGCGAGACCTAGGAAGAAGGCCTGGCACCCAGGATGCTCAGGTGGAGCCTGTGGTCATGAAGGGGGAGAGAGCATGCATATTGAATACCTGCTGTGCTGGGCACTCTATGGACATGATCTCATATCATCCTTCTGACAGCCCAAGGAGACAGGTGTTCTTATTTCAGAGAAAAGGAAATGGAAATTAATAGGTAGAAAGCAAGTCTGATCTAAAAGTCTGAACCACGTGGAACAGAGATGGCAAATTGGGAGGAGGACGGGAGTACAGGAAACAACCTTTCTTCATTACTCTGCCCCACTACTGGCCTTATCTCCATCCACAGAACTCCACTCACCCATCCTGCCTCAGGGCCTTTGCACTTGCTATCTCCACCCTTACCCCAATGCACTTTATACAGTTCTTCCTTAATGTTTGGGCCCTGGAATGGCTTAGTTTTGGAGCATCTGGCAATCCCACTGGCTCATGGAAAGACTGACATCAGTAGGCTCCAACACATCTAGGGGAGAACAGGACACACCTTGCCCCTTCATCTGAGAGTATGGACAACTGTCCTATTTGTCCTGTTCTGACTGCCGCAAACCCCTCCTCTCCAGGAGGTGGAGCCATTTGACTGCTTTTGAAAAATAGCATTAGTGGAAAAAGGGGGGTGTGAGTTGCCAACTTTGCTAAGAGCCTTGGTGGGTTTTTAGGAGTCTTAGGAAGTTAGTAATTTTGGAGGGAAGAGTGTCTGGAAAAAGTACCCCACCTGCTCCAAGAAAAGAACAAAACCTCTTATTTGTCTGCTTATGCCTCAAACTCTACAACAACGACCTGATCACCAAGAGGGCTGGTTAATATTCGTGACTTTCGAAGTTTTCTCGTAGACACTGTCCCATTTAACCCGCCCAGCAATGAGAGATGACACTGGTGGAGTTGGATCGGTGATTAACGAACTCAGCGTGATGAGCAAATTACTGGGCCCCTCTGACCCTCAGTTTGCTCACCTGTAGAAGGTCAGAGTGATGATGGAAGAGAACGCACTTCACGTGCTGACCTCAGGCCCAGCACACGACAGGTGCTTGAGTAAAGGGCCATGATGACTGTTGCTATTTTCACTGGTTGCAAAGATGTTATTATAAAAATATTATCCGTTGTTTTCTGGTTATCAGACTGGGGCATGGAGATGGGGTCTCTTCCTTAAGAGCCTCAGTCCCTCCCTCCCAGCAATGCTCTTCTCAGCAGCCCAGGCCCTAGCCCTGTTCTAGGGAGGCATCTTTCAAGGATATGCTAGTTCACTGGATATGGACTCATTTTTGGAGGTTAGCAAAGGTAAGCAGAACCATTTCTTTTGAAGAGGGTGGGGATTTTGCTGAGGAGCGCTGTATTTGCTAAAGACAAGGGGGCGATTCCAGAGTAGCAACACTAGTTTCACTCTTAAACAAGTGCCAACTGCAGCTGCTCAGGACTACTGTCAGTCCTGGCTAGAGTTTGCGCTGAGAGCCACACTGTCCACGCAGCTGAGGAGGAGTTCCCAGGGCCACAGGCTCCCAGGGCAACTGGAAGTGACGACCTGGGTTACAGTAAGCCCAAGAGATGAGGTTCAGGAGAAAAAGCGGGACAAAGGCCAGAGGTAGGAGAGAGTCAGCCCCAGGGGAGGAGTGTTTCTGAGCACAGCCAGGGAGGATAGGTTATTTGATGGCTTCCTGCTGGGCTGGGAGCCTTCCTCAGTCCCCCAATGGAAGGAGAAAAGAGGATGAAAGGGCTGCTGTCAGGGCGACAGGAAAACCCTCTTCTGTGCCACTAGGGCTGGGTTCAGGCCAGGTGCAGGTGATCAGGTGGGACAACGGACGAGTAGGCTTCGGGAAAGGGGATCAGGGTCTTGGGACAAATGCCTTGGCACCCATGTGCCTTCCTCAGCCCTGCCGGCAATGGGACAGGGCATTCTGCAGTGACGAGGAGCCTGCAGTGACGAGAAGCCTTCCCCAAGTCTTCTCCTTGGGGAAGTGTGCAGGATTTGGCTCCTTGGGGTACAAGAGAACTGGGGTCCCCTCCCCACAATGGTTTTTGTTAGTCTGGAATCACGCTCTGATTACATCTGCTCCCTGAATGAACCTCCAGTCTTGGGCCTGTGAACTGCCCTAGTCCAGCCTGGTCGTCTCTCTGCCCAGCTGGGAGCCGTGGCCCTACTGGCTGCCTTTTGCTGGACTCGGGAAGACATTTAGGGCACTGAGTGGTTGGCAGGGCTGGGGATTGGACCTCACATGCTGCAGACCGACCCTCCTTTGCAGCTTCTGGCAGCCCATCACTGAGTACGAGGCTGCTCATCGTCTCTTTCCCTCCATAAGGTGGAGACCCCAGGGCTCAGCTCTTGGTGCGCATCTTGTTCCTGCCTAAACTCACTCCCCTGGTGATCTCACCTGTCTTGTGACTTTAAATACCATCTCCGAGCTGATGGCTCCTGAATGGCTCGCTCCCTTAAACTCCAGACTCAAACGCCCTCCTCCCTTCTTGTCCTCTCCAGCACTGTTGTCCATCTCAAGCTCAACATGCTCCCAGTAAAGCTCCAGTGAAGCAAGAAAGACTCCCCCTCCACACCTGCCCCTCCCGCACCTTCCTCCATCCCGGTTAGCAGCTACTCCAACCTGCTTGCTCAGCCAAAAACCCCGGAATCGCCCTTGACTCCCGTCTTCTCTCTCCCCACATCTAATGCATCAGAAACTCCTGATGGTTCCATCTTCAAAACACACCCAGAATCTGAATCTCCTCCTCACCTCCACTGCCACCACCTGGTACAGGCCACCGTCAACTGCTGCCTGGGCTGTTGTAGGTGTCTCCTCCCTGGTCCCTCTGCTTCTGTTCCGGCAGAAGAAGGTTGCCCCTGAACTTTGGTGGCTGAAAGAGGGGCAGCGGAGGGGCCTTGACCAGAGGGCTGGGGCCACTGAAGCTGGACAAGTCATGGGCTTCTCCACCCATGATACGGCCTGCTGTTAACTGCAGCCTTGGGCACATGAAGGCCTGTCACCCAGGACCCCCTCTGGGGCTCCTATACCACAGGTTGTGACACACTGACACTGGAGAACAGAGGAAGTTGGCAGAGTGCCTGCGAGTCCCTGGGCAGATCCCCATCCTGGCAGGTGGCCCCACGTGAGTGCCCAGGGCCCTTCCCCAACCCTATCTGTGCCACGGACAGTACACCACCCACACCATCCCACCAAGTGCCCCCTTGTCTTCAGCTGTGAACTCCTAAGATTGTTCCGGGGGCCCTGCTTGCAGGTGCGGCAAGCTGGGGGTACCCTAACCCTCACCACTTGGGATCCTAACCTGAACATGAGCTTTTACCATCTGGGACTCAGCAAACCCACGCTGGGGAACATCATCAGCCTTGGCCTTTCCACTGGCTGGGCCACTGGGAGGCGGGCTCAGCCAGACATCTCCTCCAGTTTAGCCCTGGCATTGTCCAGGCTGTTGGCTCGATGTGCTCGTGAAAAGTGGGCAAGGAGCTCATGCAGTGTCAGAATGTGCCTGGGAATCTGCAGCAGGGAGAGGCAGTAGGAGAGGGACAGAGGCAAGGATGGGGAAGGAGAGAGACAGTGATGAAGCAAGTCAGAGTGAGACCAGCAATGTAGTGAGGGAGAGAGAGAGACAAAGCAGATAGAGAATGGTTCTCTCAGCTCCCAGCACTCCCATGAGCGGTGCTGAGGACAGACACCCACAGCACTTCTGATCTCAGACTCTAACGTGGAGCCTCTTCCAGGGTCTTGTCTAGGGCAAGAACCCAGATCTTGAGGCTCTAAGCCGGCAGGAAGAAGGGCCTGGAGGTGGGCTCAGGACCCGGAGCTCCCCCTCACCTTCCCACACTGCCTGCTTTGCGGAGCTGGACATGCCTTCGGTCCGCTGGGTTAGGGGCTGGCTCTAACCCCATTCTCCAGGCAGCCCAGAGCTGGGGTCTGTTAGGGCCTGGGCCCTTCCGGCCATGGCCCCCCGGTGCCCCCAGGTGTGGCTTCCTCCCAGCTTGGGCCCTCACTGCCATGGCCCCCTGAGTGGGCTCCCCAGGCATGTGCCCTCAAGGATAGGGCTAGGTGCCAGCTGGAACATGTGTTCAGTGAGGAAGGTCTCCATCACCCTCTCCTTGCACTCAGTTTGGCCTCATAGTGCTTCCGCAGCTTGTCAAAGTCACTGTTTTGCTGGCAGTGGGCCAGGATCTGCAGGCTGTACTGGTGGCTGGAGACCAACTCCTGATAGAAATTGACCATGGGCAGCAGGATGTCCAACAGGTCTGCTCGGGGAGATGCCCCACAAGCCCTCGGTCACCTAGCCCCACCCACAGAGATCAGGGCCAGGCTCAGACCTCCCACCCAGAGACACCCTTGTTTTTGGGGATGACTTTGGCACCACTGCCCTATCCATGGCCAGATAGGTGACCACAGGTATCGGGACCACATCAGAGTCACAGATCTTTATAGAGATGGGGCCCCGTCTAATCTGACACCTGTGTATTTGAAGGTCCGCGAGGGCTGTCATGGGTGCTGTGGTGTGCCCCACTGCCTGAAGGGTCTGACGCGCCACCCAGCTGCGGAGCTTTGAGGGGTCGGCTGAGGCCTCTGTGGTAACTGAGTTGCAGCTCCACATCCCCCTTGGCCCTGGCTCCCCCAATAGGCCTCCTTCCCAGAGTGCCCCACCACTGACAGAAGTGACCCATTCGAGGTCATATGGTGAGTCAGTAGCTGGCCTGCAACCAGGTCTCCTGACTCCCCCATTCCAGGGCTTCCCCGCACATGATATGCCCTCCCAAGTCACGTCCCTTCAGCTGTCTGTCCCTTTATCCATGTGTCCCTGTCCTTCCACACCTCCCCATGTTCAGCAAGGTGGGTCTGCTGCTGGTCTGCTCTGTCTCAACCTCCTGGATACACAATACCCTGGCTTCCAGGCCCCAAAAGCCCAGCCAATCTCCCCAAACTTGCCCTTCAGTACTTGATTGGCAGGGATGGACCCACTGAAACCTCTGCTTATAAACTACATTAAAAAAGAAAAACATGCCTCCTTTGCAATAAACTAAGTGGGAGCTCTTACTCTTACACAGAGCATTCCATTACCCACGGAACAACACCTTCAACCACGCCTCTACAGGAAGTGAAGACTTCATCTTTCTAGGGCCTATTCTCATTATGATCTTGAGGAAAATCTGGGCTCTCTGACTTAGGAAAGTGAACAACAAAAGGGTCACACTCAGTGTGGGAAAGGCGTGATGCAGGAGTCCTGCTGTGCAGCCCTCGGGGCCATCAGGGTGGTGCAGCCAGCTTGGATAGCAGTGACTCAGGGTGGAAGGAGTGGGAGACATGACATTGCTTCTACCTTTTGTTTCAGTCATTCTACATTTGCAAACCTGTGCCAAGGAGATGCTCTCTCATATGAACACTTCAGATGCAGAGATGAGTGTTTCTAGAAACAAAAAATTGCAACAATGTTAAGAGGCAATTATGGGAGATGGCTGCATGGATGATGGCATGCTCACAGGTACTGGAGCATCATACAGCCATCAGAAAGCATACTTTCAGCATGAGAAAACACTTGTGATATAACGTTAAGTAAAAAAAACACATCAAGGTTCAAATTCAGGAGCCGGCCCAGTGGCTTAGTGGTTAAGTGCGCACGCTCCGCTACTGGGGGGCCCGTGTGTTCGAATCCTGGGTGCACACCGACGCACCACTTCTCCAGCCATGCTGAGGCTGCGTCCCACATACAGCAACTAGAAGGATGTGCAACTATGACATACAACTATCTACTGGGGCTTTGGGGGGAAAACAATAAAGGAGGAGGATTGGCAATAGATGTTAGCTCAGAGCCGGTCTTCCTCAGCAAAAAGAGGAGGATTAGCATGAATGTTAGCTCAGGGCTGATCTTCCTCACAAAAAAAAAAAAAATAAATAAATGAATTTCAAAAAAAAGATTCAAATTCAATATTCATATGTGTGACATTATGTAAATAAGACTGGGAAAAAACTCAAGATCGGTGCATAGAAAAAAAATTGAAGAAACAGTGTTTACAGTGGTTATCTTTGGGAAGTAGAAGTATGGTTGATATAGCTTTCAATATTTTCTGCTTCTCTAGATTGTCAAATTTTCTCAAATGGGTTCGTATACATTATTTTTAAAAGGATAAAGTAGATAAGAAACTAAAAATGTATCGCTTCATCCTAGAGAAACAGCTTTGGCCAACTTGTCTTTCCTTTTCTGCTCTCTCTGAGGGATTCTGCAGGTTTTTAAGGGACCACTGTTACACTCGGGGAGGATGGAAGTGCCACCAGCCTGGAGGGGTGGGCCCTGGAGAGGGACTTCTCAGGTGTAGGCGGGGGCAGAAGGGGCTGGGGACCTCTGCCAGGGCTGCCTGCTCATCCCAGGCCCCAGTGGGCCAGCTGGAGATGCAGGCCTTTGGGTCTTGGTAAAGATCTGGTGCAAACCCACGTTGGCCTCACTGACAGAGGATCCACAGGGTAAGCTCCGGCCATGGAATTCCTGCCCCTCCAAGGCCCCGCCCAAGTCCAGCAGAGCTGAGGGGTCCAGGAAGAGGGCAGGGGCTGCCACCACCCGTGAGACTCTAGCAGCAAAAGCCTTTCTCAAGTGAAACCATATGTGAAACTCCATCAGCAGGATGGACTATGTAACTTGTAGGGCCCAGTGCAGAGCAAATACGCAGGACCCCTTGTTAAAAAATGACAAACTTTCATGATGGTGACAGCAGAGCACTAAACCAGGCTTTTCTAAACATGGGTCACATGCGCCAGAAGCTGGCAGAGGACGGGAGCTGCTCTCGCTGCCAGCCTTCCTGGAACCCTCAGTGCCCACCTGCTGGGGTGACTCTGAGGGATCTTAGAGGAACTCAGGGCTTTGGAGAATTCAGAGGAAATGCCACTGATGATGTGAAAAGAGCTCACATGTGAGACACACAGAGCAGGATCAAATCTGCCTTATATTGCTTCTCAGCTGTGTGACCTCCAGCAAGATGCCTAACATATTCTGAACCTCAGGTCTTTCCTATAAAATATGAAGTGAAATGAAGTCACTTCTGCAAGTAATGAGACAATTCGAGGGTCTGGTGCAGAGGAGGAGCTCAGTAAATGCTACCTCTCCACCACCCCCTTTTGGGGGACAACTTAGAAAAGCAAAAACACCCAGATTCTCCCAAACACCTGCTCTGTCAAAACCTAAAGTGCCTTGGGGAACATGCCTTCTCACTGTCAGCTTAGCAACAGGCTGGGCAATGGGCCTCTGAGCACCCCTAGCAGCCACATTTTCCATGGCTCCCCTCCCAGCACCCTCTTCCACGCCCATGCTCCCCAGCAAGCCAGCTCCAGAACACAGCCCGAGTCTCCTCTCCCAGGATGAGGTGTAAGGAAGCCAGAGAGACTTCTGCTACTTCCTGCTACTTCCCTCTCCTCCCAACTGTTCCTCCTCTGCCTCTGTTCATCAACCCCGACTTCTACCACCCTGGAGACCTGGGGACCTCCCACCCCAATGTGACTGGGGTTTGAGCTGAACGACAGAGGGGAAGCCAAAGGGACTCTGTCTTTCACTCCATTTGTGGACAGGAAAACTGAGGCCTGGAGAGGAAGAGTGATCCTCCCAGGAGTCAGGGCAGCCCCAACTTAGGAGCCTGTCCCTGCTCCCTGCAGTGGTCTCTGTCTTTCTCTGCCACATCAGATGCCCCTCCCTGGTCCCATTCTCCACGTGTGCTTTCTGCTCACTCCCTCTGTGATGACAAAGCACTTTGGCTGTTGGAGACCCCTGGTGTTGTCCTCCTCAGGGAGCTGTCACAGGGGGCTGTCCCCTCTCCCAACAGTTTGTGCCCTGAGGGCAAACCCTCGCCTTGGTGTCTCACTCGCTCGGTACAACAAAAGCAGGGGGTGGAAGGTGCTCAGTGGGTGCAGAGACATATCTGAGCTGTGTAGCACACGTCCAAAGATAGTAGCTCAGGAAATCACAAACATACCACAGACCCAGCTCTGCTCCCTTTTCAGGGCACGTGGCTTTGTTCCCTCAAGACCACTTGCTGAATTGCAGGAAGAATGGGCTCTGACACTTGAGCAAATGGAGCACTTTGAAAGCAAAATGGGACAGTTAACTGCTCTCCCCTTCCAGGTTGCTAAAACTACCCTGGCCTGTGATTGAAGAGTGCCTGAAAATATCCAATGGAGAAATACTCAGTGCCGATGAAGGCTTTTCTGTCTTTTCAATTCTCTGAGAATCTTGGCACATGAAATAGTGGCTGTTCTTGGATCTGAACTCTAAAGAGCTAAGGGACTCACACACACAGGCTCGTGGAGAGCTCAGAGAAACGTAGATGCCCAGTCAACACCCTCACTGCCCTGATGTCATCACCTCCATGCCAGTCTGTTCGCTTGGCCAGTTTTAGGATTTGCACGTGGTATCCCTTTCTCTTTAGGATGGTGAAGTGTGTGTGTGTGTAACAGTAGTCTGTATGTAAAACTGATGGTGCTCTTCTCAGAGACATCTACAGGACATCTACTCCCCAAGGACCAGAGCAAAAACCCAGATGCAGTCAGGTCAGGCACTCTGCTCCCAGCACAGGCAACACCGGCAGTTTGGGAGACTGATTTAAACATCGGGCTGGGTGGGCAAAGCCCTGGAGAGCTGTGAGCCTGGGACCCTGCAGAAGCCTTGGGAAACAGCCCACCCCTGCTACCAGCCAGTGTCAGGATGGCGGCAGGAGCCCCATCCCCACTGAGATCGCAGAGGCTGCCTTGCTCTTATTCTGCAGGCCCCTTCTAGGAATGCATTTGCTTTGGATCCGCGTTGGCTTGGCTGACCTCCAAGGCCTGCACAGTTGACCCTTGTCAACTATGGCCATGGAGAGTTGGGACTTTGGCTTGTTATCCCAATTCGCCAGTTAGAGTCCAGCTCTGGCTGCCCAACCTGACCCAATGTCTGGCGTCTCAGCTGAGCCCTGCCCACTTGCCACCCCACAGTCTGGCCTTCTTGGCCCATCAGAGGCAAACTCTTATTTGCCACACCCCTTAGCAGCACTGCTCATTGGCTCCTGCCACACCTCAGTCCCCTCTCTGGAGACAGTGTCTTTAATCCAGAATGCATTTAGTCAGTGCAGTCATTGATGAAGGAATTAGTCCAGGGTTTTTCCTTGTTTGTTAGCAGTCAAGGTTTTGCTCAAGATCTCTGTACTTCTTGCTTTTCAAACAGCTGCCACAGAAACTCGGTTCTCTCTCCTTTATTATTGATTCTCTCTGGCCTCTTCCAAGCCTAAGAGATGCCCATCTCTGTCTCCCTTTTTGCCAATCCTGTCAGCATGTCCTGATGGAGTCTCTGTGGTGGGCAGCATGCTGGGCACGAGTGAGACACAGCCGGAGGTGGATGTCAGATCCCTCCCATGGAGGAGCTTCCAGCCTAAGAAGAGGGTCAGATACCCACAGAGGTAACTTATACTCCAAAAAGGTGAGGCCAGAGCAGAGGTGTGCCCCTACTGCAGTGGGAGGGTCTCACCATGGAAGCCACAAACGCTACCCAGAGGTTTTGCAAGACAAAAGGAGCCCAATTGGGCTGGGCCCGTGGTGTAGCTGTTAAGTGCATGCTCTCCACTGCTGGCGGCCCGGGTTTGGATCCCGGTCCTGCACCAATGCACCGCTTGTCAGGCTATGTTGTGGTGGCATCCCATATAAAAGTGGAGGAAAATGGGCACAGATATTAGCCAGGGCCAGTCTTCCTCAGCAAAAAGAGGAGGATTGGCATGGATGTTAGTTCAGGGCTGATCTTCCTCATAAAATAAAATAAAGGAGCCCAACTAGTGTGTCATAGAACGGAAGGAAATGGAGCAGAGGGGATGGTGTGAACAAAGATGCAGAGCACGGCAGGGTGTTGAGTGCAGGGCAACAGGGGTCGGGATGGCAGGAGTAACATGGGAAACAGGACTCAAGGCACAGAGTGGGCCCTGCAGAGGGGCTGCCTGGGGAGGGGTCAAGGCGGCCCTTTCCATGTCAAAGTTGGTTTGCAAACCTGACTCCATGGCTAGAGTTTTACCTTAAACCCTGAACTAAAGATCTCTGCAGGTTCTTGCAGAGTCAGCCTTCCAGGATTCTGAGTGCTCCCAAGCCAGTAAAATACCACGACCATCTCTAAACTCCTACCCTGCCCTTTACGGCTGCCTGAGCCGTCCCAACTTACTTCCAATCATAAATGGGAGAAAAATAGCTATTAAAACAATGAAATGGTGTCAAACTGAGGATTGTAGAGGAGGGGAGGATTCTTCCCAGAGGAGGATGCTCCCTTTGTTTTAGATGGTCCTTGGAGCTTTTTGGTTACAAAAGATGAGGCTCAAGAGGCTTGTTTAGATGGGAGAGAAGAGACTGAGACAGAGCTGGATAGTTTTGTTCAATAAACTTTGTGCAGACTCTTGTTTGTGTGTGATCTCCTGTTACCTCTAGGGAGAGATGGCTGCGGGTGAGAGTTCCGGGGGTGGAGAGTATAGAGTGAGTAGAGACAGGGTCAGTGTCCTCGATGTGTAATCTGTGAACAGCCCGCTTAGAAGGGCCTAATGCCTGGTTTAAAGCTCCATTATTGCTGCCTTGAAATTCTTAAGAGCCTTGCATTTCCATTTTGTCCTGGGCCCAGCAAAGTATTCAGCTGGTCCTGAAAAAAGTGTAGACAAGGGTATATTGGTAAAGGATTAACAACGAGCTCTCTGAAAGAAAAACTCTGACTGGTAGCACTGGCCGATTTCCATGGTGTAAACATTCCTACATTGGCACATTTTAAGCTACCAAAGGGTAAATAGCAAGCTTGCAAGATTCTTGAAAATTTCACAACCGACTTGCAAATTGCTATGGGCCAGCCCCAGCACATCACTGGACGCATGGCGAGGGTCTTGGCAGATAAAGGGATTATGAACAGTCCCAGCACCAACAAAATGGCAGTTGCGAGCATGTGGAGAGAAGCCAGTGTGAGGAGAGGAAATCAACAAGAAATCCCTGTAGCAGGAAATGTTGAGTGACAGGAGGGCAAAAATGTCTTCTATTCATCTTTAAGCTGTTTTCTGTTTCAGTACTGGAAACCCCCTTTACTGTATCTAAGCCTTTCAGAAAGTCTGGTCCATACTTGGCCGGTGTGGGGCTTGGGGACTGAAGGAGGGGCTAGTCAGGTGGCATTAGGGCTTTCATGGATACACTGGTTCTCCTCCTGGGACAGGGCAGGACTGTACTGCCCAGGTCCCTGATGTCAGGTGTGGTCATGTGACTCGCTTTGTCCAATGAAATGTGAGCAGAGCTGTCAGGCACCATTTGCCACATTGCTTCCCCTGCCATGGGACTGGTGAATTTCCTGATCGTGGGCGCCCCGTCAGCCTGTGTCACTCACTCTGGGTGAGAATGTTGTGGAACAGAACCCACAATGGACACACAGTGTGAGACAGAAAACAATCTTTGCTGTTTTCAGCCACTGAGACTTGGGGGACATTTGTAATTGCAGAAGAATCTAGCTCCACCTGATGGACACATGGAGTGACCACATGGGGGTAAGCAGCAGTCAAGACTGACTAAAGACAGCCACTGTGGGAAGTGATACAAGAAGTCAGGAGAGCAGAATTGGATGCCAGACGTGGCCAGGAAAATGGAAGACCCTGAAAATCCTCAGGAATATGTGGGATGGGGACTGAGGAATTTTTCTGGCTATCAGGTGGACCATGAGAGCTTGAGGCCAGCCAGGTGACACAGTGGTTCCTGAACATGCACCTTTTAACTGGCCCGTCTCCCCCGCAAGGAAGGAATAAGTTGTGGCGCAGGCACAGGCCAAGGATCTACAGCCAGGAGACCCAAGGTTAAGCCTGAATTCCAGCGCTGGCAGTGACCTTGGAGTGACCTTGGATAAGTCCCTTCCTCTTCTGTGGACCTCAGAGTTCTCAGATCCCTCCCAGCTCTGAAGTTCTAAGACACTCTGTCTTTGTCACGGGCGTCACCCATCACTTACTTGGCTCCTCAGCACATTCTGCCTACCTGATGGTCTACTTCCTGGGAAATGGTCTCTGTTTCACCTCCCTGCAGCCCCTCCAGAGCACACAGGTGCCATCTGCCTTGCAAGATGTGTATGTGTCTGCGTGTGTGTGAGAGTGAGGGAGAGTGAGATAGAGAGAGAAAGAGAGAGAGAGAGACTACAGCCAGAAAGCTTTACCAAGCTGATCTTTCAAAGTCTTCCTTAAAAAAAATCATTTGCCCTGGAGAGTAATGCACTCAGTTGGAAATATTTTTCCAAATTCCCACCAAAAAGGCCTCTGCTGCCATACTGACAAATACGCACACACACACACACACATACACTTTCACTCAAAACTGACCAGTTTTGTGCTCCCCAGCACCAGAGAGGGCCTTGTCATTTGCACCCACCCCTTCTCTGGACTATCAACCCCCAAAACCATTCAAGGCCATATGCGACATGAACTCATACCCACTTTGGTCATAAAATGACTCACTTTTTACCTGGGTTCACACCACAAGCTCTATTATGGTGCCAATCACACTCTACCACAATCAGACCTTAAGGGTAGAAACTTCCATCTCTTTACTGCCTACCACAGATCCTGATGTCCATTCATTCATCAAGCCCTTACAGAGTACCTACTATGCGAGAAGCAGAAGAGACAGAGTGGTAAACGACACCCCTGCCTCCATGGAGGTCCCACCAGACTGCGTGGGGTCAGAGACCTGAGGAGCTGGCTCTGACGTGACTTGCTGAGGGTGGGAAAGCCATGGGAGCAGGGGGCACGGAGCACATTCTGGGATGAGAGTCCCCAGGAGAAGACATTTGAGCTTGGTAGGATTCCACCAGGCAGGGAAGCATGGGAGTGACAGGGGCACTCCAAACAGAAGCCCCAGCATGTGCGAAGGTCAAGATGTGCACAGCTCATAACCATGAATCACTGGCTGGAGCCCTGAGTGACTGGGGTAGAGGAGCCTGGGGAAGAGGATGAGGCTGTGGTCAGCTGATCTTAGGCAGTTAGTGAACGAGTGAGTGAATGACACCCTTGATCATGAAGCCACTAACCTGTTCCCGTTCCCTAGACCTATTTCCTGGCCCCTAACAAGGACTCAGCTTGGTTTCAGGGATATATGTAGGGCTTGGATAGATCTTAGAATGAACCAGATGGTTTAGACATGGGACAAGCCCCCATCCCAGGAGCCACGTGAGAAGAGGCTATGAGTAGAGTGGGAAGACTGGCAAGTAGACACACAGACCTGGCTTCTAGTCCTGACTCTGCCACTTCCCAACTGTGTGAGCTTGGGCAGGTGACTTTTGAGTTCTCTGAGCCTGCTTCCTTGTTCGATCCTATGAGGATGGTTAAGGGGACTGACTAAGGAAACTTGTCTGACAGTGTCTGGTGCAGGAAAGAGGAGGTATGTGGAATCTGAAACTTTTGTTCAACCACAAGTTCTAAGCTGATGTGACCATTAGTTCAGAGCTTGGCAGCGGCACCATAAGGTGGAATTGGCAACTTCAGATCTTTGAACATTCCAGGCAGAGCTGGCTTCAAGGGCGTATGATGGGGTCCTATGCTCAGAAGGCCCCATGCCTGGGGCTTCAAGTTCTGAAGTTGCAACATTGAAGTTCTTAACCATTTCTTTTTGAATTTGTGTTGCACGAGTAACATCTGATGGAACAATGGAGCACACCCCAGGGGAGTGGAGCCTCCGCCTCATGTGTTCCTGCCTCCTGCTGCCTCCCTGGGATGGTTTCTCAGCTGCTTGTTCCACATATGCTGACACCCCAGAACCCATGACCTCCTCTACCCTCTGTCTGGGAGCAAATGGGTTGAGTCAGCCAGGAAGACTCACATCCCACCGTGAGTCACTCTCCACCCTCTGCAGGGGCCTTGGGGTAGGTGCAGAATAGGTGGGTGCAGTGCACACCCGATGGTGTCTCAGGGCAGGGTGAGGAGACAGTTCCTGGGCACTAGGAGGGTGACTCAGCACGGGCATCTTGCCCACCCCTCATGTAGGTACCAAGTGTATAATGGCACAGAGGTTAGAGAAGGTTGGAAGTTGAAATTGGGGGATTGCCTGTCTGTCACGGGTGGGTTGGTGGTCTGCGAGAAGGGGAGATTGACTTCCCTGACTCCACCCAGGGCCTTGCATTTTTTGCTTGCCTCAGGCCCTGCAAATCATATAGCCGACCCTGGTTAGAATCTATGTTTCCATTTTCCCTTCCTCAGCTAGGAGTCCACGGTCCTCGTGTGACGTGGCCAAATGTCTCGGAGCATCTGGTGAGCACTGGTGAGATGTGGGGGGAGAGAAAATCAGATCATTCGGCGCTGGGGTAGACAGCTGGTGTGGGGCGTCTAAGGGACAGAGAGCCAGCGCCTCCCAAGCTTTAATGTAAATGGCAATCAACTGGGATGTTGTGAAAGTGCAGATTCTGATTCCGGAGGTCTGGGCAGGGCCTGAGATTCTGCATTTCTAACATGCTCTTGCTTCATGGACCACATTTTGAGTAGTAAAGTTCTAGAAAGCTTAACCTAACAACAGTGTGGCCTCCAGACTGATGTCCGGTGAGCCCCTGTAGGAACTCTTATGACATGTAGAGGGAACAACTGCTTGGAACTGAGCCAGGAGCACACACTATGACGACCTACTAGGAACTCTGTGTCCCCGGACTCTTCAGCTGATAATGTGGGAATGCTTTAGTCAATGTGGTCATCAGCAGAGTAAATAAAAACTCGCCCATAAATAACCTCACTCAATCCTAACAACCTTGTCAGGCAAGTATAAAAAGGACGTTTTATAGATGAAGAAATGGAGGCACAGAGGATGGGAGGCCGTACTCCAGGTTGCAACTGTCAAGTGGCAGAGGTAGGATCTGAACTCAGATCTGACTAAGGCACTTCCCACTCTGCCAGCATCACTAAATTTAAGTTTGGAGGCTGGCCTCGCTGTGGCTGGAAGCTGGTCCCCCTGCCAGTCATGTGCCCCTCTGATCCTTCAGGAGCCCAGGATGTGGGGTGTTGGGCCTGTGTTTTGGGTCCCCCGGCCAGCCTCTGCACCCCTAACCAGCAGTGACCTCTGCCTTCAGCTGCTCAATATTGATCTCCCCATCCTCGATCTGCTGCTGTCGCTGATTGGCCACTGTCTTCTCCGTCTCCATGATCTGCAGCAGGTGCAAGTACTTCTGCATCAGCGCTTCACACTCTCTGGCCAGGGTCTGGTAGCTGTGGACAGAAAGATGTGGTAAAACACTACCTTCTGGTCCGCCAGGCATCCAACCAGAAGTGGGGGTCCCCCATTGATTGCAATTCAGAGAAGGACCTGACACCCAGACGTGGTGTGCGGGGCCTTGACCTGGCTGCTGTGCTGTTACCGACTGTTCTGACCCCTTCTCCAGCTGCTGTCTCATACTCTGAACTCTGGTTCCTCTACCTGATCCTATTCTCTCCTCTTGCCCTCCAGTCCACCTCCGGGCCTTTGTACAGGCTCACTCTCTTGTTAGGGGTAAAGCATCTGGTGACTTTAAGTTAAAGTCAACACTCAAATGGAACAACAAAGCCTGGATGACAGCACATCTGATTGCAACATGGTTCACTGAATATTTTGAGCCCACTCTTGAGACCTACCGCTCAGAGAAAGAGATTCCTTTCAAAATATGACTGCTCACTGGCAAGTGCTGTGGTTCCCACGTAGAGACTGATGCTGGTGTGTGCCCCCCTCCACACACACACAGAAGTTAGGAAAAGTCTTATGACTCACATAATAGAAGTCTCCTAGGAGAGCAGGACCGGAATCTCAAGCAGCTCTGAAATGGCTTGAGAAAGCAAGGAAAGGAGCCTGGCCTGGGTTTTTATTGTGGTGGGAGGTTTTAAAGAAAAAATATTCAATAACACTTGTGAAAGATGGTAAAGCATATTTTATTCAGAACCACTGTGATACTTAGAGACCACCGTGATGGGATTCAAAGCAGAGGAGAAATGAGATTGGGCTCGACTCTGAAAGCAGCATGGGCAAGTGGGAATTCAAGGCGAGGCTGCATGGTGGGGGTCAGGGGATGAAAAATTACTAAGAGAAAAAGCAAGTGTTGGGGTCTCTGGCTAACCTGACCTAACAGGATTCTTACCAAAGACAGGCCAAAGTGATCAGACACCACCTGAGGGATGGTGGAGGAGGAGGAGGAACCTGAGCCGATCTCGAGGGTGATCAGACATACGGGTGGGGGTTCTGGTTAAACTGACTTAGCAAGGTTCTTGCTAAAACTAGATTTTACGAGGAAGTGCACACAGAGGCCTAGGAGAAGGTTCAGGAGCCTGACTAAAGTTTGGTCAAAGCAAGAAATCTTTGCCAGGGATGAGACTAGGGCAAGAGTTCTGCACGCAGACAGGGGCTTCTGTGGTTCGATCCAAAGCCAATGCCCAAGAAGGGAGCCTCTGGACTTTCTCCTCAGCTTGTCCAGGTGTGGACACGAGGGGAAGTAGGAGAGAAGAGGCGTAAGCTGTCAGCACACATCATAAAGTGCAGAGTCTGACCGCTCATTACAAAGACCAACATGTGTACAAGAATATGCATTCTCAATGCCTTGTTTTTATATAAAGAAATGCCAACAGGAAGCTCAAGAATGATGAAAACTGTGTACGGGGGCCGGCCCCATGGCTTAGCTATTAAGTGCGCCCACTCTGCTACTGGCGGCCTGGGTTCAGATCCCGGGCGGCAACCGACGCACCGCTTCTCCGGCCATGCTGAGGCCGCGTCCCACATACAGCAACTAGAAGGATGTGCAACTATGACATACAACTATCTACTGGAGCTTTGGGGGAAAAATTAAATAAAAAGCTTTAAAAAAAACAAAAAAACCTGTGTACTGGGGGTGGCTGGAGTAACAGCGCTGGAGGGGACCCAGAAATGTTGGCAGTAACTGTTCTGAGGTTAGACTTTTCTATGTTACAGATTTATCTAATATAAACAGAGAAATTTACATATACCATGCTTTCCCATTTATTAGTTTTTCTTTAATTTTAACTTTTGTACATAAGAAATCATTCTAAGATTTGATTCCTTTAGCACACTAACAGTTACAAAAGAGTAACCATATGAAATGAAATTTTCGTATCTCTTGCTAACTAAAAGGACAAGCTGCATCCTAGTTTGTCTTTCCACTGTATCTCACACAGGCAGTATTTTCTGGAATCAGTGGCATATTATAATGCAATAGGGGTTTGGTTTAGGTCCTTGAACATAGTAGAATTAGTTTGACTAGTTTTCCTCACATCAATTGAAATTAGAAATTCCATTGCTTTCGCTTTTTAAATCTCAGTGATCTCCAGGGACATGCACATGTAAACACTGATGTAAAAATTATAAATGCACCTGGAAACTTCAACACATTCATTTCACATCTTGAGATTCTCTAGCCTAAAAAGAACAAAAATTCTATTTATTTCCACAATTCTCTTGCCTTGCTGACATTATCTCTCTCCATCAATTCACATTTTTAAGCCAAAGAAACTCAAAATGTTATTTCTCATACAGGAAATAAAATTACCAAGAGCCAAGGGAAACCAGAGGCACAAGTCTGCACTGTTCAAGCGATACAGGAATCCAAAGGAAAGAAACACAAATATTGGCATCAGCACAGATAAGCAGCCTGCTTCCCAGGGACAGAAGGAAAGCCACATTCAGAAATTTAAACACATTCTAAACTCCCCTGGTAGAGACAGAAGCCTTGGAGTGGGTCAGTCCCTGGTGCAGAAGGGTGGGGACACCTGAGCAGCCACAGGAATGGACTCCGGGAGCTCAAACACCCTCCTCTGCCTGTGGAGGAAGAGAAGGGCTCCCTCTCTCAGCTTCCACTCTCACAAGTGAGGAGACTGTCGGCAGGATGCTGTTTAACGTTGTGACTCAAATGAACCCTAAATTGATAAACCCTAATCCAGACTCAGAACTCCTGACTTTCACAGACTTTCTCAATGTGCACAAATTACACTCTGCGGGACCTGCACTGTGGGTGCAAAACATCGCCCTACGTGTCAACACAGGCCCAAGGGGATCACAGGGACGACCTCAGGGAGGACAGCAACCCCCAGCCCCTGTGCAGGTGTCTTCACATCTTTCCAGGGCTCTGTAGCTTCTCTCAGCAGACAGGCTCCTTTTGCGGTGGGTATGAGCAGGGACGACACCCAGGAAGAACGTGTGGGCCCTCAAGTACTTCCCTGTGCAGACTCAAGGGGTGCTTAGCTTAGAGACCCTGACCCCAGGCCTCTGCTCTCAGTCACGTTGCTTTGGACCACAGTGATCTTGTAAATGGCACAACCCAGTGTTTGAAGAATCCAGCAAACTCACACCAACCTACAGTTTACATGGAAAGGAGGGAAGAAAGTTGTAAAGCATTTTTCTAGTTCAACGAGAAAAGCCACATGTATTTATTACTTTCAGAAAATAATGTTAATTAATTGCTATTTCCATGGCAAGACACTGTTTTATGAACAAGTAATCATACTTAACGCTTTTGCTGTTCAAGTATAAGCCCTGGAATTCCATTTGAAAACCCCCCATCCCAAAGAAAAGAACAGATCTCACAGTATGACTACACACACTCAGGGAAGGCAGAAAGGGAAACAAGAGTTTTTAACACATTCCATGTAATACTAGAAACTTTTATTTTTTTCTGAAATTTACCTCTTTCTTGCCTCTTTGGAAATATTTTATATTGCTTTACAAGCCCACAGATTACATAAACTTTAACTTTTGAAAACCTAAGGGTCAACTAATTGAATAAATCTTTTCAAGGTGACAAACCCAGGGAGGAGCAGTGCTGACAGGCCAGAACACCCAAGCAAGTTTGCACAGAGGAACCTCCACTCCAAGGCCTACCCATAGGATGTCTGTGCCAGGAGACAGCCTGGGAGGGGCACAGGGACTTCATATGATGGATTCCAGGTGGTCCTTCTCTCCTCTCCTCTCGTGGAAGAGTTACAGACAAAATATAAATCTCACAGTCAACTCAGCCAAAACAAAACTCCCAACAGCTCCCCACCAAGCAGGACCTCCCCAAGTCTCCCCAGCTGAGGCTCTTATTTCTTAGCTCAGGATATAAACTCAGCACTGACTTCAGCTCCTACCTCCCCAGCCCCACCCCTCACCACTTCCCATCTGTACATGGTCCTAGTGTCTCGACAACACACCCAGAATTCAACCTCCTCTCCCCACCCTGACCTAAGCCTCCAAGATCTCTTGCCTGGCTTATTTCAACAGCCTCCTAACTGGTCTCCTTGTTTCTCCCCTGGCTCCTCTGTGGTATATTCTCAACAGAGCAGCCAGATCAAGGCTGCTAAACATATGCCCAGCCATGTTACTCTTCCTCTCAAAACATTCCAATGGTCACCATCTCATTCAGAATAAATAAAAGCCCAAGTCGTCACTACGACCAGCAAGGCCCCACAATTGGGCCCAAGTCACCACTCTGCTTTCAGCTCCTGCTGCCCTCACCGGCTGTGCCCTGGCCAAAGTGGCTTCCTTGCTGCTCCCAGAGCAGGCCACTTGCCTTCCTCCTGCACTGCTTTTGGGCCTTGTTCAAAATCTAACTCTGCGGTGAGACCTTTCCTGGCCCTCCTGGCTACAATTCCACCCACCTCCATCCTAGCACACATCACTCTCCCACATGAGCCACACCATTGGTGTCACACCCAGAATGTCACCCAGGGCATGGTTTTGTGTCTTGTTCACTTCTCTGGAAAGGTCACTGCAACAGTGACCCATGGGGCAGTGGAACAGAAGTGTTGGGGCAGCGTGACCCCGGGATGGGCGCGGCAGCAGGCATTTTGCCTAGGCCCGCGGGCACAGCCAACTTGCTTTACGGAGGACGAGGGCGAGCGCGCAGCCATCTTGCTGTCCTTCGGGCCTTGGGGACCAGCTGCATATACCAAAGTATTGCCCAGAGCTCTACGCCACTCGTCACGTGGCGGTCCCGCTCGGGGGTGGTGAGGAGGGGGCAGGAGCCTGGCGGTTCGACAGCCTGAGGCTTGGGATGGTGATTGCTGCGTGGCCGTGAACTGCTCCCACTGGCAGGGCAATGAGGAGAAACTTCCATCTTCTTCCACAGGTAACCAGCCACCGCTGCCCCGTCAGCCCCCCATGAGTTCCAGCCCAAGGTGGGCGGCACTTTGTGCTAGGGGCCTCAGGGCTGGTCCAGCTGGTGAGTCAGCGTTGGGCACTGCGTTGCCTTGGTCTGCGCCACCGTCTCTGCTCGGAGCGCCTCAGGCCACCACAGCCACCACACAGCCACCAGCGCCAACCTTATGGCCTCCATCACCCTCTCACCCCCACCCTGTGACCACCCTACTCTCCATTGATTCGGGCTGGGGCCAAAAATGTCAAGAAACAGTATATTCCGTAAATGCTCTTCCTTAGGTCACTATCTTCTTGCATTTGCTGTGACTTTTCTTCTCTTTTGACGGCAAGGGAACCTGCCTTGATCTCTGCGATCAGGAATGTAGCTGAGCAAATGCAGCTTGTATCTGCTGAATGGATACATCTCCCAATTGCTCTGTTGCTAGAAGGGTCCTGGCAGGGCAGGGAAAGGTGGCTCTGCGTGTGGAGGTGAGTCCTGGAGAGGTGCCTGACAGCATCTTGGGCAGAGCAGAGCTAGGTCCACTCCTCACGGGGAGGCTGTCCCTGCAGACTGGGCATCTGACAGCATCTGGGGGAACAGGGTACAGTCCCATTCTCATAGGGAGGCTGACCATGCAGACTGGGACTCTGCAACTGACAGCATCCTGGGTGGAACAGGACACAGCCTAATCTTCACAGGGAGGCTTACCCTGGGGACTCGGGGAAGGGGCTCCTCTCTCCACGTCTTCCTTGGGCTCTCACAGTCTGGTGAGGGGTTTGCCTTCCCCCTGGCTTGGTTCCCTTCATGAGAGCTTCTGGAATTCAGCTAGTTCAGCGAGTCCTTTCCTGCGGACTCCACGCTGGAGGTGCCAGAACAGTGCACTGAAGACATTCTACATTGAAAACCTGCTGGCAGATCCTTTTGTTTCATGTTGCAGGTTGTTATTGAAGTTTGAAAGACCTGAATGCCACTGTTGTCTATAGTCTTATTGAAAGTTTACAGTGATTTGTTCTAATTTGAAAATTGTTACAATCTATCCAAAGAACTAGTAACATGAGCTTGTTTTAGAGGTCAGCCACCCTGCTTTCTTGACAGTTTCCTTCAGAGCCCGTGTCCCAAAAGTTTTGTTACTGTTTTTGAGAATGAGGCAAAACACTGCAGAGAAAGTTGCTTATGGCATGTGTCATGGTCAAACCTGTTCTAGGGGCAAAGGAGGTGGAGGTCTTTGGGAAACTAGTCACAAAGCATTGAGAAAGGTTAGAATGTCGTGTTGCTTGGAACTCCCTGAGGAGCTAGTACCCACCTGATCTGGTCCACAGTGGCCTCAGGGGGTTTAGATGACCTCAAGTGGAGCAGAAAGCCCTCGGGAGAGACCACCCCACCCCCCATGTGCACAATTATGGTCTAAATAGAGATTTTACCTTAATGAGGAGAAAAGATTATGAAGTATCTTGGTCAGTACCTTGCAGGGGCAGGTTGCTTTGTACAGGGAGCAGCTTTCCTTCTGGTAGTGGAAGGACAGGAGGAACACAAAACCACAGCTCTTGGTGCTGACCTCCTCTTGGTGGTGGTCCCGCATCCTCAGCTGCTTGAGCAGAGCTGGGCCAGTCGCCCTGCTGAGTGCCTGGGAGTCTCTGCTGGCCGACACCTGGCCTGGCTATGAAATAGGGGGACCAACCTTCCCCGTTTTAACACCCAAAGTCTTGCATCCCAGGGACAGCAGGAGGGTTGGGCAGCCATGACCTTCTAGGAACTATTTCCGAGGCTTCCTGAAGCCTTTCCTGTTGTCTTGATACCATCCTGTGCTATCTGCCTGAGCGTCTGTGTCCCTACAGGACACTTACCACAGCCTGGGAGGAGGTCCTCACCTTCCTTCCTTCTCTGCCCTACAGTCAGTCAACTCCTTAAGGCAGACAGTGGGTCTTTCATCTTTCTATTCCAGTAATAACTTGCAAGCAGAAGGTGTTCCTTAAATCTTTACTAAGGGTTGAAATGGGCATAGTCGTTACAGGTTTGGGTGTTCGCAAAAACACTTGTTTTGTTTTATAATTGATCATTTTAGGGGGAGACATTTAACTCTTTCTTTCTAATTGCTTTTTCATTTATCCTTTCAGTCTCCCCATAAAGGGCTCAAAACGTCTGGTCCAGTCGTTAAAAGCTGTTCACAGGGATGAAGGGACCCCACTAAGCATTCTTTTGTCTGTAGTGAACATTTCACCAATGTTCACCAAAAAAGCTCTCGGAAATGCTGGAGGTTCAGTACTATGTGCTCAAGCCCACGGCCATGCCCTCCATCTTCCACTTGAGGGAGAAGGGGGCTCTGAAGGACATGGCCGTCCCAGGAGAAAGGACACCAGGAAGCCCGCTGGGGGCCTGAGGAACATAAGGGTGAAGCAGATGGGGAAGGAGCTTCAGGTTCATCGTGGTCCTCGAGGGAAAACCTGAGTGCTCAGCCGGGCTCCCGCAAGTTGAAGTGAGCCACTCTTCAGGGTGAACATCCACCCAGGGCTGCCCAGGAAGCCACCAGTCAGGATTGAGCACAGAGTCTCTGGAAGGAACTCCAGGAGACAGTGTGGCCTCCACAGGGTCAGACAGCCAGTGAGATGCAAACACTTCTGCTGTAGATGCTGGCGATGAGAACCCCTCTTCCCTGCCAGGGCCTGCTAAGTAAGAGTGACATTTCTGTGGGTGACTTTACCCCCCAGGATCTGGGGCAAGTAGATTCATTGGCTGGCTTCCTTCTTACAGTTTCTCCTCAACACTCACTCAAGAGAGGCCATCTGTCCCTCAAGAGCCAGTCGAGCAAAGGAGGCTGAAGAGAGATGTGGGGACCAGCTGCAGCGGGACCAGCCTGGGGCCTGATGAGGGTTTGGCCCAGAGCCCCCAAGTTCATCATTCACAATGATGGCTCAGAAACCCTCCCAGAGCACCTCCACCCTCCAACAGACGTCAGCCCGAAGCCAGCCACAGAAGCTGTGTAGGGCGAGCACGGCAACACTGGCCCCACTTCCCTCAGCGGGGTCATCCTGTCAGTGCTGGGGGCCCAAGAACTCTTCAACTTGCTGCACTCCTATTGCTTCTGCTCCCAGGGGAACAGGAACATGTGTGCCACCTGCAGGAGCAGGTGGATAGAGTGGCGAGCTGAAGCGGGGCAGCCGCCGACAGCTAGGTTCACCCGCAGCAGGAGGAGCTGGACGAGCTGAAGGGAGGCGGCTCCCTGCCTGAGCAGCCTGTGGCCCCCAGCCGAGGTCAGTCCCGGGGCTCAGGGCTCCCCCACTGCCTGCTCATCATGAGGGGTTTCCTGCTGCACAGCAGACGACCCCTGAATAGTTCTGTGTGTAGCATGCCTGCTGCTGTCTTGGGAGAAGGCTCTGCTGGTAGCCGTCCCTCGCAGACAGGGAGCCCAGGTTGCAGAGCTCACCCTGCTCACTCTAGGGCACTCGAGAGGCAGCGATAGCTGTTGGGGTTTAGCCGGCGTGAAAGGAAACATTGCAGGTCAGCTGGGAAAGCCAGACCTACCCAATGAACAGTGCCTGGATGGTTGGTTTTCCACTTGAACAGGAGAAAATCAGCTTCTGTTGCATCCCACACACAAATGTAAATTCCAGTGAGTTAGGATCTAAATGTGAAACAAAATCGACATAGTAAACTATTAGAAAAGTTATGGGAGACTCTTAAAGTCATGGGGAGGTTCTTTCCATTCATGTTTTAATGAATACCCTTGAACTGAAGTCATTTTGAACATTTTAATAATTTCTTTAAAATTTTAAACATCTGTTTGAGTAGAATACGTTCTCTTCTGTAAAAATTAAAACACTAAAGAAATACATAAGCTAAGAAGTGGTAAAAACACCTATTTCTCACTTACCTCCCAACTTTTATTCCTTGTTGGTAGTAAAATTTGGTGTGTAATCTCCTAGACTGTTTCCTGTGCTTTACATACATATTTCTCTACCTGTACAAATAGTTTGGATATATTTTTGGTGTGTTTATTGGCTATGTTTCTGATTTTCCTGTTCTTTTACAGTTTAGTACTTGTAAACATTGGTTTTTCGATATTCTTTACATATTGAAGGTACCATCTTTTCCCAGTTATAGATCCATGGAAAACATTTCCCTACCACGTTGTTCATTTAATCTGGATCAGTGCTTGTCTTCCCAGATGTCAGTAACACTTCAGGTGGGAAACGGCACTATGTGACAGGCTGTTCAGGACCTCCTGGACCCCCAGGGCAACAGCCATTAGGACAACACAAAGCAAGAAACAAAACCCATCCTGTGTGTTTCCAGATGCATTCTGGAGGAAGGATAGCTCCAGTTGAGGGCCGCTGATGTCCTGGTCAGAGCCATCCACTATGTTTTCTTATCACGTTAAAGCTGTTTCTGTAGTTTGTAGTACCTGACGGTACAGTTTGGTGCCTTTGTCTGTTCCTCTTGGTCAGACTGCACAAGGTTTCTCACTGTTACAGGTCTTTCCAGACAGCCAGCCCTTGACTCCATTGCTCATGTCTACGTTGTTGTTCCTGCCTCGTGAATCCTCTCTTCATTCTCCAGTCTTTGGTTTTATTGTGGTGTTGTTCTGGCTCCTGGAGGGAAGTGGTCAGCTTCTTCGTGTACAGTTGATATTCCCTGATACCTGCAGTGGAGGCTGTGTCCCTTCTTCTGTCCCTTTGTCCCCACGCCATAGATTTGCCCCATGCTGCTCTCATTGCAGTTCATTTCTAAAGAGTTTGTCCTGTCAGTCTGGATTCCCTCTTTAACCTGAGAGACTTAGAAGGGCGTTGACAGATTTTCAAGTGGATAGGTTGGGGGAGAGGAGCCAATATTTTGTGATTATTTTTTACTTTTATTGCTTTAAGGCCCAGTAATATGGTCACTTATAGATTTCTGCTTTTTGGACTCTTTAGAAATTTCACTGTGGCTTAGCACACAGTCATTTGTGGTGATTGTTTCATTGTGGTTTGAGGAGAATGTATCCTCTCCACTAGTTGCTTACATTGTTGTCCCTCAGGCTGAGGCTAGATCTAGCTTTTTTGTGTTTGTCAGCAGATCTATTTCCTAACTTACTGTATCACTTGACCTGTGGATTTCTAAGAGAGGTAAGGTAGGTTTCCCTGTGATTCTGGAGGTGCCTGTGTCTTCATGTTTGTCCAGTTTTGCTTTATGTTTCAAGACCATATTGTTAGGTGCATAAGTGTTCTTGACACTTGTCAACACAGAAAACCTCTTTTTGTCCCATTTAAAGTCTTATTTCTTTATCTCCTTATTTTCAACCACATTATATCCCTTTATTTTATAACTATACTTTAACTCAACTTGAGAGCCTTCCTCTTTTTATAGCGCAATTTAATCCATTTAAAATTGTGATTATTGATAAATTGGAATTTGAGTCTACCATTTAATTTAATTTTTAATTTGTTAGGCTTTCTCATGATTTTTCTATTCGTCTAGTAGGTGTCTTTCAGCTTTTAGGAACAACCATTTCTGTCTGTCTTTCTGTCAATTCTTAGAGTTGATCAGATCCTGTGTTCTACACTCCCAGCTCCTCACCTTCCACTCCCCAGCTTGAGACTGTCTGATCTTAGTTCTGTGTTCTTATTTTCCCCGTCAAGTAGCCATGATTGGATGTAAGTATACATTTTATTGGTTACTTTGTTCACCACTATTTATGGTATCAAATTTTTCCTCCTTTTTGGAAATATTTGATGCTATTTTGGAACTCATGTGACAGTAAAATTTTGAGAGGAATCGAGTCTGAGATACTCCTTAGGTGCTGATGCTGGGGAGCTAGCACCTAACCTCTTAAAGTTGCATCGGTGTGTCTGCAGAGTCAGGATGAGGTCAGAGATGTTTAAAACCATGGAATTGAATGAGGTTTCCTGGAGACACTGTAGCCATAGAAGGGACCACGGCCCAGCCTAGGATCAGGCAGTGTTTGCAGAGGTGCAGCTGAAGAGGGTCCAGGAAAGGGGACTGAAACAGTGGAGCATGGAGTCACAGGAGCCATGAGGGGAAAAGTGTATTGGAGAAAGGAGTGGCAATCAACTGGGTCGGATACAGCTCTGATCAGAATGGAGAAAAGATGGCTCGACTCGGCCACGTGGGATCACTGGTCACCTCAGTCTCCTTGAGAGGGTGGGAATGAAGCTGGGTCTAGAGTTGGTGAATGGGGGCCGTGGGAGGGCAGTAGGGATGAGGCAATTTACTTAAGAGGTTTAGCCGTGAAGGGGAGTTGTGAAAGTGGACAGTAGCCAAAAGGGAGCATGGGTCCAAAGGAGAGTTTTGTTTGTAACGTGGAGGTGAGCTAGGAGGTGTCTTGCTGCAGGGAGGACTGGATGGAAAGGAGGAACCTGAGAGCCTGGGAGGAGCGTGCTGGACCCTGAAGGGGTGCAAGGCTGAGCTCTGCTGCCTTGGGACTTGCAGAGAACATGAGGACAGATGTGCTGGTGGAAAGAGCGTCCTGTGCCTCTGCTCCTGTATTCCTGGAGCATGAGGTGGGCAGTGGCTGGGAGTGGAAGGGCGATGCAGGAGGTGTTAGGTGAGTAGCAGGGGGAGGAGGGGAGGGAGAGAGAGCGCTCCGGCTTGGTCTCCATGGCCCACACGGAGCTTCCCGCTGGGGTCCCCGGTCTTAATTTGTGTATGACAGACAGCTGCTGTCTGTCTTTGATGTCTTCCTCAAAATGTCGGCTCTGTTGATGGTTCCCAGGGCTATTATGAATTTGTTCATCACTGAAGGAATCTTTGGGTCACTTTTTAGGGATTTTATATCAAGAGTCTCTACATCTGTTTATTCAGTCCATCATCTTTACCCAATCCCTTTGTTTTTGGACAGATTCCGTACAACAGAGCTGCTGGTCCAGTGGCCTGCAGGTTCCAGGTTTCAGGAGGTTTGCCCTCCAGAAAGCCGCTGCTGATTGGCATTCTCACAGGACGTGGTGTTCTGTCCCTGAGCCCACTAAACCTCTGGGTGTCACGACGTTGTAAATCCTAGGGCAGTCCTGTCAGGGCCCATCGATAGCATTTCTGTGACCTGTGAGGGCGAACATTTTTCCATGATCATTATCTGTCACTTCCCTAACTGTGCTGTCGTCTGCCTTGCTCACTGAGCTCCGAACCTTCCTGATGGAACCAGGCTGTTCACTCTCTATCCAGTGTGATTGCACCTTCCCTCAGTGTGCCCCTTGAGGACTTGCTTTAAAAATATCTGTTTTCTTCACATTCTTTGATTCTTTGTACATATAATCTAGATTTAATCTGGAGCTTTAAAAATGATTTATTGTAGGAAACCTTGAACATACACAAATTAAACAGAAAAGTGTGACAGCCCCCCATGTCCCTATTACCCAGCTTCAACATTTATCAATATTCTGATAATCTTCTTTTGTCCATATTTCTACCAACTCCCTACCTTCCATTGATTATTTTTTAATTAATAGATTGTTTTTTAGGAAAGTTTCAGATGGACAGAGAAATTCAGCAGGTAGTGCAGAGCATTTCTCCCTCCTCCCCCCCAGTTTCCCCTACTGTTAACATCTTGCATGACCACCTGTGTTAGTGCAGCTCATTCCTTACAAGTGAGGAGCTGATGTTGATACAGTGTTTGTAACCAAGTCCGTGGTTTACATTAAGGTTCTCTGTCTCGCTGTCATGTACTTGGATTTTGACAAATGCATAATCTCATGTATCCACCATGACAGAGCCTACAGAAGTGTTGGATTGTCCTAAAAGTCCCTGTGCTCTGCCTCTTCATCCCTTGCCCCCCAACTCCTGGAAACACAGATCTTTGTACTGTTTCTATAGTTTCGCCTCTTCTAGAATGTCATGTAACTGGAATATATGAAAACTATGGAACAGAGTATATAGCCTTTTCCAGTTGGCTTCTTTCACTTAGCAATATGTATTTAAGCATCCACTATGTCTTTTAGTGGCTTGATAGCTCATTTCTTCTTTTCTTTCTCTTTTTGTATATTGAGTTAAAATATACATAACAAAAAGTCTGCCATCTTAACCATTTTTAAGTGTACACTTCAGTGGCGTTAAATACATTTGCACTGTTGTATAGTCATCACCATCATTCATCCCCATAACTCTTGTAAATCTGAAATTCTATACCTATTAAACAATAACTCTTCCTTCACCCCGCCCCCCAGCCCTTGGCAGCCACCATTTCACTTTCCATCTCTATGATTTTGACTACTCTCAGTACCTCGTGTTAGTGGAATCATACAGTATTTATCTTTTTGTGACTGGCTTATTTCTGTTAGCATAATGTCCCCAACGTTAATCCATGTGTAGCATATTGCAGAATTTGCTTTCTTTTTAGTGCAAAATAATATTCCATTGCATGGATATACTATATTTTGTGTATCCAATCATGCGTCAATGGACACTGGGGTTGCTTCCACTTTTTATCTACTGTGACTAATACTCCTATGAACATGGGTGTACAAATATCTCTTCAAGACTCTGCTTTCAGGTCTCTTGGGTGTATATCCAGAAGTGGAATTGCTGGTTCACATGATTATTTTAGGTTCAATTTTTTGAGGAACATCCATATTGTTTTCCATAGCAGCTGCACCATTTTACATTCCTATCAACAGTTTACAAGTGTTCCAATTTCTCCGCATCCTGGTCAACACTTGTTGTTTTCTGTCTTTTCCATAGCACTCATCTTAGTGGGTGTGACATGGTGTCTCATTGTGGTTTTAATTTGCATTTCACTAATGATTAGTGCTGTTGAGCGTCTTTTCATGTGCTTGTATGCCATTCTTCTTTGGAGAACTGTCTCTTCAAGTCCTTTGCCCATATTTGAATTGGCTTGTTTTTTAGTTGTTTAGTTTTAGGACTTCTCTGTATATTCTGGATATCAGTCTCTTGTCAGAAATATGATTTGCGAATATTTTCTCCCACTCTTGGGTTGCCTTGTTACTCTGAATAGTGCCTCTTGATGTACCAACTTATAAAATTTCCATGGAGTCCAATTTGTCCATTGTTTCTCTTTCGTTACGTGTGTCATATCCAAGAAATCATTGCCAAGTCCGGTGTCGTGAAGATTTTGTCCTATGTTTTCTTCTAAGATTTCTTTTATTTTAGGTCTTACATTTACATCCTTAAGTTAAATTTTGTATCTGGTGTTGGATGAGGGCCCGACTTCATTCTTTTGCATGCAGATATCCAGTTTTCCCAGCACCATTTGTTGAAAAGAAACCTTTCTCCATTGCATGGTCTTAGCACCTTTGTCAAAAATCACTTGACCATATATGAGGGTTTGTTTCTGGGCTCGCTATTCCATGGCATTGATCTCTATGTCTGTCTTTATGCCAATACCATACTGTTGATTACTGTAGCTTTGTAGTAAGTTTTGAAATCAAGAAGTGTGACTCCTCTAGTTTTGTTCTTCTTTTTCAGGATTGTTTTGGCTATTCTGAATCCCTTGGGATTCCATGTGAATTTTAGGACGGGTTTTTCTATTTCTGCAAAAAACATCATTAGGGTTTGGATAAGGATTACATTGGATCTGTAGACTGCTTTGGGTAATATTGACACTAACAATAGTAAGCATTCCAACCCATGAACATGGGATGTGTGTTATTTATGTATGTCTTCTTTAATTTCTTTCTGAAATGTTTTGTAGTTTTTATGGTGCAAGCCTTTCACCTCCTTGGTTAAGTTAATTCCTAAACATGTTATTCTTTCTGATACTGTTATAAATGAATTGCTTTTGTAATTTCCTTTTCAGAGATCTCACGGTTTGTGTATAGAAATGCAACTGATTTTTGTGTATTGACTTTGTATCCTGCTACTTTCCTGAATTCATCTGTTAGATCAAATGGCTTTTTTTGTGGAGTCTTTTGGATTTTCTACATGTGAGATGATATCCTCTTCAAACAGAGACCATTTTACTTCTTTCTTTCCAATTTGGATGCCTTTTATTTATTTATTTTTATTCCCTCATGGTTCTGGTTTGAACTTTCAGTACTGTGTTGAATAGAAGTGGTGAAGGTGGGCATCCTTTCCTTGTTCCTGACCTTAGAGGAAGATCTTTCAGTCTTCCATCACTGAGTATTATGTTTGCTGTGTGTTTTTCATATATGGCTTTTGTTATGTTCAGGCACTTTCCTCCTATTCCTTGTTTATTGAGTGTTTTATCATGAAAGTGTGTTGAATTATGTCAAATGGTTTTCTGCGTCAATTGAGATGGTCATGTTTTTTTCCCCTTCATTTTTTTAATGTGGCGTATTACATTGATCGATTTTTTTTTATTGATGTTTTAATGGTTTCTAACATTGTGAAATTTTGGGTTGTACATTTTTGTTTGTCCATCACCCCATATATGACTCCCTTCACCCCTTGTGCCCACCCCCCACCCCCACTTCCCGGGTAACCACAGTCCAGTTTTCTCTGTCCATGTGTTGGTTTATATTCCACATATGAGTGAGATCATACAGTGTTTGTCTTTCTCTTTCTGGCTTATTTCACTTAACATAATACGCTCCAGGCCCATCCATGTTGTTGCAAATGGGACGATTTTGTCTTTTTTTATGGCTGAGTAGTATTCCATTGTATATATATACCACATTTTCTTAATCCAATCGTCAGTCGAGGGAAACTTAGGTTGCTTCCACTTCTGGGCTATGGTGAATAATGCTGCAATGAACATAGGGGTGCATAAGCCTCTTTGGATTGTTGATTTCAGGTGCGTTGGATAGATTCCCAGTAGTGGGATGGCTGGATCATAGGGCATCTCTATTTTTAATTCTTTGAGGAATCTCCATACTGTTTTCCCTAGAGGCTGCACCAATTTGCATTCCCACCAGCTGTGTATGAGGGTTCCTGTTTCTCCACATCCTCTCCAACATTTGTTGTTTTTTGTCTTGGTGATTATAGCCATTCTAACGGGCGTGAGGTGGTATCTTAGTGTTGTTTTGATTTGCATTTCCCTGATGATTAGTGATGTTGAGCATCTTTTCATGTGCCTATTGGCCATCTGTATATCTTCCTTGGAGAATTGTCTCTTCATTTCCTCTGCCCATTTTTTGATCGGGTTGTTTGTTTTTTTGTTGTTCAATTGTGTGACTTCTTTATATATTATGGAGATCAACCCCTTGTCAGATGTATGTTTTGCAAATATTCTCTCCCAGCTGGTTGGTTGTTTGTTCATCTTGATTCTGGTTTCATTTGTCTTATAAAAGCTCTTTAGTCTGATAAAGTCCCACTTGTTTATTTTTTCTTTAGTTTCCCTAGTCTGGGTAGGCATGTCATCCAAAAAGATTCCTTTAAACCCAATGTCAAATAGTGTGTTGCCTATATTTTCTTCTATGAGTTTTATAGTTTCAGGTCTCACCTTCAGGTCTTTGATCCATTTTGAGTTAATTTTTGTGAATGGCGATAGCACATGGTCCACTTTCATTCTTTTGCATGTGGCTGTCCAGTTTTCCCAACACCATTTATTGAAGAGACTTTCCTTTCTCCATTGCATGTCCTTAGCACCTTTGTCGAAAATTAGCTGTCCGTATATGTGTGGTTTTATTTCTGGGCTTTCAATTCTGTTCCATTGATCTGTGTGTCTGTTTTTGTACCAGTACCATGCTGTTTTGATTACTATTGCTTTGTAGTATGTTTTGAAGTCAGGAATTGTGATGCCTCCTGCTTTGTTCTTTTTCTTTAGGATTTCTTTAGCTATTCGGGGTCTTTTGTTGCCCCATATAAATTTTAGTATTCTTTTTTCTATTTCTGTGAAGAATGTCATTGGGATTCTGATTGGGATTGCATTGAATCTGTAGATTGCTTTAGGTAATATAGACATTTTAACTATGTTTATTCTTCCAATCCACGTGCATGGGATATCTTTCCATTTCTTTATGTCATCGTAGATTTCCCTCAATAATGTCTTGTAGTTCTCATTGTATAGGTCCTTCACCTCCTTGGTAAGATTTATTCCTAGGTATTTTATTCTTTTTGATGCAATTGTAAATGGTATTATCTTTTTGAGCTCTCTTTCTGTTAGTTCATTATTAGCATATAGAAATGCAACTGATTTTTGTAGATTGATTTTGTACCCTGCAACTTTGCTGTAGTTGTTGATTGTTTCTAACAGTTTTCCAACAGATTCTTTAGGGTTTTCTATATATACAATCATGTCATCTGCAAATAGTGAGAGTTTCACTTCTTCGTTACCTATTTGGATTCCTTTTATTCCTTTTTCTTGCCTAATTGCTCTGGCCAAAACCTCCAGTACTATGTTGAACAGGAGTGGTGAGAGTGGGCAGCCCTGCCTCGTTCCTGTTCTCAGAGGAATGGCTTTCAGTCTTTCCCCGTTGAGTATGATGTTAGCTGTGGGTTTGTCATATATGGCCTTTATTATGTTGAGGTACTTTCCTTCTATTCCCATTTTATTGAGAGTTTTTATCATAAATGGATGTTGTATCTTGTCAAATGCCTTCTCTGCGTCTATTGAGATGATCATGTGGTTTTTATTCTTTGTTTTGTTGATGTGATGTATCACGTTGATTGATTTGCGGATGTTGAACCATCCCTGCGTCTCTGGTATAAATCCCACTTGATCATGGTGTATGATCTTTTTAATATATTGTTGTATTCGGTTTGCCAATATTTTGTTGAGGATTTTTGCATCAATGTTCATCAGCGATATTGGCCTGTAATTTTCTTTCTTTGTATTGTCTTTGTCTGGTTTTGGTATCAGGGTGATGTTGGCCTCATAGAATGATTCAGGAAGTGTTCCATCTTGCTCTATTTTTTGGAATAGTTTGAGGAGGATGGGTATTAAATCTTCTTTGAATGTTTGGTAAAATTCACTGGAGAAGCCATCTGGTCCTGGACTTTTATTTTTTGGGAGGTTTTTGATTACTATTTCAATCTCTTTACTTGTGATTGGTCTATTCAGATTCTCCATTTCTTCTTGGTTCAATTTTGGGAGGTTGTATAAGTCTAAGAATTTATCCATTTCTTCTAGATTGTCCAATTTGTTGGCATATAATTTCTCATAGTATTCTCTTATAATCCTCTGTATTTCCATGGTATCCGTTGTAATTTCTCCTCTTTCATTTCTAATTTTATTTACTTGAGCCTTTTCTCTTTTTTTCTTAGTTAGCCTGGCTAAGGGTTTGTCTATTTTGTTTATCTTCTCGAAGAACCAACTCTTTGTTTCATTAATCCTTTCTACTGTTTTTTTGGTCTCAATATCATTTATTTCTGCTCTGATTTTTATTATTTCTCTCCTTCTGCTGGCTTTGGGCTTTGTTTGTTCTTCTTTTTCTAGTTCTGTTAGGTGTAATTTAAGGTTGCCTATTAGGGCTTTTTCTTGTTTGTTAAGGTGGGCTTGTATCGCTATGAGTTTCCCTCTCAGGACCACTTTTGCTGCGTCCCATATGGTTTGATATGGCATGTTATCATTTTCGTTTGTTTCCAGATAGTTTTTGATTTCTCCTTTAATTTCATCAATGATCCATTGGTTGTTCAGTAGCATGTTGTTTAATCTCCACATTTTTGTCACTTTCCCAGTTTTTTTTTCCTGGTTCATTTCCAGTTTCATAGCCTTATGGTCTGAAAAGATGCTTGTTATGATTTCAATCTTCTTAAATTTATTGAGGCTTGCTTTGTTTCCCAACATATGGTCTATCCTAGAGAATGTTCCATGCGTGCTTGAGAAGAATGTGTAGTCAGCTGTTTTTGGGTGGAGTGCTCTGTATATGTCTACTAGGTCCATCTCGTCCAGTTTTTCATTTAAGTCTAATATTTCTTTATTAACTTTTTGTCTGGATGATCTATCCATTGCTGTAAGTGGGGTGTTAAGATCCCCTACTATTATTGTGTTGTTGTTGATTTCTCCTTTTAGGTTTGTTAATAGTTGTTTTATGTACATTGGTGCTCCTATGTTGGGTGCATATATATTTATAAGTGATATGTCTTCTTGATGGAGTGTCCCTTTTATCATTATATATTTCCCTTCTTTGTCTTTCTTAACCTGTTTTATCTTGAAGTCTACTTTGTCTGATATGAGTATGGCAACACCTGCTTTCTTTTGTTTGCCATTAGCTTGGAGTATTGTCTTCCATCCTTTCACTCTGAGCCTGTGCTTGTCTTTAGTGCTAAGATGTGTTTCCTGAAGGCAGCATATTGTTGGGTCTTGCTTTTTAATCCATCCTGCCACTCTGTATCTTTTGATTGGAGAGTTCAATCCATTTACATTTAGGGTAATTATTGAAATATGAGGGTTGAATGTTGCTGTTTTGTCACTTATTTTCTGGTTCTTTTGCATTTCCTTTGTTTCTTGTCCCATTTGTTTTGGACTGCCAATTCAGTTTGGTTGTTCTGTCTTATGATTCTTCTAGTTTTCTCTTTGTTTATCATATGTGGTTTTAATTTGATTATTTGTTTAGTGGTTACCTTGAGGTTTGGGCGAAAAATCTTCTGTATGAGATAGTCCATTATCTGATAGCCTCCTATTTCCTTATACTAAGTCAATTCAGTCACTTTCCTCTTCCCCTTCTAAGTTGCTCTTGTTATACCTTATTCTATCTTGTGTTGTGGCTGTGTGTTTACAGTGATGAGGTTAAATTTATTTTTGGTGAATTTCTTCCTTTGATCTTTGAGTTTAGTATTTAAGTGGTTGCTAACCTATTCCGGTAAAGATCTACTATTTCTCTGATTTTGTCTACCTACTTTTCTCCTTACTCCAAGCTTTCTGTTCCCTTTCTCTTCTTGTTTTCAGGCCTGAGGGCCTTCTTGAGTATTTCTTGTAGTGGCGGTCTCGTGGCCATGAACTCCCTTAGCTTTTGTTTATCTGGGAGAGTTACTATTTCTCCATCATATTTGAAGGATATTTTTGCTGGATAGAGTATTCTTGGCTGAAAGTTTTTGTCTTTTAGTATTTTGAATATATCATTCCAGTCTCTTCTAGCCTGAAAAGTTTCTGTTGAGAAATCCGCTGAGAGCCTGATGGGAGTTCCTTTGTACGTTATTTTTTGTTTTTGTCTAGCTGCCCTTAATATTGTTTCTTTGTCGTTGACCCTGGCTAGCCTTACCACTAGGTGTCGTGGTGAAGGCCTTTGTCTGTTAATATATATAGGTGTCCTGTTGGCTTCGCTTGCTGGTATTTCCTGCTCCTTCCCCAGATTTGGGAAATTTTCAGCTATTATTTCCTTGAATAGGCTCTCTGTTCCTCTTTCCCTCTCCTCTCCCTCAGGAATACCTATAATTCTTATGTTACATTTTCTAATAGAGTCCGATATTTCTCGGAGTCTTTCTTCATTTCTTTTTAGTCTTAGTTCTCTCTCTTCTTCCATCTGGAGTATATCTGTATTCCTATCCTCTAAAGTACTAATTCTTTCCTCCATATTGTCAGCTCTGTTCTTTAAAGATTCCAGGTTCTCCTTTATCTCCTCCATTGTGTTCTTCATCTCCATCAGCACTGATAGGTTTTTCTTTATGATTTCAATCTCTTTTGTGAAGAAACTCCTAATCTCATTGAATTGTTTGTCTGTGTTGTCTCGTATTTCGTTGAGTGTTTTTATGATAGCTATTTTGAAATCTCTGTCATTTAGTTTATGGATTTCTGTGTCGTCGGGGTTGATTTCTGGGTGCTTGTCATTTTGTTTCTGGTCTGGTGATTTCATATATTTTTGCATTGTGGTTCCTGTGTTGGTTTTGATTTTCCTCATCCTGGAAGTCTCTGGTTGCAATTTCCACCTCCCGCCACTGTCTGGTGGTAAAGGGCTGTGTAGTCTAAGCCCTCTGCGCTCTGCCCCAGTTTTTCTGCTGCGATCCGCAGTTTTGTTTTGTTTTGTTTTGTTTTTTTTCCCCACTGCGATCCACGGGTCCAATCCAGTTTATTCAGGTCTGCCTCGGACCGCTAGATCTGGTCGAGCTGCAGAGTCCGGGTTGCGGGGAGGGGGGAGCTCTCTCTTTTGCCCTCTGGGTCCCTGACGTGGGAGGCTTCTCGTTTGCCCCTCTTTATCCGCTCTCTGGGTTGCTCAGATGTTGATGGTAGCCCTGTGGCTCCTCTGAGCCCTCTGTGCGGGAGTTTCCCACTGGCTTAGAGAGCCCGAAGAGCTACAGTTTCCCGCCGAGGGCCGCCCCTCCCCCCTCTCTGGGAGCCGCGCGGACCGGATCGCTGATCTGATGGGGAGGGAGCGGAGTTCTCCTTACCTCTCCCCACTTCCTCCGGGGGCCCAGCACGTTCCGCTCTCAGACGTGCGGCAGTGTGGATCCCTCCGCTCTAGCTTTTCACTGTCTGGGATTCTGTTGTTGGTCTGTGGCTGTTGCTTTTGTTGTATCTTGTGGGGGAAGAATTCACGGGAAAGCTCACTCCGCCATGATGCTGACGTCACTCCTACATTGATCGATTTTTGAATGTTGAACTCCCATTGTATATCAGGAATAAATTTCACTTGGTCGTAGTGTATAATTCTTTTAATACGCTCTTGAATTCGGTTTGCTAGTATTTTGTTGAGGATTTTTGCATCTATGTTCATCAGCGGTAATGGTCTGTAATTTTATTTTCTTTTAGTGTCCTCGTCTAGTGTTGGTATCAGGGTAATGCTGGCCTCATAAAATGAGTTTGGAAGTGTTCTCTCTTTTTCAATATTTGACAGAATGTAAGAAGGCTTGTTTTCAATACTTCTTTTTATGTTTGGTAGAATTCACCAGTGTATTCATCTGGTCCTGGGTTTTACTTTCTTGAGAGATTTTTTTTTTAGATTTCTTGAAATATTAATGACATATAACATATGTAAGTTTCAGATAATCAAGATGATGATTTGTGAAAGGATTACCACAATACGGTGAGTTAGCACCTCCATTCCCTCACATAATTAACTTGTTTTTTCTAGCTATCAATTTTAAGATCTACTCTCTTAACTTTCAAGTATATAATATAGTATTGTTAATTATGGTCACCATGCTGTACAATAGATCCCCAGAACTTATTCATTTTACAGCTAGAAATTTGCACACTTTGACTCACATCTCCCCTTTTCGCCCACCCCCGAGGCCCTGGCAAACACCATTCTAGTCTCCATTCCTTTGAGTTCGGCTTTTTTAGATTTCACATATGAGTGAGAATATATAGTATTTGTTTCTCTCTCTCTGACTTATATCACTTAGTGTAATGCCTTACGGTCCATCCATGTTGTTACAAAATGCAGGATTGCATTCTCTTGCATGGCTAAATAATATTCCATTGTATATTTCATGTATATATACATATACCTCACATTTTATCTATTTATCCATTGATGGACACATAGATTGTGTCCACATCCTCAGTTTGTGAATAATGCTGAAATGAACATGGAGGTGCAGATATCTCTTCAGAATAGTGATTTCAATTCCTTTGGATATACAACCAGAAGTGGAATTGTTCATTTATATAGTATTTCTATTTCTATTTTTTGAGAAAATTCCATATTTTATCCATAGTGACTGTAGCAATTTGCACTCATACCAACAGTGCACAGCGTTCTCTTTTCTACACAGTCTAGCCAACACTTGTTGTCTGTTGTCTCTTTGAAAATAACCATTCTAGCAAGTGTGAGGTGATATCTCATTATGGTTTTGATTTCATTTCCTTGATGATGAGTGATTACGAGCATCTTCGCATGTACCTGTTGACAATTTTTATGTCTTCTTTGGAAAAGCATCTAATCAGGTCCTTTGACAATTTTCATACTGTTTTGTTGGTTTCTTTGCTGTCGAGTTGTAAGAGTTTCTTATATATTGTGGATATGAGCCCCTTTAGTTTACCTATTGTTTCATTTGCTGTGCAGAAGCTTTTTAGATTGATGTCATCCCACTTGTTAAGGTTTGCATTCATTGCTTGCACTTTTGATGTTATATCCAAAAAAATCATTGTCAAGCCCAGTTTCATGGGGATTTTTTCTTTATATTTTCTTACAGTTGTTTTATATTTGGTGTCTTACATTTATGTCTTTAATTCAATATGGTCTCATTTTTAGAGTGGTGTAACATAGGGGTCCAATTTCAGTTTTATGCATGTGCTTATCCAGTTTTCCCAAGACCATGTATTGTAGAAGCTATCCGTTCCCCATGGAGTCTTCTTAGCTGACTAGTCAACTGTTAGCAAAGTGTATGTGTGTGGTTTTATTTCTGGGCCCTTGATTCTGTTCTATTGGTCTATGTGTCTCTTTTTATACCAGTATCATATCATTTTTCTTACTATAGGTTTGTAATAAAGTTTGAAATCAGGAATTGTGATGAATTCATCTTTTTCTTTCTCTGGGTTGCTTTGGTTATTGGAGGTCTTTGTGGATCCATATGAATATTAAGATTGTTCTATTTCTGTGAAAAATGTCACGGGAATTTTAATAGGAATTGCATGGAATCTTGAGATGGCATTGGGTAGCATGGACATTTTAACAATATTAATTCTTCTGATCCATGAACATAAGATATATTTTCATTTCTTTGTGTCTTTGATTTCTTTCATCAATGTCTTATAGTTGTCAGTGTCTAGATCTTTCACTTTCTTGCTTAAATTTATTTATGAGTATTTTACTGTTTTTGATGTTATTGTAAATAGGATTTTTTTCTTTATATCTTTTTTAGATAGTTCATTGTTAGTGTACAGAAAGGCAACAGATTTCTATACGTTGATTTTGTCTCCTGCAGCTTGAGTGAATTGGCTTATTAGTCCTAATAGTTTAAAGGGGAGTCCTTAGGTATTTCTCTATATAAAATCATATCATCTGCAAACAGAGACCACTTTGTTTCTTCATTTCCAATTTAGATGCATTTTATTTCTTTTTCTTGCCAAATGTCTCTGGTTAAGACTTGTAGAAGCATGTTGAAGAGTGCTGTTGAGACTGGGCACGCTGGCCTTGTTCTTTGTCTTAGCAAGAAAGCTTTCATCCTTTCAGTGTTCAATATGATATTAGCTGTGGGTTTTGTCATGTAAACCTTTTATTATATTCAGGTATCTTCCTTCTATAACCTTTCTTGAGAGTTTTTATCATGAAGGGGTGTTGAATTTTGTCAAACTGCTTTTTATGCATTGATTGACATTATTTGATGATTTTTATCTTTCATTCTATTAACGTGGTGTATCACATTCATTGATTTACGTCATGTTGAACTTGTCCCTGTTGATTGATCCTTTTTTTGAGTTTAGATAGTTTTGTTATAATGTGTCCTGGAGAAGAATGTTTTAGTATGAAATTTTAGGGTGACAGATCAGCTTCAGGACCTTGGATGTCTAAAACTCTCCCTACATTTGGGAAGGTGTCAGCTGCTATTTTTTTTAAGTCAGCTTTCTTTTCCTTTCTCCCTGTCTTCTCCTCTGGTACCTTAATAATGCTTGTCTATTTCTTTTCATGGTATCCCATAATTCACACTTTTGTCATTCCTATCCATTTCTTTTTTTCTTTTTGCTTCTTTGACTGGATGATTTCAAATGACACATCTTCTAGTTCACTAATTATTTCTTGTACATGGTTGAATCTGATTTCGAAGCTCTCTATTGAATTCTTCAGTTCAGTCATTGTGTCCTTCAACTCTAGGATTTCTATTTGTTTTTCCTTAATGATTTCTGTTTCTATGATGAACTTCTCACTTGTTCATGCACTGTTTCCTTATTTCATTTAGTAGTCTATCTGTGTTTCCTTAGAGTTTTATGAATTTCTCAAAGAAAGTTGTTCTGAAGTCTGTCACATATTTCCTATATCTCCATTTCTTGGTTGGTCGTTGGAGTTTTATTCTTTTTCTTTGGTGGTGTCATGGGTCTTTGATTATTCATGATCCTTGTGGCCTTCCATTGGTGTCTGCAAATTTGAGGAAGTAGGTATCTTTTCCACTTTTTACAGACTGGATTTAGCAAAACAAAGCCTTCACAGTCAGCCCATCTAGGAGTCCTAGGTAAGCCATCTGGTGGTGTCCAGGGCAGGCTTGATGCTGGAGTCCTTGGGCAGCCTGGTGCTGGAGTGAGTGGAAAGCTTGGGTCCACGGTATTTTGTCTGGCCTTGGGCACAGCTGGAACCCTGAGTTCATGAGTAGCCCCACTGGAGCCTGATTTGGCAGGTCCTCATTGAGAGCCTGCAGCCACTGGAGTCATCCAGGGCCATGGGAGTTGGCCAGTGCTGGGATGAGCTGAGAGCCTTGGTTCACGGGACACTGCCAGGAGACTTGTGCCATGAGAGACAGCTTGTGCTGGGGTAGGCCAGAACTCTGGATTCCTGGGAGCCTGCTGGGAGCCTGGGGCCACAGGAGCTGCCTGAGGCTGCAGAAGGCAGCAGGCACTGGGTCAAGATGGAAGACTGTGTTCATGGGAACCTGACAGTGCCTGGTGCCATGCGAGCTGCCTGGGGCTGCCTGAGTCAGCAAACACCTGGGTGAGCTGGGGGCCTGGTTTTGTGGGAGCCTGCCTGGAGCCTGGTTCCATGAGAGCTGTCTACAGCTGCTGTAAGTTGCAGGTGGTGTGGTGAGCCATGGGCCTGAGTTCCCAGCAGCCACTGGGGAGCCTGGTACCATGGAATCTACCTGGGATTGCTGGAGCCAGCCATAGGTGGAGTTAGCTGTGGTCCTGTGTTTGTGGGAGCCCATTGAGTGTCCTGTTACAGAAGCTGCCTGTGGCTGTGGGTGCTGCCTGTGGCTGCCTGGAATAGGCAGGAACTTGGGTGAGCCAGGGTCTGGATTCACCAAAGCCCACCAGGAGCCTGGTGCCAAGGACACCACTTCGGGTCACACGAGCCGCCTTGGGCTGTTGAAGATGGCAGCCCCTAGGCTGAGATGTGGGCCTGGGTTCCAAGGAGCCTGGTGGAAGCCTAGTTTCAAGGATGCTGCTTGGAGCCATCAGAGCTGGCATGCTCCAGGGTGAGCCAGGGTCCTGGATTTGCAGAAGCCTACGGGGAGCCTCCTAGGTCCACAGGAGTCAGCCTGGGGCTGGGGCAGGCTGGCTCAGGACTCTGTGGTGAAGTCAGGCAGAGTGGAGAAGTCCTTTCTGGTTGGGAGGTATTTGATTACTGATTCAGTCTGCTTATTTGTTACTGGTCTGTTCAAGATTTCTATTTCTTCATGATTTAGCTTTCGTAGGCCGTTTCTAGGAATTTATCTATTTTGTCTAGGTTATCCAATTTATGAGCATACACTAGTTCAGAATAGTCTCTTCTGATCTTTTTCTTTCTGAAGCATCAGTTGTAATACCTCCTCTTTCATTTCCAATTTAGTTTATTTGAGTCATCTCTCTTTTTTTCTAGATATATTATCTAAGGGTTTATCACTTTTATTTTTTCAAAAGATCAACTTTTACTTTTATTAATCTTTCACACTGTCTTTCATTTTTTTCTACTCTCCTCTTGATGACTTCCATCCTTCTACTAACTTTGGGTTTCATTTTTTCTTTTTCTAATGCTGTGTGTTGTAAGTCAGGTTGTTTCTTTGACATCTTTCTTCTCTTATAATGTACAAGTTTATCACTATAAACTTTCCTCTTAGTATTACTTTTGCTGCATCCTATAAGTTTTGGTGTGTTTATTGTCTCTTTTTGTATGTCCTGAGCTATTTTCTAATTTCCTTTTTGATTTCTTCTTTGATCTACCTTTTTTTTTGTGAGGAAGATCAACCCTGAGCTAACATCCATGGTAATCCTCCTCTTTTGGCTGAGGAAAACTGGCCCTGAGCTAACATCCTTGCCCATCTTCCTCCACTTTATGTGGGACGCCACCACAGCATGGCCTGATAAGTGGTGCATCAGTGTGTGCCCAGGATCTGAACCTGGGCTGCCAGCAGTGGAGCGCACACACTTAACCGCTACAGCACAGGGATGAACCCCTGATCTACTTTTAAGTATAAGAGTTTTTTGTTGAACTTCTACATATTATTAATGTTCCAGTTTTCCTTCTGTTATTGACTTCTGGTTTCATGCCATTGTGTTGGGAAAAGATACTTGGTATGATTTCAGTCTTCTTAATCTTGTTAAGACTTGTTTTGTGACCTAACACATGATGTGTTCTGGAAAATAGTGTGTGTGACCTTGAGAAGAGTGTACATTTTGTTGCTGTCCAGTAAAATGTTCTGTGTGTGTCTGATAGGTCAATTTAGTATTTCATGTTTTCATGTCTGCTCTTTCCTGATTTTCTGTCTGGATATTCTAGCCATTGTTAAAAGTGGGGTATTGAAGTCTCCTACTATTTGCAACTTATAAAAGTGAGAAGGCTCTAATTTTGAGAATATATAAAGATCTCTTAGAACTCAGTTATAAAAGAAAAGTCAATGAAAAGGGGTAAACAATTGGAATAGACATGTCTCCAGGAAATACATAGATGACCAATAAGCACAAGATAGATGCTCAGTATCATTAATTATTAGGAAAATTCAAATTCAAAGCACAGTGTGATACTATTTCACACTCAAAATGAAGGCTATATTCAACATAATGGAAAATAACAAGTGTTGGTAAAGATATGGAGAAAGGGAAACCGTCATACATTACGGATGGGAAAGTAAAATGATGCAGCCACTGCAGAAAACAGGTTCGCATTTTTTAATATCTTAAACCTAGAATTACAATTGACCTGGAGAGGCCCATGGTAAATATGTCCACAAGAGCAAGCTTGTCCATGGACATTCAAAGTGACATTGTTCACAATGGTCCAAAAGTGGAACAAACCAAAATATCTATCCAGTTATGACTGCATAAACCAAATGTGGTCTATTCATAATATAGGATTTTATAGAGCCATAAAACGGAATAAGGTACTGCTACCTGCTAGGCCATGGGTTAACCTTGAGACATGTGTGCTCACTCAAGCCATCCACAAAGGCAACAGATAGCATGATGCCATTGAATGAAATGTCCAGAATAGGCAAATAGATGGGGGAGAATTCAGATGAGTTGTTTCCATGGGCTTAGGTTAGAAGAAAATAGAATGTGAATGAGTATGGGTTTGTTTGGGGGTGTTGAAAATGTTCTGGAATTAGATAGTGGTGATAGCCACACAACATAATCATTGTACTAAAAGCCACTGAACTGTATATTTTGAAATGCTTAAAACGGTGTAGTCTATGTTAAGCAGATTTTCTCCCATAAAAATTTTGAATTTTTTAAATTAATCAGGGTATTGGTTAATTTTAGGTTGGTTGGGATATTTAATAATGGTAATTAATGAAGTTCTTATGGGTAGAGCAGGTTGTAGTCAAGAGAGTAAACATCTGATGAGGGCTATAGTAGCAAACCCTATGATTACACAAGCAACAGTCTAAAATCCAGTCCGTTTCCTTTGTTCCCAACTTGGAGAGACTGGCCATGTAAATAGGTCAGTGATCTTAGGGGTCTTGGGTATCTGTTCAAAGATTTGGGTAATGTTATACAATATTTTAACCTCTTGGGCCATCTGATGGAGGTAGGTTTGAATTTGTGTGTTGAGGTACATTCAGCAAGTGGTTCTAGGAAAGGCACAAGCCCCTCTTTCCTTGGCCGGTATAGACAGTCTAGGGTCAGGACATTTTCTAAAACCATTTAGGCAAGAGACTCATGAGACTGTTGTACAAGGGCTAGTATAGGTCCTCATGGAGTTGTTGTCCGTGTGGTGTTAAGGTTTTCGATACTTCTTGGTTGCCTCAGTTTCCTGATTTTGTGTGGGTAGTGCCACCGCACCTATGTCCAGTCCAGTCAGTCAATCCTAGTAGAACCGAAACACTCAGTGCTATAGGATTGACAGTGTTTCTGTGAGTTGGTGGTAGCCAGTCAGGGCAGGAAACTCAGGGGACCTGAGACCTGAGGGAAGCAGGCTGAGAGAGAGACAAAGATGCATTGCAGACTATAGCCTGGAGTAAGTTGCTCAGATGGCTGGGGAAGACAGAAGCTCACTGGGTGAGAGCCTTGTGATATCAGCCCACAGTAAAATCCAAAAGTGGATGTTCCTGGTGTAAAATATTCATTAGGGGTCTTGGAGGTAAAACCAGTAATTTGCACCCATTCACTGGTTCCCTGTGCTGTATGATTTCAAGGGATATGGTTAAAGTGTTTGTTGGTCAAGAGCTGTTTGGGCCTGGGCACAAAATCACCAAGGTGGCCTCAAAGTCTACCTCAAAGTGACCCCTCAAGGAGCTGTTGGGGCAGAAAGTGGGTGGAGCATTTTGAAGGAAGCCTGGAGCAAAGATGATGTTGTTTGATGGATTTGGCTACAACTGAGTCTCTCCGCAGTGTAAGCCCTTCAGCTGCGGTACAATAGGTGATTGGAGGCCAAGTGACAGACCCTGTGACTCCTGATTCCCAGTGCATGGGCAGCCCTCTCAGCCCATAAATGGTGGTGGTGTTTGTGAATCATCTTGCTGGTAGTGTGGAAGGTATAGGGGACGTGTGGTGGGACACGTCCTGATAGTGTTGGGAGGGACTGTGTGTGAGATTACGGTGTTGAAAGGGAAGGACTGGAGGCAGGTGCAGTGCGTGTATGACCAACAACGGTCAGTGAAGGGACAGCCGAGGTGTAACTAGGGAAATCAGGGACCAGCAGAAGTCATGTGTTTAAAACAAGACATCAGGCCTAAATGGAGCCACTTAGGTTACGCCCCATGTCAACAAGCGGAGACTTAATTAGACTTTTGGCCCTCCCAGTGATGGAATCTTAAACCAGTCAATCAGGAAGCACCTGATGAGCAACACGAGTAGGTCATCTTCCTGATAGAGCCCTGCCATCCCCTAAAGGAAGGTAACCTTGCAGTAACCAACCCGCTTTGCTGTCTAGTGTAACTTAATTGTTCCTGCTCCCTTCTGCCTATAAAAGTCTTTCATTTCGTACAGCTCCTTGGAACTCCTTTCTCTCTGCTAGACTGGATGCTGCCTGATTCATGAACTGTTGAATAAAGCCAATAAGATATTTAAAATTTACTCAATTTTGTTTTGTTTTGTACTAGTTTGGTGGCAGCAGTGGGATCCAAAGGAGATATCTCATAGCTTTGGGGATGAGAAACACAGGCATTGGTACCTGCAAAACCTTTGAGTTCTCCATCTTTTTTTGCTGTTTCTGAGTCTTGTTGGTAAGTTCCTCTCAGATCTGAGATCCACTGTCTTTTCATTGAGCTCCCGATCTAACTGGCTTCCCAGTCCAGGGCCAATGGGTCAGTCTAGATTGACAGGATGCTCTATCAGAGCATCAGTCTTACCCCTTGGCTAGTCAGCAGTGCCAGACAAAGGCTTAGTGAGTCAGCTTGAACTGGCGAAGGATTCTACCAGGAACCTGAGTCCCTGGCCCTTGGTTAGTCCACAGTACTCATTTGTTGGGGTCTGCTGGTTGAGTCTGTAGTCGCCATGTGTTAGGGTCTAGTGGTTCAGTCCATAGTTTTTGCTAATGGAGAGGAGTGGAAGAAATGTGTGTTCCATGCACACCCAGTCCTTGAAAACTTCCCACGTGCATTTTACATGCATTTTCCCCTCTGTTGATGGTCGATGAGTTTTAAGGAAATGGTGAAGGTACAGTGTGGAGGAATTGTGGGTTTCTGCATGACTAACTCGAGGAGTGCTGCCCCCTCAACCTGAACAGCCACCCGGCACTACTGGAAATGAAAGACATCCCCTCATCGTGGATTGGAAGACTCCTTATTGTGACAATGTCAACATTATCCAAAGAGATCAATAAATCCAGTGCACTCCTAATCAAAATCTCAAGGATGTTTTGTGCTGAAATGGAAAAAAACCCATCCTAAAATTCTTATGGAATCTCAAGTAAGCCCAGATACCAAAAATAATCTTGAAAGGAGGTGCTAAGTTGAAGGACTGATTCTTCCTGATTGAAAACTAACTACAAATCTGCAGTATCAAAACAGCATTGTCATGGCATAAAGACAGACATATTGACCAATGGAAACAGAATTGAGAACCCAGAGATTAACCCTCACCCATATCATCAAATGATGTTTGACAAGGGTGCCAAGATTATTCAATGGGGAAAAGTCTTTTCAACAAGTTGTGCTGGAAAGAGTGGATATCTACATGCAAAAGAATCAATTTGGACCCTTACATAACACCATACACAAAGCCTAATTTCCAGTAGATCAAAGACCTAAATGTAAGAGCTAAAACTATAATACCCTTAGAAGAAAACATAAGACAAAATTTTACAAGAGAGAATTTGGTAATGATTTCATGGATATGACACTCAAGGAGCAGGCAATAAAATAAGAAAATACACATACTGGACTGCATGTATATTAAAAAGTTTTGTGCCTCAAAAGACATTATCAATAGAGTAAAAGCACAGTCCACAGGATGGGAGAGACCATATTTGCAAACCATGTATCTGACAAGGCCTTAATATCCAGAATAGATAGAGAACTCCTAAATTCAACAACAAAATCAAACAACCCAAATCAAAATTGAACAAAGTACATGAGTAGACATATCCTCAAAGAAGATCTGCAAATGACCCATAAGCATATGAAAAGATGCTCAACATCAGTAATCATTAGGGAAATGCAAATCAGAAACACAGTGGGAGACCATCTCACATTCATTAGGATGGCATCTATCAAAAAATAAAAAGAAGAAGAAGAAAAAGAATAGAACCAGTGTTGGCCAAGATGTGGAGAATTTGGAACCCTTGTGCACTGTCTTGGGAATATAAAATATATGGTTGCTGTAAAAATCAGTATTACAATTCCTAAAAAAATTTAAAAATATAATTACATAGGACCCAGCAATTCCACTTCTGGGTATATACTCCCCCAAAGAGTTGAAAACATGTTCTCCAAAACATATTTCAACACCCATATTCATAGCATCATTATTCATAATAGCTAAAACATGGAAGCCACCCAAGTATTGTAACCAAGGAAGGGCTTGCTGCCCAATGCACCCCTTAGGCCAACCATGAGATGCCCGCTCTTGTAGAAGGGAAAAAGCTTTATTACAAGGTTGGCCAGCAGGGAGACAGGAGACAAAGTTTAATTCCTTCTCCCCAATATGCAGTTGAAAAGGGCTTTTTAAGGGCAAAGGAGTGGGTGCGGGAAGGTTGGGGTCAGTCCTAGGCATTTTGCTCAAGAAGATTTTCACGTTCTGTCCTACATCCCACGTTCAAAAGGCGGTGTCCTTAACATGATCGGCAGGGGAGTTCTTGGTCCCCCAGGTCATCCTCCGTCACTTGTGCAGTCACGGTTTGAATCTTGCCAGCCATCTTATGGTCTCATTGGCTCAAACCAGTTGAAAATTGCTCAAGGAGGAAAAACAAGAGTTTCTGAAAAGCAACTCATGGCCCAAGACTAGAACCTTAGTAAATATCATATGGAACGTGGCTTAAGAAAGTAGTCTCCAGGGGACCATTGATAAAAATCTGGTTGTGGCCCCATTTTATTTTGGGCTTGGTTTTGGGCCGGGCTATGGTATCTGTCCAGGGATGTATGGATATGCAAAATGTGGTATATACATACAATGGCATATTATTCATCCTTAAGAAAGGAGGGAAATTCTAAGATATGGCACACCATGGGTGAACCTTCAGGATATGACTCTAAATGAAATAAGCCAGTCACAAAAATACAACATTGTGTGATTTCCCTTCTATGAGGTTCCTGAAATCGCCAGATTCAGAGAGACAGAAAATAGAACGGTGTTTGCCAGTGGCTGGGAGGAGGAGGAATGTGAAGTTATTCATGAATAAGTATAAAGTTTCAGTTTTGCAGGATGAAAAGTGTTCTGATGATGGATCGTGGTGATGATTGCACAACAATATTAATGTATTCAATGCACTTAAAGTGTACTTAAATATATCGATGTAGCCCGATGACTTGGCCTGGCCGAGCACATGCTTGTGCTGTTGCACATCTTACCCCTCACTGTACAGTTGGGAAACTGGCCCAGAAAGAGGCAAGTACTGGCCCAGACCACAGGAGGTAGTCAGGGTCTCGAAGACTAGACAGAGCTCTGGCTTCCTTGACCAAGCCTCCGACCCTTCCCTCAGGGGCCCTTTGGCAATGAGAGACATTAAGATCCTAGGGGGTTGATGGCCACGCCTCTCCATATGGGGTCATTTTCCTCTCCTCATCATCACATGTGCACAGGCACACCCACTCACACTGACTTCTCATGTAGGGGCCATGGAGGTGCAGTCAAGAAAGACCCGACTCCGGAGAATTGACAAGAGGCAGGAAGGAGAGAGGGTGGAGGCAGCTCTCCCACAGGGCCATAGCATCCGTTCTCCTAGATACGTGCCCAGGGGCCCAGTGATGGGGAGAGGAATCCCTAAGGATCCTAGGTTTCCACCTGTTCCAGACCCATCCCTGGCCCAGCTTAGAAAGCACAAGACTGGGTCCCTGCAGTCCACCTCTGTGTGCTCCCAGAACTATGATCAGCCCACCCTCCCCTTGTGTAGGCATTGGGAACAGAAGAGAAGACCTCAGTGAGTGTTGTCCTGTATAAAGTGGCGTGCATCCAGCGGGTGACACCAAGGGTTCCATGAACTCACAACGAGTCTGTTGGACTAGGTTCTCTGTTGATGACCTACTGTGCTCTGCAATGCTGAGAAAATGCTTTCCACCCACTTGAGATCGTTTAGAACTGAGGAGGCTTGGGGGTTTGGGTGGATGAGAACTGGGGATAAGGAGAAAGATGCCAGAGCACTGGACACCAAGTCTAGAGATGAGAGAGAAGACCAGTCCCTGTTGGACCCTCGGGGTCCTCATCTGGAGGCAGGGGGGAGTCATTGTCCTGGTTGAGGTTGGATGCCACAGGAGTGGAGGACACCTGGTGGGGGACAGCAAGATGAAGGAAAAGGTAGGCTCCCGAGATTCCTCCTACTCCCGCGAAAGTGACAGTTCCTGCTCCTTTACCCTAGAGAGCCTCCGGTCTTGAGGACACCCAAAGAACGGTTCCTTTCTGTTTGGCGGAGATTTGGTAAGGGCTGCAGTTCTAGTGATGGCCACCAAGGTGTGGGCAGCCTCTTGTGTCAGTGGTGGCCAGTGAGTTTTTGTTTTTATTTTTTTCAGTTGTATTGAGATATACTTGATATACAGCACTTTGCAAGTTAATATTGTTGTGTGGTATATTTGAAAGTTGCTAAGAGAGTAGATCCTAAAACCTCTCATCACCAGGAAAAAACCTTTTATTTCTCTTTGGTGATTGATGTTAACTAAATTTATTTTGGTAACTGTTATATAATATATATACACATCAAGTCCTTTCCTTCTGCTGTAAACCTGGAATTTACTCAGTGTCCACTGAACTTTACTTGACCTCCTGGAGCAGCAAAGAATCAAGTAGAGGTCTTTCTGGCTGACCCCCTGCCTCAGAAACAACTTGTACCTCCTATTACTAGTGTTCATCTCCACAATCAAAGTTGGTCAGAAGCACGGGGCGGAGTGCAAGATCTTCCCATGTACTCATTCAGCAGCTGTGCAATGAACACTCATCCTGTGCCAGGTGCCCTGGTGGGCCAAAGTGCAGGATGAAAATGACCAAGTTGTCCCTGCCTGCCAGGAGCTCACACTCTAGAGGGGAAATGGACAAAAGCAAAGACATGAAAAAGAAAAGAGAAAGTGCTGTAGAGAAACACAGCAGGGGGCTGTGAGGGAGGGCTGGGCATCACTGAGTAGGAGGGTCTGAAAGGCCTCACTAGGGTGACATTTGCTGGGAGCAGAATGACAAGAGGGTGCCAGCCCTGCATTAGTCTAGGAGCAGTGTGTCAGGGAGATGGCACCACTGGTCCTGAGTCTCACAGGCAGAAGTGACTTTGGCCAGAGGGGGTTAGAAAGGTGGCCAGTGCAGCTGGAGGGAGGCTAGGAGGAGAGAACAGGAGCTGGGGTGGAATGTAGGGCCAGGGCCTGGTAGGCTGTGTCAGTTACGTTTCCCTCTCTGACTTCATTGCCTGTAACTTTGCACTTCAAAACTACAAATGATGACTATCTGACAATTTGTGTGGATCAGCAATCAGGCACGTTTTAGCTGGGTGCCTCTGCCTCAGTGAGTTTGACAGGTTGGGGCTGTGGCTACACATGAGACTCGACTGGAGGAGGACTGGCCCCCAAGTTCACTGTCAGCCTTCAGGGTTCAGTTTGGACTGAGAGCCTGAGTTTCTTTCTGTCTGTTGGCCTGGGCAGTCCGGTGCTTCTCTCCTCTATAGGCCACCACATTGGGCAGCCCCACACACTGGTATTTGATTCCTCAGTTACAGGGATTCGACAGTGAGAGAGAGAGAGAGATGGAATATGAGAGAGAGATTAAGAGGAAGTGAGAGATATTTTTAGTCAAAATTTAGACAAGACATCCCATCACTTTGGCTGTTATTATGTTAAGAAGACAGTTACTACCACTTGGTTCCACGGGAATGGCTATTCCATGGGTGGGGCTTACTGGGTACCACTGAGGGGGCTGCCCACCTCACAGGCCAAGATGAGGCACTTGGGTCTCATTCTCCATTAAACAGGAACAAATCTAATGGTTTTATGCTGCAGGATGGCAGTATCTAAATTTCCATTAGTTTCAACCCCCCGATGATGCTGACCTGAAAATGAGGCCAAGTTGGAAGTGACTGTTCCAATATCACATTGCTAGAACCCAGGCCTGTTTTGAGTGGTGTTCTGTGTTACCTGTCACCCCTTCTTGTTATTCTTCCATCTCTAAGTTTGTGCCTTAGGTACCTGTGACACCAGCCCACAGGGGTAATAGATATTATGACATATAAACCGGGTGACATCCCTAGGAAGTAGATTCTAGCCTGATCTCCATGGTGCAGGTTTGGAGACTGGGGAGGACCTGAGAGGCACAGGGATTTTCCCAGGGTGAAGAACTGGTAAGAAAAAGGAGGTCTGCATTCATCTCTGTCTCCTCAAAGCTAGGACCCGACTTAGGTTCCCAGGGAGCTGTGGCTAGGGCTGTGTAGGCTCCTTGTGTACAGTTCAAGAGATGACATGGGGAGGAGGGTGAGCAGCCCGGGTGCAAGGTGCAGCTCTGGACATGTTTGATTGAGGGAAGGTGCCCAGGTAAAGGAAACTTGAAAAGTGACCTCACTTCCTTTGTCATAGACCACAACAGATCTTAGAACTCTGGTAACCAGGCACCCACAGCCCCCCATCCAGCTCACTTGACTGGAGACAGTCAACAGGCAAAAATGTTTTGTTATTGTATCCCAACTTTTGGAGGATCTGGGCTCAAAAAATCCCAGAAAGAGAATATTTTTGGTTGTTGCCGACGTTGTCTCAGCCCTCATCCCTGATGCCTCTGGGTGTCTGGCAGGAGGCAGTGAAGGCTAACACGGGGCAGCCCAGGAAAGGCTAGTGCAGGCCAGGACACAACTGTGATCCCACCTGATCAGCCCCTCACCCCTTGGCCCTCATCGTGTGTGTGTGTGTGTGTGTGTGTGTGTGTGTTTGTGTCTGTGTGTGTTTGTGAGGAGGGGGGAAGGCAGGGCATGGGGTCAGGTCATTCCTGGGCAGGAGCTGGTTGTTAGGTGTCAGAAGCATGGGGAGTCTGTCATGTTCATAGCTCAGATCATGGCTGGCAGCATGAGAAAGTGAACTCCTCTACTCTTGTGCTACCGAGCCATAGAGGTTTCATCTCCTTCCCTCCCTGACCACACTTCTTTGCAAGGATGTCCCTCTGTGCCTGAACCGAGGAGCAGACTTTCTCTTAGGGGTTGACCCCAGTGGCAGTCTGCAGGCAGCCCCTGATTCCTTCTGGCCCAGCTCCCGAGCAGTCTTTGCAGAACTCCGCTCAGGAGGTCATTGAGGAGCTGCCCAATGGTTTCAACTCCACCAACTCACTAGACAAGGGTCAGGTGCATGAGGCCACAGACGCCATCCAGTGCTGCTCTGAGATGAGATCAGGAGCCACACTCAGGACATTGAGATGACGAAGTTGAACCAGAACTAGGGTGGGACCAGACTTGTGCTGTCCCTTTTTCAAGCTAAAGGGGATGTACACGCAAGTCTCCTGCCTGGTTCGGAGCTGAGCTGCCTTGACCCTCTTACTCTTGCCCAGTGTGAGCTTCTGGAGGCCACTAAGGCAGAGCCAGAGGGTAAGGGGGACTGCAGGCTGGCTACATGGAAGGGAAGTGGGATATTTCCTGTGTTTAGGACACATGGAAAGCCAGCTATGTGAGTGAACTTTTCTCTTTATTCCACTACAGCGGCAGCTGCAGAACTCCAGACAGTGACAGAAGTAGACCAATGGGCAGTGGTGGAGGTAGAACTGGCTCCAGCTCCGTTGACATCACCTCTTCTAGTGCTGGAGTGGGCCTCACCTCCATCAGCAGTGTTGGAGCTGGAGCAAGGGCCAACATTGGCTCCAGCAGGAGAGGTAGCTGTTGAGCTGGACCATCATATCTAGTGGGAAGTCCATCTCCACTTGCGGCTCTTAAGGAGTGTGAGAAGAAGCCCAACCTCACGGCCTTCCCTCCTCAGCTGATGGTGGAGCAGTTGACCATGATGGATGCGGTAAGCAGCTGGGCTCTCAGGGTGAGGTGGAGCAGGCCTTCCCTCTGCCATCGTTGCGCCAGACCTGATCTGGACTTCTATGATCTGGACCCAATTCCTGGCTCTGCCCCTTACCAACTGTATGTCCTGGGCAACTTTCTGAACCCCAAGCCTTTGCTGTCCACCTGCAGGCCATAGAGGTGGACATTAAGAGTACGTGCTGCACAGAATGGCTTTGCCAGCTCCATGAGGTAGAAGAAATGGAAAGCTGGGCAGGGCGTGGCCAATCAATGGTGGAGGGGAACTCACTGTGTGCCGTCAGGTCCACAGTAGCCCAACCGTCTGCTCAGGAGGCTCAACAACCTCAAGACTTATTAGACACCTGACGTGTACTTCACTACAAGGGAGACAAACAAGGCCCGTGGTTGTAGCTGCCACAGGGGAATGTGCATCAGAATGGGGAGTGGGACCAGAGGGCGGATCATGGTGGTGGAAGATGCTCCCTCGGCATGAGCTGAGTTGAGCCACCGTCTGGAGCTTGGGGTTAGCCAGGACGGGCTGGGTGCAAATGCCCCTCTCCCTTCCCTACCCGTATTGGGTCCTGGGTCATCCTGTGCTGGGTACCCTTGGTGGACAGAGAAGAATACCCAGAGACTCTCACAAGACTCAGGCCACATCTTGAGGTTCCTGAGCTCCAGCTCTAAATTGTGACCCCTGCTTGGGACTTTGGGGGCTGTGGACACAGAGCTGGGGTGTGGCAGGGCTGGGTGACACTCTCCCTGTTCCCCAGGAGCTCTTCCAGAAGGTGGTGCCCTCTCAGTGCCTGGGCTTCACCTGGGGCAAGAGGAACAAGCCCGGCAATGAGCACCTGACACCCACTGTCCAGGCCACCGTCGACCACTTCAGAAGGGTGGCCAGCCTCGTCATCATCACCTGCCTCGGGAACGCGAGCATGATGACCCAGGACAGGGCGAGGGTAGGGGAGCACTGGATCCAGGTGGCCCAGGTGTGTTGTGGGAGGCCCAGTGGAGCCCCTCACTGGAGCCTTGGGAATTGTCTCTCCACCTTTATCAGCTCCCAGGATTGAAGTGTGTGGTCTAAGCCCCTGCAAGTCCCTAGGCCCTTCCTGCCAGGGGCACGCTGACCTTAACTCCAGGTCCCAGTGGTAGGATGCTCACTTCCTACCTGGCTCCTTCCCTGGGTTGAGCTAAAATCCTCCTCCCTGTGAGTGTTACTCTTTGGGTCTTAAATGTGCCCTTCTGGGGCTCCCTGAGCGTCTGTCTCATCCAGGAGGGGTGATTTAAATAGAAGGGGATTGAAGCTAGATCAAGAGGGGTTCCAGCACCCCACCTCACACCTCACTCTCTTCCCTTCCCCAGGAGTGCGTGATCCGGAAGAACTTCTCAACCCGCACTGTCATCTCTGTTCTGCAGAAAACCTCCACAAACCACTTGAAGAACACATGGGAGGAAGTTTCCCTGTGGGTAGGCCTCTTTCCATAGGAGGACCAGGGTGGATGGGGGATCTCCTGTATGTCTGCCATTGTCTCCTCAGTCAGCTGGGAATTCCTGGGAGGCAGCAAATGCTGGGGACAGGGCCTGGGCCTCGGTGTGTTGTCTCTAAGTCTCCTGGTGTCCTTAGTGAACCAGTTCTGCTTCAAGACTCAGTTTCCCTAAATGTCAGGTGCTGGGTTGAACCACATTGGAGATATTCAAGTGTTTATAGCAACAGAACTCTACGACCAGTTGAAACTCAAAGTGGTCGAAACAGAGCTGCTCTGTGGATCTTGGGAGTGGACACCCCAGTGACCAACAGGAGAGCCCCCTCCTAGTCCCATGGGACCTTAGCACTCAGAGGAGCCCAGTGAGAACACTCTCCCAGGAAGGTTGAATCTCTTGGGTTGTCAAAGAAAAGGGATTTGCACTCAGACCCCTCACATTATCCCTAAATTTATCCTTCCCTCTTTCCCCTCCTCTCAGGGACAGCTCTGAAAAACTGAAGGAGCTCTATAGCCAAGACGAGTCCTTGAGAAGATAACTGATGACCAAGGTAGAGTAAAGGCTGGGCCTCTGGAAAGAGAGGAGGGGAGAGAGGGGGAGGGGGACTGGGCAGGCTGTGGGTTTGATAGTTTCTCACTTGAACTTTCTCTGAAACATTCCTGTCTATCCTGTCCAGGTTAACAAGCAGAAGGATCTGTTAGGCCCCTTGGCCGGTGGGGTGCGATTTTTGGGCAGGAGGCCCTGGTCATGGGACACAGTGGTGTTGGCTGGGCTGTTCCAGGAGGAGTTGCTGAGCTGGTGCCATCAGCAGGTCTCTGGCTTCTATGCATGTCCATCCTGCTGGAAGTAGCGCCTTCCAGGATGTTGGGTTGTTGAGGTGGGTTTAGCCCTCAACCTAAACCTGTCCTCAGCAAGCCAGGCCCCTGCTGCTCCTTCTCTCTTCACCACATCTCCAAAGGAAGGGAACCCTGCCTGCCCCAGGGACATGTATAGCTGGGGATTCCCATGGACCAGGTGGACAAATAGGCTGCTCATCCTTGGGTCTGAACTGCTGGACCAGAGACAGATGTGTGTGCATTCTGGGACCCCCCACTGGACCCCTAGAGCAATCACTCGAGTCAACCACGAGTTTAACCTGAGTGCCTGGTTGGCAATGACATATGCCCCTGGTGGCTTATCAGCAGCGTCTAGGCAACTGATGGATTCTTAGTGGATCCTGCTGAAAGGATGTTAGGAACTTCATGTAAACAGGGAAGGAAAGTGTTCTGTCACCCCTTTCCCTGTGGATCAGAGGTGGCAACTTGGAGGTCCAGTTCCTTAGTGGATAAAGAAAGAGTTCAATGCAGGGGAATGTCCTGAGGGGTTCCTTGGGGAGGAGAAGGCTTTGGCATGGCCACTGTCCCAGCTTGGGGGCCAAACACTCCACGGGACTGGGGCAGGCAGGAGCCACTCAACCAGACTGCCAAGACACCCAGTCCTCTCCATCCACGGCTCGGCCCAGGACCAAGCTTTGAGAGCTCGGGGACAGGACTCTTGTCAGTGGTGGGGCTGGTGGTTAGGGGAGGATGTTGGAACAGAGCCTATGGCTGGGAGGGTCAAGGGGCCTCTCCTCTTTGGGCCCCTGAGCAACTCACTGCCCCTCTTTGGGCTTCTGTATCCTCATCAGGGAAGGGAGGGATGGTGGTTCTGTGGTGCAGGCCTCACAGGGCTGTGATGAGGTAAGAGGGAGGAAAGGAATGTGGGAGCTTTCTGCCTGTTCCACCTGGAGGGGTGAAGGCGAACACAATGATGACAGTCATGTGACTCTGAGTCCTCAGGAGAACCTGTGAAGTAGCTGGAGTTCTCACACCTTCCAGATGAGTAAACAGGCAGAGAGAGTCCAGGCCACAAGCCCAAGCTCACACCCAGAGTGAGAGTTGGAGACGGGCTTGTTCTAGAATCAGAAAACCTTGGAGGGTGGCGTGACATTGTTACCAGTTGACTAGAGTCAGATGTTCAGGGTCGGAGGCCAGTGGTGCTGGAGAGAAATGAGGTGAGGGGAGTATGGCCCACTGACACTGTCCTCGATCCTGGCAGGAGGGGTCCTCCACGTTTGCCTCCCCGGAGATCAGCCCCCAGAGAGTGCACGAGAAGCAGCAGCAGCAGGAGAATATGCCTGTGGGGGAGGGTCTCTGCTGGAGGCCTCAAATAAACAGAGGAGGGCCCTTCCTCTTGCTGCCACAGTGCCTGAATCCCTCAGTAGAAGTGACCAGGAGGAGGGCCTGGGAGATCTGGTGCAGAATGGGTTTGTTGTGGGGAGGGCCAGGGACCGCATACCCTGTGATTTGCCAGAAGCCGGCCCTGGGAGGTGAGGAGGAGGAGTGTGGTGTTCTTGGGGTGTGAAGGGAGGAGGAATTGAGGGGAGGCTTCTGAGGGTCTTAGGCTGCTGCCTGTGGGAACACTGGGGTGGGCAGAGAGTATGAGGGTGAGGACTTTTCAGGGGAGGGTCTCCAGGGGGCAGACTTGAGAGCAAGGGCTCATCCCACACACACCCCGATGTCACAGAGTGTCATCGCATATCTTGGTACTTTCCTCGGTGACCTGCTGATGCTGCACCTGCTGATGGGTGATAATCTCGAGGTGGGTGGACATGAGGAGCAGGTAGGGAGAACCAGGATCCTGAGCCTTGGGATGCAGGAGACTCCAAACTGAGCTCTGAGCTCTCAGCACTTGGCACATCTCTCCTGAGAGCCTCGCAGCCGCCCCTGGGAGCTGGGGCATCAGGCCAATCTTAGGGATAAGTGAACAGAGGCTCCACCTGAGACACCCATTCTGGTTCCCCAGGCTAGGGAAGCTCAGAGCTGCCTGATGGCACAGCTGCATGAGGTTTTATCTGAGTTGGACTCAGCCTCTCCCTCCTATGCTGCCCATGGAGGGAGAGAGACTTTGGGCCTCTCCAAGTCAGGCAGCACATATGTGGCTGAGCAGTCCCGTCTGCCTGAGACCTCACCCTCCAAGTCTGTCATCAGAGAGGGTTGTGATGCCACGTCCCTCAGCCTGACCCCCATGTCCTGCTTCTCTGGATCCCAGAGCCTGGCCTGGGTCCAAGTCCTGTTTTCTCTGCATGCCCCAGCCCCTCTGGGGATCTGGCTGTAGTGCAACATGAGAAAGGGTGGGCATAGGGGGCTAGTCAGGCTAGGGGCCTCTATCTAATGGACTCTGGCTCTCTGCCTTCCAGGAGAACAAGATTAATCTTGAGTAAAGGACTGAGGTGAGCAGCTGTGGCACTCCCTGCGGGGGAGGGGAAAGAGGTGGAAATCAGAGAGCTTCTGGGGAGAAAATTCCCTGGCTCCACCCCCTGTATCTTACATTGAGTGGAAGAGTTTGATAACAGAGAAGTGGGAGACCCATCCAATTGGCGGGTGGCTTGAGGGGAGGATGGCATCAAGTAAAACTTTCTGGAGGAGGGGCTGATTATTCCCATTCTGCAAACAGGTAGAGCCTGGATGGAACTGGAGAGAAGGATGGTTCCCAGGACCGGTCCCCTGCCCCTTACCTCACAACCCACAAGACCCATGCAGCATCCCCCACCAGGCCCTGTCTGAATCCTCTCCTTCCCTCTGGTCCCAGGAATACTGAGTCATGAGGGAGATCCTGCTGCTCCAGGTGGCTGCAAAGAATTACAACCTGGACCCCGAGGAGCGATTTGGGGCCTGGTTCCAGGACATGGTGTTGCTCAACGAGAACGGTAGGTGAGGCCGGACAGGAGTTGGGTGAGGGCAGGGGTGGACTCTCCCTGTTGGCCAGTCCAGAGAGCCTGTCTCTGTGACCCCCAACTCAGGCCCAGGACTTATTGTATGGTGACCTCTGGGACACCCAGACTCCAGCTGCTGGGCAGGCTGTGGGGGGACACCTGAGGTGTGGCTCCTGGTAGGCTCACAGGTGCCTCTTTGTCCTGGAGCTACAGCCTGTCCTGCCAGCTGGAGTCCCAGACCTAGTTGGCCAACAGAATACTCAAGGCCAAGAACTGGCCATCGTCAAGTTCAAGGGTGAGTGAGTGTCTGGGCCGGGGTGACTGACTCCTAGGGGTTCAGTAAAGCTCGGGCTAAGCGTGGCATTGGGGAGTCAGACAGCTGGCACTGGGATCCCAGCTCCACTACTGAACACTCCTGTGACTCGGGTGACTCTCTTCAGCTTCCTGAGACTCTGTTTCCCCCTCTGTGAAATAGTTGATACTAAATGATCGCTCACGTGGCAGAGACAAATGGGGTACTGGTGGCTGACAACACTGAGCACAAGGTCTGGATCACCCAGTGCAGTGGGGACAGGGTGGGGGCCATGATTATTGGAGGCCCCTCAAGAGAACCCGACAATTCTACTCAGCCCCCAGGCCCCAACTCCGAGCCCAGTACCAGTGGCTGATCATAGCCCCATCCTCAGCAGCGCGGACACAGCTTGGAGGCTTGCGATGCACCGGGCCAGCTCCTCCCACCTGATGGGAAGGGGAACATTGTAAGCTGATTCCTGGGGCCCCTGAACCCCAAGAGAGAGGGGACGACCCCACCCCAGCTCCCTGACATCTCTACCCCAACACCTATTCACCCACTGGAGAGGGACAGTAGTTATTTGTTGTAAATAATAATAGCCATATTTGAATATTATATTAAAGTCCTCTTCCCTTTAGAGCCTGGGAGTTGTGGAGTGGTTCTGTCGCTTTCTGTAGGCATGTAAGTGAGACACTGAATCTCACATTTTTCCTTGAATCCAGAACTCTTCTGGGTCATCAGCTTATTGTATGTGGGAGAATGGAGAAGGGCCAGCCCCTTCCCTGACTAGTGGGGACAGTCCCAAGTCCCCCTAACACCGAGGACCGGTTCATTTCAGTATCATTCAGCTCCTCCAGGAGAGGACACAGCCCCCCGCCTGTTCTCTTGGGATTTAAAGGTTGAAGGTACTTTCACAGGCAGAGCAACAACCACTGAAATGTGGGTGTCTTTAAAACAGCACTACCCAGGATCATTTCGTGCCACAGGCAGGGGCTGCCTTTCTACATTCTGGAGGAACAGGGAACATTTTATGTTTCTCTTCTTGAGGTGTCTTTTAACCAAATTTTAGGAACTTGTAGTTTTCTAGTTCAATCTCTGGGATTGCATCAGCTCTAAGTGGGGAAAACCATGTAAAAGATCAAAACGTGCACGTGGAGACGACAAGGACTGAGGAAGGTCATTTGCAAATGGACTAAAGGCAGGCATGACTTTCCCTCTTGAGGCCCCTCTAGGGGCTCTGTGTTCACCCCTGACCTAGCTTTGAATCCGCCTTTGATCCTTGATCAGGACTCTGAATTCCTTTTCCTGCTTGTTTTGTATCCAGAAGGAAAGATTTGTGATGCAGCTTTTAAGGCTACTGCTGGGCCTCGTTCCATAAACATGACTGTTTCCTGTGGAGTAGGATTTTCAGCACCCCTGCCTTTCTTATGCAATTCCCTTTAGGGCAGATATTCCCTAGAAGGCCCACAGCCTCCTCCCTGGCTTGGCCTGATGGATCCCGGGTGAGCTCTACTTTGCCAGGATAAGGGACCATAATCTTGGTCAGTGAGTGACCTCACACTGTCCCTTGCTGTCCAAGGTGACTTCTGAGCCCATGTCATTCTGTGGTCCATGGTCTTGGACAATCTTCCAGTTTACACACTAAGTGTTGGTGTTACCAACTCGTCCAAATGGGGCAACTGGGCCCGAGACCTTAAAGTGTGTCGGCCTTGGGTGGTTGTGATTTTTTCCTCAATCGTGTGCTGTGGTTACATTACCACCACCTGCTGGGGTGGGAACACTGTTTGGAGCTTTGAAAGATGAGGCAGGACAGGGGTGTGGGGGGCTCCAGCAAGGAATGCCATGGAACTGATGATCCATGGAGGTGCATGAGCACAGTCTTACCAATTAAAATACTGAAATGCTTCCCATCTGGTGGTGGTGTGGTGATCATTTCAATATACACTCAAACATTGAATCATTACATTGTACCCCTGAAACTAATATAATTTTGTATGTCAACTTTACCTCAATAAAAAAAAAACACAACAGACAAAACAATTTTAATATTATAAATGAGTTCAGTGAATCCCTGAAAGTGCCCCATTCCCATATGGAAGTTACAAGAAGCAGAGAGGATGAAGTAAATGGAAGAAAGTTGTATAAAACAGTATTCAAATTAAAATCGTTTAAGTTGCTATCAGCTCCTTGTGGCAAAGTTCTATGAGCACTGATCTTCTTTCACATTTTTCCGGGAAAAGCATATTTTCAGATCCAACCCATAATAGTTTCATCATTTCCTCTAATAAGACAATTTCAACTTAATAAATAAAACCAAAGGTATCCCTTATGTATGAATAAAATTAGTGAACTCTACAGAGAAAAGAGCATATTTGCACAATCTCAATAATGGAAACAGAAGAACTGAATGATGGTAAAGTCTCATTCAAGCTTATCTTTGAAAGCCAGTAAGACCAGGCTGTCTTTTCAAGGATGTGTGTAGAGCTGTCAGCCTTGAAAGATAGAAATAGTGGCCTCCTCTGGAGCAAAGGGCAGGCTTGCTTACTACCCAGTATAATACAAATAACACACCCCCAAGGCAATGTTTAGCAGACATCCTGCCCGTTATCAAAGATTTGAGTTCCTTAGGCTCTGAGATCTTGCAACCCTCTGCATGTCACCTGCCCCACACTGTATCACACTGTAGGAAGTGAGATTCAGTGAACCGGTGCAAATGCTGATACTCTGGCCACTGCTATTGCTGTGTCATTAAGTTCTTTGTCTCTGACCCATGGGTATCGTGTCTTTTGCCATCATCTATAAGACCATGGTAGGCTGACATTAGCTAGCAGGTAAGGTAAAATATCAGACCTTTCACAGTTCCCGTCAAGCCCTTAAAGTAACTAGTAGTCTTAGGAACAGAGAGCTATCCAGAACAATATGCATGGATGGTCTTCATAGAAGACTTCATGCAACCAAAACTAATAAGTCTCTCTGATCTCTTTTATTTCTACCCCAATTAGAAGGAAAGGCACCAAGCTATTACAGAACTAGGGATTATGAAAGCCACCTGGAGACCTAGTGACCAGAAACTTCCCATGGGGAGCAAAGACAGATGGGCATATTTCCAAAATGGACCCATATGCCTCCCTATCATCCAAAAGACAGTACATTATCTTAATTTATGATGATTTGAGTCATTAAAATCTTGTGATGGGCCAAAGATAGATTTCTAAGAGGAGTGAGGCACATGGCAGTTGTAAGCAGAGTAATACATTTGGTGAAAATCATACGCTGAACTAAACTTAGTGTTCTAATCAATTATAAGCTACAACAAATTTAATTAGGTCAATTAAATGATATTTAATGGTATCCTTAATTATTACTCTGCAATAATGAACAAGAAACTCAGGTAGATAACTATAATTGGTCTTACTTTGAAACATGATAGTCAGGACTATTTGAGATAAGCTGGAGAGAAGGAAGGGTAGAAATAGATAAAAGTTAGCTGCTCTGAAGCCACTCTCAAGACTCCTGGATCTACATGTACCCCAGGAGATCGAGGCAGACGGCTGTGTACCTAGATCCTCCTGCACTGTGGTTCTCAGGGATGTCACAGGGCTGAAACAGCTTCCTGAATCGTGTTTACACGTCCATGTGTACAATACCTCTGACCATGGGGATGAACCACCATTCAATCATCCCTTACACCCCTCTAATTAACAATTAGATTTCAAAATCACTGTATCATTACATTATCATTTATTCCTCAAACCGGTGGGATGCGGAGCTAAAAGAGCATCAAATTTCAATGGCTTCTTTTCTTTGAAGGACTCGGATGTTCTTTCACACTTGGAATCGGGATTAGAAGATAAATCCATCAAATCAATGGAAAAAAACTTAAGAAATAGACAGAGGGATATTTCATACATATATACACAGTTTGCACTTTGGCAAAAATAGAGTTATATTTTAAAAAATTAGAAATTTTTGAAATTTTATAGATATTAAATACTTTGTTCTGCTTATACTCCCTTTGGTTTACCAAATGAAACTCATTCTTTAATGGGCATTTCTAGCATTCAGTGCTAGTAACACCAGCTTTTTAAAATTCTTATATTTTCCAGGTCAAAGAACAAGAGCAGAGGTCATCAAAAGGTCAAGTCTAATCTACCTACAGATGTGGCAGGCTTAGCTATGGATGTTCAAGCCAGACATTGCCAGGAGAACCAGATCTCTTCACCCATAGGTGAGTTTTTACTAGTAATCACAGAGACTTAATGATATCAAAGGAAATTCTTTATTAAGAACTAAAGTTATAGATTCCTATCTTGGGTTCATTACTTTGAATTTTTGAAGCAAATCATATATATAGATTGGACCATGTTCAATTCTATGATCTTTAGAAGATGCAACCTACAGCTGAAGAGAAATAGATACAACATCAATATCTTATCCTCTCTGAAGGCCAACTGAGAGCCCCTGGAGTCAGAAGTTTTCAAGACAAGAAAAATTCATCCTCCTGAACAGAAAGAGTAGAGGCTATTCAAAGATACAACTTTAAATTTTTAACATGACTTGTTAGAATGTGATGGAGCGAGCATAATATGTTCTAAGTTTCATAATTTTTCTCCAGAATACTGAGATGGATGAGCTTGAAGTCCAGTTTCCCCATAAATGTCATTATTCAGTGATAAAATTAATTTCCCTATAAAATAATTCCCATAAAAATGTTAAAAATGTATCATAGTCTCTGACTAAAAGGAAAGGAAGCAAATTGAGCAATTGAATACCAGTTTAATAAATTCCATACAAGGATCTTATTGCAGCATTATGTATAATAGTGAAACTGGATGTAATCCTGTTTCTATCAAAGAAGATATAAACAGATCATGGTATACCTATTCTTTGGAATACCTCTAAAACTTCTAAAAAAGTAAGTTAGAGTGATGTATACTGATAAGGAGAGAGGTCTATGATATATGGTTTGGGAAACAGCAAATTGCAAAACGATGTCGTTATGTAATTTGTGTTTAAAAAAAAACTTTGTGTATATATAAATTCATAGGAAATTTCCAGAAGAATAAGCCGCAACCTCTTAACAATAGTTCATTCTGAGTAGGGGAGTGAGTTTGCAGAGAAGGAAGGTTTCACTTTACTCTACATAGATCAGTATAATTTGACTTTTATTACAGTGTGTATTTGTTTCATAATTAGAAAAATGAGTGATGTGACCGTTTGGTGCAGGGCAACAGTATTATGTTCACCAGTCTCTGTTCTCTATGTTACTGCACAGCATGGACTGTAGGAGAAAGCCCAGAGGAGCAATGAAGACAAAGAAGACATGACACCTGCAAAAAGTCAGTGGAGTATTTCTACATAAGAAACATTCCAGGTGAGTTACAGTCAGTATCTTCCACTGCTCCAGCTCTCGCAATGAACCTAGAACCTGCCCAGGGTAAGCCGGAAGACCACACCCCGCTAGTCCACTCCCTGCCCGGAGCCGGTTTGTGCAGGGTGACTGCCATCAAGCAGACAATGGACTCAGGGTGCAGTGTGTGCCTTTGGGGAGGCTGGCAGAGAGGCACAAAGTGGAACACCAGCTAAGTGCACACACCTGAGAGGCGGAATTCCAGGTGGAGACTCAAAATGTACTAAGAAACTGTGTGAAGTGAAGGAAGCTACTCGACCTCTCTGATCCTCAGTGTCCCCTCCTGTAAAATGGGGATCACAGGCCTACTTCATAGAGCTGTTGGAGAAGATACATAAAAGTTCCTGTGACAGGCAGTGTCCACATTATTAACAAAGTCATATTCGACTTCCAAATAATTGATGAAAAGTATAATGTTAATGAAACCAAAGACGAGCTACCCAGCTTCAGAAGCAGCACCAGCAGCATGAGAATGAGAGGAACTCCAAGAAAGCAGGGTTCTTCACAGCTCCACTGGAGAGGACGAACACGGGGTACACCAGGTACACTGTTGTACAGTGACTCGTGTAGTGAGGGTGGGTCCCTAAAGACACTGTGAAATACAGTTACACACAGTGGCTCCTAGGAAACAATTACAAAGCAATCAACGCAGCAGTTAGGAATGGGCAATAGGCGAGCAGAGGAGGGTCAGAGCCACAAAATCTGACAGAAAACACTGAACCACGAGCTCCCAGCTCTGTCAACGGCTGCAGTAGTTGCACCAGGAGATCAAACGTCTGAGACAGCCATTGTGGGGACTGCTGGGAGCACAGTGGTCACTGCAGCCACACCCCAACAGCAGTTGCATCGGAGCACACAGACCCAGAGACTTTCCTCTCCGTTAATCCTTGTTTTAAGATGATGAATATCCTCATGTTACAATGTCTCCTTCCAACACTTGTGGACGAGTGTCATCAGAACCCCCTGAAGAGGGGACAGGCCAGAGTAGGATGGAACACTGGGGGCTGGGGGAGCTGCGCTACACTTGACCACACGGACTATCACCCGGGTCTATTGAACACAAGAGAAGAACCCGAGGATGTGGTCTAAAGAGAATTCCCCATCTTGCCACATTCAGAGACACTGCAGAGTTTCTCACCCGTTCTTTACAAAAATGTTAAAGAATTCGTGTCGTTAATCATAAAGAGGCAAATTCTTGACATAATTAGAGTCCAGTTTCCAGGAGCAGATTTTTCAGTTGTTTTGATAATATCCCACATTCAGGAATCAGAAATGTAACCTATTGGGGTGTGTAATATAAACAAGGACTTTTTTTCATGTAGATCAACACCCAGATTTTTAGAGAGGACATAAATCGTGAAAGCTGCTAATCATTCCTCTACAGGTTTCAATAAGACTTTTAAGTTAATTTACCAATCTCAGGAAAAGAGAACTTGGCAATTCAAATTTTTTGTTTCTGCATTCAAGCGTACAGTACAGCCAACAGAATGAGCATAAAAAAAATTAACAAGAAGTTCTTGCTTGCATTTCATCTTTTTCAAATAAGCAGGATATTTTATGTTCTGTTCCTTTCACTACTCTAATCAATTTTTAAAGAATACGGTACATCTGACTATCCCTAGGCGTGTTTATCCAGGAACCTTGCCAGAATCCAAAACGGAATTGTTAATGCTGATGAGTTTCAAATGCTGCACAAGTGCTGTCTACCTTGAACATCCCTTACCCAAAGCTGGACCACTGTTCTCTTCCTGAGGGATCAGAGTCTCCAGCCGTGTCCCTGAGAGACTGGTCACTCAGGCCTCAGCTGAGATTAGGTGATCAATCTAAAGGGAAAAATTGTTAAGCTATTATCATCTTAAGGATGTTGTTTCGGAGTCCTCTGCACTGGAATGTGTTGGTGAAAATGACCTAATAGATACTTGCCTGGGAATGAGGTTGTTCCCCTCTGCTCTTAATGGATCCTGGGGAAACCAGTGATTAACCTCACAGATGTCTCAAGTTCCACATCTGTGAAAAAGGCAAGAAACAGCCAATGTTACCAAGCTGAAAAGCTCTTAAGTTGTGCTTGCAAGAGGGACCACAAGGGCAAATGTCTCCCAAAAGCTGATGAAATGATGGCACTTTGGCTGGAGAAGACAGAGGGCAGCAGGCAAAGTGGAAAGTTTCTGGGATGTCAAACCAGTTCCTATAAGCAGTTTAGAGAAGCACTTGAACCTGGACTAGGTAGGAGGCTATGAAAAGACCCACAGGCACACAGGTGGGAGGAGGATTCAAGCAATAGGGGGAGGCCGTGGGGAAGAGATGCGAGTCAGGTTTCAATTTTGGACAAAACCAGTTGCATGCTGCAGGCCAGCAGTTGCCATGCAGCTGCCATGCCTTCCTAACTCTCTGGTCCCCCTCGTCTCGTCACATCCCTCCAAGACTCAGTCAACGTGGAGCGGGTGCAGGACCAGAGTCCACAGCCAACGGCAGTTTGGCCCTCGACAAAGCTCACACCGCCCTGCTCCTACCCCCAGGCCTAGGCACCGCCCCATGCCCAGAGCATCCTGAGAGTTGTAGTCCTGCAGCCCTACAGGTTGCCAGCTAGGAGCAGTTAAGAGACGAAAGCTCCTAGCATGCACAGTTTGTGGCCCCCACTCTCGCCTTGTTCCTCCGGCCCTGGGCCCCACCCCTCTGCTTCTCCACCCCACCCTCTACCTCACCTCTTCTCTATACCACGCCTACTCTCCATGCCCTGCCCACCCACCAGAGTTTTCATAGTGTGGTTGGGCTGCATCCATTAAGGCTGGTACTCAGGTAGGGGTGGGGCTCACCAGCCTGGTTATTGCTGAGGATGCTTGCAGCCCTGGTGGAAGCACCCTGGCCAGTATTTGAAATGTAAATTCAATATCTAAAATGGAAATACCGAGTGCCAGGCATCCTGGAATTTGCCTTTTCAAGGCCACCTGTCCTATCATCCCCTCCATCCCTCCAGGCTGCCATGATCCTCCCTCTGAACCCCATGGTCAGTGTCGCTGCAGAGATCCTCCCTTTGGACCCTGCCTGCCTGAAGGGCCCATACCTTGATCAGACGTCTTAGAACGACTGCCCTTAGCCATGTCATAAAAAGGAGAAAACATCATATTTGACAACCCCAATTCCTGCATTATACAGACAGGAAACTCAGGTGCACTTGTAAGTGACCCTTAAGCCACTTCATGGGACCACACGCATGCCCCTTCTCCCATACTGCACACAGGCTTGTTCACTGGATTTCCTTATCCCAGTGTGGACCTCTTGGCCTCATTAACACAGGCAACAACACTGAAACTTCCCATTGGTCCTCCCCACAATGTTAGGCAAGTTTGTGCAGGAAGGTAATATACAATTTCTGCTCTACTATAGGGCTGGCTTCTTGGGAACTAGTTTTAATATCCCTGTTTAAATATACCCTCAGAATCACAAAATAATTAAGCAAAATAATTTGTTGTTGTGGGGGGTTATGGTGGTAATTCTCTGAAGTCGTTTTTCCATTTAGCTTTTCTGATTGACTCCAAATACTACAGCACCACACGCTTCTCAGTTGCGTGGATGCACATCTCCACTTCTTTGCAGGGAGGACGAACAACAGCAGAATACCCGTGGCCTGACTTTCTGGAGCATCAGTATTACTACAAGATTTGGAAAAACCAAAGTTAGGTCATTTCCAAGGTAAAGAATTAAAAACTTAAAACTAAGATGAGGTGGGAAAATCACATGCCATTAATAATTGTCAGTAATCTGTGCCTGAAATGTCAGACTTTCTCTGAGAAAGAACTTGGAGACCATGTTTCCCATTGTTTTAAATAGGAAAAATTAGAAAGCATAGTAAATCTATCGAAAAACTCTAGCAATTTCCTCACTCACATTATGGCACCTAGACATAAGTTCCGAACATCAGGTGTTCCTCATTTTTTTCCTCATTCAACCCAGTCCCACAGGTCTTGAGTGCATGCTGTGAACACGGCATTGTGCTAGGTGTCAAGGCCTTGGTAAGCATTGTGGTGGGGGTGGACCTTGCTGGAAAAAGCATCATAAAACCTCAAAGCCATGCCACTTACCAAATTGAGGCAAAAATGGAAAGACCTAGGGGCCAACGCAAGGATGAGGGCATTAATAGACACTTGGAAGTATTAAAATCCATCTAATGGTGTCATAAGTGAATGTGTTCCACTTTAAAACAAAACACTGCTGTTATTCTTAGATATTGAGTTAGTATCTTTGTGCAAATATGCAGGATTTAAAATGGTTATTGATTTATAACATGTGTACAGAAATATATGCAGAAGTCATCCACGTAAATCTCAAAGAATTATTACAAAGTGAACACACTTGTGTGACCAACAACTAGCACCAGCTTCACTCAGGTCCCAGCAATCCCTTTCTCCTTCCTTCCTCCCCAAAGGTAACTGATATCTTACCAGCAAACACTGTATATCGAGTTTGTCTTCTTATACAAGTGTTTTATCACAGAACAATTTAAACAATATACAAAATAAACAAAATAGCATGGTAGGCCTGTCACCCAGCTTCAACAACTACTAATCATCTGCCATTTTGGTTTCATCCACACTCCATCCCATTTCCACCTCACTTTATTATTTTTTTAGTACTTTGTGTGTGTGGGGGGGAGTAAGACGTACAACAGTGAAAGGCACAAATCTCAACCGTACAGTTTTGACAAATAAACATGCCCATGTAGCTTTCATCCCTTTAAGAATAGAATATTTCCATCACCCCCAGAAAACTCCTTCCTGTTCCTTCCCAGGCAATTTTTTCGTTCCCCCGAGGCAACTCTTGTTCTGGTTTTTTCAGCATAGATTCATCTTGGCTGAAATCATCCCACGTGTATTGTTTTCTGTCCAGCTTGTCTCCCTCTGCACGAGGTTGATAAGTGTCTTTCAGCATGTGTGTGTCAGCGTTTGCTCTTCAGCACGGCTGAGGGCGATCTGCTGTGTGGATCCCCTGCAGTGCGCTCATCTTCCTCCTGGGGACGTGCAGGTCATCTCCTGTGAACAGTCTTGTACAAACTTTTTTGGTATGCTGTTTAATTCCTTTATTAGCATTTAAGTTACACACCTTTGCATTTTTTAGTGGTTGGTCCAGATTACAATATGCATCTTTAACATATCACAGCCTACCTAGCTTAATAGTTCACCAATTTAATCAATGTAAATATGGAAGCCTTGCTACAGAACAGTTCCATCTACCTCTGTCTGTCCTTTGTGCTATTACTGTCATAAATTTTACAACTACCCATGTTATAAATCCCACAATACAGTGTTATAATTTTTGCTTTAAATAGTCATAGGTCTTTTAGAGAAATTAAGATAAAAAAGTTAAGTATTTGGAAGGAAATGCTTTGAAACTCTGCAAATGTACTGTCTCTTCTTTAAGTTTCATCCACAGTTTTTGCATTCACCAGTCAGTCTTTTCCACAGTAATTATTACTGTGGTGTTCTAGTGGCGATTTTCTATTTCATGCTATCCAGCCGCATTTATTATTTGGAATTCTGGGAGGAAGATTCCCTGCCCTCCCTCTCCCTTTCTTCCTCCTTTCTTTCTCTCTTTTTCTCATTCTTTTTTTCCCCTTTTTCCTTTATTCCTTTCCTTCCTTTCTTATTTAATCTTTTTTATATCAGTATAGCCTCGTGGATATTTATTTTGTTCTCTGGGTAATAATCCAATGCTACCATTATTTATTTTGTTGCTCACAGTTTTCCAGCTTGAGCCATTGGGAAGTCTTTCAGATTGATTCCTTTTAACACGTCCCATCATTTTCTGTGTGTTTTTTTAATTGACTTTCTTACTTTCTGGCACTACAAGATGATCCAGGCTCATCTTGTATTTTCCATCTCCAGCCCTAGAATTAGCCATTTCTCCAAGAAAAGCTGGTTCTTTTTATTTGAGAATGATATTTAGAAAACAAGATCTGGGAGCGAGGTGTGCTTATTAATACTAGAGTGTCACTGCTTCTAGACCCTCTCAGCAGAGTTTGGAAATGTATGTATGAATATAAACTCAGGTATACACATCTATCTATCAATCTATCAATCTATCTATCAATCTATCTATTTGGTAGACATATTAAAAGTGACATGGATTCATACTGATACTTCCAACTCCAATCCAGCACCACAGAGTTTATTCTAGCATTCTCCTTTTGTTTATTTGTAATTTCTTTCACCAACAGTGAGAAACTTAACTCCAATTACCTATAATATATTTACTAATGTGTCAACTACTTTCAGAATTGCTAATCCATACCCTTATGAAAAACAAATTCACCACCTAGAGTACAGTGTTTGGGTCCAGTACTTTAGTTTTACAGCATCCCATCAAAACACTGTCTTCCAAAGTTACTTAGGTCGGGACATTTCATCCCCACCCCTTCAGTGTGGTTTTGTCACATGCTTGTAATACAGTGGGATTCATTTTTCACTGCATTCTATCTGGGTTCCCCAGCATCCTGATTGATTTTTAAAATTTGCAGAGTAAAATTCACTCTTTTCGGTGTACAGTTCTATGGGTTTTGACTTCATGGTAATGTATCCATGTCCACAGTACTATACAGAGTTGTCTTTTTCACCTCCAAAATTCTCTCATGCTATCCCTTTGTATTCAACCCCTTCCCCTACTCCATCCCTTGGCAACCACTGATCATTTTCCATCCTTGTAATTCAACCTTTCTAGAAAGTCATATAAATGGAATCATATACTGTACAGCCTTTTGAATCGGGCTTCCTTCACTTAGAGAAATGTATCCAAGATCCATCTATGTTGTTGTGTGAATCAAGTGTTTATCCTGGGGCTGGCCCCATGGCTTAGTGGTTGAGTGCGTGCGCTTTGCTACTGGCAGGCCAGGTTCAGATTCAGGGCACACACCAATGCACTGTTTCTCCTGCCATGCTGAGGCCACGTCCCACATACAACAACTAGATGGGTGTGCAACTATGACATACAACTATCTACTGGGGTTTTGGGGGGAAAAGGAGGACGATTGGCAATGGATGTTAACTCAGAGCCGGTCTTCCTCATCAAAAAGAGGAGGATTGGCATGGATGTTAGCTCAGGGCTTATTTTCCTCACAAAAAATAAAAAGAGTTTATCCTTTTTATTGCCAAGTAGTATTCTAATGTCCCAGTGTCCACAGTTTCTTTCCCCATTCACCTGATGAAGGACATTTAGTTTATTTCCAGCTTGTGGCAATTATGAATAAAATGGCTATCAATATTCACACAAAGATTTTTGTTTAAACATTAGTTTTCAATTTGCGTCAGTAAATACCTAGGAGTGGGATATCTGAGTCATATAATAAGTGTATGTTTAACTTTATAAGAACCTGCTCATCTGTTTTCTGAATGCAACTATCATGTTGCATTCCCAGTTCTAATTGCTCCTACTCCTCACCAGCATGTGGTATTTGCAATTTTATTTTTTATTTCAGCCAGCAAATAGTTGTGTGGTATTTTATTGTGGCTTCTGTTTCCATTTTGAAAGTGAGTTCTGCTAAATATAGAATCCTGTGTTGACTTTTGGGTTTTCTTTCTGCATTTGAAAGATGTAATTTCGTTGTTGAGTTGTCTCTTTTGTTTTTGATAATATATCATCCATCATTCACATTATTTCTCCCTGTATGTAATGTCTTCCCCTGTATATCTATATTTCCCTGACTGCTTTCAAGATTTTCTTTTTATCTTTGGAATTTAGTAGCTTGACTATCATGTACCTAAGTAGGGTTTTATTTTATATTTTATTTTGTGGGTTTGCTGACTTTCTTGGATCTAAAATTTTAGATTTTCCACCAAATTTTTGAAATTTTATGCTATTACTTATTGATTTGCATTTCTGCCTCATTTAATTTTTCTGTCTCTCTCCTCTCTGCTTGGGACTCAATCATCTCACAGGTCATAAGGCTCTCTTCACTTTTCTTCAAGATTTTTACATTCTTTTCTTCAGACTGGATAATTTCTATTGCTCTATCTTCATGTTTCTTCTACTGTTTCTAATCTATTGGTAAACTCAAAAGTATTTTTTTTATTTCATCTTCTTATTTGGTTCTTTTTTGTAATTTCCACTTCTCTGCTGAGTTTCCACTTCTGTTCATTCATTATGGGAATATTTTTCTTTACCACCATGATCATCTTTAGAATACCTGCTTTCTTATCCTTGTCTGCTAATTGCAACACCTTGGGGATAGTTTCTACTGCCTGCTTTTGGTCATATATGGATTATATTTTCCTATCTCTTCAAATCTCATGAGTCTTTTAAATTATGTACTGGAAATCATGAAAGATAGTTATAGAGACTCTGGATTCTATTGTATTCCTTTGAAGAGTGTTGTTATTTTTCTAGCAGGGAGTTAACTTGGCTGGACTGAAACTCCAATCCTATCTCATTTACAGTGGGCATAGCTGAAATCCTCATTCAGTTCTTTCATCTTCCAACTGCTGTTTTTACACTAGGCCCTCGGTGGCCTACACTGCATGTGTGTTGTTCAAAGATCTGCCAATTTGGTGTGTGTGGGGGGGAGACTTACATGCATATTTTGAGATTTTCCTCTTTGTGGCTCCCTCCATTCCAGAATTTCTCCCCGAACTTTCCAGCTACTCTGTCAGCCCCAAAACATATCCTCTAACATTACAAGTAAGACTGTAGTTTTTCCACAGTCTGGGCCAAGTACAGATTTCGGAATGCTTTGAGGCAAAAGACTCAAGCTTGCAAATAGCTCCTGGTGCAATTCCCATCATTTAAGGGAAGACTCCCTCTCAGTTCTGCTTGCTTTTGGAAGTGATTTATACCTACACACATATACACATTTATTGTATCTGTATTACATATAAATACATGAGTCTGTATAAGTATATATAATGATTTACGCAGATTTTATCATTGTTATCTGTGAGAGTGTTAGTTCAACAAGCTACTCCACCATTACTGGAAGCCAGACCTCTGTTTTGTTCCTTTCTTGGATTTTATATAAATGGAATTATAAAATATATAGCCTTTTGAATATAATCTCTTTTATACAGCATTATGGTTGTGATATTCATCCATGCTATTGCATGTAGCTAGTGTTTGTTCATTTGTTGAAAATAATTAATTTTTAATGGTCATAAAATATCATAACATAAAATTTTAACCATTTTTAAGTGTACAGTTCAGCGACATTCAATACATTCACATAATTGTGTAGCCATAACCTCCAACCATCCACAGAACTATTTTCACCTTGCATTGAAACTTTGTGCCCATTAAGCAACAACTCCCTGTTATCCCTCCCTCTTGCCCACCATTCTCTTTTCCATCCCTATAAATTTGACTACTTTAAGTACCTTATATGTGTGGAATCATATAGTATTTTTCCTTTTGTGACTGGCTTTATTTCACTTAGCATAAAGTCCACAAGGTTCATCCATGTCATAACATGTGTCAGAATTCCTTCCTTTTAAGGGTGAATAGTATTCCACGATGTGTATACACCACACTTTTTTTGTGAATTCATCCGTTGATGGACACCTGGCTTGCTTCCAGCTTCTGGTTATTTTGAATAATGCTATGAATAACACAGGAGTATGTATACGTCTTTATACTTCTGCGTTCAGTTCTTTTGGGTGTATTCCCATAAATGGTGCTTTCAGATTCATTTTCTCACATGTAGGAGGGTTCTGCACACCTCCAACAAGCAATTCTTGGAATGTCATCTGGTCGCTAGATAATTCAACTCAACTTGATGCTGTCAACCCAGAGATACATCAGATTCCACAGGTTGAGGGCTCAGTCCCATAAGTCTGCACACCCACCTAACCTCACCTCAACTTCAGATGCCAGTTACAAGCCCAAGTTTTACCTGTACTTCTGACTGACTGGCTATAAACCAGAGGTTCCCACAACCTCCTCCTTGGGTTTGATTAATTTGCTAGAGTGGCTCACAAAACTCAGAAAAACATTTACTAGATCACCAGTTTATTATAAAACGATATAATTGTGAGAAGGGGCACAGATCTTTCATGTCATATCCAGATGCACCACTCTCCAAGCACTCCTTGTCATTGCCAACCTGGAAGCTCTCTGAACCACCTTCTACTGGGATTTTTATGGAGGCTCCCTCACATAGGCATGATCAATTATTAACTCAGTTTCCAGCCACTCTCCTCTCTCTGGAGGATAAGGGGTAGTGCTAAAAATTCCAAGCTTCTAATCAGGGTTTGGTCTTTCTGGTGACCAACCCCCATCCAGGAGCCATTTAGGAACTCACCCAGAGTTGCCTCAATAGAACAAAAGATTCTCCTAGTATTCTTATCACTGGGTAAATTACAAGGGTTTTAGGAACTCTGTGCCAAGAACTGGAGGCAGAGGCCAATAAATATGTTTTTTATTATTTCAGAACCCATAAGTGGAATTTCTAGATCATATAGTAATTCTATTTTTAATTTTTGAATGAACTGCCATACTGTTTTCCACAGTTTTATATTCTCACCATCAGAGCACAAGGGTTCCAATTTCTCAACATCCTTGCCAACACTTGTTATTTTCTGATTTTGTGATGGTAATTATCTTAATGGGTGTGAAGAGGTATCTCATTGTGGTTTTATTTTGCATTTTCCTGATACTTAGTGATGTTGAGCATCTTTTCTTGTGTTTCCTGGTCATTTTATATCTTCTTGGAGAAATGTCCATTCAATTTCAATTTGCATTTTTAAATTGGGTTGCTTTTTTATTTTTGAGTTGTAGGAGTTATTTATTCTAGATATTAATTCCTTATCAGATATGTGATTTGCAAATATTTTCAACCATTCCATGGTTTCCCTTTTTACTCTGTTGATAGTATCTTCTGATACAGAAAACTTTTGCATTTTGATGAAGTTCAATTTGTTATTTTTTTTGTTACTTATGTCTTTGGTGTCTTATTAAAGGAATCATTGTCGGCAATGTCATTTGGACCCAAATTTTGGAACCGAAAACACAGGTTTTACCCTGTGTTTTCTTCTAAGGATTTTATAACTTCAAGTCTAACATTTATATCTTTGATCCATTTTGAGTTAATTTTTGTATATGGTGTAAGATAAGGGTCCAACTCATTCTTTTGCATGTGGGTGTCCAATTATCCAGCACCATTTGGTACAAACTTATCCTTTCTCCAATGAATGGTCTTTGCACCCTTGTCAAAAATCATTTGACCATATATGCAAAGGTTTATTTCAGGGCTCTCTATACTATTTCCTTAGTATATTGTGTGTAGTTATGCCAGTACCACACTGTTTTGATTACTTTGTAGTAAGTTTTGAAATCAGGAAGTGTGAGTTCTCTAACTTTGTTCTTCTTTTTCTAGATTGTTTTAGCGATTTAGGGTCCCTTGAGAGTCCATATGAATTTTAGGATAGATTTTTCTATTTTTGCAAAAAATCATTGGAATTTTTACCTCCTTGAGTAAGTCGATTCTTAAGTATTTTATTCTTTTTGATGTTATTGTAAATAAAAATGTAAAGTTTGTAAATTTCCTTTTCAGATTATTTATTATTAATGTATAGAAGAACAAGTAATTTTTGTATGTGGATTTTGTGTCTCATTACTCTGCAGAATTTATTAGTTTTTACAATGTTTTTGTGGAATTTTTAGGGATTTCAACATATAAGATATTATGTGTAAACAAATATAATATTTCTTCTTCCTTTCCAATTTGGATGCTCTTTCTTTTTATTGCCTAATTGCTTTGGCTAGAACGTCTAATACCGTGTTGAAAAGTGGTGGTGAAAGTGGGCCTTCTTGCCTTTTTCCTGATGTTAGAGGAAAAGCTTTCAGTCTTTCACCATTGAATATGATGTTCTCTGTGGATTTCTATATATGGCTTTTATTTTGTTGAAGTAGCTTCCTTTTACTCTGAGGGTTTTCTAGTGTTTTTAACATGAAAGCATGTTTAGTTTCGTCAAACGCTTTTTCTGCATCCATCGAGACGATCATGTGTTTTTTTCCTTCATTCTGTTAATGTGGTTTATTACATGGATTCATTTTCATATATTGAAACATCCTTGCATTCCAGAAATTAATCCAACTTAAAAATGATGTATATCCTTTTAATATTCTTCTGGATTTGGTTTGTTAGTATTTATTATTTATAATGATACTATTTATAATATTTATTATTGAGGATTTTTGTATCAATATTTGTCAAAGATATTGACCTGTAGTTTTCTTTTCTCTTAGTGTCTTTGGCTTTGATATCAGGGTAGTGCTAACCACATAGGATGACTTTAGAAGTATTCGCTCCTCTTCAACTTTTGAGCGAGTTTGAAAATAATTGGTGTTAGTTAATTGAAAAAAAGTCTTTGGGCCCAGGAATAAATTCAGCATAAAATAAATACAAATAAATATTTTTTAAAAATGTGAAAAAGTTTTCTTACTAAAAAAATTAAAAATGAAGCAAGTACATCACTTATCACTTTATTTCTAAAAAGTTTTTTTAACCTACTAGTAAGCATGAACAAATTGTTAGAATTAAAATGACTCGTGTTAATTTTCTTCATTGTAAATTTTCTGACATAATTATATGATGCCGTCATGTATGACATCTTTTATGAAAAAAATGGTCATTTTTTGTAGTATTTGAGAATATTATGAATTTTCCCAGTGGTCTCTGATATGCAAAGTTATCTTTTCAACATATATGTCTTTACCAAATTAACAAACTCTGTCAGGTGCTAATTAATCAACTACTTTTCATATGATTCAGGTTCTCCATCACCAACTTCCTTAACCATCAGGAAATTCTACAACTTCTGCAAAATTAACAATTTTACCTTACACTCTATTTATCTCATGTGGTTTAAAACATCCAAAAATCATTGATAAACTGACCCTGCCCAAACTAAACCATGGTGAATTATAAAAGATGGTCACTGTTAAGTGGAGAGGGATTTCAGGTTGAACTTAATTTTATAAATGGTCAATTTATTACGGTGTATTGTCCTGTTATGTATTTTATTTCTTTTTTAAAGAAATGATAGTTGAGGGCACTTAGATAATAAGAAGTTGAGAAAATAAGGAACTCATATACTCTGTAAGCTTCAAATGTTTTCAAGCATAAGATACAATAAGAACTAAAAGTAAGAAATGGCAGAGGAAATAGAGATAAGGGGATGAAATTGCAAAACTGAATCTATAATAATATCTCAATGGCTACCGTTGTAGTGCCAAGAAAGTGGTGAAGTCAAAGAATTCATAAAGATGATAATAAACACACTACAAAGGAAAGAAACTGAAATTTTTATAGAGAGGATTTTTACAATGATATGACAGATAGAGAACAGGGAAGAGAAGTTGGAGTGAGAGACTATCTGCTTCTTAAATTATTTCCACTGTAGAGAACAAAAAACCAATTTGCTGAAATCTTTATTCCCCTCTATGACCCTATCTTCACCTGCAAAATCTCAGCCCTGAATCGATGTCAGAGTCGAGATTTTCCATCTCTGGGGAACAGAGCAATTAAGCTCATCTGAAACCTCAAGTGCCCAACCTGTGAAATATGGCCGACCATCCATTCTCACAGAGGAGCCAACTGGAGGTAGGATTTTTGGTTCTGAATTCAGCTAAACATCTTCAAAGAATTGTACCTGGTCTTCCTTATCCAGGGCTATCAGTGAAGTGCTGGCTGGCTTTCAGAGAAGAGCAATTCACAGTCAGCTGGGACATTTTCTGTTGAGCTCTCTAGAGAAGGCTGTGGGGTTTGTCAGTAAGAGATGATTTCTATAAGAGTTATATTTTTTTTATTTTATTCAGAGGTTTATAAATAAATTTACATGATAAGTATTATTATCAAGAAAAATGGTTGTGTATTCCTTGGTCATTTAAGCAAAATCTTCCTCTCAGAGCCTACCCATAGACAAAGCCAAGATTTAATCTGCAAGAGTCTGCCAGGCACTCTGTGGTCCATGGGAATCCCTCAAGTTGGCAGCCTGTTCCCTTGTGTCCTGTGCTGGTGTTCAATCTTCCATCTCTTCAGGGTACCACTAGACAGAGGCCTATCAGATCCTCAAGGGACTTGACATTTGAGAAATGTACTTTTCATTATCTTTATACTTCTACACTTTTCAAAAAACTCTCAGCATGTCCAGTAATTGTGCAGCAGTATACCCAACAGTAAGGTTCTCACCATTGAAAGTTGAAACAAATTTTGAAAAGGAAAAAGTGATCTTTGCAATTTTGTACAGATTAACACTGTAAGTAATATACTTTATATATTACCAATTTTGAGATTATTTGTATTTAAAAATACTGCTTCAAAAACTTAAATCATTGTAAGTGGTAGAGTCTGATATCTGCTTTGGCTGAACCATTGTATACAATGTCAGCCATAATTCCTCTATTCCAATATAATCTTATATGTGGGTGGTAATTGTTAGTTCTTATAGATTGTTTGAACACATGCATATCACAAAATACAAGTGGCCATTAAAAATTAAAATGTTCACCAAATACAAGATTATCTGATACCCAAAAAAAGAAAACATTACTGTAACATTAAGGCTACAACTGTGAAAAAGGAAGCCAAGATACACTCAAGTCAAGCTTTTGTTCAAAAGTTAATTGGCTCCTCTTTGAAACTTTATCATGTTTATTATGTAAGCAAGATACTTTCAGAGACTAGAATATAGAAAATGCTTATTGGTAAGTTAACATTGTGATCATTTATTTTGTAAATGTTAATATGAGAGATGTAATTCATTTTCTACTATATTCAGATTTTCAAGTTCTGCTAAATCTAAGGCCACATTACTGGCAAGTTGGGATACCTCTAGTCATATGAAAAACATGAATCCTACACGGAAGCATATAAACTCTCTATTCATCAGGATCTAAATTCTAAAACATTCTAAGCTTTTGGAAGAAACCAATCGTATTCCAAATTTACAGTAAGGCTGCATGTGCCATACAAGATCCTATAGGAAGAGAAATCCAGATTTTAAATAGAGGAGATTGTGCACAAAAATAAAGTACCTTTTCAAGTCTGAAAGGGGATTTCAAGAAAGAAGGGATTCTCAGAACATGTGGGAAGTGGTAAATAACTTAGCAAGGGCTCTCTAAAGGAAAACATATTGTGGACAAAAGAGCTTCACATGCAGAGAGCTAAAATGGCATCTCTGGAATCCTAACACTGAAACAGATGCAGAACTACTTTTTCCTAAAATTTAAAATGCATCTTATCCTCCAAACAAATACCACCTCCCTGCCTTGTGGCTTACCTGGGCATGGTGACGTGTTGGAATCATTTTTCTAATTCATTGGCTCTTAAACTTGATGGGCTCCAGAAGCACCTGGAGGCCTTGTTGAAACCCAGACTGTTGGGCCCTCAGAGTTTCCAGTTTAGCAGGTCTGCAGCAGCACCTGAGAATTTGCATTTCTACCCAGTTCCCAGGTGATGCTGATGCTGCTGGTCCAGGGACCCCACTTTGAGAACCACAGCCTAATTTAGACCCTATATATGGTTACCAAATCAATTATTTCATCCTTTGGCTGCCATTTTTCCTTTATCATATCAAAACCTTAGCTCCGAATCTCCTCATCTAGCAATGGGTATACTTGGAGAGTTTAACAGCTGGTCCTCTCTTCCGGCTCAGTTCTCCCTCTTCCTCTCAATACTACATTCTCTTGCCAGGTAATTGTTTCTTAAACATCAGTGCATCATAGATCTTCCTTGCTCAAAAACTCATGTCTCTTATGCTGAGCACAAGACATTTTAAATTCTCTACTTGGCTCATAAGGTCTTTAATAGCCTTACTTTAATAGCAAAATGCAGACACCCTGTTCCCTACTCTGCCTGCTATAAAGGAGTATGTGAGGATTACATAAGATACAGTCAGTTCTTGTTATGCACAGTGTGACATTCTATAAAGTCACTGGGAACACTGAATCAGTGAATATGACCCACTGCTCCTACGGGAAATGCAGTGTTAGGTTCCTGCAAGCCTTAGTCACATTTTCTTCAACTGATCAATACATAGCCTTGTTCTCTGTGTGTTTCTCTTTAAAGTCACCTTATTTAATATATAGTTGATATATTAACATTGAACTTAGACTAACAGCACTGTACCTCGTGTCTCAAACAAGCTTGTTGAACACACATACTTTCTCCATAAAGGCATGTCACAGCCTCTTGCCCTGAGGAACACCAGGGAGCATTGCAGCACTACACACGGGGGACATATTAAACAGCCAAGTCACCAACACAGGCACAAAAAGATAGCAAATGAGGCACTAAACGGACTGCAAGAAGGACACTTGTTTACAGTATGGGCTGAAACAACAGGGCAGAGCGTCACCTTGTTCCCCTCAGCTGGGAAGGTGTACTTCGAGTGAATCAAATATTTCACCACTTTGTGCTTATCTGCAAATGGACATGAAAGCCCTGTGAGTATTGATTTGGGGGCTGCCAGTACATTTTAGCTAGTAGGCAATTGTGCAGACACAGAATCCACAAATAATGAGGATCAAATATATTATGAAAACACGTTTTCAAAACCAGAGTATCGTTCAGATATAAGAGCAATAATGATAACCCCACAGCTAACATGTTAATGCCTACTATGTTCCAGGAGCTCTTCTAAATACTTAACATAAGTTAATGCATTTACATCTCACTAAAACCCTATGAGACAGGAGCTCTCAGTAGCCCCATTTTATAGATGAGGAAACTAAGGCTCAGAGAGTAAACACTTTGCACAGGTTCCCCAGTTAAAAGCGGGATAACTGGGATTGGTGCCGAGACAAACTGGTCCAAATCTCACAGCCTCAACCACTATGGTAGGAACGTGAGCGAATTTTCTACCACTCCCCAAAAAACCCCTTCTGCTCCAGCCAGAGTTGTCTCCCACATACTTATTCACTCATGAAACATTTTCTGAGTGCCCCCAAGGTATCAGGTACTGTGTTTAGATACTGGAGGGACAAATAGAATGTCAACGCAAATAATCCATAAAAAATCTATAAAACCTAATTGGGGTGAGTTTATTATGAGTCAACCTTTGATGACCATATAGCCCGGGAGAATCTTTTCACAAAGAAATGGAGCACTCCAAATAAGTGGGGTGTACAGAGTGGTTATATGCCACCAAAGAGCATGTACCACATGTGATTGCAATGTCTCTTTTACAATAGCCACGACATTGACCTGTTGGCACCTGGATTGATGAACACTGTGGATATCAGATGTGCTGTCTCCATGGGCGTGGCTGTTGTCTCAAGTTGGGTTGTCACAGGATGAGCACAGCAATCAAATCCTAGCCTAGGGAGAAATGTTTATCCTTAAGGAAATGTCAATGTGGTGAATTGGCATTTACATCTTAAGGGCATTGCTTTTGTCTTTGGGACACGTTAATTGCTTAAAGCGGATATCTGGATGAACAGAAGCTACAGGCCCCTTTTGGGGAAAAAAAAAACAAGGTCAGGCCCAATTAGTTTTACACCAAATGACTTCCTCATATGCTCCAATATATCCTATTGCTTGCCATTTATTTATCGTTTTCCCCCTTTTGATCTATAATCTTTTGATAGAAAACATTGATGATCAAAATATTGTCCCTTGGTGCCAGGGTGCTTGCCTTCTTCCCTGGGTTTATCATGTCCCTGGGTGCCAGGCTTTTTTTTTATCTCATCTATTTGTCTAGTTGTCCACGTTGTGGGGAATTAGTCGGATATTGTGGACAAGCAAAGAGGTATATATATATATATAAAAATAGAGAAAGTATTTCATGGGTTTTGGATAATTTTAGGTTGTTGCACAAACATTGCATATGCGCCTTTTTAAAAATACTATAGCCCCTTATGTACATTGTGCACAATTATAGAACAAGTACGGTAACAATGATAATAATTTAACATTTTTTTAAAAGATTAGTTTACAATGAGATTTTAGGCATAGTCCTTATCAGAGAAGGATATTTGTCCAAGGTTATAAGATTGATTGGCCATCTCAAGTCGCCGAGCCATCATTACTCTATTTTGCATGACAGTCTTACAGCACTGAGTAAAGAAAACAACAATCAGTTTGAATATTATGATTAGTACAAGAATTCCAAGATGTAATAGAAATAGGACTTGCAATCCAGATCGAAAAAGGGAACCAATACCAGAAGGGAGCTCATGGTGCTCAGGGCAAGCTACCCCAGGAGGCACCACTCTGGTATGTGGATTATTTCGAGCTGAAGACAATAAGGACTCAGAGAACTCAGGAAGAATATTTGAATTTCCCCTCCCAAACTGCCTAAAGAATTTAAAACAAAAGATCTGTTTCAAGAAGGAGTTATTATCATGATGGCTGTAAAGATAATGTAGGATAGAGGTTACAATAGGAAAGGCACCAAGTCTCTTTTATCAAAAACTCTATCTCTCCCTGACCACATTATCTATAGATGACCCTGAGAAGAGTTGCCATGCAAACATTTGCATTTCTATCTCCATGTGAGTTGTCTTCTTACCCTCTGAGGTCCCAGACCACTACCCATCCCCAACACCTTCCTCACCTTTAGCTGCAATAGTTAAGCGGACAGCTTAGACAGAGGGACGAGTTGCTCATTTCTGAGTTTCTCCCATGTATACATGTTATTAAACTTGCTTTTATTTTCTCCTGCTAACCTGTCTGGTTAATTATTTGGCCAGCCATAAGAACCTTAAAGAAAATGGCAGAGGGAGATTCTCTCTCTCTCCCGACAGTTTTGGCGCCCAATGTGGGGCCACACTGGCTGGCAAATTGCCTTCTCTGGCTGGAAGAACTGCCTTCTCCCTGGACTATTGCAGATGATGAGATACGGGAATGCCTGATGAAAGCCGGCGGAAGGTAAGACTTCTTACCACGTCAGCCACCAGGAATCTCTATCTGTGGAGTCTGGTGGAAGGAAGCGGTGAGAATTTTTTTCTCTTTCTAAATTTAGATTGGCAGGAGAAAATATTTGGGAAACTAGTTTCTTGTGCTTTTAATGACGTTGGTAAATTTGGTAGAGTACTCTTGGTTTTGATCTTGATCACTTTTCCTCCCAGAGATAGTCTCTGTTTTTCTCTTTTGTGTCTGTCTTTTGTATCATGTGTGATAAGAAGGAAATACCTTAGGGTAGAACGCAGGCATAGGCTCTATAAGCCTGCTCTCTGGGCCGTCCCCACAGACTGGTGAGTTTGCAAGTCTCACCAGACTGGCGTCTATTAAGACAAACTTTGCTGTGGGTTAATATGCACATGAAGTGAAGGCCATTGCCAAGGACATCTTGGAAGCCAAAATGGCCGCAAATTTGGTGGGCACGAGTCGAGCAGTTAAGAACCATTAGGGCACTTGCCACTTTCAGAAGACTCCCATGACAGGATAAGTTGGGTCACGGAATGGGGTAGATGACTCAGGTCCCTCGCCAACTCCAAGAAAATGTCCGTGCAATGGCAAGGTACTCTGTAAAGCACACAGTCCCTAACCCCATGGCACTTCCCCCCCAGGTATTATTCTGGCTCCAAGAGACCTAAGGAGTGGCTAAAGCTGTCATTGTGCACATAAGAAAAAAACCGGATGAGGTTTTCTCTTCTGTCTTGTTCTGTGTCCTGAGAAAACTTGGCTTTGTGACCAGTGAGAATCTTCTCCTTGGTCTCCACCATACAGAAGGTGCATTTACCAGCGTGCCCCTTGGTGGCCAGTCGAGTAGGCTGGGGTTCTGAACTGTCTCTTTGTCTGGCTGTGCCAACCTTTCTGGGGAGTTTGTCATAAAGGGCCCAGTCCATAAGGGCTTTTGTTGTCTTAACCTTCGTTGCTTGTTAGTGCTGGAAAAATCACATCCCAATATCACCTGCCCCGTGTCACAGATTAGCGGGTCTGTGACTGGAGGCGTCCCACACTATTGTGGGAGACCTGAGACACCGTTTTCACTACACCATCCTTACCGCCTGTGCAATGAAGGTCTTTATTTTCTCTGAATATCTTTGGGAGTGAATTCTGTGGATCATGGGGGCTACATCATCTGCGCCCTCACCAGGGATGCCTCTTGCGTCCAAGGTAAAGATTTACTCTAAGCGTGGAAAGTTACTTCTAGATCTTTCCTTAAAAAGGCTTATTGGATTGAGTCACTATTAGAATAAATATACAAATGAAGATCCTACTCATCAATGGCCAGACACAGATCCTTTGAGTTAGGAAAATTTCTAAATTGGGGGACAAAAGAATGTTTTCAGAGCTCTCACACAATTGTTTAATTGGTACACAAAAATGGGCCAGAAAAAGGAAGGGAAAAATTTGAATAGCCTTAAGACCTCGACTCAGGCTACAATTGAATTAAGAACATGTAAAAGTGTAAATATTGATAAGATTATAAAGGTTGGAAAGTTTGAGCTAATTTTATATAAAGAGGTTACATCAACTTTGCCTGAGTATGTTTTAAAATGTGTGGCTGGGGGGCCGGCCCCGTGGCTCAGCGGTTAATTGCGCACTCTCCGCTTCCGGCAGCCGGGGTTCGGTTCCCGGGTGCACACCGAGGCACCGCTTCTCTGCCCATGCTGACGCAGCGTCCCACATACAGCAACTAGAAGGATGTGCAACTATGACATACAACTGTCTGCTGGGGCTTTGGGGAAAAAAAGAAGGAGGACTGGCAATAGATGTTAGCTCAGAGCCGGTCTTCCTCAGGAAAAAAAGGCGGATTAGCATGGATGTTAGCTCAAGGCTGATCTTCCTCAGAAAAATAAATAAATAAAATATAAAATAAAATAAAATAAAATAAATAAAATAAAATAATAAAATAAAATAAAATAAATAAAATAAAATGTCTGACTGGGAATGCTTCCCTTGTCCAAAATTATAAGACCAAGACCTATTGATAAAAATCTTAATGATAACTATGTTTAAAGGTATAAGAGTTGATGAAATTTTGTAGAAAAAACCGATGTTATTTCTATTACAGAACTGGTTAACAAAAATAGTAATTTAAATGATGGCTAATTTTATCTGAAGTCTTATGAAGTCTTGTAGGCAATCTAAATAATTATTGGGAATAAGTAAATAATTGTGAAAAAGATGAATGTTGGATGAACTTTAAACAATAATTTTGTCTTATGGTGGTTACAGCTTCCAAACTCTTTTTGGTGACTTAAAACTTTAGAGTTTTGCTAAATTTTATGATAAAAATATTCTGTGTCATCATTTCCAAACAACATAATATGTTAGACATTGATTGCTAAATGTACATTTGTCTACTTTTGGCTTTTCATTACAGGAAAACTAAAAGGTGTTTTGGGTCTATTGGTAAACATGTGTTTTATTAAAAGTTGTACTATAAAGTAACATATTTCTAGAAGTTATGAAGTGTTTATAAATTTTCCAAGCCACAAGATACCAATGTAAAAGAATGTTTATAATTGTTTACTTAGTTTTTACTTACAAATTAAGGTTTCTAAAGGTTAAAATTTCTAATTAATATATGTGATTGAGGCTACTAAAAATTAAGAAAAATATATCTGTGTACAGGGAAAATAAGATATATAAAAAAGGTACAAAGAATGAAAATACTTTGATTGATTAAGAAAGGTAAATTTGTCCTCAAGTACTAGGAGGGAAAAGAAAGATATAAGACAAATTCTGAAGGTAAAAAGGAAGTTATAGAAAGTTTATGGAAGAGGAATTCTGGAAAAAGAGTTTTATGCATGGTCAAGTTGGCTAAGATTAAAAGGAATTTAGTTAAGTAAATGAGTTTTAATAGCAGAAGTAAGCTGGTGCAAAATTAAAATTTGGTCTTCTGTCTCTTAAAAGGATAATTTGCTTAAACATGATAAAGAGGATACAAAAGATTTTTCTTTACCTCTGAGTAAGTCTACCTAAAAGACAGAAAATCTATGTTTTGTTAAAATAATTTCCTGTGTTCAAAAGACTGAGGTCTCTCTATTGAGGCTTTTTGGACTGTTAATGCTCTGTTTGCTTTAACTTTTTATATTTTTGACAAGATCCCCAAAATTCATATCATAAATAAAGTCTTTTTTTTTACTTTTTTTTCTTTGAGAATTTTCAAAGTGCCCTGGAATTTCTCAAAGATATTTGCTCTCTTCCTATAAGGAGGAAGATACTAAACTTATGGGGTTTATTCAGTATGTTAAACTATGTGAAAAGCATTGTCAGACAAGTGATGATAAGTCTGCTTAGGTGGTATTATGTGGGTAAATGTTATTGACAAAGGTGTTTTAAAATTGTATAACATTACTGAAATTCTGATCTGTCCTGGTTATCAGTCATAATTCTGGTTATTATTATTTTAAAGTGTTGTATGTCACAGAATTAACCAAATTTCTCTGTCAATTGTCATTTTTGAGGTCTTGTTTACAGACATTTCTTGGCTCTAATGCTTTTGCAAAATATGTTTCAACTTCAAAAAAATTCATAGAAAGGACTCTGACATTTATACTGTAACACAGGTTTCTAACAAACTTTAATCATAAAAACTTTGATCATAAAGCTTAACTTGGTAAAAAAATTACAGAAATCCGATGGAGAGACTGATAACTTCATGAAGCTGCTAACAAAAAGAGTGGGATCAAGAATGGATTACACAGGACTGAATGAACTGATAAGGATGATTATAATTTTTATGATTTTTCATTTGAAGTATTGCTGAATTTTTAATATTTTGTTTTTTCAGATTTAAGGAAAACTTTTTCTCTTTTCTCCTGAGCTAGCTATGACTTATAGCAATTTGGTAAATGATACTTTTGCAAGTAAAATGGAAATATTTATCTTTTTCTCTCTACCTGATCCCTCCAGGATTTGGAAACTCTAAGTAAGTTAGTATTGTTGTTTTCATGGCAATATAGTTATTTGCATAAGTTCAATAAGACTCTGTTCTCCTTATAACGGGACACAGTTGGAAACACTGGTTATATTACCAAGGTGGTGACTGGAACATCATATTTGTGATATAACCATACAGCTTTTGAGGAATGAAGATTGGATTTTATAGAGTAAAGCCACGTGGAAATATTGGCTTTGTACCTTATGTTCCAAGCAGCACTTACCAGGATAAGTAAAGAATGTCACTTATCTGGCAGGTACAAGGAACCTCGAAATATTTTGGGGGAACCTTGGAAGAGGGGAATTCACCCAAATCTGTAGGTATTGCAAGCAAAGTGATGACAAAGTCCTTGGCTTGGCTTTCTTGGCCTCGAGAGGCCTTTGAAGTTCAATGTGAGATTCCTTATAAAAAGTTCCAGCAAAGCAGATTTAAAAGAGCCTATGTGATCAATTGCTATTCTTGCTGTACTTATGTAAATAATTGTGCCAACTCTATTGGAACTAGACTTATTTTGCAAACTAGTTAGCTTTAATTTGGCTATCTTAATAAAAATGAGGGTGATTTTAGAGGGGAAAATTATATTTCAGTAAAACTATAGTATACATTTGCGGATATTAGATCCTAGTTTTTTTAATTGTCTTTTGAGGTTTTTATTTTATATCTGTTGACTGGATTGGATCCTGATTTCTTCTAGTCTCCTGAAATATCTGGCTACAGATCTCCAAACTAATGTTTTTCATTTTTTTCCCATTGTTTTCATTTGGAATCACTGAAAACTGAACCTACCCTTTTTCCTGAAGCCTTACAAACTGAAGCTGATGGACTTGATATAAACTTAAGAGATGACCCGATGACATCATCAGAGACATTTTAAACTGCAAAAGATGCTTTGATGCTGACATCTAAAAATCTTCTTAACTGGCCCTCCCCTAAACTCAGAAACTGCTTTACAACTTGCTCCAACCATTAACCTTGTTTTTCTTTCGTTTACATAGAAATGCTTCTATTAAATACTTGATTGCTTGCTTCCACAATATAGGCATAATCTTGAGAGCCCACCTGCATCACCACCTTCTAAAATGAATTTAATTGAACTGATCTATTATCAGGACTAAGAAATGTGTTCAGTGAGATGAAACAATCTACCAACTCAGCGTCTGGACTATGAAACTTCTTTAAGTTTCAAAAGGACTGTGAAACCTCTAGGGAAGTTTCAGATGAGGGAACTGATGGTGCCCAGGGCAAGCTACCCCGGGAGGCACCACTCTGGTATGCAGATTATTTCGAGCTGAAGACAATAAGGACTCAGAGAACTCAGGAAGAATATTTGAGTTTCCCCTCCCAAACTGCCTGAAGAATTTAAAACAAAAGATCTGTTTCAAGAAGGAGTTATTATCATGATGGCTGTAAAGATAATGTAGGATAGAGGTTACAATAGAAAAGGCACCAAGCCTCTTTTATCAAAAACTCTATCTCTCCCTGACCACATTATCTATAGATGACCCTGAGAAGAGTTGCCATGCAAACATTTGCATTTCTATCTCCATGTGAGTTGTCTTCTTACCCTCTGAGGTCCCAGACCACTACCCATCCCTGACACCTTCCTCACCTTTAGCTACAATACTTAAGCGGACAGCTTAGACAGAGGGACGAGTTGCTCATTTCTGAGTTTCTCCCATGTATACATGTTATTATTAAACTTGGTATTATTTTCTCCTGCTAACCTGTCTGGTTAATTATTTGGCCAGCCATAAGAACCTTAAGGAAAAGGGCAGAGGGAGATTCTCCCGACAGAGCTGACCAAACAAATCAAGGCTGGGTGTAGGATCGCTTAGGGCATTCACTTGTTTTTTTCATGTGCTTTAGTAGAGATGACACATTGGAAGACTGGTCAGGTATAAAAACACAGCATTCGGTTTGAATGATCGCACATGTACCACCTTGGGATGCTGTAAGAATATCTAAGGCCATTCTATTTTGAAGGACAGCTATTCTCATTAAAGACATTTCAGTATTTAATAAAACTCTTGTTACCTGACTATCATTAAGGGCTTGTAGAGTAAATTTTGTCAGAGCCTGTCTATGAGATATGACATCTTCTAGCCCCAAGGAAGGAGCAAATATAGCTGCTAGGTGGTCATACTAGTGGAATACTGAATCAGCCCCTCTGTCCTTAAGGAGAAGCAGATTGGCAACAGATATTAGATCTGGGCGAATCTTTCCCTGTATCCAAAAGAAGACCAGAGTGCAGCACCCTAACCATCCTGGTGACAGCCAAAGCCAGAGGTTTGTTCCACATAACCACTGAGTTCAATTAGGAGCCGTCCAATACAAGCTTGGTCTTCGAGACCAGTCTGTACCAAACCAATCACTTTTTTTAAGTATAATAGTATTCTGACATGACTCAGGGGGGTATCCAGCCTATCTTTCAAGTGTAATTTGGTAGATTTTGTTTGGAATGATTTCTCTGCTCCCAACATAAAGGTGCTGGTATGTTTAAAGTTCCAAGGCTAGAAGTAAGCCAAACATATCCATCCCAAATTTGTGTGAAACTTTCCGTAGTTTTTACTGTAATGTCTGGTTTCTTTTGTTTATCTGCAATTTGTTGGGATAACTGGGTGGTTTGAGTAACAGAAAAAGAATAACCGTAACCTGTATTATTAATGGTACGGGCTATTGGCCCATACCATTGGCCCATACCATATCCATTTCAGGATCATAATTACTAATATCAGACAAAGTGCAAACATTAGAACTAGCTCTTTCTATCACAATAAATTGATTTAGAGCTTTCCAATCCGTGCCTTGAAAGAGAGAGACCCGCCAAGGCAACCCAGAGGTGTTATAAAGTGGAAGTTGGCTACATATCCAACAAGTGGACGGATTTTTGTATATAGCAAAGGAATGAGCCCATTGCAGAAAAATATTGCCATCAGAGGTCCATTGAGATGTAGTTTGGAAAACAAACATAGCATTAGAAAAACTTTACATGGCATTTTTTTTTTGGTAATTAACAAAAGGTTTTGTAATTAGGTTCTAATCTATCTTATAAAGTTGAAGGGTAAAGTATTGGTGTAGGAAAACGGTAAGGCAATATAGATATTGATTATTTTAGCAATTACATAAAGCTTAAACTTTACGAGGGTTTACATGAGGAGATATAAAGTTAGGAATACAGGCCTGGTCCGGAGTCTTGGGACAGCTGTCTACAACAGATGTTGTCTTCTTCTCATCCTGGTTTGGAAATATTCATCTTGGTCAGTCGAAGTCAGGTGTCAGAGACTACAGTTGAAGTCCATTCAGGTGGAGAAGCCTTTTATAAATGAGAAATGTGAGGCCATGAATCTACACCTTTAAATTTTGCAGCACGTGGCTTGGTTAAAAACACCTGATATGGTCCTTTCCAACGGGGCTGCAAAGAGTCATTTATCAGATGTCTTTTCCAATAAACAAAATCTCCAGGTTGTACTCCATGATCCTTAAGGTCTTATTCTCCTGGGAGCTTAATGTGAAATGAATTAGCTACCAATTTCTCGTTTCTTTTAGGAGCCACAATGAGACCTTGACAATAATGTAAAATATCTCCTTTAAGTAAAGTTGGTTCATACATTACGTCGTCTAATTGCATAGGTCGTCCAGTTATTATTTCAAAAGGAGACAGTCGATGTTTACCAAAGAGCGTAGATCTAAGATTGAGGAGCACTAGCAGAAGAGCATTTGGCCATGAGAGACTAAAAAGCTTTCTGAAAGCTTTGCCAATTGAATTTTGATGGTGCCATTAGTTCTTTCCATCAATCCTGAGGATTGGGGATGGTAAGTGCAGTGAAAATGCTGCATTATTGGGCAAATATTACAAACAGATTTAATTATTTGTCCAGTGAAATAAGTTCCCTGGTCACTATGTAACTCGGTAGGCATTCCCCAAACAGGAATTATTCTAATAGTAATTTTCCTACTGTTAGAGCCGTTGCTCTTCTGCAAGGAAAGGCCTTAAGCCAATGTGAGAACATACAGATAATTACCAAGATGTATTTATATCCTTGAGATGGTGGCATTTGGACAAAGTCCACTTACCATACCTCAAAGGGTCCCTTAAGAAGGTGAAAGTGGCCTTGTGACCCATGAAGTGGTTTCCTTGGATTATATTTTGGGCATATAACACAAGGAGTATAAGCTTTATGGGCCACTGTGGGAAAGAGTTTCCTAAAGTATTGTTTTGCCCATAAAATCATCTTTTCAAGTGCCCAGTGGGTTAGTTGGTGTTTATGCTGGAGCAGGGGCAATTGTGCTCCAACAGGTACTGTGGGTTTCCTATTGGGCCCAAACCACATCTGTGAGGGGGTGTCAAAAATTCGCCCTTTTGACTGCCATATCTGTTTTTCTTCTTCCATAGCCACTTCTTTGGCCTGTAGAAGGAAGTCTTTTACTGAGTTAGCAGAGTTAATAGGAAGCAGCAGGCATTCTCGAGGCTGGGTAGGGCAAGCCTTCAAGGCTGCTTGTTTAGGAGCTGCATCAGCAAGCTAGTTTACTGTAGCTTCTAAAGTATCAGATTTGGAATGCCCTGGCATTTTAATAATCGCTAGTTGTCTCGGTAGCTGTATGGAATTTAATAATTTTGCAACCTGTTTCCTATTCTTCATAGGCTGACCTGAAGAGGTTAAAAGTCCTCGTTGTTTCCACAGCATTCCCAAATCACGTGTTACTCTCAAAGCATGATGGCTCTCAGTGTAGATACTTGCTACCTGGTCTCTGGCCAATTGACAAACTCGAGTTAAAGCAATTAACTCAGCTTGCTGTGCTGACTTTAACTCTGGTAAATAAGAACTCTTGATTATGTCTACTGAGGACGTTACTGCCTATCCAGCCTGATAATGTCCTTGTTCATCCTTTGAGTAAGATCCATCTATAAACCAAATTAGATCAGCATTATCAATGGGAGTTTCTTGCAAATCATTCCTAGGAGTAAGTAGATAATTAATTAATAAAACACACTCGTGGGCAACTTCTTGTGATGCTGGATGTAAAGTTGCAGGGTTAAGATAATTACACCGAGCTAAGGTAATATTAGGAGCAGAGACCAACAGAACTTCATAGGAGGCTAGCCGGCTGACAGAGTAATGCTGAGTGTTATGAGAATTTAGGAGAGATTTGACTGAGTGAAGAAGATAGATAGCCAAAGGAATCCCCATCACTATTTCTTCAGTGGTCTTGCATAAGAACGCTGTTGCTGAAATGGCTCTAATACAAGGTGGAAGCCCTTTTGCCACTGAATCTAACTGCTGACTATAATACCCTATAGGTCGCTGTCGACCTCCGTGTTTTTGAGTTAAGATACCTAAGGCATTTCCTTTATCTTCATGTAGGAAGAGGAATAATGGCAAGCTGTAATTAGGGTGTCCTAAGGCTGGTACTTGGGCCAAAACAGACTTGAAGGTAGTTACTGCCTTCTCTCCTTCTGGTGTCCATTCAATTAAATCAGGCTGGTCAGACTTAGTATCATATGTAAGGGCTGGGTAATAAGTGAAATGTTAGGTACCCAGTTCCTGCAATATCCAGTTAGTCCTAGGAATCCTCTTAACTGTTTCTTTGTCTTAGGGAGAGTAAAAGCCAGGATTCTTTTAATCCTTTCAGAATCAATCAACAGGCCATCTTTAGATATCAAGTGTATTAGATATTTTACAATAGGCAGGCAAAAATGTAATTTGTCCTTGGACACTTTATGCCCTTTAGATGCTAGCTGTTGCAATAGATAAATTGTGCCCTTCTGAGAACCCAACTTAGTGTTTGAACACAAGAACAAATCATCCACATATTGAATTAAAGTGGAGTCATTAGGGAATTCTGTATTCACTAAGTCAGCCTTGAGTATCCGGGAAAAATAAGTGGGGCTTTCAGTCTAGCCCTGTGGCAACACTGTCCTGGTATCCTGGCGATCTTCCTACGTGAAGGCAAAAAGATATTGACTATCCTTTTCCATGGGAATGCTAAAGAAGGCACTGCATAAATCAATGACTGAGCAATAGCAGCTGTTAGTTAGAATGGTTGAGAGCAAAGTGTGTGGGTTAGGATCCACAGGATGTCGGGGAATCACGATATTATTTATAGCTCTGAGATCTTGAACAAATCTCCCGCCTTTCCCATTCGGCTTTTTTACGGGCAAGATAGGTATATTACAGGGACTAGCACAAGGAAATATAAGTCTCTTTTCAAGAAATTCCTGAATGATAAGCCTCATCCCATTTAATGTTTCTGGTTTAAGTGGATATTGCCGAATATTAGGTAGAGGTTTAGAGTTGTCAACAGTCACCTTAATAGGAGTGGCTGATTTAATTTTCCCAATATCTGAAGAGGATGATGACCATAATTATCTAGACACTTGTAATAACAGGTCATCAGTTTTCTCTTCTTCTATTTGAGTCATTGATTTCACAGTCATCAACCTTTCAGCAATTACATTCTGGTCAGCATCCCGATTTTCTGAATCCAGAAGCATTTTGCCCTTTTGTGAAAAGGCAATATGGGCGTTGTATGCTTCTAAAAGATCTCGTCCAATCAAATGAATTGGAGCACATTTAACCAGAAGAAATGCATTTTTTCCTGTGATGGTTCTTAATTGAAAAATGATTGGTTCTGATTTAAAAACCTGCATTGGAAAATTCGAAACACTTACCATTTGAACTGTCTGTTTACTCCGAGGGAGAGGGCAATGAATAAGGGTAGGGCTGAGGACAGATAAGGTAGCCCCGGTATCTACTAGGGCCTTTAAAGTTTCCCCTCTAATAGTTATCTCAATTTTCCCTTAGGCATTTGTGAGGAGGAGGGGAAATGCCCTCTCGTAATCCTCTGAGCAGCCTAATTCCTGTTTATTGCTGTCACGCCCTAAGTCCCATTTGAGTTTACGGCAGTGTGGTTTGAAATGACCAGGCTTTTTGCAATAGTAACAGACAAGGTCATTTCGTTTCTCGTTAGATTTGAAAAGGTTTGCTTTTGTTGGGGGCACTAAGCTGTTGTAGCTGTATACTCATAAGCTTAGTGGCCTTTTTGTTTTCTGGAAGATTTTAGATAGTTTATCTGTAATAGTGACAAGAGCACTAGTGTGCATTAAAGTGCAATCCAGTTCATGTCTCTTAACTAACTTTGCTAATTCCTCATCTAATCCTTCTAAAAAAATTGAATTGAAAATTCAATCATTCTGGTGATCCTCAAAACTTTCAGGAGCCATCCCAGAGTGCTGTTTGAATGTTTTCTCAAGCCTTTCAAAATAATCAAAGATAGATTCCTCGGGTCTATGCTTACATTACTGGAATTTAGCACCATCTATCTTCCTGGAAAAAATTACTGGAATGGCTTTGTGTAAGTTTTGAGCGATATCCCTACACTCCTTAAGGCCATGAGGCTCATGCCTATGGAAATCCTCCAGGGGGTCTCCAATCTGCCTCTTTTATCCATTCATTTGTTTTGTTCTCAGACACCAGCAAATGCACAAGCTGATGTAAATCTGAACATCCTGGTGCATATGTTCTAACAATTAAGTCAAATTCTCGAGCAAACCCTAAAGGATCTTGCAAAGGGTCTGGGAAGCCCTTTGTCAAATTCTTAAGTTCAGTTCTAGTCCAGAGAGTATACACAAGAGCAGGCTCACCTCTCCCAGTAACAGGTTTCTCCTTAAAGGGAGCCACTATAACTTTAGGTCTTTCAGTATCTGCCCCTGAGTGTTACTCCTTGTTTTCTCTAGGGGTGGAGGAGGAGGGAAAGGTGCAGGAGGAGGAGGAGATGAGCTCTGAGGTGCCGAAAGCGGTGGCGGTGGAGGAGGTAGAGGAGGTGAGGGGGGTGGACAGCTTCTGACTTCTTATCTCTTTTTAATTCAGAAAGAGTCTCTGTCAATTTACAGTTAGTCTCCTGTAAAGAAGTCATTTTACCATTATTACGCTTTGAAGCCTCTAAATGCCAAGCACATAAGCTTCCCCTTCTTTTGTTTTGGTTTTATTGCCGGCTTTTTCAACCTATGCACGCAAATACAGTAGTATTCAGAAGTCAAACTTTCCCCATTTTGGCCATTTATGACCTAAGTCATCCTTGGTTAATCTCTCCCATTTAGTTAAATATTTGCAAGCATTGTTGCAGTATGCATTATACATGAAACCCGCTGCAGTTCCATGGGGGGTTGTCCTTCCGGGAGCCAGCTGGCTTTTGAAGCACGGCTTCCCATTTTCTTTTAGTTCTGTTTGTTTGTTTTTTATAAAGTCTGAACAACTTCTAGGAACTGTGTAGTGGGTCACAAGTGTGCTGCTTTGAGTGTTACTCCCCAAAGGAATGTCAGAATCACTCTCTTATGTGTCTCAGTTTCTCCCGCCGGCAGTCTTAAGACCACTGTCAGGGTTGGGAGTGTGGGTGACCAACCCTCAGGTGCATGTCCCCGGCTGAAGCTATAATTAATTAAGGTGAATGATAGTGGAATGCCCTATAGGACCACTACACGTTGTGAGGTTCACCTCTGACACTCCCACTGAGGTTTTTCAGTCACACAAATAATGCCTTTTTGGTCGGAAGGAACAATGTCCCTTTTCTTCAGAGCTGAACAAGTTCAGACTCTCATTTCTCTATCAAGAAGATTTGTTCAGACCTTATAAACATAATTCTTTCCAATTTTAAATCCAAATTAAAAGGACAACCAACCCAGTTTACTCCAAGTTTCCCCTAAGCTCCCCTGGCATAGGAAATTCTCCCTAGGTTTTTCTCTACCTAGGAAATGTACCAGTACATTTCAAAGCCTTTAGTCTTAAGACCTTGAAACAGTTCAAATAAACTCTTGGACCATCAACTTAAAATAAGGAGGTCCAGGTTTCAGGAGAACTCACCAAGTTGACCTGAGGAATGCAGTGATCCGGATGGGGCTCAAAGGGTCCCTGCGGTACCAAGAACCGGTTCAGTTTAGATTCCAGGTGGTCTCCAGTGGGTTTCTCTGAAATCCTGCCACAACTATGCCATAAAGGTCGACACAAATAATCCATAACCAATCTATAAATCAAAACTGGGGTGAGCTTATTATGAGCCAATCTATGAGGACCATATAGCCCAGGAGAGTCCTTTCACGAGGAAATGGAGCACTCCAAAGTAGTGGGGTGTACAGAGTGGTTATATACCATCAAAGAGCATGTACCACATGTGATTGCAATGTCCCTTTTACAATAGCCACGACATTGACCTGTCGGCACCTCGATTGACGGACACAGTGGGTATCAGGTCTGCTGTCTCCATGTGCGTGGCTGTTGTCTTGAGTTGGGTGGTCACAGGATGAGCGCAGCAATCAAATCCTAGCCTAGGGAGAAATGCTTATCCTTAAGGAAATGTTATTGTGGGGGAAGTTGCATTTACATCTTAAGGCCATTGCTTTTGTTTTTGGGACATGTTAATTGCTTAAAGCGGATATACAACTGATGAACAGAGGCTACAGGCCCCTTTTGGAACAAAAAAAAATGTAGGTCAGGCCCAATTAGTTTTACACCAAATGGCTTCCTCATATACTCCAGTGTATCCTACTGCTTGCCATTTATTTATCAAGAAGAAGGATAGTCTCAGCTTTAAGGAGCTCACTGTCTATGAGACATGACTAAAACAACAGTTATGGAAAAGTAGGTAAGTACAGGGTCCCAGAGTGGGTACATCAAATGGGGTCTCTAGATGGAGACCTCTCAGGAAAAGTCTCCAAGAGAAAGGAATATTTAACATGAGTTTAGATTAAGAAATAGGAATTAAGTTGATTAAAAAAGGGGATAGGAGGACAGAAGAAACAGATATAAAAAGACAGATATAAAGGATTCTAAATCTTTCAGAAAATGGGTGGTATTTTTAAGGCTGGAACAAAGCAAACATGTAGGACAGAGTGGGTGATGGGGGTAAAGATGAGGACAGCAAGGGAAAGCCTGCGTGTCCAGCTCAGGAGTCTGAATGCTCTCTAGGCTGCTCTGAATAGTCATTGAAGGAGTCTAAGCAGATATCAGATTTAAGCAAATTTGGATTCTAGAAGGTAAGTCTGGAGGCATGGTGGAGGAAAAATTAGAAGAAATTAAGACTGGAAGTAAATGGAACTGTTGGGAGACTAGGCAGCAATCCAGATAAGATAGTCCTTGGCTCAGAAATGGGATCTGCAGGTGGAGGAGGCCAGGAGGTGGTAAGCAGTGCTGGGCTCCTGCAGGAGGAAACTGAGCTGCCTCTAGTCACGGGAAGACTGTGCCTGTCATGGCCTCCCCACCCCCATGCACAAATGCCATGTTCTTTTCTACGTCTGTACCTTTCCTCTCTTCCCCCTTCTGAAATCCTCACTCTTTCTTCCCTCCACCTGCCCAAAAGTGATTCATTTGAGGACCTGATCTAGTCCATCTCTCCTAAGAAGCTGTCTTTAATTACAATTTCTCCATAGCATTGCCAATGTTTTTTAGGTTCTGTAATGTAACATACACTAAATACCTTGGCAGAATCAAATTACATCTTGCAAACCATGTCATGTATGTGGAGGAGCTTGGAACCTTATAATTCTTTGTGTTTCCTTCAATACCTACCACAAATACCTTGCACATATAGGTGAATGGATGTCCAGTAAAGTTCAGTAAAGAAGAAGCACCCCTTTATAAGCTAAGAACTTTTATAAACTCAGTTATTCCTTTAGATCAGCTGCTTAAACCATTTGTTTTTCTCCACAGGTCAACAGTGTTGCCCAGCACAAATGAATTTTACACCTTCTCAAACTCAATAGAGCAAAGATAGAAATTCATTCCCCCTGCAAACCTTACTGCCTCAGAGAAGCAAAAACAACATGTGACATCTAATTCTTTCTTTACATTCTCATCTCAAATTGCAACTGGTTTCCAGATGCTAACTTGGTTTCATTGTTAAAACAGACAGAAAAAAATTTCCCATTATTTCTTTGTTTCTTTCTCTTTTTTTGTGAGGAAGATCAGCCCTGAGCTAACTTCCAATGCCAATCCTCCACTTTTTTCTGAGGAAGATTAACCCTAGGCTGACAACTGTGCCCATCTTCCTCTACTTTATATGGGATGCTGCCACAACATGGCTTGAACAAGCGGTGTGTAAGTGGGCACCCGGGATCCAAACCTATGAACCTGAGACCACCGCAGTGGAGTGCGCGTATTTAACCGCTGCACCGCGGGGCTGGCCCTTCGCTTTATTTTCACTTTCCAGAATAATCCTTAATATATTATGGTAAACTCCTTTGCAAAATGTCACTGATTTTCAATGTCAGTGCCTCCGCAAGGTTATCCTTGCATTGTCTCCCCTCCCAACCGCCTCTCATTTTGCCCCTACCCAGTCTCATGGGGTCAAAGTGTTTACTGAACACTAAGAATGAGCAGAGTCTGAGGGAGACTTCAAGGATGACAAAGCCATGTTTTCTGACCACAATCATCTCTCTCTTTCTCTCCTTTAGCCTCTGTTTTTCTTACTCTGGTTTCTACTTTAGTTGTTTACTTGTCTTGTGAATTGTTATTTTGTGGTTTATAATTACCATGTAAATTCATGTTACTGTTTGACTTAGAATTTAAAAATAACTTACATTAAACAATGTTTTTTCCCAGCCCTTTGATGTGTCTAATACATTCCAATGTAATTCAAGTGGCTTTTTGTATTTACCTCTCCATCATTATTCCTTCAGAATTATGTTCACCCCACACTTTTGATCTGACCAACGCTGCTTTACTCTTTAAACTTTTCTATGCCAAGACTCACATGAGGAATCCCTCGAACACCATCAGCTAGGTGACCCCACATTCCTCACATCTGTTTCCTTGATTTGTTCCTAAACAAACATGTTTCTGAATCTAATAATAAATTGTACCAAGTGGTCACTGTATAAAAGGCAGTATCACAGATATATTAAAGAGAAGAAATGGAAAAGAATATTCAATTCCTCAGATAAGTTTGCAATCAAATGAGGCTGAGGGGACCTGGGGGCACTGATCAGAGCAGGATCCTAAGGGAAGAGTTTTAAGTCAATTTCAAATGAGGCTAAAACTGGAATGAGATAGTATTTTAACAGTTATCTGAAATCATAAGCATTTTTCTGACCTTTGAGAATTTACTTGCTTATAAACTGTACAACATGTGGAATAATAGAGTGCTGATATTGTTTAATTTCTTTTTATTTTTCAGCACTTTGCAATAGATGTGGCTATTCACAATTAATAAATATCATAATGTGGAGAGACCCAACTTTCAGCTGCCTGATATTATCAATTCTTACACAAAGCTAGAGTTTTATAATTTTATTTATTTATTTTTACCCCCAAAGCCCCAGTAGATAGTTGTATGTCATGCTGCACATCCTTCCACTTGCTGTACGTGGGATGCAGCCTCAGCATAGCTCGAGAATCAATGCGTCAGGGTGCACCCAGGATCCGAACCCGGGTCGCCAGCAGCGGAGCGCAAGCACTTAACCGCTAAGCCACGGGGCAGACTCCCCAAAGCTAAAGTTTTAAAGGTCAAAATTCATTTTAGTTACCTTTCATTTAGTCCATTTATATCAGAAAGTTGTTGAGTTTTAGGAAAATACTTCAAAACACAAATTTTATACGTAATTTCAAAAACAAAAAATGACTTAAAAACTGAGTGGTAACCATATGTTAATCTACCATATATTAATCTTCAACATGGGAGCAAAGATTTTTAGAGAATATAATTGATATTTGCCAATTTGTATATTGTAGAATGTTAGAGAATTTACAGTTTTAATAGTATTTCAAATGCCAGAAAATAATAAACAGAATTGTTTCAGTTTTATGAAATGGTTTTTTAGACATAGCAGATTATCAGAGCATATTTCTTGAAAATAAAACAATGAGTTAGTGAGGTTTAAGTAATGTGGTTTTATTTTAAACTTGCTCACTCCATGGGAGCATCAATAAAAGCCCTCCAGGAGTGGCTGACACTCTTGCCTTCTGCCTGAGCACCAGCTGTATTTTCTTTAAGCATCAGACTCTCAGGTAACACCATAGCCCTCAACTCCGTTTAGTTGAGAAAAGGTTTTATGAGTCTTGTGTTTTTTCTAGGGGTATGGAGTTCCCAGACTTATTAAGTACAGGGAGAGAGTAAGAGTCAGAACACATTCAATAAACTCCGGTGTGCTCATGTGAGAGGACAGGTGCCTGAACTCACATCTGAAGAAGAACTTGGAGGATGTTTTCTGACTCTGTTTCCTGCCTCTGACAAAGCAGTCCTGGACATCACCATTACGTCCACCCAATAACACAGGCAGCCTTGATGGACCAGAAGTCCTCCTATGTCCATCATTTGTACAGAGCAAACTGGTTTAAGGCCTCTCGTTTCCTGCTGCAGTGGTAATTTACAGAGATACAGCACTGCCATCTAGCGACTAAGAAGAGAACAGCAAGGTGCTTTACATGAAAAGTGAGATTCTGAGTTTTCAAAAAAACAGTGAAGCACTAAAGTTGGTAAAGTTGACGCAAAGTTGACACGTTGTGGCATACGAAAGTTATAGTAAACCTGAAAAATGTGTATGTGAATTAATCAGTTCTCTATGTCTTTAAAACATGTCTTGACATCTGACTCATAAATAGTACAGTTTAAATATAATTGAATAACTTTGGAAATAAACTTCTCATCTCATCTCATCCAATGCTGTTGGCAGGAGCCGATATTAAATAGCCAGATGGTGAGTACCCATGGTGAAGCACTATTTTTATCACAGTGGAGAGAATATGAGGCATAAACCCAACAGACTGATGTTGAGATCTTCCCTCTTACCCTTGATCAATTTTGTAAACATGGTTTTCTTTATCAGTTAAATATGAATTATAACAGTTACTTTAAAGGATTACTGTAAGAATTGCATAAGGTAATACAGTAAAGGAACCGGTACACAGTAGATTGATAGTTAATTCTCCTTCGCTTTCTTCTATGAAACATACACACTTCATCTAAGAAGAGAACCCGTGTATAAAATAAACTTATCACAAAGAGTCAATGGCTCCTGAAGTAATGGACATCATTGTTGAGTGCTTAACCTCAACTGACTCCAAATACTGTTAACTGTCAGTTAATTTTATATGTTTTCTGTCTTCCAGACACTTCACTGGCTACAAGGAAAGGAGAAGGTATGAAATTTAAATTGATCTATTTCACCCTTGAATGGCCAAGCTGTAACATCAGGTGTTTTAAATCACCTAGTTCTCCAGGTATTCTGCTTATTACTATATATTTTACCAGGGTTCACAGCCCGAGACAAATAGAAAATTATTATAATTTTACACACATGAATATATATCTTGACTATTACAGCTGGAATCTTAATATATAGAGCAATTTTGTACATGTTTTGTCCTTATCGATAGTACAGAATACTTTTGTCCAGGTTTACTTTGGCATTATTATATATAATGAAGAATTCAGCAATATATGCCTTGGAGATAAGGATTTAGAAAAATCTATCATACTATCGGAGTCGTGCCTCAAAAAAAAAAAACTGCTATAAAATTGAAAGGATATTTTGAAGGCATTAAGATATTCTTCTCAATTATTTCCAACTTTATTTCCTTTTACCTATTTTTAATCTTTCTCCATCTTTTTCACTATTGGCTAATCATCTCATAGTAATTAAATCACCCTCAGCTGAGTCGAGCATGCCTCTTCAAGTGCCCCAGTCTGATATTGGTCTCAGCTCTGACAAAAAGAAGCTGGAAAACCAGTTTTATGGCACTATTCTTAAGAATGTCTTTACTCTTACAATAATAGCTATATTTTTGAAAGGCACCAGTGGATTACAAAATGAAATACTCGACCAATGTTGTATCCTCATTTTCCCTCCAGAGGAAGAGAGCACAACTTTCATGTGTAATGCAGGGCTGCTGCTTTATTGTTTTTTCCTTTCAAGACATTTTATTACTTGTAAAACTTAATAGGGTTAATAGTGATACATGAGTAACAATATAAACGTACAAACAGCAAAAAGATACTATTTTAGTGTCATAATTTTATATACTGTAACAAACAGTAATACTTTCATAATATAATATCTTGATTGATCATAAAGTTTTTTCTGGCTCATTTTTATGCTAAATCATTTATTAGATTACCAAATTTATACTTTTATGATCTTTATTTTCAATCAGTATAATTGAAGGGACATCAATTGTTCTTGGTAAGTGAAAGGTCACAAAAAATTTTTGATAATTTATAAGTTTGAGAAGGATCTTTCTGCTTTTAAAAAGAGAAGTCATTTAATATTTCAAAAAGATCTCAAAAATCATCAAATTCTTTAATTTCACAGAGAGGAATACTACGTTCCAGAGAGCCTAAGTACGTTGTCACACACTAACCAGAAACAGACCTGGGCCTAGAACTTAGGTCTGAGTCGCCTGACTTCTACTGGAAAACACTCAAGAGAGCACACTCTCTTCTTACTGGTAATTTCTAATACTAAGTTATTTTCAAAAGCACAGTTAGGAGAAAGTGTAAATAAATAAAACAGATGATTTTATATAAAAAAGGAGCAATTGCTACCCACAATTTCTATTCCATATGAGTGTTTCCTTTCTTGCAGGTTTCTTTTTTTTAATAGCAAGTCCATTTTGGAAACAAGAAAAAAGACATAATATTTTGCTTCTTTAGTAATAGCAAAAAAAGCTTCTGTGGAAATTAAAAAGACACTAACTAATGTTTAATCTACTAAAGCAACTTAAGAATATTATTTGATTTTAGAAAAGCTCTGAGAGATTTTTTTAAAAATCATATCCATGTGACTATTAGTCCAGCCAGGCACATCTCCACATGACATCTCCTAAAGTGTCCAGTTTTCTGCTGGATCCAGCTGTTGTCAGGCCCAATGCTCTGGTTGGGTAGAGAATGATGCAGCTTCTGAAAAGCATGTACTCAGTTCCACTTCAAGGCTGATTTTCTCTGCAAAGTCTAAGTGGAGGAAAACATCCCCTTCCACCTGACTGGATTCCCCTGCAGGCCTAGAGAAACAAGGTGGCCTAGCCACCTGGGCAGACAGGAAGATAAATGAGAGTCTGTCACAATTTTATGACAAATAAGAGAGAAAAGGATTCGACATCCTAACAAGATCTTCTTACCGGTTGAACAGCATCTGAACATTTTTTTTCAGAGTTTCCAAAATAGCACATTGAGATACTAGGTTGGAAAGGAAGAAGATAGTCAATATATTAAAAAATAAATTTTCTCATTTCCTCAATCAGAAAACCAAACTAAACAAAATATATCTTTAACCATAAGTACCTAAAACATCCAGTTTATCTTCCCATTATAATTCTGTGTTATGAGAACATGACTGCTTTTCAATATATTTAATATGTACAGTGACTAACACTCATGCCATTAATGACTTTTGAAATTAGAATAGCCCTATGCCCTTATTGACAGACATCAATCATAATTAATTTTCTCAATTGCTAGTTTCTATTTTGTGCCAGAAAGTACCTGCTAAGACATTCAGTTTTTATATTATTCACTTAGTGGAAGTCTGTACAATGATGGGCGACAACTCAGCCATCTTGAAGCACGGGCTCTCAAATGCTATATCTCACTATTGGCAAATCACCTTCTGGTTTGAATGAGAGACAACCAGCCCTGTCACAGTAGACACTCGGGAAAAAGGGATCTTGCTCCTTTTGTCTGTCCTTTGGGAGTCTGTGAGACTGCAAATTCTTCATACTGGAAAACTTAAGAGATAACCAAGTCCAGGAATCCTTTTAAAGCTAGGGGACACTTTCTTCTAAGTGAAGCTTGCATCAAAGTTTGTAAACATAAGAAAAAAACCAACGAGTCTTGGGGGCCAGCCCGGTGGCACCAGTGGTTAAGTGCACGCGCTCCTCTTCGGGGGCCCAGGGTTCACTGGTTCGCATCCTGGGAGCACGCCAATGCACCGCTTGTCAAGCCATGCTGTGACGACATCCTATATAAAGTGGAGGAAGATGGGCATGGATGTTAGCCCAGTGCCAGTCTTCCTCAGCAAAAAGAGGAGGAGTGGCAGATGTTAGCTCAGGGCAGACCTTCTTCACAAAAACAAACAAACAAACAAAAAAAAACAAGAGCCTTCAGGAATCCCCAGTGATCCATTGATGGGAGTCTGAAAACCACTCATCTTTTCCGTCCTCCACGTTTTACAGATGAGACATAACACAAGCAGTTGGTGGCAACCTGAAGACTAGAGTTTGTCTCCTGACTGTCACATCAGTCCCACCCCTGATTGTTGTGCATAGCAGATGCCTGACAAGATACAGCAGAAACTCCTGGGAATAATTTAGACATTCCCAATTTAGCAGCATTTTAGTTGATGTAAGTGACAAGGCTATAGAAAAACAAAAGGTATTTACTACTTAAATTGTATAACGTATAGTTAAATGACATTGAAAGTTTTCATTTCACTTACAGCACAGTTTGGATGGGCCCAGGGGCCTTCTTTCATCTGCTCACCCTCCCTCGAGTCTCAAAACTTCTCTGTCTTTCCCCTCTTGCTCACTGTCTTCCAGCCACACTGGCTTCTTGCTGCCCAACAACATCCGAGTCACAGTTCCTCCACAGCATCTCTGCAGCGCTGGGATATCTGCATGTCCTCCTGCTCTGTCCCTTCCCTCTGGGCCTTGCTTCAGCCTCCCTGGGCTCTCTAATTAAAGTAGCAACCTACTCGCTCTCTAGCTCTCCCCATTGCCTGTGACTTACCTTCTTCTTGACACAGGTCATCACACAATAGACTATGTAATTCACTTGTCTGCCTACTTATCCATTATTTTTCTTACCCAACAAAAACAAACTCTGTGAAGACAGAGATTTTGTAGAAATTTTTTTACTTAGTGTATCCCAAAACTGGCATACAGTAGGTGTTTAAATATTTGTTGAGTAATTGTAAAAGGGAAGGAAAGGAGTGATCAGAAGAATGATCACACCAAGGAAGTAGGTGCCACCATGAAGAGTGTGTATCCTGGGAAGGGTAAGAGGGAGGAAAGATTTTATGTCAGGCAACACGGATACCACTGTGCCTTTACTATTTCCTGCACATCAGCTTGTCGACGTAAATAATCCATAATCAATCTATAAATCAAAATTGTTGGGCGTTTATTAAGAGCCAACTTTTGAGGACGACAGTCTGTGATCTTCCTTCCCTAAGGAAAGAAGGGCACCAAAGAAGTGGGGTGTACAGAGCAGTTATATACCGTCAAAGAGCATGTATCACATGTGATTGCATTGTCCTTTTTACAATAGCCACGAGATCAGCCCTACCAGAACAGCTATTGATGGACACAGCGGGGGAGCAGATCTGCTGTCTCGATGGGCGTGGCTGGTGTCAGATCTGTTGTCTGGAGCTGGGTGGTCACAGGATGATTGCAGCAATCAAATCGTAGCCTAGGGAGAAATGCTTATCCTTAAGGAAATGCCAATGAGGGGGAAGTTACAGTCTTATCTTAAGGGCATTTACTCTTCTCTTTGGGACATGGCAAAGCAGATACACAATGCAGGTGACAAGCCATTTTGGAAAAACAAATTCAGGCTGAATTAGCTTTACCCCAAATGGCTTCTTCAAATTATTTTTATTTTTTTTCCCCCAAAGCCCTGCTAGAGAGTTGTATATCATAGCTTCACATCCTTCTAGTTGCTGTATGTGGGACGCGGCTTCAGCATGGCTGGAGAAGCGGTGCATCAGTGCGTGCCCGGTATCCAAACCCAGGCCACCAGTAGCAGAGCGCATGCACTTAACTGCTAAGCCATGGGGCCGGCCCAAATTTGCTTCTTCATATCTTCCAATATATCCTATTGCTTGCCATTTATTTATCAAGCTCAGTATGTCTTTCAAACAGAAATCATTGAGAATAGCATGAAGTAGTCACTTACCAACAGATTTCACTGTGGCAACAGAATATTAACAAGTGGCCTTCAAATATAACCATTCTCCCAAATACTGTATTTCTCTGACTTAATCAAAAAGGGATTCTTCTCTCTTATACTGACAAATCTCCACTCTGAACTTAGGACTAGAGGTAGCCAATTTTGAATAAAGACTTTTAACATCAAAGCCAGCCAATAGTTCTTGTTAAAGCAAATCCAAACTTGGGAACACTTTTGTTTTCAGTCACCTCCAAATCCTCTCAAACTCAAGATAATGTCCTGGCTTTGTGCAGATAGAGCAAAGGTTCTCTTCCTCTTTTTCTATTCAGATAGTGCAGGGAAGAGCCCAAAGTGTCTCCTGGTGGTACACTAACAGTTCTTTACATTAGAAATGCATGCAGTGTTCCTAGTTTCTTTTCCATAGGCCGAGACCTGCTGATCTGCCCAGAGGAGCAAACTTGTGGGCTCCAACAGTAAATAAGACTGTGTGCAGTTTACCACAACAATGAACTACAAAGATGTATCAGGAAATATTTTGAACACCCACACCTAAGCTCCCAGTTTCCCTCTGTCTAATTCCATGGCTACCTGAAGTGAATTCCTTCTCCATCCCCATCCCTTTCGTGATAGTTTTTATTTCTTTGAATCAGTATGTTATAACATCTAAGAGAAATTTCTCAAAATGCTCTCTTCAAAATAGCTAGCTGAAGTATAGGAGTTGTAGAGGGTCATGATTTTAAGATGAAAGTGATGTACAGAGTAACTGTACATCAAAATAAAACTGTACTACATCAAACTGTACTATAAAATAAAAAGAAAATGAATGAGAACAATAAGAGACAGAGGAAAAAATGCTAAGGAGAAGGAATATAATAGAGAGTAAAAGTAAGAAAGAGAGAAAAAAGAAAGAAGGTGTAGGAAAGAGAAAGAGTCAGGAGTAACGAGAAATAGCAGAAAGTGGCACGAGCAGAGGGAAGACACCATGCTCAGAGCCAATGACAGGTCAACTGGCTTCTGAGCAGGGCTCAGTTCTATAGTCACTGGACTACATTTGAGAACTCCACTCAGTTCTAACATCCTGAGATTGACCAGGTTTCATCCAAACTCGGACGGCACTGGTTACCAGTGCTCTCCTCTCCCAGCACCTGCTGGAGCTTTGGGAACTGCCTCTCTCAGCTCTGGCACTGACGGAGTCCCCACTAAATATTCATCAACTGGGATGGTTGTTTTAAAAGAGTAACCCAGAGAGAGCTCTCTCAAGGATACATTTAAACCTGCCAACTCCTTCACTCATCCTTCTGAAGAATTAAGAAACCAATCTTTTTTTTTTTTTTTTAATTACTGTGAAGCAAAGTAGGAGAAAACTTTCCTGGCAAAACTTTAAATGTTCCATCTTTTTTGAAGTTACATCACAAAAATTCTGAGCATAATCTAAAATTCTGGGCTGCCCACAGTTCCAAATGTGTTTCAGAAATGATCTTTTTATCATCACAAAGTAAGCCTATGCCTTATAAAACAAAATAAACTTGGATGAATTTTATCTTGTAGAGAGAGGTCAGCAAGAAAAAGACTAGGATGTGCCTCTCTGCTATGAAGGAAAATAAATAAAATCACACCAAAATATACAAAATATGCCTCTAATACTGAATGAAGTGGCCTCTAAAGAATTTTACATTTTAAGTAAAAATGCACTTATATAGAATTATACATTAGTTTGACTAAAATCTAGTCAACTTAAGAGAGGAAGAATTCATTATATTTCATTTAAATAACATGACTTATGATTAGCTGCATAATAAATGGTTGATATTTTAATTCTGGTATACTATGTCCTTCCAAAAATGAAGGTGGGCTTAAACCTGTCATTTTCCTAAAAGGGGCCAACCGTGTGGTCTGCTTATTTGATTATTTAATAGTATGGATCTTCCCCTCATTGCCAACAAAGGATGTCTACACGCAGCCTTTAGCTTGCATATGTAAGGGGAAATGCAGGCTGAGTTTACAAAAAGAAAAATTCAAAATAGGGCATTATCTTTAGGAGATGTGGTCAATGTGTTCAAGAATATATTCTCCCTTGGTCAAGTGACTAGCTGAGAGAGAATGCTGTCAACCTCTTCCTTGGTCCCTTATAGAATGTGTGCACTACCTCAATTGAACGTGTCCTAAAGTGTTTGAACTAAACTTGGGAATGAGTTGATGATACTGTATTTGCATTACATCACACAGAATCTCCTTCATTAGGCACCATTCAAAACAATTTTTTGCGATATTAGAGGCCAGAAAACTTTTGCTTCTCTGAGAGACTGCTGCTTTTCATCTCATGGACATGAGATGATCGAGAATTCTTCCCATTTCTCTTTCTACTTTAAACCTGAGAGATACATTTCCGACTACCTTTAAATACTGCAGGTCCTTCTGAAACACATTTCAGTGTGCTGGCTTAATTCAGCTTCATTGCATTGTTCAGTCCTAAATTCCTTTCAGTTTGATCTATTTCCCTTTGTAATCCTTTTGTATTCCTAGATATTTAAAAGCTGCTCAAATCTATATTGTAGGAAAGTTGGGTTACAATTCTTTCAGCCAGCATGTAAACCCAATTTTTAGGGTTTCTACACAAAACGTTACTGCCATGTTTCTACCAGCTCTCCTTTCATATATTTTTCTCCAGGACTTCCTGTGACAAAATTGCCTTTCTAAAAGCCAGTCTTCTGTTCACTCTCTTGGCCAGTCACATTTCCATAGAAAGATACACGACTGGATTTTCAAAAGATGCAACAAGAATGATCAAGTCCCGATTCACACCTAGACAGCCTGCTCCTGTTCTCCATGAATTTTAAAACTCAAGTTAATTATCTCTTTGATTTTGTCTCAATCTCTTGAGTAATCTTGGCAATGAGCCCCTAAACTGCAACACAGCCTGCTTCAGCAGACACAAAACTCTCTCTCAATTGCTTGCATTCATGTGCTGACTATGTATTGTATTTATTTAGATCTTATTGAACAAAAGATCTTCATTGATTCACTCAAATACTTAAGTATATACTATGTGCCCAATGGTCTTGAAATGTTGGGGGTCCACAAGGAAGACAGATATGTGTAAACAGATAAATTAGACTACAGAGATAATATGAATGAAAGAGATATGAATAAACTGCCGTCAGACTCCAGGGAAAGAACCACCATGGGTTGACCTACAACTAAGATATATAGCTATGTACTGGGGATTTGAGGAAAAAAATAACCATCATGGGGGGTGGACAGGCTTTGTACCATCTAAGGAAAGGAAAAGGAAGGGAGAGAAGATAAAGAGAAAATGAGATAAACGGAAAGGTTTTCTTCTTCTTCATGTTTTTTGCCACCAGATTTTGGAGCACATTGCTTGCTGATGTCCTTTCTAGCCAGTCTTATCCTTCAGCCGGCTTCTAGAGACTTCAACAATTCAATTGTAACAAGCTGGGCTCCTCCCTGCAGAAAATGCCAACTATGTAGGGAGCCAGGAGGGAAGCAAAAGATTCACAGGAATCTGCAGCCCTTCTGCAGCTCACTGGTGGGGAGGGTCACTGAGGCTTCACCTTGGCCTCTGTCTCCAAGTTCACATAAAGGAGAGTCAGTTCCTTTCTTGATATATGAACATGGAGAGAAACCTGTTTCACAGAAGGGGTTATGGAAAAATTAAAGTGAGATCCATGAAAAAGGCAGAGGAAGTAGCACCATGAATCTGAAGTAACTGGACATGTGAATTAGTAACCAGTATAAAGAAGAGCTGAAGACAAAGGAAAGGCAAAAAACAAGTTCTCAATTTCCTAAAATGGAAATGCAAGTCTTTCTTCTTCAAAAAGAAAAAAGTCATTGAACCCTTTCCTTTAAAATAAAATTGAAAGGGGCCACATGTTGCAAATAATGCTTTTAACCATGATGTCACTACCCAATAATGTGTAGCAATCAGTTAAGTTCATTGCAAATACTTCATTCCTTAACAATTATGTTATCAAAGTTTGCAATTGATATATATGCACTTTAGAAAATAGTAGACTGTGTGCAAATTCGTCATTATATTATTGACAATGTCACTCTTAGAACTGATATCTTGACTAGGAGAGAGCAGGTGGCATGACCCTAGATTACTAGAGTCACAGCAAGAAAAGTTAAGAAAGTGCCATCAGGACATTTGGACAGAAGAATGCTATATGGCTTTTGGGTTTATAACAGATCAATTGGAGAAAAACAAGTCACTACATTAAATTATTTTCTACTTACTTCCATCACCCTCTCCAAGAACACATATTTTAAAATGAGACAAGTTATTATATTAAAAATTACTGGCTCTGGCATTTTGAAGACTACATCCAATAATGAAGCAAAAACTGGTATATAAACATCCTGGTATCAATTCCAACTACCATCTTTTACCAAACTAAAACTCTCATTATCACTAATTCACTTGCAATCTAGTGCTCCTCCAATATACAAAATCAACAACTTAAAATGTGTCATAATTTTTTTAAATTTCCCTAAAATTTTAGAGGATAATAGGAATATATCTCTTGGACAAGTTGAGAACGATGGAGACACTAGGAAAGGAAAAGATGAAAATATTACCCTAATCAATGATGTCAAACACAAGTTATGAACAACTGTTAAAAGAATTCTCTATGAAATTGATCAATGCTACTGTCTCTATACCTGGCTATTTCCTATCAGTAATTAGATACATAAACAAATAGAATAGTCTATTTAACGGGATCAATTCTTTTACTTGTGTGCTTTCCCTTTTAAAACTACATATGCTTTTATGTGTTTGCTCTATGTTTAGGTGGTGTCACATTAGAACACCCTCATCTCTGAAGATCTTTGCGTTAAGGAACTCTACCTTGGCCCTTGATCAACTGTACTCTGTGTTATGGTAAACTCAGAGCCCTACATGCATCAATGTTTTCTACATGCTCTTTCCCGTGCGTTGTTCATGTCAGGGAGTATAGTCCACCAAGTGAACACTAAGCAGTGTTTCAAAAGCATCAGATATTAAAAGGAGGACATGCAGGTTTGGGTATGGGCCCCCAGTCAGTGCCTCAGTGCAAAGAAGAAAGAGGTAAATGCATCCCTCCAGAGACTGGGATAAAAACAGGAGGTTATGAGCAGGAGGCTCCCTCTGCAGGCCTTTAAGCAGGGACCTGGAATAAAAGTGCTGTCACCGTGGATCATGGTTGGTTTTACAGGAAACTCAGGAAGAAGATAAGGACATGAAATAATGATAATTATAATAACAGCAACAAACACTTCTACTGAACCAAGGACTGCACTTTGAATGTAAATTCTGTGCTTGAACATACATTAACTCACAGGACCCTGAAAATATCCCGACGTAGTAAATGTTGATGTTTTAACCATTTTATAGATGAAGAGACTGGGTACAGTGGATAGAATACTCACCCAGGTTAAGAAGCTGATATATGGCTCAGCCCAAGCTCAGTGCTCTTATGTTATGCTCTTTGACTACAACTCCAAGTTAAGTCTCTAATGACTATCTCCAATCACAGGTGCCAACACCATCCTCCTCCATCGATGGAGGTAGGCTTGGGCAGGGCATGGACCAGGGTGTGGGAGGCCGGCTGATCTCAGGTCTGGCACACCGGTTGCCAGGCTGCTTCCTCTTCTGTCGAGGCCTAGCACTCGCCCCAGAAAACTTGGCTGCGGGCCTCAAGTTTCTTTCGTGCGGAACTTCTCCCTCTGAAAGTGGCCTGTCCCAGGAGACTGGGCCGGCTGGCCGGCCAAACACCTCTGGACAAAGTAGGCGAACTGAGCTGGCCTTCCTGTCGCCCTCTGCGTGGCTCCTCTGCACTCAGGCAGAAGGCCTCACTCATGCCCTCCATCATGCTTTTCTCCCCAGAGCCATGGCCTGGGCTACTGTTAGTCTTACGTTAGTGTTATGTTTGGTTTCCGGTTAATGTCAGTTTTAGGGCTAGGTTTAGTTTTCGAGGTAGTGTTAGGTTTATGTTTAGGTATATGTTTAGGGTTAAGGTTAGGTTTATGGTTCTGGTTAGGGATAGTGTTATGATTCATGTTAATGGTATGGTTGAGTTTAGGTTCGGGTTGGGGTTAGGGTTAAGGTTGATTGCCAGGTTCGGGTTAGATTTCAGGTTAGGGTTAGGGTTCAGTTAGCGTAGGGTTATGATCAAGTTAGTGTTAGGGTTAGCGTTTCTGTTACTGTTGGGGTTAGGGTTAGGTTTAGCATTCGGTTTATCATTCTGGGTAGGGTTAGGGTTTGGGTTTGGTACATGTTTGTTTTACGTGTACAGTTAGGGTTTGAGTTTAGGGTCAGGCTTATGGTTAGGATCAGTGGTCAGGTTCAGTTTAGTGATGGGGTTAGTGTTTGGGTTCGAGTTAGCATTAGGGTTAGGGTTAGGTTCAGTGTTTGTGTTAGTTTTCGGGTTAGTGTCAGGGTTAGAGCTTGGTTTCGGTATTGGTTTAGGCTTAGAGTTAGGGTTGGGTTAGTCTTCAGGTTAGTGTTAGGGTTCAGGTTCGAGTTAGGGTTCTTGTTAGGGTTAAGATTCAGGTTAGGGTTCGGGTTAGGGTTAGGCTTAGGGTTAGGTTGAGGTTTAGGGTTAATATTCGGATTAGTGTTACGATTAAGTTTTGGGTTCGAAAAAGGCTTAGCTTTCGCGTTAGGTTTCTTGTTAGGGTTAGGGTTAGGGTAAGACTAGGGTTAGGCTTAGGGTTAGGGTTGGGTTCGGGTTATGGTTAAGGTTAGGTTTAGGTTTTGGTTTCGAATTAGGGTTATGGTTAGTGTTAGGGTTCGATTTAGGGCTAGGGTTAGGGTTAGCCTTGGTTTTGGAGTAGGGTTAGGGTTAGATTTAGGGTTAGAAATATGTTTAGGGCTCAGGTTAAGGTTAGGGTTAGCAATAGGGTTAGGGTTAGGGAAATGTTTAGTTTTAGTGTTAAGTCTAGTGTTCGAATGAGGGTTAGTGTTAGGATTCAGGTTCGGGATCGGGTTAGGGTTAGGGTTAGCCTCGGGCTAAGATTATGGTTATGTTTAGGGTTACAGTTAGTGCTAGGATTTCTGATAGGGTTAGGGTTAATGTTCATGTTAAGTTTAGGGTTAGGTTTAAGGTCAGAGTTGTTTTCGGGTTAGGGTTACAGCTAGGGTTCAAGTTCAATTTCCGGTTAGGGTTACGGTTATGTTTTGCTTATTGGGACGGTTAGGATTAGAGTTACTGTTAGGGTTATGTTAAGGTTTAGGGTGATGTTAGTGTTTGTATTAGGATTAGGGTTAGGGTTTGGGTTCTCATTGGGGTTAGTGTTAGTGTCGGCTTAGGTTTTGAGTTTGTGTTAGTTTTAGGGTGAGGGTTAAGTTTAGGGTAAGAGTCAGGGTTTGGGTTGGGGTTCGGGTTAGGGTTAGGGTTCGAGTTAGCTTTAGGCTTAGGGTTGGGGTTAGTTTTGGATAAGGGATAGGGCTGGGTTCAGGTTGGGTTTGGGTTTGAGTTAGGGTTAGGTTTAGCATTTGGGTTCGGATTCGGGTTATTTTTCGTGTTCAAGTTAGCATTATGGTTACGGTCAGGGTTTAGGTTAAGTTTATCGTTAGGGTTAGGTTTTGGCTTAGGGTTATGGTTAGAGTTAGTGTTAGGGTTAGGATTAGAGTTAGGTTAAGGTTAGGGTTGGGTTCGGGTTAGGTTTACTATTAGGGTTCATGTTAGGTTTAGGGTTATGTTTAGTCTTAGAGTTAGTGTTCAGATTAGGGTTAGGGTTAGATTTCAGGTTCGTGTTAGGGTTAGGATTAGCAGTAGGTTTCGGGTTAGGGTTAGGACTAGGGTTCGGGTTAGGTTTGGGTTCGGGTTAGGGTTAGGGTTAGGGTTCGGATGAAGATTAGGGTGAGGGTTAGTGTTAGGTTTGGGATTACGATTCGGATTAGGGTTAGGGCACTGTTTCAGGCTCAAGATGGGATTGAAGTTAGTGTTAGGGTCGGGTTAAGGTACGGCTAAGGTTCGGGGTATGGTTAGGTTTAGGGTTAGTATTAGGCTTAGAGTTTGGATTTTGGTTAGGGCTATGGTTAACGTTAAATTTTGTGTTAGGCTTAGGCTTAGAGATATTATTGGGTTGAGTTAGGTTTAGGGTTAGGGTTAGTGTTAGAATTAGTGTTCAGATTATGATTAGGATTAGGTTTCAGGTTCAGGTTAGGGTTAGGATTAGCGGTAGGGTTCATGTTAGGTTTATGGCTAGGTTTCAAGTTAGGGTTGGTTTCGAGTTAGGGTTAGGGTTAGGGTTCGGTTGAGCGTTAGGGTTATTGTTAGGGTTAGGGTTAGGGTCGGGATTATGTTTAGGATTAGGTTTAGGATTCGGGTTAGGGTTAGGGTTAGGGCTAGGCTTAGGGTTCAGTTTAAGGTTAAGGTTAGGGTGCAGCTTAGTGTTAGAGCTAGTGTTCTGGTTAGCATTAGGCTTAGGGTCCGGGTTAGGGTTCCGGTACGGGTTATGCTTAACGTTAGGTTTCATATTAGGGTAAAGTCGAGGGTTAGAATTAAGGTTAGGGTTAGGGTTAGGATTGTGTTGGGTTAGCGTTAGCATTAGGGTTAGGGTTAGGTTTAGGGTTCGGGTTAGGTTTAAAGTTAGAATTTGGGTTCTGCTTTGGGTTAGGGTTACTGTTAGTGATTGGGTTATGGTTAGGCTCTGGGTTAGGGCTAGGTTTATGGTTATGGTTGGGTTGGGTTTAGGTTAGGGTTAGGGTTCAGGTTATGGTTATAGTTAGTATTAGTATGAGGTTTCAGGCTAGTGTTAGGGTTGGGGTTACTGTTAGGGTTGGGTTAGGCTTATGTTTGGGTTCCAGTTAGGTTTAAGTTTTGTGTTCGGGTTAGGATTCGTTTATGGTTAGTGTTAGGATTAGGGTTAGGGTTAGGGTTCAGTTTACAGTTACGTTTAGGTTTCAGGTTAGTGTTAGAGTTCGGGTTGGTGTTAGGGCTAGGGTTATGGGTCTGTTAGTGTTAGGGTTAGGGTACGGGCGCCTGTTTTATTTAGGGTTAGGGTTAGTGTTAGGGTTTAGGGTTAGTGTTTAGTTTAGGGTTAGGATTAGACTTAGTGTTCGTTTAGAGTTAGGGTTCCTGATAGGGTCCTTGATTGGGTTAGTGTTAGGGTTCGGGTTCGGGTTAGGGTTAGTTTCGGGTTATGGTTTGTGTTAGGGTTTGAGTTAGTGTTATGTTTTGTGGGCTAGGTTAGTTTTAAGCTTAGGTTAAATTTAGGGTCAGGGTTAGGTTTAGGGTTCGAGTTTGAGTTTGAGTTAGGTTTTAGGTTAGGGTTACAGTACGGGTTCAGGTTATGTTTCAGGTTAGGGTTTGGTTTGAGTTCAAGTTAGGGTTTGGTTTAGGGGTCGGGTTAGGTTTAGGAGTATTGTTGAGGTGTGTATTCGAGTTAGGTTAAGGTTAAGTTGAGGATAGGTTATTGTTGGGGTTTGGGTTCTGGGTAGGCTTAAAGTTAGCATTAGTTTTAGGTTTAGGGTTCATGTTAGTGCTAGTGGTAGGGTTAGGGTTATGGTTAGTGTTAGGGTTCGGGTTAGGATTGCGGTAGTGTTAACGTTAGGGCTTGGATCAGTGTTAGGATTAGGTTTAGGGTTAGAATTAGCATTTGGGTTCGGGTTCGCATTCTGCTTATGTTTAGGGTTAAGATTAGGGTTAAATTTAAGGTTCAGGTTATGCTTAGTGTTAGCTTTCGGGAAAGGATTCTGGTTAGGGTAACTGTTAGAGTTAGGCTTCAGGTTAGGCTAATGTCAGGGCTGGGGTTAGGGTTAGGGTTCAGATTAGAGTTAAGGTTCACATTAAAATTAGGGTTCGGGTTCAGTTTAGGGTTAAAGTTATGGTTACAGTAACGGTTATTGCTAGGGTTCTGGTTAGGGTTCAAATTAGGCTTAATGTTAGGGTTCGTATTAGGATTCAGTTTATGGTTAGTGTTAGGTTTGGGGTTAGGGTTAGGGCTAAGGTTACTGTTAGGGTTAGGGTTAGGGCAAGTGTGAGGGTTTGATTTCGGATTAGGGTTATGGTTAAGTGTAGGATTAGAGTTAGTGTTCAGATTAGGTTTATGGTTCCAGTTCGGTTTCGGGATTCGGGTTGGGGTTAGGGTAGGTTTAGGCTTTGGGTTAGGGTTAGGGTTAGGGTTCGTGTTAGGATTAGGGTTAACATTAGGCTTAGCTTTACGGTTCAGGTTCAGGTTCAGGTTAGGTTTAGCATTAGGTTGGGGTTATGCTTTCGGTTACGGTTACAATTTGGTTCGGGTTAGGATTTGGTTTAGAGTTAGGCTTAGGGATAGGGTTCGTGTTAGGGTTAGGGCTAGTGCTCGGGTTAGTCGTTGCTTGTGTTAAGGCTAAGGTTTGGTTTAGGTTTACGGTTAGTTTTAGGGTTAGGGTAAGAGTTCGGGTTAGGGTGAGGTTAGGGTTAGGGTTCGGGTTAGGGTTAGTATTTGGGTTCGGGTTTGATTTAAGGTTAGAGTTCAGGTTAGGGTTAGGCTTAGGGTTCAGGTTAGAGTTAGGGCTCGTGTTCGGGTCAGAGATACAGTTCTTGTTACGGTTTGGGTTAGGGTTAGGGTGCGGGTTAGTATTAGGGTTAGGCTTTGGGTTAGGGTAAGGGATAGGTTTAGTTTTATGGTCAGGGTTAGGGCCATTGCTAGTGTTAGTGTTAAGGTTAGGGTTAGGTCTACAGCTTGGTGAAAGTTTACGGTTTGTTCTAGAGCCAGGGTTAGGGTCAGGTTTAGGACTGTTTTAGGGTTAGGTCCAGGGCAAGGAGTAGGCTTGGTGTTCCAATTAGGATTAGGATTATTGTTGGTTAGGACTAAGGTAAGGGTTAGGGTTAATGTAAGGGTTAGGGCCACAGCTAGGGTTAATGCTAAGGTTCGGGTTATGTCTAAGGCTTGGTCAAGCATTAAGGTTTGGGCTAGGGCTAGTGTTAGCATCAGGTCTAGGACTAGGTGAAGGTTAGGGTCAAGGTTAATCTTAGGGTTAGGGTGAGGGTTACCCTTGGGGTTAGGATTAGTGTTGCTTAGGGCTAGGGTTAGAGTTAGGGCTAGGGCTGGGTTATGTTCAGGGCTAGGGCTAGGATTAGTGTTATGGTTATTCTTAGAGTTAGGGGAGGTGGTTTGAGATTCAGTTAAGGTTAGGTTTAGCCGTAGGGGTTGGATTAGGAATAGGGCTACTGTTTGTGTTAGGACTGGTTTAGGGCTACAGCAAGGGCTAGTGTTAGGGTTAAGGTTGCATTACATGTAGGGTTAGGGTGAAGGTTAGGGGTGGGAGTAGTGTTAGGCGTAGTGTTATGGCAAGATTATCATTAGGGCTGGGCTTAGGGCTATGTTTAGTTATTACATTTAGTGTTAGGTTTCCTTTTAGGTTTATAAGTAGATTTATTTTTATGGTTAGGGATGGGGTTGGTTTTGAGGTTAGGGCTAGGGGTATGATTAGGGTTAAGTCTGACGTTAGTGTTAGGTGTGCCTTAGGGTTGGGACAATGTAAAGTGTAGGAGTAGGCGTAGGGTTTTGGTTTGGGTTAGCGTTAAGGTTATGCTAGTGTTAGGGTTACTGTTAGGGCTAGTGCTAGGACTAGGTTTAAAGTTAGGGTTAGAGTTACAGTGGGTTAGGGTTACCATTACAGTGAGTTTTAGGGGTAGGCATATGATTAGGGTTAGGGCTAGGGCTAGTTTTAGGGTTTGGGATAGGTTTATCGTTAGAGCTAAAGTTGGATTTGTGTTCATGATACAAACCCCAACCCTAGCCCTAAAACTAATGCTAAGATTAATCCGACCGTGAAGCCTAATTCTCACCATAGCCCTAACTCTAAACCTAACCCTAACCGTAGCCGTAGACATAACCTTATCCTTTACCTTAACCCTAAATCTTAGCCTAAACTTACCCCTATACTAAACCTATGCCTACCACTAACCCTATACCTGACCCTTACCGCAACTCAACCTCAATCCAAACATTAACATTAACCCTAAAAATAATGCAAGAACTAGCACTAAGCCTAAGCCTATCCCCATCACTGACCATAGTCCTAGTCTTAACCCTAACCCTGGCACTAGCCCTATCCCTAACACTAAACCTAGTCCTAGCCTTAGCACTCACCCTAACTGTAACCCTACCCCTACCCCTTGCCCTATATCTAACCCTAACACAACCTACAACTGAAACTAATCCTAGCCCTAACCCTAGCCCTAAAACCCAGACCTTACACTAGCCATAACCATAAGCCTACGTCTAAACCTAGCACTGGCCCAAACTTTAACCTTAACACTAGCCCTATGTTAACTCTAGTACGCTAACTCTAAACACTAAGGCTAACACTAACCTTAACTCTAATCCTAACAATACCCCTAACACTAATACAAACCTAGCCCTAACCCTAATCTTAAATCCAAGCCTAACGCAACCCTAACCCCAACCCTAACCCTGCTTCTCTCCATAAAACTAACTCTAACCTTAACCAAAACCTAACCCTAACCCTATACTTAACCTTGGGAACTGATTTGTATAGAACAGGGAATCCAGAGTAGAACTGAGCCAAATCATGTCTAGCACCCATTCCTGGAAATAACTTCATGCCCCATCTCCCTTCCTTCCAGCTAGTAAGGATCACATAATACCTAAACAACATTTGGTACAAATTGCTATTTGGAATCCTAAACCAAACCAGTACACAAACCCTAATCCGAACCTTAAGCCTAACCTTAACCCTAACTCTAATCCGAACCAAAACCCTAATCAGAACCCTAAACTTAACGCAAACTTAACCCCAACCCTACTCATCCTTCTCTCCATAAACTAACTCTAACCAAAACCAAAACCTAACCCTAACCCTATCCTTAACCCTAACACTAATCCTAGCCCTACCTCTACACCTCTACATCTACCCAAACCCTAAGCCAATCCGAAGCCTAAGCCTAACCCTACCCCAACACTAGTCATTTGCAGAACCCTAACGCTAGCACAAACACCAATATTAACCATAACACTATCACTAGACCTCCCCCACACCGAACTTTACCCCATCTTTAACCGTAAACTTAACCTTAACTGTGACCTTATCCCTATCATAATCCTAGCCATAGCCTTAAAATAACGCTTACTGTAGACCTAATGCTATCCTCAACCCTAACCCTGGCTCTAGCCCTAGCCCTAAACATAACCCTAAACCTAACCCTAAATCTAACACTGACCCTAGCCCTACCCTAACCCAAACCCTAATCCTAGCCCTAAGCCAACACATACCACTACCCCAGACCTTAGTCATAGCCCTAAACCTAACCCTAACACCAACCCTTACTCTAACCCAACCATAACCCTAACCCTAAGCCTAACCCTAATCCTAGACAGAGTCCTAAATCAAACCCTTGCCCTAACTCTAACCCTATTCCTAACCCTCAGCCACATCCAAACCCTAAACATAATGATAACCCTAACACTAAACCTACTCTTAAACCTAACCCTAACACTAACATCAGCCCTAACCCTAACCCAATTGCTAAGCCTAACGCTAGGCTAAACCAAAATGCTAGCGCTTACATATAACACTAACCCTAAAGCTACCACTAGCGATAACCCTAAAGCTACACCTAACTGTAACACTCTACACAAGCCCTAACCCTAACACAAATCCCAGCCCTAGACCTGACCCTAAACTTAGCCCCAGACATGACCATATCCCTAACCCTAACCCTAGCTCTAGCCCTAACTCTAACCCTAACCATAACTATGGACTTAGGCCTAGCCCGAATGATACCCCTAGCCCTTTCCATAGCCCTGGCCATAACGCTAACTCTAACACTAGCACTATTTCTAAACTTAGCACTAACACTAAGGTTAACATTAACCATAGCCTTAAACTCAACTCTAGCCCTAGTCCTAACCCTAATTCTAAGCCTAGACATAAGCCTAGCCCTAACCCTAACCCTAGCCCTAAACCAAACACTAAGCTTAACTGTAACTCTAACGTAGCACTAAATTTAACCGAAGACCTAAAACTACCCCTAACCCAAACTCTTATACTAACCCACCCTAACTCTGGTCCTAACACTATGCATAAATGTAGGCCTAACATTAGCCCTAACTCTAACCATTGCCCTAACCTGAACTCTAGTCCTAACCCCAACTCTAATGCTAAACCTACCCCTAACTCTCACCATAACCATAACCATAACCCAACATGAGACCTAACCCTAAACTTAGCCCTAGGCATAAGTCTAACACAAACCCTAACCCCAACCCTACCTCTACCCCTCCCCTAACCCAAACACTAGCCTAATACCTACCCCTACTACTACCCATACCTTTAAATCTAACCCAACACTATCCGTACCTCTACCCCTGCCCCTACACCTAAACCAAACTTAACCCTAACCCTTAACTGAACCTTAATTCTCACCATATCCTTAGCCATAACCTTATCTTTAACCCTAACCCTAACGCAACACTAACCCTAACACTACCCCTACACCAACCCCTCCCCTAAACCTAAACCTAACCAAACGCTTATCTTACTCCTAACACCAAGCATAACCCAACCCTAATCCTAACCTTTACACTAATCCTAGTCTTAGTTCTCATCCTAACCCTAGGCCTAGTTCTAACACTAACTACAACACTAGTCATAACCCTAAATTTAGCCTTGTCCCTAGCCCTAACCTTAACCATTACACTAACCCTAACACTAACCCCAAATCTAACCCTAACCCTAACCTGATTCCAACCCCACCTCTATCCCTACGACTAACTCTAATCTTAAAACTTATGCTAACTGTAACCATACCACTATATGTAACCTTAAACCTAGCCCTAACACTACCACTGAGACTAACCCTAAACAAATGCCTAGCCCTAACCCTAACCATAGCTATAAACCTAAAACTAACACTAAACTTAACCCTAACCCTAGCCATAGCCATAAACCTAACCCTAAAACTAACCCTAGCACTAACCCTAACCCTAACCGTAGCCCTTACCCTAAACCTAAATCTACTTCTAACTGTAACCCTAGCCCAAACCTTGACCCAAGACTTTTTGTGTGTGTGTGTGAGGAAGATCAGCCCTGAGCTAACATCTGTGCTAATTCTCCTCTTTTTGCTGAGGAAGACTGGCTCTGAGCTAACATTTATTGCCAATCCCCCTCCTTTTTTCCCCCAAAGCCCCAGTAGATAGTTGTATGCCATAGTTACACATCCTTCTAGGTGCTGTATGTGGGACGCACCCTCAGCATAGCCAGAGAAGTGGTCATCAGTGCACGCCTGGGATCTGAACCCTAGCCCTAGCTATAACCCCAACCATAACTCTAACGTTAACCCTAGCAGTAACCCTGACCATAACACTAACCTTAGCCATAAGCCTAGCCCTAGCAGTAACACTAATCCTAACCATAACAATACCCCTAACCCTAGCCCTAACCCTAACCCTAGGAATAACCCTAGCTCTACACCTAACACTAGGCTTATACTAGTCCTAACAATAACCCTAGAATTAACACTAGCCCTAACCCTAACCCTAGCACTAAACCTAAGCCTAAGCCTAGTCTTAGCCATAAACCCAACAATAACCCTAAGACTAACCCTAGCACTAACCCTAATAATAACACTAACCTTAGCCCTAACCCTAGCCCTTGCAGTAACCATAACAATAACCCTAACCCTAATCCTAACTCTAAGCTTAGCCCTAGCCCTAACACTAAACCTAACCGTAACCCTAACCCTAACTCTAATCCTAACCAGAACCGGAACCCTAACACGGGCCCTAAGCCTAGCCCTAACCCTAACTGTAGCCCTAACCCAACTCCTGGTTTTAACGCTAACCCTGCCAATAACCCTAAACCTAGCCTTAGCCCTAGCCTTAGCCCTAATCCTAAACCTATCCTTAGACATAACCTTAGCCACAAGCTTAACTCTAACCCTAACCCTAAACCTATTGCTAGCCATAACCCTAACACTAATGCTAACCCAACCTTAGCCCTAGCCCCACTCCTAACCCTAAGCCTAGCTCTATCCCTAACCTTAACCCTAACAAAAACCCTAAAACTAATGCTAACACTAACCCTAACTCACACACAATTGGTTTGATTTCAACATATGTGAATATTGTCACACACAATGGGTATGATGTCATACATAAAAATGTGAATTATGTCACAAAAAAGGTGAATGGTGTCACACATATCAGTGGGTGTGTTTTCATACACAAGCGTGAGCCTTGTCACACCTACAACATTGGTGTGATGTCACACATACATTGAGTGATGTCAGACACACAATGTCTGTGAAGGCAGACACCAACCTGGTGAAGTCACAGACAATGCAGGTGGTGTCTCTCACGATAATGAGTGTGAATTCACACAAATTGAGAGTTACACAATACACAAAGATGGGATTTAAGTCAGAGTAAAATGTGAGAGATTTCACAGAAAACTGGATGTTATTTCATACATAAGAGCGGAAGTCACATCACACTGAGTAATATGACTGCCGTCACACACAATGGGAGTGATATCACACAATTTGTGAGATGTGACTGGCTATCCTCGTGTTATCACAATCAAGTTATGTGATGTCCAAAAAAGGGTGTGATGTCGCACATAACGATTGCAGTGATGTCACGCACAAAAAGTGAACGATGTCACAAGCGCAACATTGGAGTCATGTCAAACACAGTATCACAGTGATGTCATACTCAACTGGTGTGATGTTATACATAATACTGGGAGTGACACCAACATAACGGTTGGGATATCATATGCTAATTAAGGTTGATGTTGCACACAATTGATATGATGTGACACAAGATGAGGATGTTGTTACACACACAAGTGGGGTGATGTCACTCATAACCGTGTGTGTCACGTCACGCATAATGATGGGAGTGATATCACATGCACACAATGGGAGTGATGTCACACTATAAAATGTGATTTATGTCAAAAGGGACACAATGATGCTACACATAGCAGTGGGAGTGTTGTCACACAATTCATATGATGTCACACATAATGTGAGTGATGTCACACAGAAACATGTGAGTAATATAGCAGATGACTCGTGACTAATGTCACACACATGTGTCAGTGATGTCACACTATTGGTGTGATGTCGTAAACACAAGAGGCATGTAGTCTCAAATAAAAGACAGATATCACTCGAAATATATGAGTGAAGTCACAGAAACACCATGAGAGTGATATCAGAACACTAGTAGAGTGATGTCCTCGAGAATTAGTGTGACGTCACACAGAATATTGGGAGTGACATCACACGTAACAATAGCGATTTCATATGCTAAATTGCATTCATGTCACACGTAATTGGTATGATGTCAATATCTGTACATATTGTCACGCTCATAATACGTGTGATGTCATACATAAAAATGTGTCTTATGTAACCAAAAAGTGAATGGTGTCAGACATATCAATGGGTGTGTTTTCACACACAAATGTGAGCCCTATCACAAGTACAACACTGGTGTGATGTGACACACAAATTGAGTGAGGTCAGACACACAAAGTGTGTGAAAGCACACACCAATCTGGTGATGTCACGGACATTTGGAGTGGTATCTCTAAGGAAAATGAGTGTGAATTCACACATAACAATGAGAGTTACATAAAACACAAATAGGGATATAAGTCAGAGTAAAATGTGAGAGACTTCACAGAAAGCTGGGAATGATTTCATACAAAACTGTGGATGTCATCTCAAAGTTAACAAAATGACTGCCCTCACACAACGGGAGTGATATCACACAATTTGAGAGAGGTGACAGGCTAACCTAGTTTTATCCTGCTCAAAGTGTGTGATGTACCAAAATGGGTGTGATGTCACACAGAAGGATTGGAGTGATGTCAGACACAAAATATGAGCCATGTCACACACCAGTGGAGTGATGTCAAACACTATGAGAGTGATGCCACACTCAATTGGTGTGATGTCATACATAATACTGGGAGTGACACCACACATACTAATGGTTTGATATCATATGACAAGGTTGATGTCATTCACAATTGATGAGATGTGACACGCAAGGAGGATGTTGTTACACACACACAAGGGGTGTGATGTTACCCATAGCCAAGTGTGTCACATCACGCATAACATAGGGTATGATATCACATGAACACAATGGGTGTGATGTTACAAGTTACATGTCACTCATGTCACAGATAGCAATGGGAGTGATGTCACACTATTGGTGCGATGTCACTCATAACAATGGGAGTGATGTCACACATAAATATATGAGGTAATCTCACTAAGGACACATGACTGATATCACAAATAAGCTGTTAATAGTCTACACTCAGGTTTCTATCCAATGTATTGAAAGAGCACTTCTGCTGAACTCTGCTTGCCAGTAGCTCTAGGGAACATACTCTAATGAGACCTTTTATACTTTTCACTACAACTGGTACAGATTATCTGTAAGATCCATTGAACGAAAGTACAGTGTGAAGAAAGACTCCTTTTTTAAATCTGTTTATGATCGTCTTGAAAAGTCCCTTTTCAAAAGTTGCAGTTCGCGTCTTTCATTCAGGCTTTCTCTTACATGGAACGAAAGAATGTGCTCATTGATCTCAGTTTGCCAGTAGCTGTTGGGAGCATCTTCCTATGAGAGGGTTTAAATTTTTCACTACACAAGGAAGAGAATATATCTAATATCCATTTATGAAAAGCACAGTGTGGAGAAAAACCCTTGCTTGTACCTGTTTAGCATCCGCACTGAAAAGTACTTTTTCAAACATTGCAGCTCATGACATTTACTCAGGCTCTCTCTCACAGTATATGAGAGAATGTTCTTACTGAGCAAAGGTTGCCATTAGTTGTAAGTAAGATCTTCCGAAGACAGCTTTGATCCTTTTCACTACTGCTGGGAGAAAGTATCTATAACATCCATTGAAATAACATACACGGTGGAATAAAACTCTTCCTAGTTGTTGAGGATCATCTTGATGAGTGAATTTTTCAATCATCGATCTTCATGGCCTGCACTCAGGCTTTCCCTCAAATATAATGGAACAACACCCGTTCTGAACTCAACAGCCCTGTAGCTGTAAGTCAGTTCTTCCTTGGAGGGCTTTTAAACTTGTCACTACAGCTGGGAGAGAGGATGTGTAACATTCATAAAATGAAAGTCAAGTGTGCAGTAAATCTCCGCCTGGTATGTGTATAGGATCCTCCCGCAAGTTGCCTTTTCCATCATTGTAGATAACGACCGTCACTCTGGCTCTCTCTCCTATGTAATGCAAGAAACTACTTGCTGAACTCAGCTGGCAAGGAGCTTTAAGCAGCATCCTCCTTTGAGAGCTTGTAAACTTGCACTGCAGCTGCAAGAGAATATCTGTAACATCCATTCCATGTAAGTTCTCTGTGGAGGAAAGCACTTCCTTTTAGCTTTTTAGGATCATATCGTAAAGTGCCTTTTCATCTTTGCAGCTGATTGCATGCACTCAGGCTTCCTTCCTGATATAAAAGAAAACACCCCTGCCAAAACTACTTTGCCAGTGGCTGTTAGGAACACCTTACTAGGAGAGTTTCCACTTTTCACCACAGCTCGAAAAGAAGCTGTATCACATCCATTCAATGAAAGTACACTGTGAAGAAAACCTCCTCTGTAAGTGTTTATGATCATGTTCTTAAGTGGATTTAAATACACTGCAGTTCAATCTGTATTCAGGGTCTCACTAGCATATCATGATGACCATTATTGCTTAACACAGCTTGCCAGTATCTGTTAGTAACAGCTTCATATGAGAGGATTTAAAATTTCATTACCACTGGGAGAGTGTATCTATAACATCCATAAAACGAAAGTCCAGTATGTATAAAATTTCTTGCTTCTATCTGTATACGACTATTCTGATAATTGCCTTTAACAACATTGCCGTTAACTACCTTCAATCAGGAATTCTTTCCCATGTAAAGCAAGAAAGTTCTTGCTGACCTCTGCTTCCAAGTACTTTACAGGAGGATCTGCCTCTGAGAGCTTTTAAACTTTCCACTGCAGTGGGGCGAGTATTTCGCTAACATTCATTCCATGAACCTACTCTGTGGTGAGAAACTCTTAAGGTTAACATGTTAGGATATGTTCAAGTGCCTTTTCCTCTTTGTCGCTCATTGCCTGCACTGAGGCTCCCTTGCCAACCGAAAGACCAATCACCACTGCTCAAACAAGTTTGAAAGTAGCTGTTAGGAACAATGTCCTGTGACAGCTTTCCAGCTATCACTACAGGTGGTGCAGACTATCATTACCATCCATTCAATAAAAGTTGACTGTTCAGAGCAACTCTTGCTTGTAGGTGTTTAGGATCATCTTGAGAAGAGTCTTTTAATTACTGCAGTTCAATCTGCATTCGGGGTCTGAGTAGCACACTATGATGAACGCTATTGATTAACACAGGTGGTCAATATCATAGGTTACATCTTCATATGAGAAGTTTAACAGTTTCATTTCAGCTAGGGTGGAGTATCTATAACATCCATAAAATGAAGGTCAAGTGTGGGGAAAATCTCTGCCTTGTATCTATATAGGATCTTCTTGCAAATTGCCTTTTCCCTCTTTGCGGTTAACGACCTTCACTCAGGCTCTCTCTCCCAAGACATGCAAGAAAATGTTTGCTGAACTCAGCATGCAAGTATCTCTGAGGAGGATTTTCCTCTGAGATCTATTAAACATTTCACTGCAGCTGGGAGAGTATATCTCCAACATCCATTCCGTGAACATACTCTGTGCAGAAAAACTCCTCCTTTTAGGTATTAGGATCATATAGTAAATTGCCTTTTCCTCTTTGCTGTTCATTGCCTGCAATGATGTTTCCTTCACTAATATAGAGACAAAACACCACTGCTCAACCAATTTTGCCAGTAGCTGTAAGGAACATCTTCGTATGAGAGCTTTCAAAGTATTATTACAGGTTTTGCTGATTATATTTAACATCCATTCCATTCAAGTTGAATCGTCAGAGAAACTCCTGCTAGTAGCTCTTTAGGATCATCTTGAGAAGAGACATTTAATACACTACAGTTCAATCCACTTTCAGGCTCTCATGAACATATCATGACAAACATTATAGCTTAACACATGTGGCCTATATCTGTAAGTAACATCTTCATCTGAGATGTTTTAAAACTTCAGTACAGCTAGGAGAGTGTATCTAGAACATCCATAAAATGAAAGTGAAATATGGAGAAAATCTGTGGCTTGTCTCTTTATGGGATCAGCCTGCATATTGCCTTTAGATCACTGCAGTTAACGACCTTCGCTCAGGCTCTCTATCCCATGTAACGCAAGAAAGTGTTTCTTAACTCGCCTTGCAGGAATCTTTAAGGATGATCTTCCTCTGAGAGCTTGTAAACTTTTCACTGCAGCTAGGAAAACCTATTCATTACATCCATTCCATGTAAGTACTCTGTGGAGGAAATCACTGCTTTTAGCTTCTTTCGATCATATTGTCAATTGCATGCTCACCTTTGAATTTCATTGCCTGCCCTCAGGCTTCCTCCCTGATGTAAAGAAAAAACACCACTGTTAAACTTACTCTGCCAGTAGCGATTAGGAACACCTTCCCATGAGAGTTGACACTTTTCACCACAGCTCAGGAAAAAGCTCTATCACATCCATTTAATGAAAGTATACCGTGAAGATAACTTCTGCTTATAACTGTTTAGGGTCATTTTCATAAGTGACTTCAAATACACTGCAGTTCAATCTGCGTTCAGGGTCTCACTAGCATATCATGAGGAACACTATTGCTTAACACAGGTGAAGAATATCTGTTAGTAACATTCTCATTGGAGAGGTTTTAAAATTTCAGTACGGCTGGGAGACAGTATATGTAACATCCATAAAATGAAATTCCAGTTTGGAGACAAACTCTTGTTTATATCTGTATAGGATTATCCTGAAAATTGCCTTTTACATCATTGCCGTTAACGACCTACACATAGGAATTCTCTCCTTGTAATGCCAGAAAGTTCTTGCTCAACTTGCTTGCAAGTATCTTTAAGGAGCACCTTCCTCTGAGAGCTTTTAAACTTTCCATTGCAGCTGGGAGAGACTATCTATAAGATCCATTCCATGAACATACTGTGTGGTGGAAAAGTCTTCCTTTTAGTTTTTTGGATCACATAGTAAAGTGCCTTTTCCTCTTTGTAGTTCATGTCCTGCACTGTGGCTTCCTTCCCACAGGCAAGACAAAATACCGCTGCTCAACGAAGTTTACCAGTAACTCTTTGAAACACTCCTAGGAGAGCTTTCAAACTATCACTACATGTGGTGCAGATTATCATTACCCCACATTCCAGGAAAGTGGACTCTTCAGAGAAACTCTGCTTGTAGCTGTTTGGGATTATCTTGAGAAGAGACTTGACTACACTGCAGTTCAATCTGCATTCAGGTTCTCAGTAACGTATCATGATGAACACCATTGCTTATCACAGTTGGCCAATATCTGTAAGTAACATCTTCATATGAGTGGTTTTCAAATGTCAATACAGCTGGCAAAGGGTATCTATAACATCCATAAATTGAAATTCAGGTATGGAGAAAATCTTTTGCGTGTATCTCTATAGGACTATTCTGAAAATTGCCTTTTCCAACATTGCAGTAAATAAACTTCACCCGTGCTCTTTCTCCCAAGTCAGGTAAAAAATGTTTGCTGAACTCAGCTTGGAAGTATCTTCAAGGAGGCTCTCCCTCTGAGAGCTTTTAAACTTTTCACTGCAGCGGGGAGCGAATATCTATAACATCTATTTCAGGAATGTACCCAGTGGAGAAAAAGTCTTCCTTTTAGCTTTTTAGGATCATATTGTAAAGTGAGTTTTCCTCTTTGTCGTTCATTGCCTGCACTGAGCCTCCCTTCCCATTGGAAATACAAAACATTCCTGCTCAATGACCTTTGTCAGTAGCCATCAGGAGTATCTTCTTAGGAGAGCTTTTGAACGATCACTACAGGTGGTGCAGATTGTTGTTATGATCAACTCAATGAAAGTTGACGCTTCAGAGAAACTCCAGCTTGTGGCTGTTAAGGGTCATCTTGAGAAGAGACTTTTAATAGACTGCAGTTCAAACTCTATTCAGGGTCCCACTAGCATATCATGATGAACTATATTGCTCAAGACAGGTGGCCAATATCTGAAAGGAACATCTTCATCTTAGAGGTTTTAAAATTTCAGTACTGCTGGGAGAGAGTATCTATAATATCCATAATATGAAAGACAAGTTTGGTGAAAATCTCGTTCGTGTGTCTGTGTAGGTTCATCATGCAAATTGCCTTTTCCCTCATTGCATTCAATGGCCTTCACTCAGCTATCTCTCCAAAGTAAAGCAAGAAAGCATTTGTTGAACACAGCTTGCAGGGTCCTTTAAGAATGGTCTTCCTCTGAGAGCTTTTAAAATTTTCGCTGCAGCTGGGAGAACTTATATATAATATATATTCCATGTAATTACCGTGTGGAGGAAAACACTTGCTTTTAGCTTCTTCAGATCACATTGTCAGTTGCATTTTCATCTTTGCATTTCATTGCCTGCACTCACGTTTCCTCCCTGATTTAAAGAGAAAACACTACTGCTAAACCTACTCTGCCAGTAGCTGTTAGGAACACCTTCCTAGGAGAGTTTCAACTTTTCAACACACCTCGGAAAGAAGCTCTATCAAATCCATTCAATGAAAGTATACCATGAAGAAGACCTCTTCTTGTACCTGCTTAGGATTATCTTCATGAATGACTTTAAAGGCACTGCAGTTCAGCCTGCATTTAGGGTATCATTAGCATATCATGATAAACACTATTGCTTAACACAGGTTGCCAATATCTGTTAATAACTTCTTCATATGAGAGGTTTTAAATTTTCAGGACAGCTGGAGAGAGTATCTATAACATCCATAAAATGAGAGTTCAGTGGGGACAAAATCTCTTGGTTGTATCTGTATAGGAGTATCCTGAAAATTGCCTTTTCCACCATTGCGGTTAAGGACCTTCCCTTAGGAATTCACTCCCAGGTAAGGCAAGAAAGATCTTGATGAACTCAGATGGCAAGTAGCTTTCAGCAGATCTGCCTCTGCAAGCTTTTAAACTTTCCACTGCAGCTGGGACAGAATATCTATACCATACATTCCATGTAAGTACTCTGTGGAGGAACATACATCATTTTAGCTTTTTAAGATCATCTTGCAAAGTGCCTCTTCATCTCTGCAGTTCACTGCCTGCACTCAGGCCTCCTCCCCAACATAAAGACAAAACACCACTGTAAACCTATTTTGCCAGTTGCTGCTAGGAGCACATTCCTATGAGATGTTAGAGTTGTCACCACAACCGGGGAGGAAACTGTATCACATCCATTCAAGGAAAGTACCGTGTGAAGAATATCTTGTCGCTGTTTAGAATCATATTCATGAGTGACATTAAAAACATTGTAGTACAGTCTACCTTCAGGGTCTCACTAGCATATCATTATCAACACTATTGCTTAACACAGGTTGCAAATATCTGTTAGGAATACCTTCATATGAGAGGTTTTAAAATTTCAGTACAGATGGGAGTATCTATAACATCCATAAAATGAAAGTTCATTGTAGAGAATATTTCTTGCTAATATCTGTATAGGACTATCCTGAAATTTTTCTTTCCATCCTTGCAGTTAACAACATTCACTTAGTAATTCTCTCCCTATTTAATGAAAGAAAGACCTTGCTGAATTCAGATTGCAAGTGGCTTTCCGCAGGATCTGCCTCTGAGAGTTTTTAAACTTTCCACTGCAGCTGGGACAGAATATCTATAACATCCAGTACATGAACGTACCCTGTGCAGAAAAACTCTTCCCTGTAGATTTTTGGATGATGTGGTTCAGTGACTTTTCCTCTTTGCCGTTCATTGCCTGCACTGAGGCCGTCTTCCCAATGGAATGACAAAACACCACTAATCAACCAAGTTTTCCAGTAGTTTTCAGGATCATCTTACTAGGAGAGCTATCACTACAGGTGGTGCAGATTATCCTTACCATCCATTCAATGACAGTTGACTTTTCAGAGAAACTCCTCCTTGTACCTGTTTAGCATCATCTTGAGAATTTGAATACACTGCAGTTCAAACTACATTCAGGGTCTCACTAGCATATCATGACAAACACTTTTTCTTAACACAGGTACCCAATAAGTGTAAGTAACATCTTCATATGAGAGCTTTTAAAATTTCAGTACACCTGGGAGATAGTATCTATAGCATCTGTAAAAGGAAAGGCCAGTATGGAGCAAAATTCTTACTTGCATCTGCAGAGGACTCTCCTGAAAATTGCCTCTCTCAACATTGCTGTTAACGACATTTACTTAAGAATTTTCTCCCTGGGGCCTGCCCGGTGTCACAAACAGTTTCGTGTGCACGCTCCACTTTGGTGGCCTTGGGTTTTCAGTTTCCCAACCCTGGGCACGCACCAATGCACTGCTTGCCAGGACATGCTGTGGTGGTGTCCCATATAAAGTAGAGGAAGATGGGCACTCATGTTAGCTCAGGGCCAAACTTCCTCAGCAAAATAGAGGAGGATCAGCATCGGATGTTACCTCAGGGTTGATCTTCCTCACACATGCTAAAAATAATGTCTCTCCTATGTAATGCCAGAAAGTTCTTGCTTAACTCTGCTTGCAAGTAGGTTTAAGGAGCATCTACCCCTGAGAACTTTTAAATTTTCCACTACAGCTGAGAGCGAATATCTATAGTATCCATCTAATGAACGTACTCTGTGGAGAAAAACATTTCCATTTAGTTTTTGAGGATCATAATGGAAAGTGCCTTTTCTTCCTTTTGGTTCGTTGCCTGCACTGAGGCTGCCTTCTCAATGGAAAGACAAAATACTACTGCTCAAGCACTTTTGCCAGTAACAAGTAAGGAAATAACTTCGTGCCCTGTCTCTCTTCCTTCCGGCAAATGAAGTCAACCTACCTTACCCAGGTTGGGGACATATTGCCATTTCAGGCCTTGAGAAGGAATATCACATTCCTTTGAGAAGGCAATTTCTGATCCCGGGTTCTAAGTAGAGCTCTAGCAACAAGTTAGTAAATGAGTTTCAAAGATTACTGGAACTTAGCTGAACTATGTATAACACCCATTGTTGGAAATAACTTCATGCCCACTATCTCTTCCTTCCATCTCGTAAGGATCAGAAACCTAAAACAGGTATATAACAGAATGCAGTTTCAGGCCTTGAGATTGAATCTCATATTCCTTTGAGAGGGCACTTTCTGATCCAGGCTTGTAAGTAAATGTCTAGAAACGACTTTGTATGTGAGTGGCAATCATTAATACAGCTGAGCTAATCTATGGTTAACACCCATTTCTGGAAATATCTTCATGCCCAATCTCTCTTCCTTCCAGCTCTGAAGGTTTACATTCCTAAAACAGGTTTTGAATATATTGCTGTTTCGAGCCTTAGGAGGGAATATCACATTCCTTTGAGAAGGCATTTCTCGTCCCAGCATGTAAGTAGATGTCCAGGAACAAGTTAGTATATGAGTGGCAATCATCACTACAGCTGAGCTCATCTGTATAAAATACCCATCCCTGGAAGTATCTTTGTGCTCACTCACTCTTCCTTTCAGCTCGTGAGAATCACCTTCCTAAACCAGGTTTAGAACATAATGCTATTTTGGTCGTTGAGAGCAAATCTCACATTCCTCTGTGAAGACACTTACTGATAACTTCTTGTAAGTAGATGTCTAGGAACAAGTTTATATTGGAGCATCAATCAGTACTACAGCTGAGTAAAATGATTTATAATACCCATTCCGTGAAATAACTTCATGTAAAAACTCTCTTCCTTCTAGCACTAAGATTCACTAAACTAAACCAGTTTTGGACCATATTGCCTTGTTGGACCTTGAGAAGGAATCTCGCATTCCTTTGAGAAGGCACTTTCTGATCCCAGAGTGGAAGTAGATGTCTAGGAACAAGTTTGTATATGAGTGGCAAGCGTTACTACAGCTGAGCTAAGCTGTGTATAATACCCATTCCTGAAAATAACTTTGTGCCTCATCTCTCTTCCTTCCAACTCATAAGGATCACAAAGCTAAACCAGGTTTGGAACATATTGCCATGTCACTCATTGAGATGGAATCTCATATTCCTTTGAGAAGACACATTCTGATCCTGTCCAGAATGTTGAAGTCTAGGAATAAGTATGTATATGAGTGTTAATCCTTACTAGATCTGAGCTCAACTGTCTATAACAACCATTCCTGGTAATACTTTTTGCCTCATCTCTCCTCCTTCAATCTCATAAGGATCACAAATATAAACCAAGTTTCATGTATCATGCCATTTCAGGCCTTGAGAATGAATCTCACACTACTTGGAAGGCACTTTCTGATCTCTGCTTCTAAGGAAATGTCCAGGACAAGATTCTATATAAGTGGCAATCGTTACTACAACTGAACTATTCTTTGAGTAACACCCGATCCTGAAAATAACTTCATGCCCAATCTATCTTCCTTCCAGCTCGTAATGAAGACCTTCCTCAACCGAGTTGGGAACATATTGCCATTTCAGACCTTGAGAAGAAATCTCACAATTCTTTCAGACAGCAGTTTCTGATCGCAGCCTGTATGTAGACGTCTAGGATCAAGTTTGCATGTGAGTGGCAATCACTAATAGAGCTGTGCTTCTCTCTTCCTTCCATCTCGTAAGGATCACAAACCTAAATCAGGTTTGGAACATAATGCCATTTCAGGCCCTTGAGAACAAATCTCACATTCCTTTGAGAAAGCACTTTCTGATCTCGGCTTGTAAGTAAACGTCTAGTAACGAGTTTCTAAATGAGTGGCAACCATTACTACAGCTGAGCTAAACGGTGTATAAGAACCATTCCTCAAAATAACTTCCTACCCCATCTCTCTTCCTTCCAGCTCTAAAGGATTACATTCCTAAGCAAGGTTTTGAATGTAATACCATGTCGGGCCTTGAGAAGGAATCTCACATTACCTTGAGATGGAACTTTCTGATCCCAGCTTCTAAGTAGATCCCTAGAAACAAGTTTGTATATGAGTGGGAATCATCACTACAACTTAGATGAACTATGAATAACACCTATTCCTGAAAATAACTTCGTGCCGGTCTCTCTTCCTTCCAGATCATAAGGCCCACCTTCCTCAACCACGTTTGGAACATATTGCCATTTCCGGCCTTGAGAAGGAATCTCATATTCCTTTAAGAAGGCACTTTCTGATCACTGCTTCTAAGTATATGTCCAGGAACAAGATTCTATATAAGTGGCAATCGTTAGTACAACTGAGCTATTCTATGAGTAGCATCAATTCCTGGAAAAAGACTTCATGCTCAATCTCTCTTACTTCCAGCTCGTAAGTATCACCTTCGTCGACCAAGTTTGGAACATATTGCTGTTTCAGGCCTTGACAAGGAATATCACATTCTTTTGAGAAGTCACTTTCTGATCCCGGGGTTATGTAGATGTCTAGGAACAAGTTTGTATATGAGTGGCAATCATTACTACACCTGAGTTAATCTATGTGTAAAACTCATTCATGAATATGTCATTGTGCCCAATCTCTCTTCCTTCCATCCAGTAAGGGTCACAAACCTAAGCCAGGTTTGGACAATATTGGGATTTTGGGCCCTGAGAAGGAATGTCACATTCCTTTGCGAAGGCCCTTTGTGTTCCTGACCTGTATGTAGATTTCTATGAGCAAGTTTGCATATGAGTGGCAATCATGACTACGGGAGCTAAAGTATGTATAACAGCCATTCCTGGAAATCACTTTTTGCCTAATCGCTCTTCCTTTACCTCATCAGAATCAGCTTGCTCAACCATTTTTGGAACATCATGCTATTTCTGGCCTTGAGAAGGAACCTCATAGGGTCCAGCCCCATGGTGTAGTGGTTAAGTACACCCTCTGTTGCTGGTGGCCCAGGTTCGGATACTGGACACACACCGACACACCGCTTGTCAGGCCATGCTGTAGTGGCACCCCACATAAAGTGGAGGAAGATCAGGACGGATGTTAGGTCTGGGCCAGCGTTGCTCAGCAATTAGAGGAGGATTGGCATGGCCGTTAGCTCAGGGCTGATCTTACTCACAAAGAGAAAAGAGAAGGAACCACATATTCCTTTCAGAAGGAAGCTTCTTATCCCAGCTTCTAAGTAGAAGTCCAGGAACAAGTTTGTATATGTTTGGCATTCATTACTACAGCTGAGCTAAACTGTGACTAACAGCCATTCCTGGAAATAACTTCATGCCCAAACTCTCTTCATTCCGGCTCGTAAGGACCATCTTCATCAACCAGGTTTGGAACATAGTGTCCTCTCAGGCCTTTAGAAGGAGTTTCACATTCTTTTGAGAACACATTCTCTGATACCAGCTTCTAAGTAGATATCTAGGAACAAGTTTGTTTAGGCGTGACTGTCATTACTGGGGCTGACAAACTTGGTATAACACCCATTCCTGGAAATCACTTCGTGCCTAATCTCTCTTCCTTTCGTCACGTAAGGATCACAAACCTAAACCAGATTTGGACCATAGTGCCATGTCGGTCCTTAAGAAGGAGTCTCACATTGCTTTCAGAAGGAATGTTCTGATCCTGGCTTTTACGTAGATGTCTAGGAACAAGTTTGTATATGATTGGCAATCATTACTACAGTTGAGGAAAACTTCACATAACACCCATTCCTGGAAGTAACTTTGTGCCTAAACTCTCTTCCTTCCATCTCATAAAGATCACAAACCTAAACCAGATTTCGAACATACTGTCATTTCGCACCTGGACAACAAATCTCACATTCCCTTGAGAAGGCTCTTTTAAAAAGTGTATAACACCTAATCCCTGAAATAACTTTGTGCATAACCTTTCTTCCTCTCATGTTGTAAAGATCACTTTCCTCACCCAGGTTTGGAACATAATGCCATTTCTGGACCTGAGAATTAATCTCACTTTCCTTTGAGAAGGAAATTTCTGATGCAGGCTTCTAAGTAGAAGTCCATGAACAAGTTTCTATATGAGTGGCAATCATTCCTAGAGCTTAGCCGAAGTATGTGTAACGCCCATTCCTGGAAATAAATTTGTGCCTAACCTCTCTTCTTTCCATCTTGTAATGGTGAAAAACCTGAACCCGGTTTGGAGCATAATGCCATTTTGTGCCCTGAGAACGAATCTCATACTCCTTTGCTAAGGCACTTTCTCAACCCCCTTGTAAGTAACAGTCTAGGAACAAGTAGCTATGTGAGTGGTAATCATTACTACAACTGAGCTAACCTATGTATATCACCAGTTTCTGGACATGACTTCGTGCCCAATCTCCCTTCCTTCCAGCTGCTACAGATCTCCTTCCAAAAGCAGGTTTATAAACAGGGCCATGTAGGGCCTTGAGGCAGGATCACTCTCAAATGCCTTGGAGAACACAATTTCTTTTCCCGGTTTGAATGTAGATGGTATGAAACACCTTGGTATCTGAGAGGCATTCATTACTACAGCTGAGTTGAACTATGTATTACAACCATTCCTGATAGTAACTTCATGCCCAATGTGTCTTCCTTCCAGCTCCTAAGGATCGCCTTCCCAAAACAGGTTTTGCACAGGGCCATGTAGGGCCTTGAGAGAGAATCTCACGCACATGTCTTAGAGAAGGAACTTTCTTATCCCGGTTTGTAAGTAGATGGTAAGGAACATCTTTCTGAGTGGCATCACTACTACAGCTGAGTTAAACCATGGATAACACCAGTTCCTGGAACGAAGTTCAGGCCCAATATCCCTTCCTTCCGGTACATGAGGATCGCCTTCCTAAGGACGGTATGGAACGAGGACCATGTACTGCCTTGAGACAATCTCACTCACAAGCCATAGAGAGCACACTTACTGATAGCGGATTCTAAATAGATGGTTAGGATCATGTTTATATCTGAGTGGCAAGAATTGCCACAGCTGAGCTAAACTAAGTATGACACCCATTCCTGGAAATGACTTAGTGCCCAATCTCCCTTCCTTCCAGCTCCTAAGGATCGCCTTCTCAAAGCGGATTTGGAAACAGGACTGTGTGGTGTCTTGTGACAGCATCCCACTCATAATCCATTGAGAGCACGTTTTCTCATACTACATTCTAAGTCGATGGCTAGAAACATGTTTGTATCTGAGTGGCAGGCATTACTACAGCTGAGCTAAACTAAGTATAACTCCCATTCCTGGAAATTACTATGTGCCCAATCTCCCTTCCTTCCAGCTCCAAAGGATCACTTTCCCAAAGCAGGTACGAAAACAGGGCTGTGTAGGGCCTTGACACAGGATCACTCTCAAATGCCTTAGAGAATGGAATTTCTTATCCTGGGTTGGAAGTAGATGGTTAGAAGTATCTTTGTTTGTGAGTGGCAGTCATTACTACAGCTGAGTTAAACTATGTATAAGACCCATTCCTGGAAACAACTTGGTGCCCAATCTCCCTTTCTCCCAGCTCCTGAAGATCGCCATCCAAAACCAGGTTGTGCACAGGGACATGGAGGGCCTTGAGAGAGGATTTCACACACATGCCTTAGGGAAGGCACTTTCTTATCTCGGCTTGTAAGTAGATGGAAAGAAACATCTTTCTATCTGAGTGGCAATCACTACTAAATCTGAGTTAAACTATGTATAACATCCATTCCTGGAAAAAACTTCTTGCCAGATCTCCCTTCCTTCCAGCGCATAAGGATCGCCTTCTAAAGCAGGTTTACACAGGCCCATGAAGGGCCTTGAGAGACAATCTCACTCACATGATTTAGAGAAGGCACTTTCTTATCCCCGCTTGTATTTAGATGGTAAGAGACATCCGTGTATCTGAGTGGCAATCACCACTACAACTCGGACAAACTATGTATAGTACCCATTCCTGGAAGTAACTTCATGCCCCATCTCTCTTCCTTCCCACTCCTAAAGATTGCCTTCCCAAAAAGGTTTTCCACAGGCCCACAGAGGGCCTTCAGAGAGACTCTCACTCACATGCCTTAGAGAGGGCACTTTCTTCTCCTGGAAAGTAAGTAGCTGTTATGAAACATCTTTCTATCTTTGTGGCAATCGCTACTAGAGCTGAGTGAAACGATGGATACCAGCGATTCCTGGAAGTAACTTCATGCCCATCTCCTTTCCTTCCAGCTCCTAAGGATTGCCTTCCCAGAGAAAGTTGTGCATAGCACCATGTAGGGCCTTGAGACAGAATCTCAGTCTAATTCCTTAGAGAAGGCACTTTCTTATCCTGGCTTGTGAGAAGATGGTAAGAAACATCTTGGTATCTGAGGGGCATTCACTACTACAGCTGAGTTAAACTATGCATAACATCCATTCCTGGAAGTACCTTCATGCCCCGTCTTCCTTCCTTCCACTTGCTAATGATCACCTTCTGAAAGGTGGTTTGGAAACAGGGCCGTGGAGTTCCTAGAGACAGGAACACTCTCAAATTCCTTAGAGAACACACTTTCTTCTCTCGGTTTGTAAATTGACAGAAAGAAACATCTTTGTATCCAAGTGTGAATCATTACTAGCTTTCGGGTTAAGGTTCGTGTTAGAGTTTGAGTTAGGGATTGGGTTAGGTTTAGGGTTAGGATTAGGGTTCGGGTTGGGTTGCTGTTGGGGTTAAGGTTTGGCTTAGGTTTCAGGTTAGGGTTTGTGTACTGGTTTGGTTTAGGTTTAGGGTTAGGTTTAGGGTTAGGGCTAGGGTTAGGGTCAGGCTTAGGTCTAGGGTTATCTTTCGGGTTCGGGTTAGGGTTCGGGTTACTGTTAGGGTTAGTGTCAGGGTTATGGTTGGGTTCCACTTAGGGTTAGGATCAGGGTGCGGGTTAGAGTTCAGGCTGGTTTATGGTTAGGGTTACATTTAGGATTTGGGTTAATGTTAGACTTAGGATTCTAGTTAGTGTTAGGGTCGGGTTAGAGTTAGGGTTCAGGTTTGAGTTAGGGTTAGGCTTAGGGTAAGTGTTACTGCTTGCTTAGAATTAGGGTTATCGTTGCCTTCCCATTAGGGTTAAGGTTTGGGTTATTGTTACGATTCAGGTTATGGTTAGGGTTATGGTTCTGGTAGGGTTTAGTTTAATGTTAGTGTTGGTGTTAGGGTTGAGGTTAGGGTTAGGGTTAGGGTTCTGGTTAGGATTAGAGTTAGGGTTCGTGTACTACTTTGGTTTAGGGTTAGGGTTAGGGTTAGTCTTCAGGTCAGTGGTCGGGTTAGCTTTAGTTTAAGGTTAGTGTTAGTGTTCAGGTTAGAGTTAGGGTTAGGTTTAGTGGTCTGATTATTGTTGGAGTTAGAGTTAGGATTATGGTTAGGGTTAGGATTAGGGGCGGGTCAATCTTCACGTTAGTGTTAGTGTTAGGAATCGGTTTAGGGTACGAGTTAGGGTTAGGGTTCGAGTTAGGGTTAGGGTTAGGTTTAGGGGCATGGTTGGGTTCATGTTCGGATTAGAGATAGAGTTCGGGTTAGGGTTAGGGTTCGGGTTCGGGTTAGTGTTAGCATTAGGTTTGGGTTTCATGTTAGGATTAGGGTTAGATTTAGGGTTAATGTTAAGTTTACGGTTAGGGTTAGTATTATGGTTCGATTTTGGGTTAGAGTTAGGGTTAAGATTCATGTTAGGGTAAGGGCTATGGTTTGGGTTAGCGTTAGGTTTAGTTTTAGTGCTAGTGTTTGGATTAGGGTTTTGGTTAGTTTTCGGGGTTGGTTTAGGGTTAGCTTTAGCGTTAGGGTTCGCGTTAGGGTTAGGATTGCTGTTGGCTTCAGTTTAGGGTTAAGAGTTGTATTGTGTATAGGGTTATGTTTAGTGTTCGGATTAATGTTAAGATTAGTTTTCAGTTTCGCTTTAAGGTTAGCCTTAGCTTCAGGGTTCGGGTTAGGGTTAGGGTTAGTGCTACGGTTAGGGTTAGGGTTGGGTTCCGGTTTGGGTTCGGGTTAGAATTAGGGCTGGATTTAGGGTTATGGTTCAGTGTAGTGTTAGGGTTAATGTTAGGTTAAGGGTTAGGGTTAGGGTTAGGATTGGGTTTAGTATTAGCTTAGTGTTCAGGTTAGTGTTAGGGTTAGGGTTCAGCTTCAATATCACCTTAAGGTTAGGGTTAGTGTCGGGCTGGGAGTCACGTTAGGGTTTGGGTACGGTTCATGTTAGGGTTTCTGATTGTGTACAGTTAATATTCATGTTAAGATAATTGTTAGCTTTAGGGTTAGGGTTGGGTGCAGGTTAGGGTTAGATCTGAGGTTCAGGTTACGTTTAGGATTGAAGTCCTTTTTCGGGTTAGTGTTTGTGTTATGTTTCGGGTTATGTTTAGGGTTAGGATTAGGGTTACAGTTGTTGTTAGTGTCACATTTAGGGAGAGGTTAGTGTTTGGATTAGGGTTAGGGTTAGGGTTCGGGTTCTGGATCGGCTTAGGGTTTCGGTTATTGTTGGGTTTAGCTTCGTATCAGGGTTAGATTTAGAGTTCGGTTTAGTGTAACGGTTAGGGTGAGGGTTAGGGTTAGAGTTCGGTTTCGGGTTACTGTTAGGGTTGGGGTTATGATTAGGCCTCAGTTTAGTTCTTGGTTAGGGTTAGGGTTGGGTTGGGTTAGGGTTAGAGTTTGTGTTAGGGTTAAGTGTAGGGCTGGGTTAGGGTTAGGGTTCAGGTTTGGGTTAGGATTAGGGTTAGTGTTAGGGTTAGGCTTTGGGTTAGTGCTAGGCTTAGGGTTAGGGTTGGGTTGGGTTGCGGATTGCATTAGGGTTCAAGTTAGGTTTAGGTTCAGGGTTCGTGTTAGGTTTAGAGTTAGGGTTATGGTTCATTTTAGGGTTAGGGTTGTTGTTAGAGTTCTAGTTAGGTTAGGCTTAAGGTTAGGTCTAGGTTTACTCTTAGGGTTTCATTGGGTTAGGGTTAGGGTTAGGGTTAGTGTTTGGGTTTGTGTTTGTGTCATGGTTAGGTTTCAGTTTCTGGTTAGGATTAGGGATAGTGATAGTGTTCAGGTTAGTGTTAGGGCTAGAGTTCGGTTTAGGTTTGGTTTTGGATTAAGGTTAGGATTCGGATTAGGTTTATGGTTAGCATTAAGGTTAGGTTTTGGGTTAGGATTAAGGATAGGTTTAAGGTTACAGTTAGGGTTAGTTTAGGGTTAGGGTACAGGTTACGTTTAGAGTTAGAGTAAGAGTTAGAGTAAGAGGTAGGGTTAGTGTTATGATTCGACTTCAGGTTAGGGTTTTTATTAGATTTTGTGTTAGGGTAAGCGTTACAGTTTGGGTTAGGTGTAGGTTTAAGGTTAAGTTCAGTTTTATGGTTAGTGTTTGGATTTGGGTGAGGGTTAGGTTTCAGGTTAGGGATTGGTTATGGTTAGGGTTAGGCTTCAGGTTAGGGTTAGGTTTAGGGTACGTGTTAGGTTTAGGGTTAGGGTTCGTGTTCTGGTATGAGTTAGTGTTAGGGTTAGGCCTATGGTTAGTGTTAGAGTTGAGTGCACGTTCGGGTTAAGGTTAGTGATAGGGTTACTGTTAGGGTTAGGTTTATGGTTATGGTTGGGTTACGGTTAGGTTTAGGATTAGGGTTTCAGGTTAGGGTTAGATTTAGTGTTAGGGTTAGGATTAGTGTTAGGGTTCAGGACAGGGTTAGGGGTAGGGTTACTGTTAGGTTTAGGTTTAGGCTTTGTTTGGGTTACAGTTAGGTTTAAGGTTAGGGTTCTGGTTAGGGGTCTGGTTAGTGTTAGGTTCAGGGTTCCAACACCTGTTTTCCTTAGGCTTAAAGTTAGTGTCTGTGTTTAGGGTTAAGGCTCGTGTTCGTGTTAAGTTTAGGGTTAGGGTTTGTGTTAGGGTTAGGGTTAGGGTTAGGGTTAGGGTTAGGGTTAGGATTAGCGTTAGGGTTAGTGTTTGCATTAGGGTTGGTCTTACGCTTTGTTTTTGGGATCCGGGAAGTTTTAGGTTCAGGGTTGGGTTTCGGATTAGTGATAGGGTTACTGCTATGGTTTGGGTTATGCTTAGGCAAAAGTTTAGGGCTAGGTTTAGAGTTGGGTTAGGTTAGGGTTATGGTTATAGTTCGGGTTAGGGTTAGTGTTAATTTTCAGGCTAGGGTTAGGGTTAGGGTTAGGTTTAGGGTTAGGGTTAGGGTTACTGTTAAGGTTAGGGTTAGGGTTATTGCAAGGGTTAGGGTTTGGTTTTGGCTTAGGGTTATGGTTAGGTGTAGGATTAGAGTTAGTAGTCTGATTGGAGGTCTGGTTCCAGTTCGGTTTCGGGATTCGGGTTAGGGTTAGAGTTAGGGTAGGATTAGGCTTCGGGTTAGGGTTAGGGTTCAAGTTAGGATTAGGATTAGTCTTAGGGTTAGTGTTCGGGTTCGGGTTTGAGTTACGTTTAACGGTAGGATGGGATGATGCTTTGGGTTACGGTTATCATTTGGTTCAAGTTACGGTTTGGGTTAGGTTTATGCTTAGGGTTAGGGTTCTGCTTATGTTCAGGGTTAGTGTTTGGGATAGGGTTTAGTTGGATTAGAGCTAGTGTTTGCTTTAGGGCTAGGATTAGTTTTAGGGTTAGGCTAAGGGTTCAGGTTAGAGTTATTTTAGGGTTAGGGTTTGAGTTCGGGTTAGTAATTGGGTTCAAATATGGTTTAGTGTTAGGTTTTGTGTTAGGGTTTGGGTTAGATTTAGGGTTCCGGCTAGGGTTAGGGTTATAGTGCGAGTTAGTGTTAGGGTTAGAGTTCGGTTTAGGCTTTGATTTAAGGTTAGCTTTTGTGTTAGGGTTCGGGTGGGTTAGGGTTAGGGTTCTTGTTAGGGTTATTGGTAGGTAGATGTTTAGGATTAGGTTTGGGGTTAGGGTTAGTGTTCATGTTAAGTTTACTGTTTGGATTAGGGTTAGGTTTCAGGTTAGTATTAGGGTTGTGTTAGATTTAGGGTTAGGATTAGGGTATGGTTAACGTTAGGTTTAGGGATAGTGTGAGGGTTAACATTAGGGTTCGGTTTCAGGTTACGTTTAGTGTTAGATTCAGGGGTGGGTTCAGGTTAGGGCTAGGGTTGGGTTCGCGTTAGGGTTCTGGTTAGGCTTATGGTTTGGATTAGGTTTAGGTTTAGTGTTATAGTTAGTGTTCAGATTAGGGTTAGGGTTAGAGTTCGAGTTCGGGATCTGCTTAGGGTTAGGATTAGGGTTAGGCTTCTTTTTAGGGTTAGCACTAGGGTTCAGGAGGGTTTAGCGTTATGGTTAGGTTTAGAGTTAGGGTTATGGTTAGCTTTACGGCTCAGGTTGTGGATAGGTTAATGATTCGCGTTAATGTTAGGGTTAGGGTTAAGGTTAGTGTTAGGCATAGGGTTGGGATTAAGGTTAGGTTTGTTGTTGGTGTTAGGTTTCTGGTTAGGGTTAGGGTTAGGATTCAGCTACATGTTAGGTTAGTCTTCAGATTCAGTTTACGGTTAGGGTTATGATCAGGTTAGGGTTAGTGTTACTTTTGGTGTTAGGGTTAGCGTTATGGTTCAGTTTAGGGCAAGGTATACTATTCGGGTTAGTGTTAGTGTTAGAGTTAGGATTCAGTTTCAGTTTACAGTTAGGATTGCATTCGGATTAGGTAATAGGGACAGGCTTAGTGTTCGGGTTAGCTTTATGGATTGGGTTAGGGTTCTGTTTCAGTTTAGAGTTAGCATTCAGGCTCTAGTTATGGTTAGGGTTAGGTGTTCGGTACCGTTTAGACTTAGCATTCAGGCACGGGTTAGCGTTAATATTCTGTTTATGCTAAGGGTGAGGGTTCTGGTAAAGGTTAGGGTTATCGTTAGAGTTCGGTTCAGTTTGGGGTTACAGGTAGTTTGGGTCAGTGTTAGGTTTAGGCTATGGTTTGGGTTCTGTTTAGAGTTAGGGTTAGGTTTCAGGTTCAGTTTAGATTTAGGGTTTTGTTTCAGTTAGGGCTGTATTTAGGGTTAGGGTTCAGTTTAGGCTTAGTATTAGCATGTGGGTTAGTGTTAGTGTTAGGTTTAGAGTTAGGGTTAGGGTTTCAGTTACGGATAAGGTTTGGGTTCCTGGTTGGGTTAGGGTTAAGGTTAAGGTTAACCCTAACCTTGGGCACTTAGAGGACCAGGGTTTCACTAATCCAGAGAAGAGGCTGGGACCTGTCGCCTGAAGGGCACACCAAGGGTGGCCCCAGACCCTTAGGACTCCGACCTGCTGAGGCCAAACTCACTGCAATGCCATATGCCTGTCTCCACACTTGTGACTCTACAGAGGCTTTCCTCTACCTGGCTGGAGACGAAAAGTGTGGGCGTGGGGTGAGGCCATGGTTTAGTTATTCCAGGAAGAAATGAGGCCCAGGACAAAGCAGCTGGCCCCGGCAGAGCCTTGACCTCGCACCACAGTCCGCCTTGGCAGCCAGGGCCAGACTACCACTTCCAAAGAAGAGAAGTGGCTGGTGACCTGAGTGGGTGTGGGGGAATAGGAGGGAGACAATAGCTGAAGCCAAGTCAACAAGGGCAGCATTCCTTCTTCACCTGCACGTGGCAAGTGTCAGAGAGCGCCCCACTTGGTCAGAGACCAGTGGGCAGGCGAGGCGTTCAATGAGGACCCCCGAGGCCCGGTGGCTGTGCATGTGCCCTGGGCCTGACACATTGAACCCAAGCCCTCAGGGCTCCTGGAGAGACAAGAGAAAGATGGGCCCAAGGGAGAGGTAGGCAAGGTGGGCAGGTTGAGCCCGCATCTCTCCTCAGGTCCCTGAGAGAGAAAGAGAGAGACACAGAGAAACTGAGAGAGAGAGAGATCCCTGAACTATGAGTCGCTGCCTCCACCACTGGTACCAACTCACACACCATCACACTTCCCCCCACCACCCCCATACCCGCCCCTGGGCCAGCCCCACCACAGAGAGGTTGGTTCCTTGTCACTTCCATGCTGTCCCTTTGGGACCTGATGCCAGAGCAGGGGAAAATGTTCAGACAAAGTTTTCCATGTCACTATCCATGACAATGGTCTTCTTTCCCTCTCAAATCTGACAACCCCACCCCCAACATCCTCCTTTGTCTTAATCTGAAGATAGTATTGAAGAGGAGAATCTCTGCCATTGTGTTGAGAGACTCAGTTTCCCTTGTTTCTCCCATCTACACATGTTGTTAATCTTGAGATTATTTTCTCCAGCTAACCTGTACTGTTAATGATTTGTCCAGCCATAAGAAATTTAAGGGAAAGGGCGGAAGAGGGTTCTCACTCTGCCCCCGAGAGCCCTCAGCTGGGTCCCTCCCTCAGACTTGGCCAGGGACAGCCCATACCCAGAGGCCATCTCCCGGGGCATCCCAGGAATAGCTCACTGCCAGCACCCATCCTCTCACCACTGTCAAGTCCATCGTCCTCCCTCGGGATGCCTGGGCAGGTCAGAGACCTGGGTGTATGAGGCAGCTAGATCCCAGGTCTGGCACACCGGTTTCAAGGCAGCTTCCACCTCTGATGGTGTCCAACACACGCCCCAGAAAGCTTGGTGGTAGGCCCCAGGGCTCTTTACTTCGGAACATGTCCCCTTGGAAGGGGCCTGGCCGAGAAGTGTGGGCCAGCCGGCCAGCCAGCCATCTTGGGACAAAGCAGGAGAGCCGAACCATCCTTCCAGTTGCCCTGGGCTTGACACTGGCGACCTCAGGAAGAGGGCCTCACTGGTGCCCTTCATCATGGATTTCTCCCCAGAGTCGTGTCCTGGGCACTACGAAGGCCAGGCCCTCCCGACTCCAGAGAAGAGGCTGGGACCTGTTGCCAGAAGGGCTTTTCCAGTGTGGCCCCAGCTCCCTGGGCCTGCGGCCTGCTGGGACCACACTCACTGCTTTGCCATATGCTTGTTCCGGTCCTTCTGACTCCACAGAGCCTCTCCTCCACCTGGCTGGAGTTGACAAGTACAGGCGTGGGGTGAGGCCATGGTTTTGTCTTTCCAGGAAGAAATGAGGCCCGGCATGAAGCAGCTGGCCAAAGCAGAGCCTTGACCTCGCACCCCAGTCGGCCTTTGGCTACCAGGGCCAGACCAGCACTTCCAAAGAAGGGAAGCATCTGGCGAGCTGAGTGAAAGTGGTCGAATAGGAGGGAGACAACAGCTGAAGCCAAGTCAAGAAGGGTGGTTCTCCTTCTTCACCTTCAACTGGCAGGCACAAAAGAGCGCCCCACCTGGTCTCAGCCTCTTGGGCGGGCAGGGTCTTCACTGTGGACCCTTGAGGCCCAACTGCTGTGCATGCGCCCTTTGCCTGAGTTGTTGAACTCAAGCCGCAGGTCTCCCAGGGTGGCCAGAAAAAGAATGGCCCATGGGAGAGGTAGGAGAGGTGAGCAGGGTGCGCCTCCCCTCCTCTCCTCAGGGCCCCGAGAGGGGGAGACACAGAGAGAGCCAGAGAGACGTAGAGAGAGAGAGATCCCTGACCTCTCTAGATTTCAGGTTAGAGTTAGGGTTTAGTTTAGCTTCGGGGTATGATCAGGTTATTGTTAGGGTTAGTGTTACCATTGGGGTTAGGGTTAGGGTTAGCGTTAGGGTTAGGATTCTGGGTAGGGTTAGGGTTTGGGCTTGGTACAGTTTTGTTTTACATGTAGGCTTAGGTTTAAAATTTAGGGTTACAGTTAGGGTTAGGATTAGGGTAAGTGGTCTGGTTCAGTTTAGTGTTAGAGTTAGTATTAGGTTTCGAGTTAGAGTTAGAGTTAAGGTTAGGGTTAGGTTTAGTGTTAGTGTTAGTTTTCGGGTTAGGGTCAGGGTTAGGGTTTGCTTTCGGTATCGGTTTAGGCTCAGTGTTATGGTCGGGTTAGGCTTCAGATTAGGGTTAGGTTTTGGGCTCGGGTTAGGGTTCTTGTTAGGATTAGGATTTAGATTAGAGTTCTGGTTAGGTTTAGGTTTAGGGTTAGTGTTAGGATTAGGGTTATGATTAAGTTTTAGGTTCAGGAAAGTCTTACCTTTAGCATTAGGTTTCTTGTTAGGGTTAGGGTTAGAGTTAGGGCTAGGTTTAGGTTTAGGGTTAAGGTTGGGTTCAGATTATGGTTATGGTTATGGTTAGGTTTTAGTTTCGGTTTAGGGTTAGGGTTAAAGTTAGGGTTCAATTTAGGCTTAGAATTAGGGCTAGGGTTAGGGTTATGGTTGGGTTTGGATTAGGGTTCAGGTTAGGGTTAGTGTTAGCATTTGGGTTAGAATTACGGTTAGAGTTCGGGTTAGGGTTAGGGTTAGCAGTAGGGTTCAGGTTAGGGTAAGGTTATTTTTAGTGTTAGGGCTAGTGTTCGAGTTAGGGTTAAGGTTAGGGTTCGGTTTCAGGATCTGGTTACAGTTAGGGTTGGAGTCAGGCTAGGATTAGGGTTATAGTTAGGGTTACGGTTCGGGTTAGGGCTGCTGGTAGGGTTAGGGTTAATATTCCTGTTATGTTTAGGGTTAGGTAAAGTTAGGGTTGTTTTCAGGTTAGAGTTAGGGCTAGGTTTCGGGTTCATGTTCTAGATAGGGTTAGGGTTATGTTTTGCTTTTTTGTCATGGTTAGGATTAAGCTTACTGTTAGTGTTATGTTAACGTTTAGGGTGAGATTAGTGTTTGGCTGGGTTAGGATTAGGGTTTAGGTTCTCCATGGGGTTAACGTTACCGTCACATTAGGCTTTGTGTTTCTGTTAATTTTAGGGCAAGTGTTAAGGTTGGGGTTAGAGTCAAGGTTAGGGTTGGGGTTCGTGTTAAGCTTAGAGTTATTGTTAGGGTTTGGGTTAGGTTTAAGCTTAGGGTTAGGGCTAGGTTTAGGGTTAGTTTTGGATTAGGGGTAGGGCTGGGTTTAGGTTGGGTTTGGGTTCGAGTTAGGGTTAGGTTTAGGATTCAGGTTGGGCTTAGAGTTAAGGTTAGTTTTCGCGTTAGAGTTAGCGTTATGGTTACATTTAGGATTCAGGTTGGTGTTAACGTTAGGGTTAGGGTTAGGGTTAGTGTTCACCTTAGGTTTAGGGTTAGTTCTAGGGGTTAGGGTTGGGTTCTGGTTCGGTTTAGGGCTAGGGTTCAGTTTAGGGTTAGGGTTCCAGTTCATGTTCATGTTAGAGTTAGGATTAGGGTTACTGTGAGGTTTAGGCTTAAGTTTATTGTAAGGTTTGCCTTCGGATTGGGGTTAGGTTTAGGTTTTGGGTGGGGATAAGAATAGGTTTAAGGTTAGCGTCGGATTAGGCTTTGGGTTAGGGTTACTTTTGGGGTCCGGGTTAGGGTTTGGGTTAGGGTTAGACTTATGCTTAGGGCTAGGTTTAGGGTTAGTGTTGGGTTGGGTTCATGCTTTGGGTTAAGGTTATCATTTGGTTCAGGTTAGGGTTTGGGTTAGCATTATGCTTAGGGTTAGTATTCTGGTTAGATTAGGGTTAGTGTTCTGGTTAGAGTTTAGTTGCGTTAGAGCTAGTGTTTGCTTTATGTTTATGGTTAGGTTTAGGGTTAAGCTAGGGTTCAGGTTAGAGTTATGTTAGGGTTAGTGTTCGGGTTCTGGTTAGTAATTGTGCTCGAATGCAGTTTAGGGTTATGTTGTGTTAGGGTGTGGGTTAGATTTAGGTTACCGGTTATGGTTAGGTTTATGGTGTGGGTTAGTGTTAGGGTTAGGGTTCCATTTAGGGTTTGGGTTAGGGTTATCTTTATTGTTAGTGTTCAGGTGGTTTAGGGTTAGAGTTCCTGTTGTGGTTTAGGTTAGGTTTAAGGATAGGGTTAGGGTTAAGGTTAGGGTTTGGTCTCAGGTTACGTTTAGTGTTAGATTCTGGGTTTGGGTTCAGGGTTAGGGCTAGGGTTGGGTTTGCATTAGGGTTCTGGTTAAGCTTATGGTTTGGGTTAGGTATAGGTTTAGTGTTATAGTTAGTGTGCAGATTAGGGTTAGGGTTAGGGTTAGGGTTCGGGTTCGGGATCTGGTTAGGTTTAGGGTTAGGGTTAGGCTTCTTGTTAGGGTTAGAACTAGGATTCAGTTTAGGTTTAGCATTATGGTCAGGTTTAGGGTTAGACTTATGGTTAGGTTTACAGCTCAGGTTATGGATAGGTTAATGATTCGCGTTAATGTTATGGTTAGGGTTAGTGTTAGGGTTAGGATTGGTATTAAGGTTAGGTTTATTGTTGGTGTCAGGGTTCTGGTTAGGGTTAGGGTTAGGATTCAGCTACATTTTAGGTTAGTGTTCGAATTCAGTTTAAGTTTAGTGATATGATCTGTTTAGGGTTAGGGTTAGTGTTACTGTTGGGGTTAGAGTTAGCATTAGGGTTCTGTTTAGGGCAAAGCATAGTATTCGTGTTAGTGTTACTGTTAGGGTTAGGATTCAGTTTCAGTTTACAGTTAGGATTGCATTCGGGTTAGGTATTAGGGACAGGCTTATTGTTCAGATTAGCTTTATGGTTTGGGTTAGGGTTCTGTTTCAGTTTAGAGTTAGCATTCAGGCTCTAGTTATGCTTAGGGTTAGGTTTTCGGTACCATTTGGAATTAGCATGCAGACATGGGTTAGTGTTACTGTTCTGTTTACACTAATGGTGGGGGTTCTGGTAAGGGTTAGGGTTATCGTTAGAGTTCGGTTCAGTTTGGAGTTATGGGTAGTTCAGGTCAGTGTTAGGTTTAGGCTATGATTTGGGCTTCTTTAGTGTTAGGGTTAGGTTTCAGGGTCAGTTTAGATTTAGGGTTTTGTTTCAGTTAGGGTTGTAGTTAGGGTTAGGGTTCAGTTTAGGCTTAGTATTAGCATGCAGGTTAGTGTTAGTGTTAGGTTTAGAGTTAAGGTTAGGGTTTGAGTTATGGATAGGGTTTGGGTTTGGAGTTCGGTTATGGTTAAGGTTAGGGTTAACCCAACTTTGGGCACTTGGAGGACCAGGGCTTCACTAATCCAGAGAAGAGGCTGGGATCTGTCGCCTGAAGGGCACACCAAGGGTGGCCCCAGACCCTTAGGACTCCGACCTGCTGAGGCCAAACTCACTGCAATGCCATATGCCTGTCTCCACACTTGTGACTCTACAGAGGCTTTCCTCTACCTGGCTGGAGACGAAAAGTGTGGGCGTGGGGTGAGGCCATGGTTTAGTTATTCCAGGAAGAAATGAGGCCCAGGACAAAGCAGCTGGCCCCGGCAGAGCCTTGACCTCGCACCACAGTCCGCCTTGGCAGCCAGGGCCAGACTACCACTTCCAAAGAAGAGAAGTGGCTGGTGACCTGAGTGGGTGTGGGGGAATAGGAGGGAGACAATAGCTGAAGCCAAGTCAACAAGGGCAGCATTCCTTCTTCACCTGCACGTGGCAAGTGTCAGAGAGCGCCCCACTTGGTCAGAGACCAGTGGGCAGGCGAGGCGTTCAATGAGGACCCCCGAGGCCCGGTGGCTGTGCATGTGCCCTGGGCCTGACACATTGAACCCAAGCCCTCAGGGCTCCTGGAGAGACAAGAGAAAGATGGGCCCAAGGGAGAGGTAGGCAAGGTGGGCAGGTTGAGCCCGCATCTCTCCTCAGGTCCCTGAGAGAGAAAGAGAGAGACACAGAGAAACTGAGAGAGAGAGAGATCCCTGAACTATGAGTCGCTGCCTCCACCACTGGTACCAACTCACACACCATCACACTTCCCCCCACCACCCCCATACCCGCCCCTGGGCCAGCCCCACCACAGAGAGGTTGGTTCCTTGTCACTTCCATGCTGTCCCTTTGGGACCTGATGCCAGAGCAGGGGAAAATGTTCAGACAAAGTTTTCCATGTCACTATCCATGACAATGGTCTTCTTTCCCTCTCAAATCTGACAACCCCACCCCCAACATCCTCCTTTGTCTTAATCTGAAGATAGTATTGAAGAGGAGAATCTCTGCCATTGTGTTGAGAGACTCAGTTTCCCTTGTTTCTCCCATCTACACATGTTGTTAATCTTGAGATTATTTTCTCCAGCTAACCTGTACTGTTAATGATTTGTCCAGCCATAAGAAATTTAAGGGAAAGGGCGGAAGAGGGTTCTCACTCTGCCCCCGAGAGCCCTCAGCTGGGTCCCTCCCTCAGACTTGGCCAGGGACAGCCCATACCCAGAGGCCATCTCCCGGGGCATCCCAGGAATAGCTCACTGCCAGCACCCATCCTCTCACCACTGTCAAGTCCATCGTCCTCCCTCGGGATGCCTGGGCAGGTCAGAGACCTGGGTGTATGAGGCAGCTAGATCCCAGGTCTGGCACACCGGTTTCAAGGCAGCTTCCACCTCTGATGGTGTCCAACACACGCCCCAGAAAGCTTGGTGGTAGGCCCCAGGGCTCTTTACTTCGGAACATGTCCCCTTGGAAGGGGCCTGGCCGAGAAGTGTGGGCCAGCCGGCCAGCCAGCCATCTTGGGACAAAGCAGGAGAGCCGAACCATCCTTCCAGTTGCCCTGGGCTTGACACTGGCGACCTCAGGAAGAGGGCCTCACTGGTGCCCTTCATCATGGATTTCTCCCCAGAGTCGTGTCCTGGGCACTACGAAGGCCAGGCCCTCCCGACTCCAGAGAAGAGGCTGGGACCTGTTGCCAGAAGGGCTTTTCCAGTGTGGCCCCAGCTCCCTGGGCCTGCGGCCTGCTGGGACCACACTCACTGCTTTGCCATATGCTTGTTCCGGTCCTTCTGACTCCACAGAGCCTCTCCTCCACCTGGCTGGAGTTGACAAGTACAGGCGTGGGGTGAGGCCATGGTTTTGTCTTTCCAGGAAGAAATGAGGCCCGGCATGAAGCAGCTGGCCAAAGCAGAGCCTTGACCTCGCACCCCAGTCGGCCTTTGGCTACCAGGGCCAGACCAGCACTTCCAAAGAAGGGAAGCATCTGGCGAGCTGAGTGAAAGTGGTCGAATAGGAGGGAGACAACAGCTGAAGCCAAGTCAAGAAGGGTGGTTCTCCTTCTTCACCTTCAACTGGCAGGCACAAAAGAGCGCCCCACCTGGTCTCAGCCTCTTGGGCGGGCAGGGTCTTCACTGTGGACCCTTGAGGCCCAACTGCTGTGCATGCGCCCTTTGCCTGAGTTGTTGAACTCAAGCCGCAGGTCTCCCAGGGTGGCCAGAAAAAGAATGGCCCATGGGAGAGGTAGGAGAGGTGAGCAGGGTGCGCCTCCCCTCCTCTCCTCAGGGCCCCGAGAGGGGGAGACACAGAGAGAGCCAGAGAGACGTAGAGAGAGAGAGATCCCTGACCTCTCTAGATTTCAGGTTAGAGTTAGGGTTTAGTTTAGCTTCGGGGTATGATCAGGTTATTGTTAGGGTTAGTGTTACCATTGGGGTTAGGGTTAGGGTTAGCGTTAGGGTTAGGATTCTGGGTAGGGTTAGGGTTTGGGCTTGGTACAGTTTTGTTTTACATGTAGGCTTAGGTTTAAAATTTAGGGTTACAGTTAGGGTTAGGATTAGGGTAAGTGGTCTGGTTCAGTTTAGTGTTAGAGTTAGTATTAGGTTTCGAGTTAGAGTTAGAGTTAAGGTTAGGGTTAGGTTTAGTGTTAGTGTTAGTTTTCGGGTTAGGGTCAGGGTTAGGGTTTGCTTTCGGTATCGGTTTAGGCTCAGTGTTATGGTCGGGTTAGGCTTCAGATTAGGGTTAGGTTTTGGGCTCGGGTTAGGGTTCTTGTTAGGATTAGGATTTAGATTAGAGTTCTGGTTAGGTTTAGGTTTAGGGTTAGTGTTAGGATTAGGGTTATGATTAAGTTTTAGGTTCAGGAAAGTCTTACCTTTAGCATTAGGTTTCTTGTTAGGGTTAGGGTTAGAGTTAGGGCTAGGTTTAGGTTTAGGGTTAAGGTTGGGTTCAGATTATGGTTATGGTTATGGTTAGGTTTTAGTTTCGGTTTAGGGTTAGGGTTAAAGTTAGGGTTCAATTTAGGCTTAGAATTAGGGCTAGGGTTAGGGTTATGGTTGGGTTTGGATTAGGGTTCAGGTTAGGGTTAGTGTTAGCATTTGGGTTAGAATTACGGTTAGAGTTCGGGTTAGGGTTAGGGTTAGCAGTAGGGTTCAGGTTAGGGTAAGGTTATTTTTAGTGTTAGGGCTAGTGTTCGAGTTAGGGTTAAGGTTAGGGTTCGGTTTCAGGATCTGGTTACAGTTAGGGTTGGAGTCAGGCTAGGATTAGGGTTATAGTTAGGGTTACGGTTCGGGTTAGGGCTGCTGGTAGGGTTAGGGTTAATATTCCTGTTATGTTTAGGGTTAGGTAAAGTTAGGGTTGTTTTCAGGTTAGAGTTAGGGCTAGGTTTCGGGTTCATGTTCTAGATAGGGTTAGGGTTATGTTTTGCTTTTTTGTCATGGTTAGGATTAAGCTTACTGTTAGTGTTATGTTAACGTTTAGGGTGAGATTAGTGTTTGGCTGGGTTAGGATTAGGGTTTAGGTTCTCCATGGGGTTAACGTTACCGTCACATTAGGCTTTGTGTTTCTGTTAATTTTAGGGCAAGTGTTAAGGTTGGGGTTAGAGTCAAGGTTAGGGTTGGGGTTCGTGTTAAGCTTAGAGTTATTGTTAGGGTTTGGGTTAGGTTTAAGCTTAGGGTTAGGGCTAGGTTTAGGGTTAGTTTTGGATTAGGAGTAGGGCTGGGTTTAGGTTGGGTTTGGGTTCGAGTTAGGGTTAGGTTTAGGATTCAGGTTGGGCTTAGAGTTAAGGTTAGTTTTCGCGTTAGAGTTAGCGTTATGGTTACATTTAGGATTCAGGTTGGTGTTAACGTTAGGGTTAGGGTTAGGGTTAGTGTTCACCTTAGGTTTAGGGTTAGTTCTAGGGGTTAGGGTTGGGTTCTGGTTCGGTTTAGGGCTAGGGTTCAGTTTAGGGTTAGGGTTCCAGTTCATGTTCATGTTAGAGTTAGGATTAGGGTTACTGTGAGGTTTAGGCTTAAGTTTATTGTAAGGTTTGCCTTCGGATTGGGGTTAGGTTTAGGTTTTGGGTGGGGATAAGAATAGGTTTAAGGTTAGCGTCGGATTAGGCTTTGGGTTAGGGTTACTTTTGGGGTCCGGGTTAGGGTTTGGGTTAGGGTTAGACTTATGCTTAGGGCTAGGTTTAGGGTTAGTGTTGGGTTGGGTTCATGCTTTGGGTTAAGGTTATCATTTGGTTCAGGTTAGGGTTTGGGTTAGCATTATGCTTAGGGTTAGTATTCTGGTTAGATTAGGGTTAGTGTTCTGGTTAGAGTTTAGTTGCGTTAGAGCTAGTGTTTGCTTTATGTTTATGGTTAGGTTTAGGGTTAAGCTAGGGTTCAGGTTAGAGTTATGTTAGGGTTAGTGTTCGGGTTCTGGTTAGTAATTGTGCTCGAATGCAGTTTAGGGTTATGTTGTGTTAGGGTGTGGGTTAGATTTAGGTTACCGGTTATGGTTAGGTTTATGGTGTGGGTTAGTGTTAGGGTTAGGGTTCCATTTAGGGTTTGGGTTAGGGTTATCTTTATTGTTAGTGTTCAGGTGGTTTAGGGTTAGAGTTCCTGTTGTGGTTTAGGTTAGGTTTAAGGATAGGGTTAGGGTTAAGGTTAGGGTTTGGTCTCAGGTTACGTTTAGTGTTAGATTCTGGGTTTGGGTTCAGGGTTAGGGCTAGGGTTGGGTTTGCATTAGGGTTCTGGTTAAGCTTATGGTTTGGGTTAGGTATAGGTTTAGTGTTATAGCTAGTGTGCAGATTAGGGTTAGGGTTAGGGTTAGGGTTCGGGTTCGGGATCTGGTTAGGTTTAGGGTTAGGGTTAGGCTTCTTGTTAGGGTTAGAACTAGGATTCAGTTTAGGTTTAGCATTATGGTCAGGTTTAGGGTTAGACTTATGGTTAGGTTTACAGCTCAGGTTATGGATAGGTTAATGATTCGCGTTAATGTTATGGTTAGGGTTAGTGTTAGGGTTAGGATTGGTATTAAGGTTAGGTTTATTGTTGGTGTCAGGGTTCTGGTTAGGGTTAGGGTTAGGATTCAGCTACATTTTAGGTTAGTGTTCGAATTCAGTTTAAGTTTAGTGATATGATCTGTTTAGGGTTAGGGTTAGTGTTACTGTTGGGGTTAGAGTTAGCATTAGGGTTCTGTTTAGGGCAAAGCATAGTATTCGTGTTAGTGTTACTGTTAGGGTTAGGATTCAGTTTCAGTTTACAGTTAGGATTGCATTCGGGTTAGGTATTAGGGACAGGCTTATTGTTCAGATTAGCTTTATGGTTTGGGTTAGGGTTCTGTTTCAGTTTAGAGTTAGCATTCAGGCTCTAGTTATGCTTAGGGTTAGGTTTTCGGTACCATTTGGAATTAGCATGCAGACATGGGTTAGTGTTACTGTTCTGTTTACACTAATGGTGGGGGTTCTGGTAAGGGTTAGGGTTATCGTTAGAGTTCGGTTCAGTTTGGAGTTATGGGTAGTTCAGGTCAGTGTTAGGTTTAGGCTATGATTTGGGCTTCTTTAGTGTTAGGGTTAGGTTTCAGGTTCAGTTTAGATTTAGGGTTTTGTTTCAGTTAGGGTTGTAGTTAGGGTTAGGGTTCAGTTTAGGCTTAGTATTAGCATGCAGGTTAGTGTTAGTGTTAGGTTTAGAGTTAAGGTTAGGGTTTGAGTTATGGATAGGGTTTGGGTTTGGAGTTCGGTTATGGTTAAGGTTAGGGTTAACCCAACTTTGGGCACTTGGAGGACCAGGGCTTCACTACTCCAGAGAAGAGGCTGGGATCTGTCGCCTGAAGGGCACACCAAGGGTGGCCCCAGATCCTTAGGTCTCCTTCCTGCTGTGGCCAAACTCACTGCCTTGCCATATGCCTGCCTCCGCACTTGTGACTCTACATTGGCTTTCTTCTACCTGGCTGGATTTGAAAAGTACAGGCGTGGGGTGAGGCCATTAGTTTGGTCATTCCAGGAAGAAATGAGGCCCAGGACGAAGAAGCTGGCTGAGGCAAAGCCTTGACCTCGCACCCCAGTCCACCTTGGCAGCAAGGGCCAAACTACCACTTCCAAAGAAGGGAAGTGGCTGGCGAGCTGAGTGGGTGTGGGGGGATAGGAGGGAGACAACAGCTGAAGCCAAGTCAAGAAAGGCAGCGTTCCTTCTTCACCTGCACGTGGCAGGTGCGAGAGAGCGCCCCAGTTGGTCAGAGACCAGCAGGCTGGTGAAGCGTTCAATGAGGACCCCCGACGCCTGGTGGCCGTGCTTGCGCCTTTGGCCTGACACATTGAACCCAAGCCCGCAGGGGTCCCTGAGCAGCCAGAGAAAGATGGGCCCATGAGAGAGGTAGGCAAGGTGGGCAGGTTGAGTCCACATCTCTCCTCAGGTCCCTGAAGGAGAAAGAGAGAGACACAGAGAAACAGAGAGAGAGAGAGAGATCTCTGAACTATGAGTCACTGCCTCCACCACTGGCGTCAACTCACACACCATCCCTCTTCCCCCTGCCACCCCCATGTCTGCCCCTGGGCCAGCCCCACCACAGAGAAGTTGGTTCCTTGTCACTTCCATGCTGTCCCTTCAGGACCTGATGCCAGGGCAGGGGAAAACTTTCAAAGGTTTCCATGTCCCTATCCATGAGAATGGTCTTCTTCCCCTCTCAAATCTGAAAACCTCACCCCCAACATCCTCCTTTGTCTTGAACTGAAGATAGTATTGAAGAGGAGAACTCTGCCATTGTGTTGAGAGACTCAGTTTCCCTTGTTTCTCCCATCTACACATGTTATTAAGCTTGAGATTATTTTCTCCAGCTAACCTGTCCTGTTAATGATTAGGCCAACCATAAGAAATATAACGGAAAGGGCGGAAGGAAGTTCTCTCTCTGCCACTGAAATCCCTGAGCTGGGTCCCTCCCTCAGACCTGGCCATGGACAGCCCTTACCCAGAGGCCATCTGCCAAGGCATCCCAGGAAATGCTTACTGCCAGCCCCCACACTCTCGCCACTGCCAAGTCCATCATCCTCCCTTGGGAGGCCCAGGCAGTTCAGGGACCCGGGTGTGGGAGGCAGCCAATTCCCAGGTCTGGCACACCAGTTGCAAGGCCGCTTCCATCGCTGACAGTGTCTAGCACACACCCCAGAAAACTTGGCAGCAGGCCCCAGGGCTCTTTCCTCCAGAACTTGTCCCCTTGGAAGGGGCCTGGCCGAGGAGTATGGGCTGGCCAGCCAGCCGGTCGACTTGGGACAAAGGAGGTGAGCCGAGCCATCCTTCCAGTTGCCCTGGGCTTGGCACTGGCCACCTCAGGGAGAGGGCCTCACTGGTGCCCTTCATGGTGGATTTCTCCCCAGAGCCATGGCCTGGGCACTAGGAAGTCCAGGCCCTCCTGACTCCAGAGAAGAGGCTAGGACCTGTTGCCAGAAGGGCTTTCCCAGTGTGGCCCCGGCTCCCTGGGCCTGCAGCCTGCTGGGGCCACACTCACTGCTTTGCCATATGCCTGTTTCACTCCTTCTGACTCCACAGAGCCTCTCCTGCACCTGGCTGGAGTCTACAAGTGCAGGCGTGGAGTGAGGCCATGGTTTTGTCTTTCCAGGAAGAAATAAGGCTTGGCATGAAGCAGCTGGCCCAGGCAGAGCCTTGACCTCGCACCTCAGTCCGCCTTTGGCTACCAGGGCCAGACCACCACTTCCAAAGAAGGGAAGCATGCAGCGAGCTGAGTGAAAGTGGTCGGATGGGAGGGAGACAACAGCTGAAGTTAAGTCAAGAAGGGTGGTGTTCCTTCTTCACCTTCAACTGGCCGGCGCAAGAGAGCGCCCCACCTCGTCTGAGCCTCACTGGCTGACAGGGCCTTCACTGTGGACCCCTGAGGCCCAACTTCTGTGCATGCGCCCTTGGCCTGAGTGGTTGAACTCAAGCCGCAGGGCTCCGGGAGAGGCCAAAGAATGGTCCACGGGAGAGGTAGGCGAGGTGGGCAGGGTGCGCCTCCCCTCCTCGCCTGAGGGCCCCGAGAAAGGGAGACACAGTGACAGCCAGAGAGATGGAGAGAGAGAGAGATCCCTGACCTCTCTAGATTTCAGGTTAGAGTTATGGTTCCGTTTAGCTTTGGGGTATGATCAGGTTATTGTTAGGGTTAGTATTACCGTTGGGGTTAGGGTGAGGGTTAGCGTTAGGATTAGGGTTCTGGGTAGGGTTAGGGTTTGGGCTTGGTACGGGTTTGTTTTACATGTAGGGTTTGGTTTAGAATTTAGGGTTACTGTTAGGGTTAGGATTAGGGTCAGTGGTCGGGTTCAGTTTAGTGTTAGAGTTAGTATTAGGTTTCGAGTTAGAGTTAGAGTTAGTGTTAGTGTTAGTTTTCGAGTTAGGGTCAGGGTTATTGTTTGGTTTCAGTATCGGTTTAGGCTCAGGGTTATGGTCGGGTTAGGCTTTAGGTTAGTGTTAGGGTTCTTGTTATGGTTAGGATTCAGGTTAGGGTTCGGGTTAGGTTTAAGTTTAGGGTTAGTATTAGGATTAGGGTTATGATTAGGTTTCGGGTTCGGGAAAGTCTTAGCTTTAGCATTAGGTTTCTTGTTAGGGTTAGGTTTAGAGTTAGGGCTAGGTTTAGGTTTAGGGTTGAGTTCAGATTATGGTTAGGATTAGTGTTAGGTTTTAGTTTCGGATTAGGGTTAGGGTTAACATTAGGGTTCAACTGAGGGTTAGAGTTAGGGTTAGGGTTATTACTGGGTTTGGATTAGTGTTTCTGTTAGGGTTAATGTTAACATTAGGGTTAGAATTATTGTTAGAGTTCGGGTTAGGGTTAGGGTTAGCAATAGGGTTCAAGTTAGGTTAATGTTATTTTTAGTGTTAGGGCTAGTGTTCGAGTTAGGGTTAGGGTTAGGGTTCGGTTTCAGGATCAGGTGAGAGTTAGGGTTAGAGTCGGGCTAGGATTAGGGTTATATTTAGGGTTACGGTTCGGGTTAGGGCTGCTGGTAGGGTTAGGGTTAATTTTCCTGCTATGTTTAGAGTTAGGTAAAGTTAGGGTTGTTTTTGGGTTAGAGTTAGGACTAGGTTTCGGGTTCATGTTCCAGATAGGGTTAGGGTTATGTTTTTTTTTTTTTTATGGTTAGGATTAGGGTTACTGTTAGGGTTATGTTAACGCTTAGGGTGAGATTAGTGTTTGGTTTAGGGTTAGGGTTAGGCTTTGGGTTCTCGATGGAGTTAGGGTTACGGTCGCATTAGACTTTGGGTTTGTGTTAGTTTTAGGGAAAGGGTTAAGAGTGGGGTTAGAGTCAAGTTTAAGGTTAGGTTAGGGTTATGGTTAGGATTAGGGTTAGGGTTAGTGTTCACATTAGGGTTAGGGTTAGTTTTAGGGGTAGGGTTGGGTTCTGGTTCGGTTAAGGGCTAGGGTTCGGTTTAGGGTTAGCTTTCCGGTTCATGTTCATGTTAGAATTAAGGTTAGGATTAGGGTTACTTTGAGATTTAGGCTTAGGTTTATTGTGAGGTTTGCCTTCGGATTAAGGTTAGGTTTTGGTTTTGTGTCGGGATAATTTAGGTTCAAGCTTAGCTTCGGATTAGGCTTCGGGTTAGAGTTACTTTTGTGGTCCGGTTTAGGGTTTGGGTTAGGGTTAGGCTTATGCTTAGGGCTAGGTTTAGGGTTAGGGTTGGGTTGGGTTAGGGTTACTGTTAGGGTTCATGTTAGGGTTAGGGTTATGTTTAGTCTTAGGGTTAGTGTTCAGATTAGGGTTAGGGTTAGCTTTCAGGTTCTGGTTAGGGTTAGGATTAGCCGTAGGGTTTGGGTTAAGGTTAGGACCAGGGTTCAGGTTAGAGTTGGTTTCAGGTTAGGGTTAGGGTTAGGCTTTGGGTGAAGATTAGTGTTAGTGTTAGGGTTAGGGTTAGGATTAAGGTTAAGGTTAGGATTAAGGTTTAAGATTGGATTAAAGTTATGGTTAGGGTCGGGTTAATTTTAGGGTTCGGATTTGGGTTAAGGATAGGTTTAGGGGTAGTGTTAAGGTTAGGGTTCGGATTTGGGTTAGGGTTATGGTTATCGTTAAGGTTTGGGTTAGGGTTGGGATTGGTTTGGCTTATGGTTAGTGTTAGGTTCATGTTAGGGTTAGGTTTAGGTTTAGAATTAGTGTTCAGATTAGGGTTAGGGTTAGGTTTCGGGTTCAGTTTAGGGTTAGTATTAGCGGTAGGGTTGGTGTTATGGTAATGGCTAGGTTTCAAGTTAGGGTTGGGTTTGGGTTAGGGTTAGGGTTCGGTTGAGCGTTAGGGTTAGGGTGGGGAATATGCTTAGGATTAGGTTTCGGATTTGGGTTATGGTTAGGCTTAGGGTTAGTGCTAGGGTTAGGGCTCAGCTTAGGGTTAAGTTTAGAGTGCAGCTTAGTGTTAGGGCTAGTGTTCTGGTTAGGTTTAGGGTTAGGCTCATGGTTAGGGTTCAGGCACGGGTTACGGTTAACGTTAGGTTTCATGTTAGTGTAAAGTTTATGGTGAAAATTAGAGTTAGGGCTAAGGTTAGGGTTAGGATTGGGTTGGGTTAGTGTTAGCATTATGGTTAGGGTTAGGTTTAGTGTTAGGTTTAGGGTTTGGGTTAGGTTTAGAGTTAGGGTTCGGGTTCAGGTTAGGGTTAGGGTTACTGGTAGGGTTTGGGTTATGGTTAGGCTTAGAGTTAAGGCTAAGTTTAGGATTATAGTTGGGTTTGGTTAGTGTTTTGGTTAGGCTTATGGTTAAGATTAGTGTTAGGTTTCATGATAGTGTTAGGGTGAGGGTTACTGTTTGGGTTAAGGTTAGGCTTATGTTTGCATTTCAGTTAGATTTAAGGTTTGCGTTCAGGTTAGGGTTCGTTTTAGGGTTAGTGTTAGGGTTAGAGTTCGGGTTACAGTCAGGGTTAGGTTTCAAGTTAGTGTTAGGGTTGGGGTTGGAGTTAGGGCTAAGGTTATGTGTATGGTTAGTTTTAGGCTTAAGGTACGGGCACCGGTTTTATTTAGGGTTAATGTTAGTGTTAGGGTTTAAGGTTAGGGTTAGGATTAGGGTTAGTGTTCGGTTAGGGTTAGGGTTTGCGTTAAGATTAGGGTTAGGGTTAAGTTTAGGTTTACAGTTCGGGTTCGGGTTAGTTTAGCTTTAGGGTGGGGTTATGCTTTCGGTTATGGTTACGATTTGGTTCGGGTTAGGGTTTGTGTTAGGGTTAGGCTTAGGGTTATGGTTCGTATTAGGGTTAGGGCTAGTGCTCGGGTTAGGGGTTGGTTGGGTTAGGTAGGGCTAGGGTTTGTTTTAGGTTTAGGGTTAGTTCTAGTGTTAGAGTAAGTGTTTGGGTTAGGGTTAGATTAGGATTAGAGTTCTGGTTAGTGTTAGTATTTGGGTTTGGGTTCAGTTTAGGGTTAGCATTCATGTTAGTGTTCGGGTTAGGGTTAGGGTACATGTTATTCTTAGGATTATGGTGTGGGTTAGTGTTGTGGTTCGGGTTAGGGTTAAGTTTAGTGTTTGGGTCAGGAATACAGTTCTGGTTAGGGTTTGGGTTAGGTTTAGAATTGGATTTTTTGTTTGGTTTAGGTTTCGGGCAGTGTTAGTTTTAGGGTTTCTGTTAGGGTTAGGGATAGGTTTAGTGTTATGTTTAGGGTTAGGGCCATTGCTAGTGTTAGTGCTAAGATTAGGACTAGTTCTAGGACTTGGTGAATGTTTATGGTTCGTTCTAGAGCCAGGGTTAGTGTCAGGTCTAAGACTGGTTTAGGGTTAGGTCCAAGGCAAAGGGTAGGCTTGGTGTTAAAATTAGGGTTAGGGTTATTGTTGGTTAAGGCTAAGGTTAGGGTTAGGGTTAGTGTAAGGTTTAGGGTCATTGCTAGGGTTAAGGCTAAGGTTAGGGTTATGTCTAAGGCTTGGTTAAGCATTAAGTTGTGGGCTAGGGCTAGTGTTAGCCTCAGGTCTAGCACAATGTGAGGGTTAGGATTAGGGTTAAGGTTAGCTTTAGGGTGAGGTTTACCGTTTGGGTTAGAGTTAGTGTTGCTTAGGGGTAGGGAAGGGTTACTGTTAGGGTTAGGGCTGGGTTATGATTAGCTAGTGCTGGGTTATGATTTGATAGGGCTAGGATTAGTGTTATGGTTATTATTAGTGTTAGGGGAGGTGGTTTGAGTTTCGGTTAAGGTTAGGTTTAGCGGTAGGTGTAGGATTAGGAATAAGGCTAAGTTTTGTGTTAGGACTGGTTTAGGGCTACAGCAATGGCTAGGGTTAGGGTTACGGTTGGGTTACGTGTAGGATTAGAGTGAAGGTAAGGGGTGGGTGTAGTGTTAGGGTTAGTTTTATGGCAAGAGTTATCAGTAGGGCTGGGCTAAAGGCTAGGTTTATTTATTATATTTAGTGTTAGGTTTCTCTTTAAGTTTATGCCTAGATTTATTTTTATGGTTAGGTATGGGGCAGGTTTTGAGGTTATGGCTAGGGGTAGGATTAGATTTAGGTCTGACATTAGTGTTGGGTGTGCCTTAGGGTTGGGACAATGGAAAGGGTAGGAGTAAGCATAGGGCTTTGGTTTGGATTAGGACGAGGGTTATAGTTAGTGTTATTCTAGTGTTAGGTTTACTGTTAGGGTTAGGGCTAGGACTAGGTTTAAAGTTAGGTTTCGAGTTGGCTTAGGGTTACAGTTACAGTGAGTGTTAGGGTTAGGCATATGATTAGGGTTAGTGCTCGGGCTAGTTTTATGGTTTGGGATAAGCTTATGCTTAGAGCTAAAGTTGGGTTAGGGTTCGTAATACAAAGCTCAACCCTAGCCCTAAAAGTAATGCTAATATTAATCCAAATGTGAAGCCTAATTATCACCATAGCCCTAACCTTAATCCTAACCCTAACCATAGCCCTAGAACTAACCTTATCCCTAACCCAACCCTAAGGCTAACTCTACACTTACACCTACACTAAACCTACGCCTACCACTAACCCTATGCCTGACCCTTATTGCAACCCAACTCCAATACAAACACTAACCCTAACCCTAACAATGATCCAAGATCTAGCACTAAACCTAAGCCTAGCCGTATCCCTAACATTAGAGTCCAAGCCTTAACCCTAACCCTGGCACTAGCCCTAGCTCTAACCCTAACTCTAACTGTAACGGTACACCTAACCCTTGCCCTAGAGCTAGCCCTAACCTAACCCTACAAATGAAACTAATCCTAGCCCTAGCCCTAGACCTAAAACCCAGACCTGTCACTAGCCATAACCCTAGCCCTATCTCTAAGCCTAGCTTCTGACCCTAACCTTAACCCTAACACTAACCCGATACTAACTCTAGTACAAATACTAAGGCTAACACTAACCTTAACTCTAACCCAAACAATAACCCTAACACTAACACTAATACTACCCTAACCCTAACCATAACCATAACCCACACCCTATCTCTAACCCTAAACTTAAACTTAAGCCTAACGCAACCCAAACCCCAACCCTAACCCTGCTTCTCTCTATAAACTAACTCTAACCCTAACCAAAAACCTAACCCTAGCCCTATCCTTAACCCTAACACTAATCCAAGCCCTACCCCTACACCTACCCAAACACTACCCCTAGCCTTAATCCAATAGGAAGCCTAAACCTACCCCTACCCCTAAGACTAATCTTATGCGGAACCCTAACACTAGCACAAACATTTATATTAACCATAACACTAAAACAAGACCTCCCCCACCTCTAACTTTACCTCTGACTTTAACCCTAAACCTAACCCTAACTGTGCCCTTATCCCTACAGCTACCCTTAACCCAAACACTTAGCATACCCCTAACTCTAACCCTAAGCCTAACACTAATCCTAGACAGAGTCCTAACACAAAGCCTTGCCTTAGCTCTAACACTAACTCTAACTTTATTCCTAACATTAAGCCAAACCCAAACCCTAAACATAATGGTAACCCTAACACTAAACCTACTTTTAAACCTAACCCTAACCCTAACATTAGCCCTCACCCTAACCCAATTGCTAAGCCTAAAGTTAGGCATAACAAAAATGCTAGCCTTACACACAACACTAACCCTAAAGCTAGCACTAACCATAACCCTAACCCTAGCACTAGACCTAACCCTACACCTAATCATAACACTCCACACAAGCCCTAACCCTAACACAAATCCAAGCCCCAGACCTGACCCTAAACTTAACCCCAGACATGACCATATCCCTAACCCTAACCATATCTCTAGCCCTAACTGTAACCCTGACCATAACTATAGACCTAGGCATAGCCCTAATGATAACCCTAGCCCTTTCCATAGCCCGGCCCTAACGCTAACTCTAACACTAGCACTATTCCTAAACTTAGCACTAACAATAAGGCTAAACTTAACGATAGCCATAAAGCCAACCATAACCCTAGTCCTAACCCTAACCCTAAGCCTAGCCCTTACCCTATACCCTAGCTCTAACCATAACCCTAATCCAACCCTAACTGTAAACCTAAGGCTAACCCTAGCCAAAACGCTAGGTCTAGCCCTAGCTCTAAACATAACATTAGCCCTAGCCTAGCCCTAAACCTGACTCTAGAGCTAACAGTAGACCTAGCCCTAACACTAATCGTAGCCCTAGCCCTAGTCCTAACCCTTGCACTAAACCTCAGCCTAAGCCTAGTCCTCGCCATAAAACCAACAATAACCCTAAGCCTAACCCTAGCACTAATTTTAACCATAACACTAAACTTAGCCCTAAGCCTAGCCCTTGCAATAACCATAAGCCTAACCCTTACCCTAACTCTAACCCTAACCCTAAACTTAACCATAACCCTAACCCCTGGCCCTAACACTAACCCTGGCAATAACTCTAAACATAGCCTTAGCCCTAGACTTAGCCTTAACCCTAAACCTAGCCCTAGACATAAACCTAGCCACAAGCCTAACTCTAAACCTATTGCTAGCCATACCCTAACCCAAACGCTAACCCAGCCTTAGACCTAACCCCACACCTCACCCTAAGCCTAGCTCTATCACTAACCTTAACCCTAACCAAAACCCTAAAACTAACGCTAACACTAACCCTAACACACACCATTGGTTTGATTTCAATATATGTGAATGTTGTCACACACAATAGGTGTGATGTCATACATAAAAATCTGTCACAAAAAAAGTGAATGGTGTCACACATATCAGTGGGTGTGTTTTCACACACAAGTGTGAGCCTTGTCACACATACACCATTGGTGTCATGTCACACACACATTGAGTGACGTCAGACACAATGTCTGTGAAGGCACACACCAACTTGGTGAAGTCACAGACAATGGGTGTGGCGTCTCACACGATAATGAGTGTGAATTCACACAAATTGAGAGTTATACAATACACACACGTGGGATTTAAGTCAGAGTAAAATGTGAGAGATTTCACAGAAACCTGGGTGTTATTTCATACATAAGAGCGGATGTCACATCACAGTGAATAATATGACTGCCGTCACACACAATGGGAGTGGTATCACACAATTTGTGCGATGTGACTGGCTATCCTCGTGTTATCGCAATCACGGTATGTGATGTCCAAAAAAGGGTGTGAAGTCACACATAATGATTGCAGTGATGTCGCACATAAAATGTGAATGATGTCACAAGCACAACGTTGGAGTCATGTCAAACACAGTATCACAGTGATGTCACACTCAATTGGTGTGATGTCATACATAATACTGAGAGTGACACCAACATAATAACGGTTGGGATATCATATGCTAATTGTTTGATGTCACACACAATTGATGTGATGTGACACACAATGAGGATGTTGTCACACACACAAGTGGTGTGATGTCACCATTAACCGTGTGTGTCACATCATGCATAATGATAGGAGTGATATCACATGCACACAATGGGAGTGATGTCACAGTATAAAATGTGATTTATGTCAAAGGGACACAACAATGTCACACACAGCCGTGGGAGTGTTGTCATAAAATTCGTATGATGTCACACATAATGTGAGTGATGTCACACAGAAACATGTGAGTAATATAGCAGAGGACTCGTGACTGATGTCACACACATGTCAGTGATGTCACACTATTGCTGTGATGTCATAAACACAACAGGCACGTTATCACAAATAACAGAGAGATGTCGCTTCAAATATATGAGTGAAGTCACAGAAACGCCATGGAAGTGGTGTCACAACACTAGTAGAGTGATGTCCTAGAGAATCAGTGTGACGTCTCACAGACTATTGGCAGTAACATCACACTTAACAATAGCGATTTCATATGCTAAATTGCATTCATGTCACACGCAATTGGTGTGATGTCAATATCTGTGCATATTGTCATGCTCATAATAGGTGTGATGTCATACATAAAAATGTGTCTTATGTAACCAAAAAGGGAATTGTGTCACACACATCAATGGGTGTGTTTTTAGACACAAATGTGAGCCCTGTCACAAGTACACCATTGGTGTGATGTGACACACACATTGAGTGATGTCAAACACACAGTGTGTGAGAAAGCTCACACCAACCTGGTGATGTCACAGACAACAGGAGTGGCGTCTAAGGAAAATGAGTGTATATTCACACATAGCAATGAGAGTTACACAAAACACACCAGTGCGATATGTCAGAGTAAAATGTGAGAAACTTCACAGAAACCTGGAAGTAACTTCATACATAACAGTGGGTGTCACATCACAGTTAAGAATATGACTGCCACCACACACAATGGGAGTGATATCACACAATTTGAGAGGTGTGACCGTCGATCCCAGTGTTATCACACTCAAGGTGTGTAACGTACCAAAAGGGGTTGATGTCACACAGAACGATTGGAGTGATGTCAGACACAAAATATGAGCCATGTCACACACCATTGGAGTGATGTCAAACACTATCAGAGTGATGCCACACTCAATTGGTGTGATGTCATACATAATACTGGGAGTGACACCACACATACTAATGGTTTGATATCATATGACAAGGTTGATGTCATTCACAATTGATGAGATGTGACACTCAAAGAGGGTGTTGTCACACACATACAAGGGGTGTGATGTCACCCATAACCAAGTTTTCACATCACGCATATCATAGGGTGTGATATCGCATGAACACAATGGGTGTTATGTTACAATTTACATGTCACAGATAGCAGTGGGGTTGATGTCACACTATTGATATGATGTCACTCATAACAATGGGAGTGATGTCACACATAAATATATGAGTAATCTCACTAAAGACACAAGACTGGTATCACAAATATGCTGTTAATAGCCTACACTCAGGTTTCTATCCAATGTATTGAAAGAGCACTTCTGCTGAACTCAGCTTGCCAGTAGCTCTAGGGAACATATTCTAATGAGACCTTTTATACTTTTCACTACAACTGGTACAGATTATCTGTAACATTCATTCAATGAAAGTACAGTGTGAAGAAAAACTCCTTTTTTAAATCTGTTTATGATCATCTTGAAAAGTCCCTTTTCAAAAGTTGCAGTTCGCGTCTTTCATTCAGGCTTATTCTTACAAAGAATGAAAGAATGTGCTTGTTGTGCTTGCTTTGCCAGTAGCTGTTAGGGAACATCTTCCTATGAAAGGGCTTAAACTTTTCACTACACAAGGAAGAGAATATCTATAATATCCATTTATGAAAAACACATCGTGGAGAAAAACTCTTGCTTGTATCTGTTTAGCATCTGCACTGAAAAGTACTTTTTCAAACATTGAAGCTCACGACATTTTACTCAGGCTCTCTCTCACATTATAAGAGAGAATATTCTTACTGAGCAAAGGTTGCCATTAGCTGTAAGATCTTCCGAAGAGAGCTTTGATTCTTTTCACTACTGCTGGGAGAAAGTATCTATAACATCCATTGAAATAACATACACGGTGGAAAAAAACTCATTTTAGTTGTTAAGGATCATCTTGATGAGTGAACTTTTCAATCATTGATCTTCATGGCCTGCACTCAGGCTTTCCCTCAAATATAATGAAAGAACACCAGTTCTGAACTCAACAGCCCTGTAGCTGTAAGTCAGTTCTTCCTTGGAGGGCTTTTAAACTTGTCACTACAGCTGGGAGAGAGTATCTGTAATATCCATAAAATGAATGTCAAACATGGAGAAAATCTCCGCTGGTATGTGTATAGTATCCTCCTGCAAATTGCCTTTTCCGTCATTGTAGTTAACGACCTTCACTCTGACTCTCTCTCCTATGTAATGCAAGAAACTGCTTGCTGAACTCAGCTGGCAGGGAGCTTTAAGCAGGATCCTCCTTTGAGAGCTTGTAAACTTGCACTGCAGCTGCAAGAGAATATCTGTAACATCCATTACATGTAAGTTCTCTGTGGAGGAAAATACTTCCTTTTAGCTTCTTAGGATCATAGTGTAAAGTGCCTTTTCATCTTTGCAGTTGATTACATGCACTCAGGTTTCCTTCCTGATATAAAAGAAAACACCCCTGCTAAACCTACTTTACAAGTAGCTGTAAGGAACAACTTCCTAGGAGAGTTTCCACTAACCATCACATCTCAGAAAGAAGCTGTATCACATCCATTCAATGAAAGTACACCGTGAAGAAAACCTACACTTGAAGTGTTTATGATCATCTTCTTAAGTGGTTTTAAATACACTGAAGTTCAGTCTGTATTCAGGGTGTCACTAAAATATCATGATGACCATTATTTCTTAAGACAGCTTGCCAATATCTGTTAGTAACATCTTCATATAAGATTTAAAATTTCAGTACCACTGGGAGAGTGTATCTATAACATCCCTAAAAGGCAAGTCTAGTATGTATAAAATTTCTTGCTTCTATCTGTATACGACTATCCTGATAATTACCTTTACCAACATTGCAGTTAACTACCTTCAATCAGGAATTCTTTCCCATATAAAGCAAGAAAGATTTGCTGACCTCTGCTTGCAAGCACTTTACAGTTGGATCTGCTTCTGAGATCTTTTAAACTTTCCACTGCAGTGGTGCAAGTATTTCGTTAACATCCCTTCTATGAACCTACTCTGTGGTGGGAAACACTTAAGGTTAGTATTTTAGGATATCTAAAGTGACTTTTCCTCTTTGCTGCTCATTGCTTGCACTGAGGCTCCCTTGCCAACGGAAAGACAAGTGACCACAGCTCAAACAAGTTTGAAAGTAGCTGTTAGGAACAACATCCTGTGACAGCTTTCCAACTATCACTGCAGGTGGTGCAGATGATCATTACCATCCATTCAATAAAAGTTGACTGTTCAGAGCAACTCCTGCTTGTAGGTGTTTAGGATCATATTGAGAAGAGTTTTTTAATTACTGCAGTTCAATCTGCATTCGGGGTCTGAGTAGCATATCATGATGAACGCGATTGATTAACACAGATGTTCCATATCTATAGATTACATCTTCATATGAGAGGTTTTTCAGTTTCATTGCAGCTAGAGGAGAGTATCTCTAACATCCATAAAATGAAAGCCAAGTGTGGAGAAAATCTCTTCCTTGTATCTATATAGGATCATCTTGCAAATTGCCTTATCCCTCTTTGCAGTTAATGACCTTCACTCAGGCTCTCTCTCCCAAGACATGCAGGCCTAGTGTTATGGCTAGGGTTAGGGTTAGTGTTAGGTTTAGGGTTAGGGTTACTGCTAGGGCTAGGCTTAGGCCTAAGGTTAGTGTTATGGTCAGGGTTACTGTTATGGTTTAGTTTTAAGGTTATGGTTGAGGTTATGGCTAGTGATAGGGTTAGGCTTAGGTTTAGTGCTAGGATTAGGGCTAGGGCTAGGGCTAGGGCTAGGATTAGTGTTAGGGCGAGGGCTACTGTTAGCTCTAGAGTTAGGGTTAGGGCTAGTTTAGGGCTAGTGTTATGTCTAGAGCTAAGGCTAGGCCTAGCGTTCTGGCTAGGATTAGCCTTATGCTTACAGTTATTGTTAGGTCTAGGTCTAGGTCTAGGTCTATGGCTAGGGTTAGAGTTAGGGTTAGGGCTATGGTTAGGGTTAGGTTTATGTTTAGGGTTAGTCCTAGTGTTGGGTTCAGGATTAGGGTTCGTGTTAGTGTTCAGGTTCGGGTTTGTGTTCGGGTAAGTGTTCAGGTTCTGGTTCGGTTAGGGTTAAGTTTAGGGTTAGGGTCATTTTTAGGGTGAGAGTTAGGGTTAAATTTAGGATTAGGATTAGGCTTGGGCTAATGGTTAACCTTAGGTTATAGATTAGGGTTAGGATTAAGGTTACCTTTAGGGGTCTGTTAGTGATAGCGCTAGGGCTAGGGTTAGGGTTAGGTTTATGGATAGGATTTGACTTAGGGTTAGGATTAATCCTCCATTTAGGGTTAAGGTTACAGATAGTGGTACTTGTTGGCTTTGGGCTACGGTTCGGGTTAGTGTTGGTGTTATGTCTAGGGCTAGATTGAGTTTTAGGATTAGTGCTAGGGTTCAGCTTAGGGCTAGGGTCAGGGTTAGAGTTAGGTCTAGGTCTAGCGTTATGGTTAGGGATATGGCTAGGATTATAGTTCGGTTTAGGGTCATGGTTGGTGTTAAACTTAGTGGCAGGGGTACTGTTAGGTTCAAGGTTAAGGCTTGGGCTATTTATTGGGAAGGGGAGAGGTAGGTTTAGGGTCATGGTTAGGGTTAGGACTAGCATTAGTTTTGTGGCTATGGTTAGGGATAAGTTTAGTGTTAGAGTTAGGGTTAGGGCCAGGTCTAGGCTTAGGGCTAGGGATAGATCTGTGTTTAGGGTTAGGGTTATGGCTAGGGTAAGGGTCTGGTCTAGGGCTGGGTTAGGGTTACGTCTAGAGCAAATGTTAAGGGTAGCGTTACACCTAAGGTTAGGGTTTGGCATAGGGCTAGGTTTAGGCTTAGGGTTGGGTTAGGCTTAGGTTTGGGGTATGGGTAGCGATTTTGGTTGGGGTTGGGGTTACGGTTACTGTTAGGGCTTGGGGTTGGGTTAGGAAGAGAGTTCTGGTTAGTCTTAGGGCTAGGTTTATGGCTAGGGCTAAGGTTAGGGTTAAGGTTGTGCTTGGGGTAGGTTTAGCGTTTGGGGAGTGTCAGGGGTATGGTTAGCGTTAGGATTAGGTTTTGGGAAAGGCTTAGGTTTAGGTCTAGGGTTAAAGCTAGGGTTAGGTTTAGTGTTAGAGTTCAGTTAGGTTTATGGCTATGGTTAGTGTTAGGGCTATTGTTAGCGCTAGGATGCTGGTTAGGGCTGGGGCTTGCTTTAGGCTTATTGCTAAGGCTAGGATTAGGGTTAGTGTTAGGGTTACTGTTGGGTTAGCGTTACAGGTAGCGATATGGGTAGGGTTAGGGTTAGCTTTAGGGTTAGATGTAAGATTAGGCTTATGTTTAGGGTAAGTGTTAGGGTGACGGGTAAGAGTATCAGTAGAGTTAGGGGTAATGTTAGAGTTGGGTTAGAGTCATGGTTGGCATAGGGTTAGGGTTTGGGTTCGGGCGACTGTTAGTGTTAGCATTAAGGTTAGTGCTAGGGCTATGGCTAGTGCTATGGTTAGGGCTAGGGTTAGTGTTAGGTTTAGCGTTAGTGTTAGGGCTAGCGTTAGGCAAAGGGTTAGGGGTACGGTTATGGTTAGCACTAGGGCTAGGGATAGGGCAAGGGTTAGTGCTAATTCTAGGGCTAGGTCTAGTATTACTGTTAGGGTTAGAGTATGGGTTAGGGCTAGGCTTAGGGTTAGGGTTAGGGCAAGGATTAGGGTTAGGGCCAGGTTTAGGCCTAGGATTAGTGTTAGGTTTAGGCTTAGAGTTTGGGTTAGGTTAATAGCTACAGTTAGGGTTAGGGCTAGAGTTAGTGCTATAGTTAGTGTTAGGGGTAGGGCTGGTCTTCGGTTTAGGGTTAGGGCTAGAATTAGGTTTAAGATAGGGTTAAAGTTAGGGCTAGGCTAGGGCTAGGGTTAGAGCTAGAGCTAAGGCTATTGTTAGGGTTACGACTAAGTTAAGGATAGTGTTATGGCTAAGGCTATGCTTAGGATTAAGGCTAGGTTTAGGATTAGTGTTATGGTTATGGTTAGGGATTGTTTAGGTTTTCGGTTAAGGTTAGGGATAGGGGTAGGGTTAGGGTAAGGGTTAGGTTAGGGTTAGGGTTAGTGATAGTGGTAGGAGTTGGGTTAGGGTTAGGGTTAGGTTTAGAGGAGTGGTAGGTTTAGGGGTAGGGTGAGGGTTGGGTTAGGGTTATAGTTACGGTGAGCATTACGGCTGGTGGTAGCATGAGAGTTAACGTTAAGGCTAGAGTTAGAGTTTGGGCTAGAGTTATGCTGAGGGCTGGGTTACACCTAGCATTAGGGGTAGGTTTAAGTGTAGGGCTAGGGTGAGGGTTATGTTTTGCATTATTTGTAAGGGCAGTTTTAGGGCTACAGCTAGGGTTACTGGTAGGTTAGGGTTACATTTAGGGTTAGGGTTTGGGTTAGGTATAGGTTTAAGGTTAGTGTCGGGTTTAGGGCTAGTGTCATGGTTAGGAGTAGGATTAGGACTAGGGTTAGGCTTAGGGTTGGACATGGGCTAGTGTTTGCATTAGGGCTAGGGCTAGGGCTAGGGCTAGGTTTAGGGCAGTGTTAACATTAGGGTTAGGGTTAGTGTTGGGTTACGGTTAGGGTTAGATTTAGGGTCATCTCTAGGGCTAGGGTTGCGGTTAGGACTACAGCTAGGGTTAGAGTTAAGATAAGGTTTAGTTATAGGGTTAGTCCTAGAGCTTGGGTTAGGTTTATTTTTAGTGGTAGTGTTAGGGTTAGAGGTAAGTTTAGGTTAGGTATAGGGCTAGGGCAATGGCTCGGGCTAGTTTTTGTTAGGGATAGAGTTACGGTTAGTGTTAGGGATCAAACTAGGGTTAGGGCTGTGGCTCAGACTAGGATAAGGGTTAGGGTCAGGGTTAGCATAGGGATCAGTTAGAGTTAGGGTTAATGATCGGTTACGTTTAACGTTAGGGGTAGGGTTAGCTGTAGAGCTCAGTTAGAGTTAACATTAAATTTAGGGGTAAGGGTAGGGATGGCGTTAGAGGTCGGTTTGGATTAGGGTTAGGTTTAGAGTTAGTGGTAGGTGTAGGTGCAGGATTCGGATTAGTGTTAGGGTAAAGTTAGGGTTAAGGTTATGTTTGGGACAGGGTTAATGTTAGTTATATGGTTAGCGGTAGGGTTAGGGTTCAGGTTAAATTTAAGGATTGGGTAGTGTTCGGATTAGGATTAGGGGAGAAGTAGGTGTAGGAGTAGAGTTAGGCTTAGGGTTAGGGCTTGTGTGGAGTGTTATGGTTAGGTGTAGGGTTAGGTCTAGTGCTAGGGTTAGGGTTATGGTTAGTTCTAGCTTTAGGGTTAGTGTTATGTGTAAGGCTAGCATTTTGGTTATGCCTAACGTTAGGTTTAGCGATTGGGTTAGGGTGAGGGCTGATGTTAGTGTTAGTTTTAGGTTTAAAAGTAACTTTAATGTTAGGGTTACCATTATGTTTAGGGTTTGGGTTTGGCTTAGGGTTAGGAATACGGTTAGGGTTAGTGGTAGAGCTAGGGCAAGGGTTTGTGTTAGGACTCTGTCTAGGATTAGTGTTAGGCTTAAGGTTAGGGTTAGAGTTATGCTAAGTGTTTGGGTTAAGGGTATCTGTAGGGATAAGGGCACAGTTAGGGTTAGGTTTAGGATTAAAGTTAGGGGTGGGGGAGGTCTTCTTGTAGTGTTATTGTTAATATTAGTGTTTGTGCTACTGTTAGGGTTCCGCATATGATTAGTGTTAGGGGTAGGGGTAAGTTTAGGCTTCCGATTGGATTAAGGTTAGGGTTAGTGTCTGGGTAGGTGTAGGGGTAGGACTAGGATTAGTGTTAAGGTTAAGGATAGTGTTAGGGTTAGGTTTTTGGTTAGGGTTAGAGTTAATTTATGGAGAGAAGCACGGGTAGGGTTGGGGTTTGGGTTGCATTAGGCTTAGGTTTAAGGTTAGTGTTAGGGATAGGGTTTGGTTACAGTTAGGGTTAGGGTTAGGGTGGTATTAGTGTTAGTGTTAGCGTTATTGTTAGGGTTAGAGTTAAGGTTAGTGTTAGCCTTAGTGTTTGTGCTAGAGTTAGTATAAGGTTAACATTAGGGTTAAGGTTTAGGCCAAGGCTAGTCTTAGAAATAGGGTTAGGGTTATGGTTAGTGACAAGTCTGGGTTTAGGGCTAGGGCTAGGATTACTTTCAGGTGTACGGTTGGGTTAGGGCTAGATCTAGGGCAAGGGTTAGGGGTAATGTTACAGTTTGGGTTAGAGATAAGGTTAATGCCAGGGTTAAGGTTAAGGCTTGGACTAGGTTTAATGTTAGGGATAGGGCTAGGCTTAGGCTTAGTGTTACATCTTGGATTATTGTTAGGGTTAGGGTTAGTGTTTGGGTTGGTGTTAGGTTGCAGTATGGGTCAGTTATAGGGTTAGTGGTAGGCGTAGGTTAGGTGGGGTAAGTTTAGGGTTAGCTTTAGGTTTAGGGTTAGAGATAAGGTTAGGTCTACGGCTATGGTTAGGGTTAAGGTTAAGGCTAGGTCTATGGTGAGAATTAGGCTTCACATTCGGATTAATGTTAGCATTAGTTGTAGGACTAGGGTTGAGGTTTGCATCACGAACCCTAACCCAACTTTAGCTCAAAGCATAAGCTTATCCAAAACCCTAAAACTAGACCTAGCACTAACCCTAATCGCATGCCTACCCCTAGCACTCACTGTAGCTCTAACCCTAAGCCAACTATAACACTAATTTTAAACTTAGTCCTAGCCCTAGCCATAACAGTAACCCTAACACTAGTATAACGCTAACTCTAAACATTGTTCTAATCCAAACCAAAGTCCTATGCCTACTCTTACCCTTTCCATTGTCCCAACCTTAAGGCACACCCAACACTAACGTCAGACCTAATCCTAATCCTACCCCTAACCATAACTTCAAAAGCAGCCCCATCCCTAACCATAAAAATAAATTTAGCCATAAACTTAAAGAGAAACCTAACCCCAAATATAATAACTAAACTTAGTCTTAAGCCCAGCCCTAATGATAACTCTTGCCATAACACTAACCCTAATACTACCCCAACCACTATTCTTCACCATGACCCTACACGTAACCCAACCGTAACCCTAACCCTAGCCATTGCTGTAGCCCTAAACCAGTCCTAACACAAAACCTAGCCCTATTCCTAATCCTACCCCTACTGCTAAACCTAACCTTAACCGAAACACAAACCACCTCCCCTAACACTAATAATAACCCTGACACTAATCCTAGCTCTATCTAATCATAAACCAGCCCTAGCTAATCATAACCCAGCCCTAAGAGTAACCCTACCCTAGCCCTAAGCAACACTAATGCTAACCCAAATGGTAAACCTCACCCTAAACTTAACCTTAACCCTATTCTTAACCCTCACATTGAGCTAGACCTGACGCTAACACTAGCCCTAGCCCAAATCTTAATACTCGACCAAACCTTAGACATAACCCTAACCTTAGCATTAACCCTAACAATGGCCCTAACCCTTACACTAACCCTAACCTTAACCTTAGCCCTAACCAACAATAACCCTAACCCTAATTGTAACACCAAGCCTACTCTTTTCCTTCACCTAACCCTAAACCATTCCTAGACCTGACACAAACACTGGCTCTAGAATGAACCGCAAACATTCATCAAACCCTAGAACAAATCCTAATCTTAGCACTAACACTAGCAATGGCCCTAACCCTAAACATAACACTAAATCTATCCCTAACCCTAACACAAAACCTAAAACTAACACTAACACGCACCCTAAACCTAACCCAAAACCCATACCCACCCTTAACCCAAACCCTAACTAGAACTGTATCCCTGACACAAACATGAACCTTAACTCTAATCCGAACCTGAACTCTAACCCTAACCCGAACCACAAGCTAGCCCACATCATAACCCTAAGCCTAACACGTATCTTAACCCTAACCCGAACACTAACCTGAATGCTAACCCTAAACTGAACCCAAACCCAAATACTAAGACTAACCAGAACTCTAATCCTAATCTAACCCTAACTTGAACACTTACTCTAACCCTAGAACTAACACTAAACCTAAAACAAACCTTAGCCCTAACCCAACCAACGGCGAACCCGAGCACTAGCCTTAACCCTAACATGAACCCTATCCTTAGGCCTAACTCTAACTTGAATCAAATTGTAACCATAACCAAAAGCATAACCCCACCCTAACGCTAAACCTAACCCAAGCCCGAACCGTAAACCTAAACTTAACCCTAACCCTAATCTTAACGCGAACCCTAACCCTAACCCTAACTTAACACTAACCCTAACCCTAAACCCTAACTCTAACACTAACCCTAGATAAAACCGGTGCCCGTACCCTAACCCTAACACTAACCATACCCATAACCCTAGCCCTAACCCCAACCCCAACCCTAACTCTAACCTGAAACCTAAACCTAACTGTAAACTGATCTCTAACCCTAACACTAACACTAACCCTAAAATGAACCCTAACCCGAACACAAACCTTAAACCTAACCGGAATCCAAACATAAGCCTAACCATAACCTTAACAGTAACCCTCACCCTAACACTAGCCAGAAACCTAACACTAATCCTAACCATAAGCCTAACCAGATCCTTAACCCTTACCCTAACCCAACCCAACCGTAACCCTAACCCTAACAATAACCATAACCCAAACCCTAACAGTAACCGTCAGCCTAACCCGAACCCAAACCCTAAACCTAACCCTAACCATAACGCTAACCCTAAGCAAACCCAATTCTAACCCTAACCTTAAACCTAACCCTAATTCTAACCCTAAACTTTACACTAACATGAAACCTAACGGTAACCACAACCCGCACCAGAACCCTCACCATGATCCTAACCCTAAAACTACCCAGAACACTAGGCCTAAAACTAAGCCGCACTCTAACCTTAACCCTAAGCTGAACCCTAACCCTAGCCCTAAACCGAATCCTAAACCTAAACCTAAGCATAATCCCAACCCTAAACCTAACCCTAACACTAACTCTAATGCTTAACCGAACCCTAACCCTAACCCAAACCCAACCCTAACTTGAAACCTAGCCATTACCATAACACCAACCCTACCGCTAATCCTAACGCTAACCTGAACCCGAAACCTAACCCTAACCCTAACCCTAACCCTAATCTGAACACTAATTCTAAACCTAAACCTAGCCCTAACACTAATGCTAACATAAACCCTAACCCTAACCATAAGCCAACCAATCCTAACCCTAACACAAACCTTAACGATAACCCTAACCCAAACCCAAACCCAACCCTAACCTTCAATCTAACTCTGATCCTAACCCGAACACTAACTCTAACCATAACCCTAACCTGAACCCTAGCCTAAACCTAACCCTAACCCTAACGTTAACCCCAAACTGAACCCTAACTGTAACCATAACACTAACTCTAACGTGAAAACTAACCTTAACCCTAACGCAAACTTGACTCTTAAACCTAACCATAACTCGAACCTAAACCCAACCTGAACCCAGCCCTATCCCTAATCCAAAACTAACCCTAAACCTAACCCTAACCCTAAGCTTAAACATAACCCAAACTCTAACAATAACCCTAACCCGAACCCCAACCCTAACCTTGACGCTAATCCCAACCTTAACCCTTTCCCTAAAACTAACAAACACAAACCCAAAGCCTAATCCGACGGTAACGCTAACCCCATCGATAACCCACACCCTAACCCTTACCCTAAGCCAAACACTAACCTCACTCTAAACGTTAACATAACTCTAACAGTAACCTTAATCCTAACTATGACAAAAAAGCAAAACATAATCCTAACCCTATCTGGAAAATGAACCCGAAACCCTGCCCTAACTCTAACCAGAAAACAACCCTGACGTTACCTAACCCTAAACATAACACAAACATTAAACCTAACCCTAACATCAGCCCTAATCCGAACCATAATCCTAACTATAACCCTAATCCCAGCCCGCCTCTAACCCTAAGCTCTAAGTAGATCCTGAAACCGAACCCTAACCCTAACCCTAACTTGAACACTAGCCTTAACACTAAAACTAAACCTTACCCTAACTTGAACCCTATTGTTAACCCTAACCCTAACCCAAACTCTGACCGTAATTCTAACCCTAATGCTAACACAAAACCTAACCCGAACCCGAAGCCTAATCCTACCCTAACTCTAACCCTAACCCGAATCCCGAACCCAAACTGGAACCAGAACCCAATCAGACAACTAACTCTAGTCTTACACCTAACCATAACCCTAAGCCAAATCCGAACCCTAACCCTTGCACTAACCCTAACCCTAACCTTAACTGTAACCCTAACCCTAAACCTAATCTTAACCCTAACCTGAGCCTGAAAACTAACACTAACACTAACCCAAACTAGAATGCTAACCCTAACCTAACCCAACACTAAACCTAGCCCTAAATCTTAGCCTAACCATAACCCAAACCATAGCAGTAACCCTATCACTAATCCGAACCCCAACCCTAACCCTAAAACTTCCCAGATCCCAAAAACAAAGCCTAACCCCAACCCTAATGCAAACGCTAACCCTAACACTAATCATAAACCTAACCCTAACCCTAACCCTAACCCAAACACTAACCTTAAACTTAACATGAATACTAACCCTAACCCTAAACCCTAACACTAACTTTAAGCCTAAAGAAAACAGGTGCTGGAACCCTGACCCTAACATTAACCAGACCCCTAAGCTGCATCCTAATCTTAAACCTAACTGTAACCCAAACAGATCCTAAGCCTAACTCTAACAGTAACCCTAACCATAACACTGTCCTGAAACCTAACACAAATACTAACCCTAACCTTAACCCTAACTCTAACCTGAACCCTAACCCTAAACCTAACCGGAACGCAACCATAACCATAAACCTAACCCTAACAGTAACGCAATCCCTAACCCTAACCCGAACCTGCACCCAACTCTAACACTAACCCTAGGCCTAACCCTAACACTAACTCATACCAGAACACGAACCCTAACACTAAACCTAACCTGAAGCCTAACTCGACCCTAACCCTAACAATGACCAATCCGTAACCTGAAACCTAAGCCTCACCCTAATCCAAACACTAACCCTAAAACAAAACTGAACCTTAAACCTAACCCTAACCCTAACCCTAACCGTAACGCTTACCCTAACAAGAAACCTAATCCAAACCATAACGTGAAGTTGAATCATAACACTAACCCTAACTCTTACTCTAATTCTTACTCTAACTCTAAACCTAACTTGTACCCTAACCCTAACACTAACTCTAACTGTAAACTTAACCCTAACCTTAATCCTAACCTGAAACCTAACCTTAACGCTAAACATAAACCTAATCCAATCCCTAACCTTAACCCAAAACCAAACCTAAACCAAACTCTAACCCTAACACTAACCTGAACACTATCGCTATCCCTAACCCTAACCAGAAACTGAAATCTAACCATGACACAAACACTAACACAAACCCTAACCCTAACCCAACGAAACCCGAAGAGTAAACCTAGCCCTAACCCTAAGCCTAACCATAACTCGAACTCTAACAGCAACCTTAACCCTAAACTGAGCCATAACCCTAACTATAACCCTAACATGAATCCTGAACCTAACCGAAACTTGAACCCTAATGCTCTCCATAACCTAACGCTAACCCTAACCCTAGCGCTAACCCAAAGCCTAACCCTAACACTAGCCTTAACCCTAACCCAAACCCGAACATTAATCCTAACCCAGCCCTACCCCTAACCCTAACACAAACTCTAACCCTAACACAACCCAACTCTAACCCTAACCATAGCACTAAACCGAAGCCTAATCCTAACCCCAACCCTAATAGTAACACGAAACTTAACTCTAACCCTAACAGTTACACTAAACCAAACCCTAAACCTAACCCTGACACTAAGCAGAGCCCGACAATAACCGAAAACCTAACACGATCCAGAACCCGAACCCTAACCCTAACCCTAATCCGAACACTAACCTCTCCCTAAGTGTAACATTAACAATAACTGTAACCCCCATCTTAACCCTAAACATAACCCGAAACATAACACTAACACTAACCCGAACAAGAACTTGAACCCTAAACATAACCTGAAGCCCAGATCTAACCCTAACCCGAACCCAACCCTAACCCTATAGCTAAACTTTATCCTAACATGAATATTAAGCCCAACACTATCAGAAACCCTAACCTGAACCATAACCCTAACCCGAACACAACCCTAACCCTATAGCTAAACATTATCCTAAAGATGAATATTAAGCCCAACAATATCAGAAACCCTAACCTGAACTGTAACCCTAACCCTAACCCAACTCCTAGCCTGACACTAACCCTAACCCTAACGTGATCTTGAAGCTCAACCCTAACAATAACACTAACATGAACGCTAACCCTAACACTAAACCCAATCCTACCCCTAACTCTAACCCTTATACTAACCTTAACCCTAACACTACACCGAACCATAACCCTAAATCCAGCCCTAATTCTAACCCTAACCCGAACCCGAACCCAACCCTAACCCTAACCATGGCACTAACCCTAACCCTAACCCGAACCCTAAAGCTAAGTCTAATCCTAAACCGAAACTGAAACCTAATCGTAACATTAATCCGAACACTAAACATAACCCTATACATAACCCAACTCCTAACCCTAAACTGAAGCCAACCGTAATCCTAACCCTAACGTGAACCCTAACTCTAAAGCTAACCCTAAACCAAACCGAAAACCTAACCATAACCCTAATCCAAACACTAACAATAAAACTAAACCTAACGCTAACCCAAACCATAGCCGTTACCCTAACATGAAACCTAAACCTAACTCTAACCCGAAATCGAACCATAATACTAAAACTAACCCTAAACTTAACATTAACCCTAACCCTAACCCTAACCTTAACCTGGAACCTAACCCTAATGCTAACACTAACCCGAACCCGAACCCTAGCCCTAACCCGAACAATAACTCTAAATGTAATCCGAACTGGAACCCGACCACTAACCATAACCCGAACCCTATCCCTAACCCGAACACGAACCCAACCATACCCCTAAACCTAACCCTAACCCTAAAACAAGCCCTAAACCGATCCCTAAGCCTAACCCTAACCTGAAGACTGACCCTACCTAACCCTAACCCTAAACCTAACTCTAACTCTAACAATTACCAGACCACTAAACCTAACCCTTACCCCAACTTGAACCCTAACACTAACCTTAAACTAAAGCTAACACAACCACTGACCTGAAGGCTAAATCTAACCATAAACCTAAACCAAAACAGTACACGAACCCTAACTGTAACCCTAACCAGAACCCTAACCCTAACCCTAACCCCAACTCTAACCCTAATACTAACCCTAAATTAAACCCTAAACTGAACCATAACCCTAACCCTAACCTGAACCCTAACAGTAACCCGAACCTTAACCCTAATGGGAAGGCAAAGATAACCCTAATTCTAAGCAAGCAGTAACACTTACCCTAAGCCTAACCCTGACTCAAACCTGAACCCTAACTCTAACCCGACCCTAACACTAACTAGAATCCTAAGTCTAACATTAACCCAAATCCTAAATGTAACCCTAACCATAAACCAGCCTGAACTCTAACCCGCACCCTGATCCTAACCCTAAGTGGAACCCAACCATAACCCTGACACTAACCCTAACAGTAACCCGAACCCTAACCCGAACCCGATAGATAACCCTAGACCTAAGCCTGACCCTAACCCTAGCCCTAACCCTAAACCTAACCATAAACCTAAACCAAACCAGTACACAAACCCTAACCTGAAACCTAAGCCAAACCTTAACCCTAACAGCAACCCAACCCGAACCCTAATCCTAACCCTAAACCTAACCCAATCCCTAACTCAAACTCTAACACGAACCTTAACCCGAAAGCTAGTAATGATTCACACTTGGATACAAAGATGTTTCTTTCTGTCAATTTACAAACCGAGAGAAGAAAGTGTGTTCTCTAAGGAATTTGAGAGTGTTCCTGTCTCTAGGAACTCCACGGCCCTGTTTCCAAACCACCTTTCAGAAGGTGATCATTAGCAAGTAGAAGGAAGGAAGACGGGGCATGAAGGTACTTCCAGGAGTGGATGTTATCCATAGTTTAACTCAGCTGTAGTAGTGAATGCCCCTCAGATACCAAGATGTTTCTTACCATCTTCTCACAAGCCAGGATAAGAAAGTGCCTTCTCTAAGGAATTAGACTGAGATTCTGTCTCAAGGCCCTACATGGTGCTGTGCACAACTTTCTCTGGGAAGGCAATCCTTAGGAGCTGGAAGGAAAGGAGATGAGCATGATGTTACTTCCAGGAATCGCTGGTATCCATCGTTTCACTCAGCTCTAGTAGCGATTGCCACAAAGATAGAAAGATGTTTCATAACAGCTACTTACTTTCCAGGAGAAGAAAGTGCCCTCTCTAAGGCATGTGAGTGAGAGTCTCTCTGAAGGCCCTCTGTGGGCCTGTGGAAAACCTTTTTGGGAAGGCAATCTTTAGGAGTGGGAAGGAAGAGAGATGGGGCATGAAGTTACTTCCAGGAATGGGTACTATACATAGTTTGTCCGAGTTGTAGTGGTGATTGCCACTCAGATACACGGATGTCTCTTACCATCTAAATACAAGCGGGGATAAGAAAGTGCCTTCTCTAAATCATGTGAGTGAGATTGTCTCTCAAGGCCCTTCATGGGCCTGTGTAAACCTGCTTTGGCAAGGCGATCCTTATGCGCTGGAAGGAAGGGAGATCTGGCAAGAAGTTTTTTCCAGGAATGGATGTTATACATAGTTTAACTCAGATTTAGTAGTGATTGCCACTCAGATAGAAAGATGTTTCTTTCCATCTACTTACAAGCCGAGATAAGAAAGTGCCTTCCCTAAGGCATGTGTGTGAAATCCTCTCTCAAGGCCCTCCATGTCCCTGTGCACAACCTGGTTTTGGATGGCGATCTTCAGGAGCTGGGAGAAAGGGAGACTGGGCACCAAGTTGTTTCCAGGAATGGGTCTTATACATAGTTTAACTCAGCTGTAGTAATGACTGCCACTCACAAACAAAGATGTTTCTAACCATCTACTTCCAACCCAGGATAAGAAATTCCGTTCTCTAAGGCATTTGAGAGTGATCCTGTGTCAAGGCCCTACACAGCCCTGTTTTCGTACCTGCTTTGGGAAAGTGATCCTTTGGAGCTGGAAGGAAGGGAGATTGGGCACATAGTAATTTCCAGGAATGGGAGTTATACTTAGTTTAGCTCAGCTGTAATAATGCCTGCCACTCAGATACAAACATGTTTCTAGCCATCGACTTAGAATGTAGTATGAGAAAACGTGCTCTCAATGGATTATGAGTGGGATGCTGTCGCAAGACACCACACAGTCCTGTTTCCAAATCTGCTTTGAGAAGGCGATCCTTAGGAGCTAGAAGGAAGGGAGATTGGGCACTAAGTCATTTCCAGGAATGGGTGTCATACTTAGTTTAGCTCAGCTGTGGCAATTCTTGCCACTCAGATATAAACATGATCCTAACCATCTATTTAGAATCCGCTATCAGTAAGTGTGCTCTCTATGGCTTGTGAGTGAGATTGTCTCAAGGCAGTACATGGTCCTCGTTCCATACCGTCCTTAGGAAGGCGATCCTCATGTACCGGAAGGAAGGGATATTGGGCCTGAACTTCGTTCCAGGAACTGGTGTTATCCATGGTTTAACTCAGCTGTAGTAGTGATGCCACTCAGAAAGATGTTCCTTACCATCTACTTACAAACCGGGATAAGAAAGTTCCTTCTCTAAGACATGTGCGTGAGATTCTCTCTCAAGGCCCTACATGGCCCTGTGCAAAACCTGTTTTGGGAAGGCGATCCTTAGGAGCTGGAAGGAAGACACATTGGGCATGAAGTTACTATCAGGAATGGTTGTAATACATAGTTCAACTCAGCTGTAGTAATGAATGCCTCTCAGATACCAAGGTGTTTCATACCATCTACATTCAAACCGGGAAAAGAAATTGTGTTCTCCAAGGCATTTGAGAGTGATCCTGCCTCAAGGCCCTACATGGCCCTGTTTATAAACCTGCTTTTGGAAGGAGATCTGTAGCAGCTGGAAGGAAGGGAGATTGGGCACGAAGTCATGTCCAGAAACTGGTGATATACATAGGTTAGCTCAGTTGTAGTAATGATTACCACTCACATAGCTACTTGTTCCTAGACTGTTACTTACAAGGGGGTTGAGAAAGTGCCTTAGCAAAGGAGTATGAGATTCGTTCTCAGGGCACAAAATGGCATTATGCTCCAAACCGGGTTCAGGTTTTTCACCATTACAAGATGGAAAGAAGAGAGGTTAGGCACAAATTTATTTCCAGGAATGGGCGTTACACATACTTCGGCTAAGCTCTAGGAATGATTGCCACTCATATAGAAACTTGTTCATGGACTTCTACTTAGAAGCCTGCATCAGAAATTTCCTTCTCAAAGGAAAGTGAGATTAATTCTCAGGTCCAGAAATGGCATTATGTTCCAAACCTGGGTGAGGAAAGTGATCTTTACAACATGAGAGGAAGAGAGGTTATGCACAAAGTTATTTCAGGGATTAGGTGTTATACACTTTTTAAAAGAGCCTTCTCAAGGGAATGTGAGATTTGTTGTCCAGGTGCGAAATGACAGTATGTTCGAAATCTGGTTTAGGTTTGTGATCTTTATGAGATGGAAGGAAGAGAGTTTAGGCACAAAGTTACTTCCAGGAATGGGTGTTATGTGAAGTTTACCTCAACTGTAGTAATGATTGCCAATCATATACAAACTTGTTCCTAGACATCTACGTAAAAGCCAGGATCAGAACATTCCTTCTGAAAGCAATGTGAGACTCCTTCTTAAGGACCGACATGGCACTATGGTCCAAATCTGGTTTAGGTTTGTGATCCTTACGTGACGAAAGGAAGAGAGATTAGGCACGAAGTGATTTCCAGGAATGGGTGTTATACCAAGTTTGTCAGCCCCAGTGATGACAGTCACGCCTAAACAAACTTGTTCCTAGATATCTACTTAGAAGCTGGTATCAGAGAATGTGTTCTCAAAAGAATGTGAAACTCCTTCTAAAGGCCTGAGAGGACACTATGTTCCAAACCTGGTTGATGAAGATGGTCCTTACGAGCCGGAATGAAGAGAGTTTGGGCATGAAGTTATTTCCAGGAATGGCTGTTAGTCACAGTTTAGCTCAGCTGTAGTAATGAATGCCAAACATATACAAACTTGTTCCTGGACTTCTACTTAGAAGCTGGCATAAGAAGCTTCCTTCTGAAAGGAATATGTGGTTCCTTCTCTTTTCTCTTTGTGAGTAAGATCAGCCCTGAGCTAACGGCCATGCCAATCCTCCTCTAATTGCTGAGCAACGCTGGCCCAGACCTAACATCCGTCCTGATCTTCCTCCACTTTATGTGGGGTGCCACCACAGCATGGCCTGACAAGCGGTGTGTCGGCGTGTGTCCAGTATCCGAACCTGGGCCACCAGCAACAGAGGGTGTACTTAACCACTACACCATGGGGCTGGACCCTATGAGGTTCCTTCTCAAGGCCAGAAATAGCATGATGTTCCAAAAATGGTTGAGCAAGCTGATTCTGATGAGGTAAAGGAAGAGCGATTAGGCAAAAAGTGATTTCCAGGAATGGCTGTTATACATACTTTAGCTCCCGTAGTCATGATTGCCACTCATATGCAAACTTGCTCATAGAAATCTACATACAGGTCAGGAACACAAAGGGCCTTCGCAAAGGAATGTGACATTCCTTCTCAGGGCCCAAAATCCCAATATTGTCCAAACCTGGCTTAGGTTTGTGACCCTTACTGGATGGAAGGAAGAGAGATTGGGCACAATGACATATTCATGAATGAGTTTTACACATAGATTAACTCAGGTGTAGTAATGATTGCCACTCATATACAAACTTGTTCCTAGACATCTACATAACCCCGGGATCAGAAAGTGACTTCTCAAAAGAATGTGATATTCCTTGTCAAGGCCTGAAACAGCAATATGTTCCAAACTTGGTCGACGAAGGTGGTACTTACGAGCTGGAAGTAAGAGAGATTGAGCATGAAGTCTTTTTCCAGGAATTGATGCCACTCATAGAATAGCTCAGTTGTACTAACGATTGCCACTTATATAGAATCTTGTTCCTGGACATATACTTAGAAGCAGTGATCAGAAAGTGCCTTCTTAAAGGAATATGAGATTCCTTCTCAAGGCCGGAAATGGCAATATGTTCCAAACGTGGTTGAGGAAGGTGGGCCTTATGATCTGGAAGGAAGAGAGACCGGCACGAAGTTATTTTCAGGAATAGGTGTTATTCATAGTTCATCTAAGTTGTAGTGATGATTCCCACTCATATACAAACTTGTTTCTAGGGATCTACTTAGAAGCTGGGATCAGAAAGTTTCATCTCAAGGTAATGTGAGATTCCTTCTCAAGGCCCGACATGGTATTACATTCAAAACCTTGCTTAGGAATGTAATCCTTTAGAGCTGGAAGGAAGAGAGATGGGGTAGGAAGTTATTTTGAGGAATGGTTCTTATACACCGTTTAGCTCAGCTGTAGTAATGGTTGCCACTCATTTAGAAACTCGTTACTAGACGTTTACTTACAAGCCGAGATCAGAAAGTGCTTTCTCAAAGGAATGTGAGATTTGTTCTCAAGGGCCTGAAATGGCATTATGTTCCAAACCTGATTTAGGTTTGTGATCCTTACGAGATGGAAGGAAGAGAGAAGCACAGCTCTATTAGTGATTGCCACTCACATGCAAACTTGATCCTAGACGTCTACATACAGGCTGCGATCAGAAACTGCTGTCTGAAAGAATTGTGAGATTTCTTCTCAAGGTCTGAAATGGCAATATGTTCCCAACTCGGTTGAGGAAGGTCTTCATTACGAGCTGGAAGGAAGATAGATTGGGCATGAAGTTATTTTCAGGATCGGGTGTTACTCAAAGAATAGTTCAGTTGTAGTAACGATTGCCACTTATATAGAATCTTGTCCTGGACATTTCCTTAGAAGCAGAGATCAGAAAGTGCCTTCCAAGTAGTGTGAGATTCATTCTCAAGGCCTGAAATGGCATGATACATGAAACTTGGTTTATATTTGTGATCCTTATGAGATTGAAGGAGGAGAGATGAGGCAAAAAGTATTACCAGGAATGGTTGTTATAGACAGTTGAGCTCAGATCTAGTAAGGATTAACACTCATATACATACTTATTCCTAGACTTCAACATTCTGGACAGGATCAGAATGTGTCTTCTCAAAGGAATATGAGATTCCATCTCAATGAGTGACATGGCAATATGTTCCAAACCTGGTTTAGCTTTGTGATCCTTATGAGTTGGAAGGAAGAGAGATGAGGCACAAAGTTATTTTCAGGAATGGGTATTATACACAGCTTAGCTCAGCTGTAGTAACGCTTGCCACTCATATACAAACTTGTTCCTAGACATCTACTTCCACTCTGGGATCAGAAAGTGCCTTCTCAAAGGAATGCGAGATTCCTTCTCAAGGTCCAACAAGGCAATATGGTCCAAAACTGGTTTAGTTTAGTGAATCTTAGTGCTAGAAGAAAGAGAGTTTTTACATGAAGTTATTTCACGGAATGGGTATTATAAATCATTTTACTCAGCTGTAGTACTGATTGATGCTCCAATATAAACTTGTTCCTAGACATCTACTTACAAGAAGTTATCAGTAAGTGTCTTCACAGAGGAATGTGAGATTTGCTCTCAACGACCAAAATAGCATTATGTTCTAAACCTGGTTTAGGAAGGTGATTCTCACGAGCTGAAAGGAAGAGTGAGTGAGCACAAAGATACTTCCAGGGATGGGTATTTTATACAGATGAGCTCAGCTGTAGTGATGATTGCCACTCATATACTAACTTGTTCCTGGACATCTACTTACATGCTGGGACGAGAAATGCCTTCTCAAAGGAATGTGATATTCCCTCCTAAGGCTCGAAACAGCAATATATTCAAAACCTGTTTTAGGAATGTAAACCTTCAGAGCTGGAAGGAAGAGAGATTGGGCATGAAGATATTTCCAGAAATGGGTGTTAACCATAGATTAGCTCAGCTGTATTAATGATTGCCACTCACATACAAAGTCGTTTCTAGACATTTACTTACAAGCCTGGATCAGAAAGTGCCCTCTCAAAGGAATATGAGATTCAATCTCAAGGCCTGAAACTGCATTCTGTTATATACCTGTTTTAGGTTTCTGATCCTTACGAGATGGAAGGAAGAGATAGTGGGCATGAAGTTATTTCCAACAATGGGTGTTATACATAGTTCAGCTAAGTTCCAGTAATCTTTGAAACTCATTTACTAACTTGTTGCTAGAGCTCTACTTAGAACCCGGGATCAGAAATTGCCTTCTCAAAGGAATGTGATATTCCTTCTCAAGGCCTGAAATGGCAATATGTCCCCAACCTGGGTAAGGTAGGTTGACTTCATTTGCCGGAAGGAAGAGAGACAGGGCACGAAGTTATTTCCTTACTTGTTACTGGCAAAAGTGCTTGAGCAGTAGTATTTTGTCTTTCCATTGAGAAGGCAGCCTCAGTGCAGGCAACGAACCAAAAGGAAGAAAAGGCACTTTCCATTATGATCCTCAAAAACTAAATGGAAATGTTTTTCTCCACAGAGTACGTTCATTAGATGGATACTATAGATATTCGCTCTCAGCTGTAGTGGAAAATTTAAAAGTTCTCAGGGGTAGATGCTCCTTAAACCTACTTGCAAGCAGAGTTAAGCAAGAACTTTCTGGCATTACATAGGAGAGACATTATTTTTAGCATGTGTGAGGAAGATCAACCCTGAGGTAACATCCGATGCTGATCCTCCTCTATTTTGCTGAGGAAGTTTGGCCCTGAGCTAACATGAGTGCCCATCTTCCTCTACTTTATATGGGACACCACCACAGCATGTCCTGGCAAGCAGTGCATTGGTGCGTGCCCAGGGTTGGGAAACTGAAAACCCAAGGCCACCAAAGTGGAGCGTGCACACGAAACTGTTTGTGACACCGGGCAGGCCCCAGGGAGAAAATTCTTAAGTAAATGTCGTTAACAGCAATGTTGAGAGAGGCAATTTTCAGGAGAGTCCTCTGCAGATGCAAGTAAGAATTTTGCTCCATACTGGCCTTTCCTTTTACAGATGCTATAGATACTATCTCCCAGGTGTACTGAAATTTTAAAAGCTCTCATATGAAGATGTTACTTACACTTATTGGGTACCTGTGTTAAGAAAAAGTGTTTGTCATGATATGCTAGTGAGACCCTGAATGTAGTTTGAACTGCAGTGTATTCAAATTCTCAAGATGATGCTAAACAGGTACAAGGAGGAGTTTCTCTGAAAAGTCAACTGTCATTGAATGGATGGTAAGGATAATCTGCACCACCTGTAGTGATAGCTCTCCTAGTAAGATGATCCTGAAAACTACTGGCAAACTTGGTTGATTAGTGGTGTTTTGTCATTCCATTGGGAAGACGGCCTCAGTGCAGGCAATGAACGGCAAAGAGGAAAAGTCACTGAACCACATCATCCAAAAATCTACAGGGAAGAGTTTTTCTGCACAGGGTACGTTCATGTACTGGATGTTATAGATATTCTGTCCCAGCTGCAGTGGAAAGTTTAAAAACTCTCAGAGGCAGATCCTGCGGAAAGCCACTTGCAATCTGAATTCAGCAAGGTCTTTCTTTCATTAAATAGGGAGAGAATTACTAAGTGAATGTTGTTAACTGCAAGGATGGAAAGAAAAATTTCAGGATAGTCCTATACAGATATTAGCAAGAAATATTCTCTACAATGAACTTTCATTTTATGGATGTTATAGATACTCCCATCTGTACTGAAATTTTAAAACCTCTCATATGAAGGTATTCCTAACAGATATTTGCAACCTGTGTTAAGCAATAGTGTTGATAATGATATGCTAGTGAGACCCTGAAGGTAGACTGTACTACAATGTTTTTAATGTCACTCATGAATATGATTCTAAACAGCGACAAGATATTCTTCACACGGTACTTTCCTTGAATGGATGTGATACAGTTTCCTCCCCGGTTGTGGTGACAACTCTAACATCTCATAGGAATGTGCTCCTAGCAGCAACTGGCAAAATAGGTTTACAGTGGTGTTTTGTCTTTATGTTGGGGAGGAGGCCTGAGTGCAGGCAGTGAACTGCAGAGATGAAGAGGCACTTTGCAAGATGATCTTAAAAAGCTAAAATGATGTATGTTCCTCCACAGAGTACTTACATGGAATGTATGGTATAGATATTCTGTCCCAGCTGCAGTGGAAAGTTTAAAAGCTTGCAGAGGCAGATCTGCTGAAAGCTACTTGCCATCTGAGTTCATCAAGATCTTTCTTGCCTTACCTGGGAGTGAATTCCTAAGGGAAGGTCCTTAACCGCAATGGTGGAAAAGGCAATTTTCAGGATACTCCTATACAGATACAACCAAGAGATTTTGTCCCCACTGAACTCTCATTTTATGGATGTTATAGATACTCTCTCCAGCTGTCCTGAAAATTTAAAACCTCTCATATGAAGAAGTTATTAACAGATATTGGCAACCTGTGTTAAGCAATAGTGTTTATCATGATATGCTAATGATACCCTAAATGCAGGCTGAACTGCAGTGCCTTTAAAGTCATTCATGAAGATAATCCTAAGCAGGTACAAGAAGAGGTCTTCTTCATGGTATACTTTCATTGAATGGATTTGATAGAGCTTCTTTCCGAGGTGTGTTGAAAAGTTGAAACTCTCCTAGGAAGGTGTTCCTAACAGCTACTGGCAGAGTAGGTTTAGCAGTAGTGTTTTCTCTTTAAATCAGGGAGGAAACGTGAGTGCAGGCAATGAAATGCAAAGATGAAAATGCAACTGACAATGTGATCTGAAGAAGCTAAAAGCAAGTGTTTTCCTCCACACGGTAATTACATGGAATATATATTATATATAAGTTCTCCCAGCTGCAGCGAAAATTTTAAAAGCTCTCAGAGGAAGACCATTCTTAAAGGACCCTGCAAGCTGTGTTCAACAAATGCTTTCTTGCTTTACTTTGGAGAGATAGCTGAGTGAAGGCCATTGAATGCAATGAGGGAAAAGGCAATTTGCATGATGAACCTACACAGACACACGAACGAGATTTTCACCAAACTTGTCTTTCATATTATGGATATTATAGATACTCTCTCCCAGCAGTACTGAAATTTTAAAACCTCTAAGATGAAGATGTTCCTTTCAGATATTGGCCACCTGTCTTGAGCAATATAGTTCATCATGATATGCTAGTGGGACCCTGAATAGAGTTTGAACTGCAGTCTATTAAAAGTCTCTTCTCAAGATGACCCTTAACAGCCACAAGCTGGAGTTTCTCTGAAGCGTCAACTTTCATTGAGTTGATCATAACAACAATCTGCACCACCTGTAGTGATCGTTCAAAAGCTCTCCTAAGAAGATACTCCTGATGGCTACTGACAAAGGTCATTGAGCAGGAATGTTTTGTATTTCCAATGGGAAGGGAGGCTCAGTGCAGGCAATGAACGACAAAGAGGAAAACTCACTTTACAATATGATCCTAAAAAGCTAAAAGGAAGACTTTTTCTCCACTGGGTACATTCCTGAAATAGATGTTATAGATATTCGCTCCCCGCTGCAGTGAAAAGTTTAAAAGCTCTCAGAGGGAGAGCCTCCTTGAAGATACTTCCAAGCTGAGTTCAGCAAACATTTTTTACCTGACTTGGGAGAAAGAGCACGGGTGAAGTTTATTTACTGCAATGTTGGAAAAGGCAATTTTCAGAATAGTCCTATAGAGATACACGCAAAAGATTTTCTCCATACCTGAATTTCAATTTATGGATGTTATAGATACCCTTTGCCAGCTGTATTGACATTTGAAAACCACTCATATGAAGATGTTACTTACAGATATTGGCCAACTGTGATAAGCAATGGTGTTCATCATGATACGTTACTGAGAACCTGAATGCAGATTGAACTGCAGTGTAGTCAAGTCTCTTCTCAAGATAATCCCAAACAGCTACAAGCAGAGTTTCTCTGAAGAGTCCACTTTCCTGGAATGTGGGGTAATGATAATCTGCACCACATGTAGTGATAGTTTGAAAGCTCTCCTAGGAGTGTTTCAAAGAGTTACTGGTAAACTTCGTTGAGCAGCGGTATTTTGTCTTGCCTGTGGGAAGGAAGCCACAGTGCAGGACATGAACTACAAAGAGGAAAAGGCACTTTACTATGTGATCCAAAAAACTAAAAGGAAGACTTTTCCACCACACAGTATGTTCATGGAATGGATCTTATAGATAGTCTCTCCCAGCTGCAATGGAAAGTTTAAAAGCTCTCAGAGGAAGGTGCTCCTTAAAGATACTTGCAAGCAAGTTGAGCAAGAACTTTCTGGCATTACAAGGAGAGAATTCCTATGTGTAGGTCGTTAACGGCAATGATGTAAAAGGCAATTTTCAGGATAATCCTATACAGATATAAACAAGAGTTTGTCTCCAAACTGGAATTTCATTTTATGGATGTTACATATACTGTCTCCCAGCCGTACTGAAATTTTAAAACCTCTCCAATGAGAATGTTACTAACAGATATTCTTCACCTGTGTTAAGCAATAGTGTTCCTCATGATATGCTAGTGAGACCCTGAACGCAGATTGAACTGCAGTGTATTTGAAGTCACTTATGAAAATGACCCTAAACAGTTATAAGCAGAAGTTATCTTCACGGTATACTTTCATTAAATGGATGTGATAGAGCTTTTTCCTGAGCTGTGGTGAAAAGTGTCAACTCTCATGGGAAGGTGTTCCTAATCGCTACTGGCAGAGTAAGTTTAACAGTGGTGTTTTTTCTTTACATCAGGGAGGAAGCCTGAGGGCAGGCAATGAAATTCAAAGGTGAGCATGCAATTGACAATATGATCGAAAGAAGCTAAAAGCAGTGATTTCCTCCACAGAGTACTTACATGGAATGGATGTAATGAATAGGTTTTCCTAGCTGCAGTGAAAAGTTTACAAGCTCTCAGAGGAAGATCATCCTTAAAGATTCCTGCAAGGCGAGTTAAGAAACACTTTCTTGCGTTACATGGGATAGAGAGCCTGAGCGAAGGTCGTTAACTGCAGTGATCTAAAGGCAATATGCAGGCTGATCCCATAAAGAGACAAGCCACAGATTTTCTCCATATTTCACTTTCATTTTATGGATGTTCTAGATACACTCTCCTAGCTGTACTGAAGTTTTAAAACATCTCAGATGAAGATGTTACTTACAGATATAGGCCACATGTGTTAAGCTATAATGTTTGTCATGATATGTTCATGAGAGCCTGAAAGTGGATTGAACTGTAGTGTATTAAATGTCTCTTCTCAAGATGATCCTAAAGAGCTACTAGCAGGAGTTTCTCTGACGATTCAACTTGAATGGAATGGATGTTAAATATAATCAGCAAAACCTGTAATAATACTTTGAAAGCTCTCATACGAAGATGTTCCTTACAGCTACTGGCAAAATTGGTTGAGCAGTGGTGTTTTGTCTCTATATTAGTGAAGGAAACATCATTGCAGGCAATGAACAGCAAAGAGGAAAAGGCAATTTACTATATGATCCTAATACCTAAAAGGAGGAGTTTTTCTGCACAGAGTATGTTCACGGAATGGATGTTGGAGATATACTCTCCCAGCTGCAGTGAAATGTTTAATAGATCTCAGAGGAAAATCCTCCTCAGAGATACTTGCATGCTGAGTTCAGCAAACATTTTCTTGCATGTCTTGGGAGAGAGAGCCTGAGTGAAGGTCGTTAACCGCAAAGAGGGAAAAGGCAATTTGCAAGAAGATCCTATATAGATACAAGGCAGAGATTTTCCCCACACTTGACCTTCATTTTATGGATGTTATAGATACTCCACCCTAGCTGAAATGAAACTGTTAAACTTCTCATATGAAGATGTAACCTATGATATTGACCACCTGTGTTAATCAATAGCGTTCATCATAGTGTGCTACTCAGACCCCGAATGCAGATTGAACTGCAGTAATTAAAAGACTCTTCTCAAGATGATCCTAAACACCTACAAGCAAGAGTTGCTCTGAACAGTCAACTTTTATTGAATGGATGGTAATGATAGTCTGCACCACCTGTAGTGATAGCTGGAAAGCTGTCACAGGACATTGTTCCTAACAGCTACTTTCAAACTTGTTTGAGCAGTGGTGATTGGTCTTTCGGTTGGCAAGGGAGCCTCAGTGCAGGCAATGAGCGACAAAGAGGAAAAGGCACTTGAACATATCCTAACATGTTAACCTTAAGAGTTTCTCACCACAGAGTAGGTTCATGGAATGAATGTTAGCGAAATACTCGCCCCACTGCAGTGGAAAGTTTAAAAGCTCTCAGAGGCAGATCCTCCTGTAAAGTACTTGGAAGCAGAGGTCAGCAAGAACTTTCTTGCTTTACATGGGAAAGAATTCCTGATTGAAGGTAGTTAACGGCAATGTTGTTAAAGGCAATTATCAGAATAGTCGTATACAGATAGAAGCAAGAAATTTTATACATACTGGACTTTCGTTTTATGGATGTTATAGATACACTCTCCCAGTGGTAATGAAATTTTAAATCCTCTCATATGAAGCTGTTACTAACAGATACTGGCAAGCTGTGTTAAGCAATAATGGTCATCATGATATGCTAGTGAGACCCTGAATACAGATTGAACTGCAGTGTATTTAAATCCACTTAAGAACATGATCATAAACACTTACAGAGGAGGTTTTCTTCACAGTGTACTTTCATTGAATGGATGTGATACAGCTTCTTTTCGAGCTGTGGTGAAAAGTGGAAACTCTCCTAGTAAGGTGTTCCTAACAGCCACTGGCAAAGTAGTTTTGGCAGGGGTGTTTTCTTTTATATCAGGAAGGAAGCCTGAGTGCATGCAATCAGCTGCAAAGATGAAAAGGCACTTTACGATATGATCCTAAAAAGCTAAAAGGAAGTGCTTTCCTCCACAGAGAACTTACATGGAATGGATGTTACAGATATTCTCTTGCAGCTGCAGTGCAAGTTTACAAGCTCTCAAAGGAGGATGCTGCTTAAAGCTCCTTGCCAGCTGAGTTCAGCAAGTAGTTTCTTGCATTACATAGGAGAGAGAGCCAGAGTGACGGTCGTTATCTACAATGATGGAAAAGGCAACTTGCGGGAGGATCCTATACACATACCAGGCGGAGATTTACTGCACACTTGACTTTCATTTTATGAATGTTACACATCCTCTCTCCCAGCTGTAGTGACAAGTTTAAAAGCCCTCCAAGGAAGAACTGACTTACAGCTACAGGGCTGTTGAGTTCAGAACGGGTGTTGTTCCATTATATTTGAGGGAAAGCCTGAGTGCAGGCCATGAAGATCGATGATTGAAAAATTCACTCATCAAGATGATCCTCAACAACTAGGAAGAGTTTTATTCCACCGTGTATGTTATTTCAATGGATGTTATAGATACTTTCTCCCAGCAGTAGTGAAAAGGATCAAAGCTGTCTTCGGAAGATCTTACTTACAACTAATGGCAACCTTTGCTCAGTAAGAACATTCTCTCATATACTGTGAGAGAGAGCCTGAGTAAATGTCATGAGCTGCAATGTTTGAAAAAGTACTTTTCAGTGCGGATGCTAAACAGGTACAAGCAAGGGTTTTTCTCCACACTGTGCTTTTCATAAATGGATATTAGATATATTCTCTTCCTTGTGTAGTGAAAAATTTAAACCCTCTCATAGGAAGATGCTCCCAACAGCTACTGGCAAACTGAGATCAATGAGCACATTCTTTCGTTCCATGTAAGAGAAAGCCTGAATGAAAGACGCGAACTGCAACTTTTGAAAAGGGACTTTTCAAGACGATCATAAACAGATTTAAAAAAGGAGTCTTTCTTCACACTGTACTTTCGTTCAATGGATCTTACAGATAATCTGTACCAGTTGTAGTGAAAAGTATAAAAGGTCTCATTAGAGTATGTTCCCTAGAGCTACTGGCAAGCAGAGTTCAGCAGAAGTGCTCTTTCAATACATTGGATAGAAACCTGAGTGTAGACTATTAACAGCTTATTTGTGATATCAGTCATGTGTCCTTAGTGAGATTACCTCATATATTTATGTGTGACATCACTCCCATTGTTATGAGTGACATCGCACCAATAGTGTGACATCACTCCCATTGCTATCTGTGACATGAGTGACATGTAACTTGTAACATCACACCCATTGTGTTCATGTGATATCATACCCTATGTTATGCGTGATGTGACACACTTGGCTATGGGTAACATCACACCCCTTGTGTGTGTGTAACAACATCCTCCTTGCGTGTCACATCTCATCAATTGTGAATGACATCAACCTTGTCATATGATATCAAACCATTAGTATGTGTGGTGTCACTCCCAGTATTATGTATGACATCACACCAATTGAGTGTGGCATCACTCTCATAGTGTTTGACATCACTCCACTGGTGTGTGACATGGCTCATATTTTGTGTCTGACATCACTCCAATCCTTCTGTGTGACATCACACCCATTTTGGTACATCACACACTTTGAGCAGGATAAAACTAGGTTAGCCTGTCACCTCTCTCAAATTGTGTGATATCACTCCCGTTGTGTGAGGGCAGTCATTTTGTTAACTTTGAGATGACATCCACAGTTTTGTATGAAATCATTCCCAGCTTTCTGTGAAGTCTCTCACATTTTACTCTGACTTATATCCCTATTTGTGTTTTATGTAACTCTCATTGTTATGTGTGAATTCACACTCATTTTCCTTAGAGATACCACTCCAAATGTCCATGACATCACCAGATTGGTGTGTGCTTTCACACACTTTGTGTGTCTGACCTCACTCAATGTCTGTATGACATCACACCAATGGTGTATTATGTGTGATAGTGCTCACATTTGTGTGTGAAAACACACCCATTGATATGTCTGACACCATTCACATTTTTGTGACATAATTCACATTTTTATGTATGACATCACACCTAGTGTGTGTGTGACAACATTCACATATGTTGACATCACACAGATTGTGTGTGACATCACTCGAATTTACCATATGAAATGGCTATTGTTAAGTGTCATGTCACTCCCAATATTCTGTGTGATGTCACATTAATTCTCTAGGACATCACTCACCTACTGTTGTGACATCACTCCCATGGTGTTTCTTTGACTTCACTCATATATTTTGGGTCACATCTTTCTGTTATGTGTGATATCACGCCTGTTGTGTTGTATGACATCAGTCCAATAGTGTGACCTCACTCCCACATATGTGTGACACCAGTCACATGTCCTTTGTGATATTACTCACATGTTTATGTGTGACCTCAGTCTCATTATGTGTGACATCACATCAATAGTGTGACATTACTCCCACTATGTGTGACATCAGTGACATGTCCCTAGTGACATAATTCACATTATGAAGTGTGACATCACTCTCATTGTGTGCATGTGATATCACTCCCACTGTTTTGCGTGGCGTGACCACATGCTTCTTGGTGACATCACATCAATTGTTTGAGAGTGACAACATCCTCATTGTGTGTCACACCACAACACTTGTGCGTGACATCAACCTTAATTCCCGTATGATATACCAACCATTATTATGTGTGGTGTCACTCCCAGTATTATGTATGACATCACACCAATTGAGTGTGCAATCACTCTGGTAGTATTTGACATCACTCCAACAGAGTGTGACGTGGTTTACATTTTGTGTCTGACATCACTCCAATCGTTATGTGGGACATCACACCCATTTTGTGACATCACACAACATGAGTATGCTAACACTACGATAGACGGTCACATCTCTCAAGCTGTGTAATATCACTCCCATTGTGTGTGGTGGCAGTCATATTCTTAACTGTGTTGTGACACCCACTGTTATGTATGAAGTCACTTCCAGGTTTCTGTGAAATCACTCACATTTTACTCTGACATATCGCACTGGTGTGTTTTGTGTAACTCTCATTGCTATGTGTGAATATTCACTCATTTTCCTTAGAACACCAATCCCATTTTCCGTGACATCACCAGGTTAGTGTGAGCCTTCACACACATTGTGTGTCTGACATCACACCAATGGTGTACTTGTGAAAGGGCTCATATTTGTGATTGAAAATATACCCAATGATATGTGTGACACCATTCTCTTTTTTGTGACATAAGACAAGACACATTTTCATGTATGACATCACATATATTATGAGCGTGAAAACATTCACAGATGTTGATATCACACCAATTGTGTGTGACATGAATGCAATTTAGCATATGAAATCGCTATTGTTACCTGTGATGTTACTCCCAATATTCTGTGTGACGTCACACTAATTCTTGAGGACATCACTCTACTACTGTTGTGACATGACTCTCATGGTGTTTCTGTGACTTCACTCATATATTTCGAGTGACATCTCTCTGTTATTTGAGACAACATTCCTGTTGTGTTTATGACATCACACCAATAGTGTGACATCACTGACACACGTGTGACATCAGTCGCGAGTCCTCTGCTGTATTACTCACCTGTTTCTGTGTGACATCACTCACATTGTGTGACATATGAATTGTGTGACAACACTCTCACTACTATGTGTGACATCGTCGTGTCCCTTTTGACACAACTCACATTTTATAGTGTGACATCACTCCCATTGTGTGCATGTGATATCACTCCCATCATTATGAGTGACATGACACACACGGTTATCGGTGACATCACACCACTTGTGTGTGACAACATCCTCACCTTGTGTCACATCACATCAATTGTGTGTGATGTCAAACTTAATTAGCATATGATATCCCAACTGTTGTTATGTTGGTGTCACTGCCATTATTATGTATGACATCACACCAATTGAGTGTGGCATCACTCCAACGTTGTGCTTGCGACATCATTCACATTTTGTGTGCGACATCACTGCAATCGTTATGTGTGACATTGCACCCTTTTTTGGACATCACAAAGCTTGATTGTGATAACACGAGGATAGGCAGTCACATCTCACATATTGTGTGATATCACTCCCATTGTGTGTGACGGCAGTCATATTATTCAGTGTGATGTGACCTCTGCTCTTATGTACGAAATAACACTTAGGTGTCTGTGAAATCTCTCACATTTTACTCTGACTTAAATCCCACATGTGTGTATTGTGTAACTCTCATTATATGTGAATTCACATTCATTTTCATGAGAGAAACCATCCCCATTGTCTGTGACTTCACCAGGTTGGTGTGTGCCTTCACACACATTGTGTGTCTGACATCACTCAATGTGTGTGTGACATCACACCAATGTTGTAGGTGTGACAAGGCTCACATTTATGTGTGAAAACACACCCATTGATATCTGTGACACCATTCACCTTTTTTGTGACACAATTCACATTTTTATGTATGACATCGCACCTATTGTGTGTGACAAATTTCACATATGTTGAAATCAAACAAATTGTGTGTGGGTTAGGGTTAGTGTTAGCATTAGGTTTAGAGTTTTGGTTAGGGTTATGGTTAGGGATAGGGCCAGGGTTTAGGGTTAGGGCTAGGGCTGGGGCTAAGGCTAAGGTTAGGTTTAGTGTTAGGCTTATGGCTAGGGCTAGGTTTAGGGTTAGGGCTAGAGTTAGGCTTGCAGGTAGGGTTAGGACTAGGGCTATGTTAGGTTTACCACTAAGGCTAGGGTTAGGGCTAGGTTTAGGGTTATTGCCAGGGTTATGGATAGGGCTAGGGTGTGCGTTAGGGCTATGATTAGGGTTAGGTTTAGCATTGGGTTTAGGGCCAGTGTTAGTATTAGGGTTAGGGCTAGGGTTATTGTGAGGGTTAGGGTTAGGGTTATGATTACTGCTAGGGCTAGGCTTATGGCTATATTTAGTGTTATGGTTAGGGTTAGTGTTAGGCTTGGGGTTAGTGTTATGGTCGGGGTTATATCTAGGGCTAGGATTAGGATTAGGTTTAGTGCTAGGTTTAGGGCTAGGGCTACTGTTAGCTCTAGACTTAGAGTTAGGGCTAGTCTAGGGCTAGTGTTAGGTCTAGAGCTAAGGTTAGGCCTAGTGTTATGGCTAGCGTAGCCTTAGGGTTACAGTTATGGTTAGGGCTAGGTCTAAGTCTAGGTCTAGGGCTAGCATTAGGGCTAGGGTTAGGGCTATGGTTAGGGCTATGGTTAAGGTTAACTTTATGTTTAGGCTTAGTCCTAGTGTTGGTGTCAAGGTTAGGGTTCTTGTTAGCTTCAGGTTCGGGTTTGTGTTCGGGTAAGGGTTTGAGTTCGTGTTTGGGTTCTGGTTTGGTGAGGTTTAGGGTGAGGCTTAGGGGTGAGAGTCAGTTTTAGGGTTAGAGTGAGGGTTAAGGTTATGATTAGGATTAAGTCTGTGCTATGGTTAGGGATAGGTTACAGATTAGGGTAAGGATTAGTGTTAGCTTTAAGGTTATGTTAGTGATAGCCCTAGGGCTAGGGTTAGGGTTAGGTTTATGGATAGGATTTGAGTTAGCGTTAGGATTAATACCCCGTTTAGGGTTAGGGTTACACATAGTGGTAGGTGTTGGCTTTGGGCTACAGTTCGGTTTAGTGTTAATGTTATGGCTAGGGCTAGATTGAGCATTAGGGTTAGTGCCATGGTTAAGGTTAGTGCTAGGGTTAGGGTTAGAGTTAGGTCTAGGTCTAGCATTATGGTTAGGGCTATGGCTAAGATTATAGTTTGGTTTAGGGTCATGGTTTGTGTTAGACTTAGTGGCAGGGGTACTGTTAGGTTTAGTGTTAAGGGTTGAGCTATGGGTTAGGAATGGGAGAGATCGGTTTAGGGTCATAGTTAGGGTTAGGATTAGCATTAGTGTTGTGGCTATGGTTAGGGATAAGATTAGTGTTAGAGTTAGGTTTAGGGCCAGGGCTCGGGTTAGGACTAGGGTTACACTTAAGGCTAGGGATAGGTCTGTGGTTAAGGTTAGGGTTAGGGTTAGGGCTAGTGTAAGGGTCCGGTCTAGGGCTGGGTTAGGATTAGCTCTAGGGCAAGTGTTAAGGTTAACATTGTGCTTAAGGTTAGGTTTTGGCATAGGGCTAGGTTTAGGCTTAAGGTTGGGTTAGGCTTAGGTTTGGGGTATGGGTAGTGATTTTGGTTGTGGTTGTGGTTAGGGTCACTGTTAGGGCTTGGGGCTGGGTTAAGAACAGATTTCTGGTGAGTCTTAGGGCTAGACTAAAGGCTAGGGTTAGGGTTAGTTTTAGGGTTATGCTTGGGGTAGGTTTAGTGTTTGGGTGAGGGTCAGGGGTATGGTTAGCATTAGGATTAAGTTTTGGGAAAGGCTTAGGTTGAGGTCTAGGGTTAGAGCTAAGGTTAGATTTAGGGTTAGAGTTCAGTTAGGTTTATGGCTATGGTTAGTCTTAGGGCTAGGGTTAGTGCTAGGATGCTGGTTAGGGCTAGGGCTGGGGCTGGCTTTAGGCTTATGGCTATGTCTAGGATTAGGGTTAGTGTTAGGTTTAATGTTGCGTGCGTTAGAGTTTGGGTTATGGGTAGGGTCAGGGTTAACTTTAGGATTATGTGTAAGATTAGCTTTATATTTAGGGTAATTGTGGGGCCGGCCTTGTGGCTTAGGGGTTAAGTGCGTGGGCTCCACTGCTGGTGGCCCAGGTTTGGCTCCTGGGTGCACAACAACGCACCGCTTCTCCGGCCATGCTGAGGCCGCGTCCCACATACAGCAACTGGAAGGATGTGCAGATATGACATACAACTATCTACTCTGGTTTTGTGGGAAAAAAAATTAGCGTGAGCCTTAAGGTGACAGGTAGGAGTAGCAGTAAAGTTAGGGGTAAGGTTAGAGTTGGGTTTGAGATAGGGTTATGGTTGGGCTAGGGTTAGTGTTTGGGTTAGGGCTACTGTTAGTGTTAGCATTAAGGTTAGGGCTATGGCTAGGGTTAGGGCTATGGTTAGGGCTAGAGTTAGGCTTAGGGTTAGGGTTAGCATTAGTGTTAGGGCTAGTGTTAGACATAGGGTCAGGCTTAGCACCAGGGCTAAGGATACGGCTAGGGTTAGTGTTAGTTCTAGGACCAGGTCTAGGGTTACTGTTAGGGTTAGAGTATGGGTTAGGGCTAGGGTAAGGGTTAGGGTTAAGGCTATGTTTAGGGTTAGGCTTAGGTTTAGCACTAGATTTATGCCCGTGGTTAGGGTTAGGGTTAGGAAGAGGGCTTATCTTGGGGTTAGGGCTAGGGTTAGGATTAGGTCATGGTCAGCATTAGGGTTAGGGCTACTGTTGGGTTAGGGTTAGGGTTACGGTTTTGGTTAGGGTCAGGTCTACGGCTAGGATAGAAGTTAAGCCTATGTTTAGGGTTATGGTTAGGTTTATGTTTACCGTTACAGTTATGGTTAGTGGTAGGTCTCGGGTTAGGCTCAGGTCTCTGTCTAGCGTTTGGGTTAGGCCTAGGTCTATGGCTAAGTTTAGGGTCAAGTTTAGGTTTACTGTTAGTGCTAGAACTAGGTTGAGGTTTACGTTTAGGGGTAGGGTTAGAGTTACAGCTAGGGTTAGGGTAGGGTTAGGGTTACGGCTAGGGTTAGGGTTAGGTCTATGGTTATGGTTAAGGGTATGGTTGTGTTAGGTTTAGATTTAGTGCTAGATTTACGGGGAGGTCTAGCGTTAGGGTTAGTGTTAGGACAAGGTTTAGGGTTAGGTCTAGGTTTAGGCCTAGGATTAATGTTAGGTTTATGCTTTGGATTTGGGTTAGGTTTATAACTACAGTTAAAGTTAGGTCTAGAGTTAGTGCTACAGCTAGGGTTAGGGCTAGGGCTGGTCTTCGGTTTAGGGTTAGGGCTAGGGTTCAGATTATGGTAGGGTTAAGGTTAGTTTTGGGCTAGGGTTAAGACTAGAGCTAGAGCTAGGGCTATCGTTGGGTTACAGCTAAGTTAGGGATAGCGTTAGGGCTAAGGCTATGCTTAGAATAAAAGTTAGGGTTAGGATTAGTGTTATGGTTATGGTTAGGGATTGTTTAGGTTTTCAGTCAAGGTTAGGGGTAGGGGTTGGAGTAGGGTAAGGGTTAGGCTAGGATTAGGGCTAGTATAGTGGTAAGAGTTGGGTTAGGGTTTGGGTTAGAGGAGTGGTAGACTTAGGGGTAGGGTGAGGGTTGGGTTAGGGTTAGCGTTACGGTGAGTGTTAGGGCTGGTGATAGCATGAGAGTTAACCTTAGGGCTAGAGTTAGGGTTAGGGCTAGGATTATGCTCAGGGCTAGGGTTGAGCCTAGCATTAGGAGTAGGGTTAAGAGTAGGTCTAGGATTAGTGTTATGGTTAGAATTATGGGTTGGTACAATTTTAGGGCTACACCTAGGGTTAGTGGGATCTTAAAGTTACGTTTAGGGTTAGGGTTTGGGTTAGGTATAGGCCTAGGGTTAATGTGAGGTTTAGGGCTAGTTTCATGATTAGGACTAGGGTTAGTGTTAGGGTTTGGACATCGGCTAGTGTTGACATAGGGTTTAGGTCTAGGATTAGGACAGTGTTAACATTAGGGTTATCGTTAGCGTTAGGTTCACCTCTAGGCTAGGGTTGGGGTTAGGCCTAGAGCTAGAGTTAGAGTTAGGATAAGTTTTGGGTTAGTCCTAGAGCTAGGGTTAGGTTTACTTTTAGTGGTAGAGTTATTGTTAGATGTAAGTTTAGTTTAGGGGTAGGGCTAGGGCAATTGCTGGGGCTCGGTTTTTGTTAGGGATAGAGTTACAGTTAGTGTTAAGGATCAAACTAGGGTTAGGGTTGTGGCTCAGACTGGGATAAGTGTTAGGGTCAGGGTTAGCGTAGGGCCGAGTTAGAGTTAGGATTAATGTTAGGCTTAGGGGAATGGGTAGTGTTGGGGTTAGAGATGGTTTAGGGTTAAGTTTAGGGGTAGTTTTAGGGTTAGAGTTAGGGTTAGTGATAGGGCTAGTGTTAGGGTTACGGTTAGAACCAGGGCTATGGACAGGGTTAGGGTTAGCCTTAGTGCTAGGACTAGGTCTAGATTTATGATTAGGGTTAGGGTTAGGGTTAGGATTAGGATTAGGGGAGGAGTAGGGTTAGAGCTAGTGTTAGTGTTAGGGTTAGAATTATGGCTAGGGCTAGGGCTAAGTTTAGAGTCAGATCTACGGCTAGGGCTAGGGCTAAGTTTAGAGTCAGATCTACGGCTAGGATTTGTGTTGGGTTAGGGCTAGCGTTGAGGGTTAGGGATAGGGTAATGGTTAGGGTTAGAGTCAGGTGTAATGGCAGATTTTGGCATAGGATAATGTTAGGGTTTGTCCTAGGGTTTAGACTAGTGTTAGGATTAAAGTTAGGCTAGGGCGAGGGATAGAATTAGGGCTAGTGTTAGGTCTAGCACTAGCGTCAGGGTAGAGCTAGGGTTAGAATTAAGGTACGATTAGGAGTTATGTTAGGGTAAGGGTTTGGTGTAGTGTTAGGTGTAGTGTAGGGTCACGGTTAGGGCTAGGTTTAAGGTTAAAGGTAGGGTTAGTGTTAGGGGTATGGGGATGGTTTTAAAGTGGGGAATGAGGACGGCTTTTTAGTGTTATGGTTGGGTTCAGGGTTAGCATTAGTGTTTGTGCTAGGATTATGGATAGTGTTAATGTTAGGGTTAAGGTTAGGGCCAGGGCTAGGGTTAGGGATAGGTCTAGATTTAGCGCTAAGTCTAGGCTTGGGTTTACAGTTAAGGCTAGGACTATGATTAATTTTATGAATAGGGCTGGGTTAGTGTTAGGTCTATGGCAATGGTTACCCTTAAGCTTACAGATGGGGTTAGTGCTAGGGTCAGGGTTATGGCTAGGTTTATGGTTAGTGTGAGTGATAGTGCTTGTGTTAAGGTTAGGTCTAGGGCTAGAATTAATATTAGGGTTAGAGTTAGAGTTAGGGTTAGGGTTAGGGTTAGGTTTGAGTTTGGGTTGGAGTTGAGTTAGGGTGAGAGTTAGGGCTCAGGGTGGCGATGGACTGTTAGTGCAATGGTTAGTGTAGGACTATGGTTAGTGTTATGTTTAGGGCTAGGGTTAGCGCTAGGTCAGGGTTAGGGCTAAGTGTGTTGTTGGTTTTATGTTTAGGGCTATGGGTAGGATTAAGGTTGGGGTACGATTAGGTTAGGGTTAGCGTTAGGAGTAGGGTTAGGGGTAGAGCTGGGTTAGTGTTAGCATTTGGTTTAGGAGTAGGGATGGGGTAGGGGTGGGGTTAGTGGTCGGTTTGCCTTAGGGTTAGGTTTAGAGTTAATGGTAGGTTATGTTCAGGATTTGGATTAGTGTTAGAGTAAGGTTTATGGTTAAGGTTAGGTTTGGTACAGGGTTAATGTTAGTTTTATGGTTAACAGTAGTGTTAGGTTTGGGGTTAATCTTGTGTTAGGGTTAGGTTTAAGCTTAGGGATGGGGTAGGGTTTGGATTAGGATTAGGGGAGGAGTAGGTGTAGGGGTAGAGTTAGGCTTAGGGTTAGGGTTTGTGTTAGTGCTAGGACTGGGGTAAGGGTTAGTGTTAGGGTTGGCTTAAGGTTAGGCTTTGCAGAGCGTTATGTGTAGGGATAGTGTTAGGGTTAGTGTTAGCATTAGGGTTAGGGATAAGGTTAGGGCTAGGGCTAGGGTTAGTGTTAGGGGTAGGGCTAAGGTTATGATTATGGCTAGTGCTAGGAATACTGTTAGTATTAGGGATGGAGTTGGAGTTAAGTTTGGGTTAGGGTTAGTTTTATGGTTAGTGGTAGGGTTGGGGTTAGAGTTGCATTCGAGATTGGCCTAAGGTTATGGAGGGGGTAGGGTTTCGGTTAGGGTTATGGTTAGGGGAGGAGTAGGTGTAGGGATAGGTTTAGGGTTAGTGTTAGGGTTAAGGTCAGTGGTAGTTGTATGGATTGGGTTAGAGTTAGTTTTAGGGTTAGGGTTAGATTTAGGTTTACGGCTAGTGTTAGAGTTGACATTAGGGTCTAGAGCCACGGTTAGGGTTAAGGGTAGGTTTATGGTTAGGGTTAGGTCTGGGGTACAATTAGGGTTAGGTTTTGGGTTTGTCTTAGGTTTAGGGTTAGGGTTACTGCTGGGTCTAGGGCTGATTTTAGGGTTAGGCCTAGGGTTAGGGTTAGGGTTAGTGCTAGGGTTAGGGCAAGGGTTTGGGTAAGGGTTAAGGTTAGGATTAGTGTTGGGCTTAGGTTTGTGGTTGCATTAAAATGTTAATGTTAGGGTTCAGGGTAGTATTAGAGGTAGACGTAGGGTTAGGGTTAGGGTTAGCATTAGAGTTAGAGTTAGGGTTAGACTTAGGGGTAGGAGTTGGCTACGATTACGGTTATGGTTACAGTTAGGCATAGGGTTAGGGTTAGGTGTAGGGGTAGGTTTAGGGTTATGATTATGCTTAAGATTAGTGTTAGTATTATCACTAGGGATTGGGCTATGGTTAGGCTTAAGTTTAGGTTTAGGGTTTCGGTTAGGGTTGGGTTTAGGGTTGGGTTTGTGTTACCTTAAGTCTTAGGGTCTGGGTAAAGAGTGTTTTAGGGATAGGGGTAGGGTTACAGTTAAGGTTAAGGGTTGTGATACGGTTAGCTGTGGGAATTGCATTAGGGTTAACATTAGGGCCAGGGCTAGAGTTAGGGCTAGGGTTAAGTTTATGGCTAGGGCTTGGTCTAGTGCTTGGATTAGGGTTAGGTTCAGTTTTACTGTTAGGATTAGTGTCAGATTTAGGGCTAGACATAGGGCTGCGTTTAGTGTTAGTGTTCTGGGTTGGGTTAAGTGTTAGGTCCAGTTTTAGAGTTAGGGTTACAGTTAGGGTTAGGTCTAGGGCTGGGGCTCGTGTTAGGATTATGGCTAACATTAGTGTTAGTGTTAAGGTTAGGGATAGTGTTAGGGGTCAGGTGAGGAAATGGATTAGGGTTAGGGTTGGGGCTGGGTTATGGGTTAGGGTTAGTTCAAGGCTTGGGTCAAGGTTAGAGTTAGGGTTATGGTTAGAAGTAGATTTAAGTTTAAGGTTAGGGCTATGGTTAGGGGTAGGGTTAGGGTTAGTGCTACGGTTAGGTTTATGGCTATGGCGAGGGTTAAGGCTAGGTTTAGTGTTAGTTTTAGGTTTAGGGCTATGGTTAGGTTTAGGGCTAGGCATTTGTTTAGGTTTAGTCACAGCGGTAGGGTTAGGGTTAGGTTTAGGGTTACGTATAAGTGTACAGTTACACTTAGCATAAGTTTTAAGCTTAGAGGTAGGCATATGGATAGGGGTGGGGTTGGACTAAGGTTATGGTTAGCGTTAGGTTTTGGGTTAGGGTTAGGGTTCTTGTAATGTTTAAGGTTAGGGCTAGGGACAGGACTAGGTTTAGGGTTTTGACTAATGTTATGGTTATTGTTAGAACTAAGGCTAGTTTTATGATTAGAACTCGGGCTAATATTAGTGTTCAGTTTAGGATTAGGGTGGGGTTATGTTTGATGTTAGGGTTAGGGGTAGGGGTAAGCGTTTGGTTAGGTTTAGGTTTAGGGGTGGGGAGCGGTAGGGGTAGTGTTAGGGTTAGGGTTGCCTTAGGTTTAGGCTTAAAGATAAGGTTAAGCCTAGAGCTAGAGTGAGAATTAAGGTTCAGGTTCAGGTTAAGGTTAGAGTTAGAGTTAGGTTTGGATTAGGGTTAGGGGTAGGGGTAGGGGTAGGGGTAGGGTTAGTGTTTGGTTAGGTCTGGGTATGGTAGTAGTAGGAGTAGGTGTTCTGTTAGTGTTTGGCTTAGGAGTGGGGAAGGGGGAGGGGTACGGTTAGGGTTGGGGTTAGAGTTTGAGTTAAGGTTAGGGTTAGAGTTATGCCTAGGGCTAAGTGTAGGCTTAGGTCTTGTGTTGGGTTATGGTTAGGGTTACGGTGAGAGTTAGGGGTAGTTTTAGTGTTAGAGTTAGCGTTAGGGCTAGAGTTCAGGTTAGGGCAAGTGTTAGGTTTAGGGCTAATAATAGGCCTAGATTTATGGATAGGTTTAGGACTTGGGTTAGGGTGGGTTAGTATAAGTGTTTAGGTTAGGGGTAGTTTTGTATCTACGGTTAAGGTTATTGTTACGTTAGAGTTATAGTTAAGCTTAGTGTTTGTTTTAGGGCTAGGGTTAGGGTTAGGTCTAGGCTTATGTCTAGGCTTAGGATTAGGGTTAGGACTAGGGCTAGGGTTGGGTTTAGGGTTATGGTTAAGGTTAGCCTTAATGTTAGTACTAAGTTTAGGGATAGTGCTAGTGTTAGAGTTAGCGTTAGTGCCAGGGCTATGGAAAGGGCAAGGGTTATCATTAGGGCTAGGGCTAGGTCTATAGTTATGGTTAGGGCTAGAGCTAGGGTTAGGCTTATGGATATGATCAAGTCTGGGGTTAAGTTTAGGGTCAGGTCTGGGGCTTGGATTTGTGTTAGTGTTAGGGCTTGTGTGGAGTGTTATGGTAAGGTGTAAGGTTAGGTCTAGTACTAGGGTTTAGGTTATGGTTACTGCTAGCTTTAGAGTTAGTGTTATGTGTAGGGCTAGCATTCGGTTTAGCCTAGTGTTAGGTTTAACAATTGTGTTAGGGTTAGGGCTGATATTAGGGTGAGGTTTATGTTTAAGAGTAGGTTTAGTGTTAGGGTTATCATTATGTTTAGGGTTTGGGTTTGGCTTAGGATTAGGAAAAGGGTTAGCTTTAGGGCAAGTGTTTGTGTTAGGACTTTGTCTAGGATTAGGGTTAGGCTTAGGGTTAGAGTTACGGTTGGGTTAGAGTAAAGGTTAGTGTTACGGTTAGGTTTAGGGCTATGAATAGGGTCTGGGGTAGTAGTAAGTGTTGGCTTAGGGCTAGGGTTAGGGTTTGGGCTAGGGTAGGGTTAGGGTTAGTGTTAGGGTTAGAGTTAGGGTTAGGGTTAGTGTTAGGTCTAGTGCTAGAGCCAGGATTAGGATTAGAGCTAACATTAAGTCTAGGGTAAGCGTTATTTTAAGGCCATGGCTAACATTAGGGTAGGATTAGGGTTAGGATTAGGGTTAGGGGTAGGCTAAGTGTTTGGGTTAAGGGTAGGGGTAGGGATAAGGGCACAGTTAAAGTTAGGTTTAAGGTTAAAGTTAGAGGTAAAGTTAGGGGTGGGGGATGTTTAGTTTTAGTGTTATGTTTAATGTTAGTGTTTGTGCTAGCGTTAGGGTTCTGCATATGATTAGTGTAGGGGTAGGGGTAGGCTTAGGCTTCGGATTGGATTATGGTTAGGATTAGGGTTTGGGTAGGTGTAGAGGTGTAGAGGTAGTGCTAGGATTAGTGTTAGGGTTAAGGATAGGCTTAGGGTTAGGTTTTGGTTAGGATTAGATTTAGTTTATGGAGAGAATGGGGGTAGGGTTGGGGTTAAGTTTGCATTCGGTTTAGGGTTAGGATTAGGGTTCGGGTACGGGTTAGTGTTAGGGTTAAGGTTAGGTTTAGGGTTCGGATTAGGGTTTTTGTACTGGTTTGGTTTAGGATTCCAAACAGCAATTTGTGCCAAATGTTGTTTAAGTATTATGTGATCTTTACCAGCTGGAAGGAAGGGAGATGGGGTATGATGTTATTTCCAGGAATGTGTGCTAGACGTGATTTGACTCAGCTCTACTGTGGATTCCCTGTCCTATACAAACCTGTTCCCAGGGTTAAGGATAGGGTTAGGGTTAGTTTTGCTTATGGTTAGAGTTAGTTTTATGGAGAGAAGGAGGGGTAGGATTGGGGTTAAGGTTGTGTTAGACTTGGATTTAAGATTAGGGATAGGGATAGGGTTTGGGTTAGAGTTAGGGTTAGGGTTAAGGCTAGGGTTGTATTAGTGTTAGGGTTATTGTTAAGGTTAGAGTTAAGATGAGTGTTAGTCTTAGTGCTTAGAGTTAGTGTACTAGAATTAGCATAGTGTTAGTGTTACGGTTAAGATTTGGGCAAGGGCTAGGTTTAGACATAGAGTTAAGATTATGGCTAGTGTAAGGTCTGGGTTTTATGGCTAGGGCTAGGATTAGTTTCAGGGGTAGGTTGGGTTATGGCTAGATCTAGGGTAAGGGGTAGGGGTAGGGTTACAGTAGGGTTAGGGTTAGGGCTAGAGTTACTGCCAGGGTTAGGGTTAAGGCTAGGACTAAGGTTAGTGTTAGGGATAGGGATAGGCTTAGGCTTAGTGTTAATTCTTGGATTATTGTTAGGGTTAATGTTAGTGTTTGGGTTGGAGTTGTGTTGTGGTAATGGTCAGGTATAGGGTTAGTTGTAGGCGTAGGAATAGTGTCTGGGTAAGTGTTGGCTTAGCTTTAGGTTAGGGTAAAGCATAAGGTTATGTCTAGGGCTATGGTTAGGTTTAGGGTAAGTTTTAGGGCTATGGTGAGAATTAGGCTTCACGTTCGGATTAATGTTAGCATTAGTTTTAGGGCTAGGGTTGGGGTTTGTATCATGAACCTTAACCCAACTTTAGTTCTAACCCTAAACCTACCCCAAATCCTAAAACTAGCCCTAGCCCTAACCCTAATCATATGCCTACCCCAACACTCACTGTAATTGTAACCCTATGCTAACTCTAACCCTAACGTTAAACCTGGTCCTAGCCCTAGCCCTAACAGTAACCCTAACACTAGCATAACCCTAAATCTAACCCTAGTCTTAACCCAAACCAAAACCCTACGCCTACTCTTACATTTTCCGTTGTCCCAACCCTAAGGCACACCCAACACTAACGTCAGACATAACCCTAATCATACCCCTAGCCCTAACCTCAAAACCAGCCTCGTCTCTAACCATAAAAATAAATCTAGTTATAAACTTAAAAGGAAACCTAACCCTAAATGTAATAACTAAACTTAGCGTTAAGCCCAGCCCTAATGATAACTCTTGCCATAACAATACGCCTAACACTACCCCCACCCCTAACCCTCACCCTAACCCTACATGTAATGCAACCCTAACCCTAACACTAGGCCTTGCTGTAGCCCTAAACCAGTCCTAACACAAACCCTAGCTCTATTCCTAATCCTACCCCTACCGCTAAACCTAACATTAACCGAAACTCAAACCACCTCCCCTAACTCTAAGAATAACCATAACACTAATCCTAACACTACCCCAAACATAACCCAGCCCTAGCCCTAACACTAACCCTAACCCTAGCCATAAGCAACACTAACCTTAACACCAATGGTAACTTTCATCCTAACCCCAATCTTAACCCTGACCCTAACCCTCACCTAGTCCTAGACCTGAGGCTAACACTAGCCCTAGCCCAAATCTTAACACTTGACAAAGCCTTAGACATAACCCTAACCCTAACATTAACCCTGGCAATGGCCCTAACCCTTACACTAACCCCAACCCTAACCTTAGCCCTAACCAACAATAACCCTAATCCTAACTAACACCAAGCCTACTCCTTGACCTGGACCTAACCCTAAACCAGTCCTAGACCTGACCCTAACTCTGGCTCTAGAACGAATTGTAAACCTTCACCAAGCCCTAGACCTAACGCGAACCTTAGCACTAACACTAGCAATGGCCTTAAACCTACTCATAACACTAAAACTATCACTAACCCTAAACCAAACCCCAACCCTAACACTAATTGCACCTTAATCCTAACCCAAACCCTAACCAGAACTGTATCTCTGACCCGAACAGGCACCCTAACTCTAACCTGAACCTGAACACTTACCCTAACCCGAACCCGAACAACACTAACCCACACCATAACCTTAACCCTAACCCTAACCCTAACCCTAACCTGAACTCCAAACTTAAACCGAACCCGAACCCAAATACTAAACCTAACCCTAACCTTAACCTTACCCTAACCCAAACTCTTACCCTAACCCTAAAACTAACCCTAAACTTAAACCAAACTGTAGCCTTAACACAACCAACGACTAGCCCAAACACTAGCCTTAACCCTAACATGAACTCTAAACTTAAGCCTAACCCTAACCCAAACCCTAACCTGAATCAAATCGAAACCATAACCAAAAGCATAACCCCACCCTAACGCTAAACCTAACCTGAACCCGAACCCGAATCGTAAAGCTAAGCCTAACACTAACCCTAATCCTGAAACGAACACTAACCCTAACCCTAACCCAAAGCCTAACCGTACCCTAAACTTAACCCGACTCCCAAAACCTAACTGGAACCATAAACCCAATCTTAACACTAAATCTAATCCTACACTTAACCATAACCCTAATCCAAAATCGAACCCTCACACTTGCCCTAACTCTAACAGTAACCTTAACTCTAACCCTAACCCTACCCCAAAACCTAAGACTAACCATAAAATGAACCCTTACTTGAACCCTAACATTAAGCCTAATTTGAATCCTAACCAGAGCCCTAACAATAACTGTTACTCTAACCATAACCCTAACCCTAACCCGAACCCTAACTCTAATGTGAACCTTAACTCTATTCTGAACCATAACCTTAACCCTAGCTTTGACATTATGCCTAACCTGAACCCTAACTCTAACAGTTACCCTAACCCGACCCTTTCCCAAAAACTAGCACTAAGCATAACCTGAACCTTAAATTTAACCCTGACCTTAAACCTAAACATAAGCAGAATGCGAACCCGAACCCAAATGCTAATTCTAACCCTAAACCTAACCCTAACACTAACCCAAACCCTAACCTTAACCCTAAACTGAACCTTAACCCTAAACCTAAACCTAACCCGAATCCTAAACCTAATCCTGACCCTAAACCTAACCCTAACAATAACCCTAACACTAATCCTAACCTGAAACCAACTCTAACTTGAAACCTAGCCATAAATCTAACATGAACCCTACCACTAATCCTAACCCTAACCTGAACCTGAAACCTAATCCTAACCCTAATCTCAACACTAATTCTAACCCTAGCCCTAACCCTAAACCTAACCCGAACCCGAACACTAACCCTAACCTTAACCCGATCCTAAACCTAACTTTAATCTGATCTTGAGCCCGAAACCGTATCCTAACCCTAATCCGAAGCATAATCCCAACCCTAACCCTAACACTAACACTAACACTAATCCTAATCTTCACCCAAACCCTAACCCTAACCCTAACTCGAACCCAACCCTAACACGAACCCTAGTCCTAACCCTAACCCGAACCTGAAACCTAACCCTAACCCTAATCTGAACATTAACTCTAAGACTAAACATAACCCTAACCCTAACATCAACACTAACAGTAACCCTAACCCAACCCAACCCTAACCTTAAACCTGGCCCTAAGCATAAGCCGAAACTTAACCCAAACCCTAAACCGGGCTCCAAACTTAACCTTAACCCGAAACCTAATCTGATGCTAAACCTAAACCTAATCTTATCCCGACCAGAAACCTAAACCTTACCCTAATCCGAAGGCAAACCTTAAAATAAACCTAAGCCTAAACCTCAGAGTAACCCTAATCCTAACCCTAACATGAACACGAATCGGAACCCTAACTCTAAACCAACACTTAGCCTTAAACTGAACCAGAACCCAACCCTACGCCAAAAACTAACCCTAACCCTAAGGTGAACACTAACCCGAACCCGAACACGAACCCGAACCCTAACCCTAACCTTAACTCAAACACTAACCCGAACCCTAACAGTAAACCTAACCTTATACAGACACCAAACACTAACCATAACCCTACCAAACACTAACCCTAACACTAAACTTAATGCTAACCCTAACCTGAACCCGAACCCAACCCTAACCTAAACCTAACTCTAATCCTAACTCTAACACTAACTCTAACCATAACCATAACTTGAACCATAAGCCAAAACATAACCCTAACCTTAACATTAACTCTAATCCAAACCCTAACTGTAACCATAACGCTACCTCTAACATGAAAAATAACCCTAACCATAACCCGAAACCGAATACTAAACCTAACCTTAACTCGAACCCAAGCCCAACCTGAGCCCAGCCCTATCCCTTATCCAAAACTAACCCCAAACCTAGCCCTAACCCTAAGCCAAAACCTAACGTGAACCCCAACCCTAACTCTGACTCTAAACCTAACCATAACCCTAACCCTAAAACTAACACAAACTCAAAGCCTAATCCGACCCTAACACTAACCCCATGGAGAACCCAAACCCTAACCCTAACACTAATCCAAACACTAACCTCACCCTTAACCTTAACAAAACCCTAACAGTAAACCTAACCCTAACCGCCCCAATAAAGCAAAACATAACCCTTACCCTAACTGGAAAATGAAGTTGAACCCTAGCCGTAACCCTAACCTGAAAACAACCCTGACCTTAAACATAAACCTAAACTTAACATGAACATTAACCCTAACCCTATCAGGAATCCTAGCCCGAACTGTAACCCTAACTCTAAACCTAATCGTAGCCTGACTCAAACCCTAAGCCTAACCCTAACTCGAACACTAGCCCTAACACTAAAACTAAACATTACCCGAAACCAAACCCTATTGCTAACCCTAACCTTAACCTGAAGTCTAACCATATTTCTAACCCTAATGCTAATCCTAACCCTAATCCAAACCCAATGCTAACCCTAACCCTAGCCCTAACCCTAGACCTCAATCAAACCCTAACCCTAATCAGAAATCAAAAGGTAAACCTAACCCTAACAATAACCCGAACCCAACCCTAACCCTAACCTGAACCCTAGCCCTAACCCTAACCCTAAAAAGAAACCTAACGCTAAAGCTAAGCCTTTTTCGAACCCGAAACCTAATCATAACCTTAATCCGAATACTAACCCTAAACCTCAGCCTAACCCTAAGCTTAACACTAACACAAACGCTAACCTGAATCCAAACCCTAACAAGAACCCTAACCTGAACCCGAACCCTAAGACTAACCCAATTCCTAACCCAACCACAACCCTAAGCCTAAACCGATATGAAAACCAAGCACTAACCCTGACACTAACCCGAAAACTAACACTAACACTACACCTAACCCTAAACCTAAATCTAACTGGAACCCTAACACTGATCCCAACACTAAACTGAACCTGACCACTGACCCTAACCACCTAACCCTAAACTCTAACACGTAAAACAAACCTTTACCAAACCCAAACCCCAACCCTAACCAGAACCATGACCCTAATGCTAACCGTATCCCTAACCCCAACAGTAACAGAAACCGTAATCCTTACACAAACCAGATGATCACCCTATGCTAACTGAAACCTAACCCTAACCTGAAATCTAACCCAAACATGGCAATCAACCCTAATCCTAACCTCAATCCTAACCCTAACCCTAACCTAAACTCAAACATACCATTAACGCGAATCATAGCCTATCCCTAACCAGAACCATAAACCTAACCCTAACCCTAAACATATACCTAAATATAAACCTAACAGTAACCCGAAAACTAAACCTAACCATAAAACTGACAGTGACTGGAAACCAACCATAACACTAACAGTAAGGCTAACAGTAGCCCAGGAAATGGCTCTGGGGAGAAAAGCTTCAAGGAGGGCACGTGTGAGGCCTTTTTCCTGAGTGCAGAGGAGCCATGCAGAGGGCAACAGGATGGCTGGCTCGGATCACCTGCTTTCTCCAAAGGAGGTTGGCCAACCAGCCGAACATGCCACCTGGCACAGGCCCCTTCCAAGGGGACAAGTTCCGGAAGACATAGCCCTAGGGACAGCTGCCAAGTCTCCTGGGGCGTGTGCTGGGCCCCATCAGAGAAAGAAGCAGCCTGGCAAGCGGTGTGCCAGACCTGAAATGTGGCAGCCTCCCACACTCGGGTCCCTGTCCTACCCAGGCCTTCTGAGGGAGGACGATGGTCGTGGCAGTGGCGAGTGGGGTGGGGCTGGCATCAGGCTTGCTCTGGGATGGTCTGGGAGAGGGCGCCAGGGGATGGGCTTCCCCTGGCCAGGTCTGAGGGACCGACCCAGCTCGGGGCTGTCATGGGCAGAGATAGAATCCCCCTCCGCCCTTTCCCTTCAGGTTCTTATGGCTGGCCAAATCCTTAACTTCATCTCATACTGAGATGAAGAACGTGTGTCCATGGGGGGAACCTGGGAACTTGAGTCTCTCCACACAATGGCAGAGATTCTCATCTTGCATCCTCTCGTGAGCTAATGAAAAAGGAGGATGTTGGAGGGTGGGCATGTGGGATGTGAGAGGGGAAGAAGACAATTCTCATGGAGAGGGACATGTAAAGTCTTGTCTGAACCATTTCCCCTGCACTGGGATCAGGTCTGGAAGGGACAGCAAGGAGGTGACCAGGAACCCGCCTCTGTGTGGTGGGGCTGGCCCTGGGGCAGGCGTGGGGGCGGCAGGTGGAAGTGGCATGGCGTGTGAGTTGGTACCAGCTGTGGAGGCAGCGACTCAGAATTCAGGAATCTCTCTCTCTGTCTCTATCTCTCTCTCTGTCTCTCTCTCTCTCTCTCCCTCAGGGAACTGAGGAGAGGAAGGTGGGGTGCCCTGCCCACCTCGCCTACCTCTACCATGGGCCCTTCTTTCTCTGGCCGCTACAGGAGCCCTGCGAGCTTGGGTTCAACACCCTCAGGCCAAGGAAGCATGCGTGGCTGCCGGGGACTAGGGTGGGCCTCAGGGGTCCTCAGGGAAGGTCCCACCCTCCTGCCAGGCTCTGACCAGCTGGGTCGTCCCTAGGGCGACTACCAGCTGCAGTTGAAAAACACTGCCCTTCTTGACTTGGCTTCAGCTGTTGTCTCCCTCCCCTCGCCCAGTTCCTCTCAGCTCGCAGGCAGCTTCACTGCCTTGGAAGCCTTGGTCTGGCCCTGGTCACCCCAGGCGGACTGGGGTTCGAGCTCAAGGCTCTGCCTGGGCCAGCTGCTTTGTCCAGGGGCTCATTTATACCTGGAAAGACAAAGCCATGGCCTTACCCCCTGCCTGCACTTTTCGACTGCAGCCAGGTGGAGGAAAGGCTCTGTGGACTCAGAATGGCCAAGACAGACATATGACACAGCAGTGAGTGCGGCCCCAGGAGCCCGCAGGCCTAGGGAGCTGAGGTCACACTGGGCAAGCCCTTCCGGCAACAGGTCCCAGCCTCCTTTCTGGAGTCGGGAGGGCCTGGCCTTCCTAGTGACCAGGCCAAGGGTCTGGGGAGAAATCCGCAATGGAGTGCATATGTGAGGCACTCTGCCTGAGGGCAGAGGTGTCACACCCAGGGCGACTGCAAGGCTGGCAGGGCTCGCCTGCTTTCTCCAAAGGAGCCTGGCCAACCAGCCCAACCTGCCACCTGGGACAGGCCTCTTCCAAGGGGACAATTTCTAGAGGAAATAGCCCTGGGGACGGCCGCCAAGTCTCCTGGGGCGTGTGCTGGGCCCCGTCAGAGGAGGAAGCAGCCTGGCAACCAGTGTACCAGATGTGAGATCAGGCGGCCTCCCACACCCGGGTCCCTGCCTTGCCCACACCTACCTGCATCGATGGAGGACGATGCTGTTGGCAGTTGCAAGTGGAGTTATTCATTAGAGACTTAACTTGGTGTTGTAGTTAAGGAGCATAACATAAGAGCACTGAGATTGGGTTCTGCCGTTTATCAGCTTTGTAACCTAGGTGAGTATTCTTGCCACAGTATGCAGTCTCTTCACCTATATAATGGTGAAAAGGTCAACATTTACTACATCAGGATATTTTTAGGATCATGTGAGTTCATGTATGTTCAAGCACAAATTTTACATTCAGAGTTCAGTCCTTGGCTCAGTAGAAGTGTTTGTTGCTGTTATTATAATTATCATTATTTCATGTCCTTATCTTCCTCGTGAGTTCCCTGTAAAACCAACCATGGTCCATGGTGTCAGCAGTTTTATTCCAGGTCCCTGCTTAAAGGCCTGCAGAGGTAGCCTCGTGCTCATAACCTCCTGTTTTAATCCCAGTCTCTGGGGGGATGCATTGATCTATTTCTTCTTTGCACTGAGGCACTGATTGGGGGCCCATACCAAACCCTGCATGTCCTCCTTTTAATATCTGATGCTTTTGAAACACTGCTTAGTGTTCACTTGGTGGACTATGCTCCCTGACATGAACAACACACGGGAGAGATCATGTAGGAAACATTGGTGCATGTAGGGCTCTGAGTTGACCATAACACAGAGTACAGTGATCAAGGGCCAAGGTAGAGTTCCTTAATGCAAAGATCTTCAGAGATGAGGGTGTTCTAATGTGACTCCACCTGAAAATAAAGAAAATACATAAAAGTATATGTAGTTTTAAAAGGGAAAGCACAAAAGTAAAGTAGTGATCTCGTTAAATACACTATTCTATTTGTTTATATATCTAATTACTGATAGGAAATAGCCAGGTGTAGAGCTAGTAGAATTGATCAATGTCATAGAGAATTCTTTTAACAGTTGTTCATACCTTGTGTTTTACATCATTGATTAGGGTAATATTTTCATCTTTTACTTTCCTAGTGTCTCCATCGTTCTCAACTTCTCCAAGAGACATATTTATATTATCCCCTAAAATTTTAGGGAAATTTAAAAAAAGTTAGGACACATTTTAAGTTGTTGATTTTGTATATTGGAGGAGCACTAGATTGCAAGTGAATTAGTGATAATGAGAGTTTTAGTTTGGGAAATTATGGTAGTTGGAATTGATACCAGGATGTTTGTAACCCAGTTTTTACTTCATTATTGAATATAGTTTTCAAAATGCCAGAGCCAGTAATTTTTAATATCATAACTTGTCTCATTTTAAATATGTATTCTTGGAAAGGGTGATGAAGGTAAGTGGAAAATAATTTAATGTAGTGACTTGTTTTTCTCCAATTGATCTGTTATAAACCGAACAGCCATATAATATTCTTTTGTCCAAATGTCCTGATGGCACTCTCTTAACTGTTCTTGCTGTGACTCTAGCAATCTAGGCTCACGCCACCTGCTCACTCCTAATCAAGCTTTCAGTTGTAAGAGTGACATTGTCAATAATAATGACCAATTTGCACAGAGTCTTCTATTTTCTAAAGTGTATATATATCAATTGCAAACTTTGATAACATAATTGTTAAGGAATGAATTATTTGCAGTGAACTTAACAACTGATTGCTACACATTATTGTGTAGTGACATCATGGTAAAACCATTATTTGCAACATGTGGCCCCTTTCAATTTTATTTTAAAGGAACAGGATCAATGACTTTTTTCTTTTGGAAGAAGAAAGCCTTGCATTTCCATCTTAGAACATTGAGAACTTGTTTTTTGCCTTTCTTTTTATTCAACTCTTCTTTATACTGGTTGCTAATTCACAAGTGCAGTTACTTCAGACTCATGGTGCTACCTCCTCTGCTTTTTTCATGGCTCTCACTTTAATTTTTCCATTACCCCTTCTGTGAAATAGGTTTCTCTCCATGTTCATATATCAAGGAAGGAACCGACTCTCCTTTCTGTGAACTTGGAGACAGAGGCCAAGGTGAAGCCTCTGTGCCCAGCCCCACCAGTGAGCTGCAGAAGGGCTGCAGATTCCTGTGAATCTTTTCCTCCCCTCCTGGCTCCCTACATACCTGGCATTGTCTGCAAGGAGGAGCCCAGCGTGTTACAATCGAATTTTTGAAGTCTATAGAAGCCGGCTGAAGGATAAGTCTGGCTAGAAAGGACATCAGCAAGCAGTGTGCTCCAAAAGTTGGTGGCAGAAACATGAAGAAGAAGAAAACCTTTCCGTTTATCTTGTTTTCTCTTTATCTTCTCTCCTTTCATTTTCCATTATCTAGATGGTACAAAGCCTGTCCATTGGCCATCGTGGTTGTTTTTTTCCTCAAAGCTCCAGTACATAGCTATATATCTTAGTTTTTGGTCAACTCATGGTGGTTCTTTTCCTGCAGTCCCACAGCAGTTTATTCATATCTCTTTCATTCACATTATCTCTGTAGTGTAATTTATCTGTTTATACATATCTGTCTTCCTTGTAGGCCCCCAACATTTCAAGACCATTGGGCACATAGTATATACTTCAGTATTTGAGTGAATCAATGAAGATCCTTTGTTGAAAAGGTCTAAATAAATACAGTAGCTACTCAGCACGTGAATGCAAGCATTAGAGAGAGAGTTTTGTGTCTGCTGAAGCAGGCTGTGGTGCAGTTTAGGAGCTCAGTGTCAAGGTTACTCAAGAGATTGAAACAAAATCAAAGAGATAATTAACTTGAGTTTTAAAACTCATGGATAACAGGAGTTGTCTGTCTAGGTGAGAATTGGGACTTGATCATTCTTGTTGCATCTTTGGAAAATCCAGTCCTTTATCTTTCTATGGAAATGTGACTGGCCAAGAGATTGAACAGAGAATTGGCTTTTAGAAAGGCAATTTTGTCACAGGAAATCCTGGAGGAAAACATATGGAAGGAGATCTGGTAGAAACATGGCAGAAACTTTTTGTGTAGACACCCAAAAATTGAGTTTACATGCTGGTTGAAAGAATTGTAACTCAACATTTCTCCAACACAGATTTGAGCACCTTTTAAATATCTAGGTATAAAAAAGGATTACAAAGGAAAATAGATCAAACTGAAAGGAGTTTAGGATGGAAGAATGCAATGAAGCTGAAGTAAGCCAGCGCACTGAAATGTGTTTCAGATGAACCTGCAGTATTTAAAGGTAGTCGGAAATGTATCCCTCAGGTTTAAAGTAGAAAGGGAAATGGGAACAATTCTCGATCATCTCATGTCCAGGAGATGAAAAGCAACAGTCTCTCAGAGAAGCAAAAGTTTTCTGGCCTCTAATGTCCCAAAAATGTGTTTTGAATGGTGCCTAATGAAAGAGATTCTGTGTGATGTAATGCAAATACAGTATCATCAACTCATTTCCAAGTTTAGTTCAAACATTTTAGGACACGTTGAATTGAGGTAATGCACACATTCTATAAGGGGCCACGGAAGAGGTTGACAGCATTCTCTCTCAGCTGCTCACTTGACCAAGGGAGAAAATATTCTTGAACACATTGACCACGTCTCCTAAAGATAATGCCCTATTTTTAACTTTTCTTTTTGTAAACTCAGCCTGCATTTCCCCTTACCTATGCAAGCTAAAGACTGTGTGTAGACATCCTTCGTTGGCAATGAGGAGAAGATCCATACTATTAAATAATCAAATAAGAAGACCATACGGTTGGCTGCTTTTAGGAAAATGACAGTTTAAGCCCACCTTCATTTTTGGAAGGACATAGTATGCTAGAATTAAAATATCTACCATTTGTTTTGCAGCTAATCATAAGTCATGCTATTTAAATGAAATTTAATGAGTTCTTCCTCTATTAAGTTGACTAGATTTTAGTCAAACTGATGTATAATTTTATATAAGTGCATTATTACTTAAAATGTAAAACTCTTTAGAGGCCACTTCATTCATTTTTAGAAGCATATTTTGTATATTTTGGTGTGACTTTATTTATTTTCCTTCATAGCAGAGAGGCACATCGTAGTCTTTTTCTTGCTGCCCTCTCTCTACAAGATAAAACTCATCCAAGTTTATTTTGTTTTATAAGGCATAGGCTTACTTTGTAATGATAAAGAGATCATTTCTGAAACACATTTGGAATTGTGGGGAGCCCAGAATTTTAGATTATGCTCAGAATTTTTGTGATGTAACTTCTAAAAAGATGGAACATTTAAAATTTTGCCAGGAAAGTTTTCTCCTACTTTGCTTCATAGTAATTAAAAAACAAAAACAAAAAAAAAGTAGTTTCTTAATTCTTCAGAAGTGTGAGTGATGAAGTTCTCAGGTTTAAATGTATCCTTGAGAGAGCTTTCTCTGGGTTATTCTTTCAAAACAACCATCCCAGTTGATGAATATTTAATGGAGATTCTGTCAGTCCCAGAGTTGAGAGAGGCAGTTCCCAAAGCTCCAGCAGGTCCTGGGAGAGGAGAGCCCTGGTAACCGGTGCCGTCCGAGTTTGAATGAGGCGTGGTCATTCTCAGGATGTTAGAACTGAGTGGAGTTCTCAAATGTAGCCCAGTGACTCTAGACCTGAGCCCTGCTCAGAAGCCAGTTGACATGTCGTTCACTCTGAGCATGGTGTCTTCCCTCTGCTCGTGCCCCTTTCTGCCATTTCTCATGGTTCTCCTGACTCTTTTTCTTTCCTACACGTTCTTTCATCTTTTTTCTCTCTTTCTGACTTTTACTCTCTATTATATTCTTTCTCCTTATCATTTTTCCTCTGTCTCTTATTATTCTCATTCATTTTCTTTTTATTTTGTAGTACAGTTACTCTGTACATCACTTTCATCTTAAAATCTTGACTCTCTACAACTCCTATACTTCAGCTAGCTATTTTGAAGAGAGTATTTTGATAAATTTCTCTTAGATGTTATAACATACTGATTCAAGGAAATAAAAACTATCATGAAAGGGATGGGGATGGAGAATGAATTCACTTCAGGTAGCTGTGGAATTAGACAGAGGGAAACTGAAAGCTTAAGTGTGGGTGTTCAAAATATTTCCTGATACATCTTTGTAGTTCATTGTTGTGGTAAACTGCACACAGTCTTATTTACTGTTGGAGCCCAGAAGTTTACTCCTCTGAGCAGGTCAGGGAGTCTCAGCCTATGGAAAAGAAGCTAGGAACACTGCATGCATTTCTAATGTAGAGAACTGTTAGTGTTCCACCAGAAGACACTTTGGGCTCTTCCCTGCACTATCTGAATAGAAAAAGAGGAAGAGAAGCTTTGTTCCATCTGCACAAAACCGGGACCTTATCTTAAGTTTGAGAGGATTTGGAGGTGACTGAAAACAAATGTGTTCCCGAGTTTGGATTTGCTTTAACAAGAACTATTTGCTGGCTTTGATGTTAAAAGCCTTTATTCAAAATTGGCTACATCTAGTACTAAGTTCAGAATGGAGATTTGTCAGTATAAGAGAGAAAAATTCCTTTTTGATGAAGTCAGTGAAATACAGTATTTGGGAGAATGGTTATGTTTGAAGGCCACTTGTTAATATTCTGTTGCCACAGTGACATCTGTTGGTAAGTGACTACTTCATGCTATTCTCGATTTCTGTTTGAAAGACATATTGAGCTTGATAAATAAATGGCAAGCAATAGGATATATTGGAACATATGAAGAAGCCATTTGGGGTAAAGTTAATTCGGCCTGAATTTGTTTTTCCAAAAGGGCCTGTCGCCCGCATTATGTATCTGCTTTGCCGTGTCCCAAAGCGAAGTGTAAATGCCCTTAAGATAAGAATGTAACTTACCCCTCATTGGCATTTCCTTAAGGATAAACATTTCTCCCTAGGCTACGATTTGATTGCTGCAGTCATCCTTTGACCACCCAGCTCCAGACAACAGACCTGACACCAGCCACGTCCATCAAGACAGCAGATCTGCTCCCCCGCTGTATTCATCAATAGCTGTTCTGGCAGGGCAATCTGGCAGGGCTGATCTCGTGGCTATTTTAAAAGGGACATTGCAATCACATGTGGTACATGCTCTTTGATAGTATATAACCACTCTGTACACCCCACTTCTTTGGAGTGCTCCATTTCTTCGTGAAAGGACTCTCCCAGGTTATATGGTCCTCAAAGGTTGGCTCATAATAAACTCACCTCAGTTTTGATTTATAGATTGGTTATGGATTATTTGTGTCGACCTTTCTTGGCATAGTTGCGGCAGGATTTCAGAGAAACCCACTGGAGACAACCTGCAATCTACACTGAACTGGTTCTTGGTACCGCAGGGGCCCTTTGAACCCCATCCGGATCATTGCATTCTTCAGGTGAACCTGGTGAGTTCTCATGAAACCTGGACCTCCTTATTTTAAGTTGACGGTCCAAGAGTTTATTTGAGCTGTTTTAAGGTCTTAAGACTAAAGGCTTTGAAGGGTACCGGTACATTTCCTAGGTAAAAAAAAAACCTAGGGGGAATTTCCTAGGCCAGGGGAGCTTAGGGGAAGCTTGGAGTAAACTGGGTTGGTTGTCCTTTTAATTTGGATTTAAAATTGGAAAGAATTATGTTTATAAGGTCTGAACAAATCTGCTTGATAGAGAAATGAGAGTCTGAACATGTTCAGCTCTGAAGAAAAGGGACATTGTTCCTTCCGACTGAAAAGGCATTTTTTGTGTGACTGAAAAGCCTCAGTAGGAGTGTCAGAGGTGAACCTCACGACGTGTAGTGGTCCTATAGGGCGTTCCACTATCATTCACCTTAATTAATTATAGCTTCGTCCCGGGACGTGCACCTAAGTGTTGGTCACCCACACTCCCAACCCCGACAGTGGTCTTAAGACTGCCGGTGGGAGAAACTGAGACACATAAGAGAGTGATTCTGACATTCCTTTGGGGAGTAACACTCAAAGCAGCACACTTGTGACCCACTACACAGTTCCTAGAAGTTGTTCAGACTTTATAAAAAACAAACAAACAAACAGAACTAAAAGAAAATGGGAAGCCGTGCTTCAAAAGCCAGCTGGCTCCGGGAAGGACAACCCCCCCACTGGGACTGCAGTGGGTTTCATGTATAATACATACCGCAACAATGCTTGCAAATATTTAACTAAATGGGAAAGATTAACCAAGGATGACTTAGGTCGTAAATGGCCAAAATGGGGAAAGTTTGACTTCTGAAAACTACTGAATTTGCGTGCACAGGTTGAAAAAGCTGGCAATAAAACCAAATCAAAAGAAGGGGAAGTTTATGTGCTTGGCATTTAGAGGCTTCAAAGCGTAATAATGGTAAAATGACTTCCTTACAGGAGACTAACTGTAAATTGACAGAGACTCTTTCTGAATTAAAGAGAGATAAGAAGTCAGAAGCTGTCCACCCCCCTCACCTCCTCTACCTCCTCCACCGCCACCGCTTTCGGCACCTCAGAGCTCATCTCCTCCTCCTCCTGCACCTTTCCCTCCTCCTCCACCCCTAGAGAAAACAAGGAGTAACACTCAGGGGCAGATACTGAAAGACCTAAAGTTATAGTGGCTCCCTTTAAGGAGAAACCTGTTACTGGGAGAGGTGAGCCTGCTCTTGTGTATACTCTCTGGACTAGAACTGAACTTAAGAATTTGACAAAGGGCTTCCCAGACCCTTTGCAAGATCCTTTAGGGTTTGCTTGAGATTTTGACTTAATTGTTAGAACATATGCATCAGGATGTTCAGATTTACATCAGCTTGTGCATTTGCTGGTGTCTGAGAACAAAACAAATGAATGGATAAAAGAGGCAGATTGGAGACCCCCTGGAGGATTTCCATAGGCATGAGCCTCATGGCCTTAAGGAGTGTAGGGATATCGCTCAAAACTTACACAAAGCCATTCCAGTAATTTTTTCCAGGAAGATAGATGGTGCTAAATTCCAGTAATGTAAGCATAGACCCGAGGAATCTATCTTTGATTATTTTGAAAAAAATAGGAGAAAACATGTGAGAAAACAATTTGAAAACAGTGAGAAAACATTCAAACAGCACTCTGGGATGGCTCCTGAAAGTTTTGAGGATCATCAAAATGATTCAATTTTCAATTCAATTTTTTTAGAAGGATTAGATGAGGAATTAGCAAAGTTAGTTAAGAGACATGAACTGGATTTCACTTTAATGCACACTAGTGTTCTTGTCACTATTACAGATAAACTATCTAAAATCTTCCAGAAAACAAAAAGGCCACTAAGCTTATGAGTATACAGCTACAACAGCTTAGTGACCCAACAAAAGCCAACCTTTTCAAATCTGACCAGAAACGAAATGACCTTGTTTGTTACTATTGCAAAAAACCTGGTCATTTCAAACGACACTGCCGTAAACTCAAATGGGACTTAGGGCGTGACAGCAATAAACAGGAATTAGGCTGCTCAGAGGATCACTAGAGGGCATTTCCCCTCCTCCTCTCCCCTCACGAATGCCTTAGGGAAAATTGAGATAACTATTAGAGGGGAAACTTTAAAGGCCCTAGTAGATACCGGGGCTACCTTATCTGTCCTCAGCCCTACCCTTATTCATTGCCCTCTCCCTTGGAGTAAACAGACAGTTCAAATGGTAAGTGTTTCGAATTTTCCAATGCAGGTTTTTAAATCAGAACCAATCATTTTTCAATTAAGAACCATCACAGGAAAAAATGCATTTCTTCTGGTTAAATGTGCTCCAATTCATTTGATTGGACGAGATCTTTTAGAAGCATACAACGCCCATATTGCCTTTTCACAAAAGGGCAAAATGCTTCTGGATTCAGAAAATCGGGATGCTGACCAGAATGTAATTGCTGAAAGGTTGATGACTGTGAAATCAATGACTCAAATAGAAGAAGAGAAAACTGATGACCTGTTATTACAAGTGTCTAGATAATTATGGTCATCATCCTCTTCAGATATTGGGAAAATTAAATCAGCCACTCCTATTAAGGTGACTGTTGACAACTCTAAACCTCTACCTAATATTCGGCAATATCCACTTAAACCAGAAACATTAAATGGGATGAGGCTTATCATTCAGGAATTTCTTGAAAAGAGACTTATATTTCCTTGTGCTAGTCCCTGTAATATACCTATCTTGCCCGTAAAAAAGCCGAATGGGAAAGGCGGGAGATTTGTTCAAGATCTCAGAGCTATAAATAATATCGTGATTCCCCGACATCCTGTGGATCCTAACCCACACACTTTGCTCTCAACCATTCTAACTAACAGCTGCTATTGCTCAGTCATTGATTTATGCAGTGCCTTCTTTAGCATTCCCATGGAAAAGGATAGTCAATATCTTTTTGCCTTCACGTGGGAAGATCGCCAGGATACCAGGACAGTGTTGCCACAGGGCTAGACTGAAAGCCCCACTTATTTTTCCCGGATACTCAAGGCTGACTTAGTGAATACAGAATTCCCTAATGACTCCACTTTAATTCAATATGTGGATGATTTGTTCTTGTGTTCAAACACTAAGTTGGGTTCTCAGAAGGGCACAATTTATCTATTGCAACAGCTAACATCTAAGGGGCATAAAGTGTCCAAGGACAAATTACATTTTTGCCTGCCTATTGTAAAATATCTAATACACTTGATATCTAAAGATGGCCTGTTGATTGATTCTGAAAGGATTAAAAGAATCCTGGCTTTTACTCTCCCTAAGACAAAGAAACAGTTAAGAGGATTCCTAGGACTAACTGGATATTGCAGGAACTGGGTACCTAACATTTCACTTATTACCCAGCCCTTACATATGATACTAAGTCTGACCAGCCTGATTTAATTGAATGGACACCAGAAGGAGAGAAGGCAGTAACTACCTTCAAGTCTGTTTTGGCCCAAGTACCAGCCTTAGGACACCCTAATTACAGCTTGCCATTATTCCTCTTCCTACATGAAGATAAAGGAAATGCCTTAGGTATCTTAACTCAAAAACACGGAGGTCGACAGCGACCTATAGAGTATTATAGTCAGCAGTTAGATTCAGTGGCAAAAGGGCTTCCACCTTGCATTAGAGCCATTTCAGCAACAGCGTTCTTATGCAAGACCACTGAAGAAATAGTGATGGGGATTCCTTTGGCTATCTATCTTCTTCACTCAGTCAAATCTCTCCTAAATTCTCATCACACTCAGCATTACTCTGTCAGCCGGCTAGCCTCCTATGAAGTTCTGTTGGTCTCTGCTCCTAATATTGCCTTAGCTCGGTGTAATTATCTTAACCCTGCAACTTTACTTCCAGCATCACAAGAAGATGCCTACGAGTGTGTTTTATTAATTAATTATCTAATTACTCTTAGGAATGATTTGCAAGAAACTCCCATTGATAATGCTGATCTAATTTGGTTTACAGATGGATCTTACTCAAGGGATGAACAAGGACATTATCAGGCTGGATAGGCAGTAACGTCCTCAGTAGACGTAATCGAGAGTTCTTATTTACCAGAGTTAAAGTCAGCACAGCAAGCTGAGTTAATTGCTTTAACTCGAGCTGGTCAATTGGCCAGAGACCAGGTAGCAAGTATCTACACTGACAGCCGTCATGCTTTCAGAGTAACACGTGATTTGGGAATGCTGTGGAAACAACGAGGACTTTTAACCTCTTCAGGTAAGCCTATAAAAAATGGGAAACAGGTTGCAGAATTATTAAATTCCATACAGCTACCGAGACAACTAATGACTATTAAAATGCCAGGGCATTCCCAATCTGATACTTTGGAAGCTACAGGAAACCAGCTTGCTGATGCAGCTGCTAAACAAGCAGCCTTGAAGGCTTGCCCTACCCAGCCTCGAGAATGCCTGCTGCTTCCTATTAATTCTGCTAACCCAGTAAAAGACTTCCTTCTACACGCCCAAGAAGTGGCCACGAGAGAAGAAAAAGTGATATGGTAGTCAAAAGGGGGAATTTTTCACACCACATCATAGATATGGTTTGGGCCCAATAGGAAATCCACAGTATCTGTTGGAGCACAATTTCCACTGCTCCAGCATATACACCAACTAACCCACTGGACACTTGAAAAGATGATTTTATGGTGAAAAAAATACTTTAAGAAACTTTTTCCCACAGTGGCCCATAAAGCTTATACTCCATGTGCTATATGCCCAAAATATAATCCAGGGAAACCACTTCATGTGTCACAAGGCCAGTTTCACCTTCCTAAGAGACCCTTTGAGGTATGGTAACTGGACTTTGTCCAAATGCCACCATCTCAATGATATAAATACATCTTGGTAATGATCTGTATGGTGTCACATTGGGTTGAGGCCTTTCATTGCAGAAGAGCAATGGCTCTAACAATAGGAAAATTACTATTAGAATAATTCCTGTTTGGGGAATTCCTACCGAGTTACATAGTGACCGGGGAACTCATTTCACTGGACAAATAATTAAATCTATTTGTAATAGTTGACCAATAATGCAGCATTTCCACTGCGCTTACCATCCCCAACCCTCAGGATTGATGGAAAGAACTAATGGCACCATCAAAATTCAATTGGCAAAGCTTTCAGAAGCATTTAATCCCTCATGGCCAAATGCTCTTCTGCTTCTCAGTCTTAGATCTACGCCCTTTGGTAAACATCGACTGTCTCCTTTGGAAATAACAACTGAACGACCCATGCAATTTGACAAAGAAATGTGTGAACCAACTTTACTTAAAGGAGATATTTTACATTATTGTCAAGGTCTCATTGTGGCTCCTAAAAGAAATGAGAAATTGGTGGCTAATTCATTTCACACTAAGCTCCCGAGTGAAGAAAACCTTAAGGATCATGGAGTACAACCTGGAGATTTTGTTTATTGGAAAAGATATCTGAGAAATGACTCTTTGCAGCCCCGTTGGAAAGAACCATATCAGGTGCTTTTAACCAAGCCATGTGCTGCAAAATTTAAAGGCATAGACTCATGGACTCACATTTCTCATTCATAAAAGTCTTCTCCACCTGAATGGACTTCAGCTGTAGTCTCTGACACCTGACTTCAACTGACCAAGATGAACATTTCCAAACCAGGATGAGAAGAAGACAACATCTGTTGTAGACAGCTGTCCCAAGACTCCGGACCAGGCCTGTATTCCTAACTTTATATCTCTTCATGTAAACCCTTGTAATGTTTAAGCTTTATGTAATTGCTAAAATAATCAATATCTATATTTCCTTACCATTTTCCTACACCAATACTTTACCCTTCAACTTTATAAGATAGATTAGAACTTAATTACACAACCTTTTGTTAATCACCAAAAAGAAAATGCCATGTAAGGTTTTCCTAAAGCTATGTTTGTTTTTCCAATCTACATCTCAATGGACCTCTGATGACAATGTTTTTCTGCAATGGGCACATTCCTTTGCTACACATGAAAATCAGTCTACTTGTTGGTTATGTGGCCAACTTCCACTTTCTAAGACCCTTGGTGGGTCTTTCCCTTTCGAGGCACAGATTGGAAAGCTCTAAAGCAATTTATTGTGATACAAAGATCTAGTTCTAATGTTTGCAGTTCATCTGATTTTACTAATTATGATCCTGAAACATGACCAATAACGCATACCATTAATAATACAGGTTATGGTTATTCTTTTTCTGTTACTCAAACCATCCGGTTATCCCAACAAATTGCAGATAAACAAAAGAAACAAGACATTACAATAAAAACTATGGAAGGTTTCACACAAATTTGGGATGGATATGTTTGGCTTACTTCTAGCCTTGGATCTTTAAACATACCGGCACCTTTATGTTGGGAACAGAGAAATCATTCCAAACAAAATCTACCAAATTACACTCAAAAGATGGGCTGGATACCCTCCTGAAGTCATGTCAGAATACTATTATACTTAAAAAACGTGATTGATTTAGAACAGACTGGTCTCGAAGACCAAGCTTGTATTGGACGACTCCTAATTGAACTCAGTGGTTATGTGGAACAAACCTCTGGCCTTGGCTGCCACCAGGATGGCTAGGGTGCTGCACTCTGGGCTTCTTTTGGATACAGGGAAAGATTTGCCCAGAGCTAATATCTGTTGACAATCTGCCTCTCCTTAAGGCCAGATGGGCTCGTTCAGTATTTCACTAGTATGACCACCTAGCAGCTATATTTGCTCCTTCCTTGGGGCTAGAAGATGTCATATCACATATAGAGGCTCTGACAAAATTTACTCAAAAAGCCCTTAACGATAGTCAGGCAACAATAGTTTTATTAAATACTGAAATGTCTTTAATGAGAATAGCTGTGCTTCAAAAGAGAATGGCCTTAGATATTCTTACAGCATCCCAAGGTGGTACGTGTGCGATCATTCAAACCGAATGCTGTGTTTTTATACCTGACCAGTCTTCCAATGTGTCATCTCTACTAAAGCAGATGAAAAAACAGGTGAATGCCATAAGTGATCCTCCACCCAGCCTTGATTTGTTTGGTTGGCTCTGTCGGGAGAGAGGGAGAATCTCCCTCTGCCCTTTTCCTTAAGGTTCTTATGGCTGGCCAAATAATTAACAAGACAGGTTAGCCTGAGAAAGTAATACCAAGTTTAATAACATACATACATGGGAGAAACTCAGAAATGAGCAACTCGTCCTTCTGTCTAAGCTGCCCGCTTAAGTATTGCAGCTAAAGGCGAGGAAGGTGTTGGGGGTGGGTAGTGGTCTGGGACCTCAGAGGGCAAGAAGACAAATAACATGGAGATAGAAATGCAAATGTTTGCCTGACAACTCTTCTCAGAGTCATCTATAGATAATGTGGTCAGGGAGAGATAAAGTTTTTGATAAAAGGGGCTTGGTACCTTTCCTGTTGTAACCTCTATCCTACATTATCTTTACAGCCATCATGATAATAACTCCTTCCTGAAACAGATCTTTTGTTTTAAATTCTTTAGGCAGTTTGGGAGGGGAAACTCAAATATTCTTCCTGAGTTCTCTGAGTCCTTATTGTCTTCAGTTCGAAATAATCCACATACCAGAGTGGTGCCTCCTGGGGTAGCTTGCCCTGAACACCATGAGCTCCCTTCTGGTATTGGTTCCTTTTTTCGATCTGGATTGCATGTCCTATTTCTATTAATTCTTGAAATTCTTGTACTAATCATAATATTCAAACTGATTGTTGTTTTCTTTACTCAGTGCTGTAAGACTGTCATGCAAAATAGAGTAATGATCGCTCAGCGACTTGAGAGGGCCGATCAATCTTATAACTTTGGACAAATTTCCTTTTCTGATAAGGACTATGCCTAAAATCTGATTTTAAACTAATCTTTCAAAAAAAATGTTAAATTATTATCATTGTTACCGTACTTGTTCTATAATTGTGCACAATGTACATAAGGGGATATATATATTTAAAAAAAAAAGGCGCATATACAATCTTTGTGCAACAACCTAAAATTATCCAAAACCCATGAAATGCTTCCTCTGTTTATATATATATATACCTCTTTGTTTGTCCACAATATCCCACTAATTCCCCACAAGGTGGACAACTGGGCAAATAGATGAGATAAAAAAAGCCTGGTACCAAGGGACATGATAATCCCAGGGCAGACAGCAAGCACCCTGGTGCCAAGGGACAATATTTTGATAATCAATGCTTTCTATGGAACGATTATAGATCAAAAGGGGGAAAACCATAAATAAATGGCAAGCAATAGGATATATTGGAGCATATGAGGAAGCCATTTGGTGTAAAACTAATTGGGCCTGATCTTGTTTTTTGTTTCCAAAAGGGGCCTGTAGCTTCTGTTCATCCATTGTATATCCGCTTTAAACAATTAACGTTTCCCAAAGACAAAAGCAATGCCCTTAAAATGTAAATACAACACCCCCACATTGACATTTCCTTAAGGATAAGCATTTCTCCTTAGGCTAGGATTTGACTGCTGTGCTCATCCTGTGACAACCCAACTTAACACAACAGCCACGCCCATGGAGACAGCAGACCTGATACCCACAGTGTCCATCAATCCACGTGCCAACAGGTCAATGTCGAGGCTATTGTAAAAGGGACATTGCAATCACATGTGGTACATGCTCTTTGATGGTATATAACCACTCTGTACACCCCACTTCTTTGGAGTGCTCCATTTCTTCGTGAAAGGATTCTTCTGGGCTATATGGTCATCAAAGTTTGGCTCATAATAAACTCATCCCAATTTGGTTTTATAGATTTTTTATGCAATATTTGCGTCGACATTCTATTTGTCCTTGCAGTATCTAAACACAGTACCTGACACCTTGGAGGCATTCAGAAAATATTTGATGAGTGAATAAGTATGTGGGAGACCACACTGGCTGGAGCAGAAGGTGCTTTTTGAGGAGTGGTAGAAAATTCGCTCACGTTCCTACCATAGTGGTTGAGGCTGTGGGCTTTGGACCAGTTTGTCTCGGCACCAATCCCAGTTATCCCACTTTTAACTGGGGAACCTGTGCAAAGTATTTACTCTCTGAGCCTTAGTTTCCTCATCTATAAAATGGGGCTACTGAGAACTCCTGTCTCATAGGGTTTTAGTGAGATTTAAATGCATTAACTTATGTAAAGTGTTTAGAAGAGCTCCTGGCGCATAGTAGGCATTAACATGTTAGCTGTTGTGTTATCATTATTGCTCTTATATCTGAACAATACTCTGGTTTTGAAAAGATGCTTTCATAAAATAGTTGATCCTCATTATTTGTGGATTCCCTGTCTGCACACTTGCCTACTAGCTAAAATGTACTGGCAGCCCCCAAATCAACACTCACAGGGCTTTCATGTCCATTTGCAGATAAGCACAAAGTGGGTGAAAAATTTGATTCACTTGAAGTGCACGTTCCCAGCTGAGGGAAACATGGTGACGCTCTGCCTTGTTGTTTCAGCCCATACTGTAAACAAGTGTCCTCCCTGCAGTCCAGTTAGTGCCTCATTTGTTATCTTTTTGTGCCTTGTGTTGGTGACTCGGCTGTTTAATATGTCCCCCATGTGTAGTGCTGCAATGCTGCCTGGTGTTCCTCAGGGCAAGAGGCTGTGACATGCCTTTACAGAGAAAGTATGTGTGTTCGACAACCTTCTTTTAGACACGAGGTACAGTGCTGTTAGTCTAAGTTCAATGTTAATATATCAACAATATATATTAAATAAGGTGACTTTAAAGAGAAACAGACAGAGAAAAAGGTTACGTATTGATCAGTTGAAGAAAATGTGACTAAAGCTTGCAGGAACCTAACCCTGCATTTCCTGTAGGAGCAGTGGGTCATATTCACTGATTCAGTGTTCACAGTGACTTTATAGAATGTCACACTGTGCATAACGAGAACTGACTGTATCTTATGTAATCCTCACATACTCCCTTATAACAGGCAGGGTAGGGAACAGGGTGTCCACATTCTACGGGCTATTACAGACCTTATGAGCCAAGTAGAGAATTTAAAAAGTCTTGTGTTCAGCATAAGAGCCATGAGTTTTTGAGCAAAGAAGATCTATGATGAACTGATGTTTAAGGAAAAATTACCTGGCAAGAGACTATAGTTTTGAGAGGAAGAGGGAGAAGTGAGCCAGAAAGAAGGACCAGCTGTTAAACTCTCCAAGTATTCCCATTGCTAGGTGAGGAGATTCACAGCTAAGGTGCTGATGTGATAAAGGAAAAGTAGCACCCAAGGGATAAAATAATGGATTTGGTAACCATATATAGGGTATAAATTAGTCTGTGGTTCTCAAAGTAGGGTCCCTGAACCAGCAGCATCAGCATCACCTGGGAACTGGGCAGAAGTGCAAATTCTCTCATGCTGCTGCAGAATTGCTGAACTGGAAATTCTAGGGTGGGGCCTGGCAACCTGGGTTTCAACAAGGCCTCCGGGTGCTTCTGGTACCCATCAAGTTTAAGAGCCAATGAAATAGAAAAATGATTCCAACATGTCACCATGCCCAGGTAAGCTGAAAGGCAGGGAGGTGGTATTTGTTTGGAGGATAAGACACATTTTAAATTTTAGGAAAAAGTATTTGAGTGTCTGTTTCATCGTGAGGATTCCAGAGATGCCATTTTAGCTCTCTGCATGTGAAGCTTTTTTTTCCACAATATGTTCTCCTTTAGAGAGACCTTGGTAAGTTATTTACCGCTTACCACATGTTCTCAGAGTCCCTTATTTCTTGAAATCCCCTTTCAGACGTGAAAATGTACTTTATTTTTGTGCACAATCTCCTCTATTTAAAATCTAGAATTCTCTTCCTATAGGATCATGTGTGGCACATGCAGCCTTACTGTCAATTTGGAATGTCATTGGATTGTTCCAAAAGCTTTGAAAGTTTTAGAATTTAGAACCTGATGAATAGAGAATTTATATGCTTCTGTGTAGGATTCATATTTTTCAGATGTCTAGAGGTATCCCAACTTGCCAGTAATGTGGCCTTAAAATTTAGCAGAACTTGAAAATCTGAATATAGTAGAAAATTAATTATATCTGTAATATTAACATTTACAAAATAAATGATCACAATGCTAACGTATCAATAAGCACTTTCTGTATTCTAGGCTCTGAAAGTATCTTGCTTACATAATAAACCTGATAAAGTTTCAAAGATGAGTCATTTAACTTTTCAGCAAAAGCTTGACTTGAGTGTATTTTGGCTTCCTTTATGACAATTTTAGCTTTAATGTCACAGTAGTGTTTTCTTTTTCTGGGAATCAACTAATCTTCTATTTGTTGAATACTTTAATTTTTAATGGTCACTTGTATTTTGTGATATGCACGTGTTCAAATAACCTATAAGAACTAACCGTTACCACCCACGTATAATATTATACAGGAATGGAAGAATTTAGGCTGACTTACTGTATATAATTGTTCAGCCAAAGAAGATGGCAGACTCTACCACATACAATGATTTAGGAGTTTGATGCAGTATCTTTAAATACAAATAATCTCAAAATTGCTAATACATAAAATATATTACTTACTGTGTTAACTAACCAAAATAATTAAATTTGTTATCTTTCCTCCCTTTCTACAAATGCACCCATTGTATAGATTCTGTACAAAGTTGCAAAGATCACTTTTTTCCTTTTCAAAATTTATTTATTTTAATTTTTAGTAGTGAGAACCTTAGTGTTGGGTAAACTGCTGCACAATTACTGGAAATGTTGAGAGATATTTTTCCCCCCAAAGCCCCAGTAGATAGTTTTATGCCATAGCTGTTCATCCTTCTAGTTGCTGTATCTGGGCCTCAACGTGGCCGGAGAAGTGGTGTGTCATTGCGCACCCAGGATCCGAACTCAGGCCGCCAGCAGCGGACTGCATGCACTTATCCGCTAAGCCATGGGGCCGGCCCTGACAGAATTTTTGAAAAGTGTAAAAATCTAAAGATAATGAAAAGTTTATTTCTCCAATGTCAAGTCCCTTTAGGATCTGATAGGCCTCTGTCTAGTTGTGCCCTGAAGAGATGGAAGATTAAGTACCAGCACAGGACACAAGGGAACAGGCTGCCAACTTGAGGGCTTCCCATGAACCACAGAGTGCCTGGCAGACTCTTGGAGATTGAATCTGGGCTTTGTCCACGGGTGGGTCCTGAGAGGAGGATTTTGCTTAAATGATCAGAGAATAGACAACCTCTTTTCTTGATATTAAGTAATATTTACCATGTATATTTCTTTATAAATCTCTGAATAAAATAAAATTATAACCCGTATAGAAATCAACTCTTACTGACAAGCCCCACATCCTTCTCTAGAGAGCTCAACAGAAAATGTCTCAGCTGACTGTAAATTGCTCTTCTCTGAAAGCCAGCCAGCCCTTCATTGATAGCCCTGGATAAGGAAGGCCAGATACAATTCTTTGAAGATGTTGAGCTGAATTCAGAACGAAAAATCCTACCTCCAGTTGGCTCCCCTGTGAGAATGGATGGCCGGCTTTATTTCACAGGATGGGCAGTTGAGGTTTCAGATGAGCTTAATTGCTCTGTTCCCCAGGGATGGAAAAGGAAGATTGTGACATTGATTCAGTGCTCAGATTTTGCAGATAAAGATAGGGTCTTAGAGGGGAATAAAGATTTCAGCAAATTGGTTTTTTGTTCAAGAGAACAGATAGTCTCTCACTCCAACTTCTCTTCCTTGTTCTCTATCTGTAATATCGCTGTAAAAATTCTCTGTATAAAAATTTCAGTCTTGGGCCGGCCCCGTGGCTTAGTGGTTAAGTGTGCGCGATCTGCTACTGACAGCCCGGATTTGGATCCTGGGCGCACACCGACGCACTGCTTCTCCAGCCATGCTGAGGCCATGACCCACATACAGCAACTAGAAGGATGTGCAACTACGACATACAACTATCTATTGGGGCTTTGGGGAAAACAAGGAGGAAGATTGGCAATAGATGTTAACTCAGAGCCAGTCTTCCTCAGCAAAAGGAGGAGGATTAGCGTGGGTGTTAGCTCAGGGTTGATCTTCCTCACACACACACACACAAATTTCAGTCTTTTCTTTGCATTCTGTTTATCATCTTTACAAATTCTTTGACTTCACCACCTTCTTGGCACCACAACGGTAGCCATTGAGATATAATTGTAGATTCAGTTTTGCAATTTCATCCTCTTATCTCTATTTCCTCTGCCATTTCTTGGTATTAGTTCTTATTGTATCTTATGCTTGAAAACATTTGAAGGTTACAGTGTGTATCAGTTCCTTATTTTCTAAAATTTTTATTATCCAAGTGCCCTCAATTATCATTTCTTTTAAAAAAGAAGTGAAATACATAACAGAAAAATACACTGTAATAAATTGACTACTTATAAAATTAAGTTCAACATGAAATACCTCCCCATTTAACAGAGACCATCTTTTATAATTCACCATGCTTTAGTTTGGGCAGGGTCAGTTTATCAATGATTTTGGATGTTTTAAACCACATGAGATAAATACAGTGTAAGGTAAAATTGTTAGTCTTGCAGAAGTTGTAGAATTTCGTGATGGGTAGAGAAGTTGATGGTGGAGAACCTGAATCATATGCAAAGTAGTTGATTAATTAACACCTGACAGAGGTTGTTAATTTGTTAAAGATGATAATAAGACATACATGTTGAAAAGATAACTTTGCATATCAGAGTATTGTCAGAGGCCACTGGGAAAATTCTTAATGTTCTCAAATACTACAAAATAATGACCATTTTTTCATAAAAGATGTCATACATGATGGCATCATATACTTTTGTCAGAAAATTTGCAATGAAGAAAATTAACACTTGAGTCATTTTAATTCTAACAATGTGTTCATGCTTACTATTAGGTTAAAAACACTTTTTAGAAATAAAGTGATAAATGATGTACTCGCATAATTTTTAATGTTTTTTAGGAAAAACTTTTTCACATTTAAAAAATATTTATTTTATGCTGAATTTATTCCTGGGCCCAAAGACTTTTTTTAATTAACTAACACCAATTCTTTTCAAACTCTTTCAAAAAGTTGAAGAGGAGAGAATACTTCTAAAGTCATCCTATGGAGTTAACACTACACTGATATCAAAGCCAAAGACACTAAGAGAAAAGAAAACTACAGGTCAATAGCTATCATGAATATTGATACGAAAATGCTCAATAAAATAGTAACAAACAAAATTCAGCAGCATATTAAAAGGATTATACATAACTTTTATGTGGGATTTATTTCTGGAATACAAGGAAGTTTCAATATATGAAAATGAATCAATGTAATTAACCACATTAACAGAATGAAGGAAAAAAAATGATCATCTCGATGGATGCAGAAAAAGTGTTTGACAAAACTAAACATGCTTTCATGTTAAAAACAATAAAAAACCCTCAGAGTAAAAGGAAGCTATTTCAACATAATAAAAGCTATATAGAGAAATCCACAGAGAACATCATATTCAAGGGTGAAAGACTGAAAGCTTTTTCTCTAAGATCAGGAACAAGGCAAGAAGGCCCACTTCACAATTTCTATTCAACATGACGTTAGAAGTTCTAGCCAAAGCAATTAGACAAGAAAAAGAAAGAAATAGCATCCAAATTGGAAAGGAAGAACTAATATTATATTTGTTTAGGGGTTTCAACATATAATATCTTATATGCTGAAACCCCTAAAAATTGCTCAAAAAATTGTTAGAACTAATAAATTCTGCACAGTAGTGGGACACAAAGTCAACATGCAAAAATCAGTTGTTCTTCTATACATTAATAATAAATAATCTGAAAAAGAAATTTTAAAACCTTACATTTTTATTTAAAATGGCATCAAAAAGAGTAGAATACTTAAGAGTCAACTTACTCACGGAGGTAAAAATTCAAATGAAATTTTTGCAATAATAGAAAAGTCTATACTAAAATTCATATGGACTCTCAAGGGACCCTGAATAGCCAAAACAATCTAGAAAATGAAGAACAAAGTTAGAGAACTCACACTTCCTGATTTCAAATCTTACTACAAAGTAATCAAAACAGCACAGTACTGGCATAAATACACACAATATACTAATGAAATAGTATAGAGATCCCTGAAATAAATCTTTACATATATGGTCAAATGATTTTTGACAAGGGTGCAAAGACCATTCATTGGAGAAAGGATAAGTTTTTCAACAAATGGTGCTGGAAAATTGGATACCCACATGCAAAAGAATGAAGTTGGACACTTACCTTACATCATATACAAAAATTAACTCAAAATGGATCAAAGATCTAAATGATAGAGTTGAAGCTATAAAATCCTTAGAAGAAAACACAGGGTAAAAGCTACATGTCATTGGGTTCAAATGCCATTGCCAATAATGCTTTCTTTAATATGACACCAAAGACATAAGAAACAACAACAAAAAAATAACAAATTGGACTTCATCAAAATGTAAAAGTTTTCTGTATCACAAGATACTATCAACAGAGTAAAACGGCAACACACAGAATGGTTGAAAATATTTGCAAATCACATATCTGATAAGGGATTGATATCTAGAATATATAAAGAACTCCTACAACCCAGCAATAAAAAAAAACACAATTTAAAAGTGCACAGAGGACTTGAATAGACTTCTCTCCAAAGAAGATATAAAATGGTCAGTAAACACATGAAAAGATGCTCCACATCACTAAATATCAGGAAAATGCAAAATCAAACCAAAATGAGATACATCTTCACACCCATTAGCATAGTTATTATCACAAAATCAAAAAATAACAAGTGTTGGCAAGGATGTTGAGAAATTGCGACCTTTGTGCAATGAGGGTGAGAATATAAAACTGTGGAAAACAGTATCGCAGTTCCTTCAAAAATTAAAAATAGATAGAGTGACGTCAGCATCATGGCGGAGTGAGCTTTCCCGTGAATTCTTCCCCCACAAAATACAACAAAAGTAACAGCCACAGACCAACAACGGAATCCCAGACAGTCAAAAGCTGGAGCGGAGGGATCCACACTGCCGCACATCTGAGAGCAGAACGTGCTGGGCCCCCGGAGGAAGTGGGGAGAGGTAAGGAGAACTCCGCTCCCTCCCCATCAGATCAGCGATCCGGTCCGCGCGGCTCCCAGAGAGGGGGGAGGGGCGGCCCTCGGCGGGAAACTGCAGCTCTTCGGGCTCTCTCAGCCAGTGGGAAACTCCCGCACAGAGGGCTCAGAGGAGCCACAGGGCTACCATCAACATCTGAGCAACCCAGAGAGCAGATAAAGAGGGGCAAACGAGAAGCCTCCCACGTCAGGGACCCAGAGGGCAAAAGAGAGAGCTCCCCCCTCCCCGCAACCCGGAGTCTGCAGCTCGACCAGATCTAGCGGTCCGAGGCAGACCTGAATAAACTGGACTGGACCCGTGGATCGCAGTGGGGAAAAGAAACAAAACAAAACAAAACAAAACAAAACTGCGGATCGCAGCAGAAAAACTGGGGCAGAGCGCAGGGGGCTTAGACTACACAGCCCTTTACCACCACACAGTGGCGGCAGGTGGAAATTGCTACCAGAGACTTCCAGGATGAGGAAAATCAAAACCAACACAGGAACCACAATGCCAAAATATATGAAATCACCAGACCAGAAACAAAATGACAAGCACCCAGAAATCAACCCCGAAGACACAGAAATCCATAAACTAAACGACAGAGATTTCAAAATAGCTATCATAAAAACACTCAACGAAATACGAGACAACACAGACAAACAATTCAATGAGATTAGGAGTTTCTTCACAAAAGAGATTGAAATCATAAAGAAAAACCTATCAGGGCTGATGGAGATGAAGAACACAATGGAGGAGATAAAGGAGAATCTGGAATCTTTAAAAAACAGAGCTGACAATATGGAGGAAAGAATTAGTACTTTAGAGGATAGGAATACAGATATACTCCAGATGGAAGAAGAGAGAGAACTAAGACTAAAAAGAAATGAAGAAAGACTCCGAGAAATATCGGACTCTATTAGAAAATGTAACATAAGAATTATAGGTATTCCTGAGGGAGAGGAGAGGGAAAGAGGAACAGAGAGCCTATTCAAGGAAATAATAGCTGAAAATTTCCCAAATCTGGGGAAGGAGCAGGAAATACCAGTAAGCGAAGCCAACAGGACTCCTATATATATTAACAGACAAAGGCCTTCACCACGACACCTAGTGGTAAGGCTAGCCAGGGTCAACGACAAAGAAACAATATTAAGGGCAGCTAGACAAAAACAAAAAATAACGTACAAAGGAACTCCCATCAGGCTCTCAGCGGATTTCTCAACAGAAACTTTTCAGGCTAGAAGAGACTGGAATGATATATTCAAAATACTAAAAGACAAAAACTTTCAGCCAAGAATACTCTATCCAGCAAAAATATCCTTCAAATATGATGGAGAAATAGTAACTCTCCCAGATAAACAAAAGCTAAGGGAGTTCATGGCCACGAGACCGCCACTACAAGAAATACTCAAGAAGGCCCTCAGGCCTGAAAACAAGAAGAGAAAGGGAACACAAAGCTTGGAGTAAGGAGAAAAGTAGGTAGACAAAATCAGAGAAATAGTAGATCTTTACCGGAATAGGTTAGCAACCACTTAAATACTAAACTCAAAGATCAAAGGAAGAAATTCACCAAAAATAAATTTAACCTCATCACTGTAAACACACAGCCACAACACAAGACAGAATAAGGTATAACAAGAGCAACTTAGAAGGGGAAGAGGAAAGTGACTGAATTGACTTAGTATAAGGAAATAGGAGGCTATCAGATAATGGACTATCTCATACAGAAGATTTTTCGCCCAAACCTCAAGGTAACCACTAAACAAATAATCAAATTAAAACCACATATGATAAACAAAGAGAAAACTAGAAGAATCATAAGACAGAACAACCAAACTGAATTGGCAGTCCAAAACAAATGGGACAAGAAACAAAGGAAATGCAAAAGAACCAGAAAATAAGTGACAAAACAGCAACATTCAACCCTCATATTTCAATAATTACCCTAAATGTAAATGGATTGAACTCTCCAATCAAAAGATACAGAGTAGCAGGATGGATTAAAAAGCAAGACCCAACAATATGCTGCCTTCAGGAAACACATCTTAGCACTAAAGACAAGCACAGGCTCAGAGTGAAAGGATGGAAGACAATACTCCAAGCTAATGGCAAACAAAAGAAAGCAGGTATTGCCATACTCATATCAGACAAAGTAGACTTCAAGATAAAACAGGTTAAGAAAGACAAAGAAGGGAAATATATAATGATAAAAGGGACACTCCATCAAGAAGACATATCACTTATAAATATATATGCACCCAACATAGGAGCACCAATGTACATAAAACAACTATTAACAAACCTAAAAGGAGAAATCAACAACAACACAATAATAGTAGGGGATCTTAACACCCCACTTACAGCAATGGATAGATCATCCAGACAAAAAGTTAATAAAGAAATATTAGACTTAAATGAAAAACTGGACGAGATGGACCTAGTAGACATATACAGAGCACTCCACCCAAAAACAGCTGACTACACATTCTTCTCAAGCGCGCATGGAACATTCTCTAGGATAGACCATATGTTGGGAAACAAAGCAAGCCTCAATAAATTTAAGAAGATTGAAATCATAACAAGCATCTTTTCAGACCATAAGGCTATGAAACTGGAAATGAACCAGGAAAAAAAAACTGGGAAAGTGACAAAAATGTGGAGATTAAACAACATGCTACTGAACAACCAATGGATCATTGATGAAATTAAAGGAGAAATCAAAAACTATCTGGAAACAAACGAAAATGATAACATGCCATATCAAACCATATGGGACGCAGCAAAAGAGGTCCTGAGAGGGAAACTCATAGCGATACAAGCCCACCTTAACAAACAAGAAAAAGCCCTAATAGGCAACCTTAAATTACACCTAACAGAACTAGAAAAAGAAGAACAAACAAAGCCCAAAGCCAGCAGAAGGAGAGAAATAATAAAAATCAGAGCAGAAATAAATGATATTGAGACCAAAAAAACAGTAGAAAGGATTAATGAAACAAAGAGTTGGTTCTTCGAGAAGATAAACAAAATAGACAAACCCTTAGCCAGGCTAACTAAGAAAAAAAGAGAAAAGGCTCAAGTAAATAAAATTAGAAATGAAAGAGGAGAAATTACAACGGATACCATGGAAATACAGAGGATTATAAGAGAATACTATGAGAAATTATATGCCAACAAATTGGACAATCTAGAAGAAATGGATAAATTCTTAGACTTATACAACCTCCCAAAATTGAACCAAGAAGAAATGGAGAATCTGAATAGACCAATCACAAGTAAAGAGATTGAAATAGTAATCAAAAACCTCCCAAAAAATAAAAGTCCAGGACCAGATGGCTTCTCCAGTGAATTTTACCAAACATTCAAAGAAGATTTAATACCCATCCTCCTCAAACTATTCCAAAAAATAGAGGAAGATGGAACACTTCCTGAATCATTCTATGAGGCCAACATCACCCTGATACCAAAACCAGACAAAGACAATACAAAGAAAGAAAATTACAGGCCAATATCGCTGATGAACATTGATGCAAAAATCCTCAACAAAATATTGGCAAACCGAATACAACAATATATTAAAAAGATAATACACCATGATCAAGTGGGATTTATACCAGAGACGCAGGGATGGTTCAACATCCGCAAATCAATCAACGTGATACATCACATCAACAAAACAAAGAATAAAAACCACATGATCATCTCAATAGACGCAGAGAAGGCATTTGACAAGATACAACATCCATTTATCATAAAAACTCTCAATAAAATGGGAATAGAAGGAAAGTACCTCAACATAATAAAGGCCATATATGACAAACCCACAGCTAACATCATACTCAACGGGGAAAGACTGAAAGCCATTCCTCTGAGAACAGGAACGAGGCAGGGCTGCCCACTACCACCACTCCTGTTCAACATAGTACTGGAGGAATTGGCCAGAGCAATTAGGCAAGAAAAAGGAATAAAAGGAATCCAAATAGGTAACGAAGAAGTGAAACTCTCACTATTTGCAGATGACATGATTGTATATATAGAAAACCCTAAGGAATCTGTTGGAAAACTGTTAGAAACAATCAACAACTACAGCAAAGTTGCAGGGTACAAAATCAATCTACAAAAATCAGTTGCATTTCTATATGCTAATAATGAACTAACAGACAGAGAGCTCAAAAAGATAATACCATTTACAATTGTATCAAAAAGAATAAAATACCTAGGAATAAATCTTACCAAGGAGGTGAAGGACCTATACAATGAGAACTACAAGACATTATTGAGGGAAATCTACGATGACATAAAGAAATGGAAAGATATCCCATGCACGTGGATTGGAAGAATAAACATAGTTAAAATGTCTATATTACCTAAAGCAATCTACAGATTCAATGCAATCCCAATCAGAATCCCAATGACATTCTTCACAGAAATAGAAAAAAGAATACTAAAATTTATATGGGGCAACAAAAGACCCCGAATAGCTAAAGAAATCCTAAAGAAAAAGAACAAAGCAGGAGGCATCACAATTCCTGACTTCAAAACATACTACAAAGCAATAGTAATCAAAACAGCATGGTACTGGTACAAAAACAGACACACAGATCAATGGAACAGAATTGAAAGCCCAGAAATAAAACCACACATATACGGACAGCTAATTTTCGACAAAGGTGCTAAGGACATGCAATGGAGAAAGGAAAGTCTCTTCAATAAATGGTGTTGGGAAAACTGGACAGCCACATGCAAAAGAATGAAAGTGGACCATGTGCTATCGCCATTCACAAAAATTAACTCAAAATGGATCAAAGACCTGAAGGTGAGACCTGAAACTATAAAACTCATAGAAGAAAATATAGGCAACACACTATTTGACATTGGGTTTAAAGGAATCTTTTCAGATGACATACCTACCCAGACTAGGGAAACTAAAGAAAAAATAAACAAGTGGGACTTTATCAGACTAAAGAGCTTTTATAAGACAAATGAAATCAGAATCAAGATGAACAAACAACCAACCAGCTGGGAGAGAATATTTGCAAAACATACATCTGACAAGCGGTTGATCTCCATAATATATAAAGAACACACACAATTGAACAACAAAAAAACAAACAACCCGATCAAAAAATGGGCAGAGGAAATGAACAGACACTTCTCCAAGGAAGATATACAGATGGCCAATAGGCACATGAAAAGATGCTCAACATCACTAATCATCAGGGAAATGCAAATCAAAACAACACTAAGATACCACCTCACGCCCGTTAGAATGGCTATAATCACCAAGACAAAAAACAACAAATGTCGGAGAGGATGTGGAGAAACAGGAACCCTCATACACAGCTGGTGGGTATGCAAATTGGTGCAGCCTCTAGGGAAAACGGTATGGAGATTCCTCAAAGAATTAAAAATAGAGATGCCCTATGATCCAGCCATCCCACTACTGGGAATCTATCCAACGCACCTGAAATCAACAATCCAAAGAGGCTTATGCACCCCTATGTTCATTGCAGCATTATTCACCATAGCCAAGAAGTGAAAGCAACCTAAGTTTCCCTCGACTGACGATTGGATTAAGAAAATGTGGTATATATATACAATGGAATACTACTCAGCCATAAAAAAAGACAAAATCGTCCCATTTGCAACAACATGGATGGGCCTGGAGCGTATTATGTTAAGTGAAATAAGCCAGAAAGAGAAAGACAAACACTGTATGATCTCACTCATATGTGGAATATAAACCAACACATGGACAGAGAAAACTGGACTGTGGTTACCCGGGAAGTGGGGGTGGGGGGTGGGCACAAGGGGTGAAGGGAGTCATATATGGGATGATGGACAAACAAAAATGTACAACCCAAAATTTCACAATGTTAGAAACCATTAAAATATCAATAAAAATCAAAAAAATAATTAAAAATAGAATTACGATATTATCTAGCAATTACACTTATGGGTTCTGAAATAATAGAAAATACATTTATCAGTCTCTGCCTCCAGTTCCTGGCAATGAGCTGCTATAACCTTTGTAATTTCTTAAATGATAAGAACAATAGGAGCATCTCTTATTCTAATATATGTCTTTGACACCATCCCTTACACAGAGCCCCTAAAACCCTTGTAATTGCCTTTTTTTTTTTGAGGAAGATCAGCCCTGAGATAACATCCGTGCTATTCCTCCTCTTTTTGCTGAGGAAGACCGGCTCTGAGCTAACATCTATTGCCAAGCCTCCTCCATTTTTTCCCCCAAAGTCCCAGTAGATAGTTGTATGTCATAGTTGCACATCCTTCTAGTGGCTGTATGTGGGATGTGGCCTCAGCATGGCCAGACAAGCGGTGCGTCGGTGCGCGCCCGGGATCCGAACCTGGGCTGGCAGCAGCGGAGCATGCGCACTTAACTGCTAAGCCACAGAGAAAGACCCCTTGTAATTTCCTAAGTGATATGAACACTAGGAGAATCTTTTGTTTTATTGAGGCAACTCTGGTTAGGCTCCTGGATGGCTCCTGGATGGTCACCAGAAAGACCAAGCCCTGATTAGAAGCTTGATATTTTTAGCCCTACCCCTTATCCTCCAGAGGGGGGAGAGGGGCCGGAAACTGAGTTAGTAATTGATCATGCCTATATGAGGGAGCTTCCATAAAAATCCCAATAGAAGGAGATTCAGAGAGCTTCCAGGTTGGCAATGACAAGGAGTGCCTGGACAGTGGTGAACCTGGAGATGGCATGAAAGCTCTGTGCCCCTTCTCACATACCTTTCCCTGTGCACCACTTCCACCGGCTGTTCTTGAGTTATATCCTTTTATATTAAACTGGTGATCTAGTAAACGTTTCTCTGAGTTTTATGAGCCACTCTAGCAAATTAATCAAACCCAATGAGGAGGTTGTGGGAACCTCTGGTTTATAGCCAGTCAGTCAGAAGTACAAGTAACAGCCTGGGCTTCTAACTGGCATCTGAAGTTGAGGTGAGATTGAGTGGGAGTGCAGTCTTATAGGAGTGAGTCCTCAACCTGGGGAATCTGATGTATCTCTGGGTTGACAGCATCAAATTGAGTTGAATTATCTGACGACCAGCTGGCATTCCAAGAATTGCTTTTTGGAGGTGTGGGGAACCCTCCCACGTGTGAAAAAATGAATCTCAGAACACCATTTGTGGACATACACCCAAAAGAATTGAATGCAGAGGTATAGACATATATCTACACCCATGTTCTTAACAGCATTATTCAAAATAACCAGAAGCTGGAAGAAAGCCAGGTGTCCATCAACGGATGAATTGACAAAAAAAAAGTGGTGTGTACAGACAGTGGAATACCATTCACCCTTAAAAAGGAAGAAATTCTAACACATGCTATGACATGGATGAACCTTGAGGACTTTATGCTAAGTGAAATAAAGCCATCCACAAAAGGAAAAATACTGTATGATTCCACTCATATAAGGTACTTAGAGTACTCAAATTCATAGGAATAGAAAGGAGAATGGTGGTTCCCAGGGGCAAGAGGGAGAGATAACAGGGAGTTGTTGCTTAATGGGCACAGAGTTTCAGTGAAATGTGAAAATAGTTCTGTGGATGGTTGGAAGTTATGGCTACACAATAATGTGAATGCACTGAATGTCACTGAACTGTACACTTAAAAATGGTTAAAATGGTCAGTTTTATGTTATGCATATTTTATGACCATTTAAAAAAATTAATTATTTTCAACAAATGAACAAACAGTAGCTACATGCAATAGCATGGATAAATATCCTAACCATAAGGCTGCATAAAAGAAATTATATTCAAAAGGCTATACATTTTTTAATTCCATTTATATAAAATACAAAAAAGAAACAAAACCGAGGTATGGCTTCCAGGAATGGTGGAGTAGCTTGTTGAACTAATGCTCTAACAGATAACAATGATAAAATCTGCATAAAGTATTATATATATTTATATAGAATCACGTATTTATATGTAGTACACATACAATAAATGTGTATATGTGTGTATGTATAAATCTCTTACAAAAGCAACCAGAAATGTGAGGGGGTCTTCCCTTAAATGATGGGAATTGCACCAGGAGATATTTGCAAGCTTGATTCTTTTGCCTCAAAGCATTCCAAAATCTGTACATGGCCCACATAGGGGAAAAACTACAGTCTTACTTCTAATGTTAGAGGATATATTTTGGGACAGACAGAGTAGCTGGAAAGTTAGGGGAGAAAATCTGGAAGGGAGGGAGACACAAAGAGGAAAATCTCAAAATATATATGTAAGTCTCCCCCACACACACACCCAATGGGCAGATCTTTGAACAACACACATGCAGTGTAGGCCACAGAGAGCCTAGTGTAAAAACAGCAATTGGTAGATGAAAGAACTGATCGAGGATTTCAGCTATGCCCACTGTAAAGGAGAGAAGATTGAAGTTTCAGTCTAGTCATGTTAACTCCCTGTTAGAAAAATAACAGCACTCTTCAAAGGAATGCAATAGAATCCAGAGTCTCTATAACTATCATTCATGGTTTCCAGTAGACAGTTTAAAAAATCATGATATTTGAAGAGATAGGAAAATGTAATCCATGTATGACCAAAAGCCGGCAGTAGAAACTCTCCCCAAGGTGTTGCAATTAGCAGACAAGGATAAGAAAGTAGCTATTATAAAGATGATCATGGTGGTAAAGAAAAATATTCTCATAATGAATGAACAGATGTGGAAACTCAGCAGAGAAGTGGAAATTACAAAAAAGAACCAAATAGGAAGATGAAATAAAAAAAATACTTTTGAGTTTACATGTACATTAGAGACAGTAGAAGAAACATGAAGATAGAGCAATATAAATTTTCCAGTCTGAACAAAAGAATGTAAAAATTTTGAAGAAAAATGAAGAGAACCTTACCTGTGAGATGATGGAGTTCCCAGCAGAGAGGAGAGAGACAGAAAAATTAAATGAGGCAGAAAGGAAAATCAATAAGTAATAGCATAAAATTTCCAAAATTTGGTTGAAAATCTAAAATTTTAGATCCAAGAAAGTCAGGAAACCCACAAAATAAAATACAAATTAAACCACACCTGGGCACATGATCGTTAAGCTACTAAAATCCAAAGATAAAACAAAAATCTTGAAAGCAGTCAGGGAAATCCATATATACAGGGGAAGACTACATACAGGGAGAAATAATGTGAATGATGGATGATATATTATCAAAAACAAAAGAGACAACTCAACAACAAAACGACATCTTTCAAGTGCAGAAAGAAAACCCAAAAGTCAATACAGGATTCTATATTTAGCAGATCTCACTTTCAAAGAGGAGGCTGAAGCCACAATAGTATTCCACACACCTAGTAGATGGCTAAAATAAAAAATAAAATTGCAAATACCAAATGCTGGTGAGGACAAGGAGCAACTAGAACTGGGAATGCAACATGATAGTTGCATTAGGAAAACGGTTTAACAGGTTCTTATAAAGTTAAACATACACTTATTATATGACTCAGATATCCCACTCCTAGGGATTTACTGAAGAAAATTGAAAACTAATGTTTAAACAAAAATCTTTGTGTGAATCATCATAGCCATTTTATTCACAATTGCCACAAGCTAGAAATAAACTAAATGTCCTTCATCAGGTGAATGGGGAAAGAAACTGTGGTGCATTGGGACATTAGAATACTACTTGGCAATAAAAAGGATAAACTCTTGATTTACACAACAACATGGATGAATCTTGGTTGCATTTCTCTAAGTGAAGGAAGCCCAATTCAAAAGGCTATGCAGTATATGATTTCATTTATATGACGTTCTAGAAAAGTCAGAATTACAGAGATGGAAAATGATCAGTGGTTGCCAAGGGATGGAATGGGGGAAGGGGTTGACTACAAACGGACAGTATGAGAGAATTTTGGGGGGGTGAAAAAAACAGCTCTGTATGGTACTGTGGAGGTGGATACACGACCATAAAGTTGTCAAAACCCATAGAAGTGTACACCACAAGGAGTGAATTTTACTCTGCACATTTTAAAAATCAATCAGGATGCTGGGGAACACATATGGAATGCAGTGACAAATGAATCTCACTGTATTACAAGAATGTGACATAACCACACAGAAGGCGTAGGGATGAAAGGTCCTGACCTAAGTTACTTTGGAAAACAGTATGTTGATGGGATACTGTAAAACAAAAGTACTGGACACACTGTAATCTAGGTGGTAAATTTTTTTTCATAAGGGTATGGGTTAGCAATTCTGAAACGAGTTGACACATTAGTAAATATATTGTAGCTAACTGGAGTTAAGTTTCTCACTGTTGGTGAAAGATGTTAAAAATAAACAAAAGGAGAATGCTAGAATAAACTCTGTGGTGCTGGATAGGAGTTGGAAGTATCAGTATGAAACCATGTCTCTTCTAATATATCTATCCAGATAGATGGATAGATTGATAGGTTGGTAGATTGATAGATAGATGTGTATACCTGAGTTTATATTCATACATACATTTCCAAACTCTGCTGAGAGGGTCTAGAAGCAGTGACATCCTAGTATCAATGAGCACACATAGCTCCCAGATCTTGGTTTCTAAATATCATTCTCCAATAAAAAGAACCAGGTTTTCTTGGAGAAATGGCTAATTCCAGGGCTGGACATGGAAAATAAAAGATGAGCCTGGATCATCTTGTAGTGCCAGAAAGTAGGAAAGTGATTTAAATAAAACACAGAAAATGATGAGGTGTGTCAAAAGGAATCAATCAGAAAGACTTCCCAATGGCTCAAGCTGGAAAACTGTGAGCAACATAATAAATAATGGTAGCATTGGATCATTACACAGAGAATAAAATAAATATCCATGAGTATATACTGACATAAAATAGATTAAATAAGAAAGGAAGAAAGAAAGAGAAGTAAAAAAGAAAGAGAGAAAGAAAGGAAGAAGGAAGAGAGAGGGAGAGAGGGAAACTTCCTCCCAGAATTCCAAATAATAAATGCGGCTGGATAGCATGAAATAGAAAATCGCCACTAGAACACCACAGTAATAATTATTGTGGGTAAGGCTGATGAATGCAAAAACTGTGGGTGAAACTTAAAGAAGAAACAGTACATTTGCAGAGCCTCAAATCATCTGCCTCCAAATACTTTACTTTTTTCTGTTAATTTCTTTAAAAGACCTATGACTATTTAAAACAAAAATTATAACACTGTATTGTGGGATTTATAACATGGGAAGATGTAAAATTTATGACAACAATAGCACAAAGGGCAGACAGAGGTAAATGGACCCGTTCTGTAGCAAGTCTTCCATATTTTACATTGATTAAACTGGTGCATTATTAAGTCTAGGTAGTTGTGATCTGTTAAAGATGCATATTGTAATCTGGACCAACCACTAAAAAATGCAAAGGTGTGCCTCTTAAATGCTAATAAAAGAATTAAATAGCATACGAAAAGGATTTGTACAAGAATGTTCACAGGAGATGACCTGCACATCCCCAGGAGGAAGATGAGTGCACTGCCGGGCATCCACAGAGCAGAACGCCCACAGCCGTGCCGAGGAGCAAACGCTGACACACACATGCTGGGTGAGTCTCATCAACCTCATACCAAGGGAAGCAAGCTGAACAGAAAACAATACACGTGGCATGATTTCAGCCAAGATGAACCTAAGGTGAAAAAACCAGAACAGGAGTTGCCTCGGGGGAAGGAAAAATTTCCTAGGAAGGAACAGGAAGGGGTTTTCTGGGGGTGATGGAACTATCCTATTCTTAAAGGGGTGAAGGTTATATGGGCATGTTTATTTGCCAAAACTGTACGGTTGAGATTTGTGCCTTTCAGTGTGTGTACCTCTTACCCCACTGCCACACACAAAGGACTAAAAGAATAATAAAATGAGGTGGAATGGGATGGAGTGTGGATGAAACAAAAATGGCAAACGATTAGTAGTTGTTGAAGCTGGGTGACTGGCCTTCTGTGCTATTTTGTTTATTTTGTATATTGTTTAAATTGTTCTGTAATAAAACACTTGTATAAGAAGACAAACTCAATAAACAGTGTTCGCTGGTAAGATGTCAGTTACCTTTGGGGAGGAAGGAGGGAGAAAGGGATTGTTGGGGCCTGAGTGCAGCTGGTGCTAGTTCTTGGTCACACAAGTGTGTTCACTTTGTAATAATTCTTTGAGGTTTATATGGATGACTTCTGCATATATTTCTGTATGCGTTATACATCAATAAATATTTTAAATCCTGCATATTTGTACAAAGGTACTAACTCAATATCTCAGAATAACAGCAATGTTTTGTTTGAAAGTGGAACACGTTCACTCATGACATCATCAGATGGATTTTAATACTCCCAATTATCTATTAATGCCCTCACCCTTGCGTGGCCTGCCTGGGTTGTTCCATTTATGCCTCAATTTGGCAAGTGGCATGGCTTTGAGTTTTTATGATGAGTATGGGCCCTTCTGGTGGGTGGGTTCCAAGGGGAGGCTCTCTGCAGCGACCCTGACCACGGGGTCCTGAGGGAGGATCATGGCAGGCTGGAGGAATGGAGGGGATGGTAGGACAGGGGGCCTTAAAAGGCAAAATCCAGGATCCCATGCACCCAGTATTTCCATTTTAGATATTGAATTTACATTTCAAATACTGGCCAGGGAGATTCCACCAGGGCTGCAAGCATCCTCAGCAACAACCAGGCTGGTGAGCCCCACTCCCACCTGAGTACTGGCCTCAAAGATGCAGCCCAACCACACTGCACATACTCTGGGGGATGCGCAGGGCATGGACAGTTGGCGTGGTATAGAGAAGAGGCGGAGTAGAAGGTGGGGTGTAGAAGCAGAGGGGCGTGGGCCATGGGTGGAGGGACAGTAGGGAGTTGGGTCCCCTAGCTGTGCATGCTGGGAGCATTTGTCTCTTAACCATTCCTGGCTGGGAACTTGCAGGACTGCAGGACTACAACTCCCAGGATGCTCGGGGCACGGGGTGGTGCCTAGCCCTGGGAGGAGGAGCAGGGCGGTGAAGGCTCTGCCGAGGGCCAAACCGCCATTGACTCAGGACTCTGGTCCTGCACCCGCTCCACGTGGACTGAGTAGCAGAGGGATGTGACGGGACGAGAGGTATCAGGGAGTTAGGAGGGTGTGGCGGCTTCATGGGCAGCCGAGGGCCTGCAGCGTGCAACTGCTTTTGTCCAAAACTGAAGCCAGACTCTCGCCTCTTCCCCACCGCCTCCCTCCGTTGCTTGATTCCTCCTCCCACCTGCATGCCTGTGGGTCGTTCCACAGCCTCCTACCTAGTCCAGGGCCAGGTGCTTCTCCAAACTGCTTATGGGAAGGAACTGGTTTGACATCCCAGAAACTTTCCACTTTGCCTGCTGCCCTCTGCCTTCTCTAGCCAAAGTGCCATCATTTCATCAGCTTTTGGGAGACATTCGCCCTTGTGGCCCCTCTTGGAAGCACAACTTAAGAGCTTTGCAGGGTGGTAACATTGGTTGTTGCTTGCCTTTTTCGCAGATGTGGAAGTTGAGGCATCTATGAGGCTAATCAGTGGTTTCCCCAGGATCCGCTAAAAGCAGAGGAGAAGAACCCAATTCCCAGGCAAGTATCTAGTAGGCCATTTTCACTAACCCATTCCAGTGCAGAGGCCTCCGAAACAGCATCCTTAAGATGAGAATAGCTTAAGCATTTTGCCCTTTAGATTGATAGCCTAATGTCAGCTCAGGCCTGAGTGGCCAGTCTCTTAGGGACCTGGGTGGTGACTCTGATCCCTCAGGAAGAGATCGGTGGTCCAGCTTTGGGAGAGGCATGTTCATGGTAGACAGCACTTGGGCAGCATTTGAAACCCGTCAGCTTTAACATCTCTGCTTTGGATTCCGGCAATGTTCCTGGATAAACACGCCCAGGGATAGTCAGATGTACCGTATTCTTTAAAAATTGTTTAGAGTAGTGAAAGGAACAGAGCATAAAGTATCCTGCTTATTTGCAAAAGATGAAATGCAAGCAAGACCTTCCTCTTAATTTTTTTCTGCTCATTCTCTTGGCTGCACTGTAAGCTTGAATGCAGAAAAAAAAACTTGAATTGCCATATTCTCTTTTCCTGAGATTGGTAAATTAACTTAAAAGTCTTATTGAAACCTGTGGAGGAATGATTAGCAGCTCTCATGATTCTTATGTCGTCCTTAAAAATCTGGTCGTTGATCTAAATGAAAAAAAGTCCTTGTTTATATTACACATCCCAATAGGTTACATTTCTGATACCTGAATGTGGGATATTATCAAACAACTGGAAAATCTGGTCATGGAAACTGGACCCTGTCACTTTGTCAAGATTTTGCCTCTTTATTAATTAATGACACATGAATTCTTTAACATTTTTATAAAGAGTGAATGAGAAACTCTGTAGTGTCTCTGAATGTGGCTTGACGGGGAAGTCTTGCTAGACCACATCCTCAGGTACTTCTCTAGTGTTCAATAAGCTCAGGTGATAGTCGGGGTGGTCAGGTCCAGCGCCAATCCCCCAGCCCCCAGTGTTCCATCCTACTCTGGCCTGTGACCTCTTCAGGGGGTTCTGATGACACTCGTCCACAAGTGTTGGAAGGAGACATTGTAACATGAGGATATTCCTCATCTTGAAACAAGAATTAATGGAGAGGAAAGTCTAGGGGTCTTTGTGCTCCGATGCACTGCTGTTGGGGTGTGGCTGCAGTGACCACTGTGCTCCCAGCAGTCCCCACAATGGCTGTCTCAGACATTTGATCTCCTGGCACAACCACAGCAGCTGTTGAGAGAGCTGGGCTGTAGTCGTTGTTTAGTGTCTTCCATCAGATTTTGTGGCTCTGACCCTCCTCTGCTCACCCCCTTCTCATTCCTAACTGCTGCGTTGATTGCTTTGTAGTTGTTTGCTAGGAGTCACTGTGTGTAACTGGATTTCACAGTGTCTTTAGGGACCCACCCTCCCTACACGAGTCACTGTACAACAGCCACATATCCTGTTGTAACCCATGTTCGTCCTCGCCAGTGGAGCTGTGAAGAACCCTGCTTACTCGGAGCTTCTCTCATTCTCATGCTGCTGGGGCTGCTTACGAAGCTGGGCATCTTGTCTTTGGTCTCATCAACATTATTCTTTTCATCGATTATTCTTAAATCAGATATGACTTTGTTAATAACGTGGACACTCGCTGTCACAGGCACTTTTATCTAATTTCCCCAACAGCTCTGTGAAGTAGGCCTGTGATCCCCATTTTACAGGGGGGACACTGAGGATCAGAGAGGTCGAGTAGCTTCCTTCACATAGTTTCTTGGTGCATTTTGAGTCTCCACCTGGAACTACGCCTCTCAGGTGTGTGCACTTAGCTGGTGTTCCACTTTGTCCCTCTCTGCCAGCCTCCCCAAAGGCACATGCCCCATCCTGAGTCCATTGTCTGCTTGATGGCAGTCACCCTGCACAAACAGGCCCTGGGCGGGGAGTGGACTAGCATGGCGTGTTCGTCCGTCCTACCCTGGGCAGATTCTAGGTTTATTGTGAGAGCTGGAGCAGTGGAAGATACTGACCATCACTCACTTGGAAGTTTTGTCATGTAGAAATATTCCACTGACTTTTTGCAGGTGTTATGTCTTCTTTGTCTTCATTGTTCCTCTGGGCTTTCTCCTACAGTCCATGCTGTGCAGTAACATATAGTACAGAGACTGGTGAACATAATACTGTTGGCCTGCACCAAACGGTCACATCACTCATTTTTCTAATTATGAAAGAAATACATACTGTAAAAAAAAGTCAAATTACACAGATCTATGTAGAGTAAAGTGAAACTTTCCCCTTCCATCCCCTTCCCTGCAAACTCACTCCTCTACTCGGAAGGAACTATTCAGAGGTTGCAGCTTATTCTTCTGGACATTTTCTATGAATTTATAAATACACATAAAGTTTTTTTTAACATAAATAAATTACATAACTGCATCGTTTTGCAATTTGCTGTTTCCCAAACCATATATCATAGACGTCTCTCCTTATCAGTGTACGTCACTCTAACTTAGCTCTTAAGAAGTTTTAAAGCTACTCCAAAGAACAGGATACCATGATCTGATTATTTCTTCTTTGGTAGAGATGGGGTTATTTCCAGTTTCACTATTATACATAATGCGGCAGTAAGATCCTCGTATGGAATTTATTACACTGCTATTCAACTGCTCGATTTGCTTTGTTTCCTTTTAGTCAGAGACTATGATATATTTTTAACAATTTTATGAGAATTATTTTATAGGGAAATTAGTTTTATCTCTGAATCAAGACATTTATGGGGAAACTGGATTTCAAGGTCATCCATCTCTGTAATCTGGAGAAAAATCATGAAACTTCAAGGTATTATGCTTGCTCCATCACATTCTAACAATTCATGTTAACAATTTAAAGTTGAATGTTTTAATAGCCTCTACTCTCTTTGTTCAGAAGAAGGATGACTTTTTCTTGTCTTGAAAACTTCTGACTCCAGGGGCTCTCAGTTGGGCTTCAGAGAGGATAAGATATTGGTGTTGTATCTGTTTCTCTTCAGCTGTAGGCTGCATCTTCTAAAGATGTTGAACATGGTCCAACCGATATATGTGATTTGGGTGAAAAATTCAAAGTAATGAACCCAAGATAGGAATCTATAAGTTTGGTTCTTAACAAAGAATTTCCTTTGATATCTTCAAGTCTCTGTGATTACTAGTAAAAACCACCTATGGATGAAGAGACGTGGTTCTGCTGGCAATGTCTGGCTTGAACATCCGTAGTTAAAGCTGCCACATACGTAGGTAGATTAGACTTGATCTCTCTTACGACCTCTGCCCTTGGTCTTTGACCTGGGAAAAATAAGAATTTAAAAAAGCTGTTGTTGGGGTGGCCCTGTGGCTTATCGGTTAAGTGCGTTCGCTCCGCTGCTGGCGGCCCAGGTTCGGATCCCGGGCGCGCACCGACGCACCGCTTCTCTGGCCATGCTGAGGCCGTGTCGCACATACAGCAACTAGAAGGATGTGCAGCTATGACATACAACAATCTACTGAGGCTTTGGGGGTAAAAGTAAATAAATGAAATTATTAAAAAATAAAAAAACAAACAAACAAAAAGCTGTTGTTACTAGCACTGAATGCTAGAAATGCCCATTAAAGATTGAGTGTGATTTGGTAAACCAAGGGAGTATAAGCAGAACAAAGTCTTTAATATCTATAAAATTTCAAAACATTCTAATTTTTTCAAATATAACTCTATTTTTGCCACATGCAAACTATATTAATGAAATATCCTTCTGTCCATTTCTTACGTTGTTTCCATTGATTTGATGGATTTATCCTCTAATCTGGATTCCAAGTGTGAAAGAACATCTTGGTCCTTCAAAGAAAAGAAGCCATTGAAATTTAATTTTCTTTTAGCTCGGCATCCTACAGGTTTGAGGAACATATTATCATGTAATAATACAATGATTTTGAAATCTAATTGTTCATTAGAGGGGTGTAAGGGATGATTGAATGATAGTTCATCCCCATGGTCAGGGATATTGTACACATGGACGTGTAAACACGATTCAGGAAGCTGCTTCAGCCCCGTGACATCCCTGAGAACCACAGTGCAGGAGGATCTAGGGACACAGCCATCTTCCTCGATCTCCTGGGTTACATGTAGATCCAGAGGTCTTGATAGTGGCTTCAGAGCAGGTAACTTTTATCTATTTTTCCCCTTCCTCCTCTCCAGTTTATCTCAAACAGTCTTGAGTATCATGTTTTAAAGTAAGACCAATTATAGTTATTTACATGAGCTTCTTGTACATTATTTTAGAGTGATAATCAGGCATACCATTAAATATCAATTTAATCCATCTAATTAAATTTGTTGTACCTTTTAATGGATTAGAACACTAAAGTTAGTTCAGAGTTTGATATTCACCAAGTGTGTTAATCTGCTTAGAACTGCCATGTGCCTCACTCCTCTTATTAGTGTATCTTTGGCCCATCACAAGATTTTAATGAATAAAATCATCATAAATTAAGATAATGTACTGTCTTTTTGATGACCGGGAGGAACATGGGTCCATTTTGGAAATATGCTTCTCTGTCTTTGCTCCCCATGGGAAGTTTCTGGTCACTAGGTCTCCAGTGTCTTGCACAAACCCTAGGTCTGTAATAGCTTGGTGCCTCTCCTTCTACTTGAGGTAGAAATAAAAGAGGTCAGAGAGACTTATTAAAGTTTTGGTTGCGTGAAGTCTTCTATGAAGACCATCCATGCATATTGTTCTGGATAGCTCTCTGTTCCTAAGACTACTAGTTATTTTAAGGGCTTGTCAGGAACTGTGAAAGATCCGATGTTTTACCTTACCTGCAAACCAATAAGTTAGCCTACCATGGTCTTACAGGTGCTGGCAAAAGTCACAAGACCCATGCGTCAGAGACAAAGGACTTAATGACACAGCAATAGCAGTGGCCAGAGTATCAGCATTTGCAGCGGTTCACGAAACCCCACTTCCTACAGGGTGATACACAGTGGACCAGGTGACATGCAGAGGGTTGCAAGAACTCAGAGCTTAAGGAACTCAAATCTTTGATAACAGGCAGGAAGTCTACTGACCTTTGCCCCGGGGAGGGGTGTTATTTTTATTATACTGGGCAGTAAGAAATAATGGCCTCAGAGGAGGCCAATATTTCTATCTTCCAAGGCTGACAGCTCCTTACACACATCCTTGACAAGATAACCTGGTTTTACTGGCTTTCAAAGATAAGCTTAAATGAGACTTGATCATCATTCAGTTCTTCTGTTTCCTTTATTGAGGTTGTGCAAATATGCTCTTTTCTCTGTAAAGTTCACTAACTTTATTCACATATAAGGAATGCTTTTGGTTTTATTAAGTTGAAATTTTCTTATTAGAGAAAATGATGAAACTATTATGGGTTGGATGTGAAAGTATGTTTTTCCAGGAAAAATGTGAAAGAAGATCGGTACTCACAGAACTTTGCCACAAGGAGCTGATAACAACTTAAATGATTTTAATTTGAATACTGTTTTGTACAACTTTTTTCCATCTTACTTCATCCTCTCTGCTTCCTGTAATTCCCATATGGGAATGGGGCAGTTTCAGAGATTAACTGAACTCATTTACAATATTCAAATGGTTTTGTCTGTTGTGGTTTTTTTATTGAGATAAAGTTGACATACAACATTAAATTAATTTCAGCGGTACAACATGATGATTCAATGTTTGTATATATGTTGAAATGATCACCACAATAAGTCCAGTTAACATCCGTCCCCATATAGAGTTACAAATATTTTCTTTTGTGATGGGGACATGACATATTTCAAGGTGCAGAAGAATCAACGATGATGTCATACTTTTCCATATACAGCTTGATGAATTTGGACATATGTATACACCCTTGAGACTGTCACCACCATCAGGGCCACAGACATATCCATCACCACCCAAAGTTTTCTCTCACCTCCTTTATTACTATTATTCTCTGGTAAGAACTCTTAATATCTACTCTGATAGCAAATGTAATGTATGCAATACAGTCTTGTTAGCTGTAGGCACTCTGCTGTATCCTAGATCTCCAGAACTTATTTATCTTGATAACTGAAACTTTGTATCTTTGAACATCAACTCCCCATTTCTCCATCCCCCAAGCCCCTGGCAACCACCATTCTAACCTCTGCTTGTTTGAGTTAGACTATTTTAGATTCCACAAATAAGTGAATATTTGTCTTTCTCTGTCTGCCTTATTTCACTTAGCACAATGTTTTCTAGGTGCATTGATGTTGTCAAAAATAGCAGCAATTCCTTCTTTTTTCAAGGTTGACGAATATTCCATTTCTAAAGACTTTTATTTATTTATTTTTCCCCCCAAAGCCTCAGTAGATAGTTGTATGTTATAGCTGCACATTCTAGTTGCTGTATGTGGGATGTGGCCTCAGCATGGCCGGAGAAGCAGTACGTCCGGGTGCTCCTGGGATCAGAACCTGGGCCGCCAGCAGCGGAGCGTGCACACTTCACTGCTGAGCCACGGGGTCGGCCCTGAATATTCCATTTCTTTATTCATTCCTCCATCAGTGACGTTTAGGTTACTTCCATATCTTGGCTATTGTGAATTAGCTGCAATGAATATTAGAGGGCAGGTATCTCTTTGAGATCCTGACTTCAACTCCTGTGGGTGTATACCAGAAGTGGGATTGCTGGATCATATGCTAGTTTTCATTTTTGGAGGAACCTCCATACTGTTTTCCATAATGGCTGTACTAGTTTACATTCACACAAGGGTTCCTTTTCTCCACATCCTCACCAACATTTACCATCTTTAGTATTTTTTGATAATCGCCATCTTAACAGGTGTGAAGTGATAGGTCATTGTGGTTTTGATTTGTATTCCCTGATTAGTGATGCCGAACACCTTTCATACACCTATTTGCCACCTGTATGTCTTCACTGGAAAAAGTTTACTCTGGTCCCTTGCCCATTTTTTAAATTGATTTGTCTTTTTGTTTTTGAGCCAACACAAAAAAAGAACAAAATTTCCAGGCATTATGGGTGCTTCCCAGTTAATGCAGATGGCTTTGTATTTACAGTGGTACCAAAAGATCATGTTTCGTGTTTTTTCTTCAGCTTGTTATAAGACCAGCAGTAGTTGCGGCATGGCAGATAATCGGGATCACCTGGGTTTGGAGGTTTACAAAATAAATGAGTGGTATGGAATTTTTTATTATTCCAAGGAAATTATTGTGATCATAGTCCATGGAATCCAGGATTGATAGGTGTAGGAGGAGATTAAGGTGAGGATTGGTGATCTGGCATTTCTACTGATCTTGATGGACAGGTATCTACTGAATGAGTGTTTGAATAAAAATATTAGAGACCAGGAATTTGTGGTGGGTGAATATGTCTTCTGAATTATTTACTTTTGAAAATAACCATTTGGATTATGTGAACGTCTGGGATATGGGAGTAAGTCACTAAAAAGGGGTGGTTGATAATATCACTATTGATTTAACTTCTATGAACACTAAGTGATCAATCGATTAAGCAAATGAGTAGTCAGAAAACACAGAAATCGTAGGATTTGGGATTTAGTAAAGAACTGAGGACTGAGTCTCCTGAAAGAGAGTGCCAGGATTTGTGAGGTTGAGAGTGACAAGGACAAGAAGAGAATAGAAACACACTCAAACAAGGAGGGCGTGTTAACAGGATGGAGGGGCGGAAATGATCTGGAGGAGCCTTGAGTTTTGACCTTGAGCTTTCTGTTTTTGATGCAAATCTGCCTGATGACATCCCAGGACACAGGTCAGATCTAGCCCCAGTGGGTAGAGGGAGGGTGCAAGTACAAAACAGCCAGGATAATTGTCCTAAAAAGGTAGGCTTCCTTTATCATTTGACCCAATTTCATGATTTGTTTTTATAGGGTAAGAGGAAAAGAAGGATGATAGGCATGTCTTCATAGAGGAAGCAGTGTAACTGTGGGAACCAGTCCAAACCAAACCCTGGTTTAACCATCTCCATTCTTTTGAGGATGTTCAGTGACATATTCAAGAGGCCAGTTACTAGAATCCCATCCCATCCTGGCAATGAATGGTCTCTGAGAAGACAACTTGGACCAGCCCCACCAGATCTGCTGGCCCAAGAGACAGCAAGGACTCCAGGCCTGCAGCAGTGCAGGACGACTCGTAAGTCCTTTCAATCTTGGGAAAATGTTGCAAAAACATGCACCTAGTCACACAGGTGTATCCCTGCCAGCTGTGCTCGCAGGTGGTCTGCATTCCAGGTCCCATTCCCACTCCTGCTGGTCTTCAGATTTGGCAGAGATGATTCCAGGAACTGATCTGTGCATTCCACAGCTCCACTGTGGAGGTATCAGGAAGGAGGAAAGGGCAGTGAAGAGCACAGGAGCGAGACTGGTGATAGCAATGATGGCGGACAGACTTGCTAGTGAGGCAGAGAAAGTGAGGGGCCAAGAAGTCCGTCCTGACAGCAGATGAAATGGAGCACGCACTTCAGTGAGGTCTCTTGGCAGCGTCCCTAATGTTTCCTTGCTTTGAGATCTTGAAATTTTAAAATATACCAATACTTTTCTTTTTTTAAACTCTGCTTCGAGACATAGAAAATATAGACAACAGTTTCTTTCTGAGGTGAGATGTTGAGTTTCAGGTGAGGAGAGAAAGATCTTCCTTTTTCATGCTGTTCTCTCCTTTTCCTTTACTATGTACATTATTTATTTATACTTTAAAGTCAGCAGCGAGTTATCAATGTCATGGGATGATTCAGTTTTTCCCCTCACAGTCACAGTAAAACCTACTAAAAGTGGATTTTTTTTTTTAATTTTTTTGTTTATTGCAGTATCATTGTATAAATTTCAGGTGTACATCATTATACTTCTATTTCTGCACAGATTACATCAAGTTCACCACCCAAATACCAATTAGAACCCATCACCACACACATGTGCCGAACCATCACCCTCATCCTCCTCCCTCACCCCCTCAGCAACCACCAATCTGATCTCCGTCTCTATATGTTTGCTTATTGTTGTTACTATCTATTACTTAATGAAGGAAATCATACAGTATTTGACCTTCTCCCTCTGATTTATTTCACTTTACATAATACCCTCAATGTCCATCCATGTTGTCACAAATGGCTGGATTTCATCGTTTCTTATGGCTGAGTAGTATTCCATTGTGTATATATACCACATCTTCTTTATCCATTCGTCCCTTGATGGGCACTTAAGTTGCTTCCAAGTCTTGGCTATTGTGAATAACGCTGCAATGAACACAGGGGTGCATGTATCTTTACGCATTGGTGTTTTCAAGATCTTTGGATAAATACCCAGCAGTGGAATAGTTGGATCATATGGTAGTTCTATCCTTGATTTTTTGAGGAATCTCCATACTGTTTTCCATAGTGGTTGCACCAGTTTGCACTCCCACGAGCAGTGTATGAGAGTTCCCTTCTCGCCACATCCTTTACAACACATGTTTCTTGTCTTCTTAATTATAGCCATTCTGACGGGCATGAGGTGTTCTCTCATTGTAGTTTTGATTTGCATTTCCCTGATAGTTATTGATTTTGAACATCTTTTCATGTGTCTGTTGGCCATCTGTATATCTTCTTTGGAGAAATGTCTGTTTAGGTCTTTTGCCCATTTATTAATTGGGTTGGTAGTTTTGTGTTGTTGAGATGCATGAGTTCTTTATATATTTTGGAGATTAAGCCCTTATCAGATGTATGGTTTGCAAATATAAAGTAGATTATTCTTTTTGTATAATATTCCAATAGATTCCAAAATATTATTTCAAAAGCACTTTTGTGTCTATGTTCTCAAATTAGATATTTACTTCTAGGTCTCCATTTTTATGTTCCTTTCTGCATGCTAATTCATAGTTGCATCTAAGGAAATACCAGATTTCCCTCAGTTTTTTAGATCCATGTGTTGGAAATGTGATTCATGAAGATGGACATGGCAGTTGGGGGATCGTGCTATTATCAAAAGAGATCTTTTCAGCATCAGGAATCTGACTAGAACCCACTGCTTGTTGGGATTTAATTGTCTATTTGAGGCATCAAGCTTTCACTGTTGGCACTTCTCTTTCTCTTTGGAGGGAAAGTACGGCCTTCCCAGTCTTTCCATTACCAAATCACTTTCCTGGGTGGCTGTGCCATGTCAGGAAGGGCTTGGGATGCCGGGAACCAGGATTCATCCTCAGCTTCTGGCTGTCCTGACAAGGTTTCCCTGGCAGAGTGCAGCCTGTGTGTCTGGGTGACACTTGCATCCATCAGAAAGGAGGGGATAACTCACAAGTGTCAAGCGATTCATCTGGCCCTTGTCTTACAGGCTGTTCCCAAGGGATGAGGTTCAAAATGCCACTTGGTAACCCTTTGAAAGCTCCTAGTCATGGGGTGGGTTTTCAGTGCGAGCTCAGAGCAATGTCTGTTCACCACCAGATGGCAAGCATTTCAGTATTTTAATTGGTAAGGCTGTACTCATGCATGTCCATGGATGATCACTTCTGTGGTATTCCCTACTGTAGCCCCCCACACCCCTGTCATGCCTCATCTTTCAAAGCTCCAAACAGGGTTCATACCCCAGCAAGTGGTGGTAATGTAACCACAGCACAGGACTGGGGAAAAAAAACACAACCACCCAGGGGAGACATACTTTAAGGGTTCGGGCCCAATTGCCCCATTTGGACGAGTTGGTAACACTAACGCTTAGTGTGTAAACTGGAGGATTGTCCAAGACCATGGACCTCAGAATGACACGGGCTCAGAAGTCACCTTGGACAGCAAGGGACAGTGTAGGGTCACTCACTGGCCAGGATTATGGTCCCTTATCCTGGCAAAGTAGAGCTCATCCGGGGTCCATCAGACCAAGCCAAGGAGGAGGCTGGGGGCCTTCTAGGGAATTTCTGCCCTAAAGGGAATTGCATAAGGCAGGCAAGGGTGCTGAAAATCCTAGTCCACAGGGAGCAGTCATGTTTATGGAACGAGGCCCAGCAGTAGCCTTAAAAGCTGCATCACAAATCTTTCCTCATGGATACAAAACAAGCAGGAAAAGGAATTCAGAGTCCTGGACAAGGCTCCCAGGAGGATTCAAAGCTAGGTCAGGGGTGAACACGGAGCCCCTAGAGGGGCCTCAGGAGGGAGGTCCTTCCTGCTTTTAGTCCATTTGCAAGTGAGCTTCCTCGGGCCTTGTCCTCTCCACGTGCACGTTTTGATCTTTTTACATTGTTTTCTCCACTTAGAGCTGATGCAATTCCAGAGATTTAACTAGAAAACTACAAGTTCCTAAAATTCTCTCAAAAGAAACCTCAACAAGAGAAGCAGAAAACGTTCTCTGTTCCTCCAGAATGTAGAAAGGCAGCCCCTGCCTGTGGCACGAATTGGTCCTGGGTAGTGCTGTTTTAAAAACACTCACATTTCAGTGGTTGTTGCTTTGCCTGTGAAAGTACCTTCAACCTTTAAATCCCGAGAGAACGACGGGGGCAACGCGTCTGCTCCTGGAGGAGCTGAATAATACTGAAATGAAATGGTCTTCGGCATTAGGGGGACTTGAGAGTGTCCCCACTAGCCAGGGAAGGGGCTGGCCGTTCTCCTTTCTCCCACATACAATAAGCTGACGACCCAGAAGAGTTTTTGATTCAAGGAGAAATATGAGACACTGTGTCTCACTTACATGCCTACAAAAAGCGACAAAACCACACCACAAATCCCAGGCTGTAAAGGGCACAGGACTTTAATGTAATATTCAAATATGGCATTTATTATTGACAACTAATAACTACTGTCCCTCCCCAATGGGTGAATAGGTGCTGGGGTAGAGATGTCAGGGAGCTGGGGTGGGGTCGTTCCTTCTCTCTTGGGCTTCAGGGGACCCCAGGGATCAGCTTACAATTCTCCCCTTCCCTTCAGGTGGGAGGAGATGGCCCAGTGCCTTGCAAGCATCCCAGCTGTGTCCCCACTGCTGAGGATGGTGCTGTGATCAGCCACTGGTACGGGGCTCGGTGTTGGGGCCTGGGGGTTGAGTAGAAGAGTTGGGTTATCTTTGGGGGTCTGCCTCAGAATCATGGCCCCCCACCCTGTCCCCACTGCCCTGGGTATTCCAGACCCTGTGCTCAGTGCTGTCAGCCACCAATACCCCATTTGTCCCTGCCACGTGAGCGATCATTTAGTATCACCTACTTCACAGAGGAGGAAACGGAGTCTCAGGAAGCTGAAGAGAGTCACCCCAGTCACAGGACAGCTCAGTAGTGGAGTTGGGATCCCAGTGCCAGCTGTCTGACTCCCCAAGGGCACGCTTAGCCCGAAGCTTTACTGAACACCTATGAGTGAGTCACCCCGGCCCAGACACTCACTCACACCTGAATTTGATGATGGCGGGTTCTTCTAGACCTTGAGTATTCTGCAGTCCATATGGGTCTAGGGCTCTGGCTGGCAGGACAGGCTGTAGCTCCAGGAGAGAGAGGCACTTGTGAGCCTACCAGGACCTACACCTCAGGTGTCCTCCGACTGCCTGCCCAGCAGCTGGAGTCTGAGTGTCCCAGATGTGGCCACACGATAAAGCCTGGGGCTGAGTGGGGGTCCATGGAGACAGGTTTTCTGGACTGGTCAACAGCGAGAGTCCACCCCTGCCCTCACCCAACTCCTGCCCGGCCTCACCTGTCATTCTCATTGAGCAGCTCCATGTCCTGGAACCAGGCCCCATATCACTCCTCAGTCTCTAGGTTGTAATTCTTTGCAGCCACCTGAAGCAGCAGGATCTCGCTCATGACTGGGTATTCCTGGGACCAGAGAGAAGCAGAGGATGCAGACAGGGTCTGTGTGGGGGATGCTGCAGGGGCCTTGTGGAATGTGAAGAGTGGGGCAGGGGACCAGTCCTGGGAACCCTCCTTCCCTCCAGTTCCATCCAGGTTCTACCTGTTCTCAGAATGGGAATAATCAGCGCCTCCTCCAGGAAGTTTTCCTTGATGCCATCCTCCCCTCAACTCACCTGCCAATTGGATGGGTCTCCCACTTCTCTGTTATCAAACACTTCCTCTCAATGTAAGATACAGGGGCTGGAGCCAGGGACTGTTCTGCCCAGAGGGTCTCTGAATTCCTCCTCCTTCCCCTCCCCTGCAGGGAGTGCCACAGCTGCTCACCTCAGTCCTCTTCTCAAGGTTGATCTCCTTCCCCTGGGAGGCAGACAGGCAGAGTCCATCAGACAGAGCCCCCTAGCCTGACTAGACCCCTAGGCCCACCCCTTCTCATGTTGCACTACTGCCAGGTCCCCAGAGGGGGCCGCGCATGCAGAGAAAACAGGACTTGGACCTAGGGCGGGATCTGGGTTCCAGAGAAGGAGGACATGGTGGTGAGGCTGAGGGACCTGGCAGCACAACCCTCTCTGATGACAGACTTGGAGGCTGAGGCCTCAGGCAGAAGGGACTGCTCAGCCACTTATGTGCTGCCTGACTTGGAGGGGCCCGACTTCTCTCTCCCTCCATGGGCAGCATGAGAGGGAGAGGCTGAGTCCAGCTCAGATAAAACCTCATGCAGCTGTGCCATCAGGCAGCTCTGAGATTCCCCAGCCTGGGGAACTGGAATGGGTGTCTCAGGTGGAGCCTCTGTTCACTCATCTCTAAGATGGGCCTGATGCCCCAGCTCCCAGGGGTGGCTGCGAGGCTCTCAGGAGAGATGTCCCAAGTGCTGGGAGCTCAGAGCTCACTTCGGGGGCTCCCGATTCCCAAGGCTCAGGATTCTGGTCCTTCCTGCCTGGTCCTCAGGATCACTCACCTCGAGATAATCACCCATCACCAAGTAGACCATCAGCAGGTCACCGAGGAAAGTGCCAAATAGGGGATGACACTCTGTGACATCGGGGTGTGGGTGGGATGAGCCCTTGCTCTCAAGTCTGCCCCCTGCAGACCCTCCCCTGAAAAGTCCTCACCCTCAGCCTCCTGGCGCACCCCAGGGTTCCCACAGGGAGCAGCCTAGGACCCTTAGCAGCCTCCCTTCAATTCCTCCTTCCTTCACACCCCAAGAACACCACACTCCTCCTCCTCACCTCCCAGAGCCGGCTTCTGGCAAATCGCAGTGTATGCGGTCCCTGGCCCTCCCCACAACACACCCATCCTACACCAGATCTCACAGGCTCTCCTCCTGGTCACTTCTACTGGGGGATTCAGGCACTGTGGCAGCAAGAGGAAGGGCCCTCCTGTCTTGATTTGAGGCCTCCAGCTGGGAGGACAGAGCCCTTACCCCTCAGGCACACTCACCTGCTGCTGCTGCTGCTTCTCCTGCACTCTCTGGGAGATGATTTGCGGGGGGGCAAACGTCGAGGACCCCTCCTGCCAGGGTCAAGGACAATGTCAGCGCGCCATCCTCCCCTCACCCCATTTCTCTCTGCACCACTGGCCTCCGACCCTGGACGTCTGACTCGAGTCAACTGGTTCCAATGCCACTCCATCCTCCAAGGTGTGATTCTAGAACAAGCTTAACTCCAACTCTCACTCTGAGTGTGAGCTTGGGCTTTCGGTCTGGCCTCCCCAAGCCTGTTTCCTCATCTGGAAGGTGTTAGAACTCCAGCTACCTCACAGGTTCCCCTGAGGACTCAGTGTCACATGACTGTCATCATTGTGCTCGCCCTCACCCCTCCAGGTGGAGCAGGCAGAAATCTCCCACATTCCTTTCCTCCCTCTTACCTCATCACCACCTTGTGAGGCCTGCAACTGAGGCTCAACTGGGGGAGGACTGGCCTACAAGTTCTCTCTCAGCCTTCAGGGTTCAGTTTGGACTGAGAGCCTGAGTTTCTTTATCTTGTTGGCCTGAGTACTCCCGTGCTTCTCTCCTCTATAGGGCTCCACATTGGGCAGCCCCACACACTGGTATTTGTTTCCTCAGTTACAGGTATTCGACAGAGTGAGAGAGAGAGAGAGATGGAACATGAAAGAGGTATTAAGAGGAAGTGAGAGACATTTTTAGTTAAAATTTAGACAAGACATCCCATCACTCTGGCTGTTATTATGTTAAGAAGCCAGTTACGAACTACTTAGTGGTTCCACTGGGATGGCTATACCATGGGTAGGGCTTACTGAGTACCACTGTGGAGGTTGCCCACCTCATAGGCCAAGACAAGGCACTTGGGTCTCATTTTCCATTAAACAGGAAACAATTGAATGGTTTTATGCCACAGGATGGCAGTATCCAAATTTCCATTAGTTTCAACCCCCTCATGATGCTGACCTGAAAATGAGGCCAAGTTGGAAGCGACAGTTCCAATATCACATTGCTAGAACCCAGGCCTGCTTTGAGTGGTGTTCTGTGTTACCTGTCACCCCTTCTTGTTGTTCTTCCATCTCTAAGTTTGTGCCTTAGGTACATGTGACACCAGCCCACAAGGGTAATAGATATTATGTCATATACACCGGGTGACATCCCTAGGATGTAGATTCTAGCCTGATCCTCATGGTGCAGGTTTGGAGACTGGGGAGGATCTGAGAGGCACAGGGACTTTCTCAGGATGCAGAACTGGTAAGAAAAAGGAGGTCTGCATTCACCTCTCTCTCCTCAAAGCTAGGACCCGACTTAGGTTTCCAGGGAGCTGTGGCTAGGGCTGTGTAGGCTCCTTGTGTACAGTTCAGGAGATGACATGTGGGAGGAGGGTGAGCAGCCCAGGCGCAGGGGGCAGTTCTGGACAAGTCTGATTGAGGGAAGGGGCCCAGGTAAAAGAATCTTGAAAAATGACCTCACTTCCTTGGTCATAGACTTCAACAGATCTTAGAACTCTAGTAACCAGGCACCCACAGCCCCCCATCCAGCTCACTTGACTGGAGACAGTCAACAGGCAAAAATGTTTTGTCGTTGTATCCCAACTTTTGGAGGATCTGGGTTCAAAAAAGCCCAGAAAGGGAATCTTTTTGGTTTTTGCCGACGTTGGCTGAGCCCTCATCCCAGACACCTCTGGGCGTCTGGCAGAAGGCAGTGAAGAGTAACACAGGGCAGCCCAGGAAAGGCTAGTGCAGGCCACAACACAACTGTGATCTCACCTGATCAGCCGCACACCCCTTGCCCCTCGTCGTGTGTGTGTCTGTGTGTGTTTGTGTGGAGGGAAGAAGGCAGGGCATGAGGGACAGGTCATTCCCAGGCAGAAGCTTGTTGTTAGGTGTCAGAAGCATGGTGGGTCTGTCATGTTCATAGCGCAGGTCATGGCTGGCAGCATGAGAAGGTGAGCTCCTCTACTCTTATGCTACCGAGCCATAGAGGTTTCATCTCCTTCCCTCTCTGACCACAGTTCTTTGCAGGGATGTCCCTCTGTGCCTGAACTGAGGAGCAGATTTTCTCTTGGTGGTCGACCCCAGTGGCAGTGTGCAGGCAGCCCCTGATTCCTTCTGGCCCATCTTCCGAGCAGTCTTTGCAGAACTCCAGTCAGGAAGTCGTTGAGGAGCTGCCCAATGGTTTCAACTCCACCAACTCACTAGAGAAGAGACAGGTGCACCAGGCCACAAAAGACCATCCAGTGCTGCTCCGAGATGAGAGAAGGAGCAGAGGGTCTCCACACTCAGGACCTTGAGATGACGAGGTTGGACCAGAACTAGGGCAGGATCAGACTGGGGCTGTCCCCTTTTCAAGCTAAAGTGGATGTACACGCAAGTCTCCTTGCCTGGTTTGGAGCTGAGCTGCCGTGACCCTCTTACTCTTGCCCGGTGTGAGCTTCCGGAGGCCACTGAGGCAGAGCAAGAGTGTAAAGGAGACTGCAGGCTGGCTCCATGGAAGGGAAGTGGGATATTTCCTGTGTTTAGAAGGACACATGGAAAGTCAGCTATGTGGGTGAATCTTTCTCTTTATTCCTCTGCAGCACCAGCTGCACAGCTCCAGCCAGTGGCAGAAGTAGAGCAGTGGGCAGTGGTGGAGGTAGAGCTGGCTACAGCTCTGTTGACATCACCCCTTCTAGCATTGGAGCCAGCGTCCCCTCCATCAGCAGTGTTGGAGCTGGAGCAAGGGCCAACATCGGCTCCAGCAGGAGTGGGAGCTGCTGAGCTGGAGTCACCTGGACCATCATTTCTAGTGGGAAGTCCATCTCCACCTGTGGCTGTTAAGGAGCTGTGAGAAGAAGCCCAACCTCACGGCCTTCCCTTCTAAGCTGGTCATGGAACAGTTGACCGTGATGGATGCGATGAGCAGCTGGGATCTCAGGGCGGAGTGGAGCAGGCCTTCCTTCTGCCATCGTTGCCCCAGACCTGATCTGGACTCCTATGATCTGGGCCCAAATCCCGGCTCCACGCCTTGTCAACCATACGGCCTGGGCAACTTTCTGAACCCCCAAGCCTCTACTGTCCACCTCCAGATCATAGCGGTGGACATTAAGAGGACCTTCACAGAGTGGCTGTGCCGGATCCATAAGGTAGAAGAGATGGAAAGCTGGACAGGGTCTAGCCCATCAGTGGCGGAGGGGAACTCACTGTGTGCAGCCAGGTCCACGCTGGCCCAACCCTCTGCTCAAGAGGCTCAACAGCCTCAGGAATTGTTAGACACCTGATGTATATTTCCTACATGGGAGACAGAAAAGGCCCGTGGTTGTAACTGCCATGGGGGAATGTACATCAGAATGGGCAGTGAAACCAGAGGGCTGATCAGGGTGGTGGAAGATGCCCCCTTGGCATGAGCCGAGTTGAGCCACCGTCTGGAGCTTGGAGTTAGCCAGGACAGGCTGGGTGCAAATGCCCCTCTCCCTTCCCTGCCAGTATTGGGTCCTGGGTCATCCTGTGCTGGGTACCCTCGGTGGACAGAGAAGAAAACCCAGGGACTCTCATAAGGCTCAGACCACATCCTAAGCTTCCTGAGCTCCAGCTCTAAACTGTGATTCTTGTGTGGGGCTTTGGGTGCTATGGACACAGAACTGGGGTGTGGCAGAGCCAAGTGACACTCCCACTGTTCCCCAGGAACTCTTCTGGAAGGTTGTTCCCTCTCAGTGCCTGGGCTCCACCTGGGGCATGAAGAACAAGCCCGACAATGAGCACCTGGTACCCACCATCCAGGCCACTGTCGAGCACTCCAGAAGGGTGGCCAGCCTCGTCATCACCGCCTGCCTCGGGGATCTGAGCATGACGGCCCAGGACAGGGCGAGGGTGGTGGAGCACTGGATCCAGGTGGCCCAGGTGTGCTGTGGGAGGCCCTGTGGAGCACCTCTCTGGAGATTTGGGAACTGCCTCTCCACCTTTATCAGCTCCCAGCATTGAAGTGTGTGGTCTAAGCCCCTGCAAGTCCCTAGGCCCTTCCTACCAGGGGCCCGCTGACCTTGACTCCAGGTCCCAGTGGGAGGATGCTCACTTCCTACCTGGCTCCTTCCCTGGGTTGAGCTAAAATCCTCCTCCCTGTGAGTGTTACTCTTTGGGTCCTAAATGTGTCCTTCTGGGGCTCCCTGAACATCAGTCTCATCCAGGAGGGGAGATTTAAATAGAAGGGGACTGAAGCTAGATCAAGTGGGGCTCCAGAACCCCATGTCACACCTCACTCTCTTCCCTTCCCCAAGAGTGTGAGCTCCTGAAGAACTTCTCCTCAACCCGCACTGTCATCTCTGTTCTGCAGAAAACCTCCACAAGCCACCTGAAGAACACATGGGGGAGGTTTCCTGGTGGGTAGGCCCCTCTCCATAGGAGGACCAAGATGGATGTGGGATCTCCTGTATGTCTGCCATTGGCACCTCAGTCAGCTGGGATCTCCTGGGAGGCAGCAAATGCTGGGGACATGATCTGGATCTCGGTGTGTTGTCTCTAAGACTTCTGGTGTCCTTAGTGCACCAGATCTGCTTCAGGACTCAGTTTCCCTAAATGTTAGGTACCGGGTTGAGCCACATTGGAGATTTCCAAGTGTTTATAGCAACAGAAGTCTATGCCCAGCTGAAACTCAAAGTGGTCAAAACAGAGCTGCTCTGTAGAGCTGGGGAGTGGAGACCCCACTGACCAACAGGAGAGCCGCCTCCAAGTCCCATCAGACCTTAGCACTCAGAGGAGCCCAGTGAGAACACTCCTCCAGGCAGGTTGAATCTCTTGGGTTGTCAAAGAAAAGGGATTTGCACTCAGACCCGTCACATTTTCCCTAAATTTATCCTTCCCTCTTTCCCTTCCTCTCAGGGAGAGCTCTGAAAAACTGAAGGAGCTCTATAACCAAGACGAGTCCTTGAGCAGAGAACTGATGACCAAGGTAGAGTGGAGGCTGGGGGTCTGGAAAGAGAGGAGGGGGGAGAGTGTCAGGGGGCCTGGGCAGGCTGTGAGTTTGACAGTTTCTCACTTTAACTTTCTCGGAAACATTCCCGTCTATCTTGTCCAGGTTAACAAGCAGGGGGATTTGTTAGGCCCATTGGCCAGTGGGGTGACATTTTTGGACAGGAAGCCCTGGTCATGGGACACAGTGGTGTTGGCTGGGCTGTTCCAGGAGGAGATGCTGAGCTGGTGCCATCAGCAGGTCTCTGGCTTCCATGCATGTCCATCTTGCTGGATGTAGCTTCTTCCAGGATGTTGGGTGATTGGGGTGCATTTAGCCCTCAGCCTAAACCTCTCCTCGGGAAGGGAGGCCCCTGCTGTTCCTTCTGTCTTCACCATGTCTCCAAGGGGAGGTAACCCTGCCTGCCACAGGGACGGGCATGGCAGAGGATTCTCATGGCCCAGGTGGACAAACAGGCTGCTCATCTTTGGGTCTGAATGGCTGGACCAGAGACAAATGTGTGTGCATTCTGGGACTCACCCCCGAACCCATAAAGCAGTCACTAGAGTCAACCACAGGAGTCTCACCTGAGTGCCTGGTTGTCAATGACATATGCCCCCGGTGGTTTATGAGAAGCATCTAGGCAACTGATGGATTCTTAGTGGATGCTGCTGAAAGGACGTTAGGAGCTTCATGTAAACGAGGAAGCAAAGAGTGCTGTCACCCGCTTCCCTGTGGATCAGAGGTGGCACCTTGGGTGTTCAGTTCCTGAGTGGATAAAGAAAGAGTTCAGTGCAGGGGAATGTCGTGGGGGGTTCCTTGGGGAGGAGAAGGCTTTGGCACGGCCTCTGTCCCAGCCTGGGTCCAGAAACTCCATGGGACTGAGGCAGGCAGGAACCACTCAACAAGACTCCAAAGACACCCCGTCCTCTCCATCCACGGCTCGGCCCAGGGCCAAGCTTTGAGAGCTCAGAGGACAGGACTCTTGTCTGTGGTGGGGCTGGGGGTTAGGGGAGGGTGTTGGAACAGACCCTCTGGCTGGGAGGGGTAAGCAGCCTCTCTTCTATGGGTCCCTGAGCAACTCACTGTACCTGTTTGGGCCTCTGTCTCCTCATCAGAAAAGGGAGGGATGGTGACTGTGTGGTGCAGGCTTCACAGGGTGGTGATGAGATAAGGGGGAGGAAAGGAATGTGGGAGCTTTCTGCCTGCTCCACCTGGAGGGGTGAGGGTGAGCACAATGATGACAGTCATGTGACACTGAGTCCTCAGGAGAACCTGTGAAGTAGCTGGAGTTCTCACACCTTCCAGATGAGGAAACAGGCTTGGGGAGGTCCGGCCACAAACCCAAGCTCACACCCACAGTGAGAGTTGGAGTTAGACTTGTTCTAGAGTCACAAAACCTTGGAGGATGTAGTGGCATTGGTACCAGTTGCTTAGAGTCAGATGTCCAGGGTTGGAGGCCAGTGGTGCTGGAGAGAAATGGGGTGAAGGGAGTATGGCCTGCTGACGCTGTCCTTGACCCTGGCAGTAGGGGGCCTCCACGTTTGCTCCCCCGGAGATCATCCCTCAGAGAGTACAGCAGAAGCAGCAGCAGCAGGTGAGTGTGCCTGAGGGGTAGGGGCTCTGTCCTCCCAGCTGGAGGCCTCACATCAAGAGAGGAGGGCCCTTCCTCTTGCTGCCGCAGTGCCTGAATCCCAAAATAGAAGTGATCAGGAGAAGGGCCTTGAAGAGCTGGTGCAGGATGGGTTTGTTGTGGGAAGGGCCAGGGACCGCACACCTTGTGATTTGCCAGAAGCCGGCCCTGGGAGGTGAGGAGGAGGAGTGTGGTGTTCTTGGGTGTGAAGGGAGGAGGAATTGAGGGGAGGCTGCTAAGGGTCCTAGGCTGCTCCCCGTGGGAACCTTGGGGTGGGCCAGGAGGCTGAGGGTGAGGACTTTTCAGAAGAAGGTCTGCCGGGGGCAGACTTGAGATAAAGGACTAATCCCACCCGCACCCTGGTGTCACAGGCTGTCATCCCCAATCTTCGCAATTTCCTCGGTGACCTGCTGATGCTGCACCTGCTGATGGGTGATAATCTCGAGGTGGGTGATCCTGAGGACCAGACAGGGAGGACCAGAATCCTGAGCCTTGGGATGCGGGACCCTGGAACTGAGCTCTGAGCTCTCAACACTTTACACATCTCTCATGAGAGACTCGCAGCCGCCCCTGAGAGCTGGGGCATCAGGCCCATCTTAGGGATGAGTGAACAGAGGCTCCACCTGAGACACCCATTCCAGTTCCCCAGGCTGGGGAAGCTCAGAGCTGCCTGATGACACAGCTGCATGAGGTTTTATCTGAGCTGGACTCAGCCTCTCCCTCTCATGCTGCCCATGGAGGGAGAGAGAAGTCGGGCCCCTCCAAGTCAGGCAGCACATAAGTGGCTGAGCAGTCCCGTCTGCCTGAGGCCTCACCCTCCAAGTCTGTCATCAGAGTGCGTTGTGCTGCCACGTCCCTCAACCTCACCCCCATGTCCTCCTTCTCTGGAGCCCAGAGCCTGGCCTAGGTCCAAGTCCTGTTTTCTCTGCATGCGCGGCCCCCTCTGGGGACCTGGCAGTAGTGCAACATGAGAAGGGGTGGGCCTAGGGGTCTAGTCAGGCTAGGGGGCTCTGTCTGATGGACTCTGGCTGTCTGCCTTCCAGGGGAAGGACATCAACCTTGAGAAGAGGACTGAAGTGAACAGTTGCAGCATCCCCTGCAGGGGAGGGGAAGGAGGAGGAATTCAGAGACCCTCTGGGCAGAACTGTCCCTGGCTCCAGCCCCTGTATCTTACATTGAGAGGAAGTGTTTGATAACAGAGAAGTGGGAGACCCATCCAATTGGCAGGTGAGTTGAGGGGAGGATGGCATCATGGAAATATTCCTGGAGGAGGCGCTGATTATTCCCATTCTGCGAACAGGTAGAACCTGGATGGAACTGGAGGGAAGGAGGGTTCCCAGGACTGATCCCCTGCCCCACTCCTCACACCCCACAAGGCCCATGCAATATCCCCTACTCAGGCCCTGTCTGCATCTTCTCCTTCCCTCTGGTCCCAGGAATACCCAGTCATGAGGGAGATCCTGCTGCTCCAGGTGGCTGCAAAGAATTACAACCTAGAGCCTGAGGAGCGATTTGGGGCCTGGTTCCGGGACATGGAGCTGCTCAACGAGAATGATAGGTGAGGCCGGGCCGGAGTTGGGTGAGGGCAGGGGTGGACTCTCCCTGTTGGCCAGTCCGCAGAGCCTGTCTCCGTGGTCCTCCGGTGAGCCCCAGGCCTTATTGCATGTTGACCTCTGGGACACCCAGACTCCTTCTGCTGGGCAGGCACCAGGGGGACACCTGACGTGTAGGTCCTGGTAGGCTCACAGGTGACTCTCTGTCCTGTAGCTACAGCCTGTCCTGCCAGCTGGAGCTCCAGACCTAGTTAGCCAGCAGAATACTCAAGGCCAAGAAGTTCCGGCCATCATCAAGTTCAGGTGTGAGTGAGTGTCTGGGCCGGGGTGACTGACTCCTAGGGGTTCTGTAAAGCTTTGGGTTAAGCGTGGCCTTTGGGAGTTGGACAGCTGGCACTGGGATCCCAGCTCCACTACTGAGCAGTCCTGTGACTAGGGTGACTCTCTTCAGCTTCCTGAGACTGTTTCCTCCTCTGTGAAATAGGTGATACTAAATGATCGCTCACGTGACAGGGATAAATGGGGTACTGGTGGCTGACAGCACTGAGCACAGACTCTGGAGCACCTAGGGCAGTGGGGACAGGGTGGAGGCCATGATTCTGAGGGAGGGTCCCCAAGATAACCCTACTCTTCTACTCAGTCCCCAGGCCCCAACACCGAGCCCCATACCAGTGGCCAATCACAACCCCATCTTCAGCAGCAGGGACACAGCTGGGAGGCTTGTGATGCACCAGGCTAGCTCCTCACACATGATGGGAAGGGGAGCATTGTAATCTGATCCCTGGGGTCCCTTGAAGCCCAAGAGAGAGGAGATGACCCCACCCCAGCTCCCTGATATCTCTACCCCAGCACCTATTCACCCATTGGGAAGGGACAATAATTATTTGTTGTAAATAATAAATGCCATATATGAATATTATATTAAAATCCTGTTCCCTTCACAGCCTGGGAGTTGTGGTGTGGTTCTGTCTCTTTCTGTAGGCATGTAAGTGAGACACAGAATCTCACATTTCTCCTTGAATCAAGAACTCTTCTGGGTCGTCAGCTTATTGTATGTGGGAGAAGGGAGAATAGCCAGCCCCTTCCCTGGCTAATGGGGACATTCCCAAGTCCCCCTAACTCCGAAGACCAGTTCATTTCAGTATCATTCAGCTCCTCCAGGAACAGACACGGCCCCCGCCCTTTCTCTTGGGATTTAAATGTTGAAGGTACTTTCACAGGCAGAGCAACAACCACTGAAATGTGGGTGTCTTTAAAACAGCACTACCCAGGACCATGTCGTCCCATGGGCAGGGGCTGCCTTTCTACATTCTGGAGGAACAGGGAACGTTTTCTGCTTCTCTTGTTGAGATTTCTTTTGAGCAAATTTTAGGAACTTGTAGTTTTCTAGTTCAATCTCTGGAATTGCATCAGCTCTAATTGGGGAAAACAATGTAAAAAGATCAAAACGTACACGTGGAGAGGACAAGGCCCAAGGAAGCTCATTTGCAAATGGACTAAAGGCAGGCAGGACTTTCCCTCCTGAGGCCCCTCTAGGGGCTCCATGTTCACCCTTGAACTGGATTTGAATCCTACTATGATCCTTGTCCAGGACTCTGAATTCCTTTTCCTGCTTGTTCTGTATCCAGGAGGAAAGATTTGTGACGCAGCTTTTAAGGCTACTGCTGGGCCTCGTTCCATAAACATGACTGCTCCCTGTGGACTAGGATTTTCAGCACCCCTGCCTGCCTTATGCAATTCCCTTTAGGGCAGAAATTCCCTAGATGGCCCCCAGGCTCCTCCCTGGCTTGGCCTGATGGACCCCTGGTGAGCTCTACTTTTCCAGGATAAGGGACCATAATCCTGGCCAGTGAATGACCCCACACTGTCCTTTGTTGTCCAAGGTGACTTCTGAGCCTGTGTCGTTCTGAGGTCCATGGTCTTGGACAATCCTCCAGTTTACACACTAAGTGTTGGTGTTACCAACTCATCCAAATGGGGCAAATGGGCCCGAGCCCTGAAACTGTGTCACCCCTGGTGGTTGTCTTTTTTTCCCCAGTCCTGTGCTGCGGTTACATTACCACCACTTGCTGGGGTGTGAACCCTGTTTGGAGCTTTGAAAGATGAGACGTGACAGGGGTGTGGGTGGTTCCAGCAGGGAATGCCACGGAACTGATGATCCATAGACGTGCATGAGCACAGCCTTTCCAATTAAAATACTGAAATACTTCACCTCTGGCGGTGAACAGTCACTGCTCTGAGCTCAAACCGAGAACCCACCTCATGACTATGAGCTTTCCAATGGTAACCAAGTGGCATTTTGAACCTCATCCCTTGGGAACGCCCTGTAAGACAAGGGCCAGATGGATCACTTGGCACTTGTGAGTTATCACCTCCTTTCTGATGGGTGCAAGTGTCACCTAGACACACAGGCTGGACTCTGCCAGGGAAGCCTTGTCAGGACAGCCAGAAGCTGAGGATGAATCCTGGTTCCCGGCATCCCAAGCCCTTCCTGACATGGCACAGCCACCCAGGAAAGTGATTTGGTAATGGAAAGACTGGGAAGGCGGTACTTTCCCTCCAAAGAGAAAGAGAAGTGCCAACAGTGAAAGCTTGATGCCTCAAATAGTCAATTAAATCCCAACAAGCAGTGGGTTGTTGTCAGATTCCTGATGCTGAAAAGATGTCTTTTGATAATAGCACGATCCGAAATAAGTCAGCAGCAGAAGGTCAAATACCGTATGATTTCCTTCACTAAGTAGTAGATAATAACAACAATAAACAAACACATAGAGACAGAGACTGGATTGGTGGTTAGCAGAGGGGAATGGGGGAGGGAGGAGGGCGAAAGGGATAATCCGGCACATGTGTGTGGTGATGGGTTGTAATTAGTATTTGGGTCGTGAACATGATGTAATCTATGCAGAAATAGAAGTATAATGATGTACACTTGAAATTTATACAATGTTATAAACCAATGTTACTGTAATAAACAAAAAATTAAAAAAATAAAAAGATAATTGCACGATCCCCCAACTGCCATGTCCATCTTCATGGATCAAATTAGCAACACATATGGATCCCAAAAACTGAGGGAAATCTGATATTTCCTTAGGTGCAACTTTGAATTAGCATGCAACAAAGAACATAAAAATGGAGACCTAGAAGTAAATATCTAATTTGAGAACATAGACATAAAAGTGCTTTTGAAATAATATTTTGGAATATTACACAAAAAGAATAATCCACTTTAAGTAGGTTTTACTGTGACTGTGAGGGGAAAAACTGAATCACCCCGTGACTTTGATAACTCGCTGCTGATTTTAAAGTACAAATAAATAATGTACATAGTAAAGGAAAATGAGCGAATGGCATGAAAAAGGAAGATCTCCTTGTTCTCTTCACCTGAAACCCAACCTCTCACCTCAGAAGGAAACTGATGTCTATATTTTCTATGTCATACAGTGGAGTTTAATAAAAGAAAAGTATTCATATGTTTTAAAATTTCAAGAGCTCAAAGCAAGAAAACATTAGGGACGCTGCTAAAACACCTAACTGAGATGACTGCTCCGTTTCATCTGCTATCATTACGTCCTTCTTGACCCCTTACTTTCTCTGCCTCGCTAGCAAGTCTGTCCGCCATCAGTGCTATCACCAATGTCTCTCCTGTGCTCTTCACTGCCCTGTCCTCCTTCCTGATGCCTTCCTCAGTCACCAGAAATTGTTGGCAGTGGAGCTGTGGAATTCCCAGGTCAGCTCCTGGAATCATCCTTGCCAAATCTGAAGACCGGCAGGAGTGGGCATGAGACCTGGAGTGCAGACCACCTGCGAGCACACCTGGCAGGGATTCACCTGTGTGACTAGGTGCAAGTTTTTGCAACGCTGTGGCAAGATTGAAAGGACTTACCAGTTGTCCTGCACTGCTGCAGACCTGGAGTCCTTGTGGTCTCTCGTGCCAGCAGACCTGGTGGGACTGGTCCAAGGTGTCCTCCCAGAGATCCGTCATTCCCAGGATGGGATGGGATTCTAGTAACCAGCCTCTTGAATATGTCACTGGACATCCTCAAAGGGATGAAGATGCTTAAACCAGGCTTTGGTTTGGACTGGTTCCCACAGTCACGCTGCTTCCTCTGTGAAAACGTGACTGTCATCCTTCTTTTCCTCTTACTCTACAAAAATAAATCATGAAATTGGGTCAAATGATAAAGGAAGCCTGCCATTTTAGGACAATTATCCTGGCTGTTTTGTACTTCCACCCTCCCTCTATCCTCTGGGGATAGATCTGACCTATGTCCTGGGATGTCATCAGGCAGATTTGCATCAAGAACAGAAAGCTCAAGGTCAAAGCTCAAGGCTTCTCCAGATCATTTCTCCTCCTCCATCCTGTTAACTCCTTCTTTGAGTGTGTTTCTATTCTCTTTTTGTCCTTGTCACTCTCAACCGCACAAGTCCTGGCATTCCCTCTCAGGACAGTCGGTCCCTAGTCGTTTACTAAATCCCAAATCCTACCATTTCTGTGTTTTCTGACTACTCATTTGCTTAATCCATTGACCATTTGGTGTTTATAGCTCCTGTAGAAGTTAAATCAATAGTGACATTATCAACCACCCCCTGTTAGTGACTTTCTCCCATATCCCAGATGTTCACATAATCCAAATGGTGATGTTCAAAAGTAAATAATTCAGTAAACATTCACCCACACAAATTCCTGATCTCTAATATTTTTATTCAAATACTCATACAGTAGATACCTGTCCCTCAAGATCAGAAGTAATGACAGATCACCAATCCTCACCTTAATTTCCTCCTACATCTATCAACACTAGATTCCATGGACTATGATCTCAATAATTTCCTTGGAATAATAAAAAATTCCTTACCACTCATTTATGTTATAAACCTCCAAACCCAGATGATTCTGATTATCTGCCATGCCGCAGCTACTGCTGGTCTTATAACAAGCTGAAGAAAAAGCACGAAACATGACCTTTTGGTACCACTGTAAATACAAAACCATCTGCATCAACTGGGAAGAACCCATAATTCCTGGAAATTTTGTTCTCTTTTTTTGTGTTTACTCAATAGGAAAAAGACAAATCAATTTTAAAAATGGGCAAGGGACCAGAAAAGACTTTATCCAATGAAGGCATACAAGTGGCCAACAGGTGTACAAAAAGGTGTTCGGCATCACTGATCATCAGGGAATGCAAATCAAAACCACTGTGAGCTACCACTTCACACCTGTTAAGATGGCGATTATCAAAAAAACCTAAAGATGGCAAATGTTGGTGAGGATGTGGAGAAAAGGAACCCTTGTGGGAATGTAAACTAGTACAGCCATTATGGAAAACAGTATAGATGTTCCTCCAAAAATGAAAACTAGCATATGATCCAGCAATCCCACTACTGGTATCTACCCACAGGAATTGAAATCTGGGTCTCAAAGAGAGTACCTGCACTCTAATGTTCATTGCAGCTAATTCACAATAGCCAAGATACGGAAGTAACCTAAACATCACTGATGGATGAATAGATAAAGAAATGGAATATTAGTCAACCTTGAAAAAAGAAGGAATTGCTGCTATTTTTGACAACATGGATGGACCTAGAAGACAGAGAAAGACAAATACTCGCTTATATGTGGAATCTAAAATAGTCAAACTCATATAAGCAGAGGTTAGAATGGTGGTTGCCAAGGGCTGGGGGCATGGAGAAATGGGGAGCTGATGGTCAAAGGATACAAAGTTTCAGTTATCAAGATAAATAAGTTCTGGAGATCTAGGATACGGCATAGTGCCCACAGCTGACAAGACTATATTGCATATGTCACATTTGCTAATAGAGTAGATATTATGTTGTGTTCTTACCACAGAATAATAGTACAAAAGGAGATGAGCGAAAACTTTGGGACGTGATAGATATGTTTGTGGCCCTGATGGTTGTGACAGTCTCAAGGGTGTATACTTATGTCCAAATTCATCAAGCTGTATATGGAAAAGTATGACATCATCATTGATTCTTCTGCACCTTGAAACACGCCATGTCCTCGTCACAAGAGAAAAATATTTGTAACTATGTACGGGGAGGGATGTTAACTGGACGTATTGTGATCATTTCAACATATATGCAAATATTGAATCATTACATTGTACCCCTGACATACATTGTATGTCAACTTTACCTCAATTAAAAAAACACAACAGACAAAACCATTTTAATGTTGTAAATGAGTTCAGTGAATCCCTGAAACTGCCCCATTCCCATATGAGAGTTACAGGAAGCAGAGAGGATGAAGTAAGATGGAAGAAATTTGTACAAAACAGTATTCAAATTAAAATCATTTAAGTTGCTATCAGTTCCTTTTGGCAAATTTCTATGAGCACTGATCTTTCACATTTTTCTTGGAAAAGCATACCCTCGGATCCAACCCATAATTGTTTCCTCATTTTCTCTAATAAGAAAATTTCAACTTAATAAATAAAACCAAAAGCATCCCTTATGTATGAATAAAGTTAGTGAACTTTACAGAGAAAAGAGCATATTTGCACAATCTCAATAAAGGAAACAGAAGAACTGAATGATGATTCATTCAAGTTTATCTTTGAAACCCAGTAAAACCAGGTTATCTTTTCAAGGATGTGTGTAGAACTGTCAGCCTTGGAAAATAGAAATAGTGGCCTCCTCTGGAGCAAAGGGCAGGCTTGCTTACTGCCCAGTATAATAAAAATAACACACACCCCCGAGGCAAACGTCAGCAGACTTCCTGCCCGTTATCAAAGATTTGAGTTTCTTAAGCTCTGAGCTCTTGCAACTCTCTGTGTCTCACCTGGCCCACTGTGTATCACCCTGTAGGAAGTGGGATTTAGTGAACCGGTGCAAATGCTGATACTCTGGTCACTGCTATTGTTGTGTCATTAAGTCCTTTGTCTCTTACGCATGGGTCTCGTGTTTTTTGCCAGCATCTGTAAGACCATGGTAGGCTAACTTATTGGTTTGCAGGTAAGGTAAAATATCAGACCTTTCACAGTTCCCGACAAACCCTTAAAGTAACTAGTAGTCTTAGGCACAGAGAGCTATCCAGAACAATATGCATGGATGGTCTCCATAGAAGACGTTACAAGTCTCCAAAACTACAGTAAGTCTCTCTGACCTCTTTTATTTCTACCCCAAGTAGAAGGAGAGGCACCAAGCTATTATAGACCTAGGGCTTGTGCAAGCCACTGGAGACCTAGTGACCAGAAGCTTTCCGTGGGGAACAAAGACAGACGGGCATATTTTCAAAATGGACCCATGTGCCTCCCGGTCATCAAAAAGACAGTACATTATCTTAATTTATGATGATTTGATTAATTAAAATCTTGTGTTGGGCCAAATAGACACTTCTTTTTTTTTAATTTTTGTTTATTGCAGTAACATTGGTTTATAACATTGTATAAATTTCAAGTGTACATCGTTTATACTTCTATTTCTGCATAGATTACATCATGTTCACCACTCAAATACCAATTACAACCCATCACCACACACATGTGCCGAATTATCTCTTTCACCCTCCTCCCTCCCTCCATCCCCTCTGGTAACCACCAATGCAATCTCTGTCTCCATGTGTTTGTTTATTGTTGTTTTATCTACTACTAAATGAAAGAAATCATGTGGTATTTGACCTTCTCCCTCTGACTTATTTCACTTTGCATAATTCCCTCAATGTCCATCCATGTTGTCACAGATGGCTGGATTTCATCGTTTCTTATGGCTGAGTAGTATTCCATTGTGTATATATACCACATCTTCTTTATCCATTCGTCCCTTGACGGGCATGAGGTGATATCTCATGTTAGTTTTGATTTGCATTTCCCTGATAGTTAATGTGTCTGTTGGCCATCTGTATATCTTCTTTGGAGAAATGTCTGTTCAGGTCTTTTGCCCATTTTTTAATTGGGTTGGTAGTTTTGTTGTTGAGATGCATGTGTTCTTTATATATTTTGGAGATTAACCCCTTATCAGATGTATGGTTTGCAAATATCTTCTCCCAATTGTTAGGTTGTCTTTTCGTCTTGTTGATGGTTTTCTTTGTTGTGCAGAAGCTTTTAGTTTAATGTAGTCCCATTTGTTTAATTTTTCTATTGTTTCTCTTGCCCGGTCAGACATGGTGTTTGAAAATATGTTGCTAAGAACAATGTCGAAGAGCGTACTGTCTATGTTTTCTTCTAGAATTTTCACAGTTTCAAGTCTTACATTCAAGTCTTTAACGCATTTGGAGTTAATTTTTGTGTATGGTGTAAGGTAAGGGTCTACTATAATTTTTTTTCATGTGGCTGTCCAGTTTTCCCAACACCGTTTGTTGAAGAGATTTTCTTTTCTCCATTGTATGTTCTTGGCTCCTTTGTCAAGGATTAGCTGTCCATAGATGTGTGGGTTTATTTCTGGAGAGAAGGAAGGGGAGAAATAGATAAAAGTTAGCTGCTCTGAAGCCACTCTTAAGACCCCTGGATCTACATGTAACCCAGGAGATAGAGGCAGACGGCTGTGTGCCTAGATCCTCCTGCACTGTGGTTCTCAGGGATGTCACAGGGCTGAAGCAGCTTCCTGAATCATGTTTACACGTCCATGTGTACAATACCCCTGACCATGGGGGTGAACCACTATTCAATCATCCCTTACACACCTCTAATTAACAATTAGATTTCAAAATCGTTGTATCATTACATGATAATTTATTCCTCAAACCTCTAGGATTCCAAGCTAAAAGAAAATCAAATTTCAATGGCTTATTTTCTTTGAAGGACCAAGATGTTCTTTCACACTTGGAATACGGATTAGAGGAAAAATCCATCAAATCAATGGAAACAAGTTAAGAAATGGACAGAGGGATATTTCATTCATATACACACTGTTTGCACTGTGGCAAAAATAGAGTTATATTTTTAAAAATTAGAAGTTTTTTAAATTTTATAGATATTAAAGTCTTTGTTCTGTTTGTACTGTCTTTGGTTTACCAAATCAAACTCACTCTTTAATGGGCATTTCTAGCATTGAGTGTCAATAACAGCAGCTTTTTTAAATTCTTATTTTTCCCATGTCAATGAAGAAGGGCAGAGGTCATTGAGAGGTCAAGTCTAATCTACCTACGGATTTGGCAGCCTTAACTATGGATGTTCAAGTCAGACATTGCCAGCAGAGCCACATCTCATCACCCACAGGTGATTTTTTACTAGTAATCACAGATACTTGAGGATATAAAAGGAAATTCTTTATTAAGAACCAAACTTATAGATTCCTATCTTGGGTTCATTACTTTGATTTTTTGACCCAAATCACATACATCGATTAGACCATGTTAAATTCTATGATCTTTAGAAGATGCAGCCTACAGCTGAAGAGAAATAGATACAACAGCAATATCTTATCCTCTCTGAAGTCCAACGGAGAGTCCCTGGATTCAAAAGTTTTCAAGACAAGAAAAAGTCATCCTTCTTCTGAACAGAGAGAGTAGAGGCTAGTCAAACATTCAACTTTAAATTGTTAACATGGGGGCCGGCCCCGTGGCTTAGCGGTTAAGTGTGCACGCTCTGCTACTGGCGGCCTGGGTTCAGATCCTGGGCGTGACCTGACGCACCGATACTCCAGCCATGCTGAGGCCGTGTCCCACATACAGCAACTAGAAGGATGTGCAACTATGACATACAACTATCTACTGGGGCTTTGGGGAAATAAAAGGAGGAGGATTGGCAATAGATGTTAACTCAAAGCCGGTCTTCCTTAGCAAAAAGAGGAGGATTATCATGGATGTTAACTCAGTGCTGATCTTCCTAAAAAAATAATAAATAAATAAATAAATAAATAAATTGTTAACATGACTTGTTAGAATGTGACGGAGGAAGCATAATACATTCTAAGTTTCATGATTTTTCTCCAGAATACTGAGATGAATTACCTTGAATGCCAGTTTACCCATAAATGTCTTTATTCAGTGATAAAATTAATTTCCCTATAAATTAATTCCCATAAAAATGTTGAAAATATCATAGTCTCTGACTAAATGGAAACAAAACAAATTGAGCAGTTGAATAGCAGTGTAATAAATTCCATACAAGGATCTTACTGCAGCATTATGTATAATAGTGAAACTGGATGTAATCCCAACTCTATCAAAGAAGAAATAAACAGATCATCGTATTCCTGTTCTTTGCAATACCTGTAAAACATATAAAAAACTAAGTTAGAGTGACATGCACTGATAAGGAGAGACATTTATGATATATGGTGTGAGAAACAGCAAATTGCAAAACGATATAGTTATGTAATTTATTTTAAAATAACTTTGTGTATTTATAAATTCATAGGAAATGTCCAGAAGAATAAGCCACAACCTCTTTACAATAGTTCCTTCCGACTAGCAGAGTGAGTTTTAGGGAAGGGGATGGAAGGGGAAGGTTTCACTTTTCTCTACATAGATCTGTGTAATTTGACCTTTTTAATAGTATGTATTTCTTTCATATTTAGAAAAATGAGTGATGTGAGCATTTGGTGCAGGGCAACAGTATTATGTTCACCAGTCTCTGTACTGTATGTTACTGCACAGCATGGACTGTAAGAGAAAGCCCAGAGGAGCAATGAAGACAAAGAATACATGACACCTGCAAAAAGTCAGTGGAATATTTCTCCATAACAAACCTTCCAGGTGAGTGACGGTCAGTATCTTCCACTGTTCCAGCTCTCAGAATAAACCTAGAACCTGCCCAGGGTAAGCCTGAGGACCACGCCCTGCTAGTCCACTCCCCGCCCAGGGCCTGTTTGTGCAGGGTGACTTGCATCAAGCAGACAATGGACTCAGGATGGGGCATGTGCCTTTGGGAATCCTGGCAGAGAGGAACAAAGTGAAACACCAGCTAAGTGCACACACCTGAGAGGCGGAGATCCAGGTGGAGGCTCAGAATGTACCAAGAAACTGTGTGAAGTGAACGAAGCTACTCGACCTCTCTGAGCCTCAGTGTCCCCCCGGGAAAATAGGGATCACAGGCCTACTTCACAGAGCTGTTGGGGAAGATACATAAAAGTGCTTGTGACAGCCAGTGTCCACATTATTAACAGAGTCATATCCGACTTCAAAATAATCGATGAAAAGAATAATGTTAATGAGACCAAAGACAAGATGCCCAGCTTCGTAACAGCCCCAGTAGCATGAGAATAAGAGGAGCTCCAAGTAAGCAGGGCTCTTCACAGATCCACTGGAGACGATGAACACTATACATCTGACCAGGATAAGTGGGTGTTGTGTAGTGACTCGTTTAGAGATCGTGGGTCCCTAAAGACACTGAAATACAGTTACATACAGTGGCTCCTAGGAGATAACTACAAAGCAACCAATGCAACAGATAGGAATGGGAAGGGGCCAAGCAGAAGATGGTCAGAGCCACAAAATCTGACAGAAGACATTGAAGCACAGGCGCCCAGCTCAGTCAACAGCTGCTGTGGTTGCGCCAGGGGATCAAACTTCTGAGGCAGCCATTGTGGGGACTCCTGGGAGCACAGTGGTCACTGCGGCCACACCCCAACAGCAGTGCATCAGAGCATACAGACTCCGATACTTTCCTCTCCATTAATCCCGGTTTCAAGATGATGAATATTGTCATGTTACAATGTCTTTTTCCAACCTTTGTGGATGAGGGTCATCAGAACACCCTGAGGAGGGCACAGGCCAGAGTAGTATGGAACACTGGGGGCTGGGGTGGCGGCGCTGCACCTGACTACACGGACTATCACCTGGGCCTATTGAACACGAGAGAAGAACCCGAGGATGTGGTCTAATGAGAATTCCCTGTCTTGTCACATTCAGTGACACTACAGTTTCTCATTCTTTCTCTACAAAAATGTTAAAGAATTCATGTGTCATTAATTCATAAAGAAGCAAATTCTTGACAAAGTGACAGGGTCCAGTTTCCATGACCAGGTTTTTCACTTGTTTTGATAATATCCCACATTGAGGAATCGGAAAGATAACCTATCGGGATGTGTACTATAATCAAGGACTTTTCTTCATGTAGATCGAAGCCCAGATTTTTAGGGATGACATAAATCATGAAAGCTGCTAACCATTCCTCCACAGGTTTCAATAAGACTTTTAATTTAATTTACTAATCTCAGGAAAAGAGAATTTGGCATTTCAAGTTTTTTGTTTCTGCATTCAAGTGTATGGTACAGGCAAGAGAATGACCAGAAAAAAGTTAACAGGCAGGTCTTGCTTGCATTTTATCTTCTGCAAATAAGCAGGATATTGTATGCTCTGTTCTTTTCACTGCTCTAATCAATTTTTAAAGAATACTATACATCTGACTATCCATAGGCGTGTTTATCTGGGAAACTTGCCGGAATCCAAAGCAGAGATGTTAAAGCTGACGGGTTTCAAATGCTGCCCAAGTGCTCTCTACCTTGAACATCCCTCTCCCAAAGCTGAACCACCGTTCTCTTCCTGAGGGATCTGAGTTGCCACCCGTGTCCCTAAGAGACTGGTCGGCCACTCAGGCCTGAGGTGAGATTAGGTGATCAACCTAAAGGGCAAAATGCTTAAGCTATTCTAATCTTAAGGTTGCTGTTTCGGAGGCCTCTGCACTGGAATGGGTTGGTGAAAATGGCCTACTAGATACTTGCCTGGGAATTGGGTTTTTATCCTCCACTCTTAGCGGATCCCGGGGAAACCAATGATTAACTTCACAGATACCTCAACTTCCACATCTGCAAAAAAGGCAAGCAACAGCCAATGTTACCACCCTGCAAAGCTCCTAAGTTGTGCTTGCAAGAGGGACCACAAGGGCGAATGTCTCCCAAAAGCTGATGAAATGATGGTACTTTGGCTGGAGAAGGCAGAGGGCAGCAGGCAAAGTGGAAAGTTTCTGGGATGTCAAACCAGTTCCCATAAGCAGTTTAGAGAAACACCTGGCCCTGGACTAGGTAGGAGGCTGTGGAAAGACCCACAGGCACACAGGGGGGAGGAGGAATCAAGCAACGGAGGGAGGCGGTGGGGAAGAGGTACGAGTCCGGCTTCAATTTTGGACAAAAGTAGTTGCACACTGCAGGTCCGCAGCTGCCCATGCAGCCACCACACCTTCGTAACGCCGTGGTCCCTCTCGTCCCATCACATCCCTCTGGGACTCAGTCCACACGGAGCGGGTGCAGGACTAGAGTCCTGAGTCAACAGCGGTTTGGCCCTCGGCCAAGCTCACACCGCCCTGCTCCTCCCCCCAGGGCTAGGCATCATCCCGTGCCCAGAGCATCCTTTGAGTTGTAGTCCTGCAGCCATGCAGGCTGCCGGCTGGGAGCGGTTAAGAGACAAAAGCTCCCAACATGCACAGCTAGGGGCCCCAACTCCCGCCTTGTCCCTCTGCCCCTGGGCCCCGCCCCTCTGCTTCCATATCTCAAATAGAAATACCGGGTGCCTGGGATCCTGGAATTTGCCTTTTCAAGGCCACCTGTCCTACCATCCCCTCCATCCTTCTAGGCTGCCATGATCCTCCCTCTGGACCCCGTGGTCAGGGTCGCTGCAGAGACCCTCCCTTTGTACCCCGCCCACCTGAAGGCCCCATACCTTGGTCAGGCGTCTTAGAAGGACTGCCTTGAGCCATGTCATTAAAAGGAGAAAACATCACAGTGGGCGGCCCCATTCCTGCATTATACAGACAGGAAAACCACGTGCACTGGTAAGTGACCCCTAAGCCACTTTGGGGCCCACACGCACGCCCCTTCTCTGAGGCTGCACACAGGCTTATTCACTGGACTTCCTTATCCCAGTCTGGACCTCTTGGCCACATTGACACAGGCAACAGCACTGAAACTTCCCCTTCGTCCTTCCCACAATGTTAGGCAAGTTCGTCGAGGAATGTAATATGCAATTTCTGGCCTAATATAGGGCTGGCTCCTGGGAACCAGTTTTAATATCCCTTTTTAAATATACCCTCAGAATCACAAAATAATGAAGCAAAATAATTTGTTGCTGTGGGGGCTTATGGTGATAACTCTCTGAAGTCATTTTTCCATTTAGCTTCTCTCCAAAGACTACAAATACTACAGCACTACAAATACAAAGACTCCAAATACTACAGCACCACATGCTTCTCAGACTGGTGGATGCACAGCTCCACTTCTTTGCAGGGAGGACGCACAACAGCAGAATATACGTGGCCCGACTTTCTGGACCTTCAGTATTACTACAAGATTTGGAAGAAGCAAAGTTAGGTCATTTCCAAGGTAAGGAATTAAAAACTTAACACTAAGATGAGGTGGGAAAGTCATATGCCATTAATAATTGTCAGTAACCTGTGCCTGAAATGTCAGACTTCCTCTGAGAAAGAACCCTGAGATCCTATTTCCCATTGTTTTAAATAGGAAAAATTAGAAGTCATAGCAAATCTATTGAAAAACCCTACCAATTTCCTAAGTCACCTTATGGCACCTAGACATAAGTTAGGAACATCATTGCTCCTCGTTTTCTTCCTCATTCAACCCAGTCCCACAAGTCTTGACTTCATGCTGTGAACACGGCACTGTGCTAGGTGTCAAGGCCTTGGTGAGTATCATCATGGGGGTGGGCCTTGCTGGAAAAAGATTGCATCATAAAAACTCAAAGCCATGCCACTTGCCAAATTGAGGCAATAATGGAAAGACCCTAAGGGACGCACAAGGGTGAGGGCATTAATAGATACTTGGGAGTATGAAAATCCATCTAATGGTGTCATGAGTGAATGTGTTCCACTTTAAAACAAAACACTGCTGTTAGTCTGAGATAATGAGTTAGTATCTTTGTGCATATATGCAGGATTTAAAATGTTTATTGATGTATACCATGTGTACAGAAATATACGCAGAAGTCATCTATGTAAACCTCAAAGAATTATTACAAAGTGAACACACTTGTGTGACTAAGAACTAGCACCAGCTTCACTCAGGCCCCAACAATCCCTTTCTCTTTCCTTCCTCCCCAAAGATAACCAGTATCTTACCAGTGAACACTGTATATCAGGTTTGTCTTCTTACACAAGTGTTTTATTACAGAACAATTTAAACAATATACAAAATAAACAAAATAGCATAGTAGGCCCATCACCCAGCTTCAACAACTGCTAATTATCTGCCATTTTTGTTTCATCCATGCTCCATCCCATTCCCACCTCACTTTATTATTCTTTTAGTCTTTTGTGTGTGGGGGTGGGGTAAGATGTATGCACACTGAAAGGCAGAAATAAGAACCGTATAGTTTTGGCAAATAAACATGCCCATATAACCTTCACCCCTTTAAGAATAGGAGATTTCCATCACCCCCAGAAAACTCCTTCCTGTTCCTTCCCAGGCAATTTTTTCGTTCCTCTGAAGCAACCACTGTTCTGGTTTTTTCACCATAGGTTCATCTTGGCTGAAATCATCCCACGTGTATTGTTTTCTGTCCACCTTGCCTCCCTCGGCACGAGGTTGGTGAGACTCACACAGCATGTGTGTGTCAGCATTTGCTCCTCAGCACAGCTGAGGGCATTCTGTTCTGTGGATGCCCCGCAGTACGCTCATCTTCCTCCTGGGGAGGTGCAGCTTATCTCCTGCGAAAATTCTTGTATAAACGCTTTTTGTATGCCATTTAATTCCTTTATTAGCATTTAAGTGTCACACCTTTGCAGTTTTTAGTGGTTGGTCCAGATTACAATATGCATCTTTAACATATCACAGTCTACCTGGACTTAATAGTGCACCAATTTATTCAATGTAAAATATGGAAGTCTTGCTACAGGACAGTTGCATTTATCTCTGTCTGTCCTTTGTGCTATTGTTGTCATAAAATTTACATCTACCCATGTTATAAATCCCACAATACAGTGTTATAATTTTTGCTTTAAATAGTCATAAGTCTTTTAAGAATTTAAGAGAAAAAAGTTAAGTATTTGGAGGGAGATGCTTTGAGGCTCTGCAAAGGTACTGTTTCTTCTTTAAGTTTCACCCACAGTTTTTGCATTCATCAGTCAGTCATGCCCACAGTAATTATTACTGTAGCGTTCTAGTGGCGATTTTCTATTTCATGCTATCCAGCCGCATTTATTATTTGGAATTCTGGGAGGAAGATTCCCCCCCCCTTCCTTCTTCCTTTCTTTCTCTTTCTCTCAATCTTTTTTCCCCCTTTTATTCTTTCTTTCTTCCTTTCTTATTTAATCTTTTTTATATCAGTATAGACTCATGGATATTTATTTTATTCTCTGGGTAATAATCCAATGCTACTGTTATTTATTTTGTTGCTCACAGTTTTCTAGCTTGAGCCACTGGGATGTCTTTCAGATTGATTCCTTTTGACACATCTCATCATTTTCTGTGTTTTTTTAAAGCATTTTTTTACTTTCTGGCACTACATGATGCTCCAGGCTCACCTTGTATTTTCCATCTCCAGCCCTAGAATCAGCCATTTCTCCAAGAAAACCTGGTTCTTTTTATTGGAGAATGATATTTAGAAACCAAGATCAGGGAGCTAGGTATGCTCATTGATACTAGAGTGTCATTACTTCTAGACTCTCTCAGCAGTGCTTGGAAATGTATGTATGAATATAAAATCAGGTATACACATCTATCTATAGATCTTTCAATCTATCTACCAATCTATCTTTCTATTTGGGTAAATATATTAAAAGAGACATGGATTCATACTGATACTTCCAACTCCAATCCAGCACCACAGAATTTATTCTAGCCTTTTCCTTTTGTTTATTCGTCACTTCTTTCACCAACAGTGAGAAACTTAACTCCAGATATTTGCAATATTTACTAATGTGTCAATTAGTTTCAGAATTACTAATCCAAACCCTTATGAAAAACAAATTTACCACCTAGAGTACAGTGTTTGTGTCCAGTACTTTAATTCTACAGTATCCCATCAAAACACTGTCTTCCAAAGTTACTTAGGTTAGGACCTTCCATCCCCAGCCCTTCAGTGTGGTTATGTCACATACTTGTAATACAGTGAGATTCATTTGTCACTGCATTCCATCTGAGTTCCTCAGCATCCTGATTGATTTGTAAAATTTGCAGAGTAAAATTCACTCTTTGTGGTGTACAGTTTTACGGGTTTTGACAAATTTATGGTCGTGTATCCACCTCCACAGTACCATACCGAGCTGTTTTTTTCACCCCCAAAATTCTTTCATACTGTCTCTTTGTAGTCAACCCCTTCCCCCACTCCATCTCTTGGCAACCACTGATCATTTTCCATCCCTTTAATTCTGACTTTTCTAGAAAGTCATGTAAATGGAATCATAGTACATAGCCTTTTGAATCTGGCCTCCTTCACTTAGAGAAATGCATCCAAGATTCATCCATCTTGTTGTGTGAATCAAGAGTTTATCCTTTTTATTGCCAAGTAGTATTCTAATGTGCCAGTGCAACACAGTTTCTTTCTCCATTCACCTAATGAAGGACATTTAGTTTATTTCCAGCTTTTGACAATTATGAATAAAATGGCTATCAATATTCACACAAAGATTTTTGTTTAAATATTAGTTTTCAATTTGCTTCAGTAAATCCCTAGGAGTGGGATATCTGAGTCACATAATAAGTGTAGGTTTAACTTTATAAGAACCTGCTAAATTGTTTTCCAAATGCAACTATCATGTTGCATTCCCAGTCCTAGTTGTTTCTAGTCCTCACCAGCACTTGGTATTTGCAATTTTATTGGTATTTGCAATTTTATTTTTTATTTTAGCCAACTAATAGGTGCCCGGTATCTTATTGTGGCTTCTGCTTCCTTTTTGAAAATGAATTCTGCTAAATATAGAATCCTGTGTTGACTTTTGGGTTTTCTTTCTGCACTTGAAAGATGTCATTTTGTTGTTGATTTGTCTCTTTTGTTTTTGATAATATATCATTCATCATTCACATTATTTCTCCCTGTATGTAATGTCTTCCCCAGTACTTCCTTGACTGCTTTCAAGTTTTTCTTTTTATCTTTGGATTTTAGCAGCTTGACTATCATGTGCCTATGTATGCTTTTATTTTGTATTTTATTTTGTGAGGTTGCTGACTTTCTTCGATCTAAAATTTTAGATTTTCCACCAAATTTTGGAAGTTTTATGCTATTACTTGTTGATTTGCCTTTCTGCCTCATTTAATTTTTCTGTCTCTCCCCTCTCTGCCGGGGACTCAATCATCTCACAGGTAAGGCTCTCTTCATTTTTCTTCAAAATTTTTACATTCTTTTCTTCAGGTTGGATAATTTCTATTGCTCTATCTTCATGTTTCTTCTACTATTTCTAATCTACTGGTAAACTCAAAAGTATTTTTTTATTTCATCTTCCTATTTGGTTCTTTTTTGTAATTTCAATTTCTCTGCTGAGTTTCAACATCTGTTCATTCATTATGAGAATATTTTTCTTTACCACCATGATCATCTTTATAATCGCTGATTTCTTATCCTTGTCTGCTAATTGCAACACGTTTGGGATAGTTTCTAGTGCCTGCTTTTGGTCATATATGGATTACATTTTCCTATTTCTTCAAATCTCATGATTTTTTAAATTGTCTACTGGAAACCATGAGTCATAGTTATAGAGACTCTGGATTCTATTGTATTCCTTTGAAGAGTGTTGTTATTTTTCTAGCAGGGAGTTAACTTGGCTGGAGTGAAATTCCAATCTTCTCTCCTTTACAGTGGTCATAGCTGAAATCCTCATTCACTTCTTTCATCTTCCAACTGCTGATTTTACACTAGGCCCTCTGGGGCCTACCCTGCATGTGTGTTGTTCAAAGATCTGCAAATTTGATGTCTGTGTGCGGGAGACTTACACACATATTTTGAGATTTTTCCTCTTTGTGGTTCCCTCCCTTCCAGAATTTCTCTCCTAACTTTCCAGCTACTCTTCCAGCCCCAAAATACATCCTCTAACATTACAAGTAAGACTGTAGTTTTTCCCCTATCTGGGCCACGTACAGATTTTGCAATGTTTTGAGGAAAAAGACTCAAGCTTGCAAATATCTCCTGGTGCAATTCTCATCCTTCAAGGGAAGACTCCCTCTCAGTTCTGCTTGCTTTTGGAAGAGATTTGTACATACACACGTATACACATTTATTGTATCTGTATTACATATAGATACATGATTCTATGTAAATATATATAATACTTTGTGCAGATTTTATCATTGTTATCTGTGAGAGTGTTACTTCAACAACCTACTCAACCATTACTGGAAGCCAGATCTCAGTATTGTTTCTTTTTTGGATTTTATACAAATGGAATTATAAAATATATAGCTTTTTGAATATAATTTCTTTTATGCAGCATTATGGTTGTGATATTCATCGATACTGTTGCATGTAGCTAGTGTTTGTTCATTTGTTGAAAATAATAGTTTTAATGGTCATAAAATATTCATAATATAAAATTGACCATTTTAACCATTTTTAAGTGTGCAGTTCAGTGACATTCAGTACATTCACATTATTGTGTAACCATAACCTCCAACCATCCACAGAACTATTTTCACCTTGTACTGAAACTCTGTGCCCATTATGCAACAACTCCCTGGTGTCCCTCCCTCTTGCACCAGTCTCCTTTCTGTTCCTATAAATTTGACTACTCTAAGTACCTTATATGAGTGGAATCAAAATATTTTTACTTTTGTGACTGGCTTTATTTCACTTAGCATATAGTCCTCAAGGTTCATCCATGTCATAGCATGTGTCAGAATTCCTTCCTTTTTAAGGGTGAATGGTATTGCACTGTCTGTATACACCACATTTTTTTTTTTTGTCAATTCATCTATTGATGGACACTTGGCTTGCTTCCAGCTTTTGGTTATTTTGAATAATGCTGTTAACAACACGGGTGTACATATGTCTTTCTACCTCTTTCTTCAATTCTTTTAGGTTTATACCCATAGATGGTGTTCTGAGATTCATTTTTTCACATGTGGGAGAGTTCTTCACACCTCCAACAAGCAATTCTTGGAATGCCAGCTGGTCATCAGATAATTCAACTCAATTTGATGTTGTCAACCCAGAGATACATCTGATTCCACAAGTTGAGGGCTCAGTCCCATAAGACTGCACACCCACCCCAAACTCACCTCAACTTCAGGTGCCAGTTACAAGCCCAGGCTGTTACCTGTACTTCTGACTGACTGGCTATAAACCAGAGGTTCCCACAACCTCCTCCTTGGGCTTGATTAATCTGCTAGAGTGGCACACAAAACTCAGAGAAACATTTACTACATCACCAGTTTATTATAAAAGGATATAACTCAAGAACAGCCTGATGGAAGTGGTGCATAGGGAAAGATATGTGAGAAGGGGCACAGAGCATTCATGCCATCTCCAGGTTCACCACTCTCCAAGTACTCCCTGTCATGGCCAACCTGGAAGCTCTGTGAACTTCCTTCTATTGGGATTTTTATGAAGGCTCCCTCACATAGGCATGATCAATTATTAACTCAGTTTCTAGCCCCTCTCCCCTCTGTGATGGATAAGGGGTAGGGCTAAAAATTTCAACCTTTTAATCAGGGCTTGGTCTTTCTGGTTACCAGCCCCCATCCAGGAGCCATCCAGGAGCCCACCCAGAGTTGCCTCAATAGAACAAATGATTCTCCTAGTGTTCTTATCACTTAGGAAATTACAAGGGTTTTAGGAGCTCTGTGTCAGGGATGGAGTCAAAGACAAACATTAGAACAAGAGATGCTCCTAGTGTCCTTATCGTTTAGGAAAGTACAAGGGTTTTAGTAGCTCTATGCCAGGAATTGGAGGCAGAGACCAATAAATATATTTTCTATTATTTCAGAACCCATAAGTGGAATTGCTATATCATATGGTAATTCTATTTTTAATTTTTGAAGAAACTGTCATACTGTTTTCCACAGTTTTATGTTCTCACCATCAGAGCACAAGCGTACGAATTTCTCAACATCCTTGCCAATCCTTGTTATTTTCTGATTTTGTGATAGTAACTATCCTAATGGATGTGAAGAGGTATCTCATTGTGGTTTTATTTTGCATTTTCCTGATACTTAGTGATGTTGAGCATCTTTTCATGTGTGTACTGGCCATTTTATATCTTCTTTGGAGAAATGGCTATTCATGTCCTTTTTGCATTTTTAAATTGTGTTTTTTTTAATTGTTGGGTTGTAGGAGTTCTTTATATATTCTAGCTATTAATCCCTTATCAGATATGTGATTTGCAAATATTTTCAACTGTTCTGTGGGTGACCTTTTTACTCTGTTGATAGTATCTTGTGATACAGAAAACTTTTGTATTTTGATGAAGTCCAATTTGTTATTTTGTTGTTGTTGTTGCTTATGGCTTTGGTGTCAGATGAAAGAAATCATTGTTGGCAATGTCTTTTGGACCCAATGACATGCAGCTTATACCCTGTGTTTTCTTCTAATGATTTATAGCTTCAACTCTAACATTTAGATCTTTGATCCATTTTGAGTTAATTTTTGTATGTGGTGTAGGGTAAGAGTCCAACCTCATTCTTTTGCACGTGGGTATCCAGTTTTCCCAGCACCATATTTGGAAAAACTTATCCTTTATCCAACGAATTGTCTTTGCACCCTTGTCATAATTCATTTGACCATATATGCAAAGGTTTATTTCAGGGCTTTCTATGCTATTTCATTAGTATATTGTGTGTATTTATGCCAGCACTGCACTGTTTTGTTTACTTTGTAGTATGTTTTGAAATCAGAAAGTGTGAGTTCTCCAACTTTCTTCTTCTTTTTCTAGATTGTTTTGGCTATTCAGAGTCCCTTGAGAGGTCATATGAATTTAAGGATATATTTTTCTATTTTTGCAAAAAACATCATTGGACTTTTTAGTTCCTTGAGTAAGTTGGTTCTTAAGTATTTTACTCTTTTTGATGCTACTGTAAATAAAAATATAAAGTTTTTAAATTTCTTTTTCAGATTACTTATTATTAATGTATGGAAGAACAACTAATTTTTGCATATTTATTTTGTGTCCCACTACTCTGCAGAATTTATTAGTTCTAACAATTTCTTTGTGGAATTTTTAAGGGTTTCAACATATAAGATATTATGTGTGAAAAAATACAATGTTACTTCTTCCTTTCCAATTTGGATGCTATTTCTTTCTTTTTCTTGCCTAATTGCTTTGGCTAGATCTTCTAATACCATGTTGAATAGAAGTGGTGAAAGTGGATCTTCTTGCCTTGTTCCTGATCTTAGAGGAAATACTTTCACTTTCACACTTGAATACATTGTTCTCTGTGGATTTCTGTATATGGCTTTTATTATGTTGAAGTAGTTTCCTTTTACTATGAGGGTTTTTTGGTGTTTTTAACATGAAAGCATGTTTACTTTTGTCAATCACTTTTTCTGCATCCATTGAGATGATCATGTGTTTTTTTCCTTCATCCTGTTAATGTGGTTTATTACATTGATTCATTTTCATATATTGAAACACGTTGAATTCCAGGAATAAATCCCACTTAAAACGGGCCGGCTCCATGGCTTATTGGTTAAGTGCACGTACTCCAGTGCTAACGGCCCAGGTTTGGATCCTGGGTGCGCACCGACGCACCGCTTCTCCAGCCATGCTGAGGCCACATCCCACATACAACAACTAGAAGAATGTGCAGCTATGACATACAACTATCTACTGGGGTTTTGGGGGGAAAAATTAAGTAAATAAATAAAATTATTTTAGAAAAATAATGCATAATCCTTTTAATATGCTGCTTAATTTGGTTTGTTATTATTTTATTGAGGATTTTTGTATCACTCTTCATCAAAGATATTGACCTGTAGTTTTCTTTTCTTTTAATCAATTTGGCTTTGATATCAGGGTAGTGATAACCTCACAGGATGACTTTAGAAGTATTCTCTCCTCTTCAACTTTTGGAAAGCGTTTGAAAAGAATTGGTGTTTGTTAATTAAAAAAAAGTCTTTGGGCCCAGGAATAAATTCAGAATAAAATAAATACAAATAAATATTTTTTTTAAATGTGAAAATGTTATTTCCTAAAAAAATTAAAAATTAAGCAAGTATATCACTTATCACTTTATTTCTAGAAAATTTTTTTAACCTAATAGTAAGCATAAACAAATTTTTAGAATTAAAATGACTCAAGTGTTAATTTTCTTCATTGCAAATTTTCTGACAGAGGTATATGATGCCATCATGTATGACATCTTTTATGAAAAAATGGTCATTTTTTGTAGTATTTGAGAACATTATGAATTTTCCCAGTGGCATCTGACAATACTCTGATATGCAAAGTTATCTTTTCAACATATATGTCTTTACCAAATTAACAAACTCTGTCAGGTGCTAATTAATCAACTACTTTTCATATAATTGAGGCTCTCCACCATCAACTTCCTTAACCATCAAGAAATTCTACAAATTCTGCAAGATTAACCATTTTACTTTACACTGTACTTATCTCATGTGGTTTAAAGCATCCAAAAATCATTGATAAACTGGTCCTGCCTGAACTAAATCATGGTGAATTATAAAAGATTGTCTCTGTTAAGTGGGGAGGGATTTCAGGTTGAACTTAATTTTATAAGTGGTCAATTTATTACAGTGTATTGTTCTGTTATGTATTTCACTTCTTTTTTAAAAAAGTGATAATTGAGGGCACTTAGATAATAAAAAGTTGAGAAAATAAGGAACTGATATACTCTGTAAGCTTCAAATGTTTTGAAGCATAAGATACAATAAGAACTAAAAGTAACAGTTGGGAAGGGGGGAGGGAGGAGGGCGAAAAGGATAATTCAGCACATGTGTGTGGTGATGGATTGTAATTAGTATTTGGGTGGTGAACATGATGCAATCTATGCAGAAATAAATGTATAATGATGTACAACTGAAATTTATACAATGTTATAAACCAATGTTACTGCAATAAACAAAAAATTTAAAAAAAATGAACTAAAACTAAGAAATGGCAGAGGAAATAGAGATAAGAGGATGAAATTGCAAAACTGAATCTATAGTAATATCTCAGTGGCTAGCGTTGTGGTGCCAAGAAGGTGGTGAAGTCAAAGAATTCATAAAGATGATAATAAATAGACTGCAAAGAAAAAATACTGAAATTTTTATAGAGAGAATTTTTACAGTGATATTACAAATAGAGAAAAGGGAAGAGAAGTTGAAGAAAGAGACTATTTGCTGAAATATTTATTCCCCTCTATGACCCTATCTTTACCTGCAAAATCTCGTCCCTAAGCCACATTTTCCATACTTGGGGAAGAAAGCAATTAAGCTCATCTGAAACCTCAACTGCCCAGCCTGTGAAATAAGGCCGGCCATCCATTCTCACAAAGGAGCCAACTGGAGGTAGGATTTTTGGTTCTGAATTCAGCTAAACATCTTCAAAGAATGTATCTGACCTTCTTTATCCAGGGCTATCAGTGAAGGGCTGGCTGGCTTTCAGAGAAGAGCAATTCACAGTCAGCGGAGACATTTTCTGTTGAGCTCTCTAGAGAAGGCTGTGGGGCTTGTCAGTAAGAGTTGATTGCTATACGGGTTACATTTTTTAATTTTATTCAGAGATTTATAAAGAAATTTACATGATAAATATTACTTATTATCAAGAAAAAAGGTTGTCTATTCTCTGGTCATTTAAGCAAAATTCTCCTCTCAGGGCCCACCAATGGACAAAGCCCAGATTTAATCTCCAAGAGTCTGCCAGGCACTCTGTGGTCTGTGGGAAACCCTCAAGTTGGCAGCCTGTTCCCTTGTGTCTTGTGCTGGTACTTAATCTTCCATCTCTTCAGAGTACAACTAGACAGAAGCTCAAAGGACTTGACATTGGAGAAATGTACTTTTCATTATCTTTAGACTTCTACACTTTTCCAAAAGACTCTCAGCATTTCCAGTAATTGTGCAGCAATTTACCCAACACTAAGGTTCTCACTATTAAAAATTAAAATAAATAAATTTTGAAAATGGAAAAAGTGATCTTTGCAATTTTGTACAGAATCTATATAATTGGTGCATCCTTAAAAAATGGAGGAAAGATAGCAAATTTAACTGTTTTGGTTAGTTAACACAGTAAGTAATATATTGTATATATTATCAATTTTGAGATTATTTGTATTTAAAAATACTGCTTCAAACCCTTAAATCATTGTATGTGGTAGAGTCTGCCGTCTGCTTTGACTGAACAATTAAATACAAGTCAGCCAAAATTCTTCCATTCCTGTATAATCTTATATGTGAGTGGTAATGGTTAGTTCTTATAGATTGTTTGAAGACGTGCATATCACAAAATACAAGTGGCCATTAAAAATTAAAATATTCACCAAATACAAGATCATCTGATTCCCAGAAAAAGAAAAGGTTAATGTAACATTAAGGCTACAACTGTCAAAAAGGAAGCCAAGATACACTCAAGTCAAGCTTTTGTTCAAAAGTTAATTGGCTCATCTTTGAAACTTTATCATGTTTATTATGTAAGCAAGATACTTTCAGAGCCTAGAATATGGAAAGTGCTTATTGGTAAGTTAACATTCTGATCATTTATTTTGTAAATGTTAATATGAGATATATAAGTCATTTTCTACTATATTCAGATTTTCAAGTTCTGCTAAATCTAGGACCACATTACTGGCAAGTTGGGAATATCTCTAGACATATGAAAAATATGAGTCCTACACAAAAGCTTATACATTCTCTATTCATCAGGTTCTAAATTCTAAAACTTTCTAAAGTTTTGGAACAAACCAATGGCATTCCAAATTGACAGTAAGGTTGCATGTGCCATACAAATCCTATAGGAAGAGAAATCCAGATTTTAAATAGAGGAGATTATGCACAAGAATACGTATTCAAGTCTGAAAGGGGATTTCAAGAAAGAAGGGATTCTCAGAACATGTGGTAAGTGATAAATAAATTACCAAGGGCTCTCTAGAGGAGAACATATTGTGGAAAAAAGAGCTTCACAGGTAGAGAGCTAAAATGGCATCTCTGGAAACCTTACGATGAAACAGATGCTGAACTACTTTTTCCTAAAATTTAAAATGCATCTTATCCTCCAAACAAATACCACCTCCCTGCCTTGTGGCTTACCTGGGCATGGTGAGGTGTTGGAATCATTTTTCTAATTCATTGGCTCTTAAACTTGATGGGCACTAGAAGCACCAGAAGCACCTGGGGCCTTGTTGAAACCCAGATTGCCAGGCCCCACCACAGAGTTTCCAGTTCAGCAGGTCTGCAACAGCACCAGAGAATTTACATTTCTACCCAGTTCCCAGGTGTTGCTGATGTTGCTGGTCCAGGGACCCCACTTTGAGAACCACAGCCTGATTTATACCCTATATATGATTACAAAACCCATTATTTCATCCTTTGGCTGCTACTTTTCCTTTATCACATCAGCACCTTAGCTCTGAATCTCCTCAACTAGCAATGAGACTTCTTAGAGAGTTTCACAGCTGGTCCTCATTTCTGGTTCAGTTCTCCCTCTTCCTCTCAATACCACATTCTCTTGTCAGGTAATTGTTCCTTTAACATCAGTTCATCATAGATCTTCCTTGCTCAAAAACTCATGGCTAGGGGCCAGCCCCGTGGCGTACCAGTTAAGTGCTCACTCTCTGCTGCTGGTAGCCCAGGTTCGGATCCCAGGGGCGCACCAATGCACCGCTTGTCAGGCCATGCTGTGGCGGTGTCCCATATAAAATGGAGGAAGATAGGCACAGATGTTAGCCCAGGGACAGTCTTCCTCAGCAAAAAGAGGAGGATTGGCCATAGATGTTAGTTCAGGGCTGATCTTCCTCACTAAAAAAAAAAAAAAATCATGGCTCTTATGCTGAGCACAAGATATTTTAAATTCTCAACTTGGTTAATAACGTCTGTAATAGCCTTACTTTAATAGCAAAATATGGACACCCTGTTCCTTACCCTACCTACTATAAAGGAGTATGTGAGGATTATATAAGATACAGCCAGTTCTAATTATGCACAGTGTGACATTCTATAAAGTCACTGTGAACACTGAATCAGTGAATATGACCCACTGCTCCTACGGGAAATGCAGTGTTAGGTTCCTGCAAGCCTTAGTCACATTTTCTTCAATTGATCAATACATAACCTTGTTCTCTGTGTTTCTCTTTAAAGTCACCTTATTTAATATATGTTGTTGATATATTAACATTGAACTCACACCAACAGCGCTGTAACTCGTGTCTGAAAGAAGCTTGTCGAACACGCATACTTTCTTTGTAAAGGCACGTCACAGCCTCTTGCCCTGAGGAACACCAGGAAGCATTGCAGCACTACACATGGGGGACATAATAAACAGGAAAGTCACCAACACAAGGCACAAAAAGATGAGAAATGGGGCACTAAATAGACTGCAAGAAGGACACTTGTTTACAGTATAGGCTCAACAAGAGGGCAGAGCGTCACCTGGTTCCCCCTCAGTTGGGAACGTGCACGTCGAGTGAATCAAATTTCTCACCACTTTGTGCTTATCTGCAAATGGACATGAAAGCCCTGAGAGTGTTCATTTGGGGGCTGCCAGTACATTTTAGCTAGTGGGCAAGTGTGCAAACATGGAGTCCACAAATAATGAGGATCAACTATATTATGAAAGCATCTTTTCAAAACCAGAGTGTTGCTCAGAAATAAGAGCAATAATGATAACACAACAGCTAACATTTTAGTGCCTACTATGTGCCAGGAGCTCTTTTAAGCACTTTACATTAGTTAATGCATTTAAATCTCACTAAAACCCTATGAGACAGGAGTTCTCAGTAGCCCCATTTTAAAGATGTAGAAACTAAGGCTCAGAGAGTAAATAATTTGCACAGATTCCCCAGTTAAAAGTGGAATAACTGGAGCATCACGGCGGAGTGAGCTTTCCCGTGAATTCTTCCCCCACAAGATACAACAAAAGTGACAGCCACAGACCAACAACGGAATCCCAGACAGTGAAAACCTAGAGTGGAGGGATCCACACTGCCGCACATCTGAGAGCGGAACGTTCTGGGCCCCCGGAGGAAGTGGGGAGAGGTAAGGAGAACTCCGCTCCCTCCCCATCAGAGCAGCGATCCCGGTCCGTGCGGCTCCCAGAGAGGGGGGAGGGGCGGCCCTCGGCGGGAAACTGTAGCTCTTCGGGCTCTCTAAGCCAGTGGGAAACTCCCGCACAGAGAGCTCAGAGGAGCCACAGGGCTACCATCAACATCTGAGCACCCCAGAGAGCGGATAAAGAGGGGCAAACGAGAAGCCTCCCACGTCAGGGACCCAGAGGGCAAAAGAGAGAGCTCCCCCTTCCCCGCAACCCGGAGTCTGCAGCTCGACCAGACCTAGCGATCCGAGGCAGACCTGAACAAACTGGACTGGACCTGTGGAACGCAGTGGGGAAAAAAAAAAAAAAAACTGCGGATCGCAGCAGAAAAACTGGGGCAGAGCGCAGAGGGCTTAGACTACACAGCCCTTTACCACCAGACAGTGGCGGCAGGTGGAAATTTCAACCAGAGACTTCCAGGATGAGGAAAATCAAAACCAACACAGGAACCACAATGCCAAAATATATGAAATCACCAGACCAGAAACAAAATGACAAGCACCCAGAAATCAACCCCGAAGACACAGAAATCCATAAACTAAATGACAGAGATTTCAAAATAGCTATCATAAAAACACTCAACGAAATACGAGACAACACAGACAAACAATTCAATGAGATTAGGAGTTTCTTCACAAAAGAGATTGAAATCATAAAGAAAAACCAATCAGTGCTGATGGAGATGAAGAACACAATGGAGGAGATAAAGGAGAATCTGGAATCTTTAAAGAACAGAGCTGACAATATGGAGGAAAGAATTAGTACTTTAGAGGATAGGAATACAGATATACTCCAGATGGAAGAAGAGAGAGAACTAAGACTAAAAAGAAATGAAGAAAGACTCCGAGAAATATCGGACTCTATTAGAAAATGTAACATAAGAATTATAGGTATTCCTGAGGGAGAGGAGAGGGAAAGAGGAACAGAGAGCCTATTCAAGGAAATAATAGCTGAAAATTTCCCAAATCTGGGGAAGGAGCAGGAAATACCAGTAAGCAAAGCCAACAGGACGCCTATATGTATTAACAGACAAAGGCCTTCACCACGACACCTAGTGGTAAGGCTAGCCAGGGTCAACGACAAAGAAACAATATTAAGGGCAGCTAGACAAAAACAAAAAATAACGTACAAAGGAACTCCCATCAGGCTCTCAGCGGATTTCTCAACAGAAACTTTTCAGGCTAGAAGAGACTGGAATGATATATTCAAAATACTAAAAGACAAAAACTTTCAGCCAAGAATACTCTATCCAGCAAAAATATCCTTCAAATATGATGGAGAAATAGTAACTCTCCCAGATAAACAAAAGCTAAGGGAGTTCATGGCCAAGAGATCCCAACTACAAGAAATACTCAAGAAGGCCCTCAGGCCTGAAAAAAAGAAGAGAAAGGGAACACAAAGCTCGGAGCAAGGAGAAAAATAGGTAGATAAACTCATAAAAATAGTAGATCTTTACCGGAATAGGTTAGCAACCACTTAAATACTAAACTCAAAGATCAAAGGAAGAAATTCACCAAAAATAAATTTAACCTCATCACTGTAAACACAGCCACAACACAAGATAGAATAAGGTACAACAAGAGCAACTTAGAAGGGGAAGAGGAAAGTGACTGAATTGACTTAGTATAAGGAAATAGGAGGCTATCAGATAATGGACTATCTCATACACAAGATTTTTTACCCAAACCTCAAGGTAACCACTAAACAAATAATCAAATTAAAACCACATATGATAAACAAAGAGAAAACTAGAAGAATCATAAGACAGAACAACCAAACTGAATTGGCAGTCCAAAACAAATGGGACAAGAAACAAAGGAAATGCAAAAGAACCAGAAAATAAGTGACAAAACAGCAACATTCAACCCTCATATTTCAATAATTACCCTAAATGTAAATGGATTGAACTCTCCAATCAAAAGATACAGAGTGGCAGGATGGATTAAAAAGCAAGACCCAACAATATGCTGCCTTCAGGAAACACATCTTAGCACTAAAGACAAGCACAGGCTCAGAGTGAAAGGATGGAAGACAATACTCCAAGCTAATGGCAAACAAAAGAAAGCAGGTGTTGCCATACTCATATCAGACAAAGTAGACTTCAAGATAAAACAGGTTAAGAAAGACAAAGAAGGGAAATATATAATGATAAAAGGGACACTCCATCAAGAAGACATATCACTTATAAATATATATGCACCCAACATAGGAGCACCAATGTACATAAAACAACTATTAACAAACCTAAAAGGAGAAATCAACAACAACACAAAAATAGTAGGGGATCTTAACACCCCACTTACAGCAATGGATAGATCATCCAGACAAAATGTTAATAAAGAAATATTAGACTTAAATGAAAAACTGGACGAGATGGACCTAGTAGATATATACAGAGCACTCCACCCCAAAACAGCTGACTACACATTCTTCTCAAGCGCGCATGGAACATTCTCTAGGATAGACCATATGTTGGGAAACAAAGCAAGCCTCAATAAATTTAAGAAGATTGAAATCATAACAAGCATCTTTTCAGACCATAAGGCTATGAAACTGGAAATGAACCAGGAAAAAAAAACTGGGAAAGTGACAAAAATGTGGAGATTAAACAACAAACAAACAAACAAAGCCCAAAGCCAGCAGAAGGAGAGAAATAATAAAAATCAGAGCAGAAATAAATGATATTGAGACCAAAAAACAGTAGAAAGGATTAATGAAACAAAGAGTTGGTTCTTCAAGAAGATAAACAAAATAGACAAACCCTTAGCCAGGCTTACTAAGAAAAAAAGAGAAAAGGCTCAAGTAAATAAAATTAGAAATGAAAAAGGAGAAATTACAACAGATACCATGGAAATACAGAGGATTATAAGAGAATACTATGAGAAATTATATGCCAACAAATTGAACAATCTAGAAGAAATGGATAAATTCTTAGACTTATACAACCTCCCAAAATTGAACCAAGAAGAAATGGAGAATCTGAATAGACCAATCACAAGTAAAGAGATTGAAATAGTAATCAAAAACCTCCCAAAAAATAAAAGTCCAGGACCAGATGGCTTCTCCAGTGAATTTTACCAAACATTCAAAGAAGATTTAATACCCATCCTCCTCAAACTATTCCAAAAAATAGAGGAAGATGGAACACTTCCTGAATCATTCTATGAGGCCAACATCACCCTGATACCAAAACCAGACAAAGACAATACAAAGAAAGAAAATTACAGGCCAATATCGCTGATGAACATTGATGCAAAAATCCTCAACAAAATATTGGCAAACCGAATACAACAATATATTAAAAAGATCATACACCATGATCAAGTGGGATTTATACCAGAGACGCAGGGATGGTTCAACATCCGCAAATCAATCAACGTGATACATCACATCAACAAAACAAAGAATAAAAACCACATGATCGTCTCAATAGACGCAGAGAAGGCATTTGACAAGATACAACATCCATTTATGATAAAAACTCTCAATAAAATGAGAATAGAAGGAAAGTACCTCAACATAATAAAGGCCATATATGACAAACCCACAGCTAACATCATACTCAACGGGGAAAGACTGAAAGCCATTCCTCTGAGAACAGGAACGAGGCAGGGCTGCCCTCTCTCACCACTCCTGTTCAGCATAGTACTGGAGGTTTTGGCCAGAGCAATTAGGCAAGAAAAAGGAATAAAAGGAATCCAAATAGGTAACGAAGAAGTGAAACTCTCACTATTTGCGGATGACATGATTGTATATATAGAAAACCCTAAAGAATCTGTTGGAAAACTGTTAGAAACAATCAACAACTACAGCAAAGTTGCAGGGTACAAAATCAATCTACAAAAATCAGTTGCATTTCTATATGCTAATAATGAACTAACAGAAAGAGAGCTCAAAAAGATAATACCATTTACAATTGCATCAAAAAGAATAAAATACCTAGGAATAAATCTTACCAAGGAGGTGAAGGACCCATACAATGAGAACTACAAGACTTTATTGAGGGAAATCCACGATGACATAAAGAAATGGAAAGATATCCCATGCACGTGGATTGGAAGAATAAACATAGTTAAAATGTCTATATTACCTAAAGCAATCTACAGATTCAATGCAATCCCAATCAGAATCCCAATGACATTCTTCACAGAAATAGAAAAAAGAATACTAAAATTTATATGGGGCAACAAAAGACCCCGAATAGCTAAAGAAATCCTAAAGAAAAAGAACAAAGCAGGAGGCATCACAATTTCTGACTTCAAAACATACTACAAAGCAATAGTAATCAAAACAGCATGGTACTGGTACAAAAACAGACACACAGATCAATGGAACAGAACTGAAAGCCCAGAAATAAAACCACACATATACGGACAGCTAATTTTCGACAAAGGTGCTAAGAACATGCAATGGAGAAAGGAAAGTCTCTTCAATAAATGGTGTTGGGAAAACTGGACAGCCACATGCAAAAGAATGAAAGTGGACCATGTGCTATCGCCATTCACAAAAATTAACTCAAAATGGATCAAAGACCTGAAGGTGAGACCTGAAACTATAAAACTCATAGAAGAAAATATAGGCAACACACTATTTGACATTGGGTTTAAAGGAATCTTTCCGGATGACATGCCTACCCAGACTAGGGAAACTAAAGAACAAATAAACAAGTGGGACTTTATCAGATTGAAGAGCTTTTATAAGACAAATGAAACCAGAATCAAGATGAACAAACAACCAACCAGCTGGGAGAGAATATTTGCAAAACATACATCTGACAAGGGGTTGATCTCCATAATATATAAAGAACTCACACAATTGAACAACAAAAAAACAAACAACCCAATCAAAAAATGGGCAGAGGAAATGAACAGACACTTCTCCAAGGAAGATATACAGATGGCCAATAGGCACATGAAAAGATGCTCAACATCACTAATCATCAGGGAAATGCAAATCAAAACAACACTAAGATACCACCTCACGCCCGTTAGAATGGCTATAATCACCAAGACAAAGAACAACAAATGTTGGAGAGGATGTGGAGAAACAGGAACCCTCATACACAGCTGGTGGGAATGCAAATTGGTGCAGCCTCTATGGAAAACGGTATGGAGATTCCTCAAAGAATTAAAAATAGAGATGCCCTATGATCCAGCCATCCCACTACTGGGAATCTATCCAACACACCTGAAATCAAGAATCCAAAGAGGCTTATGCACCCCTATGTTCATTGCAGCATTATTCACCATAGCCAAGAAGTGGAAGCAACCTAAGTGTCCCTCGACTGACGATTGGATTAAGAAAATGTGGTATATATATACAATGGAATACTACTCAGCCATAAAAAAAGACAAAATCGTCCCATTTGCAACAACATGGATGGGCCTGGAGCGTATTATGTTAAGTGAAATAAGCCAGAAAGAGAAAGACAAACACTGTATGATCTCACTCATATGTGGAATATAAACCAACACATGGACAGAGAAAACTGGACTGTGGTTACCCGGGCAGTGGGGGTGGGGGGTGGGCACAAGGGGTGAAGGGAGTCATATATGGGGTGAAGGACAAACAAAAATGTACAACCCAAAATTTCACAATGTTAGAAACCATTAAAACATCAATAAAAAATAAAAATAAATAAAAAAAAAAGTGGAATACCTGGGATTGGTGCCCAGACAAACTGGTCCATAGCCCAGAGCTTCAACTACTATGGTAGGAATGTCAGCGAATTTTCTACCACTCCCCGAAAAGCCCCTTCTGCTCCAGTCAGTGTGGTCTCCCACATACTTATTCACTCTTCAAACATTTTCTGAGTGCACCAAAGGTGTCAAGTACTGTGTTTAGATACTGGAAGGACAAATAGAATGTCGACGCAAATAATCCATAACCAATCTATAAATCAAAATTGGGGTGAGTTTATTATGAATCAACCTTTGAGGATCATATAGCCCGGGAGAGTCCTTTCATGAAGAAATGGAGCACTCCAACGAAGTGAGGTGTACAGGGTCAGCCCCATGACTTAGCGGTTAAGTGCGCATGCTCCGCTGCTGGTGGCTCAGGTTTGGATCCCGGGCACGCACCGATGCACAGCTTCTCTGGCCATGCTGAGGCTGCGTCCCACATGCAGCAACTGGAAGGATGTGCAGCTATGACATGCAACTATCTACTGTGGCTTTGGGGGAAAAATAAATAAATAAATAAAATTATTAAAAAAAAAGAAGTGGGGTGTACAGAGTGGTTATATACCATCAAAGAGCATGTACCACATGTGATTGCAATGTCCTTTTTACAATAGCCACGACATTGACCTGTCAGCACATCAATTGTTGGACACGGTGGGTATCAGCTCTGCTGTTTCCATGGGCATGGTGGTTGTCTTGAGTTGGGTGGTCACAGGATGGGCACAGCAATCAAATCCTAGCCTAGGGAGAAATGCTTATCCTTAAGGAAATGCCAATGTGGGGGAAGTTGCATTTACATCTTAAGGGTGTTGTTCTTGTCTTTGGGACATGTTAATTGCCTAAAATAGATATATAATGGATGAACAGAGGCTACAGGGCCCTTTTGGGAAAAAAAATCTAGGTCAAGGCCAACTAGTTTTACACCAAATGGCTTCCTCATGTGCTCCAATATATCCTATTGCTTGCCATTTATTTATCATTTTCCCCCTTTTGATGTATAATCTTTTGATAGAAAACATTGATGATCAAAATATTGTCCCTCAGAGTCAGGGTGGTTGCTGCATGCCCTGGGTCTATCACGTCCCTCGGTGCCAGGATTTTATCTCATCTATTTGCCCAGTTATTCACGTTGGGTGGAATTAGTCGGATATTGTGGACAAGCAAAGAGGTATATATATATAAACAGAGGAAGCATTTCATGGGTTTTGGATTAATTTTAGGTTGTTGAACAAACATTGTGTATGTGCTTTTTTTTTAATATATATAGCCCCTTATGCTACATTGTGCACAATTATAGAACAAGTACGGTAACAATGATAATAATTAAACATTTTTTTAAAAGATTAGTTTAAAATGAGTTTTTGGGCATAGTCCTTATCAGAAAAGTAAATTTGTCCAGGGTTATAAGATTGATCTGCCATCTCAAGTCACCGAGCCACCATTACTCTAGTTTGCATGCCAGTCTTACAACACTAGGTAAAGAAAACAACAGTTTGAATATAATCATTAGTACAAGAATTCCAAGAAGTAATAGAAATAGGAATTGCAATCCAGATCTAAAAAGGGAACCAATACCAGAAGGGAGCCAACCAAACAAATCAAGGCTGGGTGTAGGATCACTTAAGGCATTCACCTGTTTTTCCATGTGCTTTAGTAGAGGTGACACATTGGAAGACTCGTCAGGTATAAACACACAGCATTCAGTTTGAATGACCACACATGTACCACCTTGGGTTGCTGTAAGAATATCTAAGGCCATTCTATTTTGAAGGACAGCTTTTCTCATTAAAGACATTTCAGTATTTAAGAAAGCTATTCTCTCCTGACTATCGTTAAGGGCTTGTTGAGTAAATTTTGTCAGAGCCTCTATATGTGATATGACATCTTCCAGCCCCAAGGAAGGAGCAAATATAGCTACTAGGTGGTCATACAAGTGTAAAACTGAATGAGCCCATCTGGCCTTAAGGAGAGGCAGATTGGCAACAGATGTTAGCTCTGGACGAATCTTTCCCTGTATGCAAGAGAAGCCCAGAGTGCAGCGCCCTAGCCATCCTGGTGGCAGCCAAGGTCAGAGGTTTGTTCCACATAACCAGTGAGTTCCATTAGGAGCCATCCAATAGACGCCTGGTCTTCGAGACCAGTCTGTTCCAAACCAATCACTTTTTTATGTATAATAGTATTCTGACATGACTCAGTGGGTATCCAGCCTATCTTTAGAGTGTAATTTGGTAGATTTTGTTTGGAATGATTTCTCTGTAACCAACATAAAGGTGCTGGTATGTTTAAAGATCCATGGCTAGGAGTAAGCCAAACATATCCATCCCAAATTTGTGTGAAACCTTCCATGGTTTTTACTGTAATGTCTGGTTTCTTTTGTTTATCTGCAATTTTTTGGGATAATTGGATGGTTTGAGTAATAGAAAAGAATAATCGTGTCCTGTATTACTAATAGTATGGGCTATTGACCATGTTTCAGGATCATAATTAGTAATATCAGACGAACTGTGAACATTAGAACTAGATCTTTGTATCACAATAAATTGCTTTAGAGCTTTCCAATCTGTACCTCGAAAGGGAAAGACCCACCAAGGGTCTTAGAAAGTGGAAGTTGGCCACATAACCAACAAGTAGACTGATTTTCATGTGTAGCAAAGGAATGTGCTCATTGCAGAAAAACATTGCCATCAGAGGTCCATTCAGATGTAGATTGGAAAAACAAACATAGCATTAGGGAAACCTTAAATGGCATTTTTTTTTTGTAATCAACAAATGGTTTTGTAATTAGGTTCTAATCTATCTTATAAAGTTGAAGTGTAAAGCATTGGTGTAGGAAAATGGTAAGGCAATCTAGAAATTGATTATTTTAGCAATTACATAAAGCTTAAACACTACAAGGGTTTAAATGAGGAGATATAAGGTTAGGAATACAGGCCTGGTCCAGAGTTTCAGGACAGCTGCCTACAACAGATGTCGTCTTCTTCTCATCCTGATTTGGAGATATTCGTCTTGGTCTGTCAAAGTTGGGTGTCAGAGACTGGAGTTGAAGTCTATTCAGGTGGAGAAGTCTTTTTTAAATGAGAAATGTGAATTCATGAGTTTACGCCTTTTAATTTTGCAGCACATGGATTGGTTAAAAGCACCTGATATGGTCCCTTCCAACGGGGCTGCAAAGAGTCCTTTATCAGGTATCTTTTCCAATAAACAAAATCTCCAGGTTGTAATCCATGATCCTTAAGGTCTTTGTCTCCTGGGAGCTTACTGTGAAAAGAATTAGCTACCAATTTCTCATTTCTCTTAAGAGCCTCAATGAGACCTTGACAATAATGTAAAATATCTCCTTTAAGTAAAGTTGGTTCCTACATTTCTTCTTCTAATTGTATAGATCGTCCAGTTATTATTTCGAAAGGAGACGGTCGATGTTTACCAAAGGATGTAGATCTAAGACTGAGGTGCACTAGTGGAAGAGCTTTTGGCCATGAGGGGTTAAATGCTTCTGAAAGCTTTGCCAACTGAATTTTGATCGAGCTATTAGTTCTTTCCACCGATCCTGAGGATTGGGGATGGTAAGCACAGTGGAAATGCTGCATTATTGGCCAAATACTACATATAGATTTAATTATTTGTCTGGTGAAATGAGTTCCCCGGTCACTATGTAACTCGGTAGGAATTCCCCAAGCAGGAATTATTCTCTCTAATAGTAATTTACCTACTGTTAGAGCCGTTGCTCTTCTGCAAGGAAGGGCCTCAACCCAATGTGAGGACATACAGATTATTACCTAGATATATTTATATCCTTGAGATGGTGGCATTTAGACCAAGTTCAATTGCCATTCCTCAAAGGGTCACTTAGGAGGGGGAAAGTGGCCTTGTGACCCATGAAGTGGTTTCCCTAGATTATACTTTGGGCATATAACACAACGAGTATAAGTTTTATGGGCCACTGTGGGAAAAAATTTCCAAAAGTATTGTTTTTCCCATAAAATCACCTTTTCAGGTGCCCAGTGGGTTAGTTGGTGTATATGCTGGAGCAGGGGCAATTGTGCTCCAACAAGTACCATGGGTTTCCTATTGGGTCCAAACCACATCTGTGAGGGGGTGTCAAAAATTCCCCCTTTTGACTGCCATATGTGTTTTTCTTCTTCCATGGCCACTACTTGGGCCTATAGAAGGAAGTCTTTTACTGGGTTAGCAGAGTTAATAGGAAGCAGCAGGCATTCTCGAGCCTGGGTAGGGAAAGCCTTCAAGGCTGTTTGTTTAGCAGCTGCATCAGCAAGCTGGTTTCCTTTAGCTTCCAAAGTATCAGATTTTGAATGCCCTGGCATTTTAATAATCGCTAGTTGTCTCGGTAGCTGTATAGAACATAATAATTCTGCAACCTGTTTCCCCTTCTTTATAGGCTGATCTGAAGAGGTTAAAAACCCTCGTTGTTTCCACAGCATTCCAAAGTCATGTGCTGCTCCGAAAGGATAACGACTGTCAGTGTCGATATTTGCTACCTGTTCTCTGGCCAATTGACAAGCTCAAGTTAAAGCAATTAACTCGGCTTGCTGTGCTGACTTTATCTCTGGTAAGTAAAAACTCTCGATTACGTCTATTGAGGACATTACTGCATATCCAGCTTCGATAACATCCTTGTTCATCCTTTGAGTAAGATCCATCTGTAAACCAAATTAGATCAGCATTATCAATGGGAGTTTCTTGCAAATCATTCCTAGGAGTAAGTAGGTAATTAGTTAATAAATGTAGTCGTGGGCATCTTCTTCTTGTGATGCTAGAAGTAAAGTTGCAGGGATAAGATTATTACACAGGGCTAAGGTAATATTAGGAGCAGAGAGCAACAGAACTTCACAGGAGGCTAGTCGGCTGACAGAGTAATGCTGAGTGTGATGAGAATTTAGGAGAGATTTGACTGAGTGAGGAACATAGATAGTCAAAGGAGACCCCCATCAGCATTTCTTCACTGGTCTTGCATAAGAACGCTGCTACTGAAATGGCTCTCATACAAGGCGGAAGCCCTTTTGCCACTGAGTCTAACTGCTGACTATAATAACCTATAGGTCGATGTCGACCTTCATGTTTTTGACTTAAGATACCTAAGGGATTTCCTCTATCTTCATGTATGAAGAGGAAAAATGGCAAGCTGTAATTAGGATTTCCTAAAGCTGGTACTTGGGCCAAAACAGACTTTAAGGTAGTTGCTGCCTTCTCTCCTTCTGGTGTCCATACAATTAAATCAGGCTGGTCAGACTTTAGTAATGTATATAAGGGCTGGGCAATAAGTGAAAAGTTAGGTACCCAGTTCCTGCAATATCCAGTTAGTCCTAGGAATCCTCTTAACTTTGTCTTAGGGAGAGAAAAAACCAGGATTCCTTTAATCATTTCAGAATCAATCAACAGTCCATCCTTAGATATCAAGTGTCCTAGATATTTTACAACAGGCAGGCAAAAAATGTAATTTGTCCTTGGACAATTTATGCCCCTTAGATGCTAGCTGTTGCAACAGATAAATTGTGTCCTTCTGAGAATCCAACTTAGTGTTTGAATGCAAGAGAAATCATCCACATATTGAATTAAAGTGGAGTCATTAGGGAATTCTATATTCACTAAGTCAGCCTTGAGTATCTGGGAAAAATAAGTGGGCGTCTCAGTATAGCCCTGTGGCATCACTGTCCAGGTATACTGGCGATCTTCTCACGTGAAGGCAAAAAGATATTGACTATTCTTTTCCACGGGAATGCTGAAGAAGGCACTGCCCAAATCAGTGACTGAGAAATAGCAGCTGTTATTTGGAATGGCCGAGAGCAAAGTGTGTGGATTAGGAACCACAGGATGTTGGGGAATCACGATGTTCTTTATAGGTCTCGGATCTTGAAAAAATCTCCCGCCTTTCCCATTCGACTTTTTTACAGGTAAGATAGGTGTATTACAGGGACTAGTACAAGGAATTATGTCTCTTTTCAAGAAATTCCTGAACGATAGGGCTTATCCCATTTAATGCCTCTGGTCTAAGTGGATATTGCCGAATATTAGATAAAGGCTTAGAGTTGTCGAAGTCACCTTAATAGGAGTGGCTGATTTAATTTTCCCAATATCTGAAGAGGATGATGACCATAATTCTCTAGGCACTTGTAATAACAGGTCATCAGTTTTCTCTTCTATTTGAGTCATTGATTTCACAATCATCAACATTTCAGCAATTACAGTCTGGTCAGCACCCCGATTTTCTGAATCTAGAAGCATTTCACCCTTTTGTGAAAAGGACGTTGTATGCTTCTAGAAGATCTCGTCCAATCAAATGAATTGGAGCACATTTAACCAGGAGAAACACATTTTTTCCTGTGATGGTTCTTAATTGAAAAATTACTGGTTCTGATTTAAAAACCTGCATTGGAAAATTCGAAACCCTTACCAATTGAACTATCTGTTTACTCCGAGGGAGAGGACAACGAATAAGGGTAGGGTTGAGGACAGATAAGGTAGCCCCGGCATCTACAAGGACCTTTAAAGTTTCCCCTCCAATAGTTATCTCAATTTCCCCTATGGCATTTGTGAGGAGGAGGGGAAATACCCTCTCGTAATCTTCTGAGCAGCCCTAGTCCTGTTTATTTTTGTCACCCCCTAAATCCCATTTGAGTTTATGGCAGTCTTGTTTGAAATGACCAGGTTTTTTGCAATAGTAACAGAAACGGTGATTTCGTTTCTGGTTAGATTTTTTTTTTTAATTTTTTGTTTATTGCAGTAACATTGGTTTATGACATTGTAAAAATTTCAGGTGTACATCATTGTACTTCTATTTCTGCATAGATTACATCATGTTCACCACCAAAATACTAATTACAACCCATCACCACACACATGTACCAAATTATCCCTTTCACCCTCCTCCCTCCCCCCTTCCCCTCTGGTAACCACCACTCCAATCTCTGTCCCTATGTGTTTGTTTATTGTTGTTATTATCTACTACTTAATGAAGGAAATCATACGGTATTTGACCTTCTCCCTCTGACTTATTTCACTTTGCATAATACCCTCAAGGATGGCGTTTGTTGGGCCACGAAGCTGTTGTAGCTGTATACTCATAAACTTAGTGGCCTTTTTTTTTCTGGAAGGTTTTAGATAGTTTATGTGTAATAGTGACAAGAGCCTATTAAAGTCCAATCCAGTTCATGTCTCTTAACTAACATTGCTAATTCCTCATCTAATCCTTCGAAGGAAATTAAATTGAAAACTGGATCATTTTATTGATCCTCAAAACATTCAGGAGCCATCCCAGAATGCTGTTTGACGGTTTTCTCAAGCCTTGCAAAATAATCAAAGATAGATTCCTCGGGTCTATGCTTACATTGATGGACTTCAGGCCAATCTATCTTCCTGGGAAAAACTACTGGAATGGCTTTGTGTAAGTTTTGAGCGATATCCCTACACTCTTTAAGGCCATGAGGCTCATGCCTATGGAAATCCTCCAGGGGGTCTCTCCAATCTGCCTCTTTTATCCATTCATTTGCTTTGTTCTCAGACACCAGCAAATGCACAAGCTGATATAAATCTGAATGTCCTGTGCATATGTTCTAACAATAAAATTAAATTCTTGAGCAAACCCTAAAAGATATTGCAAAGGGTCTGGGAAGTCCTTCATCAAATTCTTAAATTCACTTCTAGTCCAACAAGTATACACAAGAGCAGGCTCACCTCACCCAGTAACAGGTTTCTCCTTAGAGGGAGCCACTATAACTTTAGGACTTTCAGTATCTGCTCCCTGAGAGTTACTCCTTGTTTTCTCTAGGGGTGGAGGAGGAGGGGAAGGTTAAGGAGGAGGAGGAGGTGAAGGAGGAGGAGGAGGTGAGGGAGGAGGAGGAGGTGTGGGAGGAGGAGGAGGTGAGGGAGGAAGAGGAGGTAAGGGAGGAGGAGGAGGTGAGGGAGGAAGTGTTGAGAGAAGATGAGTTAAAGTGGATAGGTCAGGGTACGGAAGCTCAGAAAGGAAAGGATACACGGGTGCTGAGGGAGAAGATGAGCTCTGAGGTGCTGAAAGCGGCGGCGGTGGAGGAGATAGAGGAGGTGAAGGGGGTGGACAGCTTCTGACTTCTCTCTCTTTAATTCAGAAATGGTCTCAGTCAGTTTATGGTTAGTCTCCTTTAAAGAAGTCATTTTATCATTATTACTCTTTGAAGCCTCTAAATGCCAATCGTAATAAGCTTCCCCTTATTTTGTTTTGGTTTTATTGCAGGCTTTTTCAACCTGTGTGTGCAAATACAGTAGTTTTCAGAAGTCAAACGTTCCCAATTTTGGCCATTTACGACCTGTCATCCTTAGTTAACCTTTCCCATTTAGTTAAATACTTGCAAGGATTGTTTCCGTATGCATTATACGTGAAACCAGCGGAAGTCCCCGTGGGGGGTTGTCCATCTGGAAGCCAGCAGACTTTTGAAGCATGGTTTCCCATTTTTAGTTCTGTTTTTTTCTTTGTTTTTTTATAAAGTCTGAACAACTTCTAGGAACTGTGTAGTGGGTCACAAGTGTGCTGCTTTGAGTGTTATTCTCTAAAGGAATGTCGTAATCACTCTCTTACATGTCTCTATTTCTCCCGCTGGCAGTCTAGGACCACCGAGGGGGTTCAGAGTGCGGGTGACAAACCCTCATGTGCCAGTCCCCGGACGAAGCTATAATTAATTAACGTGAATGATAATGGAACGCCCTATAGGACCGCTATACATCGTGAGGTTCACCTCTGACACTCCTACTGAGGATTTTCTTTCACCTGTAAAACGCCTTTTCAACCGGCAGGAGCCATGTCTCTTTTCTTCATAGGTGAACAAGTTCAGACTCTCATTTCTTTATCAAGCAGTTTTGTTCAGACCTTATAAACATAATTCTTTCCAATTTTAAAGCCAAATTAAAAGGACAACCAATTCAGTTTACTCCAAGCTTCCCCTAAGGTCCCTTGGCCTAGGAAATTCCCCCTAGGTTTTTCTCCACCTAGGAAATGTACCAGTACCCTTCAAAGCCTCTAGTCTCAAGACCTTAAAACAGCTCATATAAACTCCTGGACCATCAACTTATTTTTTTTTTTTATTATTTTTTTTGTGTGTGAGGAAGATCAGCCCTGAGCTAACTTCTGATGCCAATCTTCCTCGTTTTGCTGAGGAAGATTGGCCTTGGATTAAAATCTGTGCCCAACTTCCTCTACTTTATATGGGATGCTACCACAGCATGGTTTGACAAATGGTATGTCGGTGCACACCAGGATCCAAACCTGTCAACCCGGGGCTGCCGCAGTGGAGCGTGCGCACTTAACCACTGTGCCACAGGGGTGGCCCCTCTCTTTATTTCTAAAGCTGAAATGTCTAAATCATTCTCTGGGCTAGTTGGAGTTTCCATAAAATGAAAATGTAAATTCCAGGAAAATCCTTAACTTTCCAGAATAATCCTTAATATAGTATGGTAAACACCTTTGCAAAATGTCACTGATTTTCAATGTCAGTGCCTCCACAAGGGCATCCTTGCATTGTCTTCCCTCCAACCACCTCTCACTTTGCCCCTCCCCAGGCTGATGGGCTCAAAGTGTTTACTGAGCAGTAAGAATGATCAGAGTCTGAAGGAGACTTCAAGGATGACTAAGCCATGTTTTCTGACCCCAACCATCACTCTCCATCTCTCCTTTAACTTCTATTTTTCTTATTCTGGTTTCTATTTTAGTTGTTTACTTGTCTTGTGAATTGTTGTTTAGTGGTTTATAATTACCATGTAAATTCATATTACTTTTTGCCTTAGAGTTTAGAAAGAACTTACATTAAACAAGGTGTTTTTCCCAGGCCTTTGATGTCTCTAATACCTTCCAATGCAATTCAAGTGGCTTCTTGTTTTTACTTCTCCATCATTATTCCTTCAGAATTATGTTCACCCAACACTTTTGATCTGACTAATGCTGCTTTACTCTTTAAACTTTTCTATGCCAAGACTCACATGAGAAAGCCCTCAAGCACCATCAGGAGGAGGAAGTCAAGAAGGCGGCACAGGCAGACTCTGAACTCACCTCCTCCCGCAGACACAGCCAATTTGCAACTACTCGTGGAAAAATTACCACTGAGACAGAACTGAAAACTGGATAAGAGGAACCCCTGCAACAACGGACAATCCTAACTGAGGTAGACGAGGAAGAAACTCCCTTCTGGAGAGGAAAAATGCCACCTTCACAAGCTGCAGTGCCTCATGGCCACCCAGGAGTCACCCAAAGGTACGCAGCCCTCCCTGGAGGAGCAGGGCCCTGAGCCGGGAAGCACCCCCGCTGTGGGCATGTTGTGGACCCAGTACCATCGAGACGAGTGGCAGAATAACTGACTATGCCTGTTACTAAAACATTAGGGAGTACCCCCAGAAAAGCTGGTTCACAAACAAATTAGAAACCGGTTCTTAAAGGGCCCATGCACAAACTCACCCGTTTCAGAAAGCAACCAAAAATCACCAGAAAGAAAGGTGTACAGTGCTTTGGTGAAAAGAGATTCCCCTAATAGGCCCTGTGTGCATCTCGGTGAGAGGTGAGACCTCTCCAGGGACTGGGACATTGGTGGCGAATATTGTTGTGGCCTGGTGTGGGCGTGTTGACATAGACGCCATTGCAGTTCTCCCTGAGGTCTCCTAGCCCAGGGTCTGTCCCACCCGCTAGAGCACCAATTTAATGCAGCTCAGCCAGGGCAGGCAGCCCACCCTAGAGACTGGCCCCACTCAACAACAAGCCCTCAGGCAACTTGTGGGCCTGCATAGATTGGTGACTATATTCTCTGAGGCCTGTCAACTGAGACAACTTCATTGGGGCAGGGCGTGCACAAGGAGCAGGTGGAGAGTGTGGGGCAGTGGTGGAGTGTGTGGGGTTCCCACCGTGGAGAGACTGGGTCCGCTTTGGGAGGTTGGGGCACACACACGGGGCAGGACTGTGTTGACGGTGTGTGTGGACCTGTGGGCGGCAAGGCTTGTCAGCTGCAGAAGACTTGTGCTTCTCAAAGACCCACAGAGGGGGTTTGCCCCACCTTCCAAAGCCTGAAACAATTGAGTGCTCCCATGCCTGAGGCCCGCCCCACCCAGCTGCAATCCTCAGAGAGCTGACAAGAGACCCAAAGGTTGTAGGCTTATAGCAATTGTAAGGCCCTGAGCCTAACAACCTGCCACGCTGGGGGCCTACTCACTTAAAAGAAATACTGCAACACAAATGTGGTGTTAGAACTTGCAGCCAACAGTGCTGGGGCTCCCCACACCTCATAAAGAGACTGAAGGACCCACAACAACTACAAGCAGCTGAGCATTACAACAGCTGGCCAGGAGCATAACTCAGCCTCCCTGGGTGCCTACAGGGAGAGCAAACAAGCCACAACAGAAGGACATGCGTAGCCCACATAGTGGTCACCGCTGGAAAATTGAGAACTGAGGGAAGCACACTGCAGGCCTCCTAAGCCATCACTTACATAAGGTCAGCTATCCAAGAGCAGGAGACGTAGCTGACCTACCTAATATGTAGACACAAACACAGGGAAAGAGGCAAAATGAGGAGGCAAAGGAATACATTCCAAGTAAGGGAACAGGACAAAACTCCAGAAAAGGAACTAAGTGAAATGGAAATGAGCAACGTACCCGACAGAGAGGTCAAACAAAGAGTGTTAAGGATGCTCACTGATCTGGGGAGAAGAATAGATGAACTCAGTGAGAATGCCAGCTAAGAAATGGAAGATATAAAAAGAACCAATCAGAAATGAAGAATACAATACTGGAAATGAAAAATTCACTAGAGGAACTCAAAAGCAGAGTAGAGGATACAGAAGAATGAATCTGTGAGATAGACAAAAGACTAGAAGACATTACCCAAGCTGAACAGGTAAAAGAGAAAAGAGTTAATAAGAGTGAAGACAGTCTAAGGGACCTCTGCGATACCATCAAGCACACTAACGTCTGTGTGATGGGTGTCTCGGAAGGAGAAGAGCGAGAAAAAGGGGCAGAGAATCTATTTCAAGAAATAATAGATGAAAACTTCCCTAACCTAAGGGACAAAACAGACATCCAAGTACAGGAAGCACAGAGAGCTCCAAACATGATAAACCCAAAGAGGCCCACACCAAGACACATCATAATCAAAATGTCCAGAATTAAAGATAAAGAGAGAATTCTAAAAGCAGCAAGAGAAAGACAAGTTACATACAAAGGAAACCCCATAAGGCTATCAACTGAATTCTCAGCAGAAACCTTACAGGCTAGAAGAGAATGGCATGATATTTAAAGTGCTAAAAAGGAAAAAACTTACAGCCAAGAATACTCTACCCAACAAGGTTATCATTCAAAATGGAAGGCAAGATCAAAAATTTCCCAGACAAGCAAAAATTAAAGGAGTTTATCACCAAGAAACCAGTGCTACATGAAAAGTTAAAGGGACTGATTTAAGGGGAAAAGAGAAGAAAACAAATAGGAAAAATTATTTATTTCCATGATAAGAGGGTAATGGATACAAATGCAGAAAAAAGAGGTTAGATATGATATCAAAAACATAAAAGGAGGGAGGAGGGGAGTTAAAGAGTAGAGCTTTCAGACAGAGGTCAAACTAAAGAGACCATCAATTCTGTATAGAAGAAGAAAGGAACAGAGAAGGACTACTAAAACACTGAGAAAAAAAGTTAAAAAATGCCAGTAAGTACATACTTTTCAATAGCTACTTTAAACGTCAATGGACTAAATGCTCCAATTAAAAGGCACAGGGTGGCTGACTGGATAGAAAAACAAGACCCATATATATGCTGCATACAAGAGACACATTTCAGACGTAAAGTCACTCACAAACTGAAAGTGAAGGGATGGAAAAAGATACTCCATGCAAATGGCAATGAAAAGAAAGCTGGGGTAGCAGTACTCATATCAGACAAAATAGACTTTAAAACAAAAACTGTAAAAAGAGACAAAGAAGGGCATTACATAATGATCAAGTGAACAATCCAACAAGAGGATATAACACTTGTAAATATCTACATACCCAATGTAGGTGCACCTAAATATATAAAGCAATTATTAACAGACATAAAAGGAGAAATAGACAGTAACACAATAATTGTAGGGGATTTTAACACTCCACTTACACCAACAGATAGATCATCCAAACAGAAGATCAATGAGGAAACATTGGCCTTAAATGATACACTAGAACAGATGGACCTAGTAGATATACACAGAGCATTCCATCCAAAAACCGAAGAATACACGTTCTTTTCAAATGCACATGGAACATTCTCCAGGATTGATCACATATTAGGCCACAAACAAGTCTCCATAAATTTAAGAAGATTGAAATAATACCAAGCATCTTTTCTGACCACAACGGTATGAAACTAGAAACCAACTATAGGAAGAAACTCAGAAAAGCCACAAATACGTGGAGATTAAAGAAAATGGTACTGAACAACGACTGGGTCAATGAAGAAATCAAAGAAGAAATAAAAAAATACCTGGAGACAAATGAAAATGAAAATACAACATACCAGAATTTATGGTATACAGCAAAAGCAGTTCTGAGAGGGATGTTTATAGTAATACAGGCCTATCTCAACAAACAAGAAAAATCTCAAATAAACAATATAACAATGCACCTAAAGGAACTGGAAAAAGAAGAACAAACACAGCCCAAAATCAGTAGAAGAAAGGAAATAATAAAAATCAGAGCAGAAATAAATGAAGTAGAGACCCAAAAAATCAATAGAAAACATCAATAAAACCAAGAGTTGGTTCTTTGAAAAGATAAACAAAATTGACGAATCTTTAGCTAGACTCATCAAGAAAAAAGGAGAGAAGGCACAAATAAGTAAAATCAGAAATGAAAGAGGAGAAATTACAACAGACACCTCAGAAATACCAAAGATTATAAGAGAATACTATGAAAAGCTATATGCCAACCAATTCGACAATCTGGAAGAAATGGATAAATTCCTAGAAGCATACAACCTTCCAAAACTGAATCAAGAAGAAGTAGAGAATTTGAATAGACCTATCACCAGTAAGGAGATTGAAACAGTAATCAAAAACCTCCCCAAAAATAAAAGTCCAGGACCAGGTGGCTTCCCTGGTGAATTCTACCAAACATTCAAAGAAGACTTAATACCTATCCTTCTCAAACTCTTCCAAAAATTTGATAAGGGGGAGAAGCTCCCTAACTCATTCTACGAAGCCGACATTACCCTGATACCAAAACCAGACGAGGACAACACAAAAAAAGAAAATTACAGGCCAATATCACTGATGAACATCGATGCAAAAATCCTCAACAAAATACTAGCAAATCGCATACAACAATACGTTAAAAAGATTATACACCACGATCAAGTGGGATTTATTCCAGGTATGCAGGGATGGTTTAACATTTGCAAATCAATCAATGTGATACACCAAATTAATATAATGAAGAATAAAAATCACATGATCATCTCAATTGATGCAGAGAAAGCATTTGACAAGATACAGCATCCATTTATGATAAAAACTTTGAATAAAATGGGTATAGAAGGAAAGTACCTCAACATAATAAAGACCATATATGACAAACCCACAGCTAATATCATCCTCAATGGTGAAAAACTGAAAGCTATCCCTCTAAGAACAGAAACCAGACAAAGATGCCCACTCTCACCACTCCTATTTAACATAGTACTGAAAGTCCTAGCCAGAGCAATCAGGCAAGAAAAAGAAATAAAAAGAATCCAAATTGGAAAGGAAGAAGTGGAACTGTCACTACTTGCAGATGACATGATTTTATATATAGAAAAACCTAAAGAATCCACCAGAAAACTTTTAGAAGTAATAAACAAATATGATAAAGTTGCAAGATACAACATCAACCTACAATAATCAGTTGCATTTTTATACACTAACAACGAAGTAGCAGAAAGAGAAATTAAGAATACAACCCCAAGGCTGGCCTGGTGGCGCAAGTGGTTAAGTGCAGGCACTCCGCTGCATCAGCCCGGAGTTCACCAGTTCAGATCCCAGGTGTGCAATGACGTACCACTTGTAAAGCCATGCTGTGGCAGCATCCCATATAAAGCGGAGCAAGATGGGCATGGATGTTAGCCTAGGGCCAGTTTTCCTCAGCAAAAAAAAAGGGGGGGGAGGATTGGCAGATGTTAGCACAGGGATGATCTCCTCAAAAAAAAAAAAAAGAATACAACCCCATTTACAAATGCAACAAAAAGAATAGAATAACTTTTACAATTGCAACAAAAAGAGTAGAATACCTAGGAATAAACTTAACCAAAGAGGTGAAAGAGCTGTACACGGAAAACTGTAAAACATTGCTGAAAGAAATTGAAGAAGACAAAAAGAAATGGAAAGATATTCCGTCCTCTTGGATTGGAAGAATTAGCATAGTTAAGATGTCCATACTGCCTAAAGCAATCTATAGATTCAATGCAATCCTTATCAAAGTTCCAACAACATTTTTCACAGAAATAGAACAAAGAATCCTAAAATTTATATGGAACAACAAAAGACCCCAAATAGCTAAAGGAATCCTGAGAAAAAAGAGCAAAGCTAGAGGTATCACACTCCTTGATTTCAAAATATACTACAAAGCTATAGTAACCAAAACAGCATGGTACTGGCACAAAAACAGACACACAGATCAATGGAATAGAATCTAAAGCCCAGAAATAAACCTACACATCTATGGACAGCTAATCTTTGACAAAGGAATCAAGAACATACAATGGAGAAAAGAAAGTCTGTTCAACAAATGGTGTTGGGAAAACTGGATAGCCACATGCAAAAAAATGAATGTAGACCCTTACTGTACACCATACATAAAAATTAACTCCAAATGCATTAAAGACTTGAATGTAAGACCTGAAACTATGAAACTTCTAGAAGAAAACATAGGCAGTACACTCTTCAACATTGGTCTTAGCAACATATTTTCAAGCACCATGTCTGACCGGGCAAGAGAAACAATAGAAAAAATAAACAAATGGGACTACATCAAACTAAAAAGCTTCTGCACAACAAAGGAAACCATCAACAAAATGAAAAGACAACCTAACAATTGGGAGAAGATATTTGCAAACCATACATGTGATAAGGGCTTAATCTCCAAAATATATAAAGAACTCATGCATCTCAACAACAAAAAAACTACCAACCCAATTAAAAAATGAGCAAAAGAGCTGAACAGACATTTCTCCAAAGAAGATATACAGATGGCCAACAGACACATGAAAAGATGTTCAAAATCATTAACTATCAGAGAAGTGCAAATTAAAACTACAACGAGATATCTCCTCACGCCCGTCAGAATGGCTATAATTAACAAGACAGGAAACAACATGTGTTGGAGAGGATGTGGAGAGAAGGGAAGTCTCATACACTGTTGGTGGGAGTGCAAACTGGTGCAACCACTATGGTGAACATGATGTAATCTATGCAGAAATAGAAGTATAATGATGTACACCTGAAATTTATACAATGTTATAAACCAATGTTACTGCAATAAACAAAACATTTAAAAAAAAAAAGGCACCATCAACTAGGTGACCCTACATTCCTCACATCTGTTTCCTTGATTTGTTCCTAAATAAAAATGTTTCTTTTTTGTGTGTGTGAGGAAGATCAGCTCTGAGCTAACATCCATGCTAATCCTCCTCTTTTTCTTTGCTGAGGAAGACCAGCTCTGAGCTAACATCTATTGCCAATCCTCCTCCTTTTTTTTTCCCCACAGCCCCACTAGATAGTTGTATGTCATAGTTGCACATACTTCTAGGTGCTATATGTGAGATGCAGCCTCAGCATGGCCAGAGAAGCGGTACGTCAGTGCGCGCCCGAGATCCGAACTCAGGCTGCCAGTAGCGCCACGCGCACACTTAACTGCTAAGCCACGAGGAGGGCCCAAGATGTTTCTGAAACGAATAATAAATTGTACCAAGTGGTCATTGTATAAAAAGCACTATCACAGATACCTTAAAGAGATCAAATGGAAAAGAATATTCAATTCCTCAGATAGGTTTGCAATCAAATGAGGCATTGAGGGGACCAGGGGGCACTGATCAGAGCAGGATCCTTAGAGAAGAGTTTTAAGTCAATTTCAAATGAGGTTAAAACTGGAATGAGATAGTATTTTACCAGTTATCCGATATCACAAGCATTTTTCTGACCTTTGAGAGTTTATTTGCATATAAACTGTATGTGTGTGGTAGGAGAGTGCTGATATTGTTTAATTTCTTTTTATTATTCAGCACTTTGTAATAGATCTGGCTATTCACAATTAATAAAGATCATAATGTGGAGAGACCCAACTTTCAACTGCCTGATATTATCAATTCTTACACAAAGCTAGAGTTTTAAAGATCAAATTTCATTCTAGTTACCTTTCAACTAGTCCATTTATATCAGAAAGATGCTGAGTTTTAGGAAAATACTTCAAAACACAAATTTTATATGTAATTTCAAAAGCAAAAAATGAGTTAAAATTGGGTGGTAACCGATTCTGCTGCTATATATTAAACTTTAACATGGGAGCAGATATTTTTAGAGAATATAATTGATATTTGCCTATTTATATATTGTAGAATGTTAAAGGATTTACAGTTTTAATAGTATTTCAAATACCAGAGAATAAAAAACAGAACTGTTTCAGTTTTATGAAATAGCTTTTTAGACATAGCAGATTTTCAGAGCCTATTACTTGAAAATAAAACAATCAGTTTGTGAGGTTTAAGCCATGTGGTTTTATTTTAAACTTGCTCATTCCATAGGAGCATCACTAAAAGCCCTCCAGGAGTAGCTGACACTCTTTCCCTCTATATGAGCACCAGCTGTGTTTGCTTTAAGCATCAGACTCTCGGGCAACACCATAGCCCTCAATTCCGTTTAGTTGAGAAAAGGTTTTATGTGTCATGTGTTTTTTCTAGGGGTATGGAGCTCCCAGACTTATTAACTACACAGAGAGAGGAAGAGTCAGAACACATTCAATAAACTCTAGTGTGCTCAGGTGAGATGGTAAGTGCCTGAACTCACATCTGAAGAAGAACTTAGAGGATGCTTTCTGACTCTGCTTCATGCCTGACTAAGCAGTCCTGGACACCCCCGTTATGGCCACAGAATAACACAGGCAGCCTTGATGGACCAGAAGTCCTCCTATGTCCATCATTTGTACAGAACAAACTGGCTTAAGACCTCTCATTTCCTGCTGCAGTGGTAATTTACAGAGATACAGAACTGCCATCTAGTGACTAAGAAGAAAACAGCAAGGTGCTTTACATGGAAAATGAAATTGTAAGTTTTTAAAAAAAGAACAGTGAAGCACTAAAGTTGGTAAAGTTGACACAAAGTTGACAGAATGTGGCACACGAAAGTTATAGTAAAACTGGAAAATGTGTAGGTGAAGTAACCAGTTGTTCTCTATGCCTCTAAAATATGACTTGACATTTGACTCATAAATAGTATAATTTAAATATAATAGAATAACTTTGGAAATAAACTTCTCATCTCATCTCATCCAATGTTGTTGGCAGGAGCCGGTATTAAATAGCAAGATGGTGAGTACCCATGTGGAAGCACCATTTTTATCACAGTGGAGAGAATATGAGGCATAAAACCCAACAGACTGATGTTCAGATCTTCCCTTTTACCCTTGATCAATTTTGTAAACATGGTCTTTTTTAAATTTTTTTTTGTGAGGAAGATCAGCCCTGTGCTAACATCTGCCAATCCTCATCTTTTTTTACTGAGGGAGACTGACCCTGGGCTAAAATCCGTGCCCAGCTTCCTCCATTTTATACGGGACGCCACCACAGCATGGCTTGCCAAGCGGTGCATTGGCACGTGCCCAGGATCAGAACCGGTGAGCCCCGGGCTGGTGCAGCGGAATGAGCGCACTTAACTGCTTGTCCCACCAGGCAGGCCCCTAAAAATGGTTTTCTTTATCAGTTAAATATGAATTATAATAGTTACTTTAAAGGATTACTGTAAGAATTGCATGAGGTAATACAGTAAAGGAACCGGTGTAGAGTGATAGTTAATTCTCCTGCCCTGTCTCTCGTCTATGAAACATACACAAATCATCTAAGAATAAAACTCGTCTATACAATAAACTTATGACAAAGAGTCAATGGCTCCAGAAGTAAGGGCCACCATTGTTGAGGGCTTAACCTCAATTGCTTCCAAGTACTGTTAACTCTCAATTAATTTTATGTGTTTTCGGTCTTCCAGACACTTCACTGGCTACAAGGAAAGGAGAAGGTGTGAAATTTAAATTGATCTATTTCACCCTTGAATGGCCTAACTGTAACATCAGGTGTTTTAAATCACCTAGTTCATCAGGTTTTCTGCTTATTACTATATATTTTACCATGGTTCACAGCCCGAGAAAAATAGAAAATCATTATAATTTTACACACATGAATATATATTTTGACTATTACAGCTGGAATCTTAATATATAGAGAAATGTTGTACATGTTTTGTCCTTGTTGATAGTACAGAATACTTTTGCCAAGGTTTTCTTTGGCATTATCATATTTAATGAAAAACTCAGTAATATATGCCCTGGAGATAAGGATTTAGAAAAATCTAACATACTATCCTAGTCATACCTCAAAACAAAAGCTATAAAAATAATAAGAGGATATTTTGAAGGCACTATTTTTCTTAATTATTTCCAATTTTATGTTCCTTTACCTCTTTTTAATCATTCTGTATCTTATTCGCTATTGGCTAATTAACTCACAGTAATTAAATAACCCTCAGCTGAGTCCCCCATGCCTCTTCAAGTGCCCCAGCCTGATGTAGGTCTCATCTCTGACAAAAAGAAGCTGGGAAAACCTGTTTTGTGACGGTATTCTTAAGGATATCTTTACTCTTACAATAATAGCTATATTTTTGAAAGGCACCAGTGGATTATAAAATCAAGTACTCGACCAATGTTGTATCCTCATTTTCCCTCCAGGGGGAGCACAACTTTCATGTGTAATGCAGGGCTGCTGCTTTATTGTTTTTTCCTTTCAAGATATTACTTGTAAAACATGTCGACGTAAATAATCTATAATCAATCTATAAATCAAAATTGGGGTGAGTTTATTATGAGCCAACTTTTGAGGACCATGGCCCAGGGCCTTCTTTCCCTAAAGAAGGAAGGGCACCAAAGAAGTGGAGTGTACAGAGTGGTTATATACCATCAAATGCCATGTATCACATCAGATTGCAATGTCTCTTTCACAATAGCCACAAGATCGCCCTGCCAGATTGCTCTGCCAGAATAGCTATTGATGGACAGAGTGGGGAGGGTGTGGCTGGTGTCAGGTCTGTTGTCTGGAGCTGGGTGGTCACAGGATCAGTGCAGCAGTCAAATCCCAGCCTAGGGAGAAATGCTTATCCTTAAGGAAATGCCAAGGAGGTGGAAGTTGCATCCTTATCTGAAGGGAATTTATTCTTCTCTTTGGGACATGGCAAAGCAGATACACGATGCAGGTGACAGGCCCTTCTGGAAAAACAAACCCAGGCCGAATTAGTTTTACCCCAAATGGCTTCCTCATATGTTCCAATATATCCTATTGCTTGCCATTTATTTATCATTTTCTCCCTTTTGATCTATAATCTTTTGATAAAAAGCATTGGTGATCAAAATATTGTCTTTTGGCCCAGAGTGGTTGCTGCCTGCCCTGGGTCCCTCATGTCCCTCGGTGTCAGGCTTTTGTCTCATTTATTTGCCCAGTTGTCCACCTTGGGGGGAATTAATTGGATATAGTGGACAAGCAAAGAGGTATATATATATACTAATAGAGGAAGCATTTCAAGGGTTTTGGATTAATTTTAGGTTGTTGCACAAACATTGCATATGTGCTTTTTATGACTCCTTGTATTTATGCTCTTCACAATTATAGAACAAGTACAGTAACAATGATAATAATTTAACTTCTTTGAAAAGATTAGTTTAAAATGAGTTCTTAGGCCTAGTCCTTATCAAAAAGGAGGTTTGTCCAAGGTTATAAGATCAATCGACCACCTCAGCTTTCATTACTCCAGCTTACATGACAGTCTTACAGCACTGAGTAAAGAAAACAGCAATTAGTTTAAATATTATGATTATACAAGAATTCCAAGAAATAATAGAAATAGGAATTACAATCCAGATGGAAAAAGGGAACCAATACCAGAAGGGAGCAAACCAAAAAACTCAAGACTGAACACAGGATCTCTTATGGCATTCACCTGCTTTTTCATGTGCTTTGGCAGAGATGACACACTGGAAGACTCGGCAGGTATGAAAACACAGCATTCAGTTTGAATGACTGTACGTGTACCACCTTGAGACGTAGTTAAAATATCTAAGGCCATTCTATTTTGAAGGACAGTCTTTTTATTAAAGACAACTTAGTATTTAATAAGGCAATTCCTGCTTGACTGTCATTAAGGGCTTCTGTATGTGATGTGACATCATTTAGCCCTAAAAAAGGAACAAATATAGCTAGCTGCTCGGTGGTGATACCAGGGGAACACTGAATGAGCCCATCTGGCCTTAAGCAGAGGAATGTTGGCAGCAGTTGTCACTGTGAATCCTTCCCTGCATTTAAGGGAAGATTGGGTGCAGTGTTTTAGCCATCAGGCCAGTAGTCAAGGCCAGAGATTTGTTCTATATAACCATTAAGTTATATTAGGAGCCTCCCGATAAATGCCTGGACTTTAAAACCAGTCTGTTCCAAATCAATCACTTTCCTTAAGTATGATAGTATTCTGAAAATCTTAACTGTAACAATTTGTTGGGGGAAGAGGGAGAATCTCCCTCTGCCCTTTTTCCTTAAGGTTCTTATGGCTGGTCAAATAATTAACAAGACAGGTTAGCAGGAGAAAATAATACCAAGTTTAATAACATGTATACATGGGAGAAACTCAGAAATGAGCAACTCGTCCCACTGTCTAAGCTGCTTGCTTAAGTATTGCAGCTAAAGGCGAGGAGCGTGTTGGGGGTGGGTAGTGGCCTGGGACTTCAGAGGGCAGGAAGACAATTCTTTTCAGGGTCAGCTATAGATAATGTGGTCGGGGAGAGACAGAGTTTTTGATAAAAGAGGCTTGGTGCCTTTCCTATTGTAACCTCTATCCTACATTATCATTACAGCCATCATGATAACAACTCTTTCTTGAAACAGATCTTTTGTTTTAAATTCTTTAGGCAGTTTGGGAGGGGAAACTCAAATATTCTTCCTGAGTTCTCTGAGTCCTTATTGTCTTCAGCTTGAAAGAATCAGCATACCAGAGTGGTGCCTCCTGGGGCAGCTTGCCCTGAGCACCATCAAATTATAAAATAGGTATACAGTTTAAGCATAACAAAGGTTTAAATGAGTGGATTTAAGGTTGAGAATACTGGCCTGGTCCGAAGTCTTGGGGCAGCTGTCTACAACTGATGTTGTCTTGTTCTCATCATAGTGTGTAGATATTTGCTCTCTTCCTATAAGGAGGAAGATACTAAACTTATTAGGCTTACTCAGTATGTTAAACTACATGGGAAGCATTGTCAGACAAGTGATGATAAACCTGCTTAAGTGGTATTTTGTGTGTAAATGTTATTGATATAGGCATTTTAAAATTGTATAACATTACTGAAATTCTGATCTGTCCTGGTTATCAATCATAATTCTGGTTATTATTATTTTAAAGTGTTGTATGTCACAAAATTAACCAAATTTCTTTGTCAATTACCATTTTGAGGTCTTGTTTACAGACTTATTTCTTTGTTCTAATGCTTTTGCAAAATGTTTCAACTTCAGAAAAATTCATGGAAAGGACTGTGACAGTTACATTGGAGTACAGGCTTCTGATAAACTTGCTGATCATAAAATTGAACTGGGTAAGAAATTACAGAAATCTACGGGTCGGCCCTGTGGCTTGGTGGTTAAGTGCGTGCGCTGCGATTCTGGTGGCCCGGGTTCGGATCCCAGGTGCTCATCGAGGCACCACTTCTCCATCCATCCTGAGGCTGAGTCCCACATACAGCAACTAGAAGGATGTGCAGCTATGACATACAACTATCTACTGGGGCTTTGGGGGGAAAAAATAAAATAAATAAAATCTTAAAAAAAAAAAAGAAATTACAGAAATCTGATGGAGAAACTGATGACTTCATGAAGCCACTAACAAAAAGATTGGGATCAAAAATGGATTACACAGGACTGAATGAACTGATAAGGATGATTATAATTTTTATGATTTTTCATTTGAAGTATTGCTGAATTTTTAATATTTTGTTTTTTTCAGATTTAAGGAAAACTTTTTCTCTTTTCTCCTGAGCTAGCTATAACTTACAGAAATTTGGTAAATGATACTTTTGTAAACAATATTAAAATCTTTCTCTTTTTCTCTCTACCTGATCCCTCCAGAATTTAAAAACTCTTAGTAAGTGAGTATTGTTGTTTTCGTGGCAATAGTTATTTGCATAATTCAATAAGAATCTGTTCTCCTTATAACAGGACACAATTGGAAACTCTGGTTATATTACCAAGGTTGTGACTGGAAAATCATATTTGCGATATAGCCATAAAGATTTGAGGAATGAAGATTGGACATTATGGAATAAAGCCATGTAGAAATATTGGCCTGGTGCCTTATGTTCAATGTTCCAAGCAGCATTTACTGGATAAGTAAAGAATGTCACTTATCTAGAAGGTACAAGGAACTTTGAAATATTTTGGGGGAACCTCAGAAGAGAGGAATTCACCCAAATCTGTAGGTATTGCAGGCGAAGTCTGATGACAAAATCCTTGGCTTGGCTTTCCTGGTCTAGAGAGGCCTTTAAAGTTCAATCTGAGATTCCTTATAAAAAGTTCCAGCAAAGCAAATTTAAAAGAGCTTGTATGATCAATTGCTATTATTGATGTACTTATGTAAATAATTGGGCCAACTTTATTGGAACTAGACTTATTTTACAAACTAGTTAGTCTAAATTTGGCTATCTTTGATAAAAATGAGGGTGATTTTAGAAAGAAAAATTATATTTCAGTAAAAACTACAGTGTATATTTGCGGATATTAGATTCAAGTTTTGTTAATTGTCTTTTGAGGTTTTGTTTTATATCTATTTACTGGACTGGATCCTGATTTCTTCTAGTCTCCCAAAATATCTGGCTACAGATCTCCAAACTAATGTTTTTCATTTTTTCCATCATTTTCATTTGGAATCACTGAGAATTAAACCTGCCCTTTTTCCTGAAGCCTTGCAAACTGAAGCCAATGGACTTGATATAAACTTGAGAGATGACCTGACGACATCATCAGAGACATTTTAAACTACTAAAGATGCTTTAATCCTGACATCTAAAAATTTTCTTAATTGGCTGTCCTGTAAACTCAGAAACTGCTTTACAACTTGCTCCAACCATTAACCTTGTTTTTCTTTTGTTTACATAGAAATGCTTCTATTAAATACTTGATTGTTTGCTTCCACAATATAGGTGTAACCTTGAGAGCCCACCTGCATCACCATCTTCTAAAATGAACTTAATTGAACTGATCTATTATCAAGACTAAGAAATATGTTCAGTGAGATGAAACAATCTACTAACTCAGCTTCTGGACTATGAAACTTCTTTAAGTTTCAAAAGGACTGTGAAAATTTTAATTTCAAAGGCGGGACTGTGGGAGATCAAGATTTGGCCACCCTGAAATACATCACTTTACCTTGATTGTTTTCTCTGAGGGACATTTGACCTCCCCCACTAATTGCCTAAAGAATTTGACATGGTGGCTCCTTCCAGGAACAGATCTTCTATCAAGATGGCTGTAATGATAATGTAAAATAGATCTTACAATGGGAGGAGCACCAAGCCCTTTTATCAAAAATCTCTATCTCTCCCTGACCACATTATCTATAGATGACCTTGAAAAGAATTGTCTTCTTGCGTTCTGAAGTCCCAGACTACTACGAACCTCCAACACCTTCCTCACCTTTAGCTACCATACTTAAGCAAGCAGCTTAGACAGAGGGACAAGTTTCTCATTTCTGAGTTTCTCCCATGTATACATGTTATTAAACTTGGTATTATTTTCTCCTGCTAACCTGTCTTGTTAATTATTTGGCCAGCCATAAGAACCTTAAGAGAAAGGGCAGAGGGGGATTTTCCCTGTCTCCCCACAGTACTATGGGTTTTTTTACTGGGTGCAAGCCACATCTGTGAGGGGGTGATAAAAATTCCCCCTTTTGCTATATCTGTTCCTCTTCTTCCATGACGATTTCTTTCAAGCTTGTGGAAAGAAGTCTTTTATTGGGTTAGCAGAGTTGTAGGAATTAGCAGGTGTGCGAGATCAGGATTTGGCCACCGTTAAATATATCTCTTTACCTCGATTTTTTTCTCTGATGGACATTTGACCTCCCCCACTAACTGCCTAAAGAATTTGACATAATAACACCTTCCTGCAACAGATCTTCTATCTGATGGCTGTAATATAATGTAAAATAGATGCTACAATAAGAAAGGCACCAACAAGCCCATCTTATCAGAAGTTCTGTCTCTCTGACCACATTCTCTGGATGGCCCTGTGAGGAGTTATCAGACAAACATTTATATTTATAAGGGAAATCTCCATTTGTAAAGATATCTCTTTCTCTGTATTGGGAAGAGGGGGGATGACCTCATTTCTAGAAACTTATCAATGTGGAAGGTGAGGCCTTAAATCTGCATAATAGCCTTACTCTTGTGTACAGTGCTTTAGTGGTGATCTCCTGTACTGACACCCCCCACCCCCAACATCCTCCTCTGTCTTTACGTAAAGACGGTATTTAAGATGAGAATTTCTGCTATTGTGTTGAGAAATGCCGCGTCCCTTGTTTCTCCCATGTATACATGTTATTATACTTGGTATTATTTTCTCCTGCTAACCTGTCTTGTTAATTATTTGGCCAGCCATAAGAACCTTAAGGGAAAGGGCAGAGGAGGATTCTCCTTCTTCCCCCACACAGGGATTCTCGAGGCTGGACAGCATAGCCAGCTTGGTAATATCTTGCTTACCATTTAAGTAAGACCCGTCTGTAAACCAAATTAAATAGAATGCAGTTGCGGTCCTTCCTCTTGTAATGTTGGAAGCAAGATAGCAGGGTTAAAATAGTGGGTAATATTTACCTACGCATTGTAACCTAAGAAGTTTTATCATTTACTTGATAATGTTTCCCATGCAATTTAGCATACTTAACTAGCCTAATTAGTTTAGTATCTCCCTCTTTATAGGAAGAGATCAAATTTACTTGAGAATTGCCAGGGATCTCTGAAAATTCTCAAACAAAAAAGTTATAAGAAAGACTTTATTTAGGATATAATTTTGGGGAGATTGTCAAAAATACAGAGAGGTTTTAAACACTTGGTCAGACAAGATCAAGGAGTTCCTGTTCTTGTCGCAGTGAAACCATGCTTAATTAACAAACAACATTTAAACAGTCAAAAAGAGCTTAATAGAGAAACCTCAGTCTTTTGAACATAGGGAATTACCTTAACAAAACAGATCTCTGTTCTTTAGATAAACTTAACTCAAATGTAAAGAAAAATCTTTTTACGTAATAACCTCTATCAAGAGAAGATTAAGAGTAGAATAGGGCCGGCCCCGTGGCTTAGCGGTTGGATGCGTGCCTTCTGCTGCTGGCGGCCCTGGGTTCCAATCCCAGGTGTGCACCGACGCACCACACTGCTTCTCTGGCCATGCTGATGCCACTTCCCACATACAGCAACTAGAAGGATGTGCAACTATGATGTACAACTATCTACTGGGGCTTTGGGGAAAAAAAAAGAGTAGAATAAAATTATCCTTTTAAAAGGAAGAAGACCAAATTTGAATTTTGTACTAGCTTACTTTTGATATTAAAAATCATTTACTTAGTTGGATTTAGTTTAATCTTAGCCAACTCAACCATGTATAAAACTCCTCAGGGTTTCTCTTCAACAAACCTTCTATAACTTTTTGTTTACATTCAAAATTTGTGCCATGTGCTCCTTTTTTTTTCCTTCTAGTACTTTTCAGGGCAAATTTATCTTTCCTACCCAAACAAAAATATTTCCATTTTTTATATCTTCTTAATGAAAACACACATCTTACTCTCCTTGAATACAAACATATTTTTCTTAAGTTTTTAGTAGCTTAATCACATATTAGAAATTTTTAACCCTTAGAAACTTCAATTTTTAAGTAAAAAACTAAATAAGCAATTATAAAATTTCTTTTACATTAGCATTTCATGGCTTGACAAATTTATATGGACACTTTTTATAATTTTTGGAAACATGTTACTTTATAGTACAATTTTTTAAATAAAACACAAGACATGTTTACCAATAGACCCAAAACACCTTGTAGTTTTTCTGTAATAAGCCAAAAGTAGATAAACCTATATTTAGCAATGTCTAATATCTTATCTTATTTGGAAATGATCTAGATACTCAATGAATTTTTATCATAAAATTTAGCAAAATCCTAAATTTTTAAGTTACCAAAAAGAGTTTAGAAGCTATATACATTATAACATATGATTATTGTTTAAAGTTCACTTAATACTCACCTATTTATTTACCTGTTCTCAATAATTATTTATTTATTATGTTTTAAAGATTTTATTTATTTATTTTTTCCCCCCAAAGCCCCAGTAGATAGTTGTATGTCATAGCTGCACACCCTTCTAGTTGCTATATGTGGGACTCAGCCTCAGGATGGCCGGAGAAGTGGTGCCTCAGTGCGTGCCCTGGATCTGAACCTGGGCCACCAACAGCGGAGCTCGTGCACTTAACCACCAAGCCATGGGGCCGGCCCCTCAATAATTATTTAGATTGCCTACAAGACTTTATGAGACATTAAATAATATTAGCCATCATTTATTATTTTTGAGACCAGTTTTGTAGTAGAAATAACATCAGTTTATTTGACAAATAAAAGCTGCATATCTGCATTATATCCAATGCTGAAAACTAACAAGAATAAATAAGCTTTTATTTACCAAAGATTATTTCATATCACGTTAACTGGAAAAACATTTGGATTTAGAACTAACTTTTGTGAGTGCTTATTTCAAGTTAATTGAATAGACCTCTTGATTTTAACCATAACCTCTGGAGGTAAAATACCACGCACATATAACATACATGTAGAGACAGACACATAAAGAACAGACAGATGCAACAAAGATTTTATAGCCGCTGTTTTAGAAAATTTAGCAGTTTCCATCTGCAGAAAGCTTCCTTCCAATTTCTTTTTTCTTTCAGTCTTAGGCCCCCTGCTGTCTTAGCACTTGCGCAAGTCTCCTGGGTTCAGAGCCCAGGCAGCCCAGCCGGGAATGATCAAGCAAACTCAATTTCCCACTTTCCTTTTCTTTTATTTTGCTACAAAGTCTGAACAATTTCTAGGGACTGTGTAGTGGGTCAGGAGTGTGCTGCTTGTGAGTGTTACTCCCTAAAGAAAGGTCATAATCACTCTGTTACATGTCTTGGTTTCTCCCGCTCGCAGTCTAGGTACTGCCGTGGGCGTTTGGAGTGCGGGTGACTAACCCTCCCTTGCATGTCCCCGGACTAACCTGTGATAAATTAACATGAATGATAGTGGAGCTCGCTATAGGAAGGAGGGTTACATGTCATGGGGTTCCCCTCTGACACCCCCGATGAGATTCTCAGTTGCTTGAGAATTCCCGAAAGGTCGGGAGGAGCAATGTCCCTTTTCTTTGGAGCTGAACAGATTCAGTCTCTCATTTCTCTATCAAGCAGTTTTTTTCATACTTTATAAACATAATTCTTCCCAATTTTAAGCCATATTAAAAAGTCACCCTGCTCCATTCACTCCAAAATTTCCCCCTAGGCTCCTCTGGCCTAGGAAATTCTCTCTACATTTCTCTTTCCTAGGAATTCCTCCCTAGGTTCCTCTGACCTGGGGAATGTATCAGTACCCCCTTAAGACACCTAGCCTTGAGCCTTGAAAACAGCTCAAATAAACTCTGGACCGTCAACTTAAAATAAAAAGGTCCAGGTTTCAAGAGAACTCACTCGGGTCACCTGAAGAATGCAGTGATCTGGGGAGCACAATGGGCTCCTATTGGTACCAAATGCCAGTTCAGTGTAGATTCCAGGTGGTCTCTGGTGGGTTTCTCTGAAATCTTGCCACAACTACACCAACAAATGTCTACATAAATAATCCATAACCAATGTATAAATCAAAATTGGGGTGAATTTATTATGAGCTAACTTTTGAGGACCATGGCCCTGGGCCTTCCTTTCATAAGGAAGGAAGGGTACCGAAGAAGTGGGGTGTACAGAGTGGTTATATACCGTCAAAGAGCAAGTATCACATAGGATTGTAATGTCCCTTTTACAATAGCCACAAGATCACCCTGCTAGGTTGCCCTGCCAGAATAGCTATAGATGGAAACAGCGTGGAGCAGGTCTGTCGTCTCATTCGGCATGGCTGGTGTCAGGTCTGTTGTCTGGAGCTGGGTGGTCACAGGATGAGTGCAGCAGTAAAATCCAAGCCTAGGGAGAAATGCTTATCCTTAAGGCAATGTCAATGAGGGGGAAGTTGCATCCTTATGTTAAGGGCATTTACTCTTCTCTTTGAGACACGGCAAAGCAGATACACAATGCAGGCGACAGGCCCTTTTGGAAAAACAAACTCAGTCCGAATTAGATTTACCCCAAATGACTTCTTCATATGCTCCAATATATCCTATTGTTTGCCATTTATTTATCAAGCTCAGGGTGTGTCTTTCAAACAGAAATCATCGAGAATAGCATGAAGTAGTCACTTACCAACAGATGTCACTGTGGCTACAGAATATTAACAAGTGGCCTTCAAATATAACCTTTTTCCCAAATACTATATTTCACTGAGTTAATCCAAAAGGGATTCTTCTCTCTTATACTGACAAATCTCCACTCTGAACTTAGCACTAGAGGTAGCCAATTTTGAATAAAGACCTTTAACATCAAAGCCAGCCAACAGATCCTATTAAAGCAAATCCAAACTTGGGAAAAATTTTGTTTTCAGTCACATGCAAACTCTCTCAAACTCAAGATAAAGTCCTGGTTTTGTGCAGATGGAGAAAAGCTTCTCTTCCTCTTTTTCTATTCAGATAGTGCAGGGAAGAGCCCAAGGTGTCTCCTGGAAGAACACTAACAGTTCTTCACATTAGAAATGCATGCAGTGTTTCCTAGATTCTTTTCTATAGGCCGAGACCTGCTGACCTGACCAGAGGAGCAAACTTCTGGGCTCCAACAGTAAATAAGACTCTGTGCAGTTTACCACAACAATGAACTACAAAGATGTATCAGGAAATATTTTGAACACCCACACCTAAGCTCTCAGTTTCCCTCTGTCTAATTCCATGGCTACCTGAACTGAATTCATTCTCCATCCCCATCCCTTTCATGATAGTTTTTATCTCCTTGAATCAGCACGTTATAACATCTAAGAGAAATTTATCAAAATACTCTCTTCAAAATAGCTAACTGAAGTATAAGAATTGTAGAGGGTCAAGATTTTAAGATGAAAGTGATGTATAGAGTAACTGTACTACAAAATAAAAAGAAAATGAATGAGAACAATAAGAAAGGAAGAAAAAAATGCTAAAGAGAAGGAATATAATAGAGTAAAAGTAAGAAAGAGAGAAAAAGAAGAAAGTAGGTGTAGGAAAGAGAAAGAGTCAGGAGAAGCATGAGAAATGACAAAAAGGGGCACGAGCAGAGGGAAGACACCATGCTCAGAGTGGATGACAAGTCAACTGGCTTCTGAGCAAGGCTCAGGTCTAGAGTCACTGGGCTGCGCTTGAAAACTCCACTCAGTTCTAACATCCAGAGAATGACTACTGCTCATCCAAACTCTGATGACACTGATTACCATCACTGTCCTCTCCCAGGACCTGCTGGAGCTTTGGGAACTGCTTCTCTCAGCAGCTTTGGGACTGACAGAGTCCCCATTAAATATTCATGAAGTAGGATGGTGGTTTTTTTTAATTACTTTTTTTAATTTTATTTATTTATTTGTTTTCCCCAAAGGCCCAGTAGATAGTTGTATGCCATAGCTGAACATCCTTCTACTTGCTGTATGTAGGATGCGGCCTCAGCATGGCCGGAGAAGCCAGTGCGTCAGTTCGCGCCCCGGATCCGAACCAGGGCCACTAACAGCGGAGTGCGATCACCTAACCGCTAAGCCATGGGGCCTGCCCAGGATGGTTGTTTTGAAAGAGTAACTCAGAGAGAGATCTCTCAAGGGTACATATAATCCTGCCAACTCCTACACTCACCCATCTGAAGAATTAAGAAACTAAACTTTTTTTTTTTAATTACTGTGAAGAAAAGTAGGAAAAAACTTTCTTGGCAAAACTTTAAATGTTCCATCTTTTTTTAAGTTACTTCACAAAATTCTGTGCATAATCTAAAATTCTGGGCTCCCTACAGTTCCAAATATGTTTCAGAAATGATCTCTTTATCATCACAATGTAAGCCTATGCCTTATAAAACAAAATAAACTTGGATGAGTTTTATCTTGGAGAGAGAGAGCAGCAAGAAAAAGAGTAGGATGTGCCTCTCTGCTATGAAGGAAAATAAATAAAATCACCAAAATATACAAAATATGCCTCTAAAACTGAATGAAGAGGTCTCTAAAGAGTTTTACATTTTAAGTAAAAATGCACCTATATAAAATTACACATCAGTTTGACTAAAATCTGGTCAACTTAATAGAAGAAGAATTCATTCAGTTTCATTTAAATAGCATGACTTATGATTAGCTGCATAATAAATGGTAGATATTTTAATTCTGGTATACCATGTCCTTCCACCAATGAAGGTGGGCTTAAATCTGTCATTTTCCTAAAAAGGGCCAACCAGATGTTCTGCTTATTTGATTACTTAATAGTATGGATCTGCTCCTCATTGCCAACGAAGGATGTCTACAAACAGGCTTTATCTTGTATACGTAATGGGAAAAGCAGGCTGAGTTTACAAAAAGAAAAATTGAAAATGGAGCATTGCCTTGAGGAGACGTGGTCAATCTGTTCAAGAACATTTTCTCACTTGGTCAAGTGAAAAGCTGAGAGAGAATGCTGTCGGCCTCTTCCTTGGCCCCTTATAGAATGTGTGCATTACCTCAATTGAACGTGTCCTAAAATGTTTGAACTAAACTTGGAAATGAGTTGATGATACCGCATTTGCATTATGTCACACAGAATCTCTTTCATTAGGCACCATTCAAAACACTTTTTGGGACATTAGAGACCAGAAAAGTTTTGCTTCTCTGAGAGACTGTTGCTTTTAATCTCATGGACATGAGATGATAGAGAATTGTTCCCATTATCCTTTCTACTTTAAACCAGAGGGATACATTTCCGACCACCTTTAAAAACTGCAGGTTCTTCCGAGCCGGCCCCGAGGCTTTGTGGTTAAGTGCATGCGCTCCGCTACTTGCGGCCCGGGTTCGGATCCCGGGTGCACACCGATGCACCGCTTCTCCGGCCATGCTGAGGTAGTGTCCCATGTACAGCAACTAGAAGGATGTGCATCTATGACATACAATTATCTACTGGGGTGTTGGGGGAAAAAATAAATAAAAAGAAAGAAAAAAAAAGAAGGAAAACTGCAGGTCCTTCCGAAACACCTTTCAGTGCTCTGGCTTACTTCAGCTTCATTTCATTGTTCCATCCTAAACGCCTTTCAGTTTGATCTATTTTCCTTTGTAATCCTTTTGTATACCTAGATATTTAAAAGCTGCTCAAATCTATATTGGAGAAAAGTTGGGTTACAGTACTTTCAGACAGCATGTAAACCCAATTTTTAGGGTTTATACACAAAACGTTTCTGCCATGTTTCTACCAACTCTCCTTCCATATATTTTCCTCCAGGACTTCCTGTGACCAAATTGCCTTTCTAAAAGCCAGTCCTCTGTTCATTCTCTTGGCCAGTGACATTTTCATAGAAACATAAAGGACTGGATTTTCCAAAGATGCAACAAGAATGATCAAGTCCTGATTCACACCTAGATATCCTGCTCCTGTTGTCCATGAATTTTAAAACTAAAGTTAATTATCTCTTTCATTTTATCTAAATCTATTGAGTAACTTTGGCACTGAGTCCCTAAACTGACCCACAGTCTGCTTTAGCAGCCACAAAACTTTCTCTCAAATGCTTGCATTCATGTGCTGAGTAGGTATTTTATTTATTTAGATCTTATTCAAAAAAAGAGCTTCATTTATTTACTCAAATACTTAAGTATATACTATGTGCCCAAAGGTCTTGAAATGTTGGCAGTCTGCAAGTAAGACAGATATGTATAAACAGATAAATTACACTACAGAAATAATTTGAATGAAAGAGATATGAATAAAATGCCATGGGACGCCAGGAAAAGAGCCACCATGGGTTGACATACAACTAAGATATATAACAATGTACTGGGGCTTTGAGGAAAAAAACAACCACCATGGGGGGTGGACAGGTTTTGTAACATCTAGGTAAAGGAAAAGGAAGGGAGAGAAGATAAAGAGAAAACAAGATAAATGGAAAGGTTTTCTTCTTCTTAATGTTTCTGCCACCAACTTTTGGAGCACACTGCTTGCTGATGTCCTTTCTAGCCAGTCTTATCTTTCAGCAGGCTTCTATAGACTTCAAAAATTTGATTGTACCAAGCTGGGCTCCTCCCTGGAGACAATGCCAACTATGTAGGGAGCCAGTAGTGGAGCAAAAGATTCATGGGAATCTGCAGCCCTTCTGCAATTCACTGGTGGGGAGGGGCACCAAGGCTTCACCTTGGCCTCTGTCTCCAAGTTCACATAAAGGAGGGTCGGTTCCTTCCTCGCTAGATGAGCGTGGAGAGAAACATCCTTCACAGAAGGGATTATGGAAAAATTAATGTGAGAGCCATGAAAAAGGCAGAGGAGGTAGCACCATGAATCTGAAGTAACTGGACATATGAATTAGTAACCAGTAGGAAGAAGAGCTGAAGACAAAAAAATAAAGGCAAAAAACCAGTTCTCAATTTTCTAAGATGGAAATGTAAGTCTTTCTTCTTCAAAAAGAAAAATAAAATTGAAAGTGGTCACATGTTGCAAATAATGATTTTAACCATGATGTCACTACACAATAATGTGTAGCAATCAGTTGTTAAGTGCACTGCAAATAGTTCAAACTTAACAATTATGTTATCAAAGTTTGCAATTGATATATATATTTTAGTAAATAGTAGACTGTGTGCAAAGTTGTCACTATATTATTGACAATGTCACTCTTACTACTGAAAACATGACTAGGAGGGAGAAGATAGTGTGACCTCAGATTGCTAGAGTCACAGTAAGAAAAGTCAAGAAAGTGCCATCAGGTCATTTGGACAAAAGGATGCTATATGGCTGTTGGGTTTATAACAGATTAACTGGAGAAAAACAAGTCACTACATTAAACTATTTTCTACCTACCTCCATCACCCTCTCCAAGAACACATATTTTAAAATGAGACAAGTTATTATATTAAAAATTACTTGCTTTATCATTTTGAAAACTACATCAAAAAATGAAGGAAAAACTGGGTTACAACCATCCTGGTATCAATTCCAACTACCATCTTTCACCAAACTAAAATTCTAATTATCACTAATTCACTTGCAATCTAGTGCTCCTCCAATATACAATATCAACAACTTAAAATGTTTCATAACTTTTTTAAATTGCCCTAGAATTTTAGAGGATAATATAAATATATCTCTTGGAAAAATTGAGAAAGATAAAGACACTAGGACAGGAAAAGATGAAAATATTACCCTAATCGATGATGTAAAACACAAGATATGAACAACTGTTAGAAAGAATTCTCTATGAAATCGATGAATTCTACTATCTCTACACGTGGCTACTTCCTATCAGTAATTTGATGCATAAACAAATAGAATAGTGTATTTAATGGGATCAATTCTTTTAGTTGTGTGCTTTTCCTTGTAAAACTACATATGTTTTTATGTTTTTCCTTTATTTTCAGGTGATGTCACATTAGAACACCCTCATCTCTTAAGATCTTTGCATTAAGGAACTCTACCTTGGCTCTTGATCAACTGTACTCTGCGTTATGATAAACTCAGAGACCTACATAGAACAATGTTTCCTACATCTTATCTCCCATGATTTGCTCATGTCAGGGAGTATAGTCCACCAAGTAAACACTAAGCAGTGTTTCAAAAGCATCGGATACTAAAAGGAGGACATGCAGGGTTGGGTGTGGGCCCCCATTCAGTGCCTAGTGCAAAGAAGAAAGAGGTCAATGCATCCCTCCAGAGACTGGGATAAAACAGGAGGTTATAAGCACGAGGCTCCCTTTGCAGGCCTTTAAGCAGGGACCTAGAATAAAACTGTTGACACTGTGGATCATTGTTGGTTTTACAGGGAACTCATGAGGAAGATAAGGAGATGAAATAATGATAATTATAATAACAGCAGCAAACACTTCTACTGAACCAGGCACGGCAATCTGAATGTTAATTCTGTGCTTGAACATACATGAACTCCTATATCCCTCAAAATATTCTGATGTAGTAGATGTTGTTCTTCTCACCATTTTACAGATGAAGAGACTGGGTAGAGTGGCTAGAAAACTCAGCCAGGTTACAAAGCGGATAAATGGCAGAGCCCAAGCTCAGTGCTCTTATGTTATGCTCTTTGACTACAACGCCAAGTTAAGTTTCTAATGACTATATTTCTCTCTATAATCTAATGGGGGAAAAAATCAAAATTCTTAACTCTAACACCCATGCTACCATTTAGGAAAAGTTGGTGAGGGAGAGATTTCTGAATAGTAACAATGCCCTTCTATTAACTCTTCACTTATAGATCAGACATCAATAGTCCTGCTCAGTCCACCAAGAAGAAACTGGGACTTTATTATGCCAAAAAGAAGAAAAAACAAATAATAAAACAACCAAATTCCTTTATACATCATTACACAAATGTGAGTCTTAATTCCGTGTGACAAATATAAAGTGTTTTACTGGTTTACAGCTCCATATAAAGCTGATGTTAATCTCATGCTATCTTCCCAGCCACTAACACAAAATACTTTAAAACAACAAAAGGCACAAAGACAAAAAGCAACCACAAAGAAAATTAAATACTACATCTGAACGCTGTACAATTTTTTAAAGATTACTTAAAAGTTAGATTTAGTAAAATTTGTATCTCTATCTTGCCTCTCCCAGTTATCTCTGAAGGTAAAGAAAAGGACTAAGAAAGGCACAAGGAAGCCAGTTAGGGAAGCAAGTCAGCGGGAAGAGGTAAGGTGGCAGCCTCTCTGCAGACGACAGACAGAAATCTTCCCTGGGAGCTGTCTCAGGCCTCACAAGATGTGGAGCTTTGACCTCGGGCAGTGGCTACAGCTGGACGCTAGCAGCAGTGATTCTCAGACTTCAGTCTACACGGTAATAACTGGACAAGTCCAGTGTCCCCTTCCCTGGAATTCTAACTCAGCAAGTTTGAAGTTGGGACATGAGAATTTTCCATTTAACAAGACTACCAGTGATTTTCCTTGAGTTATCTGCAGATTATGATCAAAGGCATACCTTGAAGAGAAGCACAAACTCACATCCCAGTATGCACTTCACAGATACTTTGTGTCACACACTCTCAGACCATTCCCTGGTCCAGTGGTCCCACATGCCTCAGCATCCTTGGGCCTGTGTTCTTAATCAGGAGGTTCCGATGGTGGCAAAACAGACAAGACTCACCTGGGAAACTGTCCCTCTGTGTAATTCAGTGAGTGTGTGGGCTGCCTGCAGCCCAGATGTAAAGTGGGTCTTGCTATATTTAAAAATAAATTTCTTTTTAATTTTATTGAGGTCATATAGCTTATAACTGTAAATTTCAGGTCTACATTACTATATTTCAGTTCTGTATAGACTGGATCATGTTCACCACCAATAGTCTTGTTTTCATCTATCACCATACATATGTGCCCCTTTACACCTTTCTCTCTTTCCCTCTGGTAACCACAACCTGTACTCCCTATCTATGTGTTTGTTTATTTTCCACATATGAGTGAAATCAATCAGTATTTTTCTTTCTCTATCTGACTTGTTTCGCTTAGTATAATACCGTCAATGTCCATCCATACTGTCACAAATGGCATGAGGTTGTCTTCTTTATGGCTGAGTAGTATTTCATGGTATATATGTATATATATCACATCTTTATTCTTTCATCCATTGATAAGTACTTGAGTTGCTACTCAGTGTTGGCTATTGTGAATAATGCTGTGAAGAACATAGGGGTGCATACATTTTTTTGAATTACTGACTTCATATTCTTTGGATAAATATGCAGAGGTAGAATAGCTGGATCTTATGGTATTTTTATTTCTAATTTTTTGAGAAATCTCCATCATTTTCCCCTAGTGGCTGCACCAGTTTGCGTTCCCACCAGCAATGTATGAGGGTTCCCTTTTCTCCACATCCTCTCCAACACTTATTATTTCTTGACTTTTTAATAATAGCCATTCTGATGGGTGTGAAGTGATATCTCATTATAGTTTTGATTTACATTTACTTAATAATTAGTGATGTTAAACATCTTTCATGTGCCTGTTGGCCATCTGTATAACTTCTTTGGAAAAATGTCTTTTCATATCCTCTGCCCATGTTTTGATCAGGTCGTTCATTTTTTTGTTGTGGAGTTGTATGAGTTCTTTATATATTTTGGAAATTAGCCCCTTGTCAGACATATGATTTGCAAATATTTTCTCCCAGTTTGTAGGTTGTCTTTTCATTTTGTTGACAGTTTCCTTTGCTGTGCAGAAACTTTCTAGTCTGATGTAGTCCCACTTGCTTATTTTTTCTTTTGTTTCCCTTGCCGGACAAGATAAAAAGACAGACATTATATAAAGATAAAAGGGACATTCCACCAAGAAGACATAACACATTAATATACATGCACCTAACACAGGAGCAACAAACTATATAAAGCAACTATTAACAGACTTAAAGGAAGAAATTGACAGCAACGCAATAATTTTAGGGGATTTCAACACCCCACCCACATCAATGGATTGATCATCCAGACAGAAAGCCAACAAGGAAACAGTGGCGTTAAATGAAACATCAGACAAGATGGTCTTAATAGATATATAGAGAACATTTCATCCCAAAACAGCAGAACACACATTCTTCTCAAGTTCACATGGAACATTCTCAAAGATAGACATATGTTGGGAAACAAAGCAAGACTGAATAATTCTAAGAAGACTGAAATCATATCACGCATTTTTCTGACAACAATTGTGTGAAATTAGAAATCAACTACAAGAAACGGTTGGAAAAGTCACAAATATTTGGACACTAAACAACATGCTACTGAACAACTATTGGATCAATGAATAAAGCAAAGGAGAAAACAAAATATTACTAGAGAAAAATGAAAATAAGAAACAACATATGAAAACCTATGAGATGCAGCAAAAATAGTACTAAGAGTGAAATTTATAGCAATAGAAGCCTACGTCAAGGAACGAGAAAAATCCCAAATAAACAATCTAACACGGTACCTAAAAGAACTAGAAAAAGAAGAATAAACAAAGCCTAAAGTCAATAGAAGGACAGAAATAACAAAAATCAGAGCAGAAATAGATGAAAGAGAGGCTAGAAAAAGAATAGAAATATTCAATGAAACTAAGAGCTGTTTCTTTGAGAAGATAAGTCTCTTTCTTTAGAGGTAGAGATGGCATATGGGCAGAGATTATAAGATCAGAAAATCCAGACACTCAGTCAGAGAAATTCCTGAAATTTAAGCATCTTTTAAGCAACTTTTTAGCATCTTTAATACGTTCGAATATGCTGTACTTTTAACATCTGTTTGAATACGTGTGGCAAAGTCAAAGGACAGCCTATACTAGGCACCACAGGATGATAATAGCTTCCCTGCCTTCAACAACAAAAGGTCCAGGAAACTGACTTATCTTGGGTCCAAGTTGGGAACTATTTGGGAGAAATAGAGTGAAAAAGTAAATAAACCAGACAAGAATAAAAGAATTAGACAGGGATCTGATGGCAAAGAATACTTTTCCCAGCTACAGACCAATAGAATCTGGACAGAATGAGAAGGCTCATAACTACACCTGGCACCAGGAAGTAAAGTGGAAATCTCACAAGGGAGGCCACTTTGAGGCCTATAAACACCTTGCAAAGCTACTCATTAGGATTTCAGAACAACAACATGTTTAGGATGTGTGTGTTCAATATGTGCATGTCCTGGGTTCTCCTCATGATATTTTACTTACTTATATGTATATTTCCCTAAACCTTTGTTGATTATAAAGCAAAGCGAAGAGAATAACTGTGCGGCAGAGGTAAAGAGCAAATTAAAAACAAAAAACATACTGTAGTCACCGTGTTGAGACTGTAAAGTAAACTGAATTAACTGATGGACAGGAGATGCTCTTTCTGAAATTTTTTTAACAAATTAAAAAATTCATAAAATATTCTTCAGCATTGACGGTAATATACAATGCATAGATCAGTTAGTTCAAGCTTTACCTTCAGGGAGAGTCATTGACCATAATAGAGAATTCAGTTTCCAGGAGTCAGCTAGTCTTGTATCAGAAAGTGTCACATTTCAGACCTGGCTGTGCGTTTCAGCTATTCACGTCTCTTTAAGCTAGTCATATCGATAAGCACCACAGGCTTTGCTACTTAGCTTACTGAATATCAGAAATAGCTTTTCACTGGTGAAATGAGTGGTTCGTTTATGAATTTAGAAATGAGCTCTCATTGGTGAAACTGCAGGGATTCCATATATGTGGATTGGCCGAAACATCAGAGACTATCCTCATACTTAGAGGAAGAAGGTAAGAGTCGAGCAAGAGAGGATGTCAGGGGTGATGTCCTGACAGTGCTGCACCAGCTGCTGGTTTAGTAAAATGTCTCCTTGCCTGTTGCCAGCCTTTAGGCACAGGATCCTGCCACCTTCACATCTGTATCATGTGAAACTTTCGTGGAAGGTGTAGCCGGGCATCTATCCGGGTAGCGAGCTGCACATCCCCCGATGAAGGGACTCTTGCCTAGACCGCTTCATCATCCTAACACAATGCCACTCAGTCTTGGACTTCACTGGCTCCATATAAAACAGGCAACACCAACAGCCAATGGGATAAATGGTTTCACTTAGGATTCCATGTTCACACCAATACAATGTATGCTATAAGCACTCTATACAACCCCATATAAAGTATATATATATGGAAAGTTCAGTTGGTCCTCCAGGCTTTCAGACACACCCCAGGACTCTCACATATTGCAGTGCTGTGATGTAATCTCAAAACCTCTCCTTCACCTCATGGATCCAGTAGCAGAAAATAAGGAAAACACATTATCTTTCATGGTTTTTTAGTGTCTACACATGCCATGTCTTCAACCAGACTATCACTTAAATTTTTCTATATGCCTCTCGTCCACCCACCAAATTCGTCTCTCCCTGTTTCCTGAGTCAAGCTCCACTCCACTAGAAGACCCTCCCTGGTCCTCCCCTCACAGAGTCTCATCAACCACTAAAGTCAGGTTGAAGCCCCAGCTCACGTGGACCACTCCAGAATCAGCACACAGACACGGCACACCTGCACCCCTCGTTTTGACAATAATGCTGTGCTGTCCGGAAGGGTGGCGGCTTAACACTTTCCTGAGTGTATTTCATTTTCCCTCAAATGCACTGAAAGCCTCTTCAGCACGAGAAGTGTGCACACTTGTCCTGTCAATCCACCCACTCTTAACAATGTCATGATGACTGCATAACAGCCACTTAATGTCTATTGAATGAACACGCTTGTCAGGTAGAAAAATAAATGAAATGGTCAATATGAGCAGCAGCTGTAGCTGGTAATATCATTTTCCTCATTTGCTTAAAAGGTACCAAAAGACACCGACAAACTTTGTGGGTTTCATTTGAAATGCCAAGGTAACAAGTTATCAGTTATATCGAAACCTAGTGGCAATTACAGAAGATAAATAAAAATAGGGAGTAGACAAAAATCCTAGGATATCATCAATACTGGGGTCCAGACAGATCTCCTAACTTTACAAGTCCTCAGCGTTCTCACCAGGAAATCAGGAATGATACCCGCCTTGGCCCTGTTCATAGGGCAGGTGTGACGCAGGAGCAACTACTATGCAGAAAGAGCTAAGACAATGACAGCTGTTATTCAGAAATAACCCACCAGGAGTACCACTTGTTTTGAGATTTTAAAAATCTATGTTTAGTTAGAATAATCACACATTATTTCCTGTGTTTAAAAAATCCTGTTCAGGGCCGGCCCTGTGGCTTAGCGATTAAGTGCACGCGCTCCACTACTGGCGGCCCGGGTTCGGATCCCGGGCGGGCACTGACGCACCGCTTCTCCGGCCATGCTGAGGCCGCGTCCCACATACAGCATCTAGAAGGATGTGCAACTATGACATACAACTATCTATTGGGGCTTTGGGGAAAAAAAAGGAGGAGGATTGGCAATAGATGTTAGCTCAGAGCCGGTCTTCCTCAGCAAAAAGAGGAGGACTAGCATGGATATTAGCTCAGGGCTGATCTTCCTCACAAAAAAAAAAATTTTTAAAAATCCTTTTCAGAAGAATTCAACGTCATCACCATGTGTCCACATCAAGGTCTCTCCAGAACCAGTGCTGAATCTTTGCTTTAATATGAGATGCTAGTTGAGCAAACTTGAGTCTCCAGAGCTTTCTTGGCATTTGTGCTGATTGTCGCTGTTTTGCATTCAATTAATAACTTTGCTGTGGTATTTCCTCGACCATCGAAGCATGTCTTTTTCTCTGCTGTATTTCTGTTTAGCATTTCAGAAATGTAGTTATTTTTCAAGTAGGGTTATATGCTCCCTGCCTCCAGGCACCATTGGTATTACCTCTGTTTTCCCCAGGATATTACATATTCTATATACATAACAGACACACAATGAGTACTAAGGAACTGATAAATAAATGGCAAGCAATAGGATATATTGGAACACATGAGGAAGCCATTTGGGGTAAAACTAATTTGGCCAGAGTTTGTTTTTCCAAAATGGCCTGTCTCCTGCATATCTGCTTTCCCGTGTCCCAAAGAGAAGAGTAAATGCCCTTAAGATAAGGATGCAACTTCCCCCTCATTGACATTAGCTTAAGGATGAGTATTTCTCCCTAAGCTAGGATTTGGTTGCTGCAGTCATCCTGTGACCACCCAGTTCGAGACAACAGACCTGACCCAGCCAAGTTCATCAAGATAGCAGACCTGCTCCCTGCTGTGTCCATCAATAGCTATTCTAGCCAGGTAATCTGACAGGGTGATCTTGTCGCTATAGTAAAAGGGACATAATAAGCCTATGTGATACATGCTCTTTGACAGTATATAACCGCTCTGTACACCCCACTTCTTTGGTGCCCTTCCTTCCTTAGGGAAGGAAAGCCCAGGGGCACAGTCCTCAAAAGTTGGCTCATAATAAACTCACTCCAATTTTGATTTATAGATTGATTATGGATTATTGACGTAGACATTTGTTGGTGTAGTCATGGCAGGATTTCAGAGAAACCCACCAGAGACCACCTGGAATCTACACTGAACTGGCATTGGGTACCAATAGGGGCCCATTGTGCCCCCCAGATCACTGCATTCTTCAGGTGATCCCGGTGAGTTCTCCTGAAACCCGGACCTCCTTATTGTAAGTCAACAGTTCAGAGTTTATTTGAGCTGTTTTCAAGTCTTAAGGCTAGGTGTCTTAAGGGTGTACCGGTACATACCCTAGGTCAGAGGAACCTATGGGAGCATTCCTAGGAAAGAGAAACCCAGGGGGTATTTCCTAGACCAGAGGAGCCAAGAGAGCACTTTTGGAGTGAATGGGGCGGGCTGACCTTTTTAATTTGGCTTAAAATTGGAAAGAATTTTGTTTATAAGGTCTGAACAAAACTGCTTGATAGAAAAATGAGAGACTGAATCTGTTCAGCTGCAAAAAAAAGGGACATTGCTCCTCCCGGCCTTTTGTGCATTCTCAGACATGAAGTTGTAAAACTTCTAGAAGAAAACATAGGGAAGAGGCTCCTCGACATTGGTCTTGGGAATGATTTTGTGGATATCCCACCAAAACCGCAAACAACAAAAGAAAAAATCAACAAATGGGACTACATCAAACTTAAAAGCTTCTGCCCAGCAAAAGAAACAACCAACAAAATCAAAAGGCTGGGAGAAAAGTTTTACAAACCACGTATCAGATAAAGGGTTAAATACCCAAAATTTATAAAAAACTTTTACAACCCATAAGAAAATTTATAAAGAACTCATACAACCCAATAAGAAAAAAGCAATCCAATCGAAAAATGGGCAAAAGACTAAGTAGACATTAGTCCAAAGAAGACATCCAAATGGCCAACACACACATGAGAAGGAGATCAATGTCACTAATCATCAGGGAAATGCAAATCAAGACCACAAAGAGCTATCATCTCACACGTGTAAGGATGGTGATCATCAAAGAGACAAGAGATACTAAGTGTTGGCAAGGATATGAAGAAAAGGGAACCCTTGTGCGCTGTTCATGGGAATTTAAATTGGTGCAGCCACTATGGAAAAGACAGTGGAGGTTCCTGAAAAAATTAAAAATAGATACACTTCAGTGTATTTATCCAAAGAAAATGAAAACACTAACTTGAAAAGATATATGCACCCCTGTGATTATTACAGCATTATTTATATAGCTAAGATATGGAAACAACCTAAATGTCCATCAATAGATGAGTGGATAAAGAAAATGTAGTATGGGCCGGCCTGGTGGCGTAGTGGTTAAGTGCATGTGTTCCGCTGTGGTAGCCTGGGGTTCAGATCCTGGGAGCGCATTGCCTCACCACTTGACAGGCCATGTTGTGATGGAGTCCCATATAAAGTGGAGGAAGATGGGCACGGATGTTAGCCCAGGGCCAGCCTTCCTCAGCAAAAAGAGGAGGATTGGCACATGTTAGCACAGGGCTGATCTTCCTCACAAACAAAGGAAAGAGAATGTGGTACATATTTACAAAGGAATATTATTCAGCAATAAGAAAGAAAAAATCTTGCCATTTGCAATGTCATGTATGGACCTTGAGGTCATTATGCTAAGTGAAATTACTGAGACAGAGAAAGACAAATACCATTTGAGCTCAGTTATACATACAATCTGGCTCTTCAGTTTCTCACCAAGCTGCCACTGGCAGGCCGAGTTGAGTACCGGTTTTCTTTTTCTTTTTTTTTTTTGTGAGGGAGATCAGCCCTGAGCTAACATCCGTGCTAATCCTCCTCTTTTTGCTGAGGAAGACCAGCTCTGAGCTAACATCTATTGCCATTCCTCCTCCTTTTTTTCTTCCCCAAAGCTCCCAGTAGATAGTTGTATGTCATAATTGCACATGCTTCTAGTTGCTGTATGTGGGACGCGGCCTCAGCATGCCCAGAGAAGCGGTGCGTCAGTGTCCTCCCGAGATATGAACCCGGGCTGCCAGTAGCGGAGCTTGCGCACTTAACCACTAAGCCACAGGGTCAGCCCCAACATCTGTGTCTTCTTTATATGTGTCTGTCTACATGTATGTTATACGTGCACGGTATTTTACCTTTGGAGGGTATGGTCAAAATTAAGAGCTCTATTCAATTAACTTGAAGTAAGTGCTTAGAAAAGTTATTTCTAAATCCAAATGTTTTTCCAGTTAACATGATATGAAATAATATTTGGTAAATAAAAGCTTATTTAAGCTTGTTAATTTTCAACATTGGCTATAACACAGACATACAGACTTTCTTTGTCAGATAGACAATCCTGATGAAGAACTAATTGATGAACTCATACTTCTCAATTTCAAGATTAATTGCAAAGTGTGATATTGATACTGTGATATTTTGCAATACTACAATAATCAAGAGACCGTGATATTGTAAAATGAATAGACACAGAGGTAAATGAAAAAACATGGAAAGTCCACACATAGACCTCTGCAAGTACAGACAACTTGATCTTGGTCATGACAATAAATGCACTCCAACACAAAACATAACAGATTTTTAGTCTCTAGTCATCATCAACCATGGTGATGATACAAAAGGACAACCCTATGGAAATAAATGAACAAAGACACAAATTTTGCACCTTAGAAATAAATGTACTCAAAATCACACATCAACTAAAATACAAAATACAAAACTGTAAAAATCATACTGGGAAATAAGAGAAAATCTTCATGATTTATAGTTTGATGATTTGTTTTCATATACAACACAAAAAGCACAATCCATGAAGAAAAGAATTGATCATGTGGACTTGGTTAAATTTAAATTCTCCAATCTGGGAAAGACAGCATTCACAGATTGGAAATACAAACTCCTGACTAAGATAATACATTTGTAAAACACATATCTGCAGAAAGACTTGTATGCAAATTATTCAAAGAACCAGTCAAACGCAGTAACAAGAAAACAAACTCCCCAAATTAAAATAAATAGACCAAAATATGAATAGACAAGTTACCAAAAATATATATATACACATGGGAAATAAGCAAATATAAATTGCTCAACAACAAGGAATTATTGGAAAATAAAATCCATTGTGCATTAAGAAAAAGCAAATTAAAACACCAATGAGATACTCTACTCTTCTAGTAGAATAGCTAAAAACCAAAAACTGACAATACCAATTACAGGTGAGGATGTGGGACAATAAGAAATCTCATTCATTGCTGATGAGAATACACATAGTATAACCTCTTAAGAAGACATCTTGCTAATTCTTGTGAAGCTAAGTATAGTGTCACTATATGATGCACCAATTGTGCACCAGTGTATTTCTCCAACTACCGTGAAAATATACATCCACACACAAACCCCTAAGAACATCTAAAAAGCAACTTTATTCACAATGACCAAAACCTAGAAGGAACCATGATATCCTTTAACAGGTGAATGACACCCAAGTGTGGGACACTGGGTGAAGATACTTGAGGAACACATGGGCTACAGGCACAGGGTAAGGAAACACACGAGTTCAGACAGGGCCTAGAGGAACAGTAGATGAAAACACTGGTTGTCTAGATGGGCTGGAGGCATAGAGAACGTAGACAAACACGAGCTGGCATGGGCTGAAGCACAGCTGACAGGTACACTCAGGAATGGAAAGGGATGCAGACACATGGAGTGAGAAAGACATGTGAGGTCTGGTATCAAATGTGGGCACAGGAGATAGAGACACTCGAGGAAAGATACCCGCTGCAAGTACGTGAGAGAATGAAATTAGGTGTCTGACATGGGTTTTAGAGAGATGGAATGGAGACTTACATGAGTTGACATGGGCTACAGGAACAAGGAATGGAGACTTTTGAGAGGTGGTATGGACAGAGGGGAGAGAAAACCTTGACAACACAAAAGGTCAGACGTGGGCTGCAATCATATGAGATGGTGACACTGGAGAGAAGATATCAGCTTCAGGTAGAGGGATGGAGACACACGAAAGCTGGCATTGTTGCAGGCTCATGGGCTGGAGATCCTATGGGACAGACATGGGTTGCAGCACAGAGTTTAGAAATACACTAGAGAAGACAAGAGATACCAGCTACATCTGTGCTTAGAAGGCAAAGGTGTGTAGCCTTAAAAGAATGTATGAATATGGAAGAAAGACAGGAAATCCATAATCTTAGCTTCTGTCTTAAGAATTAAAAGAGAATCACACTGGAAAAAGTACAGAATGGAAACAATAATAAAGATAGGAATCAATGAAATAGAAAAATACTAAAGAAACAAATCAGGCTAAAAGTTATTTTTAAAAATATTAATAAAGTTAATAAACCGCTAACAAAACTGATTAAGAAAAAAAAAAAGAAATGAAACACAAATCACCAGTATCAGAAATCCAATAAGAGTTTTTGCTCCCAAGGTGGGGCTACACTGGCTGGCAAGTTGCGTTCTCTGGGTGGAAGAACTGCCTTCTCCCTGGATTACTGCAGCGGATGAAATACGTGAACCCCTGACGAAAGCCGGCAAAATATAAGACTTCTTACCACGTCAGCCTCCCGGAATCTCTACCTGTGGAGTCCGGTGGAAGGAAGTGGTGAGAAATTTTTTCTCTTTCTAAATTTAGATTGGCAGGAGAAAATATTTGGGAAACTAGTTTCTTGTGCTTTTAGTGACTCTGGTAAATTTGATAGAGTACTCTTGGTTTTGATCTTGATCCCTTTTCCTCCCAGAGATAGTCTCTATTTTTCTCTTTTGTCTTTGTCTTTTGTATCGTGTGTCATAAGAAGGAAATACCATAGGGTAGGACGCAGGCATAGGCCCTATAAGCCTACTGTCCAGGCCAGCCCCACAGACTGGTGAGTTTGCGGGTCTCACCAGACTGGTGTCTATTTAGACAAACTTTGCTGTGGGTTAATATGCACATGAAGTGAAGGCCATTGTCAAGGGCATCTTGGAAGCCAAAAAGGCTGCAGATTTGGTGGGCACGGGTCGAGCAGTTAAGAGCCATTAGGGCGCTCGCCACTTTCAGGAGACTCCTGTGACACAATAAGTTGGGTCACGGAACGGGGTAGATGACACAGGTTCCCTGCCAACTGCAAGAAAATGTCCGTGCAACGACGAGGTACTCTGTAAAGCACACAGTCCCCAACCTCGTGGCACCTCCCCCCCAGGTATTATTCTGGCTCCAAGAGACCTAAGGCGTGGCTAAAGCTGTCATTGTGCACATAAGAAAAAAACCGGATGAGGTTTTTCCTTCTGTCTTGTTCTGTGTCCTGAGAAAACTTGGCTTTGTGACCAGTGAGAATATTCTCCTTGGTCTCCACCATACGGAAGGTGCACTTACCGGGGTGCCCCTTGGTGGCCAGTCGAGTAAACTGGGGTTCTGAACTGTCTCTTTGTCCGGCTGTGCCAAGCTCTCAGGGGAGTTTGTCATAAAGGAACCCAGTCCATAAGGGCTTTTGTCGTCTTAACATTGTTGCTTGTTAGTGCTGGAAAAATCCCATTCCAGTATCGCCTGCCTGGTGTCACAGATTAGCGGGTCTGTGACTGTAGGCGTCCCACACTATTGTGGGAGACCAGAGACACCGTTTTCACTACACCATCCTTACCGCCTGTGCAATGAAGGTCTTTACTTTGTCTGAATATCTTTGGGAGTCAATTCTGTGGATCATAGGGGCTACATCATCTGCGCCCTCACCAGGGACGCCTCTTGCGTCTGTCGGGGGGAGAGGGAGAATCTCCCTCTGCCTTTTTCCTTAAGGTTCTTATGGCTGGCCAAATAATTAACAAGACAGGTTAGCAGGAGAAAATAATACCAAGTTTAATAACATGTATACATGGGAGAAAACAGGGACACTGCGTTTCTCAACACAATAGCAGAAATTCTCATCTTAAATACCATGTTCAGCCAATGACAAAGGAGGATTTTGGGGGTGGGGGGAGTCAGTCACAGGAGATTACCACTAAAGCACAGTAAACAAGAGTAAGGTTTATTATGCATCCCCAAGGCCTCACCTTCCACATTGACAAGTCACTAGAAATGAGCTCATCACCCTGTCTTCTCAAAACAGAGAGGGAGATACTTTTACAAATGGAGATTTCCCTTATAAATGTAAATGATTGTCTGGCAACTCCTAGCAGGGTCATCCAGAGAATGTGGCCAGAGAGACAGAACTCCCGATAAGATGGGCTTGTTGGTGCCTTTTCTATTGTAACATTTACCCTACTTTATCTTTATAGCCATCATGATAGATCTGTTCCATGAAGGAGCCATCATGTCAAATTCTTTAGGCAGTTAGTGGGGGAGGTCAAATGTCCCTAGAGAAAACAACCAAGGTAAAGAGATAGATTTCAGGGTGGCCAAATCTTGATCTCCCACACGTCCATGATAAAGATTTATTCTAAACGTGGAAAGTTACCTCCGGATCTTTCCTTAAAAAGGCTTATTGGATCGAGTCACTGTTGGAATAAATATACAAATGAAGATCCTACACGTCAATGGCCCGACAACAGATCCTTTGAAATGGGAAAACTTCTAAATTGGGGGAAAAAAATATGTTTTGAGAGCTCTCACACAATTGTTTAATTGGTACCTAAAAAAAGGCCAGAAAATGGAAGGGAAAAATTTGACTAGCCTTAAGACCTTAACTCAGGTTACAATTGAATTGAGAACATGTAAAAGTCTGTGTTGATAAGATTATAAAGGTTGGAATGTTTGAGCTAATTTTATATAAAGAGGTTACATCAACTTTGCCTGAGTATGTTTTAAAATGTCTGACTGGGAATGCTACCCTTGTCCAAAATTAGAAGACCAAGAACTATTGATAAAAATCTTAATGATAACTATGTTTAAAGGTATAAGAGGTGATGAAATTTACATGAACTTTTGTACAAAAAACTGATGTTATTTCTATTACAGAACTGGTTAACAAAAATAGTAATTTAAATGATGGCTAATTTTATCTAATGTCTTATGAAGTCTTATAGGCAATCTAAATAATTATTGGGAACAAGTAACTAAATAGTTGTGAAAAAGATGAATGCTGGGTGAACTTTAAATAATAATTATGTGTTATGGTGGTTACAGCTTCCAAACTCTTTTTGGTGACTTAAAACTTTAGAGTTTTGCTAAATTTTGTGATAAAAATTCACTATCATCATCTCCAAATAAGATAATATATTAGACATTGATTGCTAAATGTACGTTTGTCTACTTTTGTCTTTTCATTACAGGAAAACTAAAAGGTTTTTGGGTCTATTGGTAAACATGTGTTTTATTTAAAGATTGTACTATAAAGGAACATATTTCTAGAAGTTATGAAGTGTTTATAAATTTTCCAAGCCACGATATACTAATGTAAAAGAAAGTTTATAATGGTTTACTTAGTTTTTACTTACAAACTGTGGTTTCTAAGAGTTAAAATTTCTAATTAGTATATGTGTTTGAAGCTACTAAATATTAAGAAAAAATATGTCTGTGTACAAGAAAAGTAAGATGTATAAAGAAGGAACAAAGAATGGAAATATTTTATTTGATTGATTAAGAAAGATAAATTTGTCTTCAAGTACTAGGAGGGAAAAGAAAGACATGGGACAAATCTGAATGTAAAAAGAAAGTTATAGGTTTGTGGAAGAGGAATTTTGGAAAAGGAGTTTTTGTATGGTCAAGTTGGTTAAGATTGAAATGAATTTAATTAAGTAAATGAATTTTAATATCAGAAGGAAGCTGGTACAAAATTATGATTTGGTTTCTTTCTCTTAAAAGGATAATTTTCTTGAACTTGATAAAGAGGTTATAAAAGATTTTTCTTTACCTTTGGGTAAGTCTACCTAAAAGACAGAAAAAAAAAAACTGTTAAAATAATTTCCTGTGTTCAAAAGACTGAGGTCTCTCTATTAAGGTTTTCGGACTGTTAAAGATCGCTTTGCTTTAACGTTTTCTATGTTTGACAAGCTCCCGAAAATTCATATCTTAAATAAAGTCTTTTTTTTACTTTTTTTCTTTGAGAATTTTCAAAGGGCCCTGGAACTTCTCAAAGAAATTTGCTCTCTTCCTATAAGGAGAAAGACAAAGAAATTTGCTCTCTACCTATAAGGAGGAAGATACTAAACTTATTAGGCTCATTCAGTATGTTAAATTACATAGAAAGCATTGTCAGACAAGTGATGATAAGTCTGCTTAGGTGGTATTATGTGGGCAAATGTTATTGACATAGGTGTTTTAAAATTGTATAACATTACTGAAATTCTGATCTGTCCTGATTATCAGTCATAATTCTGGTTATTATTATTTTAAAGTGTTGCATGTCACAAAATTAACCAAATTTCTCTGTCAATTGCCATTTTGAGGTCTTGTTGTTTACAGACTTATTTCTTTGCTCTAATGCTTTTGCGAAATATTTCAACTTCAGAAAAATTCATGGAAAGGACTCTGACATTTACACTGGAGTACAGGTTTCTGACAAACTTTCTGATCATAAAACTGAACTGGGTAAGAAATTACAGAAAGCTGATGGAAAGACTGATAACTTCATGAAGCTGCTAACAGAAAGATTGGGATCAAGAATGGATTACACAGGACTGAATGAACTGATAAGGATAATTATAACTTTTATGATTTTTCATTTGATGTATTGCTGAATTTTTAATGTTTTATCTTTTCAGAGTTAAGGAAAACTTTTCTCTTTTCTCCTGAGCTAGCTATGACTTATAACAATTTGGTAAATGATATTTTTGTAAGTAAAATTGAAATATTTCTCTTTTTCTCTCTATCTGATCCCTCGAATTTGGAAACCCTTAGTAAGTGAGTATTGTTGTTTTCATGGCAATATAGTTATTTGCATAAGTTCAATAAGAATCTGTTCTCCTTATAACAGGACACAATTGGAAACATTGGTTATATTACCAAGGCTGTGACTGGAACATCATATTTGCGATATAACCATACAGCTTTTGAGGAATGAAGATTGGACTTTATGGAATAAAGCCACATGGAAATATTGGCCTGGTAGCTTATGTTCCAAGCAGTACTTACCAAGATAAGTAAAGAATGTCACTTATCTGGCAAACACAAGGAACCTCAAAATATTTTGGGGGAACCTCAGAAGAGAGGAATTCACCCAAATCTGTCGGTATTGCAGGCAAAGTCTGATGACAAAATCCTTAGCTTGACTTTTCTGGCCTGGAGAGGCCTTTAAAGTTCAATCTGAGATTCCTTATAAAAAGTTCCAGCAAAGCAGACTTAAAAGAGCCTATGTGATCAATTCCTATTCTTGCTGTACTTATGTAAATAATTGGGTCAACTCTATTGGAACTAGACTTATTTTGCAAACTAGTTAGTTTTAATTTGTCTATCTTTGATAAAAATGAGGGTGATCTTAGAAAGAAAAATTATATTTCAGTAAAAACTATAGTGTACATTTGCGGATATTAGATCCTAGTTTTGTTAATCGTCTCTTAAGTTTTTTGTTCTATATCTGTTGACTGGACTGGATCCTGATTTCTTCTAGTCTCCTAAAATATCTGGCTACAGATCTCCAAACTAATGTTTTTCATTTTTTCCATCATTTTCATTTGGAATCACTAAAAACTGAACCTGCCCTTTTTCCTGAAGCCTTACAAACTGAAGCTGATGGACTTGATATAAATTTAAGAGATTACCCGAAGACATCATCAGAGACATTTTAAACTGCAAAAGCTGCTTTGATGTTGACATCTAAAAATCTTCTTAAGTAGCTGTCCCCTATACTCAGAAACTGCTTTACAACTTGCTCCAACCATTAACCTTGTTTTTCTTCTGTTTACATAGAAATGCTTCCATTAAATACTTGATTGCTTGCTTCCACAATATAGGCGTAACCTTGAGAGCCTACCTGCATCACCAACTTCTAAAATGAACTTAATTGAACTGATCTATTATCAGGACTAAGAAATCTGTTCAGTGAGATGAAACAATCTACCAACTCAGCTTCTGGACTATGAAACTACTTTAATTTTCAAAAGGACTGTGAAACTTCTAGGGAAGTTTCAGAGGAGGGAACTGATGGTGCTCAGGGCAAGCTACCCCAGGAGGCACCACTCTGGTATGCAGATAATTTCGAGCTGAAGACAATAAGGACTCAGAGAACTCACGAAGAATATTTGAGTTTCCCCTTCCAAACTGCCTAAAGAATTTAAAACAAAAGATCAGTTTCAGGAAGGAGTTATTATCATGATGGCTGTAAAGATAATGTAGGATAGCGGTTACAACAGGAAAGGCACCAAGCACCTTTTATCAAAAACTTTCTCTCTCCCTGGCCACATTATCTATAGATGACCCTGAGAAGAGTTGCCATGCAAACATTTGCATTTCTATCTCCATGTGAGTTGCTTCTTGCCCTCTGAGGTCCAAGACCACTACCCACCCCCAACACCTTCTTCGACTTTAACTGCAATACTTTAGGGGACAGCTTAGACAGAGGGAAGAGTTGCTCATTTCTGAGTTTCTCCCAAGTATACCTGTTATTAAACTTGGTATTATTTTCTCCTGTTAAAAAATAAAAAAAGAAATCAAATAAGAAGTATTCTCTACAGAGTGCTTAGATCTTAACACGATACACCATTTTGTGAAATACTTAGGACTGCGAATTAGACAACAAACATCAAAATTCACTTTATAAAAAAACAATATACTGAAACTGACACAAAAAATAACATAAAATAGGCAAACTCACATATCTACTAAATAAATTGAATTGTTAAAACGTCAAGCCAACTAACCAACAAAAACCACAAAGACTTTCCACAAGCAAAACTCTAGGTCTGGGACTATTAACTATTCTAGACAATAGAGGGAGGAAGGAAGGAAAGGTTCAGATTCCAGATTAGACTGAACACAAAACTAATAGAGATTTTATTCACATTGAATACAATACAAAGAAGATTCTTTACCACACAGGACCTCTGAAGTCATCTTTCCACTATACTACCCAATAAGTTGAACCTAGAGAAGAACTGGAGAAAAAAAGAACTACACTTATTAAATATTTTTAACACAGTAAAGAAACTGAGGTTATCTAAACTGAAGAGGAAAATGCTAACAGGTGACAATTACCATCTTCAATGTATGAGGAAGTCCAGAGAAGGCTAAATTTAAAAAGTGGATATAAAGTGAAAATTATTTAAATAACACAAAGAAAAATTTTATTATATGGCAAAGTAATATAGCAGACAATCAACCAATAAATAAAAAAACAATTAATGTATATCATTGATTAGAGATATTAATAATCAACAGAACTGGTTTCTGGAGGTTGTGGAGTCTTTGTCCCTGGAAACTTCTCAGAAACAAACATTAAGCCATTTGTCCTGGATAGACTTTAGACCTTCTCCTGCTGGGGCTCAAGATCCCTTCAAGTTTCTTCTGTAATTTTAATCTACTGCTAAATTAAATGAGAGAAGGCATAGTGAGGTCAATTATGAGTGTGCTCTGGGGGGGTTCCTTAGAGGAGTTGTGGAGAAAAAGTAAACACACCTGGGATCCCGTAGGGTTCTGAGAAGCTGAGAAATAAAAGTATGTAAAGGGCTTGAGACATATTGGGACCTTAGTAAATAACCATTGTTATCAGTAATAATTCGTTTCCAACAGTGTAGATAAAGTTGGCTATTCTGTCTAAAAAACCTCATTCAAAACTGTCTTAGTTGACTGAGGATTAAATAATCAAAGCTGGCTTTGTTTTTAATATTCTTTCCTAGCCAGGTAGGGCTCAAGGGAAGCAAGCAAAGGAATTGTGTGACACTTAGGAGAGTCACAAACCCTGAACTCAGAGTAATGTTTGCTTTAGCCCCTGAAAATTCAGGAGCCTCTAGATCCAAATGCCAAAACATTCAAGTTGTTGGTGAATCTTGGTTACGATTTTGATACTTTTGGCTGTCTGCTCAAGCAAAGCATCCTTTGAAACCTAGGGTTTCTAAGCCGGTGGTTCTCAATGTGTGGCTGGTCAACAGCATCACCTGGGAAATGGTCAGAGACGTAAATTCTCGTGTCCCCCCATCCTGCTGGATCACAAACTCTGGGATGGGCTCAACACTCTGTGTTGTAGGGGACCTCCACATGGTTCTAATGCACACTGGAGTTCAGGAACCACCGTCTTAGGAGAAGCCAGTCCTAGGTACAACATAGGGTTAGCAAAGATTCCTCCCCCACGAGGGCTTCTCCTGAGGCCCCATGGCCAAAATAAGGATTCCCCATTATGGCCATAAGAAGAACTCCTATGGCTCAACTCCAGGCAGCCGTCCTCAGGAATTTTTCCAATATGACCAGGAGCTCTGAAATTTGAATTCAAAAAAGAAAAACATATAAAAAATTGATTCAACATTCAAGAAATTTTCCTGCTTCAGATTGAGGGTGAAGTAGCTGAAATAGAGAAATTTTTCCCAGAACACTGATCTGTCATTTCTTCATGGAAACTACTGAGATCTTTCAGTGAAACTAAACAATGACTAGGAAGGTTATGGTTAGTCTGATGTGTAAGAGGAGAAAGAAAACACAAAGATAAAGAAAACAAACAAACAAACAGGAGAGAGGGAGAGTAAGGAAGGCAGATAGAAACAGGGACCATCAGTCAGAGGTAGTGAGAGGAGGGGAAAGGAATAGAAGATGCAGAGGGAGAGAAGCAGGTGCCGCTCGGTAGGAAACATACCTGTGGACACTGTGCACGTGTGGCTTTCATAGAAAGGTGTAAGGTTTCTAAAAAGCAAAGAAAATAAAAACAAATCCAACCAATTTAGTAATTTGTCCTAAATTTAATTGATCAGGTCTGATCTCTCTGATGTCTTCCTTCTCCTTTATTTCATCCATGTCTCAAATTGTATGTCCTGCCCTTGTCTAAGGCTTCAGAAACACACCACAATTCAAACTTTCACAAGGTGAACTTTTTAAATCATTTCAACTTCTTCCTTGCCCTTCTGCACAAAATAGATGCCCTACAGTGTTAGCTTACCTTTTGGTGCCTTTCAAAAAAACTTTAAAACACTTTATTCTTAAAAGTACAGTTTTAGATTTACAGATAATTGAACAGATAGTACATAGAGCTCCATACATCCACTACACTGCCTCTCTCCTCTCTCCCAAGCCCCGTTTCCCCTATTATTAACACCTTGCATTAGTGTGATACGTTTGTTATAATGAATGAACAATATTGAAACGTTGTTATGAACTACAGTCTCTAGTTTAAGGGTCACACTTTGTGTTGTACAGTTCCATGGGTTTTGACACACATATAGTGACATGTAGCCACCATTATGCACAGAACAGTCTCACTACCCTAAAAATCCTCTGATCATCAGATTAGCTCTTAGTGGCTTTTTAATATATTAACAATTGTCAGAATAACGTAAATTTTTATGATGAAAAATGTTCCACAAGCGCTAAGTTTTGTTAGTCTCACTATTATGATCACTATTAGAAATAATGAAAAAAATGAACCCCTATGTAAATAGAAAAATCGTAGAATTTTAAAGATAAAAAAGATCTGGAAGATTAGGAAATCCCACATTCTTCAAGACTCTGCCCTTCAGTCTCTCAGCTTTCTGTGTCATCTATCTGCCGACTCCGCTGAGGAGAAAGAAAGAAATTGATAAAGAAAAACAAAGCAAAGAACAAATTTGGGTTCTAAGTAGTCCTCTTGAGCCAAATTTAATCACGCATGGATTCTTCTTTATTGTATATTTGCATCAGGAACATAATTACTAGCTAGAGCCTAATTTGAGAATATTCATTACGAATGAAAGATGTCATATCTAAGAACAGAACGGAATTTACTGAGGTTTTACTCTTGGGACATTTGTAGGATTAAGTCAGGACATGCTGTGAGAGTGATAAATAAGTTCTATATATTTTTATTCTCCAAGACCATGGATTTCAGCCACACTTTATACCCATGTACTTTGAAACAATGAAAAACAATTAAACACTGACCTTGAATATTTTGCCCTCAGATTCATTAGTCTTTAAAATATAAATTGAGCAATTTTAATCTAGATGAGTGAAAGACTATGGAGACTTCTAGAATGTCACGTTAGGTCCTTTGGAAGTGAAGAATTGACTTTATAAAGCATTTCTATGCCTTCTCATACCTTGACAATAGTGCTACTGTGACTCTCTTTTAAAGAGGATAATGGCAGGCTTTACTTTGATTTGCACCCTTTTGTTTTTAGTACATTTACTTAATATTTCTCAGTCTTTTGAAAACTTTTATCATTAAGCTCAACCTTCATTTAAATCATCAGACCTATTTGATGAAGGCGACATGAACATTTACTTGCAAACTCCTCAGAAAATTACTAATTTAACCTTCAGATGATCCATTGTAGAACTCAAACTGGATTACCCAGGCCCCTCAAAATGGCTCATAACTATGTGTTTGTACATTTATCTGGGAAGATATTATCTAAGGGTAATTGTTCTTCCCAAATGCTTTCTTTACCTCAAACAGCGATATTCCCAAAGTTTTAATGAAAATGTGGCCAATTTGGTGAAAACCAAGTGACTTGTTTGTTTTAGCATGCCAATGAGATTAAGAAAATAAATAAATTAATTATTGTTATTGATTATAAAAATCAAAAATTAAGCAAGCTTCTTTGTCCAAAGACATTTCTGCGAGTGAAATCGTCGGAAAAACTGACAGCTAGCTTCCCGTTTTAACCACTAAATCATAAGAAATGTAATACCAGGGGCAAACACTTGAACATTGTCACCTGCACTAGTCCCCAACGGTATAGTCCCATCAGGGCCACAAATCAGGGGAAGGAACCGGAAGAGGGGAGACAGCTGTGCCCTCAGCATCCTTCCTTCCTGGGTCAGAACACGGTCCCAGCTGCTCACTGTCTAGTTTTCTGGGGAAGCAGAGAATTTTTCTGGGGACACGACACATCAGGTGTTAAGGATGTCATCGTTCTTTTTGAAACAAATGTTAGTTCATGTGATGCACTTCTCAGGACAGGAGGAGCCGCTTCAAGGGAAGGCAGATCTTCTCCAGGAGCTGACGGTCATCCAGGGAGAGCAGAGTCAAGAGCTGCAGAGGGACAGCCAGCTCCCGCTCTCCCTCTCAGGAACACCTCAGTCCCCAACCCCTCCCGCGCCCACCCCAGCGGTTCCCATTGTATCCTCGGAGACGCCCGAGCATGCGCAGGACGGGCGCTCAAAGCAGCAGAGGGGCCGGCGAGCTGGAGAGCCCCGGAGCGTGTGCACTGGAGGTGGGGTCCCTGGTGTGGACGTGGCTGCCTCGGAGGTTTGTGTGGGGGGGATTGGCGATTTCTGGATCCTTCCTCCAGGATTTTCAGCGCGGGGAGCTCTCCTTTCTGCAGTGTGGAGGAGCGCTGGGCAGGAGCGGCGCCGAGGTGGGCAGTGGGCAGCGGGCTCGGCGTGGAGATCACCGCTGCAGATGGCGGGAGCACAGTGTCAGGGGCGGGGACCGGGGCTGTTGGTGGGCTGCTCCAGGCAGAGGAGCCCAACTTTGTCCCTTGGAGGAGCAGAGGAGTGCTGCCTGGCAGGCCGGTCCCTCTGTCTTGGCGGGGCCCCACCACAGCGGGGCCTCCTGCCCACCCAGCGGAGGTGCAGGGGGCGGCAGGGAGTCGCCTGCCCTCTGCACGAGCCCTTGAGTTCATGCCACCCAGGACTCCGTCTAGGCCAGGTCGGGATATCTCCCGGTGAACACGGCCCTTCATAAGATGGCCTGTGGTCAGCGCTCCTCTGCCTGACTCTGTTCAGGCTATTGGGCTCCTCATTGCGTTCTTTAAACAAATAAATATTCCTACTTCCTTGGGACCACTTTTATAGAAAAGCCTAATCCCATTAATAGTTTCTGATGATTGACTGTATATTTGCAAGGCGAACTTTGAAGCCTGTGAATTATTGTAAACTGCATTTAATGAAAGGAGCTTTAAACAATCTTTGGTGCAAATTATGTAGCTTTCTAATAATAACTCACATTCTGTTAACATAGACTGATGACTGATCAATTGATGATTGACATACTGTGTAGGGAATTTTGGTATCAGTGGAAAGATTTTTCTTGGCAGTTGGTGATAGAATTAAAATCGGATAAGGAGGAGGTTTTTAGAAGTAGTATGTAGTGTGTGTTTTGTCTCCATATTCATTTACAATTGTAAGAATTTAGATTTGGAAAGCTCATAGAACAGGAATTTTCAAATTTTGATTTGACTGATAGGGTGAGAAGTCAAAAGGCCAAATACGGTAGGATTTCATTTATATGATATTCTAGAAAAGGTAAACCATAGGGAAAGAAAACAGGTCGTTAGTTGCCATTAGTTTTAACATTTAGTTAATCATTTAGTTTAATCATTAGTTTTAATATTTCTGATTAAAAAATACATTTTAATGATAGCATCCTAATTATGCTTTTGGATGATAAAGAATTTAACAACCTATTAAATTCTGCAGTAGGAACAAATGATATGTTGGTTATTAGTGTCTTTGAAGTGTAAGTATTGTTGGTAATGAATATAAATGAGATTTTCGGATTGTGAACTACTGATTTTTTTACTACATCCTGTTGGACATGGCATATTACAAGCTTCAAAAGGCTCTTTAAATTATTGTAGCAGGCTGAAGCTATTAAATTGTAATGTAAGATCTTTATAGTTGAAACAGGCAAAAATACAAAAAGCCATTCATCATTTTATCTTTGTTAAAAAAATAAAGTAAATCTTACCATATACATGAATGACTTTTGGCTAGATAGACCTGAACTTGACAAGATGGACTCATTAGTGTCGGGGGAAGAGGGAGAATCTCCCTCGGCCCTTTTTTTTAAGGTTCTTATGGATGGGCAAATAATTAACAAGACAGGTTAGCAGGAGAAAATAATATCAAGTTTAATAACATGTATACATGGGAGAAAGCAGGGACACTGCGTTTTTTAACACAATAGCAGAAATTTTCGTCTTAAATACCATGTTCAGCCAATGACAAAGGAGGATGTTGGGGGTGGGGGGAGTAAGTTATAGGAGATTACCACTAAAGCACAGTAAACAAGAGTAAGGTTATTATGTAGATTTAAGGCCTCACCTTCTACATTGCTAAGCCTCTAGAAATGAGGCCATCCCCCCCTCTTTCTAAAACAAAGAGGTATATACCTTTATAAATGGAGATTTTCCTTATAAATGCAAATGATTGTCTGGCAACTCCTGGCAGGGCCATCTAGGGAATGTGGCCAGAGAGACAGAACTTCTGATAAGAGGGGCTTGTTGGTGCCTTTTTTATTGTAACCTCTATCTTACATTATCTTTACAGCCATCATGATAGATCTGTTCCAGGAAGGAGCCACCATGTCAAATTCTTTAGGCAGTTAGTGAGGGAGGTCAAATGTCCCCCAGAGAAAACAATCAAGGTAAAGAGATATATTTTAGGATGGCCAAATCTTGATCTCCCACAGTCCCGCCTTTGAAACTAAAAGTTTCACAGTCTTTTTGAAACTTAAAGAAGTTTTATAGTCTAGAAGCTGAGTTGGTAGATTGTTTTATCTCACCGAACATATTTTTTAGTCTTGATAATAGATCAGTTTAATTAAGTTTATTTTAGAAGGTGGTGATGTAGGTGGGCTCTCAAGGTTATGCCTATATTATGGAAGCAAGCAATCAAGTATTTAACAGAAGTATTTTTATGTAAACAAAAGAAAAACAAGGTTAATGGTTGGAGTAAATTGTAAACCAGTTTTTGAGGTCTGAGGACAGTCAGGTAAGATGATTTGTAGATGTCAGCGTCAAAGTATCTTTTGTAGTTTAAAATGTCTCTGATGGGGGCCGGCCTGGTGGCGCAAGCGGTTAAGTGCGCGCGCTCCGCTGCGGCGGCCCGGGGTTCGCTGGTTCGGATCCCGGGCGCGCACCGACGCGCTGCTTGGTGAGCCATGCTGTGGCGGCGTCCCATATAAAGTGGAGGAAGATAGGCACAGATGTTAGCCCAGGGCCGTCTTCCTCAGCAAAAAAAGAGGAGGATTGGCGGATGTTAGCTCAGGGCTGATCTCCTCACAAAAAAAAAAAAAATAAAATAAAATAAAATAAAATAAAAAAAAAAAAATAAAATGTCTCTGATGGTGTCGTTAGGTCATTTCTTAAGTTTATATCAAGTTTATCAGCTTTAGTTTGTAAGGCTTTAGGAAAAAGGACAGGTTTAGTTTTTAGTGATTTTAAATGAAAATGATGGAAAAAATCAAAAACGTTAGTTTGGACATCTGTAACCAGATATTTTAGGAGACTAGAAGAAATCAGGATCTAGTCTAGTCAATAGATATAAAACAAAAACCTTAAAAGACAATTAACAAAACTAGGATCTAATATGTGTAAATGTATATTGTGGGAGATCAAGATTTAGGCACTCTGAAATCTATCTCTTTACCTTGGTTGTTTTCTCTAGGGACATTTGACCTCCCCCACTAACTGCCTAAAAAATTTGACATGGTGGCTCCTTCCTGGAACAGATCTATCATGATGGCTGTAAAGATAATGTAGGATGGAGGTTACAATAGGAAAGGCACCAACAAGCCCCTCTTATCAGAAGTTCTGTCTCTCTGGCTACATTCTCTAGATGGCCCTGCCAGGAGTTGCCAGAAAATCATTTACATTTATAAGGGAAATCTCCATTTGTAAAGGTATCTCCCTCTCTATTTTGGGAAGAGGGGGAGATGGCCTCATTTCTAGAGGCTTATCAATGTGGAAGCTGAGGCCTTAAATCTGCATAATAACCTTACTCTTGTTTACTGTGCTTTAGTGGTAATCTCCTATAACTCACTCCCCCCACCCCCAACATCCTCCTTTGTCATTGGCTGAATGTGGTATTTAAGACGAGAATTTCTGTTATTGTGTTGAGAAACGCAGTGTCCCTGCTTTCTCCCATGTATACATGTTATTAAACTTGGTATTATTTTCTCTGGCTAACCTGTCTTGTTAATTATTTGGCCAGCCATAAGAACCTTAAGGAAAAGGGCAGAGGGAGATTCCCCCTCTTCCCCTGACAGTTTTGGCGTAGTTGCCAGGAGCCACACTGGTTGGCAAGTTGCCTTCTCTGGCTGGAAGACCTGCCTTCTCCCTGGATTACTGCAGATGGTGTGATATGGGAACGCCTGATGAAAGCCGGCAAAAGGTAAGACCTCTTACCACGTCAGCCTCCCGGAATCTCTATCTGCGGAAGTAAATGGTGAGAATTTTTTCTCTTTCTAAATTTAGGTTGGCAGGAGAATATATTTGGGAAACTAGTTTCTTGTGCTTTTAGTTACTCTTGGTTTAAATTTGGTAGAGTACTCTTGGTTTTGATCTTGATCCCTTTTCCTCCCAGAGATAGTCTGTTTTTCTCTTTTGTCTGTGTCTTTTGTCATAAGAAGGAAATACCATAGGGTAGGACGCAGGCATAGGCCCTATAAGCCTACTGTCTGGGCCGGCCCCACAGACTGGTGAGTTTGCGGGTCTCACCAGACTGGCGTCTATTTAGACAAACTTTGCTGTGGGTTAATATGCACATGAAGTGAAGGTCATTGCCAAGGGTATCTTGGAAGCCTAAAAGGCCGCAAATTTGGTGGGCACGGGTCGAGAAGTTAAGAGCCAATAGGGCGCTCGCCACTTTCAGAAGACTCCCGTGACAGGATAAGTTGGGTCACGGAACAGGGTAGATGACACAGGTCCCCCACCAACTGCAAGAAAATGTCCGTGCAACGACGAGGTACTCTGTAAAGCACACAGTCCCCAACCCCGCGGCACCTCCCCCGCTAGGTATTATTCTGGCTCCAAGAGACCTAAGGCGTGGCTAAAGCCGTCATTGTGCATATAAGAAAAAAAAAAAAATCGGATGAGGTTTTTCCTTCTGTCTTGTTCTGTGTCCTGAGAAAACTTGGCTTTGTAACCAGTGAGAATATTCTCCTTGGTCTCCACCATACAGAAGGTGCATTTACCAGAGTGCACCTTGGTGGGCAGTCGAGTAGACTGGGGTTCCGAGCTGCTTTTGTCCGGCTGTGCCAAGCTCTCAGGGGAGTGTGTCATAAAGGGCCCAGTCCATAAGGGCTTTTGTCGTCTTTACCTTTGTTGCTTGTTAGTGCTGGAAAAATCCCATTCCAGTATCGCCTGCCTGGTGTCACAGATTAGCGGGTCTGTGACTGGAGGCGTCCCACACTATTGTGGAGACCGGAGACACCGTTTTCACTACACCATCCTTACCGCCTGTGCAACGAAGATCTTGACTTTCTCTGAACATCTTTGGAAGTGAATTCTGTGGATCATGGGGGCTACATCATCTGCGCCCTCACCAGGGACGCCTCTTGTGTCCATGGTAAAGATTTATTCTAAGTGTGGAAAGTTACCTCCGGGTCTTTCCTTAAAAAGGCTTATTGGATCGAGTCACTATTGGAATAAATATACAAATGAAGATCCTACTCTTCAATGGCCAGACGACAGATCCTTTGAATTGGAAAAACTTCTAAATTGGGGGAAAAAATATGTTTTGAGAGCTCTCACATAATTATTTATTTGATACCTAACAAAAGCCCAGAAAAAGATAGGGAAAAATATGACTAGCCTTAAGACCTTGACTCAGGTTACAATTGAATTGAGAACATGTAAACGTGTAAGTGTTGATAAGATTATAAAGGTTGGAATGTTTAATCTAATTTTATATAAAGAGGTTTTAAAATTTCTGACTGAGAATGCTTCCCTTGTCCAAAATTAGAAGACCAAGACCTATTGATAAAAATCTTAATGATAACTATGTTTAGAGGTATAAGAGATGATGAAATTTACACGAAATTTTGTAGAAAAAAAACTGATGTTATTTCTATTACATAACTGGTTAACAAAAATAGTAATTTAAACGATGGCTAATTTTATCTAATGTCTTATGTAGTCTTATAGGCAATCTAAATAATTATTGGGAATAAGTAACTAAATAGTTGTGAAAAAGATGAATGTTGGATGAACTTTAAACAATAATTATGTGTTATGGTGGTTACAGCTTCCAAACTCTTTGGTGACTTCAAACTTTAGAGTTTTGCTAAATTTTATGAAAAAAATTAACTGAGCATCATCATTTCCAAATAAGATAAGATATTAGACATTGATTGCTAAACTTATGTTTGTCTACTTTTGGCTTTTCATCACAGGAAAACTAAAAAGTGTTTTGGGTCTATTGGTAAACATGTGTTTTATTAAAAGATTGTACTATAAAGTAACATGTTTCCAGAAATGATGAAGTAAGTGTTCATAAATTTTCCAAGCCACAAGATACTAATGTAAAAGAAAGTTTATAATGGTTTACTTAGTTTTTACTTACAAATTAAGGTTTCTAAAGGTTAAAATTTCTAATTAATATATGTGATTGAAGCTACTAAAAAATTAAGAAAAATATGTCTGTATACAAGGAAAGTAAGATGCATAAAGAAGGTACAAAGAATGGAAATATTTTGTTTGATTGATTAAGAAAGATAAATTTGTCCTCAAGTACTAGGAGGGAAAAGAAAGACATGGGACAAATTCTGAATGTAAAAGAAAGTTATAGGTTTGTGAAAGAGGAATTCTGGAAGAAAAGTTATATGCATGGTCAAGTTGGTTAACATTAAAATAAATTTAAGTAAGTAAATGAGTTTTAATAGCAGAAGTAAGCTGGTACAAAATTAAAATTTGGTCTTCTCTCTCTCAAAAGGATAATTTGCTTAAACTTGATAAAGAGGTTACAAAACATTTTTCTTTACGTTTGGGTAAGTCTACCTAAAAGACAGAAAGGAAAAAAAAACTGTTAATTTCCTGTGTTCAAAAGACTGAGGTTTCTCTATTCAGGCGTTTTGGACTGTTAATGCTCTGTTTGCTTTGACTATTTATATTTTTGACAAGCTTCCCCAAAATTCATATCTTAAATAAAGTCTTTTTTTACTGTTTTTCTTTGAGAATTTTCAAAGGGCCCTGAAACTTCTCAAAGAAATTTGATCTCTTCCTATAAGGAGGAAGACAAAGAAATTTGCTCTCTACCTATAAGGAGGAAGATACTAAACTTATTAGGCTTATTCAGTATGTTAAAATACATGGAAAGCATTGTCAGACAAATGATGATAAGTCTGCATAGGTGGTATTATGTGGGCAAATGTTATTGACATAGGTGTTTTAAAATTGTATAACATTACTGAAATTCTGATCTGTCCTGGTTATCAATCATAATTCTGGTTATTTTAAAGTGTTGTATGTCACAAAATTAACCAAATTTCTCTGTCAATTGCCATTTTGAGGTCTTGTTGTTTACAGACTTATTTCTTTGCTCTAATGCTTTTGTGAAATGTTTAAACTTCAGAAAAATTCATAGAAAGGACTCTGACATTTACACTGAAGTACAGGTTTCTGATAAACTTTCTGATCATAAAACTGAACTGGGTAAGAAATTACAGAAATCTGATGGAAAGACTGATAACTTCATGAAGCTGCTAACAGAAAGATTGGGATCAAGAATGGATTACACAGGACTGAATGAACTGATAAGGATAATTATAACTTTTATGATTTTTCGTTTGAAGCATTGCTGAATTTTTAATGTTTTGTTTTTTCAGATTTAAGGAAAACTTTTTCTCTTTTCTCCTGAGCTAGCTATGATTTATAGCAATTTGGTAAATGATACTTTTGTAAATAAAATTGAAATATTTTTCTTTTCCTCGCTACCTGATCCCTCGAATTTGGAAACCCTTAGTAAGTGAGTATTGTTGTTTTCATGGCAATATAGTTATTTGCATATGTTCAATAAGAATCTGTTCTCCTTATAACAGGACACAATTGGAAACACTGGTTATATTACCAAGGCTGTGACTGGAATATCATATTTGCAATATAATATAACCATACAACTATTGAGGAATGAAGATTGGACTTTATGGAATAAAGCCACGTGGAAGTATTGGCCTGGTACCTTATGTTCCAAGCAGCATTTACCAGGATAAGTAAAGAATGTCATTTATCTGGCAGGTACAATGAACCTCGAAATATTTTGGGGGAACCTCTGAGGAGAGGAATTCACCCAAATCTGTCGGTATTGCAGGCAAAGTCTGATGACAAAATCCTTGGCTTGGCTTTCCTCCACTCGAGGCCTTTGAAGTTCAATCTGAGATTCCTTATAAAAAGTTCCAGCAAAGCAGATTTAAAAGAGCCTATGTGATCAACTGCTATTCTTGCTGTACTTATGTAAATAATTGGGCCAATTCTATTGGAACTAAACTTATTTTGCAAAATAGTTAGTTTTAATTTGGCTATCTTAATGAAAATGAGGGTTATTTTAGAGAGAAAAATTATATTTCAGTAAAAACTATTTCATTATAAATTTGAGGATATTAGATCCTAGTTTTGTTAATTGTCTTTTGAGGTTGTTGTTTTATATCTGTCGCCTAGACTGGATCCTGATATCTTCCAGTCTCCTGAAATATCTGGCTACAGATGTCCAAACTAACGTTTTTGATTTTTTCCATCATTTTCATTTGAAATCACTGAAAACTGAACCTGCCCTTTTTCCTGAAGCCTTACAAACTGAAGGTGATGGACTTGATATAAACTTAAGAGATGACCTGACTACACCATCAGAGACATTTTAAACTGCAAAAGATACTTTGACGCTGACATCTAAAAATCATCTTAACTGGCTGTCCTCTGACCTCAGAAACTGGTTTACAATTTACTCCAACCATTAATCTTGTTTTTCTTTTGTTTACATAGAAATGCTTCTATTAAATACTTGATTGCTTGCTTCCATAATATAGGCGTAACCTTCAGAGCCCACCTGCATCACCACCTTCCAAAATGAACTTAATTGAGCTGATCTATTATCAGGACTAAGAAATGTGTTCAGTGAGATGAAACAATCTACCAACTCAGATTCTGTACTATGAAACTTCTTTAAGTTTCAAAAGGACTGTGAAACTTGTAGTTTCAAAGGCGGGACTGTGGGATATCAAGATTTGGCCACCCTGAAATCTATCTCTTTACCTTGGTTGTTTTCTCTAGGGACATTTGACCTCCCCCACTAACTGCCTAAAGAATTTGACATGGTGGCTCCTTCCCGGAGCAGATCTATCATGATGGCTGTAAAGATAATGTAAGCTGGAGGTTACAATTGGAAAGGCACCAACAAGCCCCTCTTATCAGAAGTTCTGTCTCTCTGGCCACATTCTCTGGATGGCCCTGCCAGGAGTTGCCAGACAATCATTTACATTTATAAGGAAAATCTCCATATGTAAAGGTATCTCCCTCTCTATTTTGGGAAGAGGGGGAGATGGCCTCATTTCTAGAGGCTTATCAATGTGGAAGCTGAGGCCTTAAATCTGCATAATAACCTTACTCTTGTTTACTGTGCTTTAGTGGTAATCTCCTGTAACTGACTCCCCCCACCCCCAAAATCCTCCTTTGTCATTGGCTGAACATGGTATTTAAGACGAGAATTTCTGCTATTGTGTTGAGAAACAGCAGTGTCTTGCTTTCTCCCATGTATACATGTTATTAAACTTGGTATTATTTTCTCCGGCTAACCTGTCTTGCTAATTATTTGGCCAGCCATAAGAACCGTAAGGAAAAGGGCCGAAGGAGATTCTCCCTATTCCCCGGACAATATTATAGTTTTTATTGAAATATAATTCTTTTTAAAAATCACCCTCATTTTTATCAAAGATAGTCAAATTAAAACTAACTAGTTTGTAAAATAAGTCTAGTTCTAGTAGAGTTGGCCCAATTATTTATATGAGTATAGTAAGAATAGTAATTGATCACATAGACTCTTTTAAATCTGCTTTGTTGGAACTTTTTATAAGGAATTTCAGATTTAACTTTAAAGGCCTCTCTAGACCAGGAAAGCCAAGCCAAGGATTTTGTCATCAGACTTTGTCTGTAATATCTATAGATTTGGGTGAATTTTTTTTTGAGGTTTTTCTAAAATATTTTGAGGTTTTTTGTACTTGTCAGATAAGTGACATTTTTTATTTATCTTGGTAAGTGTTGTTTGGAACATAAGGTACTAGGCCAATATTTTTATGTGGCTTTATTTTATAAAGTCTAATCTTTATTTTTCAGAAGCTGTATGGTTATATCGTAAATATGATGTTTTAGTCACAGCCTTGGTAATATAACTAGTGTTTTTAATTGTGTCTTGTTATAAGGAGAACAGATTTTTTATTGAACTTATGTAAATAACTATATTGCCATGAAAAAAACAATATTTACTCACTAAGAGTTTTTAAATTTTGGAGGGATCAGGTAGAGAGAAAAAGAGAAATATTTTAATTTTGCTTATAAAAGTATCATTTATTAAATTGTTATGTCATAGATGGCTCTGGAGAAAAGAAAAAGTTTTCTTTAAATCTGAGAAAAAAATACATTAAAAATTTAACAATATTTTAAATGAAAACTCATAAAAATTATAATCATCTTTATCAGTTTATTTAGTTTTGTGTAATCTATTCTTGATCTCAATCTTTTTGTTAGCAGCTTTATGAAGTTATCAGTCTCTCTAACAGATTTCTGTAATTTCTTACCCAATTCAGTTTTATGATCAGAAAGTTTATCAGAAACCTGTACTCCAGTGTAAATGTCAGTCTTTTTTATGAATTTTTTTGAAGTTGAAACATTTTGCAAAAGCATTAGAGCAATGAAATGTCTGCAAACAACAAGACCTCAAAATGGCAATTGACAGAGAAATTTGGTTAATTTTGTGACATATAACACTTTAAAATAAAAATAACCAAAATTATGACTGATAACCAGTACAGATTAGAATTTTAGTAATGTTATCCAATTTTGAAACACCTATATCAATAACATTTACCCACATAATACCACCTAAGCAGGCTTATCATCACTTGTCTGACAATGCTTTTCATGTAATTTAACATGCTGAATAAGCGTAATAAGTTTAGTATCTTTTTCTTTATAGGTAGAGGCAAATTTTTTTGTCTTCTTCCTTATAGGAAGAGAGCAAATTTTTTTGAGAAGTTTTAGGGCCCTTTGAAAATTTCCAAACAAAAAAAGGAAAAAAAAGACTTTATTTAAGATATGAATTTTGGAGAGCTTGTCAAAAATATAAAAAATCAAAGCAAACAGAGCATTAACAGTCCGAAAAGCCTGAATAGAGAGACCTCAGTCTTTTGAACACAGGAAATTAACAGTTTTTTTTTTCTTTCTGTCTTTTAGGTAGACTTACCCAAAGGTAAGGAAAAATCTTTTGTAACCTCTTTATCAAATTTAAGCAAATTATCTATTTAAGAGACAGAAGACCAAATTTTAATTTTGTACCAGCTTATTTCTGCTATTAAAACTCATTTACTTAATTAAATTTATTTTAATGTTAGCCAACTTGACCATGCAAAAACTCCTTTTTTAGAATTTCTCTTCCACACATTTTATAACTTTCTTTTTACATTCAGAATTTGTCCCATGTGTTTTTTTTTCTTCTTAGTACTTGAGGACAAATTTATTTTTCTTAATCAACCAAACAAAACATTTCCATTTTTTGTACGTTTATACATCTTATTTTTTTGTACACAGACATATTATTTTTAATTTTTTAGTAGCTTCAATCACATATATTTATTAGAAATTTTAACCTTTAGAAACCTTAATTTGTAAGTAAAAACTAAGTAAACCATTATAAACTTTTTTTTACATTAGTATCTTGTGGCTTGGAAAATTTATAAACACATTATAACTTCTAGAAATATGTTATTTTATAGTATAATCTTTTAATAAAACACATGTTTACCAATAGACCCAAAACACCTTTTAGTTTTCTTGTAATGAATAGCCAAAAGTGGACAAATGTAAGTTTAGCAATCAATGTCTAATATCTTATCTTATTTGGAAATGATGATACTCAGAGAATTTTTATCATAAATTTTAGCAAAACTCTAAAGTTTTAAGTCATCAAAAATAGTTTGGAAGTTGTAACCACCATAACACATAATTGTTTAAAGTTTATCCAACATTCATCCTTTTTACAACTATTTAATTACTTATTCCCAATAATTTTTTAGATTGCCTACGAAACTTTATAAGACTTCAGATAAAATTAGCCGTCATTTAAATTATTATTTTTGTTAACCAGTTCTGTAATAGAAATAACATCAGTTTTTTGTACAAAAGTTCATGTAAATTTCATCACCTCTTATACCTTTAAACATAGTTATCATTAAGATTTTTAGCAATAGGTCTTGGTCTTCTAATTTTGGACAAGGGAAGCATTCCAAGTCTGACATTTTAAAACATACACAGGCAAAGTTGATGTAACCTCTTTATATAAAATTAGCTCAAACATTTTAACCTTTATAATCTTATCAACACTTATACTTTTACATGTTCTCAATTTAATTGTAATCTGAGTCAAGGTCTTAAGGCTAGTTAAATTTTTCCCTTCTTTTTTTTTCACCTTTTCTTAGGTACCAAATAAATAATTATGTGAGAGCTCTCAAAACATTTCTTTTTTTTTCTCCAATTTAGAAGTTATTCCAATTTAAAGGATCCGTCGTCTGGCCATTGACGAGTAGGATCTTCATTTGTATATTTATTCCAATAGTGACTCGATCCAATAAGACTTTTTAAGGAAAGACCCGGAGGTAACTTTACACGCTTAGAATAAATCTTTATCATGGACGCAAGAGGCGTCCCTGGTGAGGGTGCAGATGATGTAGCCCCCATGATCCACAGAATTCACTCCCAAAGATGTTCAGAGAAAGTAAAGACCTTCGTTGCACAGGCGGTAAGGATGGTGTAGTGAAAACGGTGTCTCCGGTCTCCCACAATAGTGTGGGACGCCTCCAGTCACAGACCCACTAATCTGTGACACCGGGCAGGCGATACTAGGATGTGATTTTTCCAGCACTAACAAGCAACGAAGGTGAAGACGACAAAAGCCCTTATGGACTGGGCCCTTTATGACAAACTCCCCTGAGAGCTTGGCACAGATGGACAAAGAGAGAGTTCGGTTCGCAGTCTACTCGACTGGCCACCAAGGGGCATCCCGGTAAGTGCACCTTCCATATGGTGGAGACCAAGGAGAATATTCTCACTGGTCACAAAGCCAAGTTTTCTCAGGACACAGAACAAGACAGAAGGAAAAACCTCATCCGGTTTTGTTCTTATGTGCACAATGACAGCTTTAACCAAGTCTTCGGTCTCTTGGAGCCAGAATAATACCTGGGGGGGAGGTGCCACGGGGTTGGGGACTGTGTGCTTTACGGAATACCTCGTCGTTGCACGGACATTTTCTTGCAGTTCGCGGGGGACCGGTGTCATCTACCCTGTTCCGTGACCCAACTTATCCTGTCACGGGAGTCTTCTGAAAGTGGCGAGCGCCCTAATGGCTCTTAACTGCTCGACCCATGCCCACCAAATTTGCGGCCTTTTTGGCTTCCAAGATGCCCTTGGCAGTGACCTTCACTTCATGTGCATATTAACCCACAGCAAAGTTTGTAGATGCCAGTCTGGTGAGACCCGCAAACTCACCAGTCTGTGGGGCCGGCCCGGACAGCAGGCTTATAGGGCTTATGCCTGCGTCCTACTCTATGGTATTTCCTTCTTATGACAAAAGACACAGACAAAAGAGAAAAACAGAGACTATCTCTGGCAGGAAAAGGGATCAGATCAAAACCAAGAGTACTGTACCAAATTTAAATCAAGAGTCACTAAAAGCACAAGAACCTAGTTTCCCAAATATTTTCTCCTGCCAATCTAAATTTAGAAAGAGAAAAAATTCTCACCACTTCCCTCCACCGGACTCTGCAGAGAGAGATTCTGGGAGGCTGACGTGGTAAGAAGTCTCACCTTTTGCCGGCTTTCTTCAGGCGTTCCCGTATCTCATCATCGGCAGTAGTCCAGGGAGAAGGCAGGTCTTCCAGCCAGAGAAGGCAACTTGCCAGCCAGTGTGGCTCCTGGCGACCACGCCAAAACTGTCGGGGAAAGAGGGAGAATCTCCCTCTGCCCTTTTCTTTAACGTTCTTATGGCTGGGCAAATAATTAGCAAGACATGTTAGCAGGAGAAAATAATATCAAGTTTAATAACATGTATACATGGGAGAAAGCAGGGACATTGCGTTTTTTAACACGCTAGCAGAAATTTTCGTCTTAAATACCATGTTCAGCCAATGACAAAGGAGGATGTTGGGGGTGGGGGGAGTCAGTTATAGGAGATTACCACTAAAGCACAGTAAACAAGAGTAAGGTTATTATGCAGATTTAAGGCCTCTCCTTCTACATTGATAAGCCTCTAGAAATGAGGCCAACCCCCCTTCTTCCAAAACAGAGAGATACCTTTATAAATGGAGATTTCCCTTATAAAGGTAAATGATTGTCCTGCAACTCCTCACAGGGCCATCTAGAGAATGTGGCCAGAGAGACAGAACTTCTGATAAGAGAGGTTTGCTGGTGCCTTTTCTATTGTAACCTCTATCTTACATTATCTTTATAGCCATCATGATAGATCTGTTCCAGGAAGGAGCCACCATGTCAAATTTTTTAGGCAGTTAGTGAGGGAGGTCAAATGTCCCTCAGAGAAAACAATCAAGGTAAAGAGATATATTTTAGGATGGCCAAATCTTGATCTCCCACATTAGTATGGTGAATTTGTTTTGGAATGTTAAAATGGGAAAGGACATATGTGTTACCTGAGGGTGACCCAAGTCAATATGGTGGGTTTTGCTGTTTATATGCTCTTTCTGAGTTACAATCTTGATTATAAACAGCTAGTCATAGATGTACCAATAAATTTGGACCATTTTATGTATCAATATTTTAAGATGTCCTATTTCCCTGATAGTTTCTGATTTCAGGGTGTCTGGGAAAAACAGTTTCTCAACATAGGTAAATTGGAATATAATTTTTGATTGTTGACTTATTGAATCATAGAATTGTGGAATTGGAAATAATTTTAGTGGTTGTAGAGACTAATCTCTTCATTTTCCAGGAAATGGAAAGTGAGGTTTCTCAAGTTAAGTCATCCATAGTCTGACTGCTACTTAGTGGCAGAGTTGGAACTAAATGCTCAGATGCTTGTCTTCAGATTCCTAGTACAGTGCTGTCTGTGCTATGTACTATTAAGTAGACAAACCAATGAGTTACCTTCCCAGATCATATATGTAGCCAGCAGCGTTGATTCTTTCCCATATGCATTTTTTCCTTTCTCTTTTAAATAACTACTAACCACAATTAATTCATTCCTCTACCATGTTTAATGAATATACTTGTATGTGTCTCTCCTCGAGCACACGTGGACTCCTTAGAATGGACACCTGCCTGTGAGTGGATTGCTGGGCCAGAGGCTGATGTGAATCTGCAACTTGATGAATTGCAGCCAAATCACCCTCTGAATTTTTTAACAATTTCCATCCCGCCAACAGTGTCTGAGTCATCCTTGCCCTGGGAATTGTCAGATGGGCATTGTCAGATTTTTACATTTTTGCCAATCTGATGGGTGAGAAATGATGTATTTGTTTTTCTCTTTGTTCGTTAGTTTTGACAAATGCATAGAGCTATGCAACTACCAAAATCAAGACACAGAACAGTTCCAGCACCCAGAACTCCCTTGAGCTGCTCTTTTGTAGTCAACTCTTCCCCCACCCTTAACCCCTGGTGGCTAATGATCTGTTGTCTTCCCCTATGGTTTGTCTTTTCTAGAATATCATATAAATGGAATCCTACAGTATTCAGCATTTTGAGTAGTTTCTTTCATTTAGCGCAATACGTATATTTGAGTGTTCATCCATGTTGATAACTGTATCAGCAGTTCCTTCTGTTTTATTGCTGAATGTGGTATCCATTGTATGAATTTACCACAGTTTATCCACCCACCAGTTGAAGGACGTTTCAGTTATTTTCGGTTTTGTCTTTTTTGACTGAAAAAAACTACTCTAAATCTTTGCAAACATGTTTTTGTGTGAACATTAGTCTTCTTCTCTTGGGTAAGCACCTAGAAGTGAAATTGCTGGGTCACATGGTATGTGTATGTTTAACTTTATTTTAAAAACTCTTTGTGGTAGCAAAGTCATGGCCCACAAAGATGTCCTAATCCCTGAACCTGGGAATACTTTAGTTTACTTGGCAAAGGTGAATTAAATTTGCAGTTGGAAATAAGGTTGCTGATCAACTGCCTTTAAAATAGGGAGATTACCCTGGATTATCCAGGTGGGCCTAGCGCATCACAAAGGCCCTTAAAAGGGAAAGAGAAACAGTAGAGTAGAAAAAAGATGCAACAAGGGAAGCAGGGCCAGAGAGATGCAGAGTTCTTGGTTTTGAGGGTGGAGGAGGGGCGCCATAGGCTAAGGAATGTGGTGTTCTCTAGAAGCTTGAAAGGGCTAGGAAATGGATTAACCTTTATAGTCCCCCCAAAAGAACCTAGTTCTGCCAACACCTTGATTTTAGCCCAAGGAGACCCATGTCAGACTGCTAACCTACAGAACTGTAAAACTATAAATCTGAGTTGTTTTAAGCCATGAAATTTGTGCTAATTTGTTACAGCAGCATAACAAACTCCACGTTAAAACTGTTTTTCCAGGGGCTGGCCCCGTGGCTTAGTGGTTAAGTGCATCTGCTCCGCTGTTGGCGACCCGGGTTCGGATTGAGGGTGCACACTGACGCACCGCTTCTCCAGCCATGCTGAGGCCGGGTCCCACATACAGCAACTAGAAGAATGTGCAACTATGACATACAACTATGTACTGGGGCTTTGGAGAGAAAAAAATGGAGGAGGATTGGCAATAGATGTTAGCTCAGAGCTGGTCTTCCTCAGCAAAAAGAGGAGGATTAGCATGGATGTTAGCTCAGGGCTGATCTTCCTAACAAAAAAGTAAATAAACAAAACTGTTTTCCAAAGAGGCTGAACCATTTTGTGTTCCCACCAGCAATGTAGGAGTGTTCTAGTTACTTTCCATCCTCATTAACACTTGGTATGCTAAACCTCTTTAATTCTAGTCATTCTAATAGGTACATAGCAGGATCTCAATGTGGTTTTTATGTGCATCTTTCTCACGATTAATGACGTTGAGCATCTTTTCATGTGCTTATTTGTCATCTGCGTATCTTCTTTGGTGAAGTGTCCAAATCTGTGACCATTTTAAACTTGGATTTTCTTATTGCCGAGTTTTGAGAGTTCTTTATAGTCCTGTCAGATATGTGATTTGCAAAGGTCTTCTCCCAGTCTGTGGCTTGCCTTCTCCATCCTCTCACCAGTGTCTTTGGAAGGTCTGTGTAACATAACTCAAGAGGTTTCACATGACTTTATTTTCATTCATTGAGAAACAGAGTGAGGTTGGAGCACCTGAGTCCAATCAGACCTTGATCAGAGTTGGGGCTGGGTCTCACTTTTAGTAAACCCAGCCCTTCCACTTTCCCTGTTCCTGTTTGCTGTGCTCCCCTCCCCGGCACAGGCATCTTGTTCTAAGTCTGGTAGATTTCTGTCTCCTCAAGTTTGGGAACCCATAGACAATTCAGCTACATGCTTCAGACATCTCAGCACAGCTCTCCAGCCTCCTACCTGATATTGCTTCACAATATGGAAAATTCCCTGAAGATCAGACTAACGGTATGTTGGACTTAGGCCACTTCCACCACTTCTGGAGGTTTCATTTTGTTTTGTGGAAGCTTTTGGCCTAGTTCCCCAGATTTCTGTGTGGCACCAAAACTTAACACAGGTGCTGTGAGAAAGAGCAGTTGTGTGTCTGAAAGCTCTCAGGTTTCATCTGCCACACCAGTCCTGCAGAATCACTACAAGTTTGGCTAACTTCTCTTTTCCTTAGCCGAGGATCTGACTGAGCAAGCCAGATCCTCGGCAACCACCCAGAATCAGAAAACGCCTGCAGGGCTCACATAAAAATCTTTTTATTCTTTCTGGAATTTTAGTTGGTTGATTCTGAAGTTCTCCAATGCTCTAAAAATATATTTATAATTTATCTGGCTTTGTCCAGTTTTGCAGCGAGTATTTTCCTGTCCTGGTCTACTCTAAAACAGAAGTTTCCTTGTCATTAGTTTTTAACTCCATCAGTTATACATTGTCAATATTATGATTGTTTGGAAAAATCATGCTTTCAATGATTTATTCAGACGTTTACCCTTTTTTATCCTCAAGATCCATTTTTACCTCTTACCATTTCTTCTATCAGTTTGTTTCTTTTTTTTTTGTGGGGAAGATCTGCCCTGAGCTAACATCCATGCTAATCCTCCTCTTTTTGCTGAGGAAGACCGGCTCTGAGCTAACATCTATTGCCAATCCTCCTCTTTTTTTTTTTTTTTTTTTTTTTGTGAGGAGATCAGCCCGGTGTTAACATCCGCCAATCCTCCTCTTTTTTTTGCTGAGGAAGACGGCCCTGGGCTAACATCTGTGCCCATCTTCCTCCACTTTATATGGGACGTCGCCACAGCATGGCTTGCCAAGCAGTGCATCGGTGCGCGCCCGGGATCCGAACCAGCGAACCCCGGGCCGCTGCAGCGGAGCGCGCGCACTTAACCGCTTGCGCCACCGGGCCGGCCCCTCCTCCTCCTTTTTTTTTTTACCCCCAAAGCCCCAGTAGATAGTTGTATGTTATAGTTAACACAGTCTTATATTTGCTGTATGTGGGACACGGCCTCAGCATGGCCGGAGAAGCAGTGCATCAGTGCGCACCCAGGATCTCAACCCGGGTCACCAGTAACCGAGCGCGCACACTTAACTTCTTAGCCACGGGGCCCGCCCAGTTTCTTTCTTTTTAAAGTACATTCTTTTTTACTTTTTAAGTCTTTTCCTTGAGGAAGATTAGCCCTGGGCTAAGATCTATGCCAGTCTTCCTCTATTTTGTACGTGGGTCATCACCATAGCATGGCTGATGAATGGTGCAGATCCCCTCCTGGGATCCAAACCCACGAACCCAGGCCTTGGAAGCGGAGTGTGCTGAACTTAAACCACTACGCCAGGTGGCTGACCCCCTTTAAAGTACATTCTTTAGGAATTCCTTAATGAGCATTTGTTCGTGGTAATACCCTTAGTAAATGTTTGCATAAAAATGTCTTTAAGTCACCCTAGTTATTGAGATATGGTTTGATTGGGTATACACTGGAAGTTATTTTCTCTCTGTACCTTGAAGATTTAATCCAACTCTCTCTTGCCTTCCATTGTTAAGTAATGTATCATAGGTCTAAATGTAAGTCTCTGTAAGTGTTCTGTTCCTCTGAGGGGCTTTGAGTATCTTCTTTTGTACTTAGTGCTCTTTGGTTTCTCTGAATGGATCTGGCTCTAGATTTTTTTTTTTTAATATTGCTTGAGATGTATACAGCTGCCTGAATCTAGAGTAGAAGTCTTTTACCAATTTTGGAAATTTCTGTTATTATATCTGAATATTCCTTTAAATCATATATATATATATTTATATTATTTAATTCAAATATACACATATACACATTCAATATATATTCATTAAATATATATTTATATTATTTAATTCAATATATATTATTCAATATAGTGACTTTTATTATTGAAAAAATATACGAGTATTATTTATATATATAGTTTCCTTTACTTGACCAAACTCAAGCCAGTCTCCTTTGAGCCTATAATAACTTGGCCTATAATAATTACAGTCTCTCAGCACAAATGGTTTCACACCTCCACACATATTATAAGACTTACACACTTCCACAGTTTCTAACAGCTCAAATCAACATCCTTAGGATGACCCCTGTCCCCTTAAAGTGCCTGCCTGAGAAAGCTCAAGGCAGCCAAAAGAATTGACTATTTGTTCTGGCCAACACTTGATCATTGTCCCCTGACATCCCTTTCTTAGAGCATTTACCCAAAAGTGCTTAGAACTGTGAATCTTTCCTCTGTCCTTTAGAGTTGTAGGTGTGTCTGCTATAACTCAGGAGTGCATTTCTCAAGGTCCTGAGAGCCATTCCTTGAGATGAGGACAGGTTGTCTGTCTCTCAGATGCTGTGAGAGGAGAGAAGTGAAACTTTGATTATTTCCAACTAGCAGACACAACTGGCCAGATCACACTACACTGACCAACATTCTGTAACTTTTCCCTCCCTGACTCTACTGAGCCCCTGCTCACCCCTCTGCCTGCTCCCTCATTCTCCCTTTCAAATGCCCAGATCAAATTGAGTTCAGTTCATCCTGTTCCTACTTCCCTATTGCAGTGGTATATGCCTGATTAAAATCTGTCCTGACCACTTTAACTAGAGTCTGGCTTTGTGTATACTCCACATTTAACACACATACAGATAATCTCACGCATATGCCTAGATACGCATATACAAACGTAACCATGGGCCCTCCAGGACCAGTTCAACTGACCCCATCTTATGAACAGAGTAGTTAAGAGTTTTCTTTCAGGAACTGAGACCCCTCTTCCAGTTCAGACCAGTTGGGACCACCAACTCATCAACTGGGAGTTCACAAATGCTTTATATGTGACCTTTATGACATCAAGGAGCTAAAAACTCCATTCTCCGATCATGGTAACACTGCCAATTTGTGAACACACATCTGATGAAGAGCTGCAAAGCTTGACTTTGCTTGCGAAGATCATCAATTACCTCACTTCTCCTTACTTCCAATCATGTACCTCCACACGTCAGAACACCCTGCCCTTCATCCCATAAATTGTGCCCCAAGACCTGGATCAGGGAGACAGATCTGAGACAGACACATGCCCCCGTCTCCTTGCAGATCAATCTCACAAAATAAAGTTACACTTCATTTCCCAAAAGCTGATGCCAGAATAATTGGCTTTTTTAATGTGCATTGGGCAAGAGAACCCCAATATTGTGCAGTAACATCAATACATGTATATACACTTACTGGTTGTTTTATTTTTTTTTTGTCCTCTTTGCTTAAGAGGAGTCACCCTGAGCTAACATCTGTTGCCAATCTTTTTGCTAAGGAAGATTCACCCTGAGCTAACACCTGTGTCAACCTTCCTCTATTTTGTATGCCGGTTGCCACCACAGCGTGGCCACTGGTGAGTGGTGTAGGTCCACGCCCAAGAACTGCACCTGGACCACTGAAGTGGAGTTTTCTAAACTTAACCAATAGGTCATGGGACCAGCCCATGTCTAATTGTTTTGAAGATGTTACTAGATTTGCAATTGAAGTTTCACTATAATCTCTGGATTTCCTTGCTGTTTCTTTAGTCCCTCACTTCAGTGTATGTGTTTCTTGCTACATCTTTCATGCTAGAGGAATTCCTCAAATATCAAGTGGTCCTTGGCTACCTGTTCATATTTCTGTGATGGGAAGAAAACAGCTGAGTAAGATGTCTGTGGGCCTGATGGGGCCTGTGAATGTCTGGACTCAATGTTTCTTCAGGGGTGTTGAGAGTTGAAGTAGTAACAGGCAAACAATGTTGGTGCCCACACTGATCTCTAACAACATACTTATTCTACACATTCCCACAATGACAGACATCCTCTGAACACATGGAAATGCTGACAACACACACCCACACACACATACACACTATTTGCAAATGACCAGCAGCATTTAGACTGTAAACTACACATGATAATGCACACTGATACTCAGAACATACACACAAACACACACACACATACAGACCACTCACTGTCTCAGAGCCCACAGTGACTTGAACTCTCTAAACACACACACGTCAACAAAACACACCTTCACATAGAAGACGTAATAGCCATGCACCCTGTGACCATACAGAATTGCTGAACACACAGACATCCACACAATAAGGGACGTGGCCGTGCACATCTGGGCTTGATCAAGGGGGTTTTCACACCTCAGCATCAACATGGACACCCCGGGGCGAGAGGGAGAGGCAGAGGGCACAGAGAGAACATGTGGGGAGCAGTCAGGAGACACTTGCATAAAGCAAATATGATACCTGTAAAGCTGGTTGCTAAATGACATATGACTCAAGGGTATGAGGACACAAGAGGATCTGAAATGGTACAAAGGAGGTGACTGATACAAACCCATCACAAAATATTTAAAAGTAAGGAACAGTGATATTTTAAAAAGCACTGAAGAGAGTGCATCAAAGCTTAGATATAATTCCAAACAATGAATGACATGGAATTCTGGCCAAAGAACAGCCATTATTGCTGTTAAAATTCCTATTTAAGTGTTTCTTATAAAATTATAGAAATACTCCCTGAAAAATGACAAATATTCATTGGTTTAAAATATTTAAAACATTTCAGGATAAAGTTACTTCAGGTTCCACTTTTACTGAGTAGCTTTTCTTGGGCAGCTAGAATAGTTGGACAAAGCACACAGAACAGCTGTTTGAAGGGTTGTAGAACATCCTGTGCAGACAGGACTTGAGGGTCTACAATCTCTGAGACTAGGGAAGCACAAGATTGTGAGCACCATCTCCACGTGGCTTCTCCTCTAAGGCATTTGCTATTTCCACAGTGAGAGAAGAGAGTGAGCAGAGTGAGGAGGAAAAATGAACTGAAATTTGGTTCCAGCCAAGTCCAGTAACTTCTGCTTCTAGTCATGTGTGGTAAAGGCAGAGCAACAATTAAACATTGATTTAATAAACACCAAAGGGATGTGGAAGCAAACAGGACTAGATGAAAGAAAATTTCAAAAGGGAAAGAGCCTTTTTAGGTAAGATTGCCACACATGAGCTCACCCGGGAGAATTTGCTTAATCTGGACTCTGATAATCAGACCTGTCTTACCAGAAGACAATTGTAAGTACAGTCTGTCATAATTGATCTATGTTAGCTTTTAAATATCACAAGTTTTGTTTGGCTGTTGTTAATTTTTACTCCCTCCACTAGAAGACTCTATGAAAGGAAAGACATTGTATCATTTGCCACATGATCTTCAGAACATTCTTCAGTTGGGGCTGTATGACTTCTATAAATATTTAATTGTTGATTTCATGAATGCTATAGACTGAATGTCTATGTAATCCAATTTCATACGGTAAAATCCTAATCCCCGACCTGAGGGTATTTGGAATTGGGGCCTTTGGGTGTTAATTAGCTTAGATGAGGCCATAAGTGTGAAGCTCCCATGATGGAATTAGTGACCTTACAAGGAGATGGAGTGCCAGAGCTCTCTCTGCCAAATGAGGGTAGAGCAAGAAGCTGTCCTTCTGCAAAACAGGAAGAGAGCTCTCACCAAAAGCAAATCAGCTTGAACCTAGATCTTGAACAAGCCGGTCTTCAGAACTGTGAGGAATGCACTTTTGTTGTTAAGAGTGCCCAGTCTAGGCATGGCCCGCTGGTGCAGTGGCTAAATGTGGGTGCTCCGCTTCAGTGGCCCCAGGGTTCACAGGTTCAAATCCCAGGCATGCACCAATGCACCGCTTCTCAAACCATGCTGTGGCAGCGTCCCATATAAAAAGTAGAGGAAGGTGGGCACAGATGTTAACCCAGGGCCAATCTTCCTCAGCAAAACAGAGGAGGATTGGCATCAGATGTTAGCTCAGGGCTGATCTTCCTCACACACACACACACTCAAAACCCAAAAATGCCCAGTCTAGGGGCCTGCCCCATGGCCTAGTGTTTAAGTTCAATGAGCTTCTCTTTGGTAGCATGAGTTCGGTTCATGGACACAGACCTATACCACTCATCAGCAGCCATGCTGCGGGGGTGACCCATATACAAAAAAGAGGAAGACTGGCACGGATGTTAGCTCATGGTGACTCTTCCTCAGCAAAAATATAAATAAATAAAGTACCCCGTCTTATGATATTTTTGTTACAGCATCCCATACTGACTAGGACACTGAGTGTGTGAATAAGTTCATTTAGATTGACGATCCTTCTTCTACATGACACGTTACTGCCGATGATTCCTAAATCGGTGTGAGTCAAATTTCCCTTAAGGATCATAAAGAGGTTAAGGCCCTTCTCCCTAGTTATGCACATATTGATACACATGAAAACATGTTGCGTCAAGTGCTTTATTGACACCTTAGTCTCACACCTGATCCCATTGGCCTTCGGTGAACCTCAGTTTTACAGTCAGTGTATTCCCCAAAGGGCAATAAAGGAAAGTCCCTGGACTGAAAAGGGTCGGTATCCATCGTGTAGCTCCTGTCCTCTGCCCAGCCAGCTCTAGAGCAGTGTTAATTTACAAGATAGGCTTTTCTCCAGGCAGCTCTGTCTTTCTGCCAACATGTTCTCATTTAGGATGATCTCACCAGGAGGAATGAGTGGAAATTTGGAGAGAAGAGCTACAGAAGGCATCTGCCAGGGGAAATTCTTTGTGGTTACATGACCTAGGATATGGACACCTGGCTGCTCTAAGGTGTCCTGAAAACGGAACCATTCCCATGTCTGCAATATCCTTCCATGTCCTCTTTCCCCTCCATCTCTCTGTTCTTGGTGGCCAAATTTCCTTGGCAATGACAATAAAAGAATGAAAGTAGGGAATGACCCATTTCCAGTCTCAGAATTCTGTGAAATTTTACTGCCTATCCCCAGTCTCCCAGGACTGACACTCTTTTTATTCTTTTAAGATTAGATTACATTTTAATCTCCTTTAATCAGAGTTTTCTCTCATCCTTGTTATGTATATACATGTTCTAATACATAATATTGAAAACATTATTTTTGGCCCTACAATCTCCAGATTCACTCATAGTTATTTTCTGATGGATGCGTGCCTTTGTAATTATGTTTATAACTCCATTAACTATAGAAATTGACTAAATGCTGAGTAGTAATGTACTAATACAGGAAAATGGCCCATTTTTATTCAACATAAAGTTTCATGTTTTCATCAAAACAAATACATGAATACTTAATTGTTCAGCAAAAACTTTTACTATGTACATGTAAGCAATTATAAATCTATTGGAGTTGCTTTACCTTGTCGATTATTCCTTGTTTCTGAATTGTGCATTCAGCATTTCCATGAACACTTTAGAATTCTGCATCTTTATCCTACCATTTTATTTTCTTTATTATAATTTTTTTTTATAAATTTTTTTTTTAATAAATTTCCCCCCCAAAGCCCCAATAGATAGTTGTATGTCATAGCTGCACAACCTTCTAGTTGCTATATGTGGGACGTGGCCAGGCCGGAGAAGCAGTGCATCAGTGCACACCCGGGATCCGAACCTGGGCCGCCGGCAGCAGAACGCGTGCACATATCCGCTAAGCCACGGGGCCGGCCCTATATGTTATAATTTTTATTAATTTATTTTTTCCCCCAAAGCCCTAGTAGATCGTTGTATGTCATAGCTGTATATCCTTCTAGTTGCTGTATGTGGGAAGCTGCCTCAGCATGGCCGGAGAAGTGGTGTGTCGGTGCGCGCCTGGGATCCAAACCCGGGCCGCCAGCAACGGATTGTGCGCACTTAACTGCTCAGCTACGAGGCCGGCCCTATCCTACCATTTTAAATACTAGATCATCGACAAAAGTCCACATTACTCGTTCAGTTGTGTGTTAGTGGATCCTTTGTAGGGTGTCTTCCTAGGTACGTTTTCACATGGTCATCGACAAAAGTCCACATTACTTATTCAGTTGTGTGCTAATGGGTCCTCCGTAGGGTGTCTTCCCGGGTACATTTTCCAATGTGAACTCCAGCTGAAGGCCTTGTGACACTGATATAAATACTGGTGTCTCCACAAATCATGGGGCCAATGATGTGTAGTCTGTTATGAGAGGTTTGGGGATTCGATCGGAGATGTAAAAGACACTTTCTACTCCAAACAAATGGACTAAAGGTATATTTTTATTATATAGAGGATAGTAAAGGCGATAGTCTGCAAACAGATCCAAATAGGTCAAATATTAAGAGGGAAAAAACATCAGCCCGAGTGGAAAGGGAAAACATCCACATCGGCTGAAGAGAAATGACACAAATCAACCGGAAAGAGAAACACCAAGTTGACCGAAAAGAGAAGACATCAAATCAATTACTTAATATCAAATCAATTACTTCACATCAAATCAATTACTCACAACATCCACACCCCACTGCCGGGAAAGCCCTGTCAATCGACGCGGCTGGGCAAGGATCACACGTCCTGGGCAAGGTGTCCCTTCCACAGGTGGAACTCTTACCAGGTCTCAGTTTCCAGCAGTTTATATAAGCAGTTACAGAGTTTACAGAGCAAGCATCCAGTGTTCCCATACACAAAATGGTTATCAGTGGCGTATGTGCACTGAGCCCCTTGGCTAATGTCCCAGCCCAGTAGTTGTGTACGTGCACTGTTTTCTTTGGTTATCATCTTAGCCCGGCACAGATGGCCAGTCCATCCCGCGCTACGATGCCCCAAGAGCCTTGAAATGTTACAACTTTCAACTCTCTCCGTGGGAAAAAGGCCAGTTCTCGGGAAAAGGCCAGTTCCCACCACACAGAAAACAGCTTTGTATTTCTTTGTGTGCTGGTGGCTATAGGTCGATGGAGCGGCCAAACATGGCTGTACTCACGTCAAGACAGGTCCTTTACAGAGTCATATAACCTAATACTTTTCATTCAATTAGTGTAAGGAATGCTATGGAAAGTAGATTGATGACAATTAATAAAAGATTGATTATGAACATGCTGTTAGGGAGAAAAATTTAACCTCTGGGTATAACGGTTTACTTTTTATGCAGTTAATCAACCACCTTAACAAACCCCGTTTACAGGCAGGTCTATATACATATATATATATTAGATTAAGATGATATCATCTATTAGTTTGAATGTGCTTTTGTAAAGTATGCCTTGTTTCTCTTACCCTTTCGTACTGGGAGAAATATGGAATAGATAGAAACTGACTGGATTACTCTGGTCTGAACTCAGATCATGTAGGGTTTGAATCGTTCAACAAATGAGCAATTAATGGCAGCTACACCACTGGAATTTCCTGATCCAACATCACAGACATACACCCTATTGTGGATACGGAGTGTAGAATAGGATGTGCTGTTATCCCGAGGGTAACATGTTCTGTTGATCAATATTTTGGATCAATAAGTGATAAACTATTTTGACTAGCTGGTCTAGATTTTAATCACTCAGAGGTTATTTTCTTCTCTGAGGTCACCCCAACCAAAATTGTTAGTCCATTTAAGTTTTGTTATCCCTTGATTTGGCTTACCTTTGTTTTTTTTTTAATTCATTGAAGCTCCATAGGGTCTTCTCGCCTTATTTTGTCATTCACGCCTCTTCAGGGAAAGGTCAATTTCACAGCTTAAATATAAGAGAGAGTAAAACCCTCGAGTGGCCCTTCATACAAGTTCTCATTTAGACAACAAATGATGATGTTGCCTTTGCAAGGTCTGGTCACCGCAGCCTTTACACCGTGTCACTGGGCAAGCAGTGCCTGTAAGACCAGAAATGCCAGAGGAGATGCTTTAGGTAAACAGGTGTGGGTTTGCCGAGTTTCTTTTATTTTTTTAAAGCTTTGCTTGAATGCCTACGTGTGTTGGGTTAAGAATGAATGTAATAAATAATTATTGGGTTGAAATTATTTTATTGCTAACTTTTGGTGATTATGTGTCCTGATATCAGATTATGCAAGGAGAAACAACTCTTATTCCTCATAGTAACAATACTACTTTTATGAATTAATAGATTAATGCAGTATTAGATTAGGAGTTAGTTTCTGTGACTAAAATCAAGATAAGTATACTGTCGAACCTGAAGGCTTTCTTAATTGGTGGCTGAATTTAGGCCAACTAGGGTATTGTTTGTACTCCCTCTCTAAGGAAGGTTGTATCCTGTATCTAAAAGGCTGTACCTCTTTAGGGCTGGGTCTGGAGGAGGCAGGAGGCTGGACAAGTGTGGAGCTGGCTCTGGCCCAGAGGGATGAGCAAGAGACACAGGGCACCTGCTGCCACACACGGCCGCAGCAGACATCACTCCTCAGTCACGACATGCTTGGCTGCAGAGCCAAGAGAGCCCCCAGTCCAACAAGGTGCACTCCGAAGCCACTCCCCGGCAGAGCAGGGGACTGTGATGAACCCATTTGCAGTCCCTGCTCCCCTAAGACGTGCTGCAGGCCTCCTCTCCCCACTTACCTCAGCAGCTCCTCACTGTCCTCGGGACTCAGGACTTCAAGGCCCGCCAGCAGGCTGCTCCAGCACTTCTCCTTCCTTATCATCGTCTCCCCTCTCTGCTCCCACTCTAGTTCCAGGGCAAGTTACTTGTGGCTCCTGAGTGCTGCTACTTGTCCTGGAAGGCCCTTCCTTCACCCCATCTACCCTGTGCACTCCTACTTACCCTTCAAGACTCGACTCCAGTGATGCCTCCTCGGGAAGAACTCCCTGATGCTCCATCTTCCTAGGCATGTTCTGATCCACCACTCTGCCTCCTGCCCACGTCCATCACCGCCGGGAACCTTGCTGGGACCACTTGTCTGGTCTCGACGTCCAGCCTAGCCCCTCAAGGGGAGGAAATGCTTAGACTCAGGGCAATGGAGCAGACCTAGACCGTGGTGACACTGCCCACCCAAGAAGAGGTCATTTTTGGCCCACTTCCAGCTTGGGCCCAATGCAGCTCAAGAGGAGCCAGTACACAGGGAGGCTGGCTCAGGGCCCAGCACGTCACAGGGTCAGCCTAGAGAAAGGGCACAAGGGGCCACACAAAGGGGCTCAGGAGAGGACCCCAAGTCAACAATACCCTTGCTAAGGGCAGCAGGGGCTAAAGGCACCAGCACAGTCCGGCAGGAGGTGCTGGCGAACTTTTCATCTGCTCAGAGGGTCTCAGGGCTGGATAGAAGGAACTCAGGAGACCCGTCTGAGATGTAAGCCACCTCGGGGGCATGTAAGCAGAAGCTGAGGTTCCCACAGCAAGTGGAATCTGAAGAGGTGACCCTCAGACCCCTGGCAGCTCTAACGTCTCCGAGTTGGAAGTCAGTCCCCTCAGTCACAACCTCTAGCTGCCCGCTTACAGGGCTGTGCCTCTCAAACACAGCTCCCAAGGCAAGTGGAGGCTGAGGGTGAATCAAACTTCCTACCGGTGAGAACCTCTGTGATCCCGGCCTCCCACAAGGGGCCAAGGATGATGAGCAAGGGACAGAGGGACTGACCCACACGACTTCCCCATGGAGTCTGAACATGCTTGTGATTCACGGGGCCACTAAGTATCTGTCCTCATCTCCACTCCTCTCTCCCCAAAAGGACATGTCAGTGTTTACTATGACATCCACAGACACATCAAGGACATCTGGAAAGAGTCACGTGTACATCTGGAGAGAAAGGAACTGTGAAAACCAGTAATATCTGCATCCATGTGTGCACATACTGACATCCACATACAGCTGTCACATTCCTCCAGCAGCCCTGGAATACTCCGCAATCATGCTGACAGGTTTTGGCACATGGGAGCCAAACCAACAGGTGCTGTCCCCGAATGCCACCACTGCTGGGGCCTACCTTGAGATTGGGGAGAGCCTGAGTGCCATGCCCCATCTCACAAAATTCTGGCTGGTGTCCAGGAGGGTCTCACAGCATTTGAGGATCATGCACTCCATGGCTATGTTTTCCTGGATGCTCTCTGTCTCGTTTACTTCATTGTTCATTATCCTGTGGGGACAGAAAATAAGCCAGAGACAGGCTGCCCCCACCTCTCAGGGAGAAGGGAATCGCCGGGCCTCTGGCCAGACGTAGGAAGAAGGCCTGGCACCCAGGATGCTCAGGTGGAGCCTGTGGTCATGAAGGGGGAGAGAGCATGCATATTGAATACCTGCTGTGCTGGACACTCTATGGGCATGATCTCACATCATCCTTCTGACAGCCCAAGGAGACAGATGGCCTTATTTCAGAGAGACGGAAATGGAGATTAATAGCTAGAAAGCAGGTCTGATCTAAAAGTCTGAACCACGTCGAACAGAGATGGCAAAACTGGGAGGAGGACTGGTGTACAGGAAAAAACCTTTCTTCATTACTCTGCCCCCCACACCACTGTTGACCTTATCTACATCCATAGAAGTCCACCCACCCATCCTGCCTCAGGGCCTTTGCACTTGTTATCTCCTCCCTTCACCCAATGCACTTTATACAGTTCTTCCTTAATGTTTGGGCCTTGGAATGGCTTAGCCTTTGAGCACATGGCAATCCTACTTGCTCATGGAAAGACTGACTTCAGTAGGCTCCAGCACACCTGGGGGGGGAGCAGGATACACCTTGCCCCTTAATCTGAGAATAAGGACAACTCTCCTATTTGTCCTGTTCTGACTGCTGCAACAGCCCTCCTCTCCAGGAGTTTGAGCCATTTAACTGCTTTTGAAAAATAGCATTGGTGGAAAAAGAGGAGTGTGAATTGCCAACTTTGCTAACAGCCTTGGTGGGTTTTCAGGAGTCTTAGGATGTTAGTGATTTTGGAGGGAAGAGCATCTGGAAAAAATACCCCACCTACTCCAAGAAAAGCACAAAACCTCTTATTTGTCTGCTGATGCCTCAAATTCTACAACCATGACCAGATCACCAAAAGAGCTGGTTAATATGTATGGCTTTCGAAGTTCTCTCGTAAACACTGTCCCATTTACCCTTCCCAGCAATAAGAGATGACACTGGTGGGGCTGGATCCGTGATTAACGAACTCAGCATGATGAGCAAATTACTGGGCCCTTCTGACCCTCAGTTTGCTCACCTTTAGAAGATCGGAGTGAGGATGGAAGAGAAGGCATTTCACGTGCTGACCTCAGGCCCATCACATGGAAGGTGCTTGAGTAAAGGGCCGTGATGATTGTTGCTATTAACACTGGTTGCAAAGATGTTATTATAAAACTATTATTATCCGTTGTTTTCTGGTTATCAGACTGGGGCATGGAGATGGGGTTTCTTCCTTAGGAGCCTCAGTCCCTCCCTCCAAGCAATGCTCTTCTTAGCAGCCCAGGCCCTAGCCCTGTTCTAGGATTTCAAGGATATGCTAATTCGCTGGATATGGACTTGTTTTTGGAGGTTAGCAAAGGTAAGCAGAACCATTTATTTTGAAGAGGGTGGGGATTTTGTTGAGGAGGGCTGTATTTGCAAAAAACAAGGTGGCGATTCCAGACTAGCAACACTAGTTTTACTCTTAGACAAGTGCCAGCTTCAGCTGCTCAGGACTACTGCCAGCCCCGGCTGGGGTTTGTACTGAGAGCCACACTGTCCACGAAGCTGGGGAGGCGTTCCCAGGGCCACAGGCTCCCGGGGGGACTGAAAGTGATGACCTGGGTTACAGTGAGCCCAAGAGATGAGGTTCAGGAGAAAAAGCGGGACAAAGGCTAGAGGTAGGAGAGAGTCAGCCCCAGGGGAGGAGTGTTTCTGAGCACAGCCAAGGAGGATAGGTTATCTGATGGCTTCTTGCCGGGCTGGGAGCCTTCCTCAGTCCCCAAAGGGAAGGAGAGAGAAAGATGAAAGGGCTGCTGTCAGGGTGACAGGAAAACCCTCTTCTGTGCTACTAGGGCTGGGTTCAGGCCAGGTGCAGGTGATCAGGTGGGACAATGGAGGAGTAGGCTTCAGGAAAGGGGATCAGGGTCTTGGGACAAAGGGCTTGGCACTCATGTGCCTTCCTCACTCTTGCCCGCACGGGAACAGGGCATCCCGCAGTGACGAGGAGCCTCGCTGGAGCCCCAAGTCTTCTCCTTGGGGAAGTGTGCAGGATTTGGCTCCTTGGGGCATGAGAAGACTGGGGTCCCCACCCCACAATGGTTTTTGTTAGTCTGCAATCACGCTCCGATTACATTTGCTCCCTGAATGAACCTCCACTCCGGGGCCTGTGCCCTGCCCTGGTCCAGCATTGTCCTCCCTCTACCCAGCTGGGATCCGTGGCCCTACTGGCTGCCTTTTGCTGGATTCGGGAAGCCATTTAGGGCACTGAGTGGTTGACAAGGCTGGATACTGGACCTCACATACTGCACACCAACACTCCTTTGCAGTTTGTGGCAGCCCAACACTGACTAAGAGGCTGCTCATCATCTCTTGGCCTTCATAAGGTGGAGACCCCAGGGCTCAGCTCTTGGTGTGCATCTCGTTCCTGCCTAAACTCACTCCCCTGGTGATCTCACCAATCTTGTGACTTTAAATACCATCTCCGAGCTGATGGTTCCTGAATGGCTCCCTCCCTGAAACCCCAGACTCAAACGCCCTCCTCCCTTCTTGTCCTCTCCACCAGTGTTGTCCATCTCAAGTTCAACATGCCCCCAGTAAAGCTCCAGTGAAGCAAGAAAGACTCCCCCTCCACACTTGCCCTTCCTGCACCTTTCTCCATCCCGGTTAGCAGCAACTCCAACCTTCTGCTTGCTCAGTCAAAAACGCTGGACTCACACTTGACTCCCGTCTTCTCTCTCCTCACATCTAATGCATCAGAAACTCCTGTTGGTTCCATCTTCAAAACACACCCAGAATCTGAACCTCCTCCTCGCCTCAACTGCCACCACCTGGTACAGGCCACCGTCAACTGCTGCCTGGGTTGTTGTAGGCGCCTCCTTCCCTGCCCCTCTGCTTCTGCCCCAGCAGAGGAAGGTTGCCCCGTACTTTGGTGACTGAAAGAGGGGCAGGGGAGGGGCCTTGACCAGAGGCCTGGGGCCACTGACACTGGACTAGTCATGGGCTTCTCCATCCATGACACTGCCTGCTGTTGACTGCAGCCTTGGGCACATGAAGGCCCATCACCCAGGACCCCCTCTGGGGCTCCTAAACCACAGATTGTGACACGCTGACACTGGAGTCAGACAGAGGAAGTTGGCAGAGTGCCTGTGAGTCCCTGGGTGGTTCCCCATTCTGGCAGGTGGGCTCACGTGAGTACCCAGGGCCCTTCTTCGAACCCCATCTGTGCCAAGGACAGCACAGCACCCACACCATCCCACCAAGTGCCCACAGAGCTTCAGCTGTGAACTCCTCAGATTGCTCCGGGGGCCCTGCTTGCAGGTGGGGCAAGCTGGGGGTCCCCCAACCCTCACCACTTGGGATCGTAACCTGAACATGAGTTTTTACCATCTGGGGGTCAGCAAACTCCCTCTGGGGAGCATCCTCAGCCCTGGCTTGTCCACTGGCGAGGGCACCCGGAAGCCGGATTCACCCAGACAGCTCCTCCATTTTAGCCCTGGCGTCGTGCAGGCTGTTGGCTCGATGTGCTCGTAAAAAGTGGGCCAGGAGCTCATGCAGTGTCAGAATGTGCCTGGGAATCTGCAGCAGGGAGAGGTAAGGGGAGAGGAACAGAGGCAAAGATGGGGAAGGAGAGAGACAGTGGTGAAGCAAGTCAGAGAGAGCAGCAATGTAGAGAGGGAGAGAGAGAGAGAGAAAGCAGATGGAGACTGGTTCTCTCAGCTCCCAGCACTCCCACGAGCAGGGCTGAGGACGGACACCCACAGCACTTATGATCTCAGACTCCAACGTGGAGCCTCGTCTAGGGTCTTGTCTGGGGCAAGAGCCCAGAGCTTGAGCCTCTAAGCCGACAGGAGGAAGGGACTGGAGGTGGGCTTAGGACTCGGAGCTCCCCCTCACCTTCCCACACTGCCTGCTCTGCGGAGCTGGACAGCCTGTGGTCCGCTGGGTCAGGGTCTGGCTCTAACCCCATTCTCCACACAGCCCACAGCTGGGGCCTGTTAGGGCCTGGGCCCTCCAGGCCATGGGCCCCTGGTGCCCCCAGGTGTGGCTTCCTCCCAGCTGGGGCCCTCACTGCAATGACCCCAGAGTGGGCTCCCCAGGAATGTGTCGTCAAGGACATTGTTCAGACTTTTAGATCAGACCTGCTTTCTAGCTATTAATCTCCATTTCCGTCTCTCTGAAATAAAGCCATCTGTCTCCTTGGGCTGTCAGAAGGATGATGTGAGATCATGCCCATAGAGTGCCCAGCACAGCAGGTATTCAATATGCATGCTCTCTCCCCCTTCATGACCACAGGCTCCTCCTGAGCATCCTGGGTGCCAGGCCTTCTTCCTACGTCTGGCCAGAGGCCCGGCATTCCCTTCTCCCTGAGAGGTGGGGGCAGCCTGTCTCTGGCTTATTTTCTGTCCCCACAGGATAATGAACAATGAAGTAAACTAGACAGAGAGCATCCAGGAAAACATAGCCATGGAGTGCATGATCCTCAAAGGCTGTGAGACCCTCCTGGACACCAGCCAGAATTTTGTGAGATGGGGCATGGCACCCAGGCTCTCCCCAATCTCAAGGTAGGCCCCAGCAGTGGTGGCATTTGGGGACAGCACCTGTTGGTTTGGCTCCCATGTGCCAAAACCTGTCAGCATGATTGCGGAGTATTCCAGGGCTGCTGGAGGAATGTGACAGCTGTATGTGGATGTCAGTATGTGCATACATGGATGCAGATATTACTGGTTTTCACAGTTCCTTTCTCTCCAGATGTACACATGACTCTTCCCAGATGCGCTTGGTGTGTCTGTGGATGTCATAGTAAACACTGACATGTCCTTTTGGGGAGAGAGGAGTGGAGATGAGGACAGATACTTAGTGGCCCCGTGAATCACAAGCATGTTCAGACTCCATGGGGAAGTCGTGTGGGTCAGTCCCTCTGTCCCTTGCTCATCATCCTTGGCCCCTTGTGGGAGGCCGGGATCACAGAGGTTCTCACCGGTAGGAAGTTTGATTCACCCTCAGTCTCCACTTGCCTTGGGAGCTGTGTTTGAGAGGCACAGCCCTGTAAGCGGGCAGCTAGAGGCTGTGACTGAGGGGACTGACTTCCAACTCGGAGACGTTAGAGCTGCCAGGGGTCTGAGGGTCACCTCTTCAGATTCCACTTGCTGTGGGAAGCTCAGCTTCTGCTTACATGCCCCCGAGGTGGCCTCCACCTCAGACGGGCCCCCTGAGCTCCTTCTATCCAGCCCTGGGCCTCTCTGAGCAGATGAAAAGCTCACCAGAACCTCCTGCGGCCTGTGCAGCTGCCTTTGGCCCCTGCTACCCTTGGCAAGGGTATTGTTGACTTGGACTTCTGTCCTGATGCCCTTTGTGTGGCCCCTTGTGCCCTTTCTCTAGGCTGACCCTGTGACCTGTGGAGCCCAGAGCCAGCCTCCCTGTGTCCTGGCTCCCCCTGAGCTGCATTGGGCCCAAGCTGGAAGTGGGCCATAAATGACCTCTCCTTGGGTGGGCAGTGTCACCACGGTCCAGGAGTCTGCTCCACTGCCTGAGCCTAAGCATTTCCTCCCCCCCTTAGAGTCTAGGCTGGACGTGGAGACCAGACAAGGGCCCAGCAAGGTTCCTGGCAGTGATGGACGTGGGCAGGAGGCAGAGTGGTGGCCCAGAGCATGCCTGGGAAGATGGAGCATCAGGGAGTTCTTCCCGAGGAGGCATGACTGGAGTCGAGTCTTGAAGGGTAAGTAGGAGCACACAGGGTGGACGAGGTGAAGGACGCGCCTTCCAGGACAAGTAGCAGCACTCAGGAGCCACAAGTAACTTGCCCTGGAACTAGAGTGGGAGCAGAGAGGGGAGACGATGATAAGGAAGGAGAAGTGCTGGAGCAGCCTGCTGGCGGGCCTTGAAGCCTGAGTCCCGAGGACAGTGAGGAGCTGCTGAGGTAAGTGGGGAGAGGAGGCCTGCAGCACGTCTTAGGGGAGCAGGGACTGCAAATGGGTTCATCACAGTCCCCTGTTCTGCCGGGGAGTGGCTTCGGAGTGCACCTTGTTGAGGACTGGGGGCTCTCTTGGCTCTGCAGCCCAGCATGTCGTGACTGATGAGTGATGTCTGCTGCGGCCGTGTGTGGTAGCAGGTGCCCTGTGTCTCTTGCTCATCCCTCTGGGCCAGAGCCAGCTCCACACTTGTCCAGCCTCCTGCCTCCTCCAGACCCAGCCCTAAAGAGGTACAGCCTTTTAGATACAGGATACAACCTTCCTTAGAGAGGGAGTACAAACAATACCCTAGTTGGCCTAAATTCAGCCACCAATTAAGAAAGCCTTCAAGTTAGACAATATACTTAATTTCAATCACAGAAACTAACTCCTAATCTAATACTGCATTAATCTATTAATTCATAAAAGTAGTATTGTTACTATGAGGAATAAGAGTTGTTTCTCCTTGCATAATCTGATATCAGAACACATAATCACCAAAAGTTAACAATAAAATAAATTCAACCCAATAATTATTTATTATATTAATTGTTAACCCAACACACGTAGGCATTCAAGGAAAGCTTTAAAAAGTAAAAGAAACTTGGCAAACACAGCCCACACCTGTTTACCTAAAGCATCTCCTCTGGCATTTCTGGTCTTACAGGCACTGCTTGCCCAGTGACACGGTGTAAAGGCTGCGGTGACCAGACCTTGCAAAGGCAACATCATCATTTGTTGTCTAAATGAGAACTTGTATGAAGGGCCACTCGAGGGTTTTACTCTCTCTTACATTTAAATTGTGAAATTTACCTTTCCCTGAATTGGCGGGAATGACAAAATAGGCGAGAGGCGAGAAGACCCTATGGAGTTTCAATGAATTAAAAAAAAACAAAGGTAAGCCAAATCAAGGGATAACAAAACTTAAATGGACTAACACTTTTGGTTTGGGTGGCCTCAGAGAAGAAAATAACCACAGAGTGATTAAAATTCAAACCAGCTAGTCAAAATATTTTATCACTTATTGATCCAAAATATTGATCAACAGAACAAGTTACCCTCAGGATAACAGCACAATCCTATTCTAGAGTCCATAGCCACAATAGGGTGTATAACCGATGTTAGATCAGGAAATCCCAGTGGTGTAGCCGCCGTTAATGGCTCATTTGTTCAATGATTCAAGCTCTATGTGATCTGAGTTAGGACCAGAGTAAGCCAGTCGTTTTCTATCTATTCCATATTTCTCCCAGTATGAAAGGGCAAGAGAAACAAGGCATACTTTACAAAAGCACATTCAAACTAATGGATGATATAATCTTAATCTAATATATATATGTATATAGCCCTGCCTATGAACGGGGTTTGTTAGGGTGGCTGATTAATTGCATAAACATAAACCTTTATAGCCAGAGGTTCAATTTTTCTCCCTAACAGCATGTTCATAATCAATCTTCTTTTATTAATTGTCCCCAATCTACTTTCCATAGCATTGTTTACACTGATTGAATGAAAAGTATTAGGTTATGTATGACTCCATAAAGGACCACACACCACTGGCCCCATGATATGTGGAGACACCAGTATTTACCTCAGTGTCACAAGGCCATCAGCTGGAGTTCACATTGGAAAACGTACCCGGAAAGACACCCTACAAAGGACCCACTAGCACACAACTGGATAAGTCGTGTGGACTTTTGTCAATGACCTAGTATTTAAAATGGTAGGATAAGGATGCAGGATTCTAAAATGTCCATGGAAATGCTGAAGGGACAATTCAGAAACAAGGAATAATCGACAAGGTAAACCAACTCCAATAGATTTATAATTGCTTGCATGTACACAGTAAGAGTTTTTGCTGAATAAGTAAGTATTCGTGTATTTGTCTTGATGAAAACATGAAACATTATGATGAATAAAAATGGGCCATTTTCCTGTATTAGTACATTACTACTCATCATTTAGTCAATTTCTATAGTTAATGGAGTTATAAACATAATTAAACGGCATGCATCCATCAGAAAATAGCTATGACTTAATCTGGAAATTGTAGGGCCAAAAATAATGTTTTCAATATTCTGTGTTAGAAAATGTATATACATAACAAGGATGAGAGAAAACTCTGATTCAAGGAGATTAAAATGTGATCTAATCTTAAAAGAGTAAAAAGGGCGTTAGTCCTGGGAGACTGGGGATAGGCAGTAAAATTTCACAGATTTCTGAGACTGGAAATGGACCATTCCTTATTTGCATTTTTATATTGTCGTTGTCAAGGGAATTTTGCCACCAAGAACAGAGAGATGGTGGGGAAAGTGGACATAGAGAGATATTGCAGACATGGGAAGGGTTCCATTTTCAGGACCCCTTAGAGCAGCCGGGTGTCCATATTCTAAATCATGTAACCACAAAGAATTTCCCCTGGCAGATGCCTTCTGTAGCTCTTCCCTTCCAATTTCCACTCATTGCTCTTGGTGAGATCATCCTAAATGAGAACAGGCTGGGAGAAAGACAGAGCTGCCTGGAGGAAAGCCCATCTTAAAAATTGACCCTACACGGGAGCTGGCTGGGCAGAGGACAGGAGCTGCACGATGGATACCAGCCCCTCTTCTGTCCAGGGACTTTCTTCTATTTCCCAAAGCACTGGCTGTAACACTGAGGTTCGTTGAAGGCTAAAGGGATGAGGTGTGAGACTAAGGCGTCGATAAAGCACTTGATGCAACGTTTTCATGCGTATCAATATGTACATAACTACAGAGTAGGTCCCTAACGTCTTTATGATCCTTAAGGGACATTTGACTCACACCAAATTAGGAATCATTGGCAATAATGTGTCACGTGGAAGAAGGATCATCAATCTAGATGAACTTATTCACACACTCAGTGTCCTAGTCAGTATGGGATGCTGTAACAAAAATACCATAGACTGGGTTCTTTATTTATATTTTTGCTGAGGAAGAGTCACCATGAGCTAACATCCATGCCAGTCTTCTTCTATTTTGTATGTTGGTCACCCCCACAGCATGGCTGCTGATGAGTGGTGTAGGTCTGTGTCCAGGAACTGAACCGAGGCTACCAGAGAGGAGCTCACTGAACTTAACCACTAGGTGGTGGGGCAGGCCCCTAGACTGGGCACTTTTGGGTTTTTGTGTGTGTGTGTGTGTGTGTGTGTGAGGAAGATCAACCCTGAGCTAAGATCTAATGCCAATCCTCCTCATTTTTGCTGAGGAAGATTGGCCCTGGGTTAACATCTGTGCCCATCTTCCTCTTCTTTTTATATAGGACGCTGCCACAGCATGACTTGACAAGCGGTGCGTCAGTGTGCACCCGGGATCCGACCCTGCAAACCCTCAGGCCACCAAAGTGGAGCACACACACTTAACCACTGCGCCACTGGGCTGTCCTTAGACTGGGCACTTTTAACAACAGAAATGCATTCCTTACAGTTCTGAAGACTGGGATGTTCAAGATCTAGGTTCCAGCTGATTTGTTTTTGGTGAGAGCTGTCTTCCTGTTTTGCAGAAGGACAACTTGTTGCTCTACCCTCATCTGGCAGAGAGAGTTCTGGCCCTCCATCTCCTTACAAGGGCACTAATCCCATCATGGGGGCTTCACACTCATGGCCTCACCTAACCTAATTAACTCCCAAAGGCTCCACTTTCAAATACCATCGTGTCAGGGATTAGGATTTTAACGTGTGAAATTGGTTTACATAGACATTCAGTCCATAGCATTCATGAAACCAACAATTAACAAATATTTATAGTAGTCATACAGCCCCAACTGAAGAATGTTCTGGAGATCACGTGGCAAATGATACAATGTCCTTCCCTTCACAGAGTCTTCTAGTGGAGGCAATAAAATTTAACAAGGAAACAAAGCTTGTGATATTAAAAAGCTAACATAGATCAATTATGACAGATTATACTTACTATTTTCTTCTGCTAACAAAAGTCTGATTACCACAGTCCAGATTATGCTAATTCCCCTGGGTGAGGGTATGTCTGGCAATCTCACCTAAAAAGGCTCTTCCCTTTTTGAAATTTTATTTCATCTAGTCCTGTTTCTTCCACATCCCTTTGGTGTTTTCAAACATACTGTATTTATTAAGTCAATGTTTAATTATTGCTCTACCTTTACCACATCTGACTGGAAGCAGAAGTTACTGGACTTTGCTGGAACCAAATTTCATTTCATTTTTCCTCCTCTTTCTACTCAGACTCTCTTCTCTCACTGTTGAAATAGCAAATGCCTTAGGGGAGAAGCTGCATGGAGCTGGTGCTCACAATCTTGTGCTTCCCTCATCTCAGAATTATAGACCCTCAAGTCCTGCCTGCACGGGATGTTCTCTGACCCTTCAAGCAGCTGTTCTGTGTGCTTTATCCAGTTTTTATAGCTGCCCAAGGAAAGCTACTCAATAAAAGTGGAACTGGCAGTAATTTTATCCTGAAATGTTTTAAATGTTTTAAACCAATGAATATTTGTCATTTTTCAATGAGTATAATTTTATAAGAAACATTTAAATAGGAATTTTAACAGCAATGGCTGTTCTTTGGCCAGAATTCTATGTCACTCATTGTCTGGAATTATATCTAAGCTTTGATGAACTCTCCTCAGTGCCTTTTAAAATATCACTGTCCCTTACATTTAAATATCTTGTGATGGGTTTGTATCAGTCACCTCCTTTGTACCATTTCAGATCCTCTTGTGTCCTCATACCCTTGAGTCATATGTCATTTAGCAACCAGCTTTGCAGGTATCGTATTTGCTTTATGCAAGTGCCTCCTGTCTGCTCCCCACATGTTCTCCCTGTTCCCTCTGCCTCTCCCTCTCGCCCCAGGGTGTCCATGTTGATGCTGAGGTGTGAAAAAACCCCTGATCAAGCCCACACGTGCATGGCCACGTTCCTTGTTGTGTGGATGTGTGTGTGTTCAGCAATTCTGTATGGTCACAGGGAGTATGGCTATTATAGCATCTATGTGAAGTTGAGTTTTGTTGATGTCTGTGTGTGTTTAGAGAGTTCAATTCACTATGGGCTCTGACACAGTGAGTGGTCTGTATGTGTGTGAGTTTGTGTGTATGTTCTGATTATCAGTGTGCATTATCAGGTGCAGTTTACAGTCTGAATGCTGCTGGTCATTTGCAAATAGTGTGTATGTGTGCGTGTGTGTTGTCAGCATTTCCAAGTGTTCAGAGGATGTCTGTCATTGTGGGAATGTGTGGAATAAGTATGTTGTTAGAGATCAGCGTGGGTACCAACATTGTTTTCTTGTTTATGTCAACACTCTACACCCCTGAAGAAACACTGAGTCCAGACAGACACAGGCCCCATCAGGCCCACAGAGATCATACTCAGCTGTTTCCTCCCCATCACAGAAATATGAATGGGTAGCCAAGGACCACTAGATATTTGAGGAATTCCTCTAGCATGAAAGATGGAGCAAGAAACACATACACTGAAGTGAGGGACTAAAGGAGCAGCAAGGAAATCCAGAGATCATAGTGAAACTTCAATTACATCTCTAGTAACATCTTCAAAACAATAAGAGATGGGCCAGACCCATGGCCTAGTGGTTAAATTCGGAGAACTCCACTTCAGCGGCCCAGGTTCAGTTCCTGGGCATGGACCTACACCACTCATCAGTTGGCCAGGCTGTGGTGGCAACCCACATACAAAATAGAGGAAGGTTGGCACAGAGGTTAGCTCAGGGTGAATCTTCCTTTGAAAAAGAAGAAGATTGGCAACAGATATTAGCTCAGGGTGAATCCTCCTCAGCAAAGAAAAAGAAATAGAAGATAAAACATCCATTAAGTATATATATATGTATTGATGTTACCACACAATATTGAGGTTCTCTTGTCCAATCTACATTAAAAAAGGTAATTATTCTGGCATTAGCTTTTGGGGAAAGAACTGTAGCTTTATTTTGTGAGATTGATCTGCAAGGAGACAGGGGGCACGTGTTTCTCTCAGATCTGTCTCCCTGATCCAGGGCTTGGGTTACAATTTATGGGATGAAGGGCAGGGTGGTCTGATGTGTGGAGGCAGATGATTGGAAGTAAGGAGAAGTGAGGTAATTGATAATCTGTACAAACAAAGTCAAGCTTCATGGCTCTTCATCAGATGTGTGTTCACAAATTGGCAGTGTTACCATGATCTGAGGATGGAGCTTTTAGCTCGATGTCAAAAAGGTCACTTATCAAGCATTTGTGCAAGCCCGGTTGATGGGTTGGTGGTCTCAACTGGCCTGAATTGGACGAGGGGTGTCAGTTCCTGAAAGAAAATGCAGAACTACTCTGTTGATAAGATGGGGTCAGCTGAACTGGTCTTGGAGAGCCCATGGTTGTGTTCGTATATGCATATATATGCATATGCATGAGATTATCAGGATGTGTGTTAAGTGTAGAGTATACACAAAGCCAGAATCTAGTTAAAGTGATCAGAACAGATTTTAATCAGTAATATACCACTGCAGTAGGGAAGAGGGAACAGGGCTGAACTCAATTTGATTTGTACAGTGGTGACTGGGCATTTGAAAAGGAGAATGAGGGAACAGGCAGAGGGGTGAAGAGGGGCTCAGTAGAGTCAGGGAGGGAAAAGCTACAGAGTGTTGGTCAGTGCAGTGTGATCTGGTCAGTTGTGTCTGCTAGTTGGAAATGATCAAAGTTTAACTTCTCTCCTCTCACAGAGTCTGGGAGACTGACACCCTGTCCTCCTCTCAAGGAATGGCTCTCAGGACCTTGAGAAATGCAGTTATAGGAGACACATACACAACTCCAAAAGACAGAAGAAAGATTCACAGTTGCAAGCACTTTTGGGTAAATGCTCTAAGAAAGGGATGTCAGGGGCCAATGATCGAGTGTTGGCCAGAACAAACAGTCAATTCTTTTGGCTGCCTTGAGCTTTCTCAGGCAGGCACTATAAGGGGGCAGGGGTCATCGTAGGGATGTGGATTTGAGCTGTTAGAAACTATGTCTGTGTTTAAGTCTTTAATGTGTGTGTGGGGGGGGTGAAACCATTTGTGCTGAAAGGCTGTAGTTATTATAGGCCAAGATCAAGGCCTAGTGAAGAAGAGGGCTCAAAGGAGCCTGGTTTGAGTTTGGTCAAGTAAAGGAAACCATATATGTGAATAATATATGTATTTTTTTGAATAACATAAATCATTATATTGAATAATATAATATATTGAGTTAAATAATATAAATATATATTTAATGAATATATATTGAATGTGTATAAATATGTGTATATATATTTGAAGTAAAAAATATAAATATATATATGATTTAAAGGAATATTCAGACATAATAACAGAAATTTCCAGAATTGATAAAATTCTTCTACTCTAGCTTCAGGCAGCTGAATACATCTCAAGCAGAATTAAAAAAATAAATCTAGAGTCAGATCCATCCAGGGAAACCAAAGAACACAAAAGAAGATATTCAAAGCCCCGCAGAGGGACAGAACACTTACGGAGATTTACATTTAGACCCATGATGCGTTTCTTAACAATGGAAGGCAAGACAGAGTTGGATTAATTCTTCAGGGTACAGAGAGACGATAATTTTCAGTGTATACCCAATTAAACCATATCTCAAGAACTGGGGTGAATTAAAGATATTTTTATGCAAACATTTACTAAGAGTATTACCACCAACAAATGCTCATTAAGGAACATCAAAGGAATGTACTTTAAGGGGGCCAGCCACCTGGTGTAGTGGTTTAAGTTCACCAAGCACCACTTTGGTTGCCTGGGTTCATGGGTTTGGATCTCAGGTGTGGACCTACAGCATTCATCAGCCATGTCGTGGTGGTGACCCACATGCAAAATAGACGAAGATAGGAAAAGATGTTAGCCCAGGGCTAATCTTCCTCAAAGAAAAAATTTAAAAAGTGAAAAAGAATGTACTTTAAGAAGAAATTGATAGAAGAAGAAATGCTAAAATGTAAAAATGGATCGTGAGGATAAAAAAGGGTAAACGTCTGAATAAATCATTGAAAACATGACTTTACCAAACAATAATAATGTTGACAGGGTATAACTGATGGAGTTAAAAACTAATGACAAGGGAACTTCTGGTTTAGAGGAGACTAGGACAGGAAAACACTCTTGCTGCAAAACTGGACAAAGCCAGATAAATTATAAATATATTTTTAGAGCATCAGAGAACTTCAGAACCAACCAACTAAAATTCCAGAAAGAAGAAAACTCTTTTATGTGAGCAGGGATTTTTATCTTTCTTTACCCTGCAGGCATTTTCTGATTCTGGGTGCTTGCCGAGGATCTGGCTTGCTCAGTCAGAGCCTCGGCTAGGGAAAAGAGAAACTAGCCAAACTTCTAGTTTGGTGTGGCAGAGGAAACCTGAAGGCTCTCAGACACACAACTGCTCTTCCTCACAGCACCTGTGTTAAGTTTTGGTGCCACACAGGAATCTGGGGAAATAGGCCAAAAGCTTCCACAAAGCAAAGTGAAACCTCCGGAAGTGGTGGAAGTGGCCTAAGTCAAACATATTGCTAGTTGGACCTTCCGGGAATTTGCCATATTGTGAACAATGTAAGGTAGGAGGCTGGAGAGCTACGCTGAGATGTCTGACGGGCATAGCTAAGTTTTCTGTGGGATCCCAAACCTGAGGAGACAGAGATCTACCAGACTTAGGACCAGACCCCTGTGCGGGAGAGGGAGGCACCGCAAACAGGAACAGGGGGAAAGTGGAAGGCCTGGGTTTACTAAAATGGAGACCCAGACCCAACTCTGATCAAAGTCTGATTGGACTCAGGTGCTCCAAGTTCACTCTGTTTCCCAATGAAGGAAGATAAGGTCATGTGAAACCTCTCGAGTTATGTTACACAGACGTTACAAAGACACTCGTGGGAGGCTGGAGAAGGCAAGCCACAGACTGGGAGAAGACCTTTGCAAATCACATATCTGACAGGACTATAAAGAACTCTCAGAACTCGGCAATAAGAAAATCCAAGTTTAAAATGGTCACAGATTTGGTCACTTCACCAAAGAAGATACACAGATGGCAAATAAGCACATGAAAAGATGCTCAAGGTCGTTAATCATGAGAAAAAGCACATAAAAACCACATTGAGATCCTGCTATGTACATACTGGAATGACTAGAATTAAAGAGGTTGAGCATACCAATTGTTAATGAGGATGGAAAGTAACTGGAACACCCCTACATTGCTGGTGGGAACACAAAGTGGTTCAGCCTCTTTGGAAAACAGTTTTAAAGTGGAGTTTGTTATGCTGCTGTAACAAATTAGCACAAATTTCATGGCTTAAATCAACTCAGATTTATAGTTTTACAGTTCTGTAGGTTAGCAGTCTGACACGGGTCTCTTTGGGCTATAATCAAAGTGTTGGCAGAGCTAGGTTCTTTTTGGGGGACTTTAAAGCTTAATCCATTTCCTAGCCTTTTCAAGCTTCTAGAGACCACCACATTCCTTAACCTATGCCCCCCTCCTCCACCCTCAAATCCAAGAACTCGGCATCTCTCTGGCCCTGCTTCCCTTGTTGTATCTTTTTCTCTCCTCTACTGCTTCTCTTTCCCTTTTAAGGGCCTTTGTGATGCACTGGGCCCACCTGGATAATCCAGGATAATCTCCCTATTTTAAAATCAGTTGATCAGTCACCTTAATTCCGTCTGCAAATTTAATTCACCTTTGCCAAGTAAACTAATGTATTCCCAGGTTCAGAGATTAGGACTTCTTTGTGGGCCATGACTTTGCTACCACAAAGAGTTTTTAAAATAAAGTTAAACATGCACATACCATATGACCCAGGAATTCCACTTCTATGTGCTTACCCAGGAGAAGAAGACATGTTCATACAAAAACTTGTTTGCCTTCTCAAATCATAAAGATTTATAGCAGCTTTATTCATAGTCAAAAAAGACAAAACTGAAAATAACTCAAATGTCCTTCAACTGGTGGATGGATAAACTGTGGTAAATTCATATAATAGATACTACATTCAGCAATAAAACAGAAGGAACTGCTGATACAATGAACAACATGGATGAACACTCAAATAAACGTATCATGCTAAATGAAAGAAACCAGACTCAAAAGGCCAAATACTGTAGGATTCCATTTATATGATATTCCAGAAAAGACAAACCATAGAGAAAGTCAACAGATCATAGCTGCCAGGTGTTAAGGTTGGGGGAAGAGTTGACTACAAAAGAGCAGCTCAAGGGAGTTCTGGGTGCTGGAACTGCTCTGTATCTCAATTTTGGGAGTTGCACAGCTCTATGCGTTTGTCAAAAGAGGAAAACAAATACTTCATTTCTCACCCATCAGATTGGCAAAAATTTAAAAATCTGACAATGCTAATCTGACCAATCCCAGGGCAAGGATGACTCAAATACTGTTGGAGGGAATGGAAATTGTTAAAACTTCAGAGGATGATTTGGTTGCAGCTCGTCAAGATGCAGATGCACATCAGCCTCTGGCCCAACAATTCAATCACAGGCAGGTGTCTTGACATGAGTACGGCCATGTTTGGCCACTCCATTGACCTACAGCCACCAGCACAAAAAGAAATATAAAAGCTGCTTTCTGCGTGGTGGGAACTGGCCCTTCTCCCACGGAGGGAGTTGCAAGTTGTAACATTTCAAGGCTCTTGGAGCGTCGTAGCACGGGATGGACTGGCCATCTGTGCCGGGCTAAGACGATAACCAAAGAAAACAGTGCACGTACACAACTGCTGGGGTGGGACGTTAGCCAAGGGGCTCAGTGCACGTACGCCACTGATAACCATTTGTGCATGGAAACACTGGATGTTTGCTCTGTAAACTCTGTAACTGCTTATATAAACTGCTGGAGACTGAGACCCGGTGAGAGTTGCACCTGTGGAAGGGACCCCTTGCCCAGGATGTGTGATCCTTGCCCAGCCGTGTCGATTGACAGGACTCTCCCGGCAGTGGGGCATGGATGTTGTGAGTAATTGATTTACTGTGAAGTAACTGATTTGATGTGTTCTCTTTTCGGTCAACCTGGTGTTTCTCTTTCCGGTTGATTTGTGTCATTTCCCTTCAGTTGATCTGGTGTTTCCCTTTCCGATCGATCTGATGTTTTTCCTTCTTATTATATGACCTATTCGGATCTGCTGCTATCTCAGCCGATACATCTCCAATCGAATCCCCAAACCTCTCATAACAGCAGGTTTCCATTCTAGGGAGTTCACACCTGTGCTCGAGGAGACACACACAAGGATAGTCATTAAACATGGCAGGGGAATAAATTAATTGTGGTTAGTAGTTATTTAAAAAAGAAAGGAAAGAAATGCATATGGGAAATAATCGACCCTGCTGGCTATGTATATGATATGAGAAGGTAACTCATTGGTTTGTCTACTTAATAGTATGTAGCACAGAAAGCACTGTACTAGGAATCTGGAGACAAACATCTGAGCATTTAGTTCCAACTCTGCCACTAAAGTAGCAGTCTGACTGTGGACGACTTAACTCAAGAAACCTCACGTTCCATTTCCTGGAAATTGAAGAGGTTAGGCTCTAAACCACTAAAATTATTTCCAACGCAACAATTCTATGATTCAATTAGTCAACAATAAAAAATTATATTCCAAAGTACGTATGTTGAGAAACTGTTTTCCCCAGACACCCTGAAATCAGAAAGTATCAGAGAAATAAGACATCTTATTATATTGATACATAAAATGGTCCAAATGTCTTGGAATGTCTATGACCAGGTTTTTAATCAAGATCATAACTCAGAAAGAGTGTAAAAGCAACTAAACCTGCCATATCGACTTGGGTCACCCTCAGGTAAAATTTATATATCCTCTCCCATTTTAACATTCCAAAAGAAGTTCCCCATACCAATGAGTCCATCTTGTCAAGTTCAGGTCTGTCTAGCCAAAAGTCATTCATGTGTATGGTAAGATTTACTTGATTTTTTAACAAAGATAAATTGATGAATGGCTTTTTGTATTTTTGCCTGTTTCATCTATAAAGAGCTTACATTATAATTTAATAGCTTCAGCCTGCTACAATAATTTAAAGAGCCTTTTGAAACTTGTAACATGTCACGTCCAACAGGATCTAGTAAAAAAATCAGTAGTTCAGAATCCAAAAAAGCTCATTTAAAAGTTTCATTACCGCCAATACTTACACTTCAAAGACGCCAATAACCAACATGTCATTTCTTCCTACTGCAGAATTTAATAGGTTATCAACTTCTGGTATCACCCAAAAGCATAATTAGGATGCTATCATTAAAATGTATTTTTAATAAGAAATATTATAACTAATGATTAAACTATTAAACTAAATGATTAACTAAATATGAAAACTAATGACAACTAACGATCTGTTGTCTTTCCCTATGGTTTATCTTTTCTAGAATATTATATAAATGACATCCTACCGTATTTGACCTTTTGACCTTTCGCCTTGACAGTCAAATCAAAATTTCAAACTTCTTGTTCTATGGGCTTTCCAAATCTAAATTCTTACAATTCTAAATGAGTACGGAGACAAAACAGACACTACATACAACTTCCAAAATCCTCCTCTTTATCCGATTTTAATTTTAGCACCGACTGCCAAGAAAATCTTTTCAACTGAAACCAAAATTCCATACACATTATGTCAATCATCAATTGATCAGTCATCAGTCTATGTTAACAGAAGGTGAGTTAGTATTAGGAAGCTACACAATTTGCACCAAAGATTGTTTAAAGATCCTTTCATTAAATGCAGTTTACAACAATTCACAGGCTTCAAAGTTCACCTTGCAAATATAGAGTCAATTATCAGAAACCATGAATGCGATCAGGCTTTTCAATAAAGGTGGTCCCAAGGATGTAGAAACCGTTCATTTGTTTAATGAAGGCAATGAGGAGCCCAATAGCCTGAGCGGAGTCAGGCAGAGGAGCGCTGACCACAGGCCCTCTTCCGGAGGAAAGCGTTCACCCAAAGATGTCTCGACCTGGCCTAGACGGGGTCCCGGGGGGCGCGAACTCAAGGGCGGGCGCACAGGGCAGGCGACTCCCTGCCGCCCCCTGCACCACGGATGGGTGTGACCCCGCTGAGGTGGGGCCCCGCCAAGGCACAGGGAGAGGCTGGCCAAGCGGCGCTCTTCTCCTCCTCCAAGGGACAGAGGTTGGGCTCCCCCGCCTGGAGCAGCCCGCCAGCAGCCCCGGCCCCCGGTCCCATCCTCTGCCCCGGACACCGCGGTCCCGCCATATGTGGCGGAGATCTCCACGCGGAGCCCACTGCCCACCGCCTACCTCAGCGCCGCTCCTGCCCAGTGCTCCTCCACACTACAGAAAGGAGAGCTCTCCGCGCTGAAAATCCTGGAGGAAGGATCCAGAAACTGCCCGAGCCCCCCACACAAACTCCAGTGGCCACCACTTCCGCATCAGGCACTCCGCCCCCAGTGCATGCGCCCCGGGGCTCTCCAGCTCGGCGGCCCCTCTGCCACTCTGAGCACCGGTCCTGCGCTTGCTCGGGACTCTGAGGATACAATGGGAACCCTTGGGGGGGCACTGGGAGGGGTGTCGGGGATTGGGGACCGAGGTGTCCATGAGATGGAGAGCAGGAGCCGGCTGACGCTGTGCAGCCCTTGACTCTGCTCTCCCTGGATGACCTTCAGCTCCTGGAGAAGTTCTGCCTTCCCTTGAGGTGGCTTCTCCTGTCCTGAGAAGCCCGTTACACGATCTAACATCTGTTTATAAAAGAACAATGACATCCTTAACACCCAATGTGTTGTGTCTCCAGAAGAATTCTCTGCTTCCCCAGAAGATGATACAGGGAGCAGCTGGGACCGGGTTCTGACCAAGGAAGGAAGGATGCTGAGGGCCCAGCTGACTCCCCTCCACTGGCTCCTTTCCCTGATCCATGGCCCTGATGGGGCAACAGTGCTGGGGACTCCTGCAGGTGACAACTCTCAAGTGTTTGCCCACGGTATTACATTTCTTATGGTTTAGTGGTTAAAACAGGGGGCTAGCTGTCAGTTTTTCAGACGATTTCATTTGCAGAAATGTCTTTGGACAAAGAAGTTTGTTTTCTTCATCTCTGATTTTTAAAATCAATAACAATAATTAAAATACTTATTTTCTTAATCTCATTGGCATGCAAAAACAAAAAAGTCACTTGGATTTCACCAAATTGGCCACATTTTCATTAAGACTTTGGAAGTATTGCTGATTGAATTAAAGAAAGCATTTGGGAAGAACAATTACCTTCAGATAGTATCTGCCCAGATAAATGTACAAACAGAGTTATCAGCCGTTTTGAGGGGCCTGGCAAATCCAGTTTGAGTTTTACAATGGATCGTCCAGAGTACAGGTTAAATTAGTAATTTTCTGAGGAGTTTTCGAGTAAATGTTCATGTCGGCTTCATCAAATAGGTCTGGTGATTTAAATGAATGTTGAGCTAAAGATAAAAGTTTTCAAGAGACTGAGAAATATTAGGTAAATGTACTTAAAAAAGGGTGCAAATTAAAGTAAATCTGCCATCATCCTCTTTAAAACAGATTCAGAGTAACATTATTGTCAAGGTATAAGAAGGAATAGAAATGTTTTATAAAAACAATTCTAAAGGACCTAACGTGACATTCTAGAAGTCTCCATAGTCTTTCATTCATCTAGATTTAAATTGTTCAATTAATACTTTAAAGACTAATGAATCTGAGGGCAAAATATTCAAGGTCATTGTTTGTTTTTCATTGTTGCAAAGTAGATGGGTATGAACCGTGGCTGAAATTCATGGTCTTGAAGAAGAAAAATATATAGAACTTATTTATCACTCTCACAGTGTGTCCTGACTTAATCCTACACATATCCCCAGAATAAAGCCTCAAGGAATTCCATTATGTTATTAGAAATGACATCTTTCATTCACCATGAATATTCTCTAATTAATTCTCTAGCTAGTAATTATGTTCCTGATGCAAATAGGCAAGTAAAAGAATCCATGCTTGATTAAATTGGGCTCATAACATGTATACATGGGAGACACATGAGAAATGGAGTCTCTCAAAAGAATGGCAGAGATGCTCCTCTTAAATACTATCTTCAGATAAGACAAAGGAGGATGTTGGGGGTGGGGTTTGGGATGTGAGACTGGAGAAGACAATTCTCATGGAGAGGGACATGTAAATGTTTGTCTGAACCAACTCCCCTGCACTGGGCTCTGATCCTGAAGGGACAACAGGGAGGTGACCAGGAACAGACCTCCCAGTGGTGGTGCCTTCCCAGGGGTAGCATGGGGATGCTGGGGGAAGGGGGATGGTGTGTGACATGGCACCAGCGGTGGAGGCAGTAATGCAGAGGTCAGGGATCTCTCTCGCTCTCTCACTCTATCTCTCTGTCTCTCTCTCTCAGGGACCTGAGAAGAGGAAGTTGGCAGAACCTGCGCCCCTCGCCTACCTCTCTCATGGGCCCTTCTTTCTCTGGCCGCTCGCTATGGGAGCCCTGCGACCTTGGGTTTAACCCATGAGGCCAAGGGCAGGTGCACAGCCAGCGGGCCTAGGGGGGCCCTTGGGGGTCCTCAGTGAAGGCCCCACCTGCCCGCGAGGCCTTGACACGGTGACACCACCTGAAAATAAAGTAAACACATATAAGCATATGTAGTTTTAAAAAGAAAAGCACACAACTAAACGAATTGATATCATTAAATACACTATTCTATTTGTTTATGTGTCAAACTACTGATAGGAAATAGCCCGGTGTAGTGATAGTAGAATTGATCAATTTCATAGAGAATTCTTTTAACGGTTGTTCATAGCTTGTGTTTTACATCATTGATTAGGGTAATATTTTCATCTTTTCCTTTCCTAGTGTCTCCATCAATCAGCCTTGAAGTGGAACTGAGTACATACTTTCCAGAAGCGGCATCATTCTCTACTCAGCCAGAGCATTGGGCCTGACAATAGCTGGATCCAGCAGAAAACTGGGCACTCTAGGAGATGTCATGTGGAGATGTGCCTGGCTGGACTAATAGTCACGTGGATATGATTTTTAAAAAAATCTCTCAGAGCTTTCCCAAAATCAAATAATATTCTTAAGTTGCTTTAGTAGAAGAGACATTAGTTAGTGTCTTTTTAATTTCCACAGAAGCTTTTTTTATGTTACTAAAGAAACTAAACATTATGTCTTTTTTCTTGTTACCAAAATGGACTTGGTATTAAAAACAAGAAACCTACAAGAAAGGAAACACTCATATGGAATAGAAATTGTGGGTCGCAATTGCTACTTTTTTATATAAAATCATGTTTTATTTATTTACAATTTCTCTCAACTGTGCTTTTGAAAATAACTTAGTATAAGAAATTACCAGTAAGAAGAGGGTGTGCTCCCTTGAGTGTGGTCCAGTAGAAGTCAGGTGACTCAGACCTGAGTTCTAGGCCCAGGTCTGTTTCTGGTTAGTGTGTGACAACGTACTTAGGCTCTCTGGAACGTAGTATTCCTTTCTGTAAAATTAAAGAGTTTGATGATTTTTGAGAACTTTTCCAAATATTAAATGACTTCTCTTTTATATTTTTTATAATTTTATTTATTTATTTTTCCCCCAAAGCTCCAGTAGATAGCTGTATGTCATAGCTGCACATCCTTGATGTATGTGGGACACTGCCTCAGCATGGCCGGAGAAGTGGTGCGTCGGTGCGTGCCCGGGATCCGAACCCGGGCCTCCAGCAGCGGAGCGCGCGCAGTTAACCACTAAGCCACAGGGCCAGGCCTGACTTCTCTTTTAAAAAACAAAAAGATCCTTCTCAAACTTATACATTATCAAAAATTTTTTCTGAACTTTCACTTACCAAGAACAACTGATGTCCCTTCAATTATATTGATTGAAAATAAAGATCATAAAAGTATAAATTTGGTAATCTAATAAATGAATTAGCATAAAAATGAGCCAGGAAAAAATTTATGATCAATCAAGATATTACACTATGAAAATATTACTGTTTGTTACAGTACATAAAATGATGACACTGAAATAGTATCTTTTTGCTGTCTGTAAGTTTATATTGTTACTCATATATCATTATTAATCCTATTATGTTTTACAAGTAATAAAATGTCTTGAAAGGAGAGAACAATAAAGCAGCAGCCCTGCATTACACACGAATGTTGTGTTCTCCCTGGAGGGAAAATGAGGATACAACATTGGTCAAGTACTTCGTTTTGTAATCCACTGGTGCCTTTCAAACATATAGCTATTATTGTAAGAGTAAAGATATTCTTTTTTTTAAATAATTTTATTTATTTATTTATTTTTCCCGCAAAGCCGCAGTAGATAGTTGTATGTCATAGTTGCACATCCTTCTAGTTGCTGTATTTGGGACGCGGTGTCAGCATGGCCGGAGAACCGGCTTGTCAGTGAGCACCTGGGATCCAAACCCGGACTGCCAGCAGCAGAGTGCGCACGCTTAACCACTAAGCCACGGGGCCGGCCCAAGAGTAAAGATATTCTTAAAAATAGTGCCACAAAACAGGGTTTCCCAGCTACTTTTTGTCAGAGCTGAGACAGATATTAGGCCGGGGCACTTGAAGAGGCATGGTGGACTCAGCTGAGGGTGATTTAATTACTGTAAGATGATTAGCCAATAGCGAATAAGACGGAGAAAGATTAAAAAGAGGTAAAGGGAAATAAAGTTGAAAATAATTAAGAAAAATAGTGCCTTCAAAATATCCTCTCATTATTTTTATAGCTCTTTTTTGTTTTTGAGGCATGACTAGGATAGTATGTTAGATTTTTATAAACTCTTTTCTCCTGGGCTTATATTACCTAGTTCTTCATTATTTATGATAATGCCAAAGAAAGTCTGGACAAAAGTATTCTGTGCTATCAACAAGCACAAAACATGTACAACATTGCTCTATATATTAAGAGTCCAGCTGTAATAGTCAAGACATATATTCATGTATGTAAAATTATAATGATTTTCTTATTTTCTCTGGCTGTGGACCATGTTAAACTATATAGTAATGAGCAGAAAACCTGAAGAACTAGGTGATTTAAAACACTTGTTGTTACAGCTAGGCCATTCAAGGGTGAAATTAATTTCAATTTCACACTTCTCCTTTCCTTGTAGCCAGTGAAGTGTCTGGAAGACAGAAAACACATAGAATTAATTGAGAGTTAACAGTATTTGGAGGCAGTTGAGGTTAAGCACTCAACAATGATGTCCCTTACTTCAGGAGCCATTGACTATTTTTCATAAGTTTTCTTTATACACGGGTTCTAGTCTTAGATTATTTCTGTATGTTTCTTAGAAGAGAGACAGGGAAGAATTAACTATCAATCTACTGTGTTCCAGTTCCTTTACTGTATTACCTTATGCAATTCTTAGAGTAATCCTTTAAAGTAACTGTTATAATTCATATTTAACTGCTAAAGAAAACCATGGTTACAAAATTGATCAAGGGTAAGAGGGAAGATCTGAACATCAGCCCGTTGGGTTATGCCTCATATTCTCTCCACTGTGATAAAAATGGTGCTTCAACATGGGTTCTCACCATCTGGCTATTTAATACCGGCTCCTGCCAACAGCATTGGATGACATGAGATGAGAAGTTTATTTCCAAAGTTATTTTATTATATTTAAACTCTATGAGTAGGATGTCAAGACATGTTTTAGAGGCACAGAGAGCAACTGATTTGTTCACCTACACATTTTTCTGGTTTACTATAACCTTCGTGTGCCACATTGTGTCAACTTTACCAACTTTAGTGCTTCACTGTTTTGTTTTATAAAACTCAGAGTTTCACTTTTCATGTAAAGCACTTTGCTGTTCTCTTAGTCACTAGATGGCAGTTTTGTATCTCTGTAAATTACCACTGCAGGAGGAAATGAGAGGTCTTAAGCCAGTTTGCTCTGCACAAATGATGGACATAGGAGGACTTCTGGTCCATCAAGACTGCCTGTGTTATTCCGTGGCTGTAACGGGGATGTCCAGGACTGCTTAGTCAGAGGCACGAAGCAGAGTCAGAAAGCATCCTCTAAGTTCTTCTTCAGATGTGAGTTCAGGCACCTGTCTTCTCACCTGAGCACATTGGAGTTTATTGAATGTGTTCAGACTCTTACTCTCTCCCTGTACTTAATAAGTCTGGGAGCTCCATACCCCTAGAAACAACACATGACACATAAAGCCTTTTCTCAACTAAACGGAGTTGAGGGCTATGGTGTTGCCCAAGAGTCTGATGCTTAAAGAAAATACAGCTGGTGCTCAGGCAGAAGGAAAGAGCGTCAGCTACTCCTAGAGGGCTTTTATTGATGTTCCTATGGAATGAGCAAGTTTAAAATAAAACCACATGGCTTAAACCTCACAAACTGATTGTTTTATTTTCAAGTAATAGGCTCTGAAAATCTGCTATGTCTAAAAAGCTATTTCATAAAACTGAAACAGTTCTGTTTTTTATTCTCTGGTATTTGAAATACTATTAAAACTGTAAATCCTTTAACATTCTACAATATATAAATAGGCAAATATCAATTATATTCTCTAAAAATGTCTGCTCCCATGTTAAAGTTTAATATATAGCAGCAGAATCGGTTACCACCCAATTTTTAACTCATTTTTTGCTTTTGAAATTACATATAAAATTTGTGTTTTGAAGTATTTTCCTAAAACTCAGCATCTTTCTGATATAAATAGACTAGTTGAAAGGTAACTAGAATGAAATTTGATCTTTAAAACTTTAGCTTTGTGTAAGAACTGATAACAAGAGGCAGTTGGGTCTCTCCACGTTATGATATTTAGTAATTGTGAATAGCCACATCTATTACAAAGTGGTGAATAATAAAAAGAAATTAAACAATATCAGCACTCTCTTACCCCACAGGTACAGTTTATATGCAAATAAATTCTCAAAGGTCAGAAAAATGCCTATGATTTCAAATAACTGGTAAAATACTATCTCATTCCAGTTTTAATCTCATTTGAAATTGACTTAAAACTCTTCTCTTAGATTCCTGCTCTTATCAGTGCCCCCAGGTCCCCTCAATGCCTCATTTGATTGCAAACTTATCTGAGGAATTGAATATTCTTTTCCATTTCTTCTCTTTAAGGTATCTGTGATAGTGCTTTTTATGCAGTGACCACTTGGTACAATTCAGTATTAGTTTCAGAAACATCTTTAGTTAGGAACAAATCAAGGAAACAGATGTGAGGAATGTGAGGATGCCTAGCTGATGGTGCTTCAGGGATTCCTCACGTGAGTCTTGTCATAGAAAAGTTTAAAGAGTAAAGCAGCATTGGTCAGTTCAAAAGTGTGAGGTGAACATAATTCTAAATAATGATGGAGACGTAAAAACAAGAAGCCACTTGAATTTCGTTGAAAGGTATTAGACACATCAAAGGGCTGGGAAAAAAACATTGTTTAATGTAAGTTCTTTCTAAACTCTAAGGCAACAAGTAATATGAATTTACATGGTAATTATAAACCACAAAACAACAATTCACAAGACAAGTAAACAACTAAAGTAGAAACCAGAGTAAGAAAAATAGAGGTTAAAGCAGACATGGAGAGTGATGGTTGGGGTCAGAAACCATGGCTTAGTCATCCTTGAAGTCTCCCTCAGACTCTGATCATTCCTAGTGCTCAATAAACAGTTTGACCCCCTGAACCTGGGGAGGGCCAAAGTGAGAGGTGATTGGGAGGGGAGACAATGCAAGGATACCCTTGTGGAGGCACTGACATTGAAAATCAGTGACATTTTTGCCAAGGTGTTTACCATATTCAAGATTATTCTGGAAAGTTAAGGATTTTTCTGGAATGTTCATTTTCATTTTATGGAAACTCCAACTAGCCCAGAGAAAGATTTAGACATTTTAGCTTCAGAAATAGAGAGAGGGGCGACCCCTGCGGTGCAGCAGTTAAGTAAGCACGCTCCGCTACAGCGGCCCCGGGTTCAGATGTTCGGATCCCGGGCGCACACCAATGCACCACTTGTCGAACCATGTTGTGGCGGCGTCCCATATAATGTAGAGGAAGATGGGCACAATTGTTAGCCCAAGACCAATCTTCCTCAGCAAAAAGAGGAGGATTGGCCTCATAAGTTAGCTCAGGGCTGATCTTTCTCATAAAACAAAAAAAAGAAAGAAAGAAAGAATGAGAAACTTTTTTGTCAGTTTTAATAATGAAAACCAATTAGCAACTGGGAAACAGTTACAATTTGAGATGAGAATGTGAAGAAAGAATTAGACGTCTCATGTTGTTGCTTTTCTCTGGGGCAGTAAGGCTTGCAAGGGGAATGAAGTTCCATCTTTGCTCTATCGAGTTTGAGAAGGTGTAAAATTCATTTGTGCTGGGCAACACTGTTGACCTGTGGAGAAAAACAAATGGTTCAAGCAGCTGATCTAAAGGAATAACTGAACTCATAAAAGTTTTTAGCTTATAAAGTGTGCTTCCAATCTATTTAACTTTACTGGACATCCATTCACCTCTATGTGCAAGGTATTTGTGGTAGGTATCGAAGGAAATATAAAGAATTATAAGGTTCCAAGCTCCTCCACATACATGAAATTGTTTGCAAGATATAATTTGATTCTGCCAAGGTATTTAGTGTATGTTGTATTACAGAACCTTAAAAAAAATGAGAATGTTATAGAGAAATTGTAATTAAAGACAGCTTCTTAGGAGAGGTGGACTAGATCAAGTCCTCAAAGGGACCACTTTTGAGCAGGTGGAGGAAAGAAAGAGTGAGGATTTCAGATGGGAGAAGAGAGGAAAGGTACTGAAGCAGAAAGGAACATGGCATTTGGGCATGGGGGTGGGGAGACCATGACAGGCACAGTCTTCCCATGACTGAGAGGCAGCTCAGTTTCCTCCTGCAGGAGCCCAGCACTGCTTCCCACCTCCTGGCCTCCTCCACCTGCAGACTCCGTGGTTGAGCCAAGGCCTATTTTTTTTTTTTTGTGAGGAGATCAGCCCTGTGCTAACATCTGCCAATCCTCCTCTTTTTTTGCTGAGGAAGACTGGCCCTGGGCTAACATCCGCGCTCACCTTCTTCCACTTTGTATGGGATGCTGCCACAGAATGGCCTGCCAAGCGGTGTGTCGGTGCGCACCCGAGATCCTAACCAGTGAAGCCTGGGCCACCGCATTGGACCGCTCACGCTTAATAGCTTGTGCCACCGGGCCGGCCAAGACCTATCTTATCTGGATTGCTGCCTAGTCTTCCAACAGGTCCCTTTCCTTCAGTCTTAATTTCTTCTAATCTTTCCTCCACCATGCCTCCAGAGTTACCTTCTAGAATCCAAATTTGCTTAAATCTGATATCTGCTTAGACTCCTTCAATGACTGTTCAGAGCATCTGAGAGAACATTCAGACTCCTGAGCTGGACACGCAGGCTTTCTCTTGCTGTCCTCATCTTTAGCCTCATCACCCACTGTATTCTACATGTTCGCTTTGTTCCAGCCTTAAAAATACCTCCATTTTCTGAAAGCTTTATCATCCTTTATATCTGTCTTTTTATATGTGTTTCTTCTGCACTCCTACTCCCTTTATTAGTCAACTTAATTCCTATTTCTTGATCTAAACTCATATCAAATGTTCCTTCCTCTTAGAGACATTTCCTGAGAGGTCTCCATCTAGAGACCCATTTTGATGTCCCCACTCTGGGACCCTGTACTTATTTCCTTTTCCATAACTGTTGTTTTATTCTTGTCTCATAGACAGTGAGCTCCTTAAATCTGAGACTATCCTTCTTCTTGATAAATAAATGGCAAGCAATAGGATACAGTGGAGCATATGAGGAAGCCATTTGGTGTAAAACTAATTGGGCCTGACCCTGTTTTTTTTTTCTTTTCCCCAAAAGGGGCCTGTAGCCTCTGTTCATCCATCGTATATCCGCTTTAAGCAATTAATGTGTCCCAAAGACAAAAGCAATGCCCTTAAGTTGTAAATGCAACTTTCCCCACATTAGCATTTCCTTAAGGATAAGCATTTCTCCATAGGCTAGGGTTTGATTGCTGCGCTCATTCCGTGACCACCAAACTTGAGACAACAGCCACGCCCATGGAGACAGCAGACCTGATACCCACAGTGTCCATCAATTCCCGTGCCAACAGGTCAACGTCGTGGCTATTGTAAAAGGGACATTGCAATCACATGTGGTCCATGCTCTTTGATGGTATATAATCACGCTGTACACCTCACTTCTTTGAAGTGCTCCATTTCTTTGTGAAAGGACTCTCCTCAGCTATATGATCCTCAAAGCTTGGCTCATAATAAACTCACCCCAATTTTGATAAATTTTTATTTATTTGGTTATGGATTATTTGCGTCGACATTCTATTTGTCTCTCCAGTATCTAAACGCCGTACCTGACACCTTTGGTGCACTCAGAAAATGTTTGATGAGTGAATAAATATGTGTGAGACCACACAGGATGGAGCAGAAGGGGCTTTTTAGGGAGTGGTAGAAAATTTGCTCACATTCCTACCATAGTGGTTGAGGCTGTGGGCTTTGGACTAGTTTGTCTGGGCATCAATCCCAGTTATTCCACTTTTAACTGGAGAACCTGTGGAAATATTTACTCTCTGAACCTGAGTTTCCTCATCTATAAAAAGGGGCTACTGAAAACTCCTGTCTCATAGGGTTTTAGTGAGATTTACATGCATTAACTTATGTAAAGTACTTAGAAGAGCTCCTGGCACATAGTAGGCACTTAAATGTTAGCTGTTATGTTATCATTATTGCTCTTATATATAAGCAATATTCTGGTTTTGAAAAGATGCTTTCATAATATAGTTGATCCTCATTATTTGTGGATTCCGTGTTTGCACACTTGTCCACTAGCTAAAATGTACCAACAGTCCCCAAATGAACACTCTCAGGGCTTTCATGTCCATTTTCAGATATGCACAAAGTGGTGAGAAATTTGATTCACTCGACGTGCACGTTCTGAGCTGAGGGGCAACAAGATGCTGCTCTGCCCTCTTGTTTCAGCCCACATTGTAAACAAGTGTCCTTCTTGCAGTCTATTTAGTGCCTCATTTCTTATCTTTTTGTGCATTATGTTGGTGACCTTGCCATTTAATATGTCCCCCATGTGTAGGTCTGCAATGCTGCCTGGTGTTCCTCAGGGCAAGAGGCTGTGACGTGCCTTTACTGAGAAAATATGTGTGTTCGACATGCTACTATCAGACACGAGTTGCAGTGCTGTTGGTGTGAGTTCAATGTTAATATATCAACAATATATATTAAATAAGGTGACTTTAAAGAGAACACACAGAGAACAAGGTAATGTACTGATCAGTTGAAGAAAATGTGACTAAGGCTTACAGGAACCTAACACTGCATTTCCCGTAGGAGCAGTGGGTCATATTCACTGATTCAGTGTACACAATGACCTTATAGAATGTCACACTGTGCAGAAAGAGAACTGACTGTATCTTATGTAATCCTAACATAATCCTTTAAAGCAGGCAGGGTACAGAACAGGGTGTCCACATTTTACTATTAAAGTAAGGCTATTAAAGACCTTGTGAACCAAGTGGAGAATTTAAAATGTCTTGTGTTCAGCATAAGAGTCATGAGTTTTTGAGCGAGGAAGATCTATGATGCACTGATGTTTAAGGAACAGTTACCTGGCAAGAGAATGTAGTATTGAGAGGAAGAGGGAGAACTGATCTGGAAAGGAGAACCAGCTGTTAAACTCTCCACGTATTCCCACTGTTAAGTGAGGAGATTCTGAGCTAAGGTGCTGATGTGATAAAGGAAAAGTAGCAGCCAAAGGATAAAATAATGGATTTGTTAACCATATATAGAGTCTAAATCAGGCTGTGGTTCTCAAAGTGGAGTCCTTGGACCAGCAACATCAGCATCACCTGGGAACTGGGCTGAAATTCAAATTGTCAGGTGCTGCTGCAGACCTGCTGAACTGGCAAGTCTGGGGTGGGGCCTGGCAATCTGGGTTTCAACAAGGCCTCCAGGTGCTTCTGGTGCCCATCAAATTTAAGAACCAATGAATTAGGGGCCGGCCCTGTGGCTTGGCAGTTAAGTGCGCACACTCTGCTGCTGGTGGATCAGGTTCTGATCCTGGGTGCGCACCAAGGCACCACTTCTCCTGCCATGCTGAGGCCGAGTCCCACATACAGCAACTAGAAGGATATGCAGCTATGACACACAACTATCTACCGGGGCTTTGGGGGGAAAAATAAATAAATAAAATCTTAAAAAATAAAAGAACAAATGAATTAGAAAAACGATTCCAACACATCACTATGTCCAGGTAAGCTGCAAGGCAGGAGGTGGTATTTGTTTGGAGGATAAGATGCATTTTATTTTTATTTTTTTTTGAGGACGATCAGCCCTGAGCTAACATCAATTCTAATCCCCCTTATTTTGCTGTGGAAGGCCAGCTCTGAGCTAACATCCACTGCCAATCCTCCTCCTTTTATTTTCCCCCAAAGCCCCAGTAGATAGTTGTATGTCATAGTTGCACATCCTTCTAGTTGCTGCATGTGGGACGCGGCCTCAGTGTGGTCGGAGAAGCGGTGCGTCGGTGCGCGCCCGGGATCCAAACCCGGGCCTCAGGTAGCAGAGTGCATGCACTTAACCGATAAGGCACGGGGCCGGCCCAAGGTGCATTTTAAGTTTCAGGAAATAATAGTTCAGCATCTGTTTCATCGTACGGATTCCAGAGATGCCATTTTAGCTCTGGTATGAAGCTCTTTTGTCCACAATATATTCTCCTTTAGAGAGCCGTTGGTAAGTTATTTACCACTTCCCACATGTTCTGAGAGTCTCTTCTTTCTTGAAATCCTCTTTCAGACTTGAAAACGTACATTATTTTTGTACATAATCTCCTCTATTTAAAATCTGGATTTCTCTTCCTGTAGGATCCTGTGTGGCACATGTAGCCTTACTGTAAATTTGGAATGACATTGATTTGTTCCAAAACCTTAGAATGTTTTAGAACTTAGAACCTGATGAATAGAGAATTTATATGCTTCTGTTTAGGATTCATATTTTTCAGATGTCTAGAGGTATCCCAACTTGCCAGTAATGTGTCTTTAGGTTTAGCAGATCTTGAAAATCTGAATATACTAGAAAATGAATTACATCTCTCATACTAACATTTATAAAATAAATGATCACAATGTTAACTTACCCATAAGCACTTTCTATATTCTAGGCTCTATATTATGCTTACATAATAAACATGATAAAGTTTCAAAGAGGAGCCAATTAACTTTTGAACAAAAGCTCGACTTGAGTGTATCTTGGCTTCATTTTGACAGTTGTAGCCTTAATATTATAGTAATGCTTTCTTTTTCTGGGAATCAGATAATCTTGTTGTTGGGGGAAGAGGGAAAATCTCCCTCTGCCCTTTCCCTTAAGGTTCTTATGGCTGGCCAAATAATTAACAAGCCAGGTTAGCAGGAGAAAATAATAACAAGTTTAATAACATGTATACATGGGAGAAACTCAGAAATGAGCAACTCATCCCTCTGTCTAAGCTGCCTGCTTAAGTATTGCAGTTAAAAGCGAGGAACGTGTTGGGGGTGGATAGTGGTCTGGGACCTCAGAGGGCAAGAGGCATGTCACATGGAGATAGAAATGCAAATGTTTGCCAGACAACTCCTCTCAGGGTCATCTATAGATAATGTGGAGGGAGAGATAGAGTTTTTGATATAAGGGGCTTGGAGTCTTTCCTGTTGTAACCTCTATCCTACATTATCTTTACAACCATCATGATAATAACTCCTTCCTGAAACTGATCTTTTGTTTTAAATTCTTTAGACAGTTTGGGAGGGGAAACTCAAATATTCTTCCTGAGCTCTCTGAGTCCTTATTGTCTTCAGCTCGAAATAATCTGCATACCAGAGTTGTGCCTCCTGGGGTAACTTGCCCTGAGCACCATCAGTTCCCTCCTCTGAAACTTCCCTAGAAGTTTCACAGTCTTTTTGAAAATTAAAGAAGTTTCATAGTCCAGAAGCTGAGTTGGTAGATTGTTTCATCTCACTGAGCACATTTCTTAGTCCTGATAATAGATAGTTCAATTAAGTACATTTTAGAAGGTGGTGATGCAGGTGGCTCTCAAGGTTACACCTATATCGCGGAAGCAAGCAATCAAGTATTTAACGGAAGCATTTCTATGTAAACGAAAGAAAAACAAGGTTAATTGTTGGAGCAAGTTGTAAAGCAGTTTCTGAGTTTAGAGGACAGCCAGATAAGATTTTTAGATGTCAGCGTCAAAGCAGCTTTTGCAGTTTAAAATGTCTCTGATGATGTCATCGGGTAATCTCTTAAATTTATATCAAGTCCATCAGCTTCAGTTTGTAAGGCTTCAGGAAAAAGGGCAGGTTCAGTTTTCAGTGATTCCAAATGAAAATGATGGAAAAAATCAAAAACGTTAGTTTGGACATCTGTAGCCAGATATTTTAGGAGACTAGAAGAAATCAGGATCCAGTCAAGTCAACAATATAAAACAAAAACCTTAAAAGACAATTAACAAAACTAGGATCTAATATCCGCAAATGTACACTATAGTTTTTACTGAAATATAATTTTTCTTTCTAAAATCACCCTCATTTTTATCAAAGATAGACAAATTAAAACTAACTAGTTTGCAAAATAAGTCTAGTTCCAATAGAGTTGACCCAATTATTTACATAAGTACAGCAAGAATAGGAATTGATCACATAGGCTCTTTTAAATCTGCTTTGCTGGAACTTTTTATAAGGAATCTCAGATTGAACATTAAAGGCTTCTCCAGGCCAGGAAAGCCAAGCCAAGGATTTTGTCATCAGATTTTGCCTGTAATACCTACAGATTTGGGTGAATTCCTCTCTTCCGAGGTTCTCCCAAAATATTTCGAGGTTCCTTGTGCTTGCCAGATAAGTGACATTCTTTACTTATCTTGGTAAGTGCTGCTTGGAACATAAGGTACCAGGCCAATACTTCCACGTGGCTCTATTCCATAAAGACCAATCTTTATTCCTCAAAAGCTGTATGGTTATATCGCAAATATGATGTTCCAGTCACAGCCTTGGTAATATAACCAGTGTTTCCAATTGTGTCCTGTTATAAGGAGAACAGATTCTTATTGAACTTATGCAAATAACTATATTGCCATGAAAACAATACTCACTTACTAAGAGTTTCCAAATTCTAGGGATCAGATAGAGAGAGAAAGATAAATATTTCAATTTTACTTACAAAAATATCATTTACCAAATTGCTATAAGTCATAGCTAGCTCAGGAGAAAAGAGAAAAAGTTTTCCTTAAATCTAAAAAGACAAAACATTAAAAATTCAGCAATACTTCAAATGAAAAATAATAAAACTTATAATTATCTTTATCAGTTCATTCAGTCCTGTGTAATCCATTCTTGATCCCGATCTTTCTGTTAGCAGCTTCATGAAGTTATCAGTCTTTCCATCAGATTTCTGTAATTTCTTACCAAGTTCAGTTTTATGATCAGAAAGTTTGTCAGAAACCTGTACTCCAGTGTAAATGTCAGAGCACTTTCCATGAATTTTTCTGAAGTTGAAACATTTTGCAAAAGCATTAGAGCAAAGAAATAAGTCTATAAACAAGACCTCAAAATGGCAATTGACAGAGAAATTTGGTTAATTTTGTGACATACAACACTTTAAAATAATAATAACCAGAATTATGACTGATAATCAAGACAGATCAGAATTTCAGTAATGTTATACAATTTTAAAACACCTATGTCAATAACATTTGCCCACATAATACCACCTAAGCAGACTTATCATCACTTGTCTGACAATGCTTTCCATGTAATTTAACGTACTGAATAAGCCTAATAAATTTAGTATGTTTCCCCTTGTAGGAAGAGAGCAAATTTCTTTGAGAAGTTCCAGGGCCCTTTGAAAATTCTCAAAGAAAAAAAGTAAAAAAAAGACTTTATTTATATGAATTTTGGGGAGCTTGTCAAAAATAGAAAACGTTAGGGCCGGCCCCGTGGCTTGGTGGTTAAGCGCAAGCGCTCCGATGCTGGTGGCCCGGGTTCGGATCCCGGGTGCGCACCGAGGCACCACTTCTCCGTCCATCCTAAGGCCGAGTCCCACATACAGCAACTAGAAGGATGTGCAGCTATGACATACAACTATCTACTGGGGCTTTGGGGGGAAAAAATAAATAAATAAAATCGTTAAAAAAAATAGAAAACGTTAAAGCAAAGAGAACATTGACAGTCCAAACACCTTAATAGAGAGACCTCAGTCTTTTGAACACAGGAAATTATTTTAACAGTTTTTTTTTTTTCTGTCTTTTAGGTAGACTTATCCAAAGGTAAAGAAAAATCTTTTATAACCTCTTTATCAGGTTCAAGAAAATTATCCTTTTAAGAGAAATAAGACCAAATGATAATTTTGTACCTGCTTCCTTCTGATATTAAAACTCATTTACTTAATTAAATTCATTTCAATCTTAGCCAACTTGACCATACAAAAACTCCTTTTCCAGAATTCCTCTTCCACAAACCTATAACCTTCTTTTTACATTCAGAATTTGTCCCATGTCTTTCTTTTCCCTTCTAGTACTTGAAGACAAATTTATCTTTCTTAATCAATCAAATAAAATATCTCCATTCTTTGTTCCTTCTTTATACATCTTACTTTCCTTGTGCACAGACATATTTTCCTTAATATTTAGTAGCTTCAATCACATATACTAATTAGAAATTTTAACTCTTAGAAACCACAATTTGTAAGTAAAAACCAAGTAAACCATTATAAACTTTCTTTTACATTAGGATCTTGTGGCTTGGAAAATTTATAAAGACTTCATAACTTCTAGAAATATGTTCCTTTATAGTACAATCTTTTAATAAAACACACGTTTACCAATAGACTCAAAACACCTTTTAGTTTTCCTGTAATGAAAAGCCAAAAGTAGACAAATGTAAGTTTAGCAATCAATGTCTAATATCTTATCTTATTTGGAAATGATGATACTCAGTGAATTTTTATCACAAAATTTAGCAAAACTCTAAAGTTTTATGTCACCAAAAAGAGTTTGGAAGCTGTAACCACCATAACATTGTTTAAAGTTCACTCAACATTCATCTTTTTCACAACTATTTAGTTACTTGTTCCCAATAATTATTTAGATTGTCTATAAGACTTCATAAGACATTAGATAAAATTAACCATGATTTAAATTACTATTTTTGTTAACCAGTTCTGTAATAGAAATAACATCAGTTTTTTGTACAAAAGTTCATGTAAATTTCATCACATCTTATACCTTTAAACATAGTTATCATTAAGATTTTTATTAATAGGTCTTGGTCTTCTGATTTTGGACAAGGGAAGCATTCCCAGTCAGACATTTTAAAATATACTCAGGCAAAGTTGATGTAACCTCTTTATATAAAATTAGCTCAAATATTCCAACCTTTATAATCTTATAAACACTTACACTTTTACATGTTCTCAATTCAATTGCAACCTGAGTCAAGGTCTTAAGGCTATTTAAATTTTTCCCTTCCTTTTTCTAGCCCTTTTTTAGGTACCAATTAAACAATTGTGTGAGAGCTCCCAAAACATATTTTTTTCCCCCAATTTAGAAGTTTTCCCAATTCAAAGAATCCGTCGTCTGGCCATTGACGAGTAGGATCTTCATTTGTATATTTATTCCAATAGTGACTCGATCCAATAAGACTTTTTAAGGAAAGACCCGGAGGTAACTTTCCACGCTTAGAATAAATCTTTACCATGGACCCAAGAGGTGTCCCTTGTGAGGGCGCAGATGATGTAGCCCCCATGATCCACAGAATTCACTCCCAAAGATATTCAGAGAAAGTAAAGACTTTCGTTGCACAGGCTGTAAGGATGGTGTAGTGAAAATGGTGTCTCCGGTCTCCACATTAGTGTGGGGCACCTCCAGTCACAGACCTGCTAAACTGTGACACCGGGCAGGTGATACTGGAATGGGATTTTTTCAACACTAACAAGCAACGAAGGTTAAGACGACAAAAACCCTTATGGACTGGGCCCTTTATGTCAAACTCCCCTGAGAGCTTGGCATAGCCAGACAAAGGGACAGTTCAGAACCCCAGTCTACTCGACTGGCCACCAAGGGGCACCCCAGTAAATGCACCTTCCGTATGGTGGAGACCAAGGAGAATATTCTCACTTGGCACAAAGCCAAGTTGTCTCAGGACACAGAACAAGACAGAAGGAGAAACATCATCTGGTTTTGTTCTTATGTGCACAATGACAGCTTTAGCCACTCCTTAGGTCTCTTGGAGCCAGAATAATACCTAGGGAGGGAGGTGCCACGGGGTTGGGGACTGTGTGCTTTACAGAGTACCTCGTCGTTGCATGGACATTTTCTTGCAGTTGGCGGGGGACCTGTGTCATCTATCCCGTTCCATGACCCAAGTTATCCTGTCACGGGAGTCTCCTGAAAGTGGCGAGCGCCCTAATGGCTCTTAACTGCTCGACCCGTGCCCACCAAATTTGCGGCCTTTTTGGCTTCCAAGATGCCCTTGACAATGGCCTTCACTTCATGTGCATATTAACCCACAGCAAAGTTTGTCTAACTAGACACCAGTCTGGTGAGACCCGCAAACTCACCAGTCTGTGGGGCCGGCCCAGAGAGTAGGCTTATAGGGCCTATGCCTGCGTCCTACCCTATGGTATTTCCTTCTTATGACACACGATACAAAAGACAAAGACAAAAGAGAAAAACAGAGACTATCTCTGGGAGGAAAAGGGATCAAGATCAAAACCAAGAGTACTCTACCAAATTTAAACCAAGGGTCACTAAAAGCACAAGAAACTAGTTTCCCAAATATTTTCTCCTGCCAATCTAAATTTAGAAAGAGAAAAAAATTCTCACCACTTCCCTCCACCGGAATCCACAGGTAGAGATTCTGGGAGGCTGACATGGTAAGAAGTCTTACATTTTGCCGGCTTTTGTCAGGCGTTCCCATATCTCATCATCTGCAGTAATCCAGGGAGAAAGCAGTTCTTCCTGCCAGAGAACGCAACTTGCCAGCCAGTGTAGCCCCACGTTGGGCACAAAAACTGTTGGGGGAGAGAGAGAATCTGCCTCTGCCCTTTTCTTAAGGTTCTTATGGCTGGCCAAATAATTAACAAGACAGGTTAGCAGGAGAAAATAAAACCAAGTTTAATAACATGTATACATGGGAGAAACTCAGAAATGAGCAACTCGTCCCTCTGTCTAAGCTGCCCGCTTAAGTATTGTAGCTAAAGACGAGGAAGGTGTTGGGGATGGGTAGTGGTCTGGGACCTCAGAGGGCAAGAAGACAACTCACATGGAGATAGAAATGCAAATGTTTGCTTGACAACTCTTCTCAGGGTCATCTATAGATAATGTGGTCAGGGAGAGATAGAGTTTTTGATAAAAGGGGCTTGGTGCCTTTCCTGTTGTAACCTCTATCCTACATTATCTTTACAGCCATCATGATAACAACTCCTTCCTGAAACAGATCTTTTGTTTTAAATTCTTTAGGTAGTTTGGGAGGGGAAACTCAAATATTCTTCGTGAGTTTTCCGAGTCCTTATTGTCTTCAGCTCGAAATAATCTGCATACCACAGTGGTACCTCCTGGGTTAGCTTGCCCTGAGCACCATCACCTCCATTTATAAGGATGCACCCATTATATACATTCTGTACAAAATTGCAAAGATCACTTTTTCCTTTTCAAAATTTATTTGTTTTAACTTTTAATAGTGAGAACCTTAGTGTTGGGTAAACTGCTGCACAATTACTGGAAATGCTGAGAGTCTTTTTGAAAAGTGTAGAAGTCTAAAGATAATGAAAAGTACATTTGTCGAATGTCAAGTCCCTTGATGATTTGATAGGCATCTGTCTAGTTGTACCCAGAAGAGATGGAAGATTAAACACCAGCACAGCACACAAGGAAATAGGCTTCAAACTTGAGGGCTTCCCATGGACCACAGAGTGCCTGGCTGACTCTTGGAGATTAAATCTGGGCTTCGTCCATGGGTGGACCCTGAGAGGAAAATTTTGCTTAAACGACCAGAGAATAGACAAAGTTTATGTTGATAATAATACTTACCATGTAAATTTCTTTATATATCTCTGAATAAAATAAAAAATTATAACCCGCATAGAAATCAACTCTTACTGACAAGCCCCACAGCCTTCTCTAGAGAGCTCAACAGAAAATATCTCCGTTGAGTGTGAATTGCTCTTCTCTGAAAGCCAGCCAACACTTCACTGATAGCCCTGGATAAGGAAGGCCAGATACAATTCTTTGAAGATGTTTAGCTGAATTCAGAACCAAAAATCGTACCTCCAGTTGGCTCCTCTGTGAGAGTCGATGGCCGGCCTTTTTTCACAGCCTGAGCAATTGAGGTTTCAGATGAGATAAGTTGCTCTGTTCCCCAGGGATGGAAAAGCTGGACTGTGACATCGATTCAATGCTGAGATTTTGCAGGTAAAGATAGGGTCATAGAGGGGAATAAAGATTTCAGCAAATTGAATTTTTGTTCTCAACAGTGGAAATAATTTAAGAAGCAGATAATGTCTCACTCCAACTTCTCTTCCTTGTTCTCTATCTGTCATATCATTGCAAAAATTCTCTCTATGAAAATTTCAATGTTTTTTCTTTGTAGTGTGTTTATTATCATCTTTACAAATTCTTTGCCTTCACCACATTCCTGGCACCACAACATTAGCCATTGAGATATTATTATAGATTCAGTTCTGCAATTTCATCCTCTTATCTCTATTTCCTCTGCCATTTCATAGTTTTAGTTCTTATTGTATCTTATGCTTGAAAACATTTGAAGCTTACAGTGTGTAACAGTACCTTATTTTCTCAAGTTTTTATCTAAGTGCCCTCAACTATCACTTTTTTTTAGAAAAGAAGTGAAATACATAACAGAACAATACACTGTAATAAATTGACCACTTATAAAATTAAGGTCAACCTGAAATCCCTCCTCGCTTAACAGAGACCACCTTTTATAATTCACAATGCTTTAATCTGGACAGGGTCAGTTTATCAATGATTTTTGGATGTTTTAAACCACATGAGATATATACAGTGTAAGGTAAAATTGTTAATCTTGCAGAAGTTGTAGAATTTCCTGATGCTTAGGGGACTTGGTGGTGGAGAACCTGAATCATATGAAAAGTAGTTGAAAAATTAGCACCTGAGTTTGTTAATTTGGTAAGGATGATGATGAGACATACATGTTGAAAAGATAACTTTGCATATCAGAGTTTTGTCAGAGGCCACTGGGAAAATTCATAATATTTTCAAATACTACAAAAAATGATCATTTTTTCATAAAAGATGTCATACATGACGGCATCATATACTTCTGTCAGAAAATTTGCAATGAAGAAAATTAACACTTCAGTCATTTTAAAGATTTTATTTATTTTATTTTTTCCCCCCAAAGCCCCAGTAGATAGTTGTATGTCATAGCTGCACATCCTTCTAGTTGCTGTATGTGGGACTCAGACTCAGGATGGACGGAGAAGTGGTGCCTCGATGCGCACCCGGGATCCGAACCCGGGCAACCAGCATCGCAGCGCGCGCACTTAACCACCAAGCCACGGGGCCGGCCCAAGTCATTTTAATTCTAACAATTTGTTCATGCTTACTAGTAGGTTAAAAAACTTTTTAGAAATAAAGTGATAAGTGATGTACTTACTTAATTTTTAATTTTTTTTAGTAAGAAAACTTTTTCATATTAATAAAAAATATTTATTTGTATTTATTTTATGCTGAATTTATTCCTGGGCCACAGACTTTTTTTTTAATTAACTAACACCAATTCTTTTCAAACTCTTTCAAAAAGTTGAAGAGGAGAGAATACCTCTAAAGTCATCCTATGGGATTAACACTACCCTGATATCAAAGCCAAAGACACTAAGAGAAAAGAAAACTATAGGTCAATATCTTTGATGAATATCGATATAAAAATCCTCCATAAAACAGTAATAAACTAAATTAATCAGCATATTAAAAGGATTATACAGCATTTTTAAGTGGCAATTATTCCTGGAATAAAGAGTGTTTCAATATATGAAAATGAATCAATGTAATAAACCATATTAACAGAATGAAGGAAAAAAACACATGATCATCTCAATGGATGCAGAAAAGGCGTTTGACAAAACTCAACATGCTTTCATGCTAAAAACACTAAAAAACCCCTCAGAGTAAAAGAAAACTACTTCAACATAATAAAAGCCATGTATAGAAATCCACAGAGAACATCATATTCAAGGGTGAAGGAATGAAAGCTTTTTCTCTAAGATCAGGAACAAGGCAAGAAGGCCCATTTTCACCACTTCTATTCAACATGGTATTAGAAGTTCTAGCCACGGCAAGTAGGCAAGAAAAAGAAAGAAATAACATCCAAATTGGAAAGGAAGAAGTAATATTATATTTGCTTACAAATAGTATCTTATATGTTGAAACCCCTAAAAATTCCACCAAAAATTTGTTAGAACTAGAAAATTCTGCAGAGTAGTGGGACACAAAATCAACATGTAAAAACTAGTTGTTCTTCTATACATTAATAATAAGTAATCAGAAAAAGAAATTTAAAAACTTTACTTTTTTATTTACAATAGCATCAAAAAGAGTAAAATACTAATAATCAACTTACTCAAAGAGGTAAAAATTCCAGTGATGGTTTTGCAAAATTAGAAAAATCTATCCTAAAATTCATATGGACTCTCAAGGGACACTGAATAGCCAAAACAATCTAGAAAAAGAAGAACAAAGTTAGAGAACTCACACTTCCTGATTTCAAAACTTACTATAAAGTAATCAAAACAGTGTGGTATTGGCATAAATACACACACTATACTAATGAAATAGCATAGAGACCCCAGAAATAAAACTTTGCATATATGGTCAAATGATTTTTGACAAAGGTACAAAGACCATTCATTGGAGAAAAGATCAGTTTTTCAACAAACATTGTTGGGAAAACTGGATATTCATATGCAAAAGAATGAGGTTGGACTCGTAATTTACACCATATACAAAAATTAACTCAAAATGGATCAAAGATATAAATGTTAGAGTTGAAGCTATAAAATTCTTAGAAGAAAACACATGGTAAAAGCTGTGTGTCATTGGGTCCAAATGCCATTGTAACAATGATTTCTTTAATATGACACCAAAGACATAAGTAACAAAAAAAAATAACAAATTGTACTTCATCAAAATGAAAAAGTTTTCTGTATCACAAGATACTATCAACAGAGTAAAAAGGCAAACCATGGAATGGTTGAAAATATTTGCAAATCACAAATCTGATAAGGGATTAATATCTAAAATAAATAAAGAACTTCTACAACTCAACAATAAAAAAACAACTCAATTTAAAAATGCACAAAATACTTGAATAGACATTTCTCCAAAGAAGATATAAAATGAACAGGAAACACATGAAAAGATGCTCAACATCACTAAGTATCAGGAAAATGTGAAATAAAACCACAATGAGATACCTTTTCACACCCATTAGGATAGTTACTATCACAAAATCAGAACATAACAAGTGTTGTCAAGGATGTTGAGAAATTGGAACCCTTGTGCTCTGAGTGTGAGAATATAAAACTGTGGAAAACAGTATGGAAGTTCCTTCAAAGATTAAAAATAGAATTACTATATGATCTAGAAATTCCACTTATGGGTTCTGAAATAATAAAAAACATATTTATCAGCCTCTGCGTCCAGTTCTTGGCACAGAGCTCCTAAAACCTTTGTAATTTCCCCAGTGGTAAGAACACTAGGAGAATGTTTTGTTCTATTGAGGCAACTCGGGGTGGGCTTCTGGATGCCTCCTGAATGGGGGCTGGTCACCAGAAAGACCAAGCCCTGATTAGAAGCTTGGAATTTTTTTTTTTTTTTTCATAATTTTTGTGACTTTTTTTTTTTTTTTTGATTTTGATTGATATTTTAATGGTTTCTAACATTGTGAAATTTTGGGTTGTACATTTTTGTTTGTCCATCACCCCATATATGACTCCCTTCACCCCTTGTGCGCACCCCACACCCCCACTTCCCAGGTAACCACAGTCCAGTTTTCTCTGTCCATGTGTTGGTTTATATTCCACATATGAGTGAGATCATACAGTGTTTGTCTTTCTCTTTCTGGCTTATTTCACTTAACATAATACGCTCCAGGCCCATCCATGTTGTTGCAAATGGGAGGATTTTGTCTTTTTTTATGGCTGAGTAGTATTCCATTGTATATATATACCACATTTTCTTAATCCAATCGTCAGTCGAGGGACACTTAGGTTGCTTCCACTTCTGGGCTATGGTGAATAATGCTGCAATGAACATAGGGGTGCATAAGCCTCTTTGGATTGTTGATTTCAGGTGCGTTGGATAGATTCCCAGTAGTGGGATGGCTGGATCATAGGGCATCTCTATTTTTAATTCTTTGAGGAATCTCCATACCGTTTTCCATAGAGGCTGCACCAATTTGCATTCCCACCAGCTGTGTATGAGGGTTCCTGTTTCTCCACATCCTCTCCAACATTTGTTGTTTTTTGTCTTGGTGATTATAGCCATTCTAACGGGCATGAGGTGGTATCTTAGTGTTGTTTTGATTTGCATTTCCCTGATGATTAGTGATGTTGAGCATCTTTTCATGTGCCTATTGGCCATCTGTATATCTTCCTTGGAGAAGTGTCTGTTCATTTCCTCTGCCCATTTTTTGATCGGGTTGTTTGTTTTTTTGTTGTTCAATTGTGTGAGTTCTTTATATATTATGGAGATCAACCCCTTGTCAGATGTATGTTTTGCAAATATTCTCTCCCAGCTGGTTGGTTGTTTGTTCATCTTGATTCTGATTTCATTTGTCTTATAAAAGCTCTTTAGTCTGATAAAGTCCCACTTGTTTATTTTTTCTTTAGTTTCCCTAGTCTGGGTAGGCATGTCATCCGAAAAGATTCCTTTAAACCCAATGTCAAATAGTGTGTTGCCTATATTTTCTTCTATGAGTTTTATAGTTTCAGGTCTCACCTTCAGGTCTTTGATCCATTTTGAGTTAATTTTTGTGAATGGCGATAGCACATGGTCCACTTTCATTCTTTTGCATGTGGCTGTCCAGTTTTCCCAACACCATTTATTGAAGAGACTTTCCTTTCTCCATTGCATGTCCTTAGCACCTTTGTCGAAAATTAGCTGTCCGTATATGTGTGGTTTTATTTCTGGGCTTTCAATTCTGTTCCATTGATCTGTGTGTCTGTTTTTGTACCAGTACCATGCTGTTTTGATTACTATTGCTTTGTAGTATGTTTTGAAGTCAGGAATTGTGATGCCTCCTGCTTTGTTCTTTTTCTTTAGGATTTCTTTAGCTATTCGGGGTCTTTTGTTGCCCCATATAAATTTTAGTATTCTTTTTTCTATTTCTGTGAAGAATGTCATTGGGATTCTGATTGGGATTGCATTGAATCTGTAGATTGCTTTAGGTAATATAGACATTTTAACTATGTTTATTCTTCCAATCCACGTGCATGGGATATCTTTCCATTTCTTTATGTCATCGTAGATTTCCCTCAATAATGTCTTGTAGTTCTCATTGTATAGGTCCTTCACCTCCTTGGTAAGTTTTATTCCTAGGTATTTTATTCTTTTTGATGCAATTGTAAATGGTATTATCTTTTTGAGCTCTCTTTCTGTTAGTTCATTATTAGCATATAGAAATGCAACTGATTTTTGTAGATTGATTTTGTACCCTGCAACTTTGCTGTAGTTGTTGATTGTTTCTAACAGTTTTCCAACAGATTCCTTAGGGTTTTCTATATATACAATCATGTCATCTGCAAATAGTGAGAGTTTCACTTCTTCGTTACCTATTTGGATTCCTTTTATTCCTTTTTCTTGCCTAATTGCTCTGGCCAATTCCTCCAGTACTATGTTGAACAGGAGTGGTGGTAGTGGGCAGCCCTGCCTCGTTCCTGTTCTCAGAGGAATGGCTTTCAGTCTTTCCCCGTTGAGTATGATGTTAGCTGTGGGTTTGTCATATATGGCCTTTATTATGTTGAGGTACTTTCCTTCTATTCCCATTTTATTGAGAGTTTTTATGATAAATGGATGTTGTATCTTGTCAAATGCCTTCTCTGCGTCTATTGAGATGATCATGTGGTTTTTATTCTTTGTTTTGTTGATGTGATGTATCACGTTGATTGATTTGCGGATGTTGAACCATCCCTGCGTCTCTGGTATAAATCCCACTTGATCATGGTGTATTATCTTTTTAATATATTGTTGTATTCGGTTTGCCAATATTTTGTTGAGGATTTTTGCATCAATGTTCATCAGCGATATTGGCCTGTAATTTTCTTTCTTTGTATTGTCTTTGTCTGGTTTTGGTATCAGGGTGATGTTGGCCTCATAGAATGATTCAGGAAGTGTTCCATCTTCCTCTATTTTTTGGAATAGTTTGAGGAGGATGGGTATTAAATCTTCTTTGAATGTTTGGTAAAATTCACTGGAGAAGCCATCTGGTCCTGGACTTTTATTTTTTGGGAGGTTTTTGATTACTATTTCAATCTCTTTACTTGTGATTGGTCTATTCAGATTCTCCATTTCTTCTTGGTTCAATTTTGGGAGGTTGTATAAGTCTAAGAATTTATCCATTTCTTCTAGATTGTCCAATTTGTTGGCATATAATTTCTCATAGTATTCTCTTATAATCCTCTGTATTTCCATGGTATCCGTTGTAATTTCTCCTCTTTCATTTCTAATTTTATTTACTTGAGCCTTTTCTCTTTTTTTCTTAGTTAGCCTGGCTAAGGGTTTGTCTATTTTGTTTATCTTCTCGAAGAACCAACTCTTTGTTTCATTAATCCTTTCTACTGTTTTTTTGGTCTCAATATCATTTATTTCTGCTCTGATTTTTATTATTTCTCTCCTTCTGCTGGCTTTGGGCTTTGTTTGTTCTTCTTTTTCTAGTTCTGTTAGGTGTAATTTAAGGTTGCCTATTAGGGCTTTTTCTTGTTTGTTAAGGTGGGCTTGTATCGCTATGAGTTTCCCTCTCAGGACCTCTTTTGCTGCGTCCCATATGGTTTGATATGGCATGTTATCATTTTCGTTTGTTTCCAGATAGTTTTTGATTTCTCCTTTAATTTCATCAATGATCCATTGGTTGTTCAGTAGCATGTTGTTTAATCTCCACATTTTTGTCACTTTCCCAGTTTTTTTTTCCTGGTTCATTTCCAGTTTCATAGCCTTATGGTCTGAAAAGATGCTTGTTATGATTTCAATCTTCTTAAATTTATTGAGGCTTGCTTTGTTTCCCAACATATGGTCTATCCTAGAGAATGTTCCATGCGCGCTTGAGAAGAATGTGTAGTCAGCTGTTTTTGGGTGGAGTGCTCTGTATATGTCTACTAGGTCCATCTCGTCCAGTTTTTCATTTAAGTCTAATATTTCTTTATTAACTTTTTGTCTGGATGATCTATCCATTGCTGTAAGTGGGGTGTTAAGATCCCCTACTATTATTGTGTTGTTGTTGATTTCTCCTTTTAGGTTTGTTAATAGTTGTTTTATGTACATTGGTGCTCCTATGTTGGGTGCATATATATTTATAAGTGATATGTCTTCTTGATGGAGTGTCCCTTTTATCATTATATATTTCCCTTCTTTGTCTTTCTTAACCTGTTTTATCTTGAAGTCTACTTTGTCTGATATGAGTATGGCAATACCTGCTTTCTTTTGTTTGCCATTAGCTTGGAGTATTGTCTTCCATCCTTTCACTCTGAGCCTGTGCTTGTCTTTAGTGCTAAGATGTGTTTCCTGAAGGCAGCATATTGTTGGGTCTTGCTTTTTAATCCATCCTGCTACTCTGTATCTTTTGATTGGAGAGTTCAATCCATTTACATTTAGGGTAATTATTGAAATATGAGGGTTGAATGTTGCTGTTTTGTCACTTATTTTCTGCTTCTTTTGCATTTCCTTTGTTTCTTGTCCCATTTGTTTTGGACTGCCAATTCAGTTTGGTTGTTCTGTCTTATGATTCTTCTAGTTTTCTCTTTGTTTATCAAATGTGGTTTTAATTTGATTATTTGTTTAGTGGTTACCTTGAGGTTTGGGCGAAAAATCTTCTGTATGAGATAGTCCATTATCTGATAGCCTCCTATTTCCTTATACTAAGTCAATTCAGTCACTTTCCTCTTCCCCTTCTAAGTTGCTCTTGTTATACCTTATTCTGTCTTGTGTTGTGGCTGTGTGTTTACAGTGATGAGGTTAAATTTATTTTTGGTGAATTTCTTCCTTTGATCTTTGAGTTTAGTATTTAAGTGGTTGCTAACCTATTCCGGTAAAGATCTACTATTTCTCTGATTTTGTCTACCTACTTTTCTCCTTACTCCAAGCTTTGTGTTCCCTTTCTCTTCTTGTTTTCAGGCCTGAGGGCCTTCTTGAGTATTTCTTGTAGTGGCGGTCTCGTGGCCATGAACTCCCTTAGCTTTTGTTTATCTGGGAGAGTTACTATTTCTCCATCATATTTGAAGGATATTTTTGCTGGATAGAGTATTCTTGGCTGAAAGTTTTTGTCTTTTAGTATTTTGAATATATCATTCCAGTCTCTTCTAGCCTGAAAAGTTTCTGTTGAGAAATCCGCTGAGAGCCTGATGGGAGTTCCTTTGTACGTTATTTTTTGTTTTTGTCTAGCTGCCCTTAATATTGTTTCTTTGTCGTTGACCCTGGCTAGCCTTACCACTAGGTGTCGTGGTGAAGGCCTTTGTCTGTTAATATATATAGGAGTCCTGTTGGCTTCGCTTACTGGTATTTCCTGCTCCTTCCCCAGATTTGGGAAATTTTCAGCTATTATTTCCTTGAATAGGCTCTCTGTTCCTCTTTCCCTCTCCTCTCCCTCAGGAATACCTATAATTCTTATGTTACATTTTCTAATAGAGTCCGATATTTCTCGGAGTCTTTCTTCATTTCTTTTTAGTCTTAGTTCTCTCTCTTCTTCCATCTGGAGTATATCTGTATTCCTATCCTCTAAAGTACTAATTCTTTCCTCCATATTGTCAGCTCTGTTTTTTAAAGATTCCAGATTCTCCTTTATCTCCTCCATTGTGTTCTTCATCTCCATCAGCCCTGATAGGTTTTTCTTTATGATTTCAATCTCTTTTGTGAAGAAACTCCTAATCTCATTGAATTGTTTGTCTGTGTTGTCTCGTATTTCGTTGAGTGTTTTTATGATAGCTATTTTGAAATCTCTGTCGTTTAGTTTATGGATTTCTGTGTCTTCGGGGTTGATTTCTGGGTGCTTGTCATTTTGTTTCTGGTCTGGTGATTTCATATATTTTGGCATTGTGGTTCCTGTGTTGGTTTTGATTTTCCTCATCCTGGAAGTCTCTGGTAGCAATTTCCACCTGCCGCCACTGTGTGGTGGTAAAGGGCTGTGTAGTCTAAGCCCCCTGCGCTCTGCCCCAGTTTTTCTGCTGCGATCCGCAGTTTTGTTTTGTTTTGTTTTGTTTCTTTTCCCCACTGCGATCCACGGGTCCAGTCCAGTTTATTCAGGTCTGCCTCGGACCGCTAGACCTGGTCGAGCTGCAGACTCCGGGTTGCGGGGAGGGGGGAGCTCTCTCTTTTGCCCTCTGGGTCCCTGACGTGGGAGGCTTCTCGTTTGCCCCTCTTTATCCGCTCTCTGGGGTGCTCAGATGTTGATGGTAGCCCTGTGGCTCCTCTGAGCCCTCTGTGCGGGAGTTTCCCACTGGCTGAGAGAGCCCGAAGAGCTACAGTTTCCCGCCGAGGGCCGCCCCTCCCCCCTCTCTGGGAGCCGCGCGGACCGGATCGCTGATCTGATGGGGAGGGAGCGGAGTTCTCCTTACCTCTCCCCACTTCCTCCGGGGGCCCAGCACGTTCCGCTCTCAGATGTGCGGCAGTGTGGATCCCTCCGCTCCAGCTTTTGACTGTCTGGGATTCCGTTGTTGGTCTGTGGCTGTTACTTTTGTTGTATTTTGTGGGGGAAGAATTCACGGGAAAGCTCACTCCGCCATGATGCTGACGTCACAGAAGCTTGGAATTTTTAGCCCTACTCCTTATCCTCCAGAGAGAGGAGAGTGGCTGGAAACTGAGTTAATTATTGATCATGCCTATTTGAGAGAGCCTCCATAAAAATTCAAAGAGAGGGCGGTTCAGAGAGCTTCCAGGTTGGCAATGACAAGGACTGCTTGGAGAGTGGTGCACCTGGAGATGACATGAAAGCTCTGTGTACCGTCTCCATACCTTTCCCTATGCACCACTTCCAACAGGCTGTTCTTGAATTATATCCTTTTATAATAAACTGGTGATCTAGTAAATGTTTCTCTGAGTTTTGTGAGCCACTCTAGCAAATTAATCAAACCCAAGGAGAAGGTTGTGGGAACCTCTGGTTTTTAGCCAGTAAGTCAGAAGTATAGGTAACAGCCTGGGCTTGTAACTGGCATCTGAACTTGAGGTGAGGTTGGGTGGGTGTGCAGACTTACAGGACGGAGCCTTCAACCTGTGGAATCTGATGTATCTCTGGGTTGTCAGCATCAAATTGAGTTGAATTATCTGGCGACCAGCTGGCATTCCAAGAATTGCTTGCTGGAGGTGTGGGAAACCCTCCTACATGTGAAAAAGTGAATCTGAGAACACCATTTATGGGTATACACGCAAAAGAACTGAACGCAGAGGTATAAAGACATATATGTACACCCGTGTTCTTAACAGCATTATTCAAAACAGCCAGAAGCTGGAATCAAGCCAGGTGTCCATCAATGGACGAACTGACAAAAAAATGTGGTGTATACACATAGTGGAATACTCTTCAACCTTTAAAAGGAAGGAATTCTGACACATGCTATGACATGGATGAACCTTGAGGAATTTATGCTAAGCGAAATAAAGCCAGTCACAAAAGGAAAAATACTGTATGATTCCACTCATATAAGGTACTTAGAGTAGTCAAATTTATAGGAATAGAAAGGAGAATGGTGGTTCCCAGGGGCAAGAGGGAGAGATAACAGGGAGTTGTTGCTTAATGGGCACAAAGTTTCAGTGCAAGGTGAAAATAGTTCTGTGGATGGTCGGAGGTTATGGCTACACAATTATGTGAATGTATTGAATGTCACTGAACTGTACACGTAAAAATGGTTAAAATTTTATGTTATGCATATTTTATGACCATTAAAAAATTAATTATTTTCAACAAATAAACAAACACTAGCTACATGCAATAGCATGGATGAATATCACAACCATAATGCTGCATAAAAGAAATTATATTCAAAAGGCTATATATATTATAATTCCATTTATATAAAATCCAAGAAAGAAACAAAACCGAGGTCTGGCTTCTAGTAATGGTGGAGTAGCCTGTTGAACTAACATTCTCACAGATAACGATAAAATCTGCACAAAATAGTATATATATTTATACAGACTCGTGTGGCTATATGTAATACACATATAATAAATGTGTATTTGTGTGTATGTATAAATCATTTCCAAAAGCAAGCAGAACTGACAGGGAATTTTCCCTTAAATGATGGGAATTGTACCAGGAGATATTTGCAAGCTTGTGTCTTTTGCCTCAAAGCATTCCAAAATCTGCACATGGCCTAGACAGGGGAAAAACTACAGTCTTACTTGTAATGTTAGAGGATGTATTTTTGGGCTGGCAGAGTAGCTGGAAAGTTAGGGGAGAAATTCTGGAAGGGAGGGAGCCACAAAGAGGAAAATCGCAAAATATATATGTAAGTCTCTCCTCCACACACTCCAAATTGGCAGATCTTTGAACAACACACATGCAGGGTAGGCCCCAGAAGGCCTAGCGTAAAAACAGCAGTTGGAAGATGAAAGAACTAAACTAGGATTTCAGCTATGCTCACTGTAAATGAGATAGGATTGGAATTTCAGTCTAGCCAAGTTGATTCCCTGCTAGAAAAATGACAAAACTCTTCTAAGGAATACAATAGAATCCGGAGCCTCTATACCTATCTTTCATGATTTCCAGTACACAATTTAAAAGAAGCATGAGATTTGACGAAATAGGAAAATGTAATCCATATGTGACCAAAAGCAGGCAGTAGAAACTCTCCCCAATGTGTTGTAATTAGCAGTCAAGAATACGAAAGCAGTTATTATAAAGATGATCATGGTGGTAAAGAAAAATATTCCCATAATGAATGAACAGATGTGGGAACTCAGCAGAGAAGTGGAAATTACACAAAAGAATCAAATAGGAAGATGAAATAAAAAAAATACTTTTGAGTTTACCGGTAGATTAGAAATAGTAGAAAAAACATGAAGATACAGCAATAGAAATTATCCAGTCTGAAGAAAGGATGTAAAAATTTTGAAGAAAAATGAAGAGAGCCTTATGACATGTGAGATGATTGAGTCCCAAGCAGAGAGGGGAGAGACAGAAAAATTAAATGAGGCAGAAAGGCAAATCAATAAGTAATAGCATAAAACTTCCAAAATTTGTTGGAAAATCTAAAATTTTAGATCCCAGAAATTCAGCAAACCCACAAAATAAAATATAAAATAAAAGCATACTTAGGTACATGATAGTCAAGCTACTAAAATCCAAAGATAAAAAGAAAATCTTGAAAGCAGTCAGGGAAATACACACATACAGTGGAAGACGTTACATACAGGGAGAAATAATGTGAATGATGGATGATGTACTATCAAAAACAAAAGAGACAACTCAACAACAAAATGACATCATTCAATTGCAGAAAGAAAACCCAAAAGTCAACACAAAATTCTATATTTAGCAGAACTCACTTTCAAAAAGGAAGTAGAAGCCACAATAAGATACTACACGCCTATTATATGGCTGAAATAAAAAATAAAATTGCAAATACCACGTGCTGGTGAGGACTAGGAGCAATTAACAATTAGAACTGGAAATGCAACATGATAGTTGCATTCAGAAAACAGTTGAGCAGGTTCTTATAAAGCTAAACATACACTTATTATATGACTCAGATATCCCACTCCTAGGTATTTACTGAAGAAAATTGAAAACTAATGTTTAAACAAAAATCTTTGTGGGAATCTTTAAAGCCATTTTATTCATAATTGCCAAAAGCTGGAAATAAACTAAATGTCCTTCATCAGGTGAGTGGAGAAAGAAACTGTGTTGCATTGGTACATTATAATACTACTTGGCAATAAAAAGGATAAACTCTTTTTTTTTTTTGTGAGGAAGATAAGCCCTGAGCTAACATCCTTTGCCAATCCTCCTCCTTTTTCCGCCCAAAGCCCCGGTAGATAGTTGTATGTCATATTTGCACACCCTTCTGGTTGATGTATGTGGAACACGACCTCAGCATGGCCTGAGAAGCGATGTGTCAGTGCGCACCATGGATCCGAACCTGGGCCTCCAGTAGGGGAGCGCACGCACTCAACCGCTAAGCCACGGGCTGGTCCCAGGATAAACTCTTGATTCACACAACAGCATGGATGAATCTTGGCTGCATTTCTCTAAGTGAAGGAAGCCAGATTCAAAAGGCTGTATAGAATATGATTCCATTTATATGACTTTCTAGAAAAGGCAGAATTACAGGGATGGAAAATGATCAGTGGTTGCCAAGGGATGGAGTAGGGGAAGGGGTTGAATACAAAGGGATAGCATGAGAGAACTTTGGGGGTGAAAAACACAGCTCTGTGTGGTACTGTGGACATGGATGCATGACCATAAAGTCGAAACCCATAGAACTGTACACAGTAAAGAGTGAATTTTACTCTGCAAATTTTAAAAATCAATCAGGATGCTGGGGAACCCAGATGGAATGCAGTGATAAATGAATAACACTGTATTACAAGCATGTGACATAACCATACAGAAGGAGTGGGGATGAAAGGTCCTGACCTAAGTTACTTTGGAAGACAGTGTTTTGACGGGATACTGTAGAACTAAAGTACTGGACACTAACACTGTACTTTAGGTGGTAAATTTGTTTTTAATAAGGGTATGGATTAGCAATTCTGAAACTAGTTGACACAGTAAACATATTGTAGCTAACTGGAGTTAAGTTTCTCACTGTTGGTGAAAGAAGTTACAAATAAACAAAAGGAGAATGCTAGAATAAACCCTGTGGTGTTGGCTTGGAGTTGGAAATATCAGTATGAATCCATGTCTCTTTTAATATATCTATCAAAAAAGATAGATAGATTGATAGATCGATAGACAGATGTGTATACTTGAGTTTATATTCATACATACATTTCCAAGCTCTGCTGAGAGAGACTAGAAGCAGTGACACTCTAATATTAATGAGCACATCTAGCTCCCAGATCTTGTTTTCTAAATATCATTCTCCAATAAAAGAAACCAGGTTTTCTTGGAGAAATGGCTAATTCTAGGGCTGGAGATAGAAAATACAAAATGAGTCTGGATCATCTTGTAGTGCCAGAAAGTAGGAAAGTGCTTTTAAAAAAACCACACACACAGAAAATGATGAGACGTGTCAAAGTGAATCAGTCTAAAAGACTTCCCAATGACTCAAGCTGGAAAACTGTGAGCAACAAAATAAATAATGGTAGCATTGGATTATTACCCAGAGAATAAAATAAATATCCACGAGGCTATACTGATATAAGAAAGATTAAATAAGAAAGGAAGGGAAGGAAGAAAGAAAAAAGGGGAAAAAAAGAATGAGAGAAAGAGAGAAAGAAAGGAAGAAGGAAGGGAGAGGGAGGGTGGGGAATCTTCCTCACAGAATTCCATATAATATATGCGCTAGATAGCATGAAATTGAAAATCGCCACTAGAACGCTACAGTAATAATTACTGTTGGAAAGATTGACTGATGAATGCAAAAACTGTGGAGGAAACTTAAAGAAGAAACAGTACAATTGCAGAGTCTCAAAGCATTTCCTTCCAAACACTTAACTTGTTTCTTTAAAATACCTATGACTATTTAAAGCAAAAATTATAACACTGTATTGTGGGATTTATAACATGGGAAGATGTAAAATTTATGACAACAATAGCACAAAGGACAGACAGAGGTAGATGGAACTGTTCTGTAGCAAGGCTTCCATATTTTACATTGATTAAACTGGTGAACTATTAAGTCTAGGTAGGCTGTGATATGTTAAAGATGCATATTATAATCTGGACCAACCAGTAAAAATGCAAAGGTGTGTCACTTAAATGCTAATAAAGGAATTAAACAGTATACCAAAAAATGTTTGTACAAGACTGTTCACAGGAGATGACCTGCACGTCCCCAGGAGGAAGATGAGTGCACTTTGGGGCATCCACAGAGCAGACCGCCCTCAGCCGTGCCAAGGAGCAAATGCTGACACACACATGCTGAGAGAGACTCATCAACCTCGTGCTGAGGGAGGAAAGCTGGACAGAAAACAACACACATGGGATGATTTCAGCCAAGATGAACCTATGCTGAAAAAACCAGAACAGGGGTTGCATCGGGGGAAGGAAAAAATTGCCTGGGAAGGAACAGGAAGGAGTTTTCTGGGGGTGATGGAAATATCCTATTCTTAAAGGGATGAAAGTTATATGGGCATGTTTATTTGCCAAAACTATACAGTTGAGATTTGTGCCTTTCAGTGTGCATACATCTTACTCACCACACACGCACAAAGGCTTAAAAGAATAATAACGTGAGGTGGGAATGGGATGGAGTGTGACTGAAACAAAAATAGCAGATGATTAGTAGTTGTTGAAGCTGGGTGATGGGCCTACTATGCTATTTTGCTTATTTTGTATATTGTTTAAATTGTTCTGTAATAAAACACGTGTATAAGAAGACAAACTCGATATATAGTGTTCGCTGGTAAGATATCAGTTACCTTTGGGGAGGAAATAGGGAGAAAGGGATTGTTGGGGCCTGAGTAAAGCTGGTGCTAGTTCTTGGTCACACAAGTGTGTTCACTTTGTAATAATTCTTTGAGATTTACGTGGATGACTTCTCCATATATTTCTGTACGCATGTTATACATCAATAAACATTTTAAATCCTGCATATTTGCACAAAGATACTAACTCAATATCTCAGAATAACAGCAGTGTTTTGTTTTAAAGTGGAACACATTCACTCTTGACACCATTAGATGGATTTTAATACTCCCAAGTATCTATTAATGCCCTCATCCTTGCGTGGCTCCTGGGCCTTTACATTTTTGCCTCAGTTTTGTAAGTGGCATGGATTTTTCATGATGCCATCTTTCTCCAACAAGGTCCACCCTCACCACGATGCTCACCAAGGCCTCGACACCTAGCACAGTGCCGTGTTCACAGCATGCACTGAAGACCTGTGGGACTGGGTTGAATGAGGAACAAAATGAGGAGCACATGATGTTCGTAACTTATGTCTAGGTGCCATATTGTGACTTAGGAAATTGGTAGAGTTTTTCAATAGATTTGCTATGCCTTCTAATTTTTCCTATTTAAAACAATGGGGGGCCGGCCCCGTGGCTTGGTGGTTAAGTGCGCGCGCTCTGATGCTGGTGACCCGGGTTCAGATCCCGGGCGCGCACCGAGGCACCACTTCTCCGTCCATCCTGAGGCCGAGTCCCACATACAGCAACTAGAAGGATGTGCAGCTATGACATACAACTATCTACTGGGGCTTTGGGGGGAAAAATAAATAAATAAAATCTTTAAAAAAAAATAAATAAATAAAACAATGGGAAATAGGGTCTCAGAGTTCTTTCTCAGAGAGTCTGACATTTCAGGCACAGATTACTGACAATTATTAATGGCATATGACTTTCCCACCTCATCTTAGTGTTAAGTTTTTAATTCCTTACCTTGGAAATGACCTAACTTTTCTTTTTCCAAATCTTATAGTAATACTGATGCTCCAGAAAGTCAGGCCACGGATATTCTGCTGTTGTGCGTTCTCCCTGCAAAGAAGTGGAGCTGTGCATCCACCAGTCTAAGAAGCGTGTGATGCTGTAGTATTTGGAGTCAATCAGAAAGGCTAAATGGAAAAATGACTTCAGAGAATTATCACCATAACCCCCCACAGCAACAAATTATTTTGTGATTCTGAGGGTATATTTAAACAGGGATATTAAAATTAGTTCCCAAGGAGCCAGCCCTATAGTAGAGCAGAAGTTGCATATTACCTTCCTGCAAAAACTTGCCTAACATTGTGGGAAGGACCAAAGGGAAGTTTCAGTGTTGTTGCCTATGTTAACGAGGCTAAGAGGTCCACACTCGGATAAGGAAGTCCAGTGAACCAGCCTGTGTGCAGCGTGGGAGAAGGGGCACGTGTGTGGTCCCCTGAAGTGGCTTAGGGGTCACTTACCAGTGCACCTGAGTTTCCTGTCTGTATAATGCAGGAATTGGGGCTGTCCAATGTGATGTTTTCTCCTTTTTATGACATGGCTCAGGGAAGTCCTTCTAAGACTCCTGACCAAGGTATGGGCCCTTCAGGCAGATTGGGTCCAAAGGGAGGATCTCTGCAACGACCCTGACCACAGGTCCAGAGGGAGAATCATGGCAGCCTGGAGGGATAGGGGGAATGGTATGACAGGTGGCCTTGAAAAGGCAAATTCCAGGATCCCAGGCACCTGGTAGTTCCATTTTAGATATTGAATTCACATTTTAAATACTGGCCAGGGAGCTTCCACCAGGGCTGCAAGCAACCTCAACAATAGCCAGGCTGGTGAGCCCCACCCCTACCTGAGTCCCGGCCTCAAGGGTTGCAGCCCAACCACACTGCGCATACTCTGGGAGGTGGGCAGGGCATGGAGAATGGGCATGGTATAGAGAAGAGGGTTGGATGGAGAATCAGAGGCATGGAGCCCAGGGCCTGAAAGATAAGGCATGAATTGGGGCCACGAGATGTGCATGCTGGGAGCTTTTCTCTCTTAACCGCTCCCAGCTGGCAGCCCGCAGGGCTGCAGGACTAGAACACCCATGATGCTCTGGGCACGGGGCCGTGCCTAGCTCTGGAGGGAGGAACAGGGCAATGTGAGCTTGGCCGGGGGCCAAACCCCAATTGAATCAGGACTCTGGCCCTGCACCCGCTCCAACTGGACTGAGCCCCGGAGGGATGTGACGGGATGAGAGGGACCAGGGAGTTAGGAGGGTGTGGTGGCTGCATGGGCAGCCGCGGGTCTGCAGCGTGCAACTGCTTTTGTCCAAAATTGAAGCTGGACTCACGCCTCTTCCCTACCACCTCCCTCCGTTGCTTGATTCCTCCTCCCACCTGCATGCCTGTGGGTCTTTCCACAGCCTCTTACCTAGTCCAACGCTAGGTGCTTCTCTAAAGTGCTTATGGGAACTGGTTTGACATCCCAGAAACTTTCCACTTTGCCTGCTGCCCTCTGCCTTCACCAGCCAAAGTGCCATCATTTCATCAGCTTCTGGGAGACATTCGCCCTTGTGGCCCCTCTTGCAAGCACAGCTTAAGAGTTTGCAGGGTGGTAACATTGGCTGTTGCTTGCCTTTTTCACAGATGTGGAAGTTGAGGCATCCTTGGGGTTAATCATTGGTTTCCCCAGGATTTGCTAAGAGCAGAGGGGAACGACACAATTCCCAGACAAGTATCTAGTAGGCCGTTTTCACTAACCCATTCCAGCGCAGAGGCCTCCAAAACAGCATCTTTAAGATGAGAATAGCTTAAGCATTTTGCCCTTTAGATTGATCACCTAATCTCAGCTCAGGCCTGAGTGGCCAGTCTCTCAGAGACATGAGTGATGACTCTGATCCTTCAGGAAGAGACCGGTGGTCCAGCTTTGGGAGAGGCGTGTTCATGGTAGACAGCACCTGGGCAGCATTTGAAACCCATCAGCTTTAACATCTCTGCTTTGGATTCTGGCAAGTTTCCAGGATAAACATGCCCAGGGATAGTCAAATGTACCGTATTCTTTAAAAATTGATTAGAGTAGTGAAAGGAACAGAGCATAAAACATCCTGATTATTTGCAAAAGATGAAATGCAAGCAAGACCTTCTTGTTAATTTTCTTCTCCTCATTCTCTTGGCTGTACTATACGCTTGAATGCAGAAACAAAAATTTGAATTGCCAAGTTATCTTTTCCTGAGATTGGTAAATTAACTTAAAAGTCTTATTGAAACCTGTGGAGGAATGGTTAGCAACTTTCATGATTCATGTCCTCCCTAAAAACCTGGGTGATGATCTACATGAAAAAAAGTCCTTGTTTATATTACACATCCCAATAGGTTACATTTCCGATTCCTGAATGTGGGATATTATCAAAACAACTGAAAAAGCTGGTCATGGAAACTGGACCCTGTCACTATGTGAAGAATTTGTCTCTTTATTAATTAATGACTCGAATTCTTTAACATTTTTGTAAAGAACGGACGAGAAACTCTGCAGTGTCTCTGAATGTGGCAAGACTGGGAATTCTCCTTAGACCACATCCTCGAGTTCTTCTCTCGTGTTCAATAGACCCGATATAGTCCGTGTGTTCAGGTACAGCGCCGCTCCCCCAGCCCCCAGTGTTCTATCCTACTCTGGCCTGTGACCTCTTCAGGGGGTTCTGATGACACTCATCCACAAGGGTTGGAAGGAGACATTGTAACATGAGGATATTCATCATCTTAAAACAACGATTAATGGAGAGGAAAGTCTCGGGTTCTGTGTGCTCCGATGCAACTGCTGTTGGGGTGTGGCTTCAGTGACCACTATGCTCCCAGCAGTCCCCACAATGGCTGTCTCAGACATTTGATCTCTTGGTGCAACCACAGCAGCTGTTGACAGAGCTGAGCGCTCGTGGTTCAGTGTTTTCCGTCAGATTTTGTGACTCTGACCCTCCTATGCTCGCCCCCTTCCCATTCCTATCTGCTGAGTTGATTGCTTTGTAGTTGTTTCCTAGGAGCCACTGTGTGTAACTGGATTTCACAGTGTCTTTAGGGACCCACCCTCCCTACACGAGTCACTGTACAACAGTGACTTATCCTGGTGTAGCCCGTGTTCATCGTCTCCAGTGGAGCTGTGAAGAACCCTGCTTACTAGGAGCCTCTCTCATTCTCATGTTGCTGGGGCTGCTTATGAAGCTGAGCATCCCGTCTTTGGTCTCATTGCCATTATTCTTTTCATCGATTATTTTGAAGTTGGATATGACTTTGTGAATAATGTGGACACTGGCTGTCACAGGAACTTTTATGTAACTTCCCCAACAGCTCTGTGAAGTAGTCCTGTGATCCCCGTTTTACAGGGGGGGACACTGAAGCTCAGAGAAATGGAGTAGCTTCCTTCACGTCACACAGTTTCTTGGTACATTTTGTGTCTCCACCTGGAGCTCCGCTTCTCAGGTGTGAGCACTTAGCTGGTGTTCCACTTCATGCTTCTCTGCCAGTCTCCCCAGAGGCACACGCCCCATCCTGAGTCCATTGTCTGCTTGATGGCAGTCACCCTGCACAAACAGTCTCCGAGCAGGGATTGGACTAGCGGGACGTGGTCCTCTGGCTTACTCTGGGCAGGTACTAGGTTCATGGCGAGAGCTGGAGCAGTGGAAGATACTGACTGTTGCTCACCTGGAAGGTTTGTTATGTAGAAATACTCCACTGACATTTTGCAGGTGTCATGTCTTCTTTGTCTTCATTGCTCCTCTGGGCTTTCTCCTACAGTCCATGCTGTGCAGTAACATAGAGTACAGAGACTGGTGAACATAATACTGTTGCCCTGCACCTAACAGTCACATCACTCATTTTTCTAATTATGAAACAAATACACACTGTAAAAAAAGTCAAATTGCACTGATCTGTGTAGAGTAAAGTGAAATATTCCCCTTTCATCCCTTTCCCTGCAAACTCACTGTCTTACTCAGAAGGAACTATTGTTAAGAGGTTGCGGGTTATTCTTCTGGAAATTTCTTATGAATTTATAAATACACAAAGTTTTTTTTAAACATAAATTACATAACTACATCGTTTTGCAATTTGCTGTTTCCCAAACCATATATCATAGACCTCTCTCCTTATCAGTGCACATCACTCTAACTTACCTTTTTAGAAGTTTTAGAGGTACTCCAAAGAATAGGCATACCATGATCTGTTTATATCTTCTTTGATAGCAAAGGGATTACATCCAGTTTCACTATTATACATAATGCTGCTATAAGATCCTTGTATGGAATTTATTACACTGCTTTCAACTGCTCAATATGATTTGTTTCCTTTTAGTCAGAGACTATGATATATTTTTAACACTTTTATGGGAATTATTTTATAGGGAAATTAATTTTATCACTGAATAACGACATTTATGCGGAAGCTGGACTTCAAGGTCATCCATCTCAGTATTCTGGAGAAAAATCATGAAACTTAGAAGGTATTATGCTTGCTCCATCACATTCTAACAAGTCATGTTAACAATGTGAGTTGAATCTTTGAATAGCCTCTACTCTATCTGTTCAGAAGAAGGATGACTTTTTCTTGTCTTGAAAACTTCTGACTCCAGGGGCTCTCAGTTGGGCTTCAGAGAGGGTAAGATATTGGTGTTGTACCTATTTCTCTTCAGCTGTAGGCTGCGTCTTCTAAAGATCATAGAATTGAACATGGTCCAATCGATATATGTGATTTGGTTCAAAAATTCAAAGTAATGAACTCAACATAAGAATCTATATCTTTTGTTCTTAATAAAGACTTTCCTTTGATATCCTTAAGTGTCTGTGATTACTAGTAAAAACTCACCTACGGGTGAAGAGATGTGGTTCTGCTGGCAATGTCTGGCTTGAACATCCATAGTTAAGCCTACCACATCTGTAGGTAGGTCAGACTAGACCTCTTGATGACCTCTGCCCTTGGTCTTTGACCTGGGAAAAATAAGAATTTAAAAAAGCTGCTGTTATTAGCACTCAATGCTAGAAATGCCCATTAAAGAGTGAGTTTGGTTTGGTAAACCAAAGGGAATATAAACAGAACAATGTCATTAATATCTATAAAATTTCAAAAAATTCTAATTTTTAAAAATATAACTATTTTTGCCAGAGTGCAAACTGTGTATATATGAATGAAGTATCCCTCTGTCCATTTCTTAAGTTATTTCCATTGATTTGATGGATTTATCTTCAAACCCGGATTCCAAGTGTGAAAGGACATCTTGGTCCTTCAAAAAAAAGAAACCATTGAGATTTAATTTTCTTTTAGCTCAGCATCCCAAAGATTTGAGGAATAAATGATCATGTAATGATACAATGATTTTGAAATCTAATTGTTAATTAGAGGGGTGTAAGAGATGATTGAATGGTGGTTCATCACCATGGTCAAGGGTATTGTACACATGGACATGTAAACACGATTCAGGTAGCTGCTTCAGCACCGTGACATCTCTGAGAACCACAGTGCAAGGGGATCTAGGCACAAAGCCGTCTGCCTCGATCTCCTGGGTTACATGTAGATCCAGGGGGCTTGACAGTGGCTTCAGAGCAGCTAACTTTTATCTATTTCTTCCCTTCTTTATCTCCAGTTTATCTCAAACAGTCCTGACTACCATATTTTAAAGTAAGACCAATTATAGTTATCTACGTGAGTTTCTTGTTCATTATTAGAGAGTGATAATCAAGGATACCATCAAATATCATTTAATTGACCTAATTAAATTTGTTGTACCTTATAATTGATTAGAACACTACGTTTAGTTGAGCGTTTGATATTCACCAAGTGTGTTAACCTGCTTACAATTGTTATGTGCCTGACTCCTCATAGAAGTGTATCTTTGGTCCATCACAATATTTTAATGAATAAAATCATCATAAATTAAGATAATGTACTGTCTTTTGGATGATAGGGAGGCATATGGGCCCATTTTGGAAATATGCCCCACTGTCTTTGCTGCCCATGAGAAGTTGCTGGTTATTAGGTCTCCAGGTGGCTTGCACAAACCCTAGGTCTGTAATAGCTTGGTGCCTCTCCTTCTACTTGGGGTAGAAATAAAAGAGATCAGAGAGACTTATTAAAGTTTTGGTTGCATGAAGTCTTTGATGAAGACCATCCATGCATATTGTTCTGGATAGCTCTCTGTTCCTAAGACTACTAGTTACTTTAAGGGCTTGTTGGGAACTGTGAAAGGTCTGATATTTTACCTTTCCTGCAAGCTAATAAGTTAGCCTACAATGGTCTTACAGATGTTGGCAAAAGACACGAGACCCATGGGTCAGAGACAAAGGACTTAATGACACAGCAATAGCAGTGGCCAGAGTATCAGCATTTGCACTGGTTCACTAAATCCCACTTCCTACAGGGTGATACACAGTGGGCCAGGTGACATGCAGAGGGTTGCAAGATCTCAGAGCCTAAGGAACTCAAATCTTTGATAACGGGCAGGATGTCTGCTAACCTTTGTCCTGGGAGGGTGTTATTTTTATTATACTGGGCAGTAAGCAAGCCTACACTTTGCTCCAGAGGAGGCCACTATTTCTAGCTTCCAAGGCTGACAGCTCTACACACATCCTTGAAAAGATAACCTGGTCTTACTGGCTTTCAAAGATAAGCTTGAATGAGACTTGATCATCATTCAGTTCTTCTGTTTCCTTTATTGAGATTGTGCAAATATGCTCTTTTCTCTGTAAAGTTCACTAACTTTATTCATACATAAGGGATGTTTTTGGTTTTATTTATTAAGTTGAAATTGTCTTATTAGAGGAAATGATGAAACTGTTATGGGTTGGATCTGAAAGTATGCTTTTCCAAGAAAAATGGAAAAGAAGATCAGTGCTCACAGAACTTTGCCACAAGGAGCTGATAGCAACTTAAATGATTTTAATTTGAATAGTGTTTTGTACATCTTTCTTCCATTTACTTCATCCTCTCTGCTTCCTGTAACTCTCATATGGGAATGGGCCACTTTCAGGGATTCACTGCACTCATATACAGTATTCAAATGGTTTTGTTTGTTGTGTTTTTTTTATTGAGGTAAAGTTGACATATAATATTATATCAGTTTCAAGGGTACAACGTAATGATTCAATGTTTGAGTATATATTGAAATGATCACCACAATAAGTCCAGTTAACATCCGTCCCCATACATAGTTACAAATGTTTTTGTCTTGTGATGAGGACATGGCATATTTCAAGGTGCAGAAGAATCAACAATTCTGTAATACTTTTCTATATACAGCTTGATGTATACACCCTTGAGACTGTCACCACCATCAAGGCCACAAACATATCCATCACCATCCAAAGATTTCTCTCACCTCCTTTATTACTATCATTCTGTGGTAAGAACTCTTAGTATCTACTCTAGTAACAAATGTGACGTATGCAATAGAGTTTTGTTACCTTTAGGCACTACGCCATATCCTACATCTCCAGAACTTATTTATCTTGATAACTTAAACTTTGTATCCTTTGACAATCAGCTCCCCATTTCTCCATCTCCCCAGCCCCTGCCAACCACCATTCTGACCTCTGCTTGTATGAATTTCACAATTTTAGATTCCACATATAAGTATTTGTCTTTCTCTGTCTGCCTTATTTCACTTAGCATAATATCTTCTAGGTCCCTCATGTTGTCAAAAATGGCAGGAATTCCTTCTTTTTTCAAGGTTGAAGAATATTCCATTTCTTTATCCATTCATCGTCAGTGACGTTTAGGTTACTTGCATATCTTCGCTATTGTGAATTAGTTGCAATGAGCATTAGAGTACAGGTATCTTTTTGAGACCCTGATTTCAATTCCTGTGGGTATATACCAGAAGTGGGATTGCTGGATCATATGCTAGTTTTCTTTTTTGGAGAAACCTCCATACTGTTTTTCATAATGTCTGTACTAGTTACATTCACACAAGGGTTCCTTTTATTCACATCTTCACCAATATTCGTCATCTTTAGTTTTTCTGATAATCTCCATCTTAACAGGTGTGAAGTGATAGCTCATTGTGGTTTTGATTTGTATTCCCTGATGATTAGCGATGCCAAACACCTTTTCATAGACCTATTGGCCACTTGTATGTCTTCATTGGAAAAACTCTATTGTGGTCCCTTGCCCATTTTATAAATTGATTTGTCTTTTTGTAATTGAGCCAACACAAAAAAAAGGAGAACAAAATTTCCAGGCATTATAGATGCTTCTCAGTTGATGCAGATGGTTTTGTGTTTACAGTGGTACCAAAAGATCATGTTTCGTGTTTTTTCTTCAGCTTGTTATAAGACCAACAGTAGCTGCAGCATGGCAGATAATCGGGATCTTCTGGGTTTGGAGGTTTACAAAATAAATGAGTGGTAAGGATTTTTTTTATTTTTCCAAGGAAGTTATTGTGATCATAGTCCATGGAATCCAAGATTAGATAGGTGGAGGAGAAAATTAAGGTGAGGATTGGTGATCTGGCATTACTTCTGATCTTGAGGGACAGGTATTTACTGTATGAGTGTTTGAATAAAAATATTAGAGATCAGGGATTTGTGGTGGGTGAATATGTTTTCTGAATTATTTACTTTTGAACATAACCACTTGGATTATGTGAACATCTGGGATATGAGAGTAAGTCGTTAGCAGGGGGTGGTTGATAATATCACTATTGATTTAACCTCTATGAACACCAAGTGGTCAATGGATTAAGCAAATGAGTAGACAGAAAACACAGAAATGGTAAGAATTGGGATTTAGTAAAGGACTGGGGACTTACTGTCCTGAGTGGGAGTGCCAAGACTTGTGCGGTTGAGAGTGACAAAGACAAGAAGAGAATAGAATCACACTCAAACAAGGAGGGAGTGTTAACAGGATGGAGGGGGAAATGATCTGGATTAGCCTTGAGTTTTGACCTTGAGCTTTATATTCTTGCTGCAAATCTGCCTGATGACATCCCAGGACACAGGTCAGATCTATCCCCAGAGGATAGAGGGAGGGTAGAAGTACAAAACAGCCAGGATAATTGTCCTAAAAAGGCAGGCTTCCTTTATCATTTGACCCACTTTCATGATTGGTTTTTGTAGGGTAAGAGGAAAAGAAAGATGATAAGAAGGATGATAGTCACGTCTTCGCAGACGTGGTGAACACAGAAGGAGCAGTAGAGGCCTGGCTTCCTGAGGACAGTTTTAGGCTGAGGGCTAAACCCACCGCAACAGCCTGGAAGAAGCTACATCCAGCAGGATGGACGTGCACGGAAGCCAGAGACCTGCTGATGGCACCAGCTCGGCAACTCCTCCTGGAACAGCCCAACCAACACCACTGTGTCCCATGACCAGGGCCTCCTGCCCAAAAACGGCACCCTGCCGCCCATGGGCTGAACAGATCCCTCTGCTTGTTAACCTGGACAAGATAGACGGGAATGTTTCAGAGAAATTTCAAGTGAGAAACTATCAAACCTACAACATGCCCAGTCCCCCTACCCCTCTCTCCCCTCCTCTCTTTCCAGACCCACAGCCTCCACTCTATCTTGGTCATCAGTTCTCTGCTCAAGGACTCGTCTTGGTTATAGAGCTCCTTAAGTTTTTCAGAGCTTTACCCGAGGGGAGGGGAAAGAGGGAAGGATAAATTTAGAGATAATGTGAGGGGTCTGAGTGCAAATCCCTTTTCTTTGACAACCCAAGAGATTCAACCTGTCTGGAGGAGTGTTCTCACTGGGCTCCTCTGAGCGCTAAGGTCTCATGGGACTGGGAGGGGACTCTCCTGTTGGTCACTGGGGTCTCCACTCCCCAGCTCTACAGAGCAGCTCTGTTTTGACCACGATGAGTTTCAACCGGCCATAGAGTTCTGTTGCTATAAACACTTGAAAATCCCCAATGTGGCTCAATCTAGTAGCTGACATTTAGGGAAACCGAGTACTGAAGCAGAACTGGTTCACTAAGGTCACCAGGAGACTTAGAGACCAACTGCCAATGCCCAGGCCCTGTCCCCAGCATTTGCTGCCTCCCAAGAGTTCCCAGCTGACTGAGGCGCCAATGGCAGTCATACAGGAGATCCCCCATCCATCCTGGTCCTCCTATGGAGAGATGCCTACCCACGGGGAAACTTCCCCCCATGTGTTCTTCAGATGGCTTGTGGAAGTTTTCTGCAGAGCAGAGATGACAGTGCAGGGCAAGGAGAAGTTCTTCCAGATCTCGCACTCCTGGGGAAGGGAAGAGAATGAGGTGTGAGGTTGGGCACTGGAGCCCCGCTTGCTCTAGCTTCAGTCCCCTTCTATTTAAATCTCCCCTCCCGGATGAGACAGATGCTCAGGGGGCCCCAGAAGGACATTTAGGACCCAGAGAGTAACACTCACAAGGAGGAGGAGTTTAGCTCAACCCAGGGAATTAGGCAGGTAGGAAGTGAGCATCCTCCCACTGGGACCTGGAGTCAAGGTCAGTGGGCCCCTGGCAGGAAGGGCCTAAGGACTTGCAGGAGCTTAGACCACACACTGCAATCCTGGGAGCTGATAAAGGTGGAGAGGCAGTTCCCAAGTCTCCAGAGAGGGGCTCCACTGGGCCTCCCATGGCACACCTGGGCCACCTGGACCCAGTGCTCTACCACCCTCGCCCTGTCCTGGGCTGTCATGCTCGGTCCCCAAGGCAGGTAGTGATGACAAGGCTGGCCACCCTTCTGAACTGGTCGATGGTGGCCTGGATAGTGGGTGTCTAGTGCTCACTGCCAGGCTTGTTCTTCTTCTGCCAGGTGGATCCCAGGCATTGAGAGGGCACCACCTTCCAGAAGAGCTCCTGGGGAACAGAGGGAGTGTCATCCAGCCCTGCCACAGGCCACCTCTGTGTCCACAGCCCCTAAAGTCCGACACAGGTGTCACAGTTTAGAGCTAGAGCTCAGGAAACTCAGGATGTGGCCTGAGCCTTGTGAGAGTCCGTGGGTTTTCTTCTCTGTCCACCGAGGGTACTCAGCACAGGATGACCCAGGACCCAATCCCGGCAGAGAAGGGAGAGGGGCATTTGCACCCAGCCCGTCCTGGCTAACTCCAAGCTCCAGACAGTGGCTCAATTCTGCTCATGTCAAGGAGGCATCTTCCACCACCCTGATCTCCGCTCTGGTCCCACTCCCCATTCTGATGTACATTCCTCCGTGGCAGCTGCAACCACTGGCCTGGTCTGTCTCCCTTGTAGTGAAGCACACATCAGGTGTGAAGTCCTGAGGCTGTTGAGCCTCCTGAGGAGACGGCTGGGCCACCGTAGACCTGGCTGCACACAGTGAGTTCCCCTCCACCACTGATGGGCCAGGCCCTGCCCATCTTTCCATCTCTTCTACCTCATGGAGCTGGCACAGTCACTCTGTGGAGCAGGTCCTGTTAGTGTCCATCTCTACGATCTGCAGGTGGACAGCAAAGGCTTAGGGGTTCCGGAAGTTGCCCAGGTCATATGGTTGGTAAGGGGTGGAGCTAGGATTTGGGCCCAGATCATGGGAGTCTGGATCAGGTCTGGGGCAACGATGACAGAGGGAAGGCCTGTTCCACCCCGCCCTGAGAGCCCAGTTGCTCACTGCATCCATCACGGTCAACCGCTCTACCACCTGCTTAGGAGAGAAGGCCGTGAGGTTGGGCTTCTTCTCACGCTCCTTAACAGCCACAGGTGGAGACGGACTTCCCACTAGAAATGATGGTTCAGGTGACTCCAGCTCAGCAGCTCCCACTCCTGCTGGAGCCGATGTTGGCCCTTGCTCCAGCTCCAACACTGCTGATGGAGGGGACGCTGGCTCCAACGCTAGAAGGGGTGATGTTAACGGAGCTGTAGCCAGCTCTACCTCCACCACTGCACACTGCTCTGCTTCTGCCACTGGCTGGAGCTCTGCAGCTGGTGCTAGAGTGGGATAAAGAGAAAGATTCACCCACATAGCTGACTTTCCATGTGTCCTTCTAAACACAAGAAAGATCCCACTTCCCTTCCAGGAATATCCAGCCTGCAGTCCCCCTTACCCTCTGCCTCTGCCTCAGTGGCTTCCAGAAGCTCACACCGGGCAAGGGTAAGAGGGTCATGGCAGTTCAGCTCCGAACCAGGCAAGGTTACCTGCGTGTACATCCCCTTTAGCTTGAAAAAGGGACAGCCCCAGTCTGGTCATGCCCTAGTTCTGCTCCAACCTGGTTATCTCAAGGTCCTGAGTGTGGAGACCTTCTGCTCCTGCTCTCATCTCAGAGCAGCACTGGATGGTGTTTGTGGCCTCAGGCACCTTCCCCTTGCCTAGTGAGTTGGTGAAATTGAAACCATTGGGCAGCTCCTCGATGACCTTCTGATTGGAGTTCTGCAAAGTCTGCTCTGGAGCTGGGCCAGAAGGAATCAGGGGCTGCCTGCACACTGCCACTGGGGTCAACCCCCAAGAGAAAGTCTGCTCCTCAGTTCAGGCACAGAGGGACATCCCTGCAAAGAACTGTGGTCATGCAGGAAAAGAGATGAAACCTCTATGGCTCAGTAACATAAGAGTAGAGGAGCTCACCTTCTCATGCTGCCAACCATGACCTGGGCTATGAACATGACAGGCCCACCATGCTTCCAACACCTGACAACCAGCTCCTGCCCAGGAATGGCCTACCCCTCATACCCTGCCTTCTCCCCTCCACACAAACACACACAGACACACACACACACGATGAAGTGTAAGGGGTGTGGGGCTGATCAGGTGGGATCACAGTTGTGTCCTGGCCTGCACTAGCCTTTCCTGGGCTGCCCCGTGTTACTCTTCACTGCCTCCTGCCAGACGCCCAGAGGCATCGGGGATGAGGGCTGAGCCAACGTCGGCAACGACCAAGAAGTTTCTCTTTCTGGGTTTTTTTGAGCCTAGATCCTCCAAAAGTTGGGATATAATAACAAAATATTTTTTCCTGTTGACTGTCTCCAGTCAAGTGAGCTGGATGGGGGGCTGTGGGTGCCTGGTTACCAGAGTTCTAAGATCTGTTGAGGTCTATGACCAAGGAAGTGAGGTCATTTTTCAAGATTCCTTTACCTGGGCCCCTTCCCTCAATCAGACTTGTCCAGAGCTGCCTCCTGTACCCTGGCTGCTAACCCTCCTCCCCCATGTCATCTCCTCAACTGTACACAAGGAGCCTAGCCACAGCCCTAGCCACAGCTCCCTGGAAACCTAAGTCGAGTCTTAACTTTGAGGAGACAGAGATGAATGCTGACCTCCTTTTTCTTACCAGTTCTTCATCCTGAGAAAGTCCCTGTACCTCTCAGGTCCTCCCCAGTCTCTAAACCTGCACCATGGGGATCAGACTAGAATCTACTTCCTAGGGATGTCACCCGGTGTATATGACATAATATCTAGTACCCCTGTGGGATGGTGTCACATGTACCTAAGGCACAATCTTAGAGATGAAAGAATAATAAGAAGGGGTGACAGGTAGCACAGAACACCACTCAAAACAGGCCTGGGTTCTAGCAATGTGATATTGGAACAGTCGCTTCCAACTTGGCCTCATTTTCAGGTCAGCATCATGAGGGGGTTGAAACTAATGGAAATTTAGATACTACCATCCTGTGTCATAAAACCATTCAATAGTTTCCTGTTTAATGGAGAATGCGACCCAAGTGCCTCGTCTTGGCCTATGAGGTGGGCAATCTCCACAGTGGTACCCAGTAAGCCGCACCCATGGTATAGCCATCCCAGTGGAACCACTAAGTAGTTAGTAACTGGCTTCTTAACATAATAACAGCCAAAGTGATGGGATGTCTTGTCTAAATTTTAACTAAAAAAGTCTCTCACTTCCTCTTACTCCCTCTTTCATGTTCCATCTCTCTCTCTCTCTCTCTCACTCTGTCTAATCCCTGTAACTGAGGAATCAAATACCAGTGTTTTCGGGTTTCTCAATGTGGACGCCTAGAGAGGAGAGAAGCACGAGATTGCCCAGGCCTACAGACAGAAAGAAACTCAGGTTCTCAGTCCAAACTGAACCCTGAAAGCAGAGAGTGAACTTGGTGGCCAGTCCTCCCCAAGTTGAACCTCAGTTGTAGGCCACACAGGGTGATGATGAGGTAAGAGGGAAGAAAAGACTGTGGGAGCTTTCTGCCTGATCCACCTGGAAGGGTGAGGGCGAGAGCAGTGTCATGTGACACTGAGTCCTCAGGAGAACCTGTGAGGTAGCTGGAATTCTCACACCTTCCAGATGAGGAAACAGGCTCGGAGAGGCCTGGCCCAAAGCCCAAGCTCACACCCAGAGTGAGAGTTGGAGCTTGGCTTGTTCTAGAATCACAACACCTTGGAGGATGGCGTGCTATTGGTACCAGATGCCTGGAGTCAGATGTCCACGGTCAGAGGCCAGTGGTGCTGGAGAGAAATGGGGTGAGGGGACTATGGCCTTACTGACACTCACCTCGACCCTGGCAGCAGAGGCCCTCCACGTTTGCTCCCCCGCAGATCAGCCTCCAGAGAGTGCAGGAGAAGCAGCAGCAGCAGCAGGTGAGTGTGCCTGTGCGGGAGGGACTCTGCCCTCCCAGCTTGAGGCCCTCAAATCAAGAGAGGAGGCCCCTTCCTCTTGGTGCCACAGTGCCTGAATCCCCCAGTAGAAGTGACCGGGAGGAGGGCCTGGAAGAGCTGGTGCAGGATGGGTTTGTTGTGGGGAGGGCCAGGGACCGCACACCCTGTGATTTGTCAGAAGCCGGCCCTGGGAGGTGAGGAGGAAGAGTGTGGTTTTCTTGGGCTGTGAAAGGAGGAGGAGTTGAGGGGAGGCTGCTAAGGGTCTTGGCTGCTCCCCCTGGGAACCCTGGGGTGGGCCAGGAGGCTGAGGGTGAGGACTTTTCAGGGGAGGGTCTGCAGGGGGCCGACTTGAGAGCAAGGACTCATCCCACCCACACCCCGATGTCACAATGTGTCGTCCCATATCTTAGCACTTTCCTTGGTCACCTGCTGATGCTGCACCTGCTGATGGGTGATAATCTCAAGATGGGTGCACCTGAGGACCAGGCAGGGAGGACTAGGATCCTAAGCCTTGGGATGGGGAGCCCCCGAACTGAGCTCTGAGCTCTCAGCACTTGGCACATCTCCTGTCATAAGAGCCTCTCAGCCACCCCTGGGAGCTGGGGCATCAGGCCCATCTTAGGGATGAGTGAACAGAGGCTCCACCTGAGACACCCATTCCGGTTCCTCAGGCTGGGGAAGCTCAGAGCTGCCTGACGGCACAGCTGCTTGAGGTTTTATCTGAGCTGGACGCAGCCTCTCCCTCCCACGCCGCCCATGGAGGGAGAGAGAAGTCAGACCCCTCCAAGTCAGGCAGCACATAAGTGGCTGAGCAGTCCCCTCTGCCTGAGGCCTCAGCCTCCAAGTCTGTCATCAGAGAGGGTTGTGCTGCCAGGTCCCTCAGCCTCTCCCCCATGTCCTGCTTCTCTGGAGCCCAGATCCCGGCCTAGGTCCAAGTCCTGTTTTCTGTGCATGCCCGGCCCCCTCTGGGGACCTGGCAGTAGTGCAACATGAGAAGGGGTAGGCCTAGGGGTCTAGTCAGGCTAGGGGGCTCTGTCTGATGGACTCTGGCTCTCTGCCTTCCAGGGGAATGAGATCAACCTGAGAAGAGGACTGAAGTGAACAGCTGCCGCACTCCCTGCAGGGGAGGGGAAGGAGGAGGAAATCAGAGACCCTCTGGGCAGAACAGTCCCTGGCTCCACCCCCTGTATCTTACATTTAGTGGAAGAGTTTGATAACAGAGAAGTGGGAGACCCAACCAATTGGCGGGTGGGTTGAGGGGAGGATGGCATCAAGGAAAACTTCCTGGAGGAGGGGCTGATTATTCCCATTCTGAGAACAGGTAGAGCCTGGATGGAACTGGAGGGAAGGAGGGTTCCCAGGATGGTCCCCTGCCCCACTCCTCACCACCCACAAGGTCCATGAAGCATCCCCCACCCAGGCCCTATCTGCATCCTCTCCTTCCCTCTGGTCCCAGGAATACCCAGTCATGAGGGTGATCCTTCTGCTCCAGGTTGCCGCAAAGAATTACAACCTAGAGTTCGAGGAGCGATTTGGGCCCTGGTTCTAGGACATGGAGCTGCTCAACGAGAATGATAGGTGAGGCCGGGCAGGAGTTGGGTGAGGGCAGGGGTGGACGCTCCCTGTTGGCCAGTCCAGAGAGCCTGTCTCCGTGGCCCCCCACTCAGCCCCAGGTCTTATTGCATGGCGACCTCTGGGACTCCTAGACTCCAGCTGCTGGGCAGGCAGTGGGGGGACACCTGAGGTGTGTCTCCTGGTAGGCTCACAGGTGCCTTTCTGTCCTGGAGCTACAGCCTGTCCTGCCAGCTGGACCCCCCAGACCTAGTTGGCCAGCAGAATACTCAAGGATAAGAAGAACCCGCCATCATTAAGGTCAGGGGTGAGTGAGTGTCTGGGCCGTGGTGACTGACTCCCAGGTGTTCAGTAAAGCTTCGGGCTAAACGTGCCCTTGGGGAGTTGGACAGCTGGCACTGGGATCCCAGCTCCACTACTGAGCAGTCCTGTGACTGGGGTGACTCTCTTCAGCTTCCTGAGACTCCGTTTCCTCCTCTGTGAAATAGGTGATACCAAATGATCTCTTGCGTGGCAGGGACAAATGGGGTACTGGTGGCTGACAGCACTGAGCACAGAGTCTGGAGCACTCAGTGCAGTGGGGACAGGGTGGGGGCCATGATTCTGAGGGAGGCCCCCCAGGGTAACCCGACTCTTCTACTCAGTCCCCAGGCCCCAACACCGAGCCCTGTACCAGTGGCCGATCACAGCCCCATCCTCAGCAGCGGGGACACAGCTGGGAGGCTTTCGATGCACTGGGCCAGTTCCTCCCATCTGACGGGAAGGGGAGCATTGTAAGCTGATCTCTGAGGTCCCCTGAAACCCAAGAGAGAGGGGACGACCCCACCCCAGCTCCCTGACATCTCTACCCCAGCACCTATTCACCCATTGGGGAGGGACAGTAGTTATTTGTTGTAAATAATAAATGCCATATTTGAATATTATATTAAAGTCCTGTTCCCTTTAGAGCTGGGAGTTGTGGTGTGGTTCTGTCGCTTTCTGTAGGCATGTAAGTGAGACACTGAATCTCACATTTCTCCTTGAATCACGAACTCTTCTGGCTCGTCAGCTTATTGTCTGTGGGCGAAGGGAGAAGGGCCAGCCCCTTCCCTGGTTAGTGGGGACACCCCCAAGTCCCCATAATTCCGAAGATCAGCTCATTTCAGTATCATTCAGCTCCTCCAGGAGCAGACATGGCCCTCGCCCTTTCTCTTGGGATTTTAAGGTTGAAGGTACTTTCACAGGCAGAGCAACAACCACTGAAATGTGGGTGTCTTTAAAACAGCACTACCCAGGACCATGTCGTGCCACAGGCAGGGGCTGCCTTTCTCCATTCTTGAGGAACAGGGAACTTTTTCTGCTTCTCTTTTTGAGATTTCTTTTGACTAAATTTTAGGAACTTGTAGTTTTCTAGTTCAATCTCTGGAATTGCATCAGCTCTAAGTGATGAAAACAATGTAAAAAGATCAAAACGTGCACGTTGAGAGGACAAGGCCCAAGGAAGCTCATTTGCAAATGGACTAAAGGCAGGCAGGACCTCGCTCCTGAGGCCCCTCTAGGGGCTCCCTGTTCACCCCTGACCTGGATTTGAATCCTGCTGGGATCCTTGTCCAGGACTCTGAATTCCTTCTCCTGCTTGTTTTGTATCCAGGCGGAAAGATTTGTGACACAGCTTTTAAGGCTACTGCTGGGTCTCGTTCCATAAACATGACTGCTCCCTGTGAACTAGGATTTTCAGCACCCCTGCCTTCCTTATGCAATTCCCTTTAGGGCAGAAATTCCCCAGAAGGCCCCAAGCTTCCTCCCTCGATGGATCCCGGGTGAGCTCTACTTTGCCAGTATAAGGGACCATAATCCTGGTCAGTGAGTGACCTCACACTGTCCTTTGCTGTCCAAGGTGACTTCTGAGCCCGTGTCATTCTGAGGTCCATGGTCTTGGACAATCCTCCAGTTTACACACTAAGTGTTGGTGTTACCAACTCATCCAAATGGGGCAATTGGGCCTGAGCCCATAAACTGTGTTGCCCCAGGGTTTTTGTGTTTTTGTCCCCAGTCCTGTGCTGTGGTTACATTACCACCACCTGCTGGGGTGTGAACACTGTTTGGAGCTTTCAAAGATGACGCACGACAGAGGTGTGGGGGGCTACAGCAGGGAATGTCACTGAACTGATGGTCCATGGACGTGCATGAACACAGCCTTACCAATTAAAATACTGAAATGCTTCCCATCTGGTGGTGAACAGACACTGCTCTGAGCTCGCACCGAGAACCCACCCCATGACTAGGAGCTTTCAAATGGTTACCAAGTGGCATTTTGAACCTCATCCCTTGGGAACACCCTGTAAGACAAGGACCAGATGAATCGCTTGGCATTTGTGAGTTATCCTCTCATTTCTGATGGCTGCAAGTGTCACCCAGACACACAGGCTGCACTCTGCCAGGGAAGCCTTCTCAGGACAACCAGAAGCTGAAAATGAATCCTGGTTCCCAGCATCGCAAGCCCTTCCTGACATGGCACAGCCACCCAGGAAAGTGATTTGGTAACGGAAAGACTGGGAAGGCTGTACTTTCCCTCCAAAGAGAAAGAGAAGAGCCAACAGTGAAAGCTTGATCCCTCAAATAGACAATTAAATCCCAACAAGCAGTGGGTTCTTTCCGCATTATTGATGCTGAAAAGATCTCTTTTGATAATCGCACGATCCCCCAACTGCCATGTTCATCTCCATGAATCAAATTTCCAACACATATGGATCTAAAAAACTAAGGGAAATCTGGTATTTCCTTAGATGCAACTCTGAATTAGCATGCAACAGAGAACAGAAAAATGGAGACCAAGAAGTAAATATCTAATTTGAGAACATAGACACAAAAGTGCGTTTGAAATAATATTTTGGAATCTATTGGAATATTATACAAAAAGAATAATCCATTTTTAGTAGGTTTTACTGTGACTGTGAGGGGAAAAACTGAATCATCCCGTGACATTGATAATTCGCTGCTGACTTTAAAGTACAAATAAATAATATACATAGTAAAGGAAAATGAGAGAACAGCATGAAAAAGGAAGATCTTTCTCTCCTCACCTGAAACTCAACCTCTCACCTCAGAAAGAAACTGTTGTCTATATTTTCTATGTCTCGAAGCAGAGTTTAATAAAAGAAAAGTATCAATATATTTTAAAGTTTCAAGAGCTCAAAGCAAGGAAACATTAGGGACGCTGCCAAGAGACCTCACTGAGGTGACTGCTCCATTTCATCTGCTGTCAGGACGGCCTTCTTAGACCCTCACTTTCTCTGCCTTGCTAGCATGTGTGTCCGCCATCAGTGCTATCACCAGTCTCGCTCCTGTGCTCTTCACTGCCCTTTCCTCCTTCCTGATACCTCCACAGTGGAGCTGTGGAATGCACAGATCAGTTCCTGGAATCATCTCTGCCAAATCTGAAGACCAGCAGGAGTGGGAATGGGACCTGGAATGCAGACCACCTGCGAGCACACCTAGCAGGGATTCACCTGTGTGACTAGGTGCAAGTTTTTACAACGTTTTGGCAAGATTGAAAGGACTTACGAGTTGTCCTGCACTGCTGCAGGCCTGGAGTCCTTGCGGTTTCTCGGGCCAGCAGATCTGGTGGGGCTGGTCCAAGTTGTCCTCTCAGAGACCATTCATTGCCAGGATGGGATGGGATTCTAGTAACTGGCCTCTTGAATATGTCACTGGACAACCTCAAAAGAATGGAAATGCTTAAACCAGGCTTTGGTTTGGACTGGTTCCCACAGTTACGCTGCTTCTTCTGTGAAGACGTGACTTATCATCCTTCTTTTCCTCTTACCCTATAAAAACAAATCATGAAACTGGGTCAAATGATAAAAGAGGCCTGCCTTTTTAGGACAATTATCCTGGCTGTTTTGTACTTCCACCCTCCCTCTACGCACTCGGGATAGATCTGACCTGTGTCCTGGGATGTCATCAGTCAGACTTGCATCAAGAACAGAAAGCTCAAGGTCAAAACTCAAGGCTCCTCCAGATCATTTCCCCCTCCATCCTGTTAACACGCCCTCCTTGTTTGAGTGTTAGTCTATTCTCTTCTTTTCCTTGTCACTCTCAACCGCACAAGTCCTGGCACTCCCTCTCAGGACAGTCGGCCCCCAGTCCTTTACGAAACCCCAAATCTTACCATTTCTGTGTTTTCTGTCTACTCATTTGCTTAATCCATTGACCACTTTGTGTTCATAGAGTTTAAATCAATAGTGACGTTATCAACCACCCCCTGTTAGCAACTTACTCCCATATCCTAGATGTTCACATAATCCAAATGGTTATGTTCAAAAGTAAACAACTCAGAAAACATATTCACCCATCACAGATGCCTGATCTCTAATATTTTTATTCAAACATTCATACAGTAGATACCTGTCCCTCAAGATCAGTAGTAATGCCAGATCAACGATTCTCACCTTAATTTCCTCCTACACCTATCAATCCTGGATTCCATAGGCTATGATCACAATAATTTCCTTGGAAAAATAAAAAATTCCTTACCACTCATTTATTTTGTAAACCTCCAAACCCAGAAGATCCCGATTATCTGCCGTGCCGCAGCTACTGCTGGTCTTATGACAAGCTGAAGAAAAAGCACGAAACACGATCTTTTTGTACCACTGTAAATACAAAGCCATCTGCATCAACTGGGAAGCACCCATAATGCCTGGAAATTTTGTTCTCTTTTTTTGTTTGGCTCAAAAACAAAAAGACAAATCAATTTAAAGAATGGGCAAGGGACCAGAGTAAAATTTTTCCAGTGAAGACATACAGGTGGCCAGAAGGTGTATGAAAAGTTGTTCAGCATCACAAATCAGGGAATGCAAATCAAAACCACAATGAGCTATCATTTCACACCTGTTATGATGGCGATTATCAAATAAACTAAAGATGACAAATGTTGGTGAGGATGTGGAGAAAAGGAACCCTCGTGGGAATGTAAACTAGTACAGCCATTATGGAAAACAGTATGGAATTTCCTCCAAAAGTGAAAACTAGCTTATGATCCAGCAATCCCACTTCTGGTAGACACCCACAGGAATTGAAATCAGGGTCTCAAAGAGATATCTGCCCTCTAATGTTCATTGCAGCAAATTCACAATAGCCAAGATATGGAAGTAACCTAAACGTCACTGATGGATGAAGGGATAAAGAAATGGCATATTCTTCAACATTGAAAAAAGAAGGAATTGTTGCTATATTTGATAACATGAATGCACCTAAAAGACATTGTGCTAAGTGAAATAAGGCAGACAGAGAAAGGCAAATATTCCCTTATTTGTGGAAGCTAAAATAGTCAAACTCACACAAGCAGAGGTTAGAATGGTGGTTGCCAGGGGCTGGGGAGATGGAGAAATGGGGAGCTGATGTTCAAAGATACAAAGTTTCAGTTATCAAGATAAATAAGTTCTGGAAATCTAGGATACGACATAGTGCCTACAGCTAACAAGACTGTATTGCATACGTTACATTTGCTAATAGAGTAGATATTAAGAGTTCTTACAACAGAATAATAGTAATAAAGGAGGTGAGAGAAAACTTTGGGAGATGATGGATATGTTTGTGGCCTTGATGGTGGTGACAGTCTCAAGGGTGTATACTTAAGTCCAAATTCATCAAGCTGTATATGGAAAAGTATGACATCATCGTTGATTCTTCTGCACTTTGAAATATGCCATGTCCTCATCACAAGAGAAAAAATTTGTAACTCTATATGGGGACGGATGTTAACTGGACTTATTGTGGTGATCATTTCAACATATATACAAACATTGAATCATTATGTCGTACCGCTGAAACTAATTTAATGTTGTATGTCAACTTTATCTCAATTAAAAAACCACAACAGACAAAACCATTTGAATACTGTATATGAGTTCAGTGAATCCCTGAAACTGCCCCATTCCAATATGGGAATTACAGGAAGCAGAGAAGATGATGTAAGATGGAAGAAAGTTGTACAAAACAGTATTAAAATTAAAATCATTTAAGTTGCTATCAGCTCCTTGTGGCAAAGTTCTGCGAGCACCGATCTACTTTCACATTTTTCCTGAAAAAACATACTTTCACATCCAACCCATAATAGTTTCATCATTTTCTCTAATAAGAAAATTTCAACTTAATAAATAAAACCAAAAGCATCTCTTATGTATGAGTAAAGTTAGTGAACTTTACAGAGAAAAGAACATATTTGCACAATCTCAATACAGGAAACAGAAGAACTGAATGATCATCAAGTCTCATTCAAGCTTATCTTTGAAAGCCAGTAAAACCAGGCTGTCTTTTCAAGGATGTGTGTAGAGCTGTCAGCCTTGGAAGATAGAAATAGTGGCCTCCTCTGGAGCAAAGGGCAGCCTTGCTTACTGCCCAGTATAATAAAAATAACACCCCCCCCCCCAGGGCAAAGGTTAGCAGACATCCTGCCCGTTATCAAAGATTTGAATTCCTTAGCCTCTGAGATCTTGCATCTCTCTGCATGTCACCTGGCCCACTGTGTATCACCCTGTAGGAAGTGAGATTTATTGAACTGGTGCAAATGCTGATACTCTGGCCACTGCTATTGTTGTGTCATTAAGTCCTTTGTCTCTGACGCATGGGTCTCTTGACTTTTGCCAGCATCTGTAAGACCATTGTAGGCTAACTTATTGGTTTGCAGGTAAGGTAAAACATCAGATCTTTCACGGTTTCTGACAAGCCCTTAAAATAACTAGTAGTCTTAGGAACAGAGAGCTATCCAGAACAATATGTATGGATGGTCTTCATAGAAGACTTCATGCAACCAAAACTTTAATAAGTCTCTCTGACCTCTTTTATTTCTACCCCAAGTAGAAGGAGAGGCACCAAGCTATTACAGACCTAGGGCTTGTGCAAGCCACTGGAGACCTAGTGGCAAGAAACTTCCCATGGGGAGAAAAGACAGATGGGCATATTTCCAAAATGGACCCATGTGCTTCCCGGTCATCAAAAAGAGAGTGCATTCTCTTAATTTATGATGATTTGAGTCATTAAAATCTTGTGATGGGCCAATGATACACTTCTAAGAGGAGTGAGGCACATGGCAGTTGTAAGCAGATTAACGCACTTGGTGAATATCAAACTCTGAACCAACTTTAGTGTTCTAATCAATTAAAAGGTACAACAAATTTATTTAGGTAGATTAAATGATATTTAATGTTATGCCTGATTATTACTCTTCAATAATGAACAAGAAGCTCATGTAAATAACTATAATTGGCCTTACTTTAAAACATGATAGTCAGGACTGTTTGAGATAAGCTGGAGAGAAGGAAGGGGAGAAATAGACAAAAGTTAGCTGCTCTGAAGCCACTGTCAAGCCCCCTGGATCTACATGTAACCAAGGAGATCGAGGCAAAGGGCTGTGCCCCTAGATCCTCCTGCACTGTGGTTCTCAGCGATGTCACGGGGCTGAAGCACCTTCCTGATTCGTGTTTACATGTCCATGTGTACAATACCCCTGACCATGGGGATGAACCACCATTCAATCATCCCTTACACTCCTCTAATTAACAATTAGATTTCAGAATCATTGTATCATTACATGATAATTTATTCCTCAAACCTGTAGGATGCCGAGCTAAAAGCAAATCAAATATCAATGGCTTCTTTTCTTTGAAATACCAAGATGTTCTTTCACACTTGGAATCCTGATTAGAGGATAAATCCATCAAATCAATGGAAACAAGTTAAGAAATGGACAGAGGGATATTTCATTCATATATATACATTTTGCATTGTTGCAAAAATAGAGTTACATTTAAAAAATTTAGAACTTCTTGAAATTTCATAGATATTAAATATTTTCTTCTGCTTATACTCTCTTTGGTTTACCAAATCAAACTCACTCTTTAATGGGCATTTCTAGCATTCAGTGCTAGTAACAACAGTTTTTTAAATTCTTATTTTTCCCACGTCAAAGAACAAGGGCAGAGGTCATGGAGAGGTCAAGTCTAATCTACCTAGGGATGTGGCAGCCTTAACTATAGATGTTCAAGCCAGACATTTCCAGCAGAACCACATCTCTTCATCCACAGGTGAGTTTTTACTAGTAATCACAGAGTCTTGAGGATATCAAAGGAAATTCTTCATTAAGAACCAAAGTTATAGGGCCGGCCCAGTGGCTTAGCAGTTAAGTGCGCGCACTCCACTGCTGGCAGCCCGGATTCGGATCCCGGGTGCGCACCGACGCACCGCTTCTCCGGCCGTGCTGAGGTCGCGTCCCACATACAGCAACTAGAAGGATGTGCAGCTATAACATACAACTATCTACTGGGGTTTTTGGGGAAAAAATAAATAAATAAAAAAAAACTTTAAAAATGAACCAAAGTTATAGATTCCTATCTTGGGTTCATTACTTTGAATTTTTGACCCAAATCATATATATAGATTGGACCATGTTCAATTCTATGATCTTTAGAAGATGCAGCCTACAGCTGAAGAGAAACAGATACAACACCAACATCTTATCCTCTCTGAAGCCCAACTGAGAGCCCCTGGAGTCAGAAGTTTTCAAGACAAGAAAATGTCATCCTTCTTCTGAACAAAGACTGTAGAGGCTATACTAACATTCAATTTTATTTATTTTGTTTTTTATTTTTGCTTTGTGAGGAAGATCGGCCCTGAGCTAACATCTGCCAATCCTCCTCTTTTTGCTGAGGAAGACTGGCCGTGGGCTAACATCCATGCCCATCTTCCTCCAATTTATATGGGACGCCGCCACAGCATGGCTTGACAAGCAGTGCGTCGGTGAGTACCCGGGATCCGAACCCGCGAACCTGGGGCCGCCGCGAACCCCGGGCCGCCGCAGCGGAGCACGCGCACTTAACCGCTTGCGCCACCGGGCCAGTCCAAACATTCAACTTTAAATTGTTAACGTGACTTGTTAGAATGTGATGCAGCTAGCATAATATCTTCTAAGTTTCATGATTTTTCTCCAGAATACTGAGATGGATGACCTTAAAGTCCAGTTTCCCCATAAATGTCTTGATTCAGAGATAAAATTAATTTCCCTATAAAATAATTCCCATAAAATTGTTAAAAATATATCATAGTCTCTGACTAAAAGGGAACAAAGCAAATTGAGCAGTTGAATAGCAGTGTAATAAATTCCATACAAGGATCTTACTGCAGCATTATGTATAATAGTGAAACTGGAAATAATCCCATCTCTATCAAAGAAGAAATAAACAGATCGTGGTATTCCTGTTCTTTGGAGTAGCTCTAAAACTTCTAAAAAGCTAAGTTAGAGGGACGTGCACTGATAAGGAGAGACGTCTATGATATATGTTTTGGGAAACAGCAAGCTGCAAAATGATGTAGTTATGTAATTTATTTATGTTAAAAATATCTTTATGTGTATTTATAAATTCATAGGAAATGTCCAGAAGAATAAGCTGCCACCTCTTAACAATAGTTCCTTCTGAGTAGGGGAGTGAGTGTGCAGGGAAGGGGATGGAAGGGGAAGGTTTCACTTTACTCTACATAGATCTGTGTAATTTGCCTTTTTTTTACAAAGTATGTAATTCTTTCATAATTAGAAAAATGAATGATGTGACCGTTTGGTGCAGGGCAACAGTATTATGTTCACCAGTCTCTGTACTGTATGTTACTGCACAGCACGGACTGTAGGAGAAAGCCCAGAGGAGCAATGAAGACAAAAAGACATGACACCTGTAAAAAGTCAGTGGAGTATTTCTACATAAGAAACCTTGCAGGTGAGTGATGGTCAGTATCTTCCACTACTCCAGCTCTTGCAATAAACCTAGAATCTGCCCAGGGTAGGCCGGACGACCACGCCCTGCTAGTCCACTCCCCACCCAGGGCCTGTTTGTGCAGGGTGACTGCCAACTAGCAGACAATGGACTCAGGATGGGCCGTGTGCCTTTGGTGAGGCTGGCAGAGAGGGACAAAGTGGAACACCAGCTAAGTGCACACACCTGAGAGGCGGAGTTCCAGGTGGAGACTCAAAATGCACCAAGAAACTGTGTGAAGGAAGCTACTCGACCTCTCTGAGCCTCAGTGTCCCCCCTGTAAAATGGGGATCACAGGCATACTTCACAGAGCTGTTGGGGAAGATACATAGAAGTGCCTGTGACAGCCAGTGTCACATTATTAACAAAGTCGTATCCGACTTCAGAATAATCGATGAAAAGAATAATGTGATGAGACCAAAGACGAGATGCCCAGCTTCATAAGCAGCCCCAGCAGCATGAGAGTGAGAGGAGCTCCGAGTAAGCAGGGTTCTTCACAGCTCCACTTTAGAGGACGAACATGGGCTACACCAGGATAAGTGGCTGTTGTACAGTGACTCGTGTAGTGAAGGTGGGTCCCTAAAGACACTGAAATCCAGTTACACACAGTGGCTCCTAGGAAACAACTGCAAAGCAATCAATGCAGCAGTTAGGAATGGGAAGGGGCTGATCAGAGGAGGGTCAGAGCCACAAAATTGATGGAAGACACTTAACCATGGTGAGCGCCCAGCTCTGTCAACAGCTGCTGTGGTTGCACCAGGAGATCAAATGTCTGAGGCAGCCACTGTGGGGACTGCTGGGAGCACAGTGGTCACTACAGCCACACCCCAACAGCAGTGCATCGGAGCACACAGACCCAGAGACTTTCCTCTCAATTAATTCTTGTTTCAAGATGAGGAATATCCTCACGTTACAATGTCTCCTTCCAACACTTGCGGACGAGTGTCATCAGAACCCCCTGAAGAGGTCACAGGCCAGAGTAGGATGGAACACTGGGGGCTGGGGAGCGGTGCTGCACCTGACCACACGGACTACCACCCGGGCCTGTTGAACACGAGAGAAGAACCCGAGGTTGCGGTCTAACGAGAATTCCCCGTCTTGCCACATTCAGAGACACTGCAGAGATTCTCATCCTTTCTTTACAAAAATGTTGAAGAATTCATGTGTCATTAATTCATAAAGAGGCAAATTCTTGACAAAGTGACAGGGTCTAGTTTCGAAGACCAGGTTTTCCAGTTGTTTTGATAATATTACACATTCAGGAATCGGAAATGTAACCTATTGGGGTGTTTGATATAAACAAGTACTTGTTTTCATTTAAATCAACGCCCAGACGTTTTTTTTTTTTAATTGATGTTTTAATGGTTTCTAACATTGTGAAATTTTGGGTTGTACATTTTTGTTTGTCCATCACCCCATATATGACTCCCTTCACCCCTTGTGCCCACCCCCCACCCCCACTGCCCGGGTAACCACAGTCCAGTTTTCTCTGTCCATGTGTTGGTTTATATTCCACATATGAGTGAGATCATACAGTGTTTGTCTTTCTCTTTCTGGCTTATTTCACTTAACATAATACGCTCCAGGCCCATCCATGTTGTTGCAAATGGGACGATTTTGTCTTTTTTTATGGCTGAGTAGTATTCCATTGTATATATATACCACATTTTCTTAATCCAATCATCAGTCGAGGGACACTTAGGTTGCTTCCACTTCTTGGCTATGGTGAATAATGCTGCAATGAACATAGGGGTGCATAAGCCTCTTTGGATTGTTGATTTCAGGTGCATTGGATAGATTCCCAATAGTGAGATGGCTGGATCATAGAACGCCCAGACTTTTAAGGATGACATAAATCAGAAAAACTGCTAATCATTCCTCCACAGGTTTCAATAAGACTTTTAAGTTAATTTACTAATCTCAGGAAAAGAGAATACGGCAATTCAAGTTTTTTGTTTCTGCATTCAAGCGTACAGTACAGCCAAGAGAATGAGCCGAAAAAAATTAACAAGAAAGTCTTGCTTGCATTTTATCTTTTGCAAATGAGCAGGATATTTTATGTTCTGTTCTTTTCACTGATGTAATCAATTTTTAAAGGATACAGTTCATCTGACTATCCCAAGGTGTGTTTATCTGGGAAACTTGCCTGAATCCAAAACAGAGATGTTAAAGCTGACGGGTTTCAAATGCTGCCCAGGTGCTGTCTACCACGAACATCCCTCTCCCAAAGCTGGACCACTGGTCTCTTCCTGAGGGATCAGAATCACCACCCATGTCCCTGAGAGACTGGCCACTCAGGCCTGAGCTGAGATTAGGTGATCAATCTAAAGGGCAAAATACTTAAGCTATTCTCATCTTAAGGATGTTGTTTCGGAGGCCTCTGCACTGGAATGGGTTGGTGAAAACGTCCTACTAGATACTTGCCTGGGAATTGATTTGTTCTCCTCTGCTCTTAGTGGATTGTGGGGAAACCAGTGAGTAACCTCACAGATGCCTCAACTTCCACATCTGCGAAAAAGGCAAGCAACAGCCAATGTTACCACCCTGCAAACTCTTCAGTTGGGCTTGCAAGAGGGGCCACAAGGGCGAATGTCTCCCAAAAGCTGATGAAATGATGGCACTTTGGCTGGAGAAGGCAGAGGGCAGCAGGCAAAGTGGAAAGTTTCTGGGATGTCAAACCAGTTCCCATAAGCACTTTAGAGAAGCACCTGGCCTTGGACTAGGTAGGAGGCTGTGGAAAGACCCACAGGCACACAGGGGGGAGGAGGAATCAAGCAACGGAGGGAGGCGGTGGGGAAGAGGCAGTAGTTCAGCTTCAATTTTGGACAAAAGCAGTTGCACGCTGCAGGCCCGCAGCTGCCCATGCAGCTGCCACACCCTCCTAACTCCCTGGTCCCTCTCGTCCCATCACATCCCTCCGGGACTCAGTCCAGTTGGAGCGGGTGCAGGACCAGAGTCCTGAGTCAACAGGGGTTTGGCCCTCAGGCAAGCCTTCACAGCCCTGCTCCTCCCCCCAGGGCTAGACACCGCCCCATGCCCAGAGCATCTTGGGAGTTGTAGTCCTGCAGTCCTGCAAGCTCCCAGCAGGGAATGGTTAAGAGACAAAAGCACCAAGCATACACAGCTAGGGGACCCAACTCCCACCTGTCCCTCCACCCCTGGCCCACGCCCCTCTGCTTCTACACCCCACCTTCTACTCCGCCTCTTCTCTATACAATGTCATCTCTCCATGCCTTGCCAATCCCCCAGAGTTGTGCAGTGTGGTTGGGCTGCATCCTTTGAGGCCAGTACTCAGGTAGGGGTGGGGCTCACCAGCCTGGCTATTGCTGAGGATGCTTGCAGCCCTGGTGGAAGCTCCCTGGCCAGTATTTGAAATGTAAATTCAATATCTAAAATGGAAATACCAGGTGCATGGGATCCTGGAATTTGCCTTTTCAAGGCCATCTGTCCTACCATCCCCTCCATCCATCCAGCCTGCCATGTTCCTCCCTCTGGACCTCGTGATCAGGGTCGCTGCAGAGATCCTCCCCTTGGAACCCACCCACCTTAAGGGCCCATACCCATCATAAAAACTCAAAGCCATACCACTTGCCAAATTGAGGCAAAAATGGAACCACCCAGGGGGGCCACTCAAGGGTGAGGGCATTACTAGATACTTGGGAGTATTAAAATCCATCTGATGATATCATGAGTGAACGTGTTCCACTTTAAAACAAAACACTGCTGTTATTCTGAGATATTGAATTAGGATCTTTTTGCAAATATGCCGGATTTAAAATGTTTATTGATGTATAACATGCGTATAGAAATATACGCAGAAGTCATCCATGTAAACCTCCAAGAATTATTACAAAGTGAACACACTTGTGTGACCAAGAACTAGCACCAGCTTCACTCGGGTCCTGACAATCCCTTTCTCCCTCCTTCCTCCCCAAAGGTAGCTGACATCTTACCAACGAACACTATATATCGAGTTTGTCTTCTTATACAAGTGTTTTATTACAGAACAATTTAAACAATATACAAAATAAACAAAACAGCATAGTAGGCTCGGCACCCAGCTTCAACAACTACTAATCATCTGCCATTTTTGTTTCTTCCACACTCCATCCCATTCCCACCTCACTTTATTATTCTTTTAGTCCTTTGTGTGTGTGTGTGGGGGGGTAAGAAGTACGCACACTGAAAGGCACAAATCTCAACCTTACATTTTTGGCAAATAAACATGCCCATATAACCTTCACCCCTTTAAGAATAGGATATTTCCATCACCCCCAGAAAACCCCTTCCTGTTCCTTCCTAGGCAATTTCTTCCTTCCCCCGAGGCAACCACTGTTCTGGTTTTTTCAGCATAGGTTCATCTTGGCTGAAATCATCCCACGTGTATTGTTTTCTGTCCAGCTTGCTTCCCTCGGCACGAGGTTGATGAGTCTCTCCCAGCATGTGTGTGTCAGCGTTTGCTCCTCGGCACAGCTGAGGGCCTTCTGCTCTGTGGATGCGCCGCAGTGGGCTCATCTCCTCCTGGGGACGTGCAGGTCATCTCCTGTGAACAGTCTTGTACAACCGTTTTTTGGTATGCTGTTTAATTCCTTTATTAGCATTTAAGTGACACACCTTTGCATTTTTACTGGTTGGTCCAGATTATAATATGCATCTTTAACATATCACAGCCTACCTAGACTTAATAGTGCACCAGTTTAATCAATGTAAAATATGGAAGACTTGTTACAGAACAGTTCCATTTACCTCTGTCTGTCCTTTGTGCTATTGTTATCATAAATTTTACATCTTCTCATGTTATAAATCCCACAATACAGTGTTATAATTTTTGCTTTCAATAGTCATAGGTCTTTTAAAGTAATTAACATAAAAAAGTTATATATTTTGAGGCAGATGATTTGAGGCTCTGCAAATGTATTCTTTTTTTTTTAATTTCACCCACAGTTTTTGCATTCATCAGTCAGCCTTACCCACAATAATTATTACTGTGGTGTTCTAGTGGCGATTCTCTATTTCATGCTATCCAGCCACATTTATTATTTGGAATTCTGTGAGGAAGATTCCCTTCCTCCTTCTCCCGTCCTTCTTCCTTTCTTTCTCTTATTCTTTTTTATTCCTCTTTCTTTCTTCCTTTCTTATTTAATCTATTTTATGTCAGTATAGACTCATGGATATTTATTTTATTCTCTGTGTAATAATCCAATGCTACCATTATTTATTATGTTGCTCACAGTTTTCCAGCTTGAGCCATTGAGAAGTCTTTCAGATTGATTCCTTTTGACACATTTCATCATTTGCTGTGTTTTATTTAAAGCACTTTCCTACTTCTGACACTACAAGATGGTCCAGGTTCATATTGTATTTTCCATCTCCACCCTAGAATTAGCCATTTCTCCAAGAAAACCTGGTTCTTTTTATTGGAGAATGATATTTAGAAACCAAGATCTGGGAGCTAAGTGTGCTCATTGATACTAGGATGTCACTGCTTCTGGACCCTCTCAGCAGAGCCTGGAAATGTATGTATGAATATAAACACAGGTATACACATCTATCTATTCATCTATCAATCTATCCATCTATCTGGATAGATATATTAGAAGTGACATGGATTCATACTGATACTTCCAACTCCTATCCAGCACCACAGAGTTTATTCTAGCATTCTCCTTTTGTTTATTTTTAACTTCTTTGACTAACAGTGAGAAATTTAACTCCAGTTAGCTACAATATATTTCCTAATGTGTCAACTAGTTTCAGAATTGCTAATCCATACCCTTATGAAAAACAAACTTACCACCTAGAGTAGAGTGTTTGTGTACATTACTTTAGTTTTACAGTATCCCATCAAAACACTGTCTTCCAATGTAACTTAGGTCAGGACCTTTCATCCTCACCCATTATGTGTGGCTATGTCACATGCTTGTAATACAGTGAGATTCATTTGTCACTGCATTTCATCTGAGTTCCCCAGCATCCTGATTGATTTTTAAAATTTGCAGAGTAAAATTCACTCTTTGTAGTGTACAGTTCTGTGGGTTTTGACAACTTTATGGTCATGTATCCACCTCCACAGTAGCATACAGAGCTGTTTTTTTCACTCCCCAAAATTCTCTCATACTGTCCCTGTGTAATCAACCCCTTCCCCCATTCCATCCCTTGGCAACCACTGATCATTTTTCATCTCTGTAATGCTGACTTTTCTAGAAAGTCATACAAATGAAACCACATACTGTACAGCCTTTTGAATCGGGCTTCCTTCACTTAGAGAAATGAAGCCAAGATTCATCCATGTTGTTGTGTGAATCAAGAGTTTATCCTTTTTATTGCCAAGTAGTATTCTAATGTCCCAATTCACCACAATTTCTTTCTCCATTCACCTGATGAAGGACATTTAGTTTATTTTCAGCTTGTGGCAATTATGAATAACATGGTTATGAATATTCACCCAAAGATTTTGTTTAAACATTAGTTTTCAATTTGCTTGAGTAAATCCCTAGGAGTGGGATATCTGAGTCATATAATAAGTGTATGTTTAACTTTATAAGAACCTGCTAAATCGTTATCCGAATGCAACTATCATGTTGCATTCCCAGTTCTAGTTGCTCCTTGTCCTCACCAGGACTTGATATTTGCAATTTTATTTTTTATTTCAGCCACCTAATAGGTGTGCGGAATATTATTGTGGCTTCTGCCTCCTTTTTGAAAGCGAGATCTGCTAAATATAGAATCTCGTGTTGACTTTTGGGTTTTGTTTCTGCACTTGAAAGATGTCATTTTGTTGTTGATTTGTCTCTTTTGTTTTTGATAATATATCATCCATCAATGACATTATTTCTCCCTGTATGTAATGTCTTCCCCTGTATATATGTATTTCCCTGACTGCTTTCCAGATTTTGTTTTTATCTTTGGATTTTAGCAGCTTGACTATCATGTGCCCAGGTATGGTGTTATTTTGTATTCTATTTTCTGGGTTTGCTGACTTCCTTGGATCTAAAATTTTAGATTTTCTACCAAATTTTGGAAGTTTTATGCTATTACTTATTGATTTGTCTTTCTGCCTCATTTAATTTTTCTGTCTCTCCCTTCTCTGTTGGGGACTCAATCATCTCACAGGTAAGGCTCTCTTCATTTTTCTTCAAAATTTTTACATTCTTTTGTTCAGACTGGATAATTTCTATTGCTCTATCTTCATGTTTCTTCTACTGTTCCTTTTTATTTTTAATTTTATTTACTTATTTATTTTTTGCCCCAAAGCCCCAGTAGATAGTTCTATGTCATAGCTGCACATCCTTCTAGTTGCTGTATGTGGGACGCAGCCTCAGTATGGCCAGAGAAGCAGTGCATGAGTGCGAGCCCAAGATCCGAACCCGGGGTCGCCAGCAGTGGAGCCCGCACACTTAACTGCTAAGCCCCAAGGCCGGCCCTCTTCTACTGTTTCTAATGTACATGTAAACTCAAAGTATTTTTTTTATTTAATCTTCCTATTTGGTTCTTTTTTGTAATTTCCACTTCTCTGCTGAGTTTCCAGATATGTTCATTCATTATGAGAATATTTTTCATACCACCTTGATCATCTTTATAATAGCTGCTGTCTTATCCTTGTCAGCTAATTGCAACACCATGGGGAGAGTTTCTCCTCCCTGCTTTTGGTCATATATGGATTACATTTTCCCATCTCTTCAAATCTCATGATTTTTTAAACTGTGTACTGGAGGGCCGGCCCCATGGCTTAGCAGTTAAGTGTGCATGCTCTGCTACTGGCGGCCTGGGTTCAGATCCCGGGCGCGCACCGAGTCACTGCTTCTCCGGCCATGCTGAGGCCACGTCCCACATACAGCAACTAGAAGGACGTGCAGCTATAACACACAACTATCTACTGGGGCTTTGGGGGAAAAATAAATAAAAAAAATTAAACTGTGTACTGGAAACCATGAATGATAGTTATAGAGACTCTGGATTCTATTGTATTCCTTTGAAGAGTGTGGTTATTTTTCTAGCAGGGAGTTAACTTGGCTGGACTGAAACTCCAATCTTCTCTCCTTTACCGTGAGCATAGCTGAAATCCTCATTCAGTTCTTTCATCTACCAATTGCTGTTTTTACACTAAGCCCTCTGGGGTCTACCCTGCATGTGTGTTGTTCAAAGATCTGCCAATTTGGTGTGTGTGTGGGGGAGACTTACGTACATATTTTGAGATTTTCCTCTGTGTGTCTCCCTCCCTTCCAGAATTTCTCCCTTAACTTTCCAGCTACTCTGTCAGCCCCAAAATACATCCTCTAACTTTACAAGAAAAACTGTAGTTTTTCCCCTGTCTCGGCCATGTACAGATTTTGGAATGCTTTGAGGCAAAAGACTCAAGCTTGCAAATACCTCCTGGTACAATTCCCGTCATTTAAGGGAAGGCTCCCTGTCAGTTCTGCTTGCTTTCGGAAGACATTTATACATACACACATATACACATTTATTACATGTATATTACATATAAATACATGATTCTATATAAATACATATAATATGTATTCAGATTTTATCATTGTTATATGTGAGAGTGTTAGTTCAACAAGCCACTCCACCATTACTGGAAGCCAGACCTCGGTTTTGTTTCTTTTTTAGATTTTATATAAATGGAATTAAAAAATCTATAGCCTTTTGAATATAATTTCTTTTATGCAGCATTTTGGTTGTGATATTCATCTATGTTATTGCATGTAGTTAGTGTTTGTTCATTTGTTGAAAATAATTAATTTTTTTAAATGGTCATAAAATATGCATAACCTAAAATTGACCATTTTAACCATTTTTAAGTGTACAGTTCAGTGACATGCAGTACATTCACATTGTTGTGTAGCCATAACCTCCAACCATCCACAGAACTATTTTCACCTTGCACTGAAACTCTGTGCTCATTAAGCAACAACTCCCTGTTATCCTTCCCTCTTGCCCTTGGGAAACACCATTCTCCTTTCTATTCCTATGAATTTGAGTACTTTAAGTACCTTATATGAGTGGAATCATACAGTATTTTTCCTTTTGTGAATGGCTTTATTTCACTTAGCATAAAGTCCTCAAGATTCTTCCTTGTCATAAAATGTGTCAGAATTTCTTCCTTTTTAAGGGTGAATGGTATTCCACTCTGTGTATACACCACATTTTTTTTGTTATTTCATCTGTTGATGGACACCTGGTTTGCTTCCAGCTTCTGGCTATTTTGAATAATGCTGTTAAGAACACTGGTGTATATTTATGTCTTTATACCTCTGCATTCAATCATTTTGGGTGTATGCCCATAAATGGTTTTCTGAGATTCATTTTTTCACACGTGGGAGGGTTCCCCACACCTCCAACAAGCAATTCTTGGAATGCCAGCTAGTCGTCAGATAATTCAACTCAATTTGATGCTGTCAACCCAGAGATACATCAGACTCCACAGGTTGAGGGCTTAGTCCTATAAGACTGTACACCAACCCTACCTCACCTCAACTTCAGATGCCGGTTACAAGCCCAGGCTGTTACCTGTACTTCTGACTGACTGGCTATAAACCAGAGGTTCCCACAACCTCCTCATTGGGTTTGATTAATTTACTAGAGTGGCTCACAAAACTCAGAGAAACATTTACTACATCACCAGTTTATTATAAGAGGATATGACTCAAGAACAGCCGATGGAAGTGGTGCATTGGGAAAGGTATGTGATAAGGGGCACAGAGCTTTCATGCCATATCCAAGTGCACCACTCTCCAAACACTCCTTGTCATTGCCAACCAGGAAGCTCTCTGAACCTCCTTCTATTGGGATTTTAATGGAGACTCTGTCACGTAGGCATGACTAATTATTAACTCAGTTTCCAGCCCCCCTCCCCTCTCTGCAAGATAAGGGGTAGGGCTAAAAATTCGAATCTTCTAATCAGGGCTTGGTCTTCCTGGTGACCAGCCCCCATCCAGGAGCTATCCAGAAGCCCATCCAGAGTTGCCTCAATAGAACAAAAGCTTCTCCTAGTGTTCTTATCAATTAGAAAATTACAAGGAGGTCAGCCCCGTGGCTTAGCAGTTAAGTGCACATGCTCCGCTACTGGCGGCCCAGGTTTGGATCCCGGGCGTGCACTGATGCACCGCTTCTCCGGCCATGCTAAGGCCACATCCCACATACAGCAACTAGAATGATCTGCAAGTATGACATACAACTTTCTACTGTGGCTTTGGGGAGAAAAAAGGAGGAGGATTGGCAATAGATGTTAGCTCAGAGCCGGTCTTCCTCAGCAAAAAGAGGAGGATTATCACGGATGTTAGCTCAGGGCTGATCTTCCTAAAAAAAAAAAAAAAAAGGAAATTACAAGGGTTTTAGTGTCTCTGTGTCAGGGATGGTGTCAAAGACAAATATTAGAATAAGAGTTGCTCCTAGTGTTCTTATCATTTAGGAAATTACAAAGTTTTAGGAGCTTTGTGCCAGGAAATGGAGGCAGAGACTGATAAATGTATTTTCTATTATTTCAGAACCCATAAGTGGAATTGCTAGATCATGTGGTGAATTCTAGTTTTAATTTTTGAAGGAACTGCCATACTGTTTTCCAATTTTATGTTCGCACCTTCATTGCACAAGCGGTCTAATTTCTCAACATCCTTGCCAACACTTGTTATTTTCTGATTTTGTGATAGTAACTATGCTAATGGGTGTGAACATGTATCTCATTGTGGTTTTATTTTGCATTTTCCTGATAGTTAGTGATGTTGAACATCTTTTCATGTGTTTACTGGCCATTTTATATTTTGTTTGGAGAAATGTCTATTCAAGTCCTTTGTGCATTTTTAAATTGGGTTGTTTTTTTATTGTTGAGTTGTAGGAGTTCTTTATATATGCTAGATATTAATCCTTTATCAGATATGTGATTTGTAAATCTTTTCAACCATTGCCTTTTTACTCTGTTGCTAGTATCTTGTGATACAGAACACGTTTCATTTTGATGACGTGCAATTTGTTATTTTTTTTGTTGCTTATGTCTTTGGTGTCATAGTAAAGAAATCATTGTTGGCAATGGCATTTGGACCCAATGACATGAAGCTTTTACCTTGTGTTTTCTTCTAAGGATTTTATAGCTTCAACTCTAACATTTATATCTTGGATCCATTTTGAGTTAATTTTTGTATATGGTGTAAGGTAAGGGTCCAACATCATTCTATTGTATGTGGGTATCCAGTTTTCCAGCACCATTTGTTGAAAAACTTATCCTTTCTCCAATGAATGATCTTTGCACCCTTGTCAAAAATCATTTGACCATATATGCAAAGATTTATTTCAGGGCTCTCTATAATATTTCATAAGTATATTGTGTGTATTTATGCCAGTACCACACTGTTTTGATTACTTTGTAGTAAGTTTTGAAATCAGGAAATGTGTGTTCTCTAACTTTGTTCTTCTTTTTCTAGATTGCTATGGCTATTCAGGGTCCCTTGAGAGTCCATAGGAATTTTAGGATAGATTTTTCTATTTTTGCAAAAAAATCATTGGAATTTTTACCTCCATGAGTAAGTTGATTCTTAAGTATTTTACTCTTTTTGATGCTATTGTAAATAAAAATGTAAAGTTTTTAAATTTCTTTTTCAGATTACTTGTTATTAATGTATAGAAGAACAACAAATTTTTGCAGGTTAATTTTGTGTCCCACTACTTAGCATAATTTATTAGTTCTAAAAATTTTTTTGTGGAATTTTTAGGGGTTTCAACATATAAGATATTACGTGTAAACAAATATAATATTACTTCTTCCTTTCCAATTTGAATGCTATTTCTTTCTTTTTCTTATCTAATTGCTTTGGCTAGAACTTCTAATACCATGTTGAATAGAAGTGGTGAAAGTGGGCCTTTTTACCTTTCTCCTGATCTTAGATAAAAAGATTTCAGTCTTTCACCCTTGAATACAATGTTCTCTGTGGATTTCTGTATATGGCTTTTACTATGTTGAAGTAGCTTCCCTTTACTCTGAGGGGTTTTTAGTGTTTTTAACATGAAAGCATGTTTAGTTTTGTCAAACGCCTTTTCTGCATCCATTGAGATGATCACTTTTTTCCTTCATTCTGTTAATGTGGTTAATTACATTGATTCCTTTTCATATATTGAAACATCCTTGTATTCCAGGAATAAATCCCACTTAAAAATGATGTATAATCCTTTTAATATGCTGCTGAATTTGCTTTGTTACTATTTTATTGAGGATTTTTGTATCAATATTCATGAAAGGTATTCACCTGTAGTTTTCCTTTCTCTTAGTGTCTTTGGCTTTGATATCAGGGTAGTACTAACTCCATAGGATGACTTTAGAAGTATTCTATCCTCTTCAACTTTTTGAAAGAGTTTGAAAAGAATTGGTGGTTGTTAATTTAAAAAAAGTCTATGGACCTAGGAATAAATTCAGCATAAGATAAATACAAATAAACATTTTTTTAAATGTGAAAAAGTCTTTTCCTAAAATAATTAAAAATTAAGCAAGTACATCATTTATCACTTTATTTCTAAAAATTGTTTGTAACCTAATAGTAAGCATGAACAAATTGTTAGAATTAAAATGACTCAAATGTTAATTTTCTTCATTGCAAATTTTCTGACATAAGTATTCGATGCCATCATGTATGACATCTTTTATGAAAAAATGGTCATTTTTTGTAGTATTTGAGAACATTATGAATTTTCCCAGTGGTCTCTGACAATGCTGTGATATGCAAAGTTATCTTTTCAATATGTATGTCTTATCATCATCTTTAACAAATTAACAAACTCTGTCAGGTGCTAATTAATCAACTACTTTTCATATGATTCAGGTTCTCCACCATCAACTTCTCTAACCATCAGGAAATTCTACAACTTCTGCAAGATTAACAATTTTACCATATTGTATTCATCTCGTGTGGTTTAAAACATCCAAAAATCCTTGATAAACTGACCCTGCCCAAACTAAAGCATGATGAATTATGAAAAATGGTCTCTGTTAAGTGGGGAGGGATTTCACGTTGAACTTAATTTTATAATTGGTCAATTTATTACAGTGTATTGTTCTGTTATGTAGTTCACTTCTTTTTTTAAGAAAGCGATAGTTGAGGGCACTTAGATAATAAAAAGTTGAGAAAATAAGAAACTGATACACACTATAAGCTTCAAATATTTTCAAGCATAAGATGCAGTAAGAACTAAAACTAAGAAATGGCAGAGGAAATAGAGATAAGATGATAAAATTTCAAAACTGAATCTATAATAACATCTCAATGGCTACCGTTGTGGTGCCAAGAAGATGGTGAAATCAAAGCACTCATAAAGATGATAAAAAACAGACTGCAAAGAAAAAAGACTGAAATTTGTGTGTGTGTGTGTGTGTCAGGAAGATCAGCCTTGAGCTAACATCTGTGCTAATCCTCCTCTTTTTGCTGAGAAAGACTGGCTCTGAGCTAAGATCTATTGCCAATCTTCTTCCTTTTTTTCCTCAAAGCCCCAATAGATAGTTGTATGTCATATTTGCACATCTTTCTAGTTGCTGTATGTGGGACGCGGCCTCAGCATGGCCAGAGAAGCAGTGCATCCGTGTGCACCTGGGATCCGAACCCGGGCCGTCAGTAGCGGACCGCACGCACTTAACCACTAAGCCACGGGGCTGGCCCAAGACTGAAATCTTTAAAGAGAGAATTTTTACAGCGATATTACAGATAGATAACAGGGAAGAGAAGTTGGAGTGAGAGACTATCTGTTTCTTAATTTACTTCCACTGTAGAGAACAAAAAACCAATTTGCTGAAATGTTTATTCCCTTCTCTGACCCTATCTTTACCTGCAAAATCTGAGCACTGAATCAATGTCACATTCCTCCTTTTCCATCCTTGTGTAACAGAGCAATTAAGCTCATCTGAAACCTCAACTGCCCAGTCTGTGAAATAAGGCCGGCCATCCATTCTCACAGAGGAGCCAACTGGAGGTATGATTTTTGGTTCTGAATTCAGCTCAACATATTCAAAGAGTTGTATCTGGCCTTCCTTATCCAGGACTATCAATGAAGGGCTGGTTGGCTTTCAGAGAAGACCAATTCACAGTCAGCTCAGACATTTTCTGTTGAGCTCTCTAAAGAAGGCTGTGGGGCATGTCAGTAAGAGTTCATTTCTATACGGGTTATAATTTTATTTTATTCAGAGATTTATAAAGAAATTTACATGGTAAATATTACTTATTAACAAGAAAAAAGGTGGTCTATTCTCTGATCATTTAAGCAAAATCCTCCTCTCAGGGCCCAGCCATGGACAAAGCCCAGATTCAACCTCCATGTGTCTGCCAGGCACTCAGTTGTCCATGGGAAACCCTCAAGTTGGCAGCCTGTTCCCTTGTGTCTTGTGCTGGTACTTAATCTTCCATCTCTTCAGAGTACAACTAGACAGAGCTCAAAGGACTTGACATTGGAGAAATGTACTTTTCATTATCTTTAGACTTCTACACTTTTTCAAAAGACTCTCAGCATTTCCAGTAATTGTGCAGCAATTTATCCAAGACTAAAGTTCTCACTATTAAAAATTAAAATAAATAAATTTTGAAAAGGAAAAAAGTGATCTTTGTAGATTTGTACAGAATCTATATAATGCGTGCATCCTTATAAAGGGAGGAAAGATAACAAATTTAACTATTTTGCTTAGTTAACACTGTAAGTAATATACTTTACATATTAGCATTTTTGAGATTATTTGTATTTAAAGATACTGCTTCAAACCCCTAAATCATTGTATGTGGTAGAGTCTACCATCTGCTTTGGCTGAACAATTATATACAGTAAGTCAGCCAACATTCTTCCATTCCTGTATAATCTTATATGTGGGTGGTAATGGTTAGTTCTTATAGATTATTTGAATACGTGCATATCACAAAATACAGGTGACCATTAAAAATTAAAGTGTTCACCAAATAGAAGATTATCTGATTCCCAGAAAAAGAAAACATTACTGTGACATTAAGGCTAAAACTGTCAAAAAGGAAGCCAAGATACACTCAAGCAAAGCTTTTGCTGAAAAGTTAATTGGATCATCTTTGAAACTTTATCAGGTTTACTGTGTAAGCAAGATACTTTCAGAGCCTAGAATATAGAAAGTGTTTATTGCTACGTTAACAATGTGATCATTTATTTTGTAAATGTTAACATTACAGATGGAATTCATTTTCTACTATATTCAGATTTTCAAGTTCTGCTAAATCTTAAGGCCACATTACAGGCAAGTTGGGATACCTCTGGACATCTGAAAAATATGAATCCTACACAGAAGCATATAAATTCTCTATTCATCAGGTTCTAAATTCTAAAACATTCTAAGCTTTTGGAAGAAACCAATGGCATTCCAAATTGACAGTAAGGCTGCATGTGCGATACATGAACCTATAGGAAGAGAATTCCAGATTTTAAATAGAGGAGATTGTGCACAAAAATAAAGTATATTCTGACGTCTGAAAGGGGATTTCAAGAAATAAGGGACTCTTAGAATATGTGGTAATTGGTAAATAACTTACCAAGGGCTCTCTAAAGGAGAACATATTGTGGAAAAAAGAGCTTCACATGCAGAGAGATAAAATGGCATCTCTGGAATCCTCATGATGAAACAGACACTGAATTACTTTTTCCTAAAATTTAAAATGTGTCTTATCCTCCAAACAAATACCACCTCCCTGCCCTGTGGCTTACCTGAGCATGGTGACGTGTTGGGATCATTTTTGTATTTCATTGGCTCTTAAACTTGATGGGCACCAGAAGCACATGGAGGCCTTGTTGAAACCCAGATTGCCAGACCCCACTCCAGAATTTCCAGTTCTGCAGGTCTGCAGCAGCACCTGACAATTTGCGTTTCTTCCCAGTTCCCAGGTGATGCTGATGCTGCTGGTCCAGGGACCCCACTTTGAGAACCACAGCCTAACTTACACCCTATATATGGTTACCAAATCCATTATTTTATCCCTTGGCTGCTACTTTTCTTTTATCATATCAGCACCTTAGCTCCGAATCTCCTCACCAAGCAATGGGAATACTTGGAGAGTTTAAGAATTGGTCCTTCTTTCTGGCTCAGTTCTCCCTCTTCCTCTCAAAACTACAGTCTCTTGCCAGGTAATTTTTCCTTAAACATCAGTTTATCATAGATCTTCTTTGCTCAAAATCTCATGGCTCTTATGCTGAACACAAGACTTTTTAAATTCTCTACTTGGTTCATAAGGTCTGTAATAGCCCGTAGAATGTGGACACCCTGTTCCCTACCCTGCCTGTTATAAAGGAGTATGTGAAGATTACATAAGATACAGTCAGTTCCCGTTATGCACAGTGTGACATTCTACAAAGTCACTGTGAACACTGAATCAGTGAATATGACCCACTGTTCCTACAGGAAATGCAGGGTTAGGTTCCTGCAAACCTTAGTCACATTTTCTTCAACTGATCAATACATAACCTTTTTCTCTGTGTGTTTCTCTTTAAAGTCACCTTATTGAATATATATTGTTGATATATTAACATTGAACTTAGACTAACAGCACTGTACCTCGTGTCTGAAAGAAGCTTGTCAAACACAAATACTTTCTCTGTAAAGGCACGTCACAGCCTTTTGCCCTGAGGAACACCAGGCAGCACTGCAGCACTACACATGGGGAACATATTAAACAGCCGAGTCACCAACACAAGGCACAAAAAGATAATAAATGAGGAACTAAATAGACTGCAATAAGGACACTTGTTTACAGCATGGGCTGAAACAACAGGGCAGAGCGTCACCTTGTTCCCCTCAGCTGGGAACGCGCACTTCGAGTGAATCAAATTTTTCACCACTTTGTGCTTATCTGCAAATGGACATGAAAGCCCTGTGAGTGTTGACTTGGGGGCTGCCAGTACATTTTAGCTAGTAGGCAAGTGTGCAGACACGGAATCCACAAATAATGAGGATCAACTATATTATGAAAACATCTTTTCAAAACCAGAGTATCGTTAAGATATAAGAGCAATAATGATAAAACAACAGCTAACATGTTAATGCCTACTATGCGCCAGGAGCTCTTCTAAACACTTTACATAAGTTAATGCATTTAAATCTCACTAAAACCCTATGAGACAGGAGTTCTCAGTAGCCCCATTTTATAGATGAGGAAACTAAGGCTCAGAGAGTAAATACATTGCACAGGTTCTCCAGTTAAAAGCGGGATAACTGGGATTGGTGCCGAGACAAACTGGTCCAAAGCCCACAGCCTCAACCACTATGGTAGGAACGTGAGTGAATTTTCTACCACTCCCCAAAATGCCCCTTCTGCTCCAGCCAGTGTGGTCTCCCACATACTTATTCACTCATCAAACATTTTCTGAGTGCCCTCAAGGTGTCAGGTACTGTGTTCAGACACTGGAGGGACAAATAGAATGTCGAGGCAAATAATCCATAAAAAATCTATAAAACCAACTTGGGGTGAGTTTACTATGAGCCAACCTTTGAGGACCATATAGTCTGGGAGAGTCCTTTCACAAAGAAATGGAGCACTCCAAAGAAGTGGGGTGTACAGCGTGGTTATATACCATCAAAGAGCATGTACCACATGTGATTGCAATGTCCCTTTTACAATAGCCGCAACCTTGACCTGTCAGCACCTCCATTGATGGACACAGTGGGTATCAGGTCTGCTGTCTCCATGGGCTTGGCTGTTGTCTGGAGTTGGGTGGTCACAGGATGAGTGCAGCAATCAAATTCTAGCCTAGGGAGAAATGATTATACTTAAGGAAATGCCAATGTGGGGGAAGTTGCATTTACAACTTAAGGGCATTGCTTTTGTCTTTGGGACATGTTAATTGCTTAGGGCAGATATACAATGGATGAACAGAGGCTACAGGCCCGTTTTGGGGAAAAAAAAACAATTTCAGGCCCACTTAGTTTTACACCAAATGGCTTTCTCATATGCTCCAATGTATCCTATTGCTGGTCATTTATTTATCAAGAAGAAGGATAGTCTCAGCTTTAAGGAGCTTGCTGTCTATGATACATGAATAGAACAACAGTTATGGAAAAGTAGATAAGTATATGGTCCCAGAGTGGGGACATCAAAATGGGTCTCTAGGTGGAGACCTCTCAGGAAAAGTCTCCAAGAGAAAGGAACATTTGACATGAGTTTAGATTAAGAAATAGGAATTAAGTTGATTAAAAAACTGGGTAGGAGGACAGAAGAAGCACATATAAAAAGACAGATATAAAGGATGCTAAATCTTTCCGAAAATGGGTGGTATTTTTAAGGCTGGAACAAAGCAAACATGTAGGACAGGGTGGGTGATGAGAGTAAAGATGAGGACAGCAAGGGAAAGCCTGTGTGTCCAGCTCAGGAGTCTGAATGTTCTCTAGGCTACTCTGAACAGTCATTGAAGGAGTCGAAGCAGATATCAAATTTAAGCAAATTTGGATTCTAGAACGTAACTCTGCAGGCATGGTGGAGGAAAGATTAGAAGAAATTAAGACTGGAAGTAAAGGGACCTGTTGGGAGACTAGGCAGCAATCCAGAAAAGATAGGCCTTGGCTCAGGCGTGGGGTCTGCAGGTGGAGGAGGCCAGGAGGTGGCAAGCAGTGCTGGGCTCCTGCAGGAGGAAACTGAGCTGCCTCTCAGTCACGGGAAGACTGTGCCTGTCATGGCCTCCCCACCCCCATGCCCAAATGCCATGTTTCTTTCCACTTCTGTACCTTTCCTATCTTCCTCCATCTGAAATCCTCACTCTTTCTTCCCTCCACCTGCCCAAAAGTGGTCCCTTTGAGGACTTGATCTAGTCCATCTCTCCTAAGAACCTGTCTTTAATTACAATTTCTCAATAACATTGCCATTTTTTTTAGGTTCTGTAATGCAACATAAACTAAATACCTTGGCAGAATCAAATTACATCTTGCAAACCATGTCATGTATGTGGAGGAGCTTGGAAACTTATAATTCTTTGTATTTCCTTCAATACCTACCACAAATACCTTGCACATATAGGTCAATGGATGTCCAGTAAAGTTGAGCAAGGTAGAAGCACCCTTTATAAGCTAAGAACTTTTATGAGCTCAGTTATTCCTTTAGATCAGCTGCTTAAACCATTTGTTTTTCTCCACAGGTCAACAGTGTTGCCCAGCACAAATGAATTTCACACCTTCTCAAACTCAATAGAGCAAAGATGGAATTTCATTCCCCCTGCAAGCCTTACTGCCTCAGAGAAAAAGAAAAACAACATGTGACATCTAATTCTTTCTTCACATTCTCATCTCAAATTGCAAGCGATTTCCAAATGTTAACTGGTTTTCATTGTAAAACTGACAGAAAAATTTTCCCATTCTGGCTTTGTTTCTTTCTTTGTTTGTGTGAGGAAGATCAGCCCTTAGGTAACTTTTGATGCCAATCCTCCTCTTTTTGCTGAGGAAGATTAGCCCTGGGCTAACAACTGTGCCCATCTTCCTCTACTTTATATGGGATGCCACCACAACATGGCTTGACAAGCAGTGTGTCTGTGTGCGCCCAGGATCCGAACCTGTGAACCTGAGGCCACCATACCGGAGTGTGTTCACTTAACCGCTGCACCACGGGGCTGGCCCCTCTCTATTTCTAAAGCTGAAATGTCTAAATCTTTCACTGGGCTTGTTGGAGTTTCCACAAAATGAAAACGTACATTCCAGAAAAATCCTTATCTTTCCAGAATAATCTTTAATATATTATGGTAAACACCTTTGCAAAATGTCACTGATTTTCAATGTCAGTGCCTCCACAAGGGTATCTTTGCATTATCTCCCCTCCCAACCACATGTCACTTTGCTCCTCCTCATGCTCATGGGGTCAAAGTGTTTACTGAGCACTAGGAATGATCAGAGTCTGAGGGAGACCTCAAGGATGACTAAGCCATATTTTCTGACCCCAACCATCTCTTTCCATCTCTCCTTTAACCTCTATTTTTCTCACTCTGGTTTCTACTTTAGTTGTTTACTTGTCTTGTGAATTGTTGTTTTGTGGTTTATAATTACCATGTAAATTCATGTTACTTTTTGCCTTAGAGTTTAGAAAGAACTTACATTAAACAATGTTTTTTCCCAGCTCTTTGATGTGTCTAATAACTTCCAACGCAATTCAAGGGGTTTCTTGTTTTTACGTCTCCATCATTATTCCTTCAGAATTATGTTCACCCCACACTTTTGATCTGACCACGTTGCTTTACCCTTTGAATTTTTCTATGCCAAGACTCACATGAGGAATCCCTCGAACGCCATCAGCTAGGTGACCCTACATTCCTCACATCTGTTTTCTTGATTTGTTCCTAAATAAGCATGTTTCTGAAACTAATAATAAATTGTACCAAGTGGTCGTTGCATAAAAAGCACTATCACAGATACCTTAAAGAGAAGAAATGGAAAAGAATATTCAATCCCTCAGATAAGTTTACAATCAAATGAGGCATTGAGGGGACCTGGGTGCACTGATCAGAGCAAAATCCTAAGAGAAGAGTTTTCAGTCCATTTCAAATGAGGTTAAAACTGGAATGAGATAGTATTTTAACAGTTATCTGAAATCATAAACATTTTTCTGACCTTTGAGAATTTATTTGCATATAAACTGTACAACATGTGGGGTAAGAGAGTGTTGATATTGTTCAATTTCTTTTTATTTTTCAGCACTTCGTAATAGATGTGGCTATTCACAATTAATAAATATCATACTGTGGAGAGACCCAACTTTCAACTGTCTGATATTATCAATTCTTACACAAAGCTCGAGTTTTAAAGATCAAATTTCATTTTAGTTACATTTCATCTAGTCGATTTATATCAGAAAGTTGTTGAGTTTTAGGAAAATACTTCAAAACACAAATTTTATATGTAATTTCAAAAGCAAAAAATGAGTTAAAGACTGGATGGTAACCAGTTTTGCTACCATATATTAATCTTTAACATGGGAGCAAACCATTTTAGAGAATATAATTGATATTTGCCTATTTGTGTATTGTATAATGTTAAAGGATTTACAGTCTTAATAATAATTTTAAATACCAGAGAATAAAAAACAGAAGTTTAAGTTTTATGAAACGTTTTTTTTATTTTTTTATTGATTTTTTTAAGATTTTATTTATTTATTTTTCCCCCAAAGCCCCAGTAGATAGTTGTCTGTCATAGGTGTACATCCTTCTAGTTGCTGTACGTGGGACGCGGCCTCAGCATGGCCAGAGAAGCGGTGCATCGGTGCGATCCTGGGATCTGAACCCGGGCCGCCATCAGCAGAGTGCGCGCACTTAGCCGTTAAGCCATGGAGCCGGCCTGAAATGGTTTTTTAGACATAGCAGATTTCAGAGCATATTACTTGAAAATAAAACAATCAGTGAGGTTTAAGCAATATGGTTTTCTTTTAAACTTGCTCATTCCATGGGAGCATCAATAAAAGCCCTCCGGGAGTGGCTGACACTCTTGCCTTCCGCCTGAGCACCAGCTGTATTTTCTTTAAGCATCAGACTCTCGGGCAACACCATAGCCCTCAACTCCGTTTAGTTGAGAAAAGGCTTTATGAGTCCTGTGTTTTTTCTAGGGGTATGGAGCTCCCAGACTTATTAACTACAGGGAGAGAGTAAGAGTCAGAACACAGTCAATAAACTCCAGTGTGCTCAGGTGAGAAGACAAGTGCCTGAACTCACATCTGAAGAAGAACTTAGAGGATGCTTTCTGACTCTGCATCGTGCCTCTGACTAAGCAGTCCTGGACATCCCCGTTACGGCCACGGAATAATACAGGCAGCCTTGATGGAGCAGAAGTCCTCCTATGTCCATCATTTGTGCAGAGCAAACTGGCTTAAGACCTCTCGTTTCCTGCTGCAGTGGTAATTTACAGAGATACAGAACTGTCATCTAGTGAATAAGAAGAAAACAGCAAGGTGTTTGGCACAAAAAGTGACAATCTGAGTTTTTTCAAAAAGAACAGTGAAGCACTAAAGTTGGTAAAGTTGACACAAAGTTGACACGATGTGGCACACGAAAGTTATAGTAAATATTAATAATGTGTAGGTGAACTAATCGGTTTCTCTCTATGCCTCTAAAACATGTTTTGACATCTGACTCATAAATAGTACAGTTTAAATATAATAGAATAACTTTGGAAATAACTTCTCATTTCATCTCATCCAATGCTGTTTGCAGGAGCCGGTATTAAATAGCCAGATGGTGAGTACCCATGTTGAAGCACCATTTTTATCACAGTGGAGAGAATATGAGGCATAAGCCCAACGGACTGATTTTCAGATCTTCCCTCTTACCCTTGATCAATTTTGTAAACATGGTTTTCTTTATCAGTTAAATATGAATTATAACAGTTACTTTAAAGGATTACTGTAAGAATTGCATAAGGGAATACAGCAAAGGAACCGGTGCACAGTAGATTGATAGTTAATTCTCCTTCCCTGTCTCTCTTCTAAGAAACATACAGAAATAATCTAAGAATAGGACCCGTGTGTAAAGTAAACTTACGACAAAGAGTCAATGGCTCCTCAAGTAAGGGACATCATTGTTGAGTGCTTAACCTAGACTGCCTCCAAATACTGTTAACTCTCAATTAATTTTATGTGTTTTCTGTCTTCCAGACACTTCACTGGCTACAAGGAAAGGAGAAGGTGTGAAATTTAAATTGATTTCACCCTTGAATGGTCTAGCTTTAACATCAGGTGTTTTAAATCACCTGGTTTTTCAGGTTTCCTGCTTATTCCTGTATATTTTACCATGGTTCACAGCCCGAGAAAATTAGAAAATCATTATAATTTTACACACATGAATATATATCTTGACTATTACAGCTCGACTCTTAATATATAGAACAATGTTGTACATGTTTTGTCCTTGTGGATAGTACAAAATACTTTTGTCCAGGTTTTCTTTGGCATTATCATTTATAATGAAGAACTCAGTAATATATGCCCTGGAGATAAGGGTTTAGAAAAATCTAACATACTATCCTAGTCATGTCTCAAAAAAAATAAATAAAATAAATAAAAAGCTATAAAAATAATGAGAGGATATTTTGAAGGCACTATTTTTCTTAATTATTTCCAACTTTATTTCCCTTTACCTCTTTTTAATCTTTCTCCTTCTTATGTGCTATTGGCTAATCATCTCACAGTAATTAAACCACCCTCAGCTGAGTCCCCCACGCCTCTTCAAGTGCCCCAGCCTGATGTAGGTCTCAGCTCTGACAAAAAGAAGCTGGAAACCCTGTTTTGTGGCACTATTCTTAAGAATATCTTTACTCTTACAATAATAGCTATATTTTTGAAAGGCAGCAGTGGGTTACAAAATGAAGTACTCGACCAATGTTGTATCCTCATTTTCCAGCCAGGGGGAGCACAACTTTCATGTGTAATGCAGGGCTGCTGCTTTATTGTTTTTTCCTTTCAAGACATTTTATTACTTGTAAAACATAATAGGGTTAATAGTGATATATGAATAACAATATAAACTTACAGACAGCAAAAAGATACTATTTTAGAGTCATAATTTTATATACTGTAACAAACAGTAATACTTTCATAATGTACTATCTTGATTGATCATGAATTTTTCCTGGCTTATTTTTATGTTAATTCATTTATTAGATTGCCAAATATATACTTTTATGATCTTTATTTTCAATCAATACAATTGAAGGGACATCAGTTGTTCTTGGTAAGTGAAAGGTCACAAAACATTTTTGATAATTTATAAGTTTGAGAAGGATCTTTCTACTTTTTATAAGAGAAGTCATTTAATATTTGGGAAAGTTCTCAAAAATCATCAAATTTTTTAATTTTACAGAAAGGAATACTACGTTCCCGAGAGCCTAAGTACGTTGTCACACACTAACCAGAAACAGACCTGGGCCTAGAACTCAGGTCTGAGTCACCTGGCTTCTACTGGACCACACTCAAGGGAGCACCCCCTCTTCTTACTGGTAATTTCTAATACTAAGGTATTTTCAAAAGCACAGTTGGGAGAAAGTGTAAATAAATAAAACAGATGATTTTATATAAAAAAGTAGCAATTGCTACCCACAATTTCTATTCCATATGAGTGTTTCCTTTCTTGCAGGTTTCTTTTTTTTTTAATAGTAAGTCCATTTTGGTAACAAGAAAAAAGACATGAAATTTGGCTTCTTTAGTAACAAAAAAAAAAGCTTCTGTTGAAATTAAAAAGACACTAACTAATGTTTCATCTGCTACAGCAACTTAAGAATATTATTTGATTTTGGAAAAACTCTGAGAGATTTTATTAAAACTCATATCCATGTGACTATTAGTCCAGCCAGGCATATCTCCACATGACATCTCCTAGAGTGTCCAGTTTTCTGCTGGACCCAGCTGTTGTCAGGCACAATGCTCTGGCTGGGTAGAGAATGATGAAGCTTCTGAAAAGCATGTGCTCAGTTCCACTTCAAGGCTGATTTTCTCTGCAAAGTCTAAGTGGAAGAAAACATCCCCTTCCACCTGACTGGATTCCCCTGCAGGCTTAGAGAAACAAGGTGGCCTAGACAGATGGGCAGACAGAAAGATAAATGAGAGTCTGTCACAATTTTATGATACATAAGAGAGAAAAGGATTTGACATCCTACCAAGATTTTCTTACCTGTTGAACAGCATCTGAACATATTTTTCAGAGTTTCCAAAATAGCAGATTGAGATTCTAGGTTGGAAAGGAAGAAGATAGTCAATATATTAAAAAATAAATTTTCTCATTCCCTCAATCGGAAAACAAAGCTAAATAAAATATATCTTTATCCATAAGTACCAAAAACATCCAGTTTATCTTCCAGTTATAATTCTGTGTTATGAGAACATAAATACTTTTCAATATATTTAATATGTACAGTGACTAACACTCATGCCTTTAATTACTTTTGAATTAGACTAGCCCTATGCCCTTATTGACAGACATCAATCATAATTACTTTTCTCAACTCCTAGTTTCTATTTTGTGTCAGAGACTACCTGCTGAGACATTCACTTTTTAGATTATTCACTTAGCATAAGTCTGTAACATGATGGATGACAACTCAGCCATCTTGAAGGATGGGGTCTCAAATACTATATCTCACTATTGACAAATCACCTTCTGGTTTGAATGAGAGACAATGAGCACTGTCACAAGAGACACTCGGAAAAAAGGGATCTTGCTCCTTTTGTCTGTCCTTTGGGAGTCTGTGAGACTGCAAACTCTTCATACTGGAAAACCTAAGTGAGGACCAAGTCCAGGAATCTTTTTAAAGCTAGGGGACACTTTCTTCTACGTGAAACTTACATCAAAGTTTATAAACATAAGAAAAAAAAACAAAGAGCCATCAGGGCCAGCTGGGTGGGGCAAGCGGTTAAGTGCGCGCGCTCTGCTGCAGCAGCCCAGGGTTCGCCGGTTCGGATCCTGGGCGCGCACCGACGCACCGCTTGTCAGGCCATGGTGTGGTGACATCCCATATAAAGTGGAGGAAGATGTGCATGGATGTTAGCCCAGGGCCAGTCTTTCTCAGCAAAAAGAGGAGGAGTGATAGATGTTAGCTCAGGACCGATCTTCCTCACAAAAACAAACAAACAAACAAAAACCAAGAGCCTTCAGGAATATCCAGTTCTCCATGGATCAGAGTATGAAAACCACTCATCTTTTCCGTCCTCCGCATTTTACAGATGAAACATAACACAAACAGTTGGTGACAACCTGAAGAGTAGAGTTCGTCTCCTGACTGTCACATCACTCCCACCCCCGACTGCTGTGCAGACCAGACTCCTGACAAGATACAGCAGTCACTCCTGGGGATAATTTAGACATTCCCAATTTAGCAGCATTTTAGTTGATGTACTTGACAAGACTATAGAAAAACAAAAGGTATTTACTACTTAAATTGTATCGTGTATAGTTAAATGACATTGAAAGTTTTCATTTCACTTACAGCAGAGTTTTGATGGGCCCAGGGGCCTTCTTTCATCTGCTCACCCTCCCTGGCATCTCAAACCTTCTCTGCCTTTCCCCTCTTGCTCACTGTGCTCCAGCCACACTGGCTTCTTGCTGCCCAACAACATCCGAGTCACGGTTCCTCCACAGCATCTCTGCAGCCCTGGGATATCTGCATGTCCTCCTGCTCTGTCCCTTCCCTCTGGGCCTTTCTCCAGCCTCCATGTGCACTCTAAATAAAGTAGCAACCCACTCACTCTCTAGCTCTCCCCATTGCCTGTCACTTACCTTCTTCTTGACACAGATCATCACACGATAGACTATTTAATTCACTTGTCTGCCTACTTATCCATTATCTCACTTAGCCAACAAAAACAAGTTCTGTGAAGACAGAGATTTTGTAGAAAATTTTCCTTAGTGTAACCCAAGCCTGGCATACAGTAGGTGTTTAAATATTTGTTGAGTAATTGTAAGAGGGAATGAAAGGAGTGATCAGAAGAATGATCACACCATGGAAGTAGGTGCCACCATGAAGAGTGGGCATCCTAGGAAGGGAATGAAGGAGGAAAGATTTTATAACAGGCACCACGGGTACCACTGTGCCTTTACTACTTCCTGCACATCAGCTTGTTGACATAAATAATCCATAATCAATCTATAAATCAAAACTGGGGTGAGTTTATTATGAGCCAACTTCTGAGGACCATGGCCTGTGGCCTTCCTTCCCTAAGGAAGGAAGGGCACCGAAGAATTGGGGTGTACAGAGCGGTTATATACCGTCAAAGAGCATGTATCGCAAGTGATTGCAATGTCCCTTTTACAATAGCCACGAGATCAGCCCTGCCAGATTGCCCTGCCAGAGCAGCTATTGATGGACACAGCGGGGGAGCAGATCTGCTGTCTTGATGGGCATGGCTGGTGTTACATCTGTTGTCTGGAGCTGGGTGGTCACAGGATGACTGCAGCAATCAAATCCTAGCCTAGGGAGAAATGCTTATCCTTAAGGAAATGCCAATGAGGGGGAAGTTACATTCTTATCTTAAGGGCATTTACTCTTCTCTTTGGGACATGGCAAAGCAGATACACAGTGCAGGCGACAGACCCTTTTGGAAAAACAAATTCAGGCTGAATTAACTTTACCCCAAATGGTTTCCTCATGTGTTCCAATATATCCTATTGCTTGCCATTTATTTATCAAGCTCAGTATGTCTTTCAAACAGAAATCATCGAGAATAGCATGAAGTAGTCACTTACCAACAGATGTCACTGTGGCAACAGAATATGAACAAGTGACCTTCAAATATAACCATTCTCCCAAATACTGTATTTCAGTGACTTAATCAAAAAGGGATTCTTCTCTCTTATACTGACAAATCTCCACTCTGAACTTAGCATTAGAGGTAGTCAATTTTCAATAAAGACCTTTAACATCAAAGTCAGCCAATAGTTCTTGTTAAAGCAAATCCAAACTTGGGAACACTTTTGTTTTCAGTCACCTCCAATCCTCTCAAACTCAAGATAAGGTCTTGGTTTTGTGCAGATGGAGAAAAGCTTCTCTTCCTCTTTTTCTATTCAGATAGTGCAGGGAAGAGCCCAAGGTGTCTCCTGGTGGAACACTAACAGATCTTCACATTAGATATGCATGCAATGTTTCCTAGATTCTTTTCTATAGGCCGAGGTCTGATGAGCTGCCCCAAGGAGCAAACATCTGGGCTCCAGCAGTAAATAAGACTCTGTGCAGTTTACCACAACAATGAACTACAAAGATGTATCAGGAAATATTTTGAACACCCACACCTAAGCTCTCAGTTTCCCTCTAATTCCATGGCTACCTGAACTGAATTCACTCTTCATCCCCATCCCATTTGTGATAGTTTTTATTTCCTTGAATCAGCATGTTATAACATCTAATAGAAATTTATCAAAATACTCTCTTCAAAATAGCTAGCTGAGGGCCGGCCCCGTGGCTTAGCGGTTAAGTGCGCACGCTCTGCTGCTGTCGGCCCGGGTTCGGATCCCGGGCGCGCACCAACACACTGCTTCACTGGTCATGCTGGGGCCGGGTCCCACGTGCAGCAACTGAAAGGATGTGTAGCTGTGACATACAACTATCAACTGGGGCTTTGGGGGGAAAAAATAAAAAATAGATAAAATCTTTAAAAAACATAACTAGCTGAAGTATAGGAGTTGTAGATATCCTGCTCCAGTTCTCCATGAATTTTAAAACTATAGTTAATTATCTCTTTCATTTTGTCTCAATCTGTTGAGTAACCTTGGCACTGAGCCCCTAAATTGGTCCACAGCCTGCTTCATCAGACACAAAACTCTCCCTCAAATGCTTGCCATTCATGTGCTGAGTAGGTATTGTATTTATTTAGATCTTATTCAACAACAGATCCTCATTGATTCACTGAAATACTTAAGTATATATTATGTGCCCAAAGGTCTTGAAATGTTGGGGGTCTGCAAGGAAGACAGATATATATAAACAGATAAATTACGCTATAGAAATAATTTGATTGAAACAGATGTGAATAAAATGCCATGGGACTCCAGGAAAAAGAACCACCATAGGTTGACCTACAACTAAGATATATAGCAATGTACTGGGGCTTTGAGGAAAAAAAAAAAAAACATCATGGGGGGTGGATGCAGTTTATACCATATAAGTAAAGGAAAATGAAGAGAGAGAAGATAAAGAGAAAACAAGATAAACGGAAAGGTTTTTTCCTTATTAATGTTTCTGCCAACAACTTTTGGAGTACACTGCTTGTTGATGTCCTTTCTAGCCAGTCTTATCCTTCACCCAACTTCTATAGACTTCTCCGCGCAGACAATGCCAAGTATGTAGGGAGCCAGGAGGTGAGCAAAAGATTCACAGGAATCTGCAACCCATCTGCAGCTCACTGCTGGGGAGGGGCACCGAGGCATCACCTTGGCCTTTCTTTCCAAGTTCACATAAAGGAGGTTCGGTTCCTTCCTCAATATGTGAAGGTGGAGATAAACCTCTTTCACAGAATGGATTATGGAAAAATTAATGTGAGAGCCATGAAAAAGGCAGAGGCGATGACACCATGAATCTGAAGTAACTGGATATGTGAATTAGTAACCAATATAAAGAAGAGCTAAAGACAAGAAAAAGGGCTAAAAACAAGTTCTCAATTTTCTAAGATGGAAATTCAAGTCTTTCTTCTTCAAAAAGAAAACAGTCATTAAACCCTTTCCTTTAAAATAAAGTTGAAAGGGGCCACATGTTGCAAATAATGGTTTTAACCATGATGTCACTACACAATATTGTGTAGCAATCAGCTGTTAAGTGCACTGCAAATTGTTCATTCCTTAACAATTATGTTATCAAAGTTTGCAATTGATATATATATTTTAGTAAATAGTAGACTGTGTGCAAATTTGTCACCATATTATTGACAATGTTACTCTTACAACTGAAAGCATGACTAGGAGAGAGAGAGTGGTGTGACCCCAGATTGCTAGAGTCACAGAAGAAAAGTCAAGAAAGTGCCATCAGGTCATTTGGACAAAAGAATGCTATATGGCTCTTGGGTTTATAACAGATTAATTGGAGAAAAACAAGTCACTACAGTAAATTATTGTCTACTTACCTCAGTCACCCTCTCCAAGAACACATATTTTAAAATGAGACGTTATTATATTTAAAATTACCAGTTCTGGCATTTTAGAGACTACATCAATTAATGATACAAAAACTAGGTTACAAACATCCTAGCATCAATTCCAACTACCATCTTATACCAAAATAAAACTCTAATTATCACTAATTCATTTGCAATCTAGTCCTCCTCCAATATACAAAATCAACAACTTCAAATGTTTCATAACTTTTTTTAACTTTCCCTAAAATTTTAGAAGATAATATAAATATATCTCTTGGAAAAATTGAGAAAGATAGAGACACAAGGAAAAGTAAAAATGAAAATATTACCCTAATAAATGATGTAAAACACAAGATATGAACAACTGTTAAAAGAATTCTCTATGAAATTGATAATTCTACTATCTGTACACCTGCTTATTACCTATCAGTAATTTGATACATAAACAAATAGAATAGTGTATTTAATGGGATCAGTTCTTTCAGTTGTGTGCTTTTCCTTTTAAAACTACATCTACTTTTATGTGCTGGCTTTATTTTCAGGTGGTATCACATTAGAACACCTTCATCTCTGAAGATTTTTGCAATAAGGAACTCTACCTTGGCCCTTGATCAACTGTACTCTGTGTTATGATAAAAATAGAGCCCTACACGGAACAATGTTTCCTAAATCCTATCTCCCGTGCGTTGTTCATGTCAGGGAGTATATTCCACCAAGTAAACACTAAACAGTGTTTCAATAGCATGAGATGTTAAAAGGAGGGCATGCAGGGTAGGCTGTGGGACCCCATTCAGTGCCTCAGTGCAAAGAAGAAAGAGGTAAATGCATCCCTCCAGAGACTGGGATACAAATAGGAGGTTATGAGCCCAAGGCTCCCTCTGCAGGCCATTAAGCAGAAACATGTAATAAAACTGTTGACACCATGGACCATGGTTGGTTTTACAGGGAACTCACGAGGAAGTGAAGGGCATGAAATAATGATAATTATAATGACAGCAGCAAACACTTCTACTGAGCCAGGCACTACACAATGAATGTTAATTCTGTGCTTGAACATACATTAACACACATAATCCACAAAATATCCCGACGTAGTAGATGTTGATCTTTTCACAATTATATAGATGAAGAGACTGGGTACAGTGGCTAGAAAACTCATCCAGGTTACACAGCTGATAAATGGCAGAGCCCAAGCTCAATGCTGTTATGCTATGCTCTTTTACCACAACCCCAAGTTAAGTCTCTAACGGCTATCTCCACTGGCAACTGCCAAGACATTAGTAGTTCCTCCATGGAGGTAGGCATGAGCACGGTAGGGATCCGGCTGAGGAAGGCTAAAACACCAAAGATGTGGCAGAGCAGTTGCCAAGTGGTTTCCTCCTCTGACGGGGACGAGAACATACACAAAAAAATTTGGCGGCAGGCACCAAGCCTCTTTCCTTCAGAACTGGTCCACCAGTAAATGGGCCTGGAGCAGGAGGATGAGGGACTACGCCAGGCTCCCTTGAAAAAAACAGGCGATCTGCGCCAACCATCCTGCCGCCCTGAGCATGGCGCATGCGCCATCAAGCAGAGGGCCTCACGCCTGTCTTCCATGGTGGATTTCTCACCAGACAATGGCCTGGGCACTAGAAAGGCCAGGGCTTCCCAACTCCAGAGAGGAGGCAGGGACCATTGCGGGAAGGACTTGTCCAGTTTGGAGATGGTTCCCTAGCACTGGGGTGCCATAACAGGGTTACGAAGCAGCTGACACAGGCAGAGCCTGGAGCTTGAAGCCCGGTACGCCTGTGGCCATCAGGGCCAGAGCAGTGCTTCCAAGGAAGGGAAGCGGCCTTCAAGCTGAGTGGGAGTGGGGGAGGGGAGGGAGGCACCAGCTGAAGCCAAGTCCAGAAGGGCGGCGATGGAACAGCGGCAGCTGGGTGGCGCCAGCCAGCCGGTCAGAGCCTGGCGGGAGGGCGGGGCCTTCACTGAGGACCCTCCAAGGCCAGCCCTAGGACGCGGCGTTCGCGTATGCGCCCTAGGCCGGTGCGGGGGTGTGGGGGCTGGAACCCAAGCCCGCAGGGCTCCCGGAGAGGAGAGAGAAAGAAGGGCACCTGGGAGATGTAGGCCAGGTGTGCGGGGTGCGCCACCTTACTCTCCCCAGGTCCCCGAGGGAGAGAGAGGGAGAGAGAAAGAGAGGGAGAGAGAGAGAGAACCCAGACCTCTTAGTCGCAGCCTCCACCGCAGGCTGGTGCCAACTCACACACCATCCCACTTCCACCCGCCACCCCCACGGACGCCCCGGGGCCAGCCCCACCACAGAGAGGCCGGTTCCCGGTCACCTCCGTGCCGTCCCTTCCGGACCTGACCCCGGTGCAGGGGAAACGGGAAACGGTTCAGGCAAGCCTCTTCATGTCCCTCTGCATGACAATGGCCTTATTCCCCTCTCCCATCCCCCAGGCCCACCCAAGGCAGCCACCTTTGTCATTAGCTCCTCGGGAGAGGAGGCAAGAGGAGAATCTCTGCCCTGGGTGGAGAGACTCAGTTTCCCGGGTTGCTCCCATGGACACACGCTCTTCAGCTGGGTCTGATTTTCTCCAGCCAACCTGTCTCCTTAAGGATTTGGCCAGCCAACAGAAGCTGAAGGGAAAGGGCGGAGAGGGAGTCTCTCTCTGCCCCAGACAGCCCCGAGCTGGGTCTGTCCCTCAGACCTGGCCAGGGGCAGCCCACACCCCAGCGGGCGGCGCCCTCTCCCGGGGCATCCAAGGGCAGGCTCGGCGCCAGTCCCACCCCACTCGCCACTGCCACGACCCTCGTCCTCCCTCGGGAGGCCTGGGCACCACAGGGACCCGGGGCTGGGAGGCCTCCAGATCTCAGTTCTGGCACACCGCCGGAAAGGCTGCTTCCTCCTCTGACGGTGGCCCAGCGCACGCCCCAGGAGACTTGGCAGCCGTCCCCAGGGCTATGTCCTCCGGAACTCGCCCCCTTGAAAGGGGCCTGGCCCAGGTGCCAGGTTCGGCTGGTGGGCCAGCCTCCTCTGGAGAAAGCAGGCAAGCCGAGCCAGGCTTGCAGTGGCCCTGGGCCTGACACCTGCGACCTCAGGCTGAGCCCCTCACGCATGCCCCCCACGGCGGATTTCTCCCCGGAGCCGTGGCCTGGGCACTAGGAAGGCCAGGCCTTCCCGACTCCAGGGAGGAGGCTTGGACCTGCCGCCGGAAGGGCTTGCCCAGTTTCGCCTGGCTCCCTAGTCCTGCAGTGCCACCTGCCTGTCTCGGCACTTCTGACTCCACAGAGCCTTTCCTACACCTGGCCTGGCTGCAGACGCAAAGTGCAGGCGTGGGGTGAGGCCATGGCTTTGTCTTTGCGGGAAGAAATGAGCCCCTGGACGAAGCAGCTGGCCCGGGCAGAGCCTTGAGCCTGAAGCCCGGTACGCCTGTGGCCATCAGGGCCAGAGCAGTGCTTCCAAGGAAGGGAAGCGGCCTTCAAGCTGAGTGGGAGTGGGGGAGGGGAGGGAGGCACCAGCTGAAGCCAAGTCCAGAAGGGCGGCGATGGAACAGCGGCAGCTGGGTGGCGCCAGCCAGCCGGTCAGAGCCTGGCGGGAGGGCGGGGCCTTCACTGAGGACCCTCGAAGGCCAGCCCTAGGCCGCGGCGTTCGCGTATGCGCCCTAGGCCGGTGCGGGGGTGTGGGGGCTGGAACCCAAGCCCGCAGGGCTCCCGGAGAGGAGAGAGAAAGAAGGGCACCTGGGAGATGTAGGCGAGATGTGCGGGGTGCGCCACCTTACTCTGCTCAGGTTCCGGAGGGAGAGAGAGGGAGAGAGAAAGAGAGGGAGAGAGAGAGAGAACCCTGACCTCTTAGTCGCAGCCTCCACCGCTGGCTAGTGCCAACTCACACGCCATCCCACTTCCTCCCGTCACCCCCAGAGACGCCCCGGGGCCAGCCCCACCACAGAGAGGCCGGTTCCCGGTCACCTCCGTGCCGTCCCTTCCGGACCTGACCCCGGTGCAGGGGAAACGGGAAACGGTTCAGGCAAGCCTCTCCATGTCCCTCTGCATGACAATGGCCTTATTCCCTCTCCCATCCCCCAGGCCCACCCAAGGCAGCCACCTTTGTCATTAGCTCCTCGGGAGAGGAGGCAAGAGGAGAATCTCTGCCCTGGGTGGAGAGACTCAGTTTCCCGGGTTGCTCCCATGGACACACGCTCTTCAGCGGGGTTTGATTTTCTCCAGCCAACCTGTCTCCTTAAGGATTTGGCCAGCCAACAGAAGCTGAAGGGAAAGGCGGAGAGGGAGTCTCTCTCTGCCCCAGACAGCCCCGAGCTGGGTCTGTCCCTCAGACCTGGCCAGGGGCAGCCCACCCCCCAGCGGGCGGCGCTCTCTCCCGGGGCATCCAAGGGCAGGCTCGGCGCCAGTCCCACCCCACTCGCCACTGCCACGACCCTCGTCCTCCCTCGGGAGGCCTGGGCAGCACAGGGACCCGGGGCTGGGAGGCCTCCAGATCTCAGTTCTGGCACACCGCCGGAAAGGCTGCTTCCTCCTCTGACGGGGGCCCAGCGCACGCCCCAGGAGACTTGGCAGCCGTCCCCAGGGCTATGTCCTCCGGAACTCGCCCCCTTGGAAGGGGCCTGGCCCAGGTGCCAGGTTCGGCTGGTGGGCCAGCCTCCTTTGGAGAAAGCAGGCAAGCCGAGCCAGGCTTGCAGTGGCCCTGGGCCTGACACCTGCGACCTCAGGCTGAGGGCCTCACGCATGCCCCCCACGGCGGATTTCTCCCCGGAGCCGTGGCCTGGGCACTAGGAAGGCCAGGCCTTCCCGACTCCAGGGAGGAGGCTTGGACCTGCCGCCGGAAGGGCTTGCCCAGTTTCGCCTGGCTCCCTAGTCCTGCAGTGCCATCTGCCTGTCTCGGCACTTCTGACTCCACAGAGCCTTTCCTACACCTGGCCTGGCTGCAGACGCTAAGTGCAGGCGTGGGGTGAGGCCATGGCTTTGTCTTTGCGGGAAGAAATGAGCCCCTGGACGAAGCAGCTGGCCCGGGCAGAGCCTTGAGCCTGAAGCCCGGTACGCCTGTGGCCATCAGGGCCAGAGCAGTGCTTCCAAGGAAGGGAAGCGGCCTTCAAGCTGAGTGGGAGTGGGGGAGGGGAGGGAGGCACCAGCTGAAGCCAAGTCCAGAAGGGCGGCGATGGAACAGCGGCAGCTGGGTGGCGCCAGCCAGCCGGTCAGAGCCTGGCGGGAGGGCGGGGCCTTCACTGAGGACCCTCCAAGGCCAGCCCTAGGCCGCGGCGTTCGCGTATGCGCCCTAGGCCGGTGCGGGGGTGTGGGGGCTGGAACCCAAGCCCGCAGGGCTCCCGGAGAGGAGAGAGAAAGAAGGGCACCTGGGAGATGTAGGCGAGGTGTGCGGGGTGCGCCACCTTACTCTCCCCAGGTCCCCGAGGGAGAGAGAGGGAGAGAGAAAGAGAGGGAGAGAGAGAGAGAACCCAGACCTCTTAGTCGCAGCCTCCACCGCAGTCTGGTGCCAAATCACACGCCATCCCACTTCCACCCGCCACCCCCACGGACGCCCCGGGGCCAGCCCCACCACAGAGAGGCCGGTTCCCGGTCACCTCCGTGCCGTCCCTTCCGGACCTGACCCCGGTGCAGGGGAAACAGGAAACGGTTCAGGCAAACCTCTCCATGTCCCTCTGCATGACAATGGCCTTATTCCCCTCTCCCATCCCCCAGGCCCACCCAAGGCAGCCACCTTTGTCATTAGCTCCTCGGGAGAGGAGGCAAGAGGAGAATCTCTGCCCTGGGTGGAGAGACTCAGTTTCCCGGGTTGCTCCCATGGACACACGCTCTTCAGCGGGGTCTGATTTTCTCCAGCCAACCTGTCTCCTTAAGGATTTGGCCAGCCAACAGAAGCTGAAGGGAAAGGGCGGAGAGGGAGTCTCTCTCTGCCCCAGACAGCCCCGAGCTGGGTCTGTCCCTCAGACCTGGCCAGGGGCAGCCCTCCCCCCAGCGGGCGGCGCCCTCTCCCGGGGCATCCAAGGGCAGGCTCGGCGCCAGTCCCAACCCACTCGCCACTGCCACGACCCTCGTCCTCCCTCGGGAGGCCTGGGCAGCACAGGGACCCGGGGCTGGGAGGCCTCCAGATCTCAGTTCTGGCACACCGCCGGAAAGGCTGCTTCCTCCTCTGACGGGGGCCCAGCACACGCCCCAGGAGACTTGGCAGCCGTCCCCAGGGCTATGTCCTCCGGAACTCGCCCCCTTGGAAGGGGCCTGGCCCAGGTGCCAGGTTCGGCTGGTGGGCCAGCCTCCTTTGGAGAAAGCAGGCAAGCCGAGCCAGGCTTGCAGTGGCCCTGGGCCTGACACCTGCGACCTCAGGCTGAGGGCCTCACGCATGCCCCCCACGGCGGATTTCTCCCCGGAGCCGTGGCCTGGGCACTAGGAAGGCCAGGCCTTCCCGACTCCAGGGAGGAGGCTTGGACCTGCCGCCGGAAGGGCTTGCCCAGTTTCGCCTGGCTCCCTAGTCCTGCAGTGCCATCTGCCTGTCTCGGCACTTCTGACTCCACAGAGCCTTTCCTACACCTGGCCTGGCTGCAGACGCTAAGTGCAGGCGTGGGGTGAGGCCATGGCTTTGTCTTTGCGGGAAGAAATGAGCCCCTGGACGAAGCAGCTGGCCCGGGCAGAGCCTTGAGCTTGAAGCCCGGTACGCCTGTGGCCATCAGGGCCAGAGCAGTGCTTCCAAGGAAGGGAAGCGGCCTTCAAGCTGAGTGGGAGTGGGGGAGGGGAGGGAGGCACCAGCTGAAGCCAAGTCCAGAAGGGCGGCGATGGAACAGCGGCAGCTGGGTGGCGCCAGCCAGCCGGTCAGAGCCTGGCGGGAGGGCGGGGCCTTCACTGAGGACCCTCGAAGGCCAGCCCTAGGCCGCGGCGTTCGCGTATGCGCCCTAGGCCGGCGCGGGGGTGTGGGGGCTGGAACCCAAGCCCGCAGGGCTCCCGGAGAGGAGAGAGAAAGAAGGGCACTTGGGAGATGTAGGCGAGGTGTGCGGGGTGCGCCACCTTACTCTCCCCAGGTCCCCGAGGGAGAGAGAGGGAGAGAGAAAGAGAGGGAGAGAGAGAGAGAACCCTGACCTCTTAGTCGCAGCCTCCACCGCTGGCTGGTGCCAACTCACACGCCATCCCACTTCCACCCGCCACCCCCACGGACGCCCCGGGGCCAGCCCCACCACAGAGAGGCCGGTTCCCGGTCACCTCCGTGCCGTCCCTTCCGGACCTGACCCCGGTGCAGGGGAAACGGGAAACGGTTCAGGCAAGCCTCTCCATGTCCCTCTGCATGACAATGGCCTTATTCCCCTCTCCCATCCCCCAGGCCCACCCAAGGCAGCCACCTTTGTCATTAGCTCCTCGGGAGAGGAGGCAAGAGGAGAATCTCTGCCCTGGGTGGAGAGACTCAGTTTCCCGGGTTGCTCCCATGGACACACGCTCTTCAGCGGGGTCTGATTTTCTCCAGCCAACCTGTCTCCTTAAGGATTTGGCCAGCCAACAGAAGCTGAAGGGAAAGGTCGGAGAGGGAGTCTCTCTCTGCCCCCGACAGCCCCGAGCTGGGTCTGTCCCTCAGACCCGGCCAGGGGCAGCACACCCCCAGCGGGCGGCGCCCTCTCCCGGGGCATCCAAGGGCAGGCTCGGCGCCAGTCCCACCCCACTCGCCACTGCCACGACCCTCGTCCTCCCTCGGGAGGCCTGGGCAGCACAGGGACCCGGGGCTGGGAGGCCTCCAGATCTCAGTTCTGGCACACCGCCGGAAAGGCTGCTTCCTCCTCTGACGGGGGCCCAGCACACGCCCCAGGAGACTTGGCAGCCGTCCCCAGGGCTATGTCCTCCGGAACTCGCCCCCTTGGAAGGGGCCTGGCCCAGGTGCCAGGTTCGGCTGGTGGGCCAGCCTCCTTTGGAGAAAGCAGGCAAGCCGAGCCAGGCTTGCAGTGGCCCTGGGCCTGACACCTGCGACCTCAGGCTGAGGGCCTCACGCATGCCCCCCACGGCGGATTTCTCCCCGGAGCCGTGGCCTGGGCACTAGGAAGGCCAGGCCTTCCCGACTCCAGGGAGGAGGCTTGGACCTGCCGCCGGAAGGGCTTGCCCAGTTTCGCCTGGCTCCCTAGTCCTGCAGTGCCATCTGCCTGTCTCGGCACTTCTGACTCCACAGAGCCTTTCCTACACCTGGCCTGGCTGCAGACGCTAAGTGCAGGCGTGGGGTGAGGCCATGGCTTTGTCTTTGCGGGAAGAAATGAGCCCCTGGACGAAGCAGCTGGCCCGGGCAGAGCCTTGAGCCTGAAGCCCGGTACGCCTGTGGCCATCAGGGCCAGAGCAGTGCTTCCAAGGAAGGGAAGCGGCCTTCAAGCTGAGTGGGAGTGGGGGAGGGGAGGGAGGCACCAGCTGAAGCCAAGTCCAGAAGGGCGGCGATGGAACAGCGGCAGCTGGGTGGCGCCAGCCAGCCGGTCAGAGCCTGGCGGGAGGGCGGGGCCTTCACTGAGGACCCTCGAAGGCCAGCCCTAGGCCGCGGCGTTCGCGTATGCGCCCTAGGCCGGTGCGGGGGTGTGGGGGCTGGAACCCAAGCCCGCAGGGCTCCCGGAGAGGAGAGAGAAAGAAGTGCACCTGGGAGATGTAGGCGAGGTGTGCGGGGTGCGCCACCTTACTCTCCCCAGGTCCCCGAGGGAGAGAGAGGGAGAGAGAAAGAGAGGGAGAGAGAGAGAGAACCCTGACCTGTTAGTCGCAGCCTCCACCGCTGGCTGGTGCCAACTCACACGCCATCCCACTTCCACCCGCCACCCCCACGGACGCCCCGGGGCCAGCCCCACCACAGAGAGGCCGGTTCCCGGTCACCTCCGTGCCGTCCCTTCCGGACCTGACCCCGGTGCAGGGGAAACGGGAAACGGTTCAGGCAAGCCTCTCCATGTCCCTCTGCATGACAATGGCCTTATTCCCCTCTCCCATCCCCCAGGCCCACCCAAGGCAGCCACCTTTGTCATTAGCTCCTCGGGAGAGGAGGCAAGAGGAGAATCTCTGCCCTGGGTGGAGAGACTCAGTTTCCCGGGTTGCTCCCATGGACACACGCTCTTCAGCGGGGTCTGATTTTCTCCAGCCAACCTGTCTCCTTAAGGATTTGGCCAGCCAACAGAAGCTGAAGGGAAAGGTCGGAGAGGGAGTCTCTCTCTGCCCCCGACAGCCCCGAGCTGGGTCTGTCCCTCAGACCCGGCCAGGGGCAGCCCACCCCCCAGCGGGCGGCGCCCTCTCCCGGGGCATCCAAGGGCAGGCTCGGCGCCAGTCCCACCCCACTCGCCACTGCCACGACCCTCGTCCTCCCTCGGGAGGCCTGGGCAGCACAGGGACCCGGGGCTGGGAGGCCTCCAGATCTCAGGTCTGGCACACCGCCGGAAAGGCTGCTTCCTCCTCTGACGGGGGCCCAGCACACGCCCCAGGACACTTGGCAGCCGTCCCCAGGGCTATGTCCTCCGGAACTCGCCCCCTTGGAAGGGGCCTGGCCCAGGTGCCAGGTTCGGCTGGTGGGCCAGCCTCCTTTGGAGAAAGCAGGCAAGCCGAGCCAGGCTTGCAGTGGCCCTGGGCCTGACACCTGCGACCTCAGGCTGAGGGCCTCACGCATGCCCCCCACGGCGGATTTCTCCCCGGAGCCGTGGCCTGGGCACTAGGAAGGCCAGGCCTTCCCGACTCCAGGGAGGAGGCTTGGACCTGCCGCCGGAAGGGCTTGCCCAGTTTCGCCTGGCTCCCTAGTCCTGCAGTGCCATCTGCCTGTCTCGGCACTTCTGACTCCACAGAGCCTTTCCTACACCTGGCCTGGCTGCAGACGCTAAGTGCAGGCGTGGGGTGAGGCCATGGCTTTGTCTTTGCGGGAAGAAATGAGCCCCTGGACGAAGCAGCTGGCCCGGGCAGAGCCTTGAGCCTGAAGCCCGGTACGCCTGTGGCCATCAGGGCCAGAGCAGTGCTTCCAAGGAAGGGAAGCGGCCTTCAAGCTGAGTGGGAGTGGGGGAGGGGAGGGAGGCACCAGCTGAAGCCAAGTCCAGAAGGGCGGCGATGGAACAGCGGCAGCTGGGTGGCGCCAGCCAGCCGGTCAGAGCCTGGCGGGAGGGTGGGGCCTTCACTGAGGACCCTCCAAGGCCAGCCATAGGCCCCGGCGTTCGCGCATGCGCCCTAGGCCGGTGCGGGGGTGTGGGGGCTGGAACCCAACCCCGCAGAGCTCCCGGAAATGAGAGAGAATGAAGGGCACCTGGGAGATGTAGGCGAGGTGTGCGGGGTGCGCCACCTTACTCTCCTCAGGTTCCGGAGGGAGAGAGAGGGAGAGAGAAAGAGAGGGAGAGAGAGAGAGAACCCTGACCTGTTAGTCGCAGCCTCCACCGCTGGCTAGTGCCAACTCACACGCCATCCCACTTCCACCCGTCACCCACACAGACGCCCCGGGGCCAGCCCCACCACAGAGAGGCCGGTTCCCGGTCACCTCCGTGCCGTCCCTTCCGGACCTGACCCCGGTGCAGGGGAAACGGGAAACGGTTCAGGCAAGCCTCTCCATGTCCCTCTGCATGACAATGGCCTTATTCCCCTCTCCCATCCCCCAGGCCCACCCAAGGCAGCCACCTTTGTCATTAGCTCCTCGGGAGAGGAGGCAAGAGGAGAATCTCTGCCCTGGGTGGAGAGACTCAGTTTCCCGGGTTGCTCCCATGGATACACGCTCTTCAGCGGGGTCTGATTTTCTCCAGCCAACCTGTCTCCTTAAGGATTTGGCCAGCCAACAGAAGCTGAAGGGAAAGGGCGGAGAGGGAGTCTCTCTCTGCCCCAGACAGCCCCGAGCTGGGTCTGTCCCTCAGACCTGGCCAGGGGCAGCCCTCCCCCCAGCGGGCGGCGCCCTCTCCCGGGGCATCCAAGGGCAGGCTCGGCGCCAGTCCCACCCCACTCGCCACTGCCACGACCCTCGTCCTCCCTCGGGAGGCCTGGGCAGCACAGGGACCCGGGGCTGGGAGGCCTCCAGATCTCAGTTCTGGCACACCGCCGGAAAGGCTGCTTCCTCCTCTGACGGGGGCCCAGCACACGCCCCAGGAGACTTGGCAGCCGTCCCCAGGGCTATGTCCTCCGGAACTCGCCCCCTTGGAAGGGGCCTGGCCCAGGTGCCAGGTTCGGCTGGTGGGCCAGCCTCCTTTGGAGAAAGCAGGCAAGCCGAGCCAGGCTTGCAGTGGCCCTGGGCCTGACACCTGCGACCTCAGGCTGAGGGCCTCACGCATGCCCCCCACGGCGGATTTCTCCCCGGAGCCGTGGCCTGGGCACTAGGAAGGCCAGGCCTTCCCGACTCCAGGGAGGAGGCTTGGACCTGCCGCCGGAAGGGCTTGCCCAGTTTCGCCTGGCTCCCTAGTCCTGCAGTGCCATCTGCCTGTCTCGGCACTTCTGACTCCACAGAGCCTTTCCTACACCTGGCCTGGCTGCAGACGCTAAGTGCAGGCGTGGGGTGAGGCCATGGCTTTGTCTTTGCGGGAAGAAATGAGCCCCTGGACGAAGCAGCTGGCCCGGGCAGAGCCTTGAGCCTGAAGCCCGGTACGCCTGTGGCCATCAGGGCCAGAGCAGTGCTTCCAAGGAAGGGAAGCGGCCTTCAAGCTGAGTGGGAGTGGGGGAGGGGAGGGAGGCACCAGCTGAAGCCAAGTCCAGAAGGGCGGCGATGGAACAGCGGCAGCTGGGTGGCGCCAGCCAGCCGGTCAGAGCCTGGCGGGAGGGCGGGGCCTTCACTGAGGACCCTCGAAGGCCAGCCCTAGGCCGCGGCGTTCGCGTATGCGCCCTAGGCCGGCGCGGGGGTGTGGGGGCTGGAACCCAAGCCCGCAGGGCTCCCGGAGAGGAGAGAGAAAGAAGGGCACTTGGGAGATGTAGGCGAGGTGTGCGGGGTGCGCCACCTTACTCTCCCCAGGTCCCCGAGGGAGAGAGAGGGAGAGAGAAAGAGAGGGAGAGAGAGAGAGAACCCTGACCTCTTAGTCGCAGCCTCCACCGCTGGCTGGTGCCAACTCACACGCCATCCCACTTCCACCCGCCACCCCCACGGACGCCCCGGGGCCAGCCCCACCACAGAGAGGCCGGTTCCCGGTCACCTCCGTGCCGTCCCTTCCGGACCTGACCCCGGTGCAGGGGAAACGGGAAACGGTTCAGGCAAGCCTCTCCATGTCCCTCTGCATGACAATGGCCTTATTCCCCTCTCCCATCCCCCAGGCCCACCCAAGGCAGCCACCTTTGTCATTAGCTCCTCGGGAGAGGAGGCAAGAGGAGAATCTCTGCCCTGGGTGGAGAGACTCAGTTTCCCGGGTTGCTCCCATGGACACACGCTCTTCAGCGGGGTCTGATTTTCTCCAGCCAACCTGTCTCCTTAAGGATTTGGCCAGCCAACAGAAGCTGAAGGGAAAGGTCGGAGAGGGAGTCTCTCTCTGCCCCCGACAGCCCCGAGCTGGGTCTGTCCCTCAGACCCGGCCAGGGGCAGCACACCCCCAGCGGGCGGCGCCCTCTCCCGGGGCATCCAAGGGCAGGCTCGGCGCCAGTCCCACCCCACTCGCCACTGCCACGACCCTCGTCCTCCCTCGGGAGGCCTGGGCAGCACAGGGACCCGGGGCTGGGAGGCCTCCAGATCTCAGGTCTGGCACACCGCCGGAAAGGCTGCTTCCTCCTCTGACGGGGGCCCAGCACACGCCCCAGGACACTTGGCAGCCGTCCCCAGGGCTATGTCCTCCGGAACTCGCCCCCTTGGAAGGGGCCTGGCCCAGGTGCCAGGTTCGGCTGGTGGGCCAGCCTCCTTTGGAGAAAGCAGGCAAGCCGAGCCAGGCTTGCAGTGGCCCTGGGCCTGACACCTGAGACCTCAGGCTGAGGGCCTCACGCATGCCCCCCACGGCGGATTTCTCCCCGGAGCCGTGGCCTGGGCACTAGGAAGGCCAGGCCTTCCCGACTCCAGGGAGGAGGCTTGGACCTGCCGCCGGAAGGGCTTGCCCAGTTTCGCCTGGCTCCCTAGTCCTGCAGTGCCATCTGCCTGTCTCGGCACTTCTGACTCCACAGAGCCTTTCCTACACCTGGCCTGGCTGCAGACGCTAAGTGCAGGCGTGGGGTGAGGCCATGGCTTTGTCTTTGCGGGAAGAAATGAGCCCCTGGACGAAGCAGCTGGCCCGGGCAGAGCCTTGAGCTTGAAGCCCGGTACGCCTGTGGCCATCAGGGCCAGAGCAGTGCTTCCAAGGAAGGGAAGCGGCCTTCAAGCTGAGTGGGAGTGGGGGAGGGGAGGGAGGCACCAGCTGAAGCCAATTCCAGAAGGGCGGCGATGGAACAGCGGCAGCTGGGTGGCGCCAGCCAGCCGGTCAGAGCCTGGCGGGAGGGTGGGGCCTTCACTGAGGACCCCCGAGGCCAGCCCTAGGCCCCGGCGTTCGCGCATGCGCCCTAGGCCAGTGCGGGGGTGTGGGGTCTGGAACCCAAGCCCGCAGAGCTCCCGGAGAGGAGAGAGAAAGAAGGGCACCTGGGAGATGTAGGCGAGGTGTGCGGGGTGCGCCACCTTACTCTGCTCAGGTTTCGGAGGGAGAGAGAGGGAGAGAGAAAGAGAGGGAGAGAGAGAGAGAACCCTGACCTCTTAGTCGCAGCCTCCACCGCTGGCTAGTGCCAACTCACACGCCATCCCACTTCCACCCGTCACCCCCACAGACGCCCCGGGGCCAGCCCCACCACAGAGAGGCCGGTTCCCGGTCACCTCCGTGCCGTCCCTTCCGGACCTGACCCCGGTGCAGGGGAAACGGGAAACGGTTCAGGCAAGCCTCTCCATGTCCCTCTGCATGACAATGGCCTTATTCCCCTCTCCCATCCCCCAGGCCCACCCAAGGCAGCCACCTTTGTCATTAGCACCTCGGGAGAGGAGGCAAGAGGAGAATCTCTGCCCTAGGTGGAGAGACTCAGTTTCCCGGGTTGCTCCCATGGACACACGCTCTTCAGCGGGGTCTGATTTTCTCCAGCAACCTGTCTCCTTAAGGATTTGGCCAGCCAACAGAAGCTGAAGGGAAAGGGCGGAGAGGGAGTCTCTCTCTGCCCCAGACAGCCCCGAGCTGGGTCTGTCCCTCAGACCTGGCCAGGGGCAGCCCACCCCCCAGCGGGCGGCGCCCTCTCCCGGGGCATCCAAGGGCAGGCTCGGCGCCAGTCCCACCCCACTCGCCACTGCCACGACCCTCGTCCTCCCTCGGGAGGCCTGGGCAGCACAGGGACCCGGGGCTGGGAGGCCTCCAGATCTCAGGTCTGGCACACCGCCGGAAAGGCTGCTTCCTCCTCTGACGGGGGCCCAGCGCACGCCCCAGGATACTTGGCAGCCGTCCCCAGGGCTATGTCCTCCGGAACTCGCCCCCTTGGAAGGGGCCTGGCCCAGGTGCCAGGTTCGGCTGGTGGGCCAGCCTCCTTTGGAGAAAGCAGGCAAGCCGAGCCAGGCTTGCAGTGGCCCTGGGCCTGACACCTGCGACCTCAGGCTGAGGGCCTCACGCATGCCCCCCACGGCGGATTTCTCCCCGGAGCCGTGGCCTGGGCACTAGGAAGGCCAGGCCTTCCCGACTCCAGGGAGGAGGCTTGGACCTGCCGCCGGAAGGGCTTGCCCAGTTTCGCCTGGCTCCCTAGTCCTGCAGTGCCATCTGCCTGTCTCGGCACTTCTGACTCCACAGAGCCTTTCCTACACCTGGCCTGGCTGCAGACGCTAAGTGCAGGCGTGGGGTGAGGCCATGGCTTTGTCTTTGCGGGAAGAAATGAGCCCCTGGACGAAGCAGCTGGCCCGGGCAGAGCCTTGAGCCTGAAGCCCGGTACGCCTGTGGCCATCAGGGCCAGAGCAGTGCTTCCAAGGAAGGGAAGCGGCCTTCAAGCTGAGTGGGAGTGGGGGAGGGGAGGGAGGCACCAGCTGAAGCCAAGTCCAGAAGGGCGGCGATGGAACAGCGGCAGCTGGGTGGCGCCAGCCAGCCGGTCAGAGCCTGGCGGGAGGGCGGGGCCTTCACTGAGGACCCTCGAAGGCCAGCCCTAGGCCGCGGCGTTCGCGTATGCGCCCTAGGCCGGTGCGGGGGTGTGGGGGCTGGAACCCAAGCCCGCAGGGCTCCCGGAGAGGAGAGAGAAAGAAGGGCACCTGGGAGATGTAGGCGAGGTGTGCGGGGTGCGCCACCTTACTCTCCCCAGGTCCCCGAGGGAGAGAGAGGGAGAGAGAAAGAGAGGGAGAGAGAGAGAGAACCCTGACCTCTTAGTCGCAGCCTCCACCGCTGGCTGGTGCCAACTCACACGCCATCCCACTTCCACCCGCCACCCCCACGGACGCCCCGGGGCCAGCCCCACCACAGAGAGGCCGGTTCCCGGTCACCTCCGTGCCGTCCCTTCCGGACCTGACCCCGGTGCAGGGGAAACGGGAAACGGTTCAGGCAAGCCTCTCCATGTCCCTCTGCATGACAATGGCCTTATTCCCCTCTCCCATCCCCCAGGCCCACCCAAGGCAGCCACCTTTGTCATTAGCTCCTCGGGAGAGGAGGCAAGAGGAGAATCTCTGCCCTGGGTGGAGAGACTCAGTTTCCCGGGTTGCTCCCATGGACACACGCTCTTCAGCGGGGTCTGATTTTCTCCAGCCAACCTGTCTCCTTAAGGATTTGGCCAGCCAACAGAAGCTGAAGGGAAAGGGCGGAGAGGGAGTCTCTCTCTGCCCCAGACAGCCCCGAGCTGGGTCTGTCCCTCAGACCTGGCCAGGGGCAGCCCTCCCCCCAGCGGGCGGCGCCCTCTCCCGGGGCATCCAAGGGCAGGCTCGGCGCCAGTCCCACCCCACTCGCCACTGCCACGACCCTCGTCCTCCCTCGGGAGGCCTGGGCAGCACAGGGACCCGGGGCTGGGAGGCCTCCAGATCTCAGTTCTGGCACACCGCCGGAAAGGCTGCTTCCTCCTCTGACGGGGGCCCAGCACACGCCCCAGGAGACTTGGCAGCCGTCCCCAGGGCTATGTCCTCCGGAACTCGCCCCCTTGGAAGGGGCCTGGCCCAGGTGCCAGGTTCGGCTGGTGGGCCAGCCTCCTTTGGAGAAAGCAGGCAAGCCGAGCCAGGCTTGCAGTGGCCCTGGGCCTGACACCTGCGACCTCAGGCTGAGGGCCTCACGCATGCCCCCCACGGCGGATTTCTCCCCGGAGCCGTGGCCTGGGCACTAGGAAGGCCAGGCCTTCCCGACTCCAGGGAGGAGGCTTGGACCTGCCGCCGGAAGGGCTTGCCCAGTTTCGCCTGGCTCCCTAGTCCTGCAGTGCCATCTGCCTGTCTCGGCACTTCTGACTCCACAGAGCCTTTCCTACACCTGGCCTGGCTGCAGACGCTAAGTGCAGGCGTGGGGTGAGGCCATGGCTTTGTCTTTGCGGGAAGAAATGAGCCCCTGGACGAAGCAGCTGGCCCGGGCAGAGCCTTGAGCCTGAAGCCCGGTACGCCTGTGGCCATCAGGGCCAGAGCAGTGCTTCCAAGGAAGGGAAGCGGCCTTCAAGCTGAGTGGGAGTGGGGGAGGGGAGGGAGGCACCAGCTGAAGCCAAGTCCAGAAGGGCGGCGATGGAACAGCGGCAGCTGGGTGGCGCCAGCCAGCCGGTCAGAGCCTGGCGGGAGGGCGGGGCCTTCACTGAGGACCCTCGAAGGCCAGCCCTAGGCCGCGGCGTTCGCGTATGCGCCCTAGGCCGGTGCGGGGGTGTGGGGGCTGGAACCCAAGCCCGCAGGGCTCCCGGAGAGGAGAGAGAAAGAAGTGCACCTGGGAGATGTAGGCGAGGTGTGCGGGGTGCGCCACCTTACTCTCCCCAGGTCCCCGAGGGAGAGAGAGGGAGAGAGAAAGAGAGGGAGAGAGAGAGAGAACCCTGACCTGTTAGGTGCAGCCTCCACCGCTGGCTGGTGCCAACTCACACGCCATCCCACTTCCACCCGCCACCCCCACGGACGCCCCGGGGCCAGCCCCACCACAGAGAGGCCGGTTCCCGGTCACCTCCGTGCCGTCCCTTCCGGACCTGACCCCGGTGCAGGGGAAACGGGAAACGGTTCAGGCAAGCCTCTCCATGTCCCTCTGCATGACAATGGCCTTATTCCCCTCTCCCATCCCCCAGGCCCACCCAAGGCAGCCACCTTTGTCATTAGCTCCTCGGGAGAGGAGGCAAGAGGAGAATCTCTGCCCTGGGTGGAGAGACTCAGTTTCCCGGGTTGCTCCCATGGACACACGCTCTTCAGCGGGGTCTGATTTTCTCCAGCCAACCTGTCTCCTTAAGGATTTGGCCAGCCAACAGAAGCTGAAGGGAAAGGTCGGAGAGGGAGTCTCTCTCTGCCCCCGACAGCCCCGAGCTGGGTCTGTCCCTCAGACCCGGCCAGGGGCAGCCCACCCCCCAGCGGGCGGCGCCCTCTCCCGGGGCATCCAAGGGCAGGCTCGGCGCCAGTCCCACCCCACTCGCCACTGCCACGACCCTCGTCCTCCCTCGGGAGGCCTGGGCAGCACAGGGACCCGGGGCTGGGAGGCCTCCAGATCTCAGGTCTGGCACACCGCCGGAAAGGCTGCTTCCTCCTCTGACGGGGGCCCAGCACACGCCCCAGGACACTTGGCAGCCGTCCCCAGGGCTATGTCCTCCGGAACTCGCCCCCTTGGAAGGGGCCTGGCCCAGGTGCCAGGTTCGGCTGGTGGGCCAGCCTCCTTTGGAGAAAGCAGGCAAGCCGAGCCAGGCTTGCAGTGGCCCTGGGCCTGACACCTGCGACCTCAGGCTGAGGGCCTCACGCATGCCCCCCACGGCGGATTTCTCCCCGGAGCCGTGGCCTGGGCACTAGGAAGGCCAGGCCTTCCCGACTCCAGGGAGGAGGCTTGGACCTGCCGCCGGAAGGGCTTGCCCAGTTTCGCCTGGCTCCCTAGTCCTGCAGTGCCATCTGCCTGTCTCGGCACTTCTGACTCCACAGAGCCTTTCCTACACCTGGCCTGGCTGCAGACGCTAAGTGCAGGCGTGGGGTGAGGCCATGGCTTTGTCTTTGCGGGAAGAAATGAGCCCCTGGACGAAGCAGCTGGCCCGGGCAGAGCCTTGAGCCTGAAGCCCGGTACGCCTGTGGCCATCAGGGCCAGAGCAGTGCTTCCAAGGAAGGGAAGCGGCCTTCAAGCTGAGTGGGAGTGGGGGAGGGGAGGGAGGCACCAGCTGAAGCCAAGTCCAGAAGGGCGGCGATGGAACAGCGGCAGCTGGGTGGCGCCAGCCAGCCGGTCAGAGCCTGGCGGGAGGGTGGGGCCTTCACTGAGGACCCTCCAAGGCCAGCCATAGGCCCCGGCGTTCGCGCATGCGCCCTAGGCCGGTGCGGGGGTGTGGGGGCTGGAACCCAACCCCGCAGAGCTCCCGGAAATGAGAGAGAATGAAGGGCACCTGGGAGATGTAGGCGAGGTGTGCGGGGTGCGCCACCTTACTCTCCTCAGGTTCCGGAGGGAGAGAGAGGGAGAGAGAAAGAGAGGGAGAGAGAGAGAGAACCCTGACCTGTTAGTCGCAGCCTCCACCGCTGGCTAGTGCCAACTCACACGCCATCCCACTTCCACCCGTCACCCACACAGACGCCCCGGGGCCAGCCCCACCACAGAGAGGCCGGTTCCCGGTCACCTCCGTGCCGTCCCTTCCGGACCTGACCCCGGTGCAGGGGAAACGGGAAACGGTTCAGGCAAGCCTCTCCATGTCCCTCTGCATGACAATGGCCTTATTCCCCTCTCCCATCCCCCAGGCCCACCCAAGGCAGCCACCTTTGTCATTAGCTCCTCGGGAGAGGAGGCAAGAGGAGAATCTCTGCCCTGGGTGGAGAGACTCAGTTTCCCGGGTTGCTCCCATGGATACACGCTCTTCAGCGGGGTCTGATTTTCTCCAGACAACCTGTCTCCTTAAGGATTTGGCCAGCCAACAGAAGCTGAAGGGAAAGGGCGGAGAGGGAGTCTCTCTCTGCCCCAGACAGCCCCGAGCTGGGTCTGTCCCTCAGACCTGGCCAGGGGCAGCCCTCCCCCCAGCGGGCGGCGCCCTCTCCCGGGGCATCCAAGGGCAGGCTCGGCGCCAGTCCCACCCCACTCGCCACTGCCACGACCCTCGTCCTCCCTCGGGAGGCCTGGGCAGCACAGGGACCCGGGGCTGGGAGGCCTCCAGATCTCAGTTCTGGCACACCGCCGGAAAGGCTGCTTCCTCCTCTGACGGGGGCCCAGCACACGCCCCAGGAGACTTGGCAGCCGTCCCCAGGGCTATGTCCTCCGGAACTCGCCCCCTTGGAAGGGGCCTGGCCCAGGTGCCAGGTTCGGCTGGTGGGCCAGCCTCCTTTGGAGAAAGCAGGCAAGCCGAGCCAGGCTTGCAGTGGCCCTGGGCCTGACACCTGCGACCTCAGGCTGAGGGCCTCACGCATGCCCCCCACGGCGGATTTCTCCCCGGAGCCGTGGCCTGGGCACTAGGAAGGCCAGGCCTTCCCGACTCCAGGGAGGAGGCTTGGACCTGCCGCCGGAAGGGCTTGCCCAGTTTCGCCTGGCTCCCTAGTCCTGCAGTGCCATCTGCCTGTCTCGGCACTTCTGACTCCACAGAGCCTTTCCTACACCTGGCCTGGCTGCAGACGCTAAGTGCAGGCGTGGGGTGAGGCCATGGCTTTGTCTTTGCGGGAAGAAATGAGCCCCTGGACGAAGCAGCTGGCCCGGGCAGAGCCTTGAGCCTGAAGCCCGGTACGCCTGTGGCCATCAGGGCCAGAGCAGTGCTTCCAAGGAAGGGAAGCGGCCTTCAAGCTGAGTGGGAGTGGGGGAGGGGAGGGAGGCACCAGCTGAAGCCAAGTCCAGAAGGGCGGCGATGGAACAGCGGCAGCTGGGTGGCGCCAGCCAGCCGGTCAGAGCCTGGCGGGAGGGCGGGGCCTTCACTGAGGACCCTCGAAGGCCAGCCCTAGGCCGCGGCGTTCGCGTATGCGCCCTAGGCCGGTGCGGGGGTGTGGGGGCTGGAACCCAAGCCCGCAGGGCTCCCGGAGAGGAGAGAGAAAGAAGGGCACCTGGGAGATGTAGGCGAGGTGTGCGGGGTGCGCCACCTTACTCTCCCCAGGTCCCCGAGGGAGAGAGAGGGAGAGAGAAAGAGAGGGAGAGAGAGAGAGAACCCTGACCTCTTAGTCGCAGCCTCCACCGCTGGCTGGTGCCAACTCACACGCCATCCCACTTCCACCCGCCACCCCCACGGACGCCCCGGGGCCAGCCCCACCACAGAGAGGCCGGTTCCCGGTCACCTCCGTGCCGTCCCTTCCGGACCTGACCCCGGTGCAGGGGAAACGGGAAACGGTTCAGGCAAGCCTCTCCATGTCCCTCTGCATGACAATGGCCTTATTCCCCTCTCCCATCCCCCAGGCCCACCCAAGGCAGCCACCTTTGTCATTAGCTCCTCGGGAGAGGAGGCAAGAGGAGAATCTCTGCCCTGGGTGGAGAGACTCAGTTTCCCGGGTTGCTCCCATGGACACACGCTCTTCAGCGGGGTCTGATTTTCTCCAGCCAACCTGTCTCCTTAAGGATTTGGCCAGCCAACAGAAGCTGAAGGGAAAGGGCGGAGAGGGAGTCTCTCTCTGCCCCAGACAGCCCCGAGCTGGGTCTGTCCCTCAGACCTGGCCAGGGGCAGCCCTCCCCCCAGCGGGCGGCGCCCTCTCCCGGGGCATCCAAGGGCAGGCTCGGCGCCAGTCCCACCCCACTCGCCACTGCCACGACCCTCGTCCTCCCTCGGGAGGCCTGGGCAGCACAGGGACCCGGGGCTGGGAGGCCTCCAGATCTCAGTTCTGGCACACCGCCGGAAAGGCTGCTTCCTCCTCTGACGGGGGCCCAGCACACGCCCCAGGAGACTTGGCAGCCGTCCCCAGGGCTATGTCCTCCGGAACTCGCCCCCTTGGAAGGGGCCTGGCCCAGGTGCCAGGTTCGGCTGGTGGGCCAGCCTCCTTTGGAGAAAGCAGGCAAGCCGAGCCAGGCTTGCAGTGGCCCTGGGCCTGACACCTGCGACCTCAGGCTGAGGGCCTCACGCATGCCCCCCACGGCGGATTTCTCCCCGGAGCCGTGGCCTGGGCACTAGGAAGGCCAGGCCTTCCCGACTCCAGGGAGGAGGCTTGGACCTGCCGCCGGAAGGGCTTGCCCAGTTTCGCCTGGCTCCCTAGTCCTGCAGTGCCATCTGCCTGTCTCGGCACTTCTGACTCCACAGAGCCTTTCCTACACCTGGCCTGGCTGCAGACGCTAAGTGCAGGCGTGGGGTGAGGCCATGGCTTTGTCTTTGCGGGAAGAAATGAGCCCCTGGACGAAGCAGCTGGCCCGGGCAGAGCCTTGAGCCTGAAGCCCGGTACGCCTGTGGCCATCAGGGCCAGAGCAGTGCTTCCAAGGAAGGGAAGCGGCCTTCAAGCTGAGTGGGAGTGGGGGAGGGGAGGGAGGCACCAGCTGAAGCCAAGTCCAGAAGGGCGGCGATGGAACAGCGGCAGCTGGGTGGCGCCAGCCAGCCGGTCAGAGCCTGGCGGGAGGGCGGGGCCTTCACTGAGGACCCTCGAAGGCCAGCCCTAGGCCGCGGCGTTCGCGTATGCGCCCTAGGCCGGTGCGGGGGTGTGGGGGCTGGAACCCAAGCCCGCAGGGCTCCCGGAGAGGAGAGAGAAAGAAGTGCACCTGGGAGATGTAGGCGAGGTGTGCGGGGTGCGCCACCTTACTCTCCCCAGGTCCCCGAGGGAGAGAGAGGGAGAGAGAAAGAGAGGGAGAGAGAGAGAGAACCCTGACCTGTTAGTCGCAGCCTCCACCGCTGGCTGGTGCCAACTCACACGCCATCCCACTTCCACCCGCCACCCCCACGGACGCCCCGGGGCCAGCCCCACCACAGAGAGGCCGGTTCCCGGTCACCTCCGTGCCGTCCCTTCCGGACCTGACCCCGGTGCAGGGGAAACGGGAAACGGTTCAGGCAAGCCTCTCCATGTCCCTCTGCATGACAATGGCCTTATTCCCCTCTCCCATCCCCCAGGCCCACCCAAGGCAGCCACCTTTGTCATTAGCTCCTCGGGAGAGGAGGCAAGAGGAGAATCTCTGCCCTGGGTGGAGAGACTCAGTTTCCCGGGTTGCTCCCATGGACACACGCTCTTCAGCGGGGTCTGATTTTCTCCAGCCAACCTGTCTCCTTAAGGATTTGGCCAGCCAACAGAAGCTGAAGGGAAAGGTCGGAGAGGGAGTCTCTCTCTGCCCCCGACAGCCCCGAGCTGGGTCTGTCCCTCAGACCCGGCCAGGGGCAGCCCACCCCCCAGCGGGCGGCGCCCTCTCCCGGGGCATCCAAGGGCAGGCTCGGCGCCAGTCCCACCCCACTCGCCACTGCCACGACCCTCGTCCTCCCTCGGGAGGCCTGGGCAGCACAGGGACCCGGGGCTGGGAGGCCTCCAGATCTCAGGTCTGGCACACCGCCGGAAAGGCTGCTTCCTCCTCTGACGGGGGCCCAGCACACGCCCCAGGACACTTGGCAGCCGTCCCCAGGGCTATGTCCTCCGGAACTCGCCCCCTTGGAAGGGGCCTGGCCCAGGTGCCAGGTTCGGCTGGTGGGCCAGCCTCCTTTGGAGAAAGCAGGCAAGCCGAGCCAGGCTTGCAGTGGCCCTGGGCCTGACACCTGCGACCTCAGGCTGAGGGCCTCACGCATGCCCCCCACGGCGGATTTCTCCCCGGAGCCGTGGCCTGGGCACTAGGAAGGCCAGGCCTTCCCGACTCCAGGGAGGAGGCTTGGACCTGCCGCCGGAAGGGCTTGCCCAGTTTCGCCTGGCTCCCTAGTCCTGCAGTGCCATCTGCCTGTCTCGGCACTTCTGACTCCACAGAGCCTTTCCTACACCTGGCCTGGCTGCAGACGCTAAGTGCAGGCGTGGGGTGAGGCCATGGCTTTGTCTTTGCGGGAAGAAATGAGCCCCTGGACGAAGCAGCTGGCCCGGGCAGAGCCTTGAGCCTGAAGCCCGGTACGCCTGTGGCCATCAGGGCCAGAGCAGTGCTTCCAAGGAAGGGAAGCGGCCTTCAAGCTGAGTGGGAGTGGGGGAGGGGAGGGAGGCACCAGCTGAAGCCAAGTCCAGAAGGGCGGCGATGGAACAGCGGCAGCTGGGTGGCGCCAGCCAGCCGGTCAGAGCCTGGCGGGAGGGTGGGGCCTTCACTGAGGACCCTCCAAGGCCAGCCATAGGCCCCGGCGTTCGCGCATGCGCCCTAGGCCGGTGCGGGGGTGTGGGGGCTGGAACCCAACCCCGCAGAGCTCCCGGAAATGAGAGAGAATGAAGGGCACCTGGGAGATGTAGGCGAGGTGTGCGGGGTGCGCCACCTTACTCTCCTCAGGTTCCGGAGGGAGAGAGAGGGAGAGAGAAAGAGAGGGAGAGAGAGAGAGAACCCTGACCTGTTAGTCGCAGCCTCCACCGCTGGCTAGTGCCAACTCACACGCCATCCCACTTCCACCCGTCACCCACACAGACGCCCCGGGGCCAGCCCCACCACAGAGAGGCCGGTTCCCGGTCACCTCCGTGCCGTCCCTTCCGGACCTGACCCCGGTGCAGGGGAAACGGGAAACGGTTCAGGCAAGCCTCTCCATGTCCCTCTGCATGACAATGGCCTTATTCCCCTCTCCCATCCCCCAGGCCCACCCAAGGCAGCCACCTTTGTCATTAGCTCCTCGGGAGAGGAGGCAAGAGGAGAATCTCTGCCCTGGGTGGAGAGACTCAGTTTCCCGGGTTGCTCCCATGGATACACGCTCTTCAGCGGGGTCTGATTTTCTCCAGCCAACCTGTCTCCTTAAGGATTTGGCCAGCCAACAGAAGCTGAAGGGAAAGGGCGGAGAGGGAGTCTCTCTCTGCCCCAGACAGCCCCGAGCTGGGTCTGTCCCTCAGACCTGGCCAGGGGCAGCCCTCCCCCCAGCGGGCGGCGCCCTCTCCCGGGGCATCCAAGGGCAGGCTCGGCGCCAGTCCCACCCCACTCGCCACTGCCACGACCCTCGTCCTCCCTCGGGAGGCCTGGGCAGCACAGGGACCCGGGGCTGGGAGGCCTCCAGATCTCAGTTCTGGCACACCGCCGGAAAGGCTGCTTCCTCCTCTGACGGGGGCCCAGCACACGCCCCAGGAGACTTGGCAGCCGTCCCCAGGGCTATGTCCTCCGGAACTCGCCCCCTTGGAAGGGGCCTGGCCCAGGTGCCAGGTTCGGCTGGTGGGCCAGCCTCCTTTGGAGAAAGCAGGCAAGCCGAGCCAGGCTTGCAGTGGCCCTGGGCCTGACACCTGCGACCTCAGGCTGAGGGCCTCACGCATGCCCCCCACGGCGGATTTCTCCCCGGAGCCGTGGCCTGGGCACTAGGAAGGCCAGGCCTTCCCGACTCCAGGGAGGAGGCTTGGACCTGCCGCCGGAAGGGCTTGCCCAGTTTCGCCTGGCTCCCTAGTCCTGCAGTGCCATCTGCCTGTCTCGGCACTTCTGACTCCACAGAGCCTTTCCTACACCTGGCCTGGCTGCAGACGCTAAGTGCAGGCGTGGGGTGAGGCCATGGCTTTGTCTTTGCGGGAAGAAATGAGCCCCTGGACGAAGCAGCTGGCCCGGGCAGAGCCTTGAGCCTGAAGCCCGGTACGCCTGTGGCCATCAGGGCCAGAGCAGTGCTTCCAAGGAAGGGAAGCGGCCTTCAAGCTGAGTGGGAGTGGGGGAGGGGAGGGAGGCACCAGCTGAAGCCAAGTCCAGAAGGGCGGCGATGGAACAGCGGCAGCTGGGTGGCGCCAGCCAGCCGGTCAGAGCCTGGCGGGAGGGTGGGGCCTTCACTGAGGACCCCCGAGGCCAGCCCTAGGCCCCGGCGTTCGCGCATGCGCCCTAGGCCAGTGCGGGGGTGTGGGGTCTGGAACCCAAGCCCGCAGAGCTCCCGGAGAGGAGAGAGAAAGAAGGGCACCTGGGAGATGTAGGCGAGGTGTGCGGGGTGCGCCACCTTACTCTGCTCAGGTTTCGGAGGGAGAGAGAGGGAGAGAGAAAGAGAGGGAGAGAGAGAGAGAACCCTGACCTCTTAGTCGCAGCCTCCACCGCTGGCTAGTGCCAACTCACACGCCATCCCACTTCCACCCGTCACCCCCACAGACGCCCCGGGGCCAGCCCCACCACAGAGAGGCCGGTTCCCGGTCACCTCCGTGCCGTCCCTTCCGGACCTGACCCCGGTGCAGGGGAAACGGGAAACGGTTCAGGCAAGCCTCTCCATGTCCCTCTGCATGACAATGGCCTTATTCCCCTCTCCCATCCCCCAGGCCCACCCAAGGCAGCCACCTTTGTCATTAGCACCTCGGGAGAGGAGGCAAGAGGAGAATCTCTGCCCTAGGTGGAGAGACTCAGTTTCCCGGGTTGCTCCCATGGACACACGCTCTTCAGCGGGGTCTGATTTTCTCCAGCAACCTGTCTCCTTAAGGATTTGGCCAGCCAACAGAAGCTGAAGGGAAAGGGCGGAGAGGGAGTCTCTCTCTGCCCCAGACAGCCCCGAGCTGGGTCTGTCCCTCAGACCTGGCCAGGGGCAGCCCACCCCCCAGCGGGCGGCGCCCTCTCCCGGGGCATCCAAGGGCAGGCTCGGCGCCAGTCCCACCCCACTCGCCACTGCCACGACCCTCGTCCTCCCTCGGGAGGCCTGGGCAGCACAGGGACCCGGGTCTGGGAGGCCTCCAGATCTCAGGTCTGGCACACCGCCGGAAAGGCTGCTTCCTCCTCTGACGGGGGCCCAGCGCACGCCCCAGGATACTTGGCAGCCGTCCCCAGGGCTATGTCCTCCGGAACTCGCCCCCTTGGAAGGGGCCTGGCCCAGGTGCCAGGTTCGGCTGGTGGGCCAGCCTCCTTTGGAGAAAGCAGGCAAGCCGAGCCAGGCTTGCAGTGGCCCTGGGCCTGACACCTGCGACCTCAGGCTGAGGGCCTCACGCATGCCCCCCACGGCGGATTTCTCCCCGGAGCCGTGGCCTGGGCACTAGGAAGGCCAGGCCTTCCCGACTCCAGGGAGGAGGCTTGGACCTGCCGCCGGAAGGGCTTGCCCAGTTTCGCCTGGCTCCCTAGTCCTGCAGTGCCATCTGCCTGTCTCGGCACTTCTGACTCCACAGAGCCTTTCCTACACCTGGCCTGGCTGCAGACGCTAAGTGCAGGCGTGGGGTGAGGCCATGGCTTTGTCTTTGCGGGAAGAAATGAGCCCCTGGACGAAGCAGCTGGCCCGGGCAGAGCCTTGAGCCTGAAGCCCGGTACGCCTGTGGCCATCAGGGCCAGAGCAGTGCTTCCAAGGAAGGGAAGCGGCCTTCAAGCTGAGTGGGAGTGGGGGAGGGGAGGGAGGCACCAGCTGAAGCCAAGTCCAGAAGGGCGGCGATGGAACAGCGGCAGCTGGGTGGCGCCAGCCAGCCGGTCAGAGCCTGGCGGGAGGGCGGGGCCTTCACTGAGGACCCTCCAAGGCCAGCCCTAGGCCGCGGCGTTCGCGTATGCGCCCTAGGCCGGTGCGGGGGTGTGGGGGCTGGAACCCAAGCCCGCAGGGCTCCCGGAGAGGAGAGAGAAAGAAGGGCACCTGGGAGATGTAGGCGAGGTGTGCGGGGTGCGCCACCTTACTCTCCCCAGGTCCCCGAGGGAGAGAGAGGGAGAGAGAAAGAGAGGGAGAGAGAGAGAGAACCCTGACCTCTTAGTCGCAGCCTCCACCGCTGGCTGGTGCCAACTCACACGCCATCCCACTTCCACCCGCCACCCCCACGGACGCCCCGGGGCCAGCCCCACCACAGAGAGGCCGGTTCCCGGTCACCTCCGTGCCGTCCCTTCCGGACCTGACCCCGGTGCAGGGGAAACGGGAAACTGTTCAGGCAAGCCTCTCCATGTCCCTCTGCATGACAATGGCCTTATTCCCCTCTCCCATCCCCCAGGCCCACCCAAGGCAGCCACCTTTGTCATTAGCTCCTCGGGAGAGGAGGCAAGAGGAGAATCTCTGCCCTGGGTGGAGAGACTCAGTTTCCCGGGTTGCTCCCATGGATACACGCTCTTCAGCGGGGTCTGATTTTCTCCAGCCAACCTGTCTCCTTAAGGATTTGGCCAGCCAACAGAAGCTGAAGGGAAAGGGCGGAGAGGGAGTCTCTCTCTGCCCCAGACAGCCCCGAGCTGGGTCTGTCCCTCAGACCTGGCCAGGGGCAGCCCTCCCCCCAGCGGGCGGCGCCCTCTCCCGGGGCATCCAAGGGCAGGCTCGGCGCCAGTCCCACCCCACTCGCCACTGCCACGACCCTCGTCCTCCCTCGGGAGGCCTGGGCAGCACAGGGACCCGGGGCTGGGAGGCCTCCAGATCTCAGTTCTGGCACACCGCCGGAAAGGCTGCTTCCTCCTCTGACGGGGGCCCAGCACACGCCCCAGGAGACTTGGCAGCCGTCCCCAGGGCTATGTCCTCCGGAACTCGCCCCCTTGGAAGGGGCCTGGCCCAGGTGCCAGGTTCGGCTGGTGGGCCAGCCTCCTTTGGAGAAAGCAGGCAAGCCGAGCCAGGCTTGCAGTGGCCCTGGGCCTGACACCTGCGACCTCAGGCTGAGGGCCTCACGCATGCCCCCCACGGCGGATTTCTCCCCGGAGCCGTGGCCTGGGCACTAGGAAGGCCAGGCCTTCCCGACTCCAGGGAGGAGGCTTGGACCTGCCGCCGGAAGGGCTTGCCCAGTTTCGCCTGGCTCCCTAGTCCTGCAGTGCCATCTGCCTGTCTCGGCACTTCTGACTCCACAGAGCCTTTCCTACACCTGGCCTGGCTGCAGACGCTAAGTGCAGGCGTGGGGTGAGGCCATGGCTTTGTCTTTGCGGGAAGAAATGAGCCCCTGGACGAAGCAGCTGGCCCGGGCAGAGCCTTGAGCCTGAAGCCCGGTACGCCTGTGGCCATCAGGGCCAGAGCAGTGCTTCCAAGGAAGGGAAGCGGCCTTCAAGCTGAGTGGGAGTGGGGGAGGGGAGGGAGGCACCAGCTGAAGCCAAGTCCAGAAGGGCGGCGATGGAACAGCGGCAGCTGGGTGGCGCCAGCCAGCCGGTCAGAGCCTGGCGGGAGGGCGGGGCCTTCACTGAGGACCCTCGAAGGCCAGCCCTAGGCCGCGGCGTTCGCGTATGCGCCCTAGGCCGGTGCGGGGGTGTGGGGGCTGGAACCCAAGCCCGCAGGGCTCCCGGAGAGGAGAGAGAAAGAAGTGCACCTGGGAGATGTAGGCGAGGTGTGCGGGGTGCGCCACCTTACTCTCCCCAGGTCCCCGAGGGAGAGAGAGGGAGAGAGAAAGAGAGGGAGAGAGAGAGAGAACCCTGACCTGTTAGTCGCAGCCTCCACCGCTGGCTGGTGCCAACTCACACGCCATCCCACTTCCACCCGCCACCCCCACGGACGCCCCGGGGCCAGCCCCACCACAGAGAGGCCGGTTCCCGGTCACCTCCGTGCCGTCCCTTCCGGACCTGACCCCGGTGCAGGGGAAACGGGAAACGGTTCAGGCAAGCCTCTCCATGTCCCTCTGCATGACAATGGCCTTATTCCCCTCTCCCATCCCCCAGGCCCACCCAAGGCAGCCACCTTTGTCATTAGCTCCTCGGGAGAGGAGGCAAGAGGAGAATCTCTGCCCTGGGTGGAGAGACTCAGTTTCCCGGGTTGCTCCCATGGACACACGCTCTTCAGCGGGGTCTGATTTTCTCCAGCCAACCTGTCTCCTTAAGGATTTGGCCAGCCAACAGAAGCTGAAGGGAAAGGTCGGAGAGGGAGTCTCTCTCTGCCCCCGACAGCCCCGAGCTGGGTCTGTCCCTCAGACCCGGCCAGGGGCAGCCCACCCCCCAGCGGGCGGCGCCCTCTCCCGGGGCATCCAAGGGCAGGCTCGGCGCCAGTCCCACCCCACTCGCCACTGCCACGACCCTCGTCCTCCCTCGGGAGGCCTGGGCAGCACAGGGACCCGGGGCTGGGAGGCCTCCAGATCTCAGGTCTGGCACACCGCCGGAAAGGCTGCTTCCTCCTCTGACGGGGGCCCAGCACACGCCCCAGGACACTTGGCAGCCGTCCCCAGGGCTATGTCCTCCGGAACTCGCCCCCTTGGAAGGGGCCTGGCCCAGGTGCCAGGTTCGGCTGGTGGGCCAGCCTCCTTTGGAGAAAGCAGGCAAGCCGAGCCAGGCTTGCAGTGGCCCTGGGCCTGACACCTGCGACCTCAGGCTGAGGGCCTCACGCATGCCCCCCACGGCGGATTTCTCCCCGGAGCCGTGGCCTGGGCACTAGGAAGGCCAGGCCTTCCCGACTCCAGGGAGGAGGCTTGGACCTGCCGCCGGAAGGGCTTGCCCAGTTTCGCCTGGCTCCCTAGTCCTGCAGTGCCATCTGCCTGTCTCGGCACTTCTGACTCCACAGAGCCTTTCCTACACCTGGCCTGGCTGCAGACGCTAAGTGCAGGCGTGGGGTGAGGCCATGGCTTTGTTTTTGCGGGAAGAAATGAGCCCCTGGACGAAGCAGCTGGCCCGGGCAGAGCCTTGAGCTTGAAGCCCGGTACGCCTGTGGCCATCAGGGCCAGAGCAGTGCTTCCAAGGAAGTGAAGCGGCCTTCAAGCTGAGTGGGAGTGGGGGAGGGGAGGGAGGCACCAGCTGAAGCCAAGTCCAGAAGGGCGGCGATGGAACAGCGGCAGCTGGGTGGCGCCAGCCAGCCGGTCAGAGCCTGGCGGGAGGGTGGGGCCTTCACTGAGGACCCCCGAGGCCAGCCCTAGGCCCCGGCGTTCGCGCATGCGCCCTAGGCCAGTGCGGGGGTGTGGGGTCTGGAACCCAAGCCCGCAGAGCTCCCGGAGAGGAGAGAGAAAGAAGGGCACCTGGGAGATGTAGGCGAGGTGTGCGGGGTGCGCCACCTTACTCTGCTCAGGTTCCGGAGGGAGAGAGAGGGCGAGAGAAAGAGAGGGAGAGAGAGAGAGAACCCTGACCTCTTAGTCGCAGCCTCCACCGCTGGCTAGTGCCAACTCACACGCCATCCCACTTCCACCCGTCACCCCCACAGACGCCCCGGGGCCAGCCCCACCACAGAGAGGCCGGTTCCCGGTCACCTCCGTGCCGTCCCTTCCGGACCTGACCCCGGTGCAGGGGAAACGGGAAACTGTTCAGGCAAGCCTCTCCATGTCCCTCTGCATGACAATGGCCTTATTCCCCTCTCCCATCCCCCAGGCCCACCCAAGGCAGCCACCTTTGTCATTAGCTCCTCGGGAGAGGAGGCAAGAGGAGAATCTCTGCCCTGGGTGGAGAGACTCAGTTTCCCGGGTTGCTCCCATGGATACACGCTCTTCAGCGGGGTCTGATTTTCTCCAGCCAACCTGTCTCCTTAAGGATTTGGCCAGCCAACAGAAGCTGAAGTGAAAGGGCGGAGAGGGAGTCTCTCTCTGCCCCAGACAGCCCCGAGCTGGGTCTGTCCCTCAGACCTGGCCAGGGGCAGCCCTCCCCCCAGCGGGCGGCGCCCTCTCCCGGGGCATCCAAGGGCAGGCTCGGCGCCAGTCCCACCCCACTCGCCACTGCCACGACCCTCGTCCTCCCTCGGGAGGCCTGGGCAGCACAGGGACCCGGGGCTGGGAGGCCTCCAGATCTCAGTTCTGGCACACCGCCGGAAAGGCTGCTTCCTCCTCTGACGGGGGCCCAGCACACGCCCCAGGAGACTTGGCAGCCGTCCCCAGGGCTATGTCCTCCGGAACTCGCCCCCTTGGAAGGGGCCTGGCCCAGGTGCCAGGTTCGGCTGGTGGGCCAGCCTCCTTTGGAGAAAGCAGGCAAGCCGAGCCAGGCTTGCAGTGGCCCTGGGCCTGACACCTGCGACCTCAGGCTGAGGGCCTCACGCATGCCCCCCACGGCGGATTTCTCCCCGGAGCCGTGGCCTGGGCACTAGGAAGGCCAGGCCTTCCCGACTCCAGGGAGGAGGCTTGGACCTGCCGCCGGAAGGGCTTGCCCAGTTTCGCCTGGCTCCCTAGTCCTGCAGTGCCATCTGCCTGTCTCGGCACTTCTGACTCCACAGAGCCTTTCCTACACCTGGCCTGGCTGCAGACGCTAAGTGCAGGCGTGGGGTGAGGCCATGGCTTTGTCTTTGCGGGAAGAAATGAGCCCCTGGACGAAGCAGCTGGCCCGGGCAGAGCCTTGAGCCTGAAGCCCGGTACGCCTGTGGCCATCAGGGCCAGAGCAGTGCTTCCAAGGAAGGGAAGCGGCCTTCAAGCTGAGTGGGAGTGGGGGAGGGGAGGGAGGCACCAGCTGAAGCCAAGTCCAGAAGGGCGGCGATGGAACAGCGGCAGCTGGGTGGCGCCAGCCAGCCGGTCAGAGCCTGGCGGGAGGGCGGGGCCTTCACTGAGGACCCTCGAAGGCCAGCCCTAGGCCGCGGCGTTCGCGTATGCGCCCTAGGCCGGTGCGGGGGTGTGGGGGCTGGAACCCAAGCCCGCAGGGCTCCCGGAGAGGAGAGAGAAAGAAGGGCACCTGGGAGATGTAGGCGAGGTGTGCGGGGTGCGCCACCTTACTCTCCTCAGGTTCCGGAGGGAGAGAGAGGGAGAGAGAAAGAGAGGGAGAGAGAGAGAGAACCCTGACCTCTTAGTCGCAGCCTCCACCGCTGGCTAGTGCCAACTCACACGCCATCCCACTTCCACCCGTCACCCACACAGACGCCCCGGGGCCAGCCCCACCACAGAGAGGCCGGTTCCCGGTCACCTCCGTGCCGTCCCTTCCGGACCTGACCCCGGTGCAGGGGAAACGGGAAACGGTTCAGGCAAGCCTCTCCATGTCCCTCTGCATGACAATGGCCTTCTTCCCCTCTCCCATCCCCCAGGCCCACCCAAGGCAGCCACCTTTGTCATTAGCTCCTCGGGACAGGAGGCAAGAGGAGAATCTCTGCCCTGGGTGGAGAGACTCAGTTTCCCGGGTTGCTTCCATGGACACACGCTCTTCAGCTGGGTCTGATTTTCTCCAGCCAACCTGTCTCCTTAAGGATTTGGCCAGCCAACAGAAGCTGAAGGGAAAGGTCGGAGAGGGAGTCTCTCTCTGCCCCCGACAGCCCCGAGCTGGGTCTGTCCCTCAGACCCGGCCAGGGGCAGCCCACCCCCCAGCGGGCGGCGCCCTCTCCCGGGGCATCCAAGGGCAGGCTCGGCGCCAGTCCCACCCCACTCGCCACTGCCACGACCCTCGTCCTCCCTCGGGAGGCCTGGGCAGGACAGGGACCCGGGGCTGGGAGGCCTCCAGATCTCAGGTCTGGCACACCGCCGGAAAGGCTGCTTCCTCCTCTGACGGGGGCCCAGCACACGCCCCAGGACAACTGGCAGCCGTCCCCAGGGCTATGTCCTCCGGAACTCGCCCCCTTGGAAGGGGCCTGGCCCAGGTGCCAGGTTCGGCTGGTGGGCCAGCCTCCTTTGGAGAAAGCAGGCAAGCCGAGCCAGGCTTGCAGTGGCCCTGGGCCTGACACCTGCGACCTCAGGCTGAGGGCCTCACGCATGCCCCCCACGGCGGATTTCTCCCCGGAGCCGTGGCCTGGGCACTAGGAAGGCCAGGCCTTCCCGACTCCAGGGAGGAGGCTTGGACCTGCCGCCGGAAGGGCTTGCCCAGTTTCGCCTGGCTCCCTAGTCCTGCAGTGCCATCTGCCTGTCTCGGCACTTCTGACTCCACAGAGCCTTTCCTACACCTGGCCTGGCTGCAGACGCTAAGTGCAGGCGTGGGGTGAGGCCATGGCTTTGTCTTTGCGGGAAGAAATGAGCCCCTGGACGAAGCAGCTGGCCCGGGCAGAGCCTTGAGCCTGAAGCCCGGTACGCCTGTGGCCATCAGGGCCAGAGCAGTGCTTCCAAGGAAGGGAAGCGGCCTTCAAGCTGAGTGGGAGTGGGGGAGGGGAGGGAGGCACCAGCTGAAGCCAAGTCCAGAAGGGCGGCGATGGAACAGCGGCAGCTGGGTGGCGCCAGCCAGCCGGTCAGAGCCTGGCGGGAGGGCGGGGCCTTCACTGAGGACCCTCCAAGGCCAGCCCTAGGCCACGGCGTTAGCGTATGCGCCCTAGGCCGGTGCGGGGGTGTGGGGGCTGGAACCCAAGCCCGCAGGGCTCCCGGAGAGGAGAGAGAAAGAAGGGCACCTGGGAGATGTAGGCGAGGTGTGCGGGGTGCGCCACCTTACGCTCCCCAGGTCCCCGAGGGAGAGAGAGGGAGAGAGAAAGAGAGGGAGAGAGAGAGAGAACCCAGACCTCTTAGTCGCAGCCTCCACCGCAGGCTGGTGCCAACTCACACGCCATCCCACTTCCACCCGCCACCCCCACGGACGCCCCGGGGCCAGCCCCACCACAGAGAGGCCGGTTCCCGGTCACCTCCGTGCCGTCCCTTCCGGACCTGACCCCGGTGCAGGGGAAACGGGAAACGGTTCAGGCAAGCCTCTCCATGTCCCTCTGCATGACAATGGCCTTATTCCCCTCTCCCATTCCCCGGGCCCACCCAAGGCAGCCACCTTTGTCATTAGCTCCTCGGGAGAGGAGGCAAGAGGTGAATCTCTGCCCTGGGTGGAGAGACTCAGTTTCCCGGGTTGCTCCCATGGACACACGCTCTTCAGCGGGGTCTGATTTTCTCCAGCCAACCTGTCTCCTTAAGGATTTGGCCAGCCAACAGAAGCTGAAGGGAAAGGGCGGAGAGGGAGTCTCTCTCTGCCCCAGACAGCCCCGAGCTGGGTCTGTCCCTCAGACCTGGCCAGGGGCAGCCCTCCCCCCAGCGGGCGGCGCCCTCTCCCGGGGCATCCAAGGGCAGGCTCGGCGCCAGTCCCACCCCACTCGCCACTGCCACGACCCTCGTCCTCCCTCGGGAGGCCTGGGCAGCACAGGGACCCGGGGCTGGGAGGCCTCCAGATCTCAGTTCTGGCACACCGCCGGAAAGGCTGCTTCCTCCTCTGACGGGGGCCCAGCACACGCCCCAAGAGACTTGGCAGCCGTCCCCAGGGCTATGTCCTCCGGAACTCGCCCCCTTGGAAGGGGCCTGGCCCAGGTGCCAGTTTCGGCTGGTGGGCCAGCCTCCTTTGGAGAAAGCAGGCAAGCCGAGCCAGGCTTGCAGTGGCCCTGGGCCTGACACCTGCGACCTCAGGCTGAGGGCCTCACGCATGCCCCCCACGGCGGATTTCTCCCCGGAGCCGTGGCCTGGGCACTAGGAAGGCCAGGCCTTCCCGACTCCAGGGAGGAGGCTTGGACCTGCCGCCGGAAGGGCTTGCCCAGTTTCGCCTGGCTCCCTAGTCCTGCAGTGCCATCTGCCTGTCTCGGCACTTCTGACTCCACAGAGCCTTTCCTACACCTGGCCTGGCTGCAGACGCTAAGTGCAGGCGTGGGGTGAGGCCATGGCTTTGTCTTTGCGGGAAGAAATGAGCCCCTGGACGAAGCAGCTGGCCCGGGCAGAGCCTTGAGCCTGAAGCCCGGTACGCCTGTGGCCATCAGGGCCAGAGCAGTGCTTCCAAGGAAGGGAAGCGGCCTTCAAGCTGAGTGGGAGTGGGGGAGGGGAGGGAGGCACCAGCTGAAGCCAAGTCCAGAAGGGCGGCGATGGAACAGCGGCAGCTGGGTGGCGCCAGCCAGCCGGTCAGAGCCTGGCGGGAGGGCGGGGCCTTCACTGAGGACCCTCCAAGGCCAGCCCTAGGCCGCGGCGTTCGCGTATGCGCCCTAGGCCGGTGCGGGGGTGTGGGGGCTGGAACCCAAGCCCGCAGGGCTCCCGGAGAGGAGAGAGAAAGAAGGGCACCTGGGAGATGTAGGCGAGGTGTGCGGGGTGCGCCACCTTACTCTCCCCAGGTCCCCGAGGGAGAGAGAGGGAGAGAGAAAGAGAGGGAGAGAGAGAGAGAACCCTGACCTCTTAGTCGCAGCCTCCACCGCTGGCTGGTGCCAACTCACACGCCATCCCACTTCCACCCGCCACCCCCAGAGACGCCCCGGGGCCAGCCCCACCACAGAGAGGCCGGTTCCCGGTCACCTCCGTGCCGTCCCTTCCGGACCTGACCCCGGTGCAGGGGAAACAGGAAACGGTTCAGGCAAGCCTCTCCATGTCCCTCTGCATGACAATGGCCTTATTCCCCTCTCCCATCCCCCAGGCCCACCCAAGGCAGCCACCTTTGTCATTAGCTCCTCGGGAGAGGAGGCAAGAGGAGAATCTCTGCCCTGGGTGGAGAGACTCAGTTTCCCGGGTTGCTCCCATGGACACACGCTCTTCAGCGGGGTCTGATTTTCTCCAGCCAACCTGTCTCCTTAAGGATTTGGCCAGCCAACAGAAGCTGAAGGGAAAGGGCGGAGAGGGAGTCTCTCTCTGCCCCAGACAGCCCCGAGCTGGGTCTGTCCCTCAGACCTGGCCAGGGGCAGCCCTCCCCCCAGCGGGCGGCGCCCTCTCCCGGGGCATCCAAGGGCAGGCTCGGCGCCAGTCCCACCCCACTCGCCACTGCCACGACCCTCGTCCTCCCTCGGGAGGCCTGGGCAGCACAGGGACCCGGGGCTGGGAGGCCTCCAGATCTCAGTTCTGGCACACCGCTGGAAAGGCTGCTTCCTCCTCTGACGGGGGCCCAGCACACGCCCCAGGAGACTTGGCAGCCGTCCCCAGGGCTATGTCCTCCGGAACTCGCCCCCTTGGAAGGGGCCTGGCCCAGGTGCCAGGTTCGGCTGGTGGGCCAGCCTCCTTTGGAGAAAGCAGGCAAGCCGAGCCAGGCTTGCAGTGGCCCTGGGCCTGACACCTGCGACCTCAGGCTGAGGGCCTCACGCATGCCCCCCACGGCGGATTTCTCCCCGGAGCCGTGGCCTGGGCACTAGGAAGGCCAGGCCTTCCCGACTCCAGGGAGGAGGCTTGGACCTGCCGCCGGAAGGGCTTGCCCAGTTTCGCCTGGCTCCCTAGTCCTGCAGTGCCATCTGCCTGTCTCGGCACTTCTGACTCCACAGAGCCTTTCCTACACCTGGCCTGGCTGCAGACGCTAAGTGCAGGCGTGGGGTGAGGCCATGGCTTTGTCTTTGCGGGAAGAAATGAGCCCCTGGACGAAGCAGCTGGCCCGGGCAGAGCCTTGAGCCTGAAGCCCGGTACGCCTGTGGCCATCAGGGCCAGAGCAGTGCTTCCAAGGAAGGGAAGCGGCCTTCAAGCTGAGTGGGAGTGGGGGAGGGGAGGGAGGCACCAGCTGAAGCCAAGTCCAGAAGGGCGGCGATGGAACAGCGGCAGCTGGGTGGCGCCAGCCAGCCGGTCAGAGCCTGGCGGGAGGGCGGGGCCTTCACTGAGGACCCTCCAAGGCCAGCCCTAGGCCACGGCGTTAGCGTATGCGCCCTAGGCCGGTGCGGGGGTGTGGGGGCTGGAACCCAAGCCCGCAGGGCTCCCGGAGAGGAGAGAGAAAGAAGGGCACCTGGGAGATGTAGGCGAGGTGTGCGGGGTGCGCCACCTTACGCTCCCCAGGTCCCCGAGGGAGAGAGAGGGAGAGAGAAAGAGAGGGAGAGAGAGAGAGAACCCATACCTCTTAGTCGCAGCCTCCACCGCAGGCTGGTGCCAACTCACACGCCATCCCACTTCCACCCGCCACCCCCACGGACGCCCCGGGGCCAGCCCCACCACAGAGAGGCCGGTTCCCGGTCACCTCCGTGCCGTCCCTTCCGGACCTGACCCCGGTGCAGGGGAAACGGGAAACGGTTCAGGCAAGCCTCTCCATGTCCCTCTGCATGACAATGGCCTTATTCCCCTCTCCCATTCCCCGGGCCCACCCAAGGCAGCCACCTTTGTCATTAGCTCCTCGGGAGAGGAGGCAAGAGGTGAATCTCTGCCCTGGGTGGAGAGACTCAGTTTCCCGGGTTGCTCCCATGGACACACGCTCTTCAGCGGGGTCTGAGTTTCTCCAGCCAACCTGTCTCCTTAAGGATTTGGCCAGCCAACAGAAGCTGAAGGGAAAGGGCGGAGAGGGAGTCTCTCTCTGCCCCAGACAGCCCCGAGCTGGGTCTGTCCCTCAGACCTGGCCAGGGGCAGCCCTCCCCCCAGCGGGCGGCGCCCTCTCCCGGGGCATCCAAGGGCAGGCTCGGCGCCAGTCCCACCCCACTCGCCACTGCCACGACCCTCGTCCTCCCTCGGGAGGCCTGGGCAGCACAGGGACCCGGGGCTGGGAGGCCTCCAGATCTCAGTTCTGGCACACCGCCGGAAAGGCTGCTTCCTCCTCTGACGGGGGCCCAGCACACGCCCCAAGAGACTTGGCAGCCGTCCCCAGGGCTATGTCCTCCGGAACTCGCCCCCTTGGAAGGGGCCTGGCCCAGGTGCCAGTTTCGGCTGGTGGGCCAGCCTCCTTTGGAGAAAGCAGGCAAGCCGAGCCAGGCTTGCAGTGGCCCTGGGCCTGACACCTGCGACCTCAGGCTGAGGGCCTCACGCATGCCCCCCACGGCGGATTTCTCCCCGGAGCCGTGGCCTGGGCACTAGGAAGGCCAGGCCTTCCCGACTCCAGGGAGGAGGCTTGGACCTGCCGCCGGAAGGGCTTGCCCAGTTTCGCCTGGCTCCCTAGTCCTGCAGTGCCATCTGCCTGTCTCGGCACTTCTGACTCCACAGAGCCTTTCCTACACCTGGCCTGGCTGCAGACGCTAAGTGCAGGCGTGGGGTGAGGCCATGGCTTTGTCTTTGCGGGAAGAAATGAGCCCCTGGACGAAGCAGCTGGCCCGGGCAGAGCCTTGAGCCTGAAGCCCGGTACGCCTGTGGCCATCAGGGCCAGAGCAGTGCTTCCAAGGAAGGGAAGCGGCCTTCAAGCTGAGTGGGAGTGGGGGAGGGGAGGGAGGCACCAGCTGAAGCCAAGTCCAGAAGGGCGGCGATGGAACAGCGGCAGCTGGGTGGCGCCAGCCAGCCGGTCAGAGCCTGGCGGGAGGGCGGGGCCTTCACTGAGGACCCTCCAAGGCCAGCCCTAGGCCGCGGCGTTCGCGTATGCGCCCTAGGCCGGTGCGGGGGTGTGGGGGCTGGAACCCAAGCCCGCAGGGCTCCCGGAGAGGAGAGAGAAAGAAGGGCACCTGGGAGATGTAGGCGAGGTGTGCGGGGTGCGCCACCTTACTCTCCCCAGGTCCCCGAGGGAGAGAGAGGGAGAGAGAAAGAGAGGGAGAGAGAGAGAGAACCCTGACCTCTTAATCGCAGCCTCCACCGCTGGCTGGTGCCAACTCACACGCCATCCCACTTCCACCCGCCACCCCCAGAGACGCCCCGGGGCCAGCCCCACCACAGAGAGGCCGGTTCCCGGTCACCTCCGTGCCGTCCCTTCCGGACCTGACCCCGGTGCAGGGGAAACAGGAAACGGTTCAGGCAAGCCTCTCCATGTCCCTCTGCATGACAATGGCCTTATTCCCCTCTCCCATCCCCCAGGCCCACCCAAGGCAGCCACCTTTGTCATTAGCTCCTCGGGAGAGGAGGCAAGAGGAGAATCTCTGCCCTGGGTGGAGAGACTCAGTTTCCCGGGTTGCTCCCATGGACACACGCTCTTCAGCGGGGTCTGATTTTCTCCAGCCAACCTGTCTCCTTAAGGATTTGGCCAGCCAACAGAAGCTGAAGGGAAAGGGCGGAGAGGGAGTCTCTCTCTGCCCCAGACAGCCCCGAGCTGGGTCTGTCCCTCAGACCTGGCCAGGGGCAGCCCTCCCCCCAGCGGGCGGCGCCCTCTCCCGGGGCATCCAAGGGCAGGCTCGGCGCCAGTCCCACCCCACTCGCCACTGCCACGACCCTCGTCCTCCCTCGGGAGGCCTGGGCAGCACAGGGACCCGGGGCTGGGAGGCCTCCAGATCTCAGTTCTGGCACACCGCTGGAAAGGCTGCTTCCTCCTCTGACGGGGGCCCAGCACACGCCCCAGGAGACTTGGCAGCCGTCCCCAGGGCTATGTCCTCCGGAACTCGCCCCCTTGGAAGGGGCCTGGCCCAGGTGCCAGGTTCGGCTGGTGGGCCAGCCTCCTTTGGAGAAAGCAGGCAAGCCGAGCCAGGCTTGCAGTGGCCCTGGGCCTGACACCTGCGACCTCAGGCTGAGGGCCTCACGCATGCCCCCCACGGCGGATTTCTCCCCGGAGCCGTGGCCTGGGCACTAGGAAGGCCAGGCCTTCCCGACTCCAGGGAGGAGGCTTGGACCTGCCGCCGGAAGGGCTTGCCCAGTTTCGCCTGGCTCCCTAGTCCTGCAGTGCCATCTGCCTGTCTCGGCACTTCTGACTCCACAGAGCCTTTCCTACACCTGGCCTGGCTGCAGACGCTAAGTGCAGGCGTGGGGTGAGGCCATGGCTTTGTCTTTGCGGGAAGAAATGAGCCCCTGGACGAAGCAGCTGGCCCGGGCAGAGCCTTGAGCCTGAAGCCCGGTACGCCTGTGGCCATCAGGGCCAGAGCAGTGCTTCCAAGGAAGGGAAGCGGCCTTCAAGCTGAGTGGGAGTGGGGGAGGGGAGGGAGGCACCAGCTGAAGCCAAGTCCAGAAGGGCGGCGATGGAACAGCGGCAGCTGGGTGGCGCCAGCCAGCCGGTCAGAGCCTGGCGGGAGGGCGGGGCCTTCACTGAGGACCCTCCAAGGCCAGCCCTAGGCCACGGGGTTCGCGTATGCGCCCTAGGCCGGTGCGGGGGTGTGGGGGCTGGAACCCAAGCCCGCAGGGCTCCCGGAGAGGAGAGAGAAAGAAGGGCACCTGGGAGATGTAGGCGAGGTGTGCGGGGTGCGCCACCTTACGCTCCCCAGGTCCCCGAGGGAGAGAGAGGGAGAGAGAAAGAGAGGGAGAGAGAGAGAGAACCCAGACCTCTTAGTCGCAGCCTACACCGCAGGCTGGTGCCAACTCACACGCCATCCCACTTCCACCCGCCACCCCCACGGACGCCCCGGGGCCAGCCCCACCACAGAGAGGCCGGTTCCCGGTCACCTCCGTGCCGTCCCTTCCGGACCTGACCCCGGTGCAGGGGAAACAGGAAACGGTTCAGGCAAGCCTCTCCATGTCCCTCTGCATGACAATGGCCTTATTCCCCTCTCCCATCCCCCAGGCCCACCCAAGGCAGCCACCTTTGTCATTAGCTCCTCGGGAGAGGAGGCAAGAGGAGAATCTCTGCCCTGGGTGGAGAGACTCAGTTTCCCGGGTTGCTCCCATGGACACACGCTCTTCAGCGGGGTCTGATTTTCTCCAGCCAACCTGTCTCCTTAAGGATTTGGCCAGCCAACAGAAGCTGAAGGGAAAGGGCGGAGAGGGAGTCTCTCTCTGCCCCAGACAGCCCCGAGCTGGGTCTGTCCCTCAGACCTGGCCAGGGGCAGCCCTCCCCCCAGCGGGCGGCGCCCTCTCCCGGGGCATCCAAGGGCAGGCTCGGCGCCAGTCCCACCCCACTCGCCACTGCCACGACCCTCGTCCTCCCTCGGGAGGCCTGGGCAGCACAGGGACCCGGGGCTGGGAGGCCTCCAGATCTCAGTTCTGGCACACCGCCGGAAAGGCTGCTTCCTCCTCTGACGGGGGCCCAGCACACGCCCCAGGACAACTGGCAGCCGTCCCCAGGGCTATGTCCTCCGGAACTCGCCCCCTTGGAAGGGGCCTGGCCCAGGTGCCAGGTTCGGCTGGTGGGCCAGCCTCCTTTGGAGAAAGCAGGCAAGCCGAGCCAGGCTTGCAGTGGCCCTGGGCCTGACACCTGCGACCTCAGGCTGAGGGCCTCACGCATGCCCCCCCACGGCGGATTTCTCCCCGGAGCCGTGGCCTGGGCACTAGGAAGGCCAGGCCTTCCCGACTCCAGGGAGGAGGCTTGGACCTGCCGCCGGAAGGGCTTGCCCAGTTTCGCCTGGCTCCCTAGTCCTGCAGTGCCATCTGCCTGTCTCGGCACTTCTGACTCCACAGAGCCTTTCCTACACCTGGCCTGGCTGCAGACGCTAAGTGCAGGCGTGGGGTGAGGCCATGGCTTTGTCTTTGCGGGAAGAAATGAGCCCCTGGACGAAGCAGCTGGCCCGGGCAGAGCCTTGAGCCTGAAGCCCGGTACGCCTGTGGCCATCAGGGCCAGAGCAGTGCTTCCAAGGAAGGGAAGCGGCCTTCAAGCTGAGTGGGAGTGGGGGAGGGGAGGGAGGCACCAGCTGAAGCCAAGTCCAGAAGGGCGGCGATGGAACAGCGGCAGCTGGGTGGCGCCAGCCAGCCGGTCAGAGCCTGGCGGGAGGGCGGGGCCTTCACTGAGGACCCTCCAAGGCCAGCCCTAGGCCACGGCGTTCGCGTATGCGCCCTAGGCCGGTGCGGGGGTGTGGGGGCTGGAACCCAAGCCCGCAGGGCTCCCGGAGAGGAGAGAGAAAGAAGGGCACCTGGGAGATGTAGGCGAGGTGTGCGGGGTGCGCCACCTTACGCTCCCCAGGTCCCCGAGGGAGAGAGAGGGAGAGAGAAAGAGAGGGAGAGAGAGAGAGAACCCAGACCTCTTAGTCGCAGCCTACACCGCAGGCTGGTGCCAACTCACACGCCATCCCACTTCCACCCGCCACCCCCACGGACGCCCCGGGGCCAGCCCCACCACAGAGAGGCCGGTTCCCGGTCACCTCCGTGCCGTCCCTTCCGGACCTGACCCCGGTGCAGGGGAAACGGGAAACGGTTCAGGCAAGCCTCTCCATGTCCCTCTGCATGACAATGGCCTTATTCCCCTCTCCCATTCCCCGGGCCCACCCAAGGCAGCCACCTTTGTCATTAGCTCCTCGGGAGAGGAGGCAAGAGGAGAATCTCTGCCCTGGGTGGAGAGACTCAGTTTCCCGGGTTGCTCCCATGGACACACGCTCTTCAGCGGGGTCTGATTTTCTCCAGCCAACCTGTCTCCTTAAGGATTTGGCCAGCCAACAGAAGCTGAAGGGAAAGGGCGGAGAGGGAGTCTCTCTCTGCCCCAGACAGCCCCGAGCTGGGTCTGTCCCTCAGACCTGGCCAGGGGCAGCCCTCCCCCCAGCGGGCGGCGCCCTCTCCCGGGGCATCCAAGGGCAGGCTCGGCGCCAGTCCCACCCCACTCGCCACTGCCACGACCCTCGTCCTCCCTCGGGAGGCCTGGGCAGCACAGGGACCCGGGGCTGGGAGGCCTCCAGATCTCAGTTCTGGCACACCGCTGGAAAGGCTGCTTCCTCCTCTGACGGGGGCCCAGCACACGCCCCAGGAGACTTGGCAGCCGTCCCCAGGGCTATGTCCTCCGGAACTCGCCCCCTTGGAAGGGGCCTGGCCCAGGTGCCAGGTTCGGCTGGTGGGCCAGCCTCCTTTGGAGAAAGCAGGCAAGCCGAGCCAGGCTTGCAGTGGCCCTGGGCCTGACACCTGCGACCTCAGGCTGAGGGCCTCACGCATGCCCCCCACGGCGGATTTCTCCCCGGAGCCGTGGCCTGGGCACTAGGAAGGCCAGGCCTTCCCGACTCCAGGGAGGAGGCTTGGACCTGCCGCCGGAAGGGCTTGCCCAGTTTCGCCTGGCTCCCTAGTCCTGCAGTGCCATCTGCCTGTCTCGGCACTTCTGACTCCACAGAGCCTTTCCTACACCTGGCCTGGCTGCAGACGCTAAGTGCAGGCGTGGGGTGAGGCCATGGCTTTGTCTTTGCGGGAAGAAATGAGCCCCTGGACGAAGCAGCTGGCCCGGGCAGAGCCTTGAGCCTGAAGCCCGGTACGCCTGTGGCCATCAGGGCCAGAGCAGTGCTTCCAAGGAAGGGAAGCGGCCTTCAAGCTGAGTGGGAGTGGGGGAGGGGAGGGAGGCACCAGCTGAAGCCAAGTCCAGAAGGGCGGCGATGGAACAGCGGCAGCTGGGTGGCGCCAGCCAGCCGGTCAGAGCCTGGCGGGAGGGCGGGGCCTTCACTGAGGACCCTCCAAGGCCAGCCCTAGGCCACGGCGTTCGCGTATGCGCCCTAGGCCGGTGCGGGGGTGTGGGGGCTGGAACCCAAGCCCGCAGGGCTCCCGGAGAGGAGAGAGAAAGAAGGGCACCTGGGAGATGTAGGCGAGGTGTGCGGGGTGCGCCACCTTACGCTCCCCAGGTCCCCGAGGGAGAGAGAGGGAGAGAGAAAGAGAGGGAGAGAGAGAGAGAACCCAGACCTCTTAGTCGCAGCCTCCACCGCAGGCTGGTGCCAACTCACACGCCATCCCACTTCCACCCGCCACCCCCACGGACGCCCCGGGGCCAGCCCCACCACAGAGAGGCCGGTTCCCGGTCACCTCCGTGCCGTCCCTTCCGGACCTGACCCCGGTGCAGGGGAAACGGGAAACGGTTCAGGCAAGCCTCTCCATGTCCCTCTGCATGACAATGGCCTTATTCCCCTCTCCCATTCCCCGGGCCCACCCAAGGCAGCCACCTTTGTCATTAGCTCCTCGGGAGAGGAGGCAAGAGGTGAATCTCTGCCCTGGGTGGAGAGACTCAGTTTCCCGGGTTGCTCCCATGGACACACGCTCTTCAGCGGGGTCTGATTTTCTCCAGCCAACCTGTCTCCTTAAGGATTTGGCCAGCCAACAGAAGCTGAAGGGAAAGGGCGGAGAGGGAGTCTCTCTCTGCCCCAGACAGCCCCGAGCTGGGTCTGTCCCTCAGACCTGGCCAGGGGCAGCCCTCCCCCCAGCGGGCGGCGCCCTCTCCCGGGGCATCCAAGGACAGGCTCGGCGCCAGTCCCACCCCACTCGCCACTGCCACGACCCTCGTCCTCCCTCGGGAGGCCTGGGCAGCACAGGGACCCGGGGCTGGGAGGCCTCCAGATCTCAGTTCTGGCACACCGCCGGAAAGGCTGCTTCCTCCTCTGACGGGGGCCCAGCACACGCCCCAGGAGACTTGGCAGCCGTCCCCAGGGCTATGTCCTCCGGAACTCGCCCCCTTGGAAGGGGCCTGGCCCAGGTGCCAGGTTCGGCTGGTGGGCCAGCCTCCTTTGGAGAAAGCAGGCAAGCCGAGCCAGGCTTGCAGTGGCCCTGGGCCTGACACCTGCGACCTCAGGCTGAGGGCCTCACGCATGCCCCCCACGGCGGATTTCTCCCCGGAGCCGTGGCCTGGGCACTAGGAAGGCCAGGCCTTCCCGACTCCAGGGAGGAGGCTTGGACCTGCCGCCGGAAGGGCTTGCCCAGTTTCGCCTGGCTCCCTAGTCCTGCAGTGCCATCTGCCTGTCTCGGCACTTCTGACTCCACAGAGCCTTTCCTACACCTGGCCTGGCTGCAGACGCTAAGTGCAGGCGTGGGGTGAGGCCATGGCTTTGTCTTTGCGGGAAGAAATGAGCCCCTGGACGAAGCAGCTGGCCCGGGCAGAGCCTTGAGCCTGAAGCCCGGTACGCCTGTGGCCATCAGGGCCAGAGCAGTGCTTCCAAGGAAGGGAAGCGGCCTTCAAGCTGAGTGGGAGTGGGGGAGGGGAGGGAGGCACCAGCTGAAGCCAAGTCCAGAAGGGCGGCGATGGAACAGCGGCAGCTGGGTGGCGCCAGCCAGCCGGTCAGAGCCTGGCGGGAGGGCGGGGCCTTCACTGAGGACCCTCCAAAGCCAGCCCTAGGCCGCGGCGTTCGCGTATGCGCCCTAGGCCGGTGCGGGGGTGTGGGGGCTGGAACCCAAGCCCGCAGGGCTCCCGGAGAGGAGAGAGAAAGAAGGGCACCTGGGAGATGTAGGCGAGGTGTGCGGGGTGCGCCACCTTACTCTCCCCAGGTCCCCGAGGGAGAGAGAGGGAGAGAGAAAGAGAGGGAGAGAGAGAGAGAACCCTGACCTCTTAGTCGCAGCCTCCACCGCTGGCTGGTGCCAACTCACACGCCATCCCACTTCCACCCGCCACCCCCACGGACGCCCCGGGGCCAGCCCCACCACAGAGAGGCCGGTTCCCGGTCACCTCCGTGCCGTCCCTTCCGGACCTGACCCCGGTGCAGGGGAAACGGGAAACGGTTCAGGCAAGCCTCTCCATGTCCCTCTGCATGACAATGGCCTTATTCCCCTCTCCCATCCCCCAGGCCCACCCAAGGCAGCCACCTTTGTCATTAGCTCCTCGGGAGAGGAGGCAAGAGGAGAATCTCTGCCCTGGGTGGAGAGACTCAGTTTCCCGGGTTGCTCCCATGGACACACGCTCTTCAGCGGGGTCTGATTTTCTCCAGCCAACCTGTCTCCTTAAGGATTTGGCCAGCCAACAGAAGCTGAAGGGAAAGGGCGGAGAGGGAGTCTCTCTCTGCCCCAGACAGCCCCGAGCTGGGTCTGTCCCTCAGACCTGGCCAGGGGCAGCCCTCCCCCCAGCGGGCGGCGCCCTCTCCCGGGGCATCCAAGGGCAGGCTCGGCGCCAGTCCCACCCCACTCGCCACTGCCACGACCCTCGTCCTCCCTCGGGAGGCCTGGGCAGCACAGGGACCCGGGGCTGGGAGGCCTCCAGATCTCAGTTCTGGCACACCGCCGGAAAGGCTGCTTCCTCCTCTGACGGGGGCCCAGCACACGCCCCAAGAGACTTGGCAGCCGTCCCCAGGGCTATGTCCTCCGGAACTCGCCCCCTTGGAAGGGGCCTGGCCCAGGTGCCAGGTTCGGCTGGTGGGCCAGCCTCCTTTGGAGAAAGCAGGCAAGCCGAGCCAGGCTTGCAGTGGCCCTGGGCCTGACACCTGCGACCTCAGGCTGAGGGCCTCACGCATGCCCCCCACGGCGGATTTCTCCCCGGAGCCGTGGCCTGGGCACTAGGAAGGCCAGGCCTTCCCGACTCCAGGGAGGAGGCTTGGACCTGCCGCCGGAAGGGCTTGCCCAGTTTCGCCTGGCTCCCTAGTCCTGCAGTGCCATCTGCCTGTCTCGGCACTTCTGACTCCACAGAGCCTTTCCTACACCTGGCCTGGCTGCAGACGCTAAGTGCAGGCGTGGGGTGAGGCCATGGCTTTGTCTTTGCGGGAAGAAATGAGCCCCTGGACGAAGCAGCTGGCCCGGGCAGAGCCTTGAGCCTGAAGCCCGGTACGCCTGTGGCCATCAGGGCCAGAGCAGTGCTTCCAAGGAAGGGAAGCGGCCTTCAAGCTGAGTGGGAGTGGGGGAGGGGAGGGAGGCACCAGCTGAAGCCAAGTCCAGAAGGGCGGCGATGGAACAGCGGCAGCTGGGTGGCGCCAGCCAGCCGGTCAGAGCCTGGCGGGAGGGCGGGGCCTTCACTGAGGACCCTCCAAGGCCAGCCCTAGGCCGCGGCGTTCGCGTATGCGCCCTAGGCCGGTGCGGGGGTGTGGGGGCTGGAACCCAAGCCCGCAGGGCTCCCGGAGAGGAGAGAGAAAGAAGGGCACCTGGGAGATGTAGGCGAGGTGTGCGGGGTGCGCCACCTTACTCTCCCCAGGTCCCCGAGGGAGAGAGAGGGAGAGAGAAAGAGAGGGAGAGAGAGAGAGAACCCTGACCTCTTAGTCGCAGCCTCCACCGCTGGCTGGTGCCAACTCACACGCCATCCCACTTCCACCCGCCACCCCCACGGACGCCCCGGGGCCAGCCCCACCACAGAGAGGCCGGTTCCCGGTCACCTCCGTGCCGTCCCTTCCGGACCTGACCCCGGTGCAGGGGAAACGGGAAACGGTTCAGGCAAGCCTCTCCATGTCCCTCTGCATGACAATGGCCTTATTCCCCTCTCCCATCCCCCAGGCCCACCCAAGGCAGCCACCTTTGTCATTAGCTCCTCGGGACAGGAGGCAAGAGGAGAATCTCTGCCCTGGGTGGAGAGACTCAGTTTCCCGGGTTGCTTCCATGGACACACGCTCTTCAGCTGGGTCTGATTTTCTCCAGCCAACCTGTCTCCTTAAGGATTTGGCCAGCCAACAGAAGCTGAAGGGAAAGGTCGGAGAGGGAGTCTCTCTCTGCCCCCGACAGCCCCGAGCTGGGTCTGTCCCTCAGACCCGGCCAGGGGCAGCCCACCCCCCAGCGGGCGGCGCCCTCTCCCGGGGCATCCAAGGGCAGGCTCGGCGCCAGTCCCACCCCACTCGCCACTGCCACGACCCTCGTCCTCCCTCGGGAGGCCTGGGCAGGACAGGGACCCGGGGCTGGGAGGCCTCCAGATCTCAGGTCTGGCACACCGCCGGAAAGGCTGCTTCCTCCTCTGACGGGGGCCCAGCACACGCCCCAGGACACCTGGCAGCCGTCCCCAGGGCTATGTCCTCCGGAACTCGCCCCCTTGGAAGGGGCCTGGCCCAGGTGCCAGGTTCGGCTGGTGGGCCAGCCTCCTTTGGAGAAAGCAGGCAAGCCGAGCCAGGCTTGCAGTGGCCCTGGGCCTGACACCTGCGACCTCAGGCTGAGGGCCTCACGCATGCCCCCCACGGCGGATTTCTCCCCGGAGCCGTGGCCTGGGCACTAGGAAGGCCAGGCCTTCCCGACTCCAGGGAGGAGGCTTGGACCTGCCGCCGGAAGGGCTTGCCCAGTTTCGCCTGGCTCCCTAGTCCTGCAGTGCCATCTGCCTGTCTCGGCACTTCTGACTCCACAGAGCCTTTCCTACACCTGGCCTGGCTGCAGACGCTAAGTGCAGGCGTGGGGTGAGGCCATGGCTTTGTCTTTGCGGGAAGAAATGAGCCCCTGGACGAAGCAGCTGGCCCGGGCAGAGCCTTGAGCCTGAAGCCCGGTACGCCTGTGGCCATCAGGGCCAGAGCAGTGCTTCCAAGGAAGGGAAGCGGCCTTCAAGCTGAGTGGGAGTGGGGGAGGGGAGGGAGGCACCAGCTGAAGCCAAGTCCAGAAGGGCGGCGATGGAACAGCGGCAGCTGGGTGGCGCCAGCCAGCCGGTCAGAGCCTGGCGGGAGGGCGGGGCCTTCACTGAGGACCCTCCAAGGCCAGCCCTAGGCCGCGGCGTTCGCGTATGCGCCCTAGGCCGGTGCGGGGGTGTGGGGGCTGGAACCCAAGCCCGCAGGGCTCCCGGAGAGGAGAGAGAAAGAAGGGCACCTGGGAGATGTAGGCGAGGTGTGCGGGGTGCGCCACCTTACTCTCCCCAGGTCCCCGAGGGAGAGAGAGGGAGAGAGAAAGAGAGGGAGAGAGAGAGAGAACCCTGACCTCTTAGTCGCAGCCTCCACCGCTGGCTGGTGCCAACTCACACGCCATCCCACTTCCACCCGCCACCCCCACGGACGCCCCGGGGCCAGCCCCACCACAGAGAGGCCGGTTCCCGGTCACCTCCGTGCCGTCCCTTCCGGACCTGACCCCGGTGCAGGGGAAACGGGAAACGGTTCAGGCAAGCCTCTCCATGTCCCTCTGCATGACAATGGCCTTATTCCCCTCTCCCATCCCCCAGGCCCACCCAAGGCAGCCACCTTTGTCATTAGCTCCTCGGGAGAGGAGGCAAGAGGAGAATCTCTGCCCTGGGTGGAGAGACTCAGTTTCCCGGGTTGCTTCCATGGACACACGCTCTTCAGCTGGGTCTGATTTTCTCCAGCCAACCTGTCTCCTTAAGGATTTGGCCAGCCAACAGAAGCTGAAGGGAAAGGTCGGAGAGGGAGTCTCTCTCTGCCCCCGACAGCCCCGAGCTGGGTCTTTCCCTCAGACCCGGCCAGGGGCAGCCCACCCCCCAGCGGGCGGCGCCCTCTCCCGGGGCATCCAAGGGCAGGCTCGGCGCCAGTCCCACCCCACTCGCCACTGCCACGACCCTCGTCCTCCCTCGGGAGGCCTGGGCAGGACAGGGACCCGGGGCTGGGAGGCCTCCAGATCTCAGGTCTGGCACACCGCCGGAAAGGCTGCTTCCTCCTCTGACGGGGGCCCAGCACACGCCCCAGGACACCTGGCAGCCGTCCCCAGGGCTATGTCCTCCGGAACTCGCCCCCTTGGAAGGGGCCTGGCCCAGGTGCCAGGTTCGGCTGGTGGGCCAGCCTCCTTTGGAGAAAGCAGGCAAGCCGAGCCAGGCTTGCAGTGGCCCTGGGCCTGACACCTGCGACCTCAGGCTGAGGGCCTCACGCATGCCCCCCACGGCGGATTTCTCCCCGGAGCCGTGGCCTGGGCACTAGGAAGGCCAGGCCTTCCCGACTCCAGGGAGGAGGCTTGGACCTGCCGCCGGAAGGGCTTGCCCAGTTTCGCCTGGCTCCCTAGTCCTGCAGTGCCATCTGCCTGTCTCGGCACTTCTGACTCCACAGAGCCTTTCCTACACCTGGCCTGGTTGCAGACGCGAAGTGCAGGCGTGGGGTGAGGCCATGGCTTTGTCTTTGCGGGAAGAAATGAGCCCCTGGACGAAGCAGCTGGCCCGGGCAGAGCCTTGAGCCTGAAGCCCGGTACGCCTGTGGCCATCAGGGCCAGAGCAGTGCTTCCAAGGAAGGGAAGCGGCCTTCAAGCTGAGTGGGAGTGGGGGAGGGGAGGGAGGCACCAGCTGAAGCCAAGTCCAGAAGGGCGGCGATGGAACAGCGGCAGCTGGGTGGCGCCAGCCAGCCGGTCAGAGCCTGGCGGGAGGGCGGGGCCTTCACTGAGGACCCTCCAAGGCCAGCCCTAGGCCACGGCGTTCGCGTATGCGCCCTAGGCCGGTGCGGGGGTGTGGGGGCTGGAACCCAAGCCCGCAGGGCTCCCGGAGAGGAGAGAGAAAGAAGGGCACCTGGGAGATGTAGGCGAGGTGTGCGGGGTGCGCCACCTTACGCTCCCCAGGTCCCCGAGGGAGAGAGAGGGAGAGAGAAAGAGAGGGAGAGAGAGAGAGAACCCAGACCTCTTAGTAGCAGCCTCCACCGCAGGCTGGTGCCAACTCACACGCCATCCCACTTCCACCCGCCACCCCCACGGACGCCCCGGGGCCAGCCCCACCACAGAGAGGCCGGTTCCCGGTCACCTCCGTGCCGTCCCTTCCGGACCTGACCCCGGTGCAGGGGAAACGGGAAACGGTTCAGGCAAGCCTCTCCATGTCCCTCTGCATGACAATGGCCTTATTCCCCTCTCCCATTCCCCGGGCCCACCCAAGGCAGCCACCTTTGTCATTAGCTCCTCGGGAGAGGAGGCAAGAGGTGAATCTCTGCCCTGGGTGGAGAGACTCAGTTTCCCGGGTTGCTCCCATGGACACACGCTCTTCAGCGGGGTCTGATTTTCTCCAGCCAACCTGTCTCCTTAAGGATTTGGCCAGCCAACAGAAGCTGAAGGGAAAGGGCGGAGAGGGAGTCTCTCTCTGCCCCAGACAGCCCCGAGCTGGGTCTGTCCCTCAGACCTGGCCAGGGGCAGCCCTCCCCCCAGCGGGCGGCGCCCTCTCCCGGGGCATCCAAGGGCAGGCTCGGCGCCAGTCCCACCCCACTCGCCACTGCCACGACCCTCGTCCTCCCTCGGGAGGCCTGGGCAGCACAGGGACCCGGGGCTGGGAGGCCTCCAGATCTCAGTTCTGGCACACCGCCGGAAAGGCTGCTTCCTCCTCTGACGGGGGCCCAGCACACGCCCCAAGAGACTTGGCAGCCGTCCCCAGGGCTATGTCCTCCGGAACTCGCCCCCTTGGAAGGGGCCTGGCCCAGGTGCCAGGTTCGGCTGGTGGGCCAGCCTCCTTTGGAGAAAGCAGGCAAGCCGAGCCAGGCTTGCAGTGGCCCTGGGCCTGACACCTGCGACCTCAGGCTGAGGGCCTCACGCATGCCCCCCACGGCGGATTTCTCCCCGGAGCCGTGGCCTGGGCACTAGGAAGGCCAGGCCTTCCCGACTCCAGGGAGGAGGCTTGGACCTGCCGCCGGAAGGGCTTGCCCAGTTTCGCCTGGCTCCCTAGTCCTGCAGTGCCATCTGCCTGTCTCGGCACTTCTGACTCCACAGAGCCTTTCCTACACCTGGCCTGGCTGCAGACGCGAAGTGCAGGCGTGGGGTGAGGCCATGGCTTTGTCTTTGCGGGAAGAAATGAGCCCCTGGACGAAGCAGCTGGCCCGGGCAGAGCCTTGAGCCTGAAGCCCGGTACGCCTGTGGCCATCAGGGCCAGAGCAGTGCTTCCAAGGAAGGGAAGCGGCCTTCAAGCTGAGTGGGAGTGGGGGAGGGGAGGGAGGCACCAGCTGAAGCCAAGTCCAGAAGGGCGGCGATGGAACAGCGGCAGCTGGGTGGCGCCAGCCAGCCGGTCAGAGCCTGGCGGGAGGGCGGGGCCTTCACTGAGGACCCTCCAAAGCCAGCCCTAGGCCGCGGCGTTCGCGTATGCGCCCTAGGCCGGTGCGGGGGTGTGGGGGCTGGAACCCAAGCCCGCAGGGCTCCCGGAGAGGAGAGAGAAAGAAGGGCACCTGGGAGATGTAGGCGAGGTGTGCGGGGTGCGCCACCTTACTCTCCCCAGGTCCCCGAGGGAGAGAGAGGGAGAGAGAAAGAGAGGGAGAGAGAGAGAGAACCCTGACCTCTTAGTCGCAGCCTCCACCGCTGGCTGGTGCCAACTCACACGCCATCCCACTTCCACCCGCCACCCCCACGGACGCCCCGGGGCCAGCCCCACCACAGAGAGGCCGGTTCCCGGTCACCTCCGTGCCGTCCCTTCCGGACCTGACCCCGGTGCAGGGGAAACGGGAAACGGTTCAGGCAAGCCTCTCCATGTCCCTCTGCATGACAATGGCCTTATTCCCCTCTCCCATCCCCCAGGCCCACCCAAGGCAGCCACCTTTGTCATTAGCTCCTCGGGAGAGGAGGCAAGAGGAGAATCTCTGCCCTGGGTGGAGAGACTCAGTTTCCCGGGTTGCTCCCATGGACACACGCTCTTCAGCGGGGTCTGATTTTCTCCAGCCAACCTGTCTCCTTAAGGATTTGGCCAGCCAACAGAAGCTGAAGGGAAAGGGCGGAGAGGGAGTCTCTCTCTGCCCCAGACAGCCCCGAGCTGGGTCTGTCCCTCAGACCTGGCCAGGGGCAGCCCTCCCCCCAGCGGGCGGCGCCCTCTCCCGGGGCATCCAAGGGCAGGCTCGGCGCCAGTCCCACCCCACTCGCCACTGCCACGACCCTCGTCCTCCCTCGGGAGGCCTGGGCAGCACAGGGACCCGGGGCTGGGAGGCCTCCAGATCTCAGTTCTGGCACACCGCCGGAAAGGCTGCTTCCTCCTCTGACGGGGGCCCAGCACACGCCCCAAGAGACTTGGCAGCCGTCCCCAGGGCTATGTCCTCCGGAACTCGCCCCCTTGGAAGGGGCCTGGCCCAGGTGCCAGGTTCGGCTGGTGGGCCAGCCTCCTTTGGAGAAAGCAGGCAAGCCGAGCCAGGCTTGCAGTGGCCCTGGGCCTGACACCTGCGACCTCAGGCTGAGGGCCTCACGCATGCCCCCCACGGCGGATTTCTCCCCGGAGCCGTGGCCTGGGCACTAGGAAGGCCAGGCCTTCCCGACTCCAGGGAGGAGGCTTGGACCTGCCGCCGGAAGGGCTTGCCCAGTTTCGCCTGGCTCCCTAGTCCTGCAGTGCCATCTGCCTGTCTCGGCACTTCTGACTCCACAGAGCCTTTCCTACACCTGGCCTGGCTGCAGACGCTAAGTGCAGGCGTGGGGTGAGGCCATGGCTTTGTCTTTGCGGGAAGAAATGAGCCCCTGGACGAAGCAGCTGTCCCGGGCAGAGCCTTGAGCCTGAAGCCCGGTACGCCTGTGGCCATCAGGGCCAGAGCAGTGCTTCCAAGGAAGGGAAGCGGCCTTCAAGCTGAGTGGGAGTGGGGGAGGGGAGGGAGGCACCAGCTGAAGCCAAGTCCAGAAGGGCGGCGATGGAACAGCGGCAGCTGGGTGGCGCCAGCCAGCCGGTCAGAGCCTGGCGGGAGGGCGGGGCCTTCACTGAGGACCCTCCAAGGCCAGCCCTAGGCCGCGGCGTTCGCGTATGCGCCCTAGGCCGGTGCGGGGGTGTGGGGGCTGGAACCCAAGCCCGCAGGGCTCCCGGAGAGGAGAGAGAAAGAAGGGCACCTGGGAGATGTAGGCGAGGTGTGCGGGGTGCGCCACCTTACTCTCCCCAGGTCCCCGAGGGAGAGAGAGGGAGAGAGAAAGAGAGGGAGAGAGAGAGAGAACCCTGACCTCTTAGTCGCAGCCTCCACCGCTGGCTGGTGCCAACTCACACGCCATCCCACTTCCACCCGCCACCCCCACGGACGCCCCGGGGCCAGCCCCACCACAGAGAGGCCGGTTCCCGGTCACCTCCGTGCCGTCCCTTCCGGACCTGACCCCGGTGCAGGGGAAACGGGAAACGGTTCAGGCAAGCCTCTCCATGTCCCTCTGCATGACAATGGCCTTATTCCCCTCTCCCATCCCCCAGGCCCACCCAAGGCAGCCACCTTTGTCATTAGCTCCTCGGGAGAGGAGGCAAGAGGAGAATCTCTGCCCTGGGTGGAGAGACTCAGTTTCCCGGGTTGCTCCCATGGACACACGCTCTTCAGCGGGGTCTGATTTTCTCCAGCCAACCTGTCTCCTTAAGGATTTGGCCAGCCAACAGAAGCTGAAGGGAAAGGGCGGAGAGGGAGTCTCTCTCTGCCCCAGACAGCCCCGAGCTGGGTCTGTCCCTCAGACCTGGCCAGGGGCAGCCCTCCCCCCAGCGGGCGGCGCCCTCTCCCGGGGCATCCAAGGGCAGGCTCGGCGCCAGTCCCACCCCACTCGCCACTGCCACGACCCTCGTCCTCCCTCGGGAGGCCTGGGCAGCACAGGGACCCGGGGCTGGGAGGCCTCCAGATCTCAGTTCTGGCACACCGCCGGAAAGGCTGCTTCCTCCTCTGACGGGGGCCCAGCACACGCCCCAGGAGACTTGGCAGCCGTCCCCAGGGCTATGTCCTCCGGAACTCGCCCCCTTGGAAGGGGCCTGGCCCAGGTGCCAGGTTCGGCTGGTGGGCCAGCCTCCTTTGGAGAAAGCAGGCAAGCCGAGCCAGGCTTGCAGTGGCCCTGGGCCTGACACCTGCGACCTCAGGCTGAGGGCCTCACGCATGCCCCCCACGGCGGATTTCTCCCCGGAGCCGTGGCCTGGGCACTAGGAAGGCCAGGCCTTCCCGACTCCAGGGAGGAGGCTTGGACCTGCCGCCGGAAGGGCTTGCCCAGTTTCGCCTGGCTCCCTAGTCCTGCAGTGCCATCTGCCTGTCTCGGCACTTCTGACTCCACAGAGCCTTTCCTACACCTGGCCTGGCTGCAGACGCTAAGTGCAGGCGTGGGGTGAGGCCATGGCTTTGTCTTTGCGGGAAGAAATGAGCCCCTGGACGAAGCAGCTGTCCCGGGCAGAGCCTTGAGCTTGAAGCCCGGTACGCCTGTGGCCATCAGGGCCAGAGCAGTGCTTCCAAGGAAGGGAAGCGGCCTTCAAGCTGAGTGGGAGTGGGGGAGGGGAGGGAGGCACCAGCTGAAGCCAAGTCCAGAAGGGCGGCGATGGAACAGCGGCAGCTGGGTGGCGCCAGCCAGCCGGTCAGAGCCTGGCGGGAGGGCGGGGCCTTCACTGAGGACCCTCCAAGGCCAGCCCTAGGCCGCGGCGTTCGCGTATGCGCCCTAGGCCGGTGCGGGGGGTGTGGGGGCTGGAACCCAAGCCCGCAGGGCTCCCGGAGAGGAGAGAGAAAGAAGGGCACCTGGGAGATGTAGGCGAGGTGTGCGGGGTGCGCCACCTTACTCTCCCCAGGTCCCCGAGGGAGAGAGAGGGAGAGAGAAAGAGAGGGAGAGAGAGAGAGAACCCTGACCTCTTAGTCGCAGCCTCCACCGCTGGCTGGTGCCAACTCACACGCCATCCCACTTCCACCCGCCACCCCCACGGACGCCCCGGGGCCAGCCCCACCACAGAGAGGCCGGTTCCCGGTCACCTCCGTGCCGTCCCTTCCGGACCTGACCCCGGTGCAGGGGAAACGGGAAACGGTTCAGGCAAGCCTCTCCATGTCCCTCTGCATGACAATGGCCTTATTCCCCTCTCCCATCCCCCAGGCCCACCCAAGGCAGCCACCTTTGTCATTAGCTCCTCGGGAGAGGAGGCAAGAGGAGAATCTCTGCCCTGGGTGGAGAGACTCAGTTTCCCGGGTTGCTTCCATGGACACACGCTCTTCAGCTGGGTCTGATTTTCTCCAGCCAACCTGTCTCCTTAAGGATTTGGCCAGCCAACAGAAGCTGAAGGGAAAGGTCGGAGAGGGAGTCTCTCTCTGCCCCCGACAGCCCCGAGCTGGGTCTTTCCCTCAGACCCGGCCAGGGGCAGCCCACCCCCCAGCGGGCGGCGCCCTCTCCCGGGGCATCCAAGGGCAGGCTCGGCGCCAGTCCCACCCCACTCGCCACTGCCACGACCCTCGTCCTCCCTCGGGAGGCCTGGGCAGGACAGGGACCCGGGGCTGGGAGGCCTCCAGATCTCAGGTCTGGCACACCGCCGGAAAGGCTGCTTCCTCCTCTGACGGGGGCCCAGCACACGCCCCAGGACACCTGGCAGCCGTCCCCAGGGCTATGTCCTCCGGAACTCGCCCCCTTGGAAGGGGCCTGGCCCAGGTGCCAGGTTCGGCTGGTGGGCCAGCCTCCTTTGGAGAAAGCAGGCAAGCCGAGCCAGGCTTGCAGTGGCCCTGGGCCTGACACCTGCGACCTCAGGCTGAGGGCCTCACGCATGCCCCCCACGGCGGATTTCTCCCCGGAGCCGTGGCCTGGGCACTAGGAAGGCCAGGCCTTCCCGACTCCAGGGAGGAGGCTTGGACCTGCCGCCGGAAGGGCTTGCCCAGTTTCGCCTGGCTCCCTAGTCCTGCAGTGCCATCTGCCTGTCTCGGCACTTCTGACTCCACAGAGCCTTTCCTACACCTGGCCTGGTTGCAGACGCGAAGTGCAGGCGTGGGGTGAGGCCATGGCTTTGTCTTTGCGGGAAGAAATGAGCCCCTGGACGAAGCAGCTGGCCCGGGCAGAGCCTTGAGCCTGAAGCCCGGTACGCCTGTGGCCATCAGGGCCAGAGCAGTGCTTCCAAGGAAGGGAAGCGGCCTTCAAGCTGAGTGGGAGTGGGGGAGGGGAGGGAGGCACCAGCTGAAGCCAAGTCCAGAAGGGCGGCGATGGAACAGCGGCAGCTGGGTGGCGCCAGCCAGCCGGTCAGAGCCTGGCGGGAGGGCGGGGCCTTCACTGAGGACCCTCCAAGGCCAGCCCTAGGCCACGGCGTTCGCGTATGCGCCCTAGGCCGGTGCGGGGGTGTGGGGGCTGGAACCCAAGCCCGCAGGGCTCCCGGAGAGGAGAGAGAAAGAAGGGCACCTGGGAGATGTAGGCGAGGTGTGCGGGGTGCGCCACCTTACGCTCCCCAGGTCCCCGAGGGAGAGAGAGGGAGAGAGAAAGAGAGGGAGAGAGAGAGAGAACCCAGACCTCTTAGTAGCAGCCTCCACCGCAGGCTGGTGCCAACTCACACGCCATCCCACTTCCACCCGCCACCCCCACGGACGCCCCGGGGCCAGCCCCACCACAGAGAGGCCGGTTCCCGGTCACCTCCGTGCCGTCCCTTCCGGACCTGACCCCGGTGCAGGGGAAACGGGAAACGGTTCAGGCAAGCCTCTCCATGTCCCTCTGCATGACAATGGCCTTATTCCCCTCTCCCATTCCCCGGGCCCACCCAAGGCAGCCACCTTTGTCATTAGCTCCTCGGGAGAGGAGGCAAGAGGTGAATCTCTGCCCTGGGTGGAGAGACTCAGTTTCCCGGGTTGCTCCCATGGACACACGCTCTTCAGCGGGGTCTGATTTTCTCCAGCCAACCTGTCTCCTTAAGGATTTGGCCAGCCAACAGAAGCTGAAGGGAAAGGGCGGAGAGGGAGTCTCTCTCTGCCCCAGACAGCCCCGAGCTGGGTCTGTCCCTCAGACCTGGCCAGGGGCAGCCCTCCCCCCAGCGGGCGGCGCCCTCTCCCGGGGCATCCAAGGGCAGGCTCGGCGCCAGTCCCACCCCACTCGCCACTGCCACGACCCTCGTCCTCCCTCGGGAGGCCTGGGCAGCACAGGGACCCGGGGCTGGGAGGCCTCCAGATCTCAGTTCTGGCACACCGCCGGAAAGGCTGCTTCCTCCTCTGACGGGGGCCCAGCACACGCCCCAAGAGACTTGGCAGCCGTCCCCAGGGCTATGTCCTCCGGAACTCGCCCCCTTGGAAGGGGCCTGGCCCAGGTGCCAGGTTCGGCTGGTGGGCCAGCCTCCTTTGGAGAAAGCAGGCAAGCCGAGCCAGGCTTGCAGTGGCCCTGGGCCTGACACCTGCGACCTCAGGCTGAGGGCCTCACGCATGCCCCCCACGGCGGATTTCTCCCCGGAGCCGTGGCCTGGGCACTAGGAAGGCCAGGCCTTCCCGACTCCAGGGAGGAGGCTTGGACCTGCCGCCGGAAGGGCTTGCCCAGTTTCGCCTGGCTCCCTAGTCCTGCAGTGCCATCTGCCTGTCTCGGCACTTCTGACTCCACAGAGCCTTTCCTACACCTGGCCTGGCTGCAGACGCGAAGTGCAGGCGTGGGGTGAGGCCATGGCTTTGTCTTTGCGGGAAGAAATGAGCCCCTGGACGAAGCAGCTGGCCCGGGCAGAGCCTTGAGCCTGAAGCCCGGTACGCCTGTGGCCATCAGGGCCAGAGCAGTGCTTCCAAGGAAGGGAAGCGGCCTTCAAGCTGAGTGGGAGTGGGGGAGGGGAGGGAGGCACCAGCTGAAGCCAAGTCCAGAAGGGCGGCGATGGAACAGCGGCAGCTGGGTGGCGCCAGCCAGCCGGTCAGAGCCTGGCGGGAGGGCGGGGCCTTCACTGAGGACCCTCCAAAGCCAGCCCTAGGCCGCGGCGTTCGCGTATGCGCCCTAGGCCGGTGCGGGGGTGTGGGGGCTGGAACCCAAGCCCGCAGGGCTCCCGGAGAGGAGAGAGAAAGAAGGGCACCTGGGAGATGTAGGCGAGGTGTGCGGGGTGCGCCACCTTACTCTCCCCAGGTCCCCGAGGGAGAGAGAGGGAGAGAGAAAGAGAGGGAGAGAGAGAGAGAACCCTGACCTCTTAGTCGCAGCCTCCACCGCTGGCTGGTGCCAACTCACACGCCATCCCACTTCCACCCGCCACCCCCACGGACGCCCCGGGGCCAGCCCCACCACAGAGAGGCCGGTTCCCGGTCACCTCCGTGCCGTCCCTTCCGGACCTGACCCCGGTGCAGGGGAAACGGGAAACGGTTCAGGCAAGCCTCTCCATGTCCCTCTGCATGACAATGGCCTTATTCCCCTCTCCCATCCCCCAGGCCCACCCAAGGCAGCCACCTTTGTCATTAGCTCCTCGGGAGAGGAGGCAAGAGGAGAATCTCTGCCCTGGGTGGAGAGACTCAGTTTCCCGGGTTGCTCCCATGGACACACGCTCTTCAGCGGGGTCTGATTTTCTCCAGCCAACCTGTCTCCTTAAGGATTTGGCCAGCCAACAGAAGCTGAAGGGAAAGGGCGGAGAGGGAGTCTCTCTCTGCCCCAGACAGCCCCGAGCTGGGTCTGTCCCTCAGACCTGGCCAGGGGCAGCCCTCCCCCCAGCGGGCGGCGCCCTCTCCCGGGGCATCCAAGGGCAGGCTCGGCGCCAGTCCCACCCCACTCGCCACTGCCACGACCCTCGTCCTCCCTCGGGAGGCCTGGGCAGCACAGGGACCCGGGGCTGGGAGGCCTCCAGATCTCAGTTCTGGCACACCGCCGGAAAGGCTGCTTCCTCCTCTGACGGGGGCCCAGCACACGCCCCAAGAGACTTGGCAGCCGTCCCCAGGGCTATGTCCTCCGGAACTCGCCCCCTTGGAAGGGGCCTGGCCCAGGTGCCAGGTTCGGCTGGTGGGCCAGCCTCCTTTGGAGAAAGCAGGCAAGCCGAGCCAGGCTTGCAGTGGCCCTGGGCCTGACACCTGCGACCTCAGGCTGAGGGCCTCACGCATGCCCCCCACGGCGGATTTCTCCCCGGAGCCGTGGCCTGGGCACTAGGAAGGCCAGGCCTTCCCGACTCCAGGGAGGAGGCTTGGACCTGCCGCCGGAAGGGCTTGCCCAGTTTCGCCTGGCTCCCTAGTCCTGCAGTGCCATCTGCCTGTCTCGGCACTTCTGACTCCACAGAGCCTTTCCTACACCTGGCCTGGCTGCAGACGCTAAGTGCAGGCGTGGGGTGAGGCCATGGCTTTGTCTTTGCGGGAAGAAATGAGCCCCTGGACGAAGCAGCTGTCCCGGGCAGAGCCTTGAGCCTGAAGCCCGGTACGCCTGTGGCCATCAGGGCCAGAGCAGTGCTTCCAAGGAAGGGAAGCGGCCTTCAAGCTGAGTGGGAGTGGGGGAGGGGAGGGAGGCACCAGCTGAAGCCAAGTCCAGAAGGGCGGCGATGGAACAGCGGCAGCTGGGTGGCGCCAGCCAGCCGGTCAGAGCCTGGCGGGAGGGCGGGGCCTTCACTGAGGACCCTCCAAGGCCAGCCCTAGGCCGCGGCGTTCGCGTATGCGCCCTAGGCCGGTGCGGGGGTGTGGGGGCTGGAACCCAAGCCCGCAGGGCTCCCGGAGAGGAGAGAGAAAGAAGGGCACCTGGGAGATGTAGGCGAGGTGTGCGGGGTGCGCCACCTTACTCTCCCCAGGTCCCCGAGGGAGAGAGAGGGAGAGAGAAAGAGAGGGAGAGAGAGAGAGAACCCTGACCTCTTAGTCGCAGCCTCCACCGCTGGCTGGTGCCAACTCACACGCCATCCCACTTCCACCCGCCACCCCCACGGACGCCCCGGGGCCAGCCCCACCACAGAGAGGCCGGTTCCCGGTCACCTCCGTGCCGTCCCTTCCGGACCTGACCCCGGTGCAGGGGAAACGGGAAACGGTTCAGGCAAGCCTCTCCATGTCCCTCTGCATGACAATGGCCTTATTCCCCTCTCCCATCCCCCAGGCCCACCCAAGGCAGCCACCTTTGTCATTAGCTCCTCGGGAGAGGAGGCAAGAGGAGAATCTCTGCCCTGGGTGGAGAGACTCAGTTTCCCGGGTTGCTCCCATGGACACACGCTCTTCAGCGGGGTCTGATTTTCTCCAGCCAACCTGTCTCCTTAAGGATTTGGCCAGCCAACAGAAGCTGAAGGGAAAGGGCGGAGAGGGAGTCTCTCTCTGCCCCAGACAGCCCCGAGCTGGGTCTGTCCCTCAGACCTGGCCAGGGGCAGCCCTCCCCCCAGCGGGCGGCGCCCTCTCCCGGGGCATCCAAGGGCAGGCTCGGCGCCAGTCCCACCCCACTCGCCACTGCCACGACCCTCGTCCTCCCTCGGGAGGCCTGGGCAGCACAGGGACCCGGGGCTGGGAGGCCTCCAGATCTCAGTTCTGGCACACCGCCGGAAAGGCTGCTTCCTCCTCTGACGGGGGCCCAGCACACGCCCCAGGAGACTTGGCAGCCGTCCCCAGGGCTATGTCCTCCGGAACTCGCCCCCTTGGAAGGGGCCTGGCCCAGGTGCCAGGTTCGGCTGGTGGGCCAGCCTCCTTTGGAGAAAGCAGGCAAGCCGAGCCAGGCTTGCAGTGGCCCTGGGCCTGACACCTGCGACCTCAGGCTGAGGGCCTCACGCATGCCCCCCACGGCGGATTTCTCCCCGGAGCCGTGGCCTGGGCACTAGGAAGGCCAGGCCTTCCCGACTCCAGGGAGGAGGCTTGGACCTGCCGCCGGAAGGGCTTGCCCAGTTTCGCCTGGCTCCCTAGTCCTGCAGTGCCATCTGCCTGTCTCGGCACTTCTGACTCCACAGAGCCTTTCCTACACCTGGCCTGGCTGCAGACGCTAAGTGCAGGCGTGGGGTGAGGCCATGGCTTTGTCTTTGCGGGAAGAAATGAGCCCCTGGACGAAGCAGCTGTCCCGGGCAGAGCCTTGAGCTTGAAGCCCGGTACGCCTGTGGCCATCAGGGCCAGAGCAGTGCTTCCAAGGAAGGGAAGCGGCCTTCAAGCTGAGTGGGAGTGGGGGAGGGGAGGGAGGCACCAGCTGAAGCCAAGTCCAGAAGGGCGGCGATGGAACAGCGGCAGCTGGGTGGCGCCAGCCAGCCGGTCAGAGCCTGGCGGGAGGGCGGGGCCTTCACTGAGGACCCTCCAAGGCCAGCCCTAGGCCCCGGCGTTCGCGCATGCGCCCTAGGCCGGTGCGGGGGTGTGGGGGCTGGAACCCAAGCCCGCAGAGCTCCCGGAGATGAGAGAGAAAGAAGGGCACCTGGGAGATGTAGGCGAGGTGTGCGGGGTGCGCCACCTTACTCTCCCCAGGTTCCGGAGGGAGAGAGAGGGAGAGAGAAAGAGAGGGAGAGAGAGAGAGAACCCTGACCTCTTAGTCGCAGCCTCCACCGCTGGCTAGTGCCAACTCACACGCCATCCCACTTCCACCCGTCACCCCCAGAGACGCCCCGGGGCCAGCCCCACCACAGAGAGGCCGGTTCCCGGTCACCTCCGTGCCGTCCCTTCCGGACCTGACCCCGGTGCAGGGGAAACGGGAAACGGTTCAGGCAAGCCTCTCCATGTCCCTCTGCATGACAATGGCCTTATTCCCCTCTCCCATCCCCCAGGCCCACCCAAGGCAGCCACCTTTGTCATTAGCTCCTCGGGACAGGAGGCAAGAGGAGAATCTCTGCCCTGGGTGGAGAGACTCAGTTTCCCGGGTTGCTCCCATGGACACACGCTCTTCAGCGGGGTCTGATTTTCTCCAGCCAACCTGTCTCCTTAAGGATTTGGCCAGCCAACAGAAGCTGAAGGGAAAGGGCGGAGAGGGAGTCTCTCTCTGCCCCAGACAGCCCCGAGCTGGGTCTGTCCCTCAGACCTGGCCAGGGGCAGCCCTCCCCCCAGCGGGCGGCGCCCTCTCCCGGGGCATCCAAGGGCAGGCTCGGCGCCAGTCCCACCCCACTCGCCACTGCCACGACCCTCGTCCTCCCTCGGGAGGCCTGGGCAGCACAGGGACCCGGGGCTGGGAGGCCTCCAGATCTCAGTTCTGGCACACCGCCGGAAAGGCTGCTTCCTCCTCTGACGGGGGCCCAGCACACGCCCCAAGAGACTTGGCAGCCGTCCCCAGGGCTATGTCCTCCGGAACTCGCCCCCTTGGAAGGGGCCTGGCCCAGGTGCCAGGTTCGGCTGGTGGGCCAGCCTCCTTTGGAGAAAGCAGGCAAGCCGAGCCAGGCTTGCAGTGGCCCTGGGCCTGACACCTGCGACCTCAGGCTGAGGGCCTCACGCATGCCCCCCACGGCGGATTTCTCCCCGGAGCCGTGGCCTGGGCACTAGGAAGGCCAGGCCTTCCCGACTCCAGGGAGGAGGCTTGGACCTGCCGCCGGAAGGGCTTGCCCAGTTTCGCCTGGCTCCCTAGTCCTGCAGTGCCATCTGCCTGTCTCGGCACTTCTGACTCCACAGAGCCTTTCCTACACCTGGCCTGGCTGCAGATGCTAAGTGCAGGCGTGGGGTGAGGCCATGGCTTTGTCTTTGCGGGAAGAAATGAGCCCCTGGACGAAGCAGCTGGCCCGGGCAGAGCCTTGAGCCTGAAGCCCGGTACGCCTGTGGCCATCAGGTCCAGAGCAGTGCTTCCAAGGAAGGGAAGCGGCCTTCAAGCTGAGTGGGAGTGGGGGAGGGGAGGGAGGCACCAGCTGAAGCCAAGTCCAGAAGGGCGGCGATGGAACAGCGGCAGCTGGGTGGCGCCAGCCAGCCGGTCAGAGCCTGGCGGGAGGGCGGGGCCTTCACTGAGGACCCTCCAAGGCCAGCCCTAGGCCGCGGCGTTCGCGTATGCGCCCTAGGCCGGTGCGGGGGTGTGGGGGCTGGAACCCAAGCCCGCAGGGCTCCCGGAGAGGAGAGAGAAAGAAGGGTACCTGGGAGATGTAGGCGAGGTGTGCGGGGTGCGCCACCTTACTCTCCCCAGGTCCCTGAGGGAGAGAGAGGGAGAGAGAAAGAGAGGGAGAGAGAGAGAGAACCCTGACCTCTTAGTCGCAGCCTCCACCGCTGGCTGGTGCCAACTCACACGCCATCCCACTTCCACCCGCCACCCCCACGGACGCCCCGGGGCCAGCCCCACCACAGAGAGGCCGGTTCCCGGTCACCTCCGTGCCGTCCCTTCCGGACCTGACCCCGGTGCAGGGGAAACGGGAAACGGTTCAGGCAAGCCTCTCCATGTCCCTCTGCATGACAATGGCCTTATTCCCCTCTGCCATCCCCCAGGCCCACCCAAGGCAGCCACCTTTGTCATTAGCTCCTCGGGAGAGGAGGCAAGAGGAGAATCTCTGCCCTGGGTGGAGAGACTCAGTTTCCCGGGTTGCTCCCATGGACACACGCTCTTCAGCGGGGTCTGATTTTCTCCAGCCAACCTGTCTCCTTAAGGATTTGGCCAGCCAACAGAAGCTGAAGGGAAAGGGCGGAGAGGGAGTCTCTCTCTGCCCCAGACAGCCCCGAGCTGGGTCTGTCCCTCAGACCTGGCCAGGGGCAGCCCTCCCCCCAGCGGGCGGCGCCCTCTCCCGGGGCATCCAAGGGCAGGCTCGGCGCCAGTCCCACCCCACTCGCCACTGCCACGACCCTCGTCCTCCCTCGTGAGGCCTGGGCAGCACAGGGACCCGGGGCTGGGAGGCCTCCAGATCTCAGTTCTGGCACACCGCAGGAAAGGCTGCTTCCTCCTCTGACGGGGGCCCAGCACACGCCCCAGGAGACTTGGCAGCCGTCCCCAGGGCTATGTCCTCCGGAACTCGCCCCCTTGGAAGGGGCCTGGCCCAGGTGCCAGGTTCGGCTGGTGGGCCAGCCTCCTTTGGAGAAAGCAGGCAAGCCGAGCCAGGCTTGCAGTGGCCCTGGGCCTGACACCTGCGACCTCAGGCTGAGGGCCTCACGCATGCCCCCCACGGCGGATTTCTCCCCGGAGCCGTGGCCTGGGCACTAGGAAGGCCAGGCCTTCCCGACTCCAGGGAGGAGGCTTGGACCTGCCGCCGGAAGGGCTTGCCCAGTTTCGCCTGGCTCCCTAGTCCTGCAGTGCCATCTGCCTGTCTCGGCACTTCTGACTCCACAGAGCCTTTCCTACACCTGGCCTGGCTGCAGACGCTAAGTGCAGGCGTGGGGTGAGGCCATGGCTTTGTCTTTGCGGGAAGAAATGAGCCCCTGGACGAAGCAGCTGGCCCGGGCAGAGCCTTGAGCCTGAAGCCCCGTACGCCTGTGGCCATCAGGGCCAGAGCAGTGCTTCCAAGGAAGGGAAGCGGCCTTCAAGCTGAGTGGGAGTGGGGGAGGGGAGGGAGGCACCAGCTGAAGCCAAGTCCAGAAGGGCGGCGATGGAACAGCGGCAGCTGGGTGGCGCCAGCCAGCTGGTCAGAGCCTGGCGGGAGGGCGGGGCCTTCACTGAGGACCCTCCAAGGCCAGCCCTAGGCCGCGGCGTTCGCGTATGCGCCCTAGGCCGGTGCGGGGGTGTGGGGGCTGGAACCCAAGCCCGCAGGGCTCCCGGAGAGGAGAGAGAAAGAAGGGCACCTGGGAGATGTAGGCGAGGTGTGCGGGGTGCGCCACCTTACTCTCCCCATGTCCCCGAGGGAGAGAGAGGGAGAGAGAAAGAGAGGGAGAGAGAGAGAGAACCCTGACCTCTTAGTCGCAGCCTCCACCGCTGGCTGGTGCCAACTCACACGCCATCCCACTTCCACCCGCCACCCCCACGGACGCCCCGGGGCCAGCCCCACCACAGAGAGGCCGGTTCCCGGTCACCTCCGTGCCGTCCCTTCCGGACCTGACCCCGGTGCAGGGGAAACGGGAAACGGTTCAGGCAAGCCTCTCCATGTCCCTCTGCATGACAATGGCCTTATTCCCCTCTCCCATCCCCCAGGCCCACCCAAGGCAGCCACCTTTGTCATTAGCTCCTCGGGAGAGGAGGCAAGAGGAGAATCTCTGCCCTGGGTGGAGAGACTCAGTTTCCCGGGTTGCTCCCATGGACACACGCTCTTCAGCGGGGTCTGATTTTCTCCAGCCAACCTGTCTCCTTAAGGATTTGGCCAGCCAACAGAAGCTGAAGGGAAAGGGCGGAGAGGGAGTCTCTCTCTGCCCCAGACAGCCCCGAGCTGGGTCTGTCCCTCAGACCTGGCCAGGGGCAGCCCTCCCCCCAGCGGGCGGCGCCCTCTCCCGGGGCATCCAAGGGCAGGCTCGGCGCCAGTCCCACCCCACTCGCCACTGCCACGACCCTCGTCCTCCCTCGGGAGGCCTGGGCAGCACAGGGACCCGGGGCTGGGAGGCCTCCAGATCTCAGTTCTGGCACACCGCCGGAAAGGCTGCTTCCTCCTCTGACGGGGGCCCAGCACACGCCCCAGGAGACTTGGCAGCCGTCCCCAGGGCTATGTCCTCCGGAACTCGCCCCCTTGGAAGGGGCCTGGCCCAGGTGCCAGGTTCGGCTGGTGGGCCAGCCTCCTTTGGAGAAAGCAGGCAAGCCGAGCCAGGCTTGCAGTGGCCCTGGGCCTGACACCTGCGACCTCAGGCTGAGGGCCTCACGCATGCCCCCCACGGCGGATTTCTCCCCGGAGCCGTGGCCTGGGCACTAGGAAGGCCAGGCCTTCCCGACTCCAGGGAGGAGGCTTGGACCTGCCGCCGGAAGGGCTTGCCCAGTTTCGCCTGGCTCCCTAGTCCTGCAGTGCCATCTGCCTGTCTCGGCACTTCTGACTCCACAGAGCCTTTCCTACACCTGGCCTGGCTGCAGACGCTAAGTGCAGGCGTGGGGTGAGGCCATGGCTTTGTCTTTGCGGGAAGAAATGAGCCCCTGGACGAAGCAGCTGGCCCGGGCAGAGCCTTGAGCCTGAAGCCCCGTACGCCTGTGGCCATCAGGGCCAGAGCAGTGCTTCCAAGGAAGGGAAGCGGCCTTCAAGCTGAGTGGGAGTGGGGGAGGGGAGGGAGGCACCAGCTGAAGCCAAGTCCAGAAGGGCGGCGATGGAACAGCGGCAGCTGGGTGGCGCCAGCCAGCCGGTCAGAGCCTGGCGGGAGGGCGGGGCCTTCACTGAGGACCCTCCAAGGCCAGCCCTAGGCCGCGGCGTTCGCGTATGCGCCCTAGGCCGGTGCGGGGGTGTGGGGGCTGGAACCCAAGCCCGCAGGGCTCCCGGAGAGGAGAGAGAAAGAAGGGCACCTGGGAGATGTAGGCGAGGTGTGCGGGGTGCGCCACCTTACTCTCCCCAGGTCCCCGAGGGAGAGAGAGGGAGAGAGAAAGAGAGGGAGAGAGAGAGAGAACCCTGACCTCTTAGTCGCAGCCTCCACCGCTGGCTGGTGCCAACTCACACGCCATCCCACTTCCACCCGCCACCCCCACGGACGCCCCGGGGCCAGCCCCACCACAGAGAGGCCGGTTCCCGGTCACCTCCGTGCCGTCCCTTCCGGACCTGACCCCGGTGCAGGGGAAACGGGAAACGGTTCAGGCAAGCCTCTCCATGTCCCTCTGCATGACAATGGCCTTATTCCCCTCTCCCATCCCCCAGGCCCACCCAAGGCAGCCACCTTTGTCATTAGCTCCTCGGGAGAGGAGGCAAGAGGAGAATCTCTGCCCTGGGTGGAGAGACTCAGTTTCCCGGGTTGCTCCCATGGACACACGCTCTTCAGCGGGGTCTGATTTTCTCCAGCCAACCTGTCTCCTTAAGGATTTGGCCAGCCAACAGAAGCTGAAGGGAAAGGGCGGAGAGGGAGTCTCTCTCTGCCCCAGACAGCCCCGAGCTGGGTCTGTCCCTCAGACCTGGCCAGGGGCAGCCCTCCCCCCAGCGGGCGGCGCCCTCTCCCGGGGCATCCAAGGGCAGGCTCCGCGCCAGCCCCAACCCACTCGCCACTGCCACGACCCTCGTCCTCCCTCGGGAGGCCTGGGCAGCACAGGGACCCGGGGCTGGGAGGCCTCCAGATCTCAGTTCTGGCACACCGCCGGAAAGGCTGCTTCCTCCTCTGACGGGGGCCCAGCACACGCCCCAGGAGACTTGGCAGCCGTCCCCAGGGCTATGTCCTCCGGAACTCGCCCCCTTGGAAGGGGCCTGGCCCAGGTGCCAGGTTCGGCTGGTGGGCCAGCCTCCTTTGGAGAAAGCAGGCAAGCCGAGCCAGGCTTGCAGTGGCCCTGGGCCTGACACCTGCGACCTCAGGCTGAGGGCCTCACGCATGCCCCCCACGGCGGATTTCTCCCCGGAGCCGTGGCCTGGGCACTAGGAAGGCCAGGCCTTCCCGACTCCAGGGAGGAGGCTTGGACCTGCCGCCGGAAGGGCTTGCCCAGTTTCGCCTGGCTCCCTAGTCCTGCAGTGCCATCTGCCTGTCTCGGCACTTCTGACTCCACAGAGCCTTTCCTACACCTGGCCTGGCTGCAGACGCTAAGTGCAGGCGTGGGGTGAGGCCATGGCTTTGTCTTTAGGGAAGAAATGAGCCCCTGGACGAAGCAGCTGGCCCGGGCAGAGCCTTGAGCCTGAAGCCCCGTACGCCTGTGGCCATCAGGGCCAGAGCAGTGCTTCCAAGGAAGGGAAGCGGCCTTCAAGCTGAGTGGGAGTGGGGGAGGGGAGGGAGGCACCAGCTGAAGCCAAGTCCAGAAGGGCGGCGATGGAACAGCGGCAGCTGGGTGGCGCCAGCCAGCCGGTCAGAGCCTGGCGGGAGGGCGGGGCCTTCACTGAGGACCCCCGAGGCCAGCCCTAGGCCCCGGCGTTCGCGCATGCGCCCTAGGCCAGTGCGGGGGTGTGGGGTCTGGAACCCAAGCCCGCAGAGCTCCCGGAGAGGAGAGAGAAAGAAGGGCACCTGGGAGATGTAGGCGAGGTGTGCGGGGTGCGCCACCTTACTCTCCTCAGGTTCCGGAGGGAGAGAGAGGGAGAGAGAAAGAGAGGGAGAGAGAGAGAGAGAGAACCCTGACCTCTTAGTCGCAGCCTCCACCGCTGGCTAGTGCCAACTCACACGCCATCCCACTTCCACCCGTCACCCCCACAGACGCCCCGGGGCCAGCCCCCCCACAGAGAGGCCGGTTCCCGGTCACCTCTGTGCCGTCCCCTCCGCACCTGACCCCGGTGCAGGGGAAACGGGAAACGGTTCAGGCAAGCCTCTCCATGTCACTCTGCATGACAATGGCCTTCTTCCCCTCTCTGATCCCCCAGCCCCACCCAAGGCAGCCACCTTTGTCATTAGCTCCTCAGGGTAGGAGAATCTCTGCTCTGGGTGGAGAGACTCAGTTTCCCGGGTTGCTTCCATGGACACACGCTCTTCAGATGGGTCTGATTTTCTCCAGCCAACCTGTCTCCTTAAGGATTTGGCCAGCCAACAGAAGCTGAAGGGAAAGGTCAGAGAGGGAGTCTCTCTCTGCCCCCGACAGCCCCGAGCTGGGTCTGTCCCTCAGACCCGGCCAGGGGCAGCCCACCCCCCAGCGGCGGCGCCCTCTCCCGGGGCATCCAAGGGCAGGCTCGGCGCCAGTCCCACCCCACTCGCCACTGCCACGACCCTCGTCCTCCCTCGGGAGGCCTGGGCAGGACAGGGACCCGGGGCTGGGAGGCCTCCAGATCTCAGGTCTGGCACACCGCCGGAAAGGCTGCTTCCTCCTCTGACGGGGGCCCAGCACACGCCCCAGGACACCTGGCAGCCGTCCCCAGGGCTATGTCCTCCGGAACTCGCCCCCTTGGAAGGGGCCTGGCCCAGGTGCCAGGTTCGGCTGGTGGGCCAGCCTCCTTTGGAGAAAGCAGGCAAGCCGAGCCAGGCTTGCAGTGGCCCTGGGCCTGACACCTGCGACCTCAGGCTGAGGGCCTCACGCATGCCCCCCACGGCGGATTTCTCCCCGGAGCCGTGGCCTGGGCACTAGGAAGGCCAGGCCTTCCCGACTCCAGGGAGGAGGCTTGGACCTGCCGCCGGAAGGGCTTGCCCAGTTTCGCCTGGCTCCCTAGTCCTGCAGTGCCATCTGCCTGTCTCGGCACTTCTGACTCCACAGAGCCTTTCCTACACCTGGCCTGGCTGCAGATGCTAAGTGCAGGCGTGGGGTGAGGCCATGGCTTTGTCTTTGCGGGAAGAAATGAGCCCCTGGACGAAGCAGCTGGCCCGGGCAGAGCCTTGAGCTTGAAGCCCGGTACGCCTGTGGCCATCAGGGCCAGAGCAGTGCTTCCAAGGAAGGGAAGCGGCCTTCAAGCTGAGTGGGAGTGGGGGAGGGGAGGGAGGCACCAGCTGAAGCCAAGTCCAGAAGGGCGGCGATGGAACAGCGGCAGCTGGGTGGCGCCAGCCAGCCGGTCAGAGCCTGGCGGGAGGGTGGGGCCTTCACTGAGGACCCCCGAGGCCAGCCCTAGGCCGCGGCATTCGCGTATGCGCCCTAGGCCGGTGCGGGGGTGTGGGGGCTGGAACCCAAGCCCGCAGGGCTCCCGGAGAGGAGAGAGAAAGAAGGGCACCTGGGAGATGTAGGCGAGGTGTGCAGGGTGCGCCACCTTACTCTCCCCAGGTCCCCGAGGGAGAGAGAGGGAGAGAGAAAGAGAGGGAGAGAGAGAGAGAACCCTGACCTCTTAGTCGCAGCCTCCACCGCTGGCTGGTGCCAACTCACACGCCATCCCACTTCCACCCGCCACCCCCACGGACGCCCCGGGGCCAGCCCCACCACAGAGAGGCCGGTTCCCGGTCACCTCCGTGCCGTCCCTTCCGGACCTGACCCCGGTGCAGGGGAAACGGGAAACGGTTCAGGCAAGCCTCTCCATGTCCCTCTGCATGACAATGGCCTTATTCCCCTCTCCCATCCCCCAGGCCCACCCAAGGCAGCCACCTTTGTCATTAGCTCCTCGGGAGAGGAGGCAAGAGGAGAATCTCTGCCCTGGGTGGAGAGACTCAGTTTCCCGGGTTGCTCCCATGGACACACGCTCTTCAGCGGGGTCTGATTTTCTCCAGCCAACCTGTCTCCTTAAGGATTTGGCCAGCCAACAGAAGCTGAAGGGAAAGGTCGGAGAGGGAGTCTCTCTCTGCCCCAGACAGCCCCGAGCTGGGTCTGTCCCTCAGACCTGGCCAGGGGCAGCCCTCCCCCCAGCGGGCGGCGCCCTCTCCCGGGGCATCCAAGGGCAGGCTCGGCGCCAGTCCCACCCCACTCGCCACTGCCACGACCCTCGTCCTCCCTCGGGAGGCCTGGGCAGCACAGGGACCCGGGGCTGGGAGGCCTCCAGATCTCAGTTCTGGCACACCGCCGGAAAGGCTGCTTCCTCCTCTGACGGGGGCCCAGCACACGCCCCAAGAGACTTGGCAGCCGTCCCCAGGGCTATGTCCTCCGGAACTCGCCCCCTTGGAAGGGGCCTGGCCCAGGTGCCAGGTTCGGCTGGTGGGCCAGCCTCCTTTGGAGAAAGCAGGCAAGCCGAGCCAGGCTTGCAATGGCCCTGGGCCTGACACCTGCGACCTCAGGCTGAGGGCCTCACGCATGCCCCCCACGGCGAATTTCTCCCCGGAGCCGTGGCCTGGGCACTAGGAAGGCCAGGCCTTCCCGACTCCAGAAAGGAGGCTTGGACCTGCCGCCGGAAGGGCTTGCCCAGTTTCGCCTGGCTCCCTAGTCCTGCAGTGCCATCTGCCTGTCTCGGCACTTCTGACTCCACAGAGCCTTTCCTACACCTGGCCTGGCTGCAGACGCTAAGTGCAGGCGTGGGGTGAGGCCATGGCTTTGTCTTTGCGGGAAGAAATGAGCCCCTGGACGAAGCAGCTGGCCCGGGCAGAGCCTTGAGCCTGAAGCCCGGTACGCCTGTGGCCATCAGGGCCAGAGCAGTGCTTCCAAGGAAGGGAAGCGGCCTTCAAGCTGAGTGGGAGTGGGGGAGGGGAGGGAGGCACCAGCTGAAGCCAAGTCCAGAAGGGCGGCGATGGAACAGCGGCAGCTGGGTGGCGCCAGCCAGCCGGTCAGAGCCTGGCGGGAGGGCGGGGCCTTCACTGAGGACCCTCCAAGGCCAGCCCTAGGCCGCGGCGTTCGCGTATGCGCCCTAGGCCGGTGCGGGGGTGTGGGGGCTGGAACCCAAGCCCGCAGGGCTCCCGGAGAGGAGAGAGAAAGAAGGGCACCTGGGAGATGTAGGCGAGGTGTGCGGGGTGCGCCACCTTACTCTCCCCAGGTCCCCGAGGGAGAGAGAGGGAGAGAGAAAGAGAGGGAGAGAGAGAGAGAACCCTGACCTCTTAGTCGCAGCCTCCACCGCTGGCTGGTGCCAACTCACATGCCATCCCACTTCCACCCGCCACCCCCACGGACGCCCCGGGGCCAGCCCCACCACAGAGAGGCCGGTTCCCGGTCACCTCCGTGCCGTCCCTTCCGGACCTGACCCCGGTGCAGGGGAAACGGGAAACGGTTCAGGCAAGCCTCTCCATGTCCCTCTGCATGACAATGGCCTTATTCCCCTCTCCCAACCCCCAGGCCCACCCAAGGCAGCCACATTTGTCATTAGCTCCTCGGGAGAGGAGGCAAGAGGAGAATCTCTGCCCTGGGTGGAGAGACTCAGTTTCCCGGGTTGCTCCCATGGACACACGCTCTTCAGCGGGGTCTGATTTTCTCCAGCCAACCTGTCTCCTTAAGGATTTGGCCAGCCAACAGAAGCTGAAGGGAAAGGGCGGAGAGGGAGTCTCTCTCTGCCCCAGACAGCCCCGAGCTGGGTCTGTCCCTCAGACCTGGCCAGGGGCAGCCCTCCCCCCAGCGGGCGGCGCCCTCTCCCGGGGCATCCAAGGGCAGGCTCGGCGCCAGTCCCACCCCACTCGCCACTGCCACGACCCTCGTCCTCCCTCGGGAGGCCTGGGCAGCACAGGGACCCGGGGCTGGGAGGCCTCCAGATCTCAGTTCTGGCACACCGCCGGAAAGGCTGCTTCCTCCTCTGACGGGGGCCCAGCACACGCCCCAGGAGACTTGGCAGCCGTCCCCAGGGCTATGTCCTCCGGAACTCGCCCCCTTGGAAGGGGCCTGGCCCAGGTGCCAGGTTCGGCTGGTGGGCCAGCCTCCTTTGGAGAAAGCAGGCAAGCCGAGCCAGGCTTGCAGTGGCCCTGGGCCTGACACCTGCGACCTCAGGCTGAGGGCCTCACGCATGCCCCCCACGGCGGATTTCTCCCCGGAGCCGTGGCCTGGGCACTAGGAAGGCCAGGCCTTCCCGACTCCAGGGAGGAGGATTGGACCTGCCGCCGGAAGGGCTTGCCCAGTTTCGCCTGGCTCCCTAGTCCTGCAGTGCCATCTGCCTGTCTCGGCACTTCTGACTCCACAGAGCCTTTCCTACACCTGGCCTGGCTGCAGACGCTAAGTGCAGGCGTGGGGTGAGGCCATGGCTTTGTCTTTGCGGGAAGAAATGAGCCCCTGGACGAAGCAGCTGGCCCGGGCAGAGCCTTGAGCCTGAAGCCCGGTACGCCTGTGGCCATCAGGGCCAGAGCAGTGCTTCCAAGGAAGGGAAGCGGCCTTCAAGCTGAGTGGGAGTGGGGGAGGGGAGGGAGGCACCAGCTGAAGCCAAGTCCAGAAGGGCGGCGATGGAACAGCGGCAGCTGGGTGGCACCAGCCAGCCGGTCAGAGCCTGGCGGGAGGGCGGGGCCTTCACTGAGGACCCTCCAAGGCCAGCCCTAGGCCGCGGCGTTCGCGTATGCGCCCTAGGCCGGTGCGGGGGTGTGGGGGCTGGAACCCAAGCCCGCAGGGCTCCCGGAGAGGAGAGAGAAAGAAGGGCACCTGGGAGATGTAGGCGAGGTGTGCGGGGTGCGCCACCTTACTCTCCCCAGGTCCCCGAGGGAGAGAGAGGGAGAGAGAAAGAGAGGGAGAGAGAGAGAGAACCCTGACCTCTTAGTCGCAGCCTCCACCGCTGGCTGGTGCCAACTCACACGCCATCCCACTTCCACCCGCCACCCCCACGGACGCCCCGGGGCCAGCCCCACCACAGAGAGGCCGGTTCCCGGTCACCTCCGTGCCGTCCCTTCCGGACCTGACCCCGGTGCAGGGGAAACGGGAAACGGTTCAGGCAAGCCTCTCCATGTCCCTCTGCATGACAATGGCCTTATTCCCCTCTCCCATCCCCCAGGCCCACCCAAGGCAGCCACCTTTGTCATTAGCTCCTCGGGAGAGGAGGCAAGAGGAGAATCTCTGCCCTGGGTGGAGAGACTCAGTTTCCCGGGTTGCTCCCATGGACACACGCTCTTCAGCGGGGTCTGATTTTCTCCAGCCAACCTGTCTCCTTAAGGATTTGGCCAGCCAACAGAAGCTGAAGGGAAAGGGCGGAGAGGGAGTCTCTCTCTGCCCCCGACAGCCCCGAGCTGGGTCTGTCCCTCAGACCCGACCAGGGGCAGCCCACCCTCCAGTGGGCGGCGCCCTCTCCCGGGGCATCCAAGGGCAGGCTCGGCGCCAGTCCCACCCCACTCGCCACTGCCACGACCCTCGTCCTCCCTCGGGAGGCCTGGGCAGGACAGGGACCCGGGGCTGGGAGGCCTCCAGATCTCAGGTCTGGCACACCGCCGGAAAGGCTGCTTCCTCCTCTGACGGGGGCCCAGCACACGCCCCAGGACACCTGGCAGCCGTCCCCAGGGCTATGTCCTCCGGAACTCGCCCCCTTGGAAGGGGCCTGGCCCAGGTGCCAGGTTCGGCTGGTGGGCCAGCCTCCTTTGGAGAAAGCAGGCAAGCCGAGCCAGGCTTGCAGTGGCCCTGGGCCTGACATCTGAGACCTCAGGCTGAGGGCCTCACGCATGCCCCCCACGGCGGATTTCTCCCCGGAGCCGTGGCCTGGGCACTAGGAAGGCCAGGCCTTCCCGACTCCAGGGAGGAGGCTTGGACCTGCCGCCGGAAGGGCTTGCCCAGTTTCGCCTGGCTCCCTAGTCCTGCAGTGCCATCTGCCTGTCTCGGCACTTCTGACTCCACAGAGCCTTTCCTACACCTGGCCTGGCTGCAGACGCTAAGTGCAGGCGTGGGGTGAGGCCATGGCTTTGTCTTTGCGGGAAGAAATGAGCCCCTGGACGAAGCAGCTGGCCCGGGCAGAGCCTTGAGCCTGAAGCCCGGTACGCCTGTGGCCATCAGGGCCAGAGCAGTGCTTCCAAGGAAGGGAAGCGGCCTTCAAGCTGAGTGGGAGTGGGGGAGGGGAGGGAGGCACCAGCTGAAGCCAAGTCCAGAAGGGCGGCGATGGAACAGCGGCAGCTGGGTGGCGCCAGCCAGCCGGTCAGAGCCTGGCGGGAGGGCGGGGCCTTCACTGAGGACCCTCCAAGGCCAGCCCTAGGCCACGGCGTTCGCGTATGCGCCCTAGGCCGGTGCGGGGGTGTGGGGGCTGGAACCCAAGCCCGCAGGGCTCCCGGAGAGGAGAGAGAAAGAAGGGCACCTGGGAGATGTAGGCGAGGTGTGCGGGGTGCGCCACCTTACGCTCCCCAGGTCCCCGAGGGAGAGAGAGGGAGAGAGAAAGAGAGGGAGAGAGAGAGAGAACCCTGACCTCTTAGTCGCAGCCTCCACCGCAGGCTGGTGCCAACTCACACGCCATCCCACTTCCACCCGCCACCCCCACGGACGCCCCGGGGCCAGCCCCACCACAGAGAGGCCGGTTCCCGGTCACCTCCGTGCCGTCCCTTCCGGACCTGACCCCGGTGCAGGGGAAACGGGAAACGGTTCAGGCAAGCCTCTCCATGTCCCTCTGCATGACAATGGCCTTATTCCCCTCTCCCATTCCCCGGGCCCACCCAAGGCAGCCACCTTTGTCATTAGCTCCTCGGGAGAGGAGGCAAGAGGTGAATCTCTGCCCTGGGTGGAGAGACTCAGTTTCCCGGGTTGCTCCCATGGACACACGCTCTTCAGCGGGGTCTGATTTTCTCCAGCCAACCTGTCTCCTTAAGGATTTGGCCAGCCAACAGAAGCTGAAGGGAAAGGGCGGAGAGGGAGTCTCTCTCTGCCCCAGACAGCCCCGAGCTGGGTCTGTCCCTCAGACCTGGCCAGGGGCAGCCCTCCCCCCAGCGGGCGGCGCCCTCTCCCGGGGCATCCAAGGGCAGGCTCGGCGCCAGTCCCACCCCACTCGCCACTGCCACGACCCTCGTCCTCCCTCGGGAGGCCTGGGCAGCACAGGGACCCGGGGCTGGGAGGCCTCCAGATCTCAGTTCTGGCACACCGCCGGAAAGGCTGCTTCCTCCTCTGACGGGGGCCCAGCACACGCCCCAGGAGACTTGGCAGCCGTCCCCAGGGCTATGTCCTCCGGAACTCGCCCCCTTGGAAGGGGCCTGGCCCAGGTGCCAGGTTCGGCTGGTGGGCCAGCCTCCTTTGGAGAAAGCAGGCAAGCCGAGCCAGGCTTGCAGTGGCCCTGGGCCTGACACCTGCGACCTCAGGCTGAGGGCCTCACGCATGCCCCCCACGGCGGATTTCTCCCCGGAGCCGTGGCCTGGGCACTAGGAAGGCCAGGCCTTCCCGACTCCAGGGAGGAGGCTTGGACCTGCCGCCGGAAGGGCTTGCCCAGTTTCGCCTGGCTCCCTAGTCCTGCAGTGCCATCTGCCTGTCTCGGCACTTCTGACTCCACAGAGCCTTTCCTACACCTGGCCTGGCTGCAGACGCTAAGTGCAGGCGTGGGGTGAGGCCATGGCTTTGTCTTTGCGGGAAGAAATGAGCCCCTGGACGAAGCAGCTGGCCCGGGCAGAGCCTTGAGCCTGAAGCCCGGTACGCCTGTGGCCATCAGGGCCAGAGCAGTGCTTCCAAGGAAGGGAAGCGGCCTTCAAGCTGAGTGGGAGTGGGGGAGGGGAGGGAGGCACCAGCTGAAGCCAAGTCCAGAAGGGCGGCGATGGAACAGCGGCAGCTGGGTGGCGCCAGCCAGCCGGTCAGAGCCTGGCGGGAGGGCGGGGCCTTCACTGAGGACCCTCCAAGGCCAGCCCTAGGCCGCGGCGTTCGCGTATGCGCCCTAGGCCGGTGCGGGGGTGTGGGGGCTGGAACCCAAGCCCTCAGGGCTCCCGGAGAGGAGAGAGAAAGAAGGGCACCTGGGAGATGTAGGCGAGGTGTGCGGGGTGCGGACCTTACTCTCCCCAGGTCCCCGAGGGAGAGAGAGGGAGAGAGAAAGAGAGGGAGAGAGAGAGAGAACCCTGACCTCTTAGTCGCAGCCTCCACCGCTGGCTGGTGCCAACTCACACGCCATCCCACTTCCACCCGCCACCCCCACGGACGCCCCGGGGCCAGCCCCACCACAGAGAGGCCGGTTCCCGGTCACCTCCGTGCCGTCCCTTCCGGACCTGACCCCGGTGCAGGGGAAACGGGAAACGGTTCAGGCAAGCCTCTCCATGTCCCTCTGCATGACAATGGCCTTATTCCCCTCTCCCATTCCCCGGGCCCACCCAAGGCAGCCACCTTTGTCATTAGCTCCTCGGGAGAGGAGGCAAGAGGAGAATCTCTGCCCTGGGTGGAGAGACTCAGTTTCCCGGGTTGCTCCCATGGACACACGCTCTTCAGCGGGGTCTGATTTTCTCCAGCCAACCTGTCTCCTTAAGGATTTGGCCAGCCAACAGAAGCTGAAGGGAAAGGGCGGAGAGGGAGTCTCTCTCTGCCCCAGACAGCCCCGAGCTGGGTCTGTCCCTCAGACCTGGCCAGGGGCAGCCCTCCCCCCAGCGGGCGGCGCCCTCTCCCGGGGCATCCAAGGGCAGGCTCGGCGCCAGTCCCACCCCACTCGCCACTGCCACGACCCTCGTCCTCCCTCGGGAGGCCTGGGCAGCACAGGGACCCGGGGCTGGGAGGCCTCCAGATCTCAGTTCTGGCACACCGCCGGAAAGGCTGCTTCCTCCTCTGACGGGGGCCCAGCACACGCCCCAAGAGACTTGGCAGCCGTCCCCAGGGCTATGTCCTCCGGAACTCGCCCCCTTGGAAGGGGCCTGGCCCAGGTGCCAGGTTCGGCTGGTGGGCCAGCCTCCTTTGGAGAAAGCAGGCAAGCCGAGCCAGGCTTGCAGTGGCCCTGGGCCTGACACCTGCGACCTCAGGCTGAGGGCCTCACGCATGCCCCCCACGGCGGATTTCTCCCCGGAGCCGTGGCCTGGGCACTAGGAAGGCCAGGCCTTCCCGACTCCAGGGAGGAGGCTTGGACCTGCCGCCGGAAGGGCTTGCCCAGTTTCGCCTGGCTCCCTAGTCCTGCAGTGCCATCTGCCTGTCTCGGCACTTCTGACTCCACAGAGCCTTTCCTACACCTGGCCTGGCTGCAGACGCTAAGTGCAGGCGTGGGGTGAGGCCATGGCTTTGTCTTTGCGGGAAGAAATGAGACCCTGGACGAAGCAGCTGGCCCGGGCAGAGCCTTGAGCCTGAAGCCCGGTACGCCTGTGGCCATCAGGGCCAGAGCAGTGCTTCCAAGGAAGGGAAGCGGCCTTCAAGCTGAGTGGGAGTGGGGGAGGGGAGGGAGGCACCAGCTGAAGCCAAGTCCAGAAGGGCGGCGATGGAACAGCGGCAGCTGGGTGGCGCCAGCCAGCCGGTCAGAGCCTGGCGGGAGGGCGGGGCCTTCACTGAGGACCCTCCAAGGCCAGCCCTAGGCCGCGGCGTTCGCGTATGCGCCCTAGGCCGGTGCGAGGGTGTGGGGGCTGGAACCCAAGCCCGCAGGGCTCCCGGAGAGGAGAGAGAAAGAAGGGCACCTGGGAGATGTAGGCGAGGTGTGCGGGGTGCGCCACCTTACTCTCCCCAGGTCCCCGAGGGAGAGAGAGGGAGAGAGAAAGAGAGGGAGAGAGAGAGAGAACCCTGACCTCTTAGTCGCAGCCTCCACCGCTGGCTGGTGCCAACTCACACGCCATCCCACTTCCACCCGCCACCCCCACGGACGCCCCGGGGCCAGCCCCACCACAGAGAGGCCGGTTCCCGGTCACCTCCGTGCCGTCCCTTCCGGACCTGACCCCGGTGCAGGGGAAACGGGAAACGGTTCAGGCAAGCCTCTCCATGTCCCTCTGCATGACAATGGCCTTATTCCCCTCTCCCATTCCCCGGGCCCACCCAAGGCAGCCACCTTTGTCATTAGCTCCTCGGGAGAGGAGGCAAGAGGAGAATCTCTGCCCTGGGTGGAGAGACTCAGTTTCCCGGGTTGCTCCCATGGACACACGCTCTTCAGCGGGGTCTGATTTTCTCCAGCCAACCTGTCTCCTTAAGGATTTGGCCAGCCAACAGAAGCTGAAGGGAAAGGGCGGAGAGGGAGTCTCTCTCTGCCCCAGACAGCCCCGAGCTGGGTCTGTCCCTCAGACCTGGCCAGGGGCAGCCCTCCCCCCAGCGGGCGGCGCCCTCTCCCGGGGCATCCAAGGGCAGGCTCGGCGCCAGTCCCACCCCACTCGCCACTGCCACGACCCTCGTCCTCCCTCGGGAGGCCTGGGCAGCACAGGGACCCGGGGCTGGGAGGCCTCCAGATCTCAGTTCTGGCACACCGGCGGAAAGGCTGCTTCCTCCTCTGACGGGGGCCCAGCACACGCCCCAAGAGACTTGGCAGCCGTCCCCAGGGCTATGTCCTCCGGAACTCGCCCCCTTGGAAGGGGCCTGGCCCAGGTGCCAGGTTCGGCTGGTGGGCCAGCCTCCTTTGGAGAAAGCAGGCAAGCCGAGCCAGGCTTGCAGTGGCCCTGGGCCTGACACCTGCGACCTCAGGCTGAGGGCCTCACGCATGCCCCCCACGGCGGATTTCTCCCCGGAGCCGTGGCCTGGGCACTAGGAAGGCCAGGCCTTCCCGACTCCAGGGAGGAGGCTTGGACCTGCCGCCGGAAGGGCTTGCCCAGTTTCGCCTGGCTCCCTAGTCCTGCAGTGCCATCTGCCTGTCTCGGCACTTCTGACTCCACAGAGCCTTTCCTACACCTGGCCTGGCTGCAGACGCTAAGTGCAGGCGTGGGGTGAGGCCATGGCTTTGTCTTTGCGGGAAGAAATGAGACCCTGGACGAAGCAGCTGGCCCGGGCAGAGCCTTGAGCCTGAAGCCCGGTACGCCTGTGGCCATCAGGGCCAGAGCAGTGCTTCCAAGGAAGGGAAGCGGCCTTCAAGCTGAGTGGGAGTGGGGGAGGGGAGGGAGGCACCAGCTGAAGCCAAGTCCAGAAGGGCGGCGATGGAACAGCGGCAGCTGGGTGGCGCCAGCCAGCCGGTCAGAGCCTGGCGGGAGGGCGGGGCCTTCACTGAGGACCCTCCAAGGCCAGCCCTAGGCCGCGGCGTTCGCGTATGCGCCCTAGGCCGGTGCGAGGGTGTGGGGGCTGGAACCCAAGCCCGCAGGGCTCCCGGAGAGGAGAGAGAAAGAAGGGCACCTGGGAGATGTAGGCGAGGTGTGCGGGGTGCGCCACCTTACTCTCCCCAGGTCCCCGAGGGAGAGAGAGGGAGAGAGAAAGAGAGGGAGAGAGAGAGAGAACCCTGACCTCTTAGTCGCAGCCTCCACCGCTGGCTGGTGCCAACTCACACGCCATCCCACTTCCACCCGCCACCCCCACGGACGCCCCGGGGCCAGCCCCACCACAGAGAGGCCGGTTCCCGGTCACCTCCGTGCCGTCCCTTCCGGACCTGACCCCGGTGCAGGGGAAACGGGAAACGGTTCAGGCAAGCCTCTCCATGTCCCTCTGCATGACAATGGCCTTATTCCCCTCTCCCATCCCCCAGGCCCACCCAAGGCAGCCACCTTTGTCATTAGCTCCTCGGGAGAGGAGGCAAGAGGAGAATCTCTGCCCTGGGTGGAGAGACTCAGTTTCCCGGGTTGCTCCCATGGACACACGCTCTTCAGCGGGGTCTGATTTTCTCCAGCCAACCTGTCTCCTTAAGGATTTGGCCAGCCAACAGAAGCTGAAGGGAAAGGGCGGAGAGGGAGTCTCTCTCTGCCCCAGACAGCCCCGAGCTGGGTCTGTCCCTCAGACCTGGCCAGGGGCAGCCCTCCCCCCAGCCGGCGGCGCCCTCTCCCGGGGCATCCAAGGGCAGGCTCGGCGCCAGTCCCACCCCACTCGCCACTGCCACGACCCTCGTCCTCCCTCGGGAGGCCTGGGCAGCACAGGGACCCGGGGCTGGGAGGCCTCCAGATCTCAGTTCTGGCACACCGCCGGAAAGGCTGCTTCCTCCTCTGACGGGGGCCCAGCACACGCCCCAGGAGACTTGGCAGCCGTCCCCAGGGCTATGTCCTCCGGAACTCGCCCCCTTGGAAGGGGCCTGGCCCAGGTGCCAGGTTCGGCTGGTGGGCCAGCCTCCTTTGGAGAAAGCAGGCAAGCCGAGCCAGGCTTGCAGTGGCCCTGGGCCTGACACCTGCGACCTCAGGCTGAGGGCCTCACGCATGCCCCCCACGGCGGATTTCTCCCCGGAGCCGTGGCCTGGGCACTAGGAAGGCCAGGCCTTCCCGACTCCAGGGAGGAGGATTGGACCTGCCGCCGGAAGGGCTTGCCCAGTTTCGCCTGGCTCCCTAGTCCTGCAGTGCCATCTGCCTGTCTCGGCACTTCTGACTCCACAGAGCCTTTCCTACACCTGGCCTGGCTGCAGACGCTAAGTGCAGGCGTGGGGTGAGGCCATGGCTTTGTCTTTGCGGGAAGAAATGAGCCCCTGGACGAAGCAGCTGGCCCGGGCAGAGCCTTGAGCTTGAAGCCCGGTACGCCTGTGGCCATCAGGGCCAGAGCAGTGCTTCCAAGGAAGGGAAGCGGCCTTCAAGCTGAGTGAGAGTGGGGGAGGGGAGGGAGGCACCAGCTGAAGCCAAGTCCAGAAGGGCGGCGATGGAACAGCGGCAGCTGGGTGGCGCCAGCCAGCCGGTCAGAGCCTGGCGGGAGGGCGGGGCCTTCACTGAGGACCCTCCAAGGCCAGCCCTAGGCCGCGGCGTTCGCGTATGCGCCCTAGGCCGGTGCGGGGGTGTGGGGTCTGGAACCCAAGCCCGCAGGGCTCCCGGAGAGGAGAGAGAAAGAAGGGCACCTGGGAGATGTAGGCGAGGTGTGCGGGGGTGCGCCACCTTACTCTCCCCAGGTCCCCGAGGGAGAGAGAGGGAGAGAGAAAGAGAGGGAGAGAGAGAGAGAACCCTGACCTCTTAGTCGCAGCCTCCACCGCTGGCTGGTGCCAACTCACACGCCATCCCACTTCCACCCGCCACCCCCACGGACGCCCCGGGGCCAGCCCCACCACAGAGAGGCCGGTTCCCGGTCACCTCCGTGCCGTCCCTTCCGGACCTGACCCCGGTGCAGGGGAAACGGGAAACGGTTCAGGCAAGCCTCTCCATGTCCCTCTGCATGACAATGGCCTTATTCCCCTCTCCCATCCCCCAGGCCCACCCAAGGCAGCCACCTTTGTCATTAGCTCCTCGGGAGAGGAGGCAAGAGGAGAATCTCTGCCCTGGGTGGAGAGACTCAGTTTCCCGGGTTGCTCCCATGGACACACGCTCTTCAGCGGGGTCTGATTTTCTCCAGCCAACCTGTCTCCTTAAGGATTTGGCCAGCCAACAGAAGCTGAAGGGAAAGGGTGGAGAGGGAGTCTCTCTCTGCCCCAGACAGCCCCGAGCTGGGTCTGTCCCTCAGACCTGGCCAGGGGCAGCCCTCCCCCCAGCGGGCGGCGCCCTCTCCCGGGGCATCCAAGAGCAGGCTCGGCGCCAGTCCCACCCCACTCGCCACTGCCACGACCCTCGTCCTCCCTCGGGAGGCCTGGGCAGCACAGGGACCCGGGGCTGGGAGGCCTCCAGATCTCAGTTCTGGCACACCGCCGGAAAGGCTGCTTCCTCCTCTGACGGGGGCCCAGCACACGCCCCAGGACACTTGGCAGCCGTCCCCAGGGCTATGTCCTCCGGAACTCGCCCCCTTGGAAGGGGCCTGGCCCAGGTGCCAGGTTCGGCTGGTGGGCCAGCCTCCTTTGGAGAAAGCAGGCAAGCCGAGCCAGGCTTGCAGTGGCCCTGGGCCTGACACCTGCGACCTCAGGCTGAGGGCCTCACGCATGCCCCCCACGGCGGATTTCTCCCCGGAGCCGTGGCCTGGGCACTAGGAAGGCCAGGCCTTCCCGACTCCAGGGAGGAGGATTGGACCTGCAGCCGGAAGGGCTTGCCCAGTTTCGCCTGGCTCCCTAGTCCTGCAGTGCCATCTGCCTGTCTCGGCACTTCTGACTCCACAGAGCCTTTCCTACACCTGGCCTGGCTGCAGACGCTAAGTGCAGGCGTGGGGTGAGGCCATGGCTTTGTCTTTGCGGGAAGAAATGAGCCCCTGGACGAAGCAGCTGGCCCGGGCAGAGCCTTGAGCCTGAAGCCCGGTACGCCTGTGGCCATCAGGGCCAGAGCAGTGCTTCCAAGGAAGGGAAGCGGCCTTCAAGCTGAGTGGGAGTGGGGGAGGGGAGGGAGGCACCAGCTGAAGCCAAGTCCAGAAGGGCGGCGATGGAACAGCGGCAGCTGGGTGGCGCCAGCCAGCCGGTCAGAGCCTGGCGGGAGGGCGGGGCCTTCACTGAGGACCCTCCAAGGCCAGCCCTAGGCCGCGGCGTTCGCGTATGCGCCCTAGGCCGGTGCGGGGGTGTGGGGGCTGGAACCCAAGCCCGCAGGGCTCCCGGAGAGGAGAGAGAAAGAAGGGCACCTGGGAGATGTAGGCGAGGTGTGCGGGGTGCGCCACCTTACTCTCCCCAGGTCCCCGAGGGAGAGAGAGGGAGAGAGAAAGAGAGGGAGAGAGAGAGAGAACCCTGACCTCTTAGTCGCAGCCTCCACCGCTGGCTGGTGCCAACTCACACGCCATCCCACTTCCACCCGCCACCCCCACGGACGCCCCGGGGCCAGCCCCACCACAGAGAGGCCGGTTCCCGGTCACCTCCGTGCCGTCCCTTCCGGACCTGACCCCGGTGCAGGGGAAACGGGAAACGGTTCAGGCAAGCCTCTCCATGTCCCTCTGCATGACAATGGCCTTATTCCCCTCTCCCATCCCCCAGGCCCACCCAAGGCAGCCACCTTTGTCATTAGCTCCTCGGGAGAGGAGGCAAGAGGAGAATCTCTGCCCTGGGTGGAGAGACTCAGTTTCCCGGGTTGCTCCCATGGACACACGCTCTTCAGCGGGGTCTGATTTTCTCCAGCCAACCTGTCTCCTTAAGGATTTGGCCAGCCAACAGAAGCTGAAGGGAAAGGGCGGAGAGGGAGTCTCTCTCTGCCCCAGACAGCCCCGAGCTGGGTCTGTCCCTCAGACCTGGCCAGGGGCAGCCCTCCCCCCAGCGGGCGGCGCCCTCTCCCGGGGCATCCAAGGGCAGGCTCGGCGCCAGTCCCACCCCACTCGCCACTGCCACGACCCTCGTCCTCCCTCGGGAGGCCTGGGCAGCACAGGGACCCGGGGCTGGGAGGCCTCCAGATCTCAGTTCTGGCACACCGCCGGAAAGGCTGCTTCCTCCTCTGACGGGGGCCCAGCACACGCCCCAGGAGACTTGGCAGCCGTCCCCAGGGCTATGTCCTCCGGAACTCGCCCCCTTGGAAGGGGCCTGGCCCAGGTGCCAGGTTCGGCTGGTGGGCCAGCCTCCTTTGGAGAAAGCAGGCAAGCCGAGCCAGGCTTGCAGTGGCCCTGGGCCTGACACCTGCGACCTCAGGCTGAGGGCCTCACGCATGCCCCCCACGGCGGATTTCTCCCCGGAGCCGTGGCCTGGGCACTAGGAAGGCCAGGCCTTCCCGACTCCAGGGAGGAGGCTTGGACCTGCCGCCGGAAGGGCTTGCCCAGTTTCGCCTGGCTCCCTAGTCCTGCAGTGCCATCTGCCTGTCTCGGCACTTCTGACTCCACAGAGCCTTTCCTACACCTGGCCTGGCTGCAGACGCTAAGTGCAGGCGTGGGGTGAGGCCATGGCTTTGTCTTTGCGGGAAGAAATGAGCCCCTGGACGAATCAGCTGGCCCGGGCAGAGCCTTGAGCCTGAAGCCCGGTACGCCTGTGGCCATCAGGGCCAGAGCAGTGCTTCCAAGGAAGGGAAGCGGCCTTCAAGCTGAGTGGGAGTGGGGGAGGGGAGGGAGGCACCAGCTGAAGCCAAGTCCAGAAGGGCGGCGATGGAACAGCGGCAGCTGGGTGGCGCCAGCCAGCTGGTCAGAGCCTGGCGGGAGGGCGGGGCCTTCACTGAGGACCCTCCAAGGCCAGCCCTAGGCCGCGGCGTTCGCGTATGCGCCCTAGGCCGGTGCGGGGGTGTGGGGGCTGGAACCCAAGCCCGCAGGGCTCCCGGAGAGGAGAGAGAAAGAAGGGCACCTGGGAGATGTAGGCGAGGTGTGCAGGGTGCGCCACCTTACTCTCCCCATGTCCCCGAGGGAGAGAGAGGGAGAGAGAAAGAGAGGGAGAGAGAGAGAGAACCCTGACCTCTTAGTCGCAGCCTCCACCGCTGGCTGGTGCCAACTCACACGCCATCCCACTTCCACCCGCCACCCCCACGGACGCCCCGGGGCCAGCCCCACCACAGAGAGGCCGGTTCCCGGTCACCTCCGTGCCGTCCCTTCCGGACCTGACCCCGGTGCAGGGGAAACGGGAAACGGTTCAGGCAAGCCTCTCCATGTCCCTCTGCATGACAATGGCCTTATTCCCCTCTCCCATCCCCCAGGCCCACCCAAGGCAGCCACCTTTGTCATTAGCTCCTCGGGAGAGGAGGCAAGAGGAGAATCTCTGCCCTGGGTGGAGAGACTCAGTTTCCCGGGTTGCTCCCATGGACACACGCTCTTCAGCGGGGTCTGATTTTCTCCAGCCAACCTGTCTCCTTAAGGATTTGGCCAGCCAACAGAAGCTGAAGGGAAAGGGCGGAGAGGGAGTCTCTCTCTGCCCCAGACAGCCCCGAGCTGGGTCTGTCCCTCAGACCTGGCCAGGGGCAGCCCTCCCCCCAGCGGGCGGCGCCCTCTCCCGGGGCATCCAAGGGCAGGCTCGGCGCCAGTCCCACCCCACTCGCCACTGCCACGACCCTCGTCCTCCCTCGGGAGGCCTGGGCAGCACAGGGACCCGGGGCTGGGAGGCCTCCAGATCTCAGTTCTGGCACACCGCCGGAAAGGCTGCTTCCTCCTCTGACGGGGGCCCAGCACACGCCCCAGGAGACTTGGCAGCCGTCCCCAGGGCTATGTCCTCCGGAACTCGCCCCCTTGGAAGGGGCCTGGCCCAGGTGCCAGGTTCGGCTGGTGGGCCAGCCTCCTTTGGAGAAAGCAGGCAAGCCGAGCCAGGCTTGCAGTGGCCCTGGGCCTGACACCTGCGACCTCAGGCTGAGGGCCTCACGCATGCCCCCCACGGCGGATTTCTCCCCGGAGCCGTGGCCTGGGCACTAGGAAGGCCAGGCCTTCCCGACTCCAGGGAGGAGGCTTGGACCTGCCGCCGGAAGGGCTTGCCCAGTTTCGCCTGGCTCCCTAGTCCTGCAGTGCCATCTGCCTGTCTCGGCACTTCTGACTCCACAGAGCCTTTCCTACACCTGGCCTGGCTGCAGACGCTAAGTGCAGGCGTGGGGTGAGGCCATGGCTTTGTCTTTGCGGGAAGAAATGAGCCCCTGGACGAAGCAGCTGGCCCGGGCAGAGCCTTGAGCCTGAAGCCCCGTACGCCTGTGGCCATCAGGGCCAGAGCAGTGCTTCCAAGGAAGGGAAGCGGCCTTCAAGCTGAGTGGGAGTGGGGGAGGGGAGGGAGGCACCAGCTGAAGCCAAGTCCAGAAGGGCGGCGATGGAACAGCGGCAGCTGGGTGGCGCCAGCCAGCCGGTCAGAGCCTGGCGGGAGGGCGGGGCCTTCACTGAGGACCCTCCAAGGCCAGCCCTAGGCCGCGGCGTTCGCGTATGCGCCCTAGGCCGGTGCGGGGGTGTGGGGGCTGGAACCCAAGCCCGCAGGGCTCCCGGAGAGGAGAGAGAAAGAAGGGCACCTGGGAGATGTAGGCGAGGTGTGCGGGGTGCGCCACCTTACTCTCCCCAGGTCCCCGAGGGAGAGAGAGGGAGAGAGAAAGAGAGGGAGAGAGAGAGAGAACCCTGACCTCTTAGTCGCAGCCTCCACCGCTGGCTGGTGCCAACTCACACGCCATCCCACTTCCACCCGCCACCCCCACGGACGCCCCGGGGCCAGCCCCACCACAGAGAGGCCGGTTCCCGGTCACCTCCGTGCCGTCCCTTCCGGACCTGACCCCGGTGCAGGGGAAACGGGAAACGGTTCAGGCAAGCCTCTCCATGTCCCTCTGCATGACAATGGCCTTATTCCCCTCTCCCATCCCCCAGGCCCACCCAAGGCAGCCACCTTTGTCATTAGCTCCTCGGGAGAGGAGGCAAGAGGAGAATCTCTGCCCTGGGTGGAGAGACTCAGTTTCCCGGGTTGCTCCCATGGACACACGCTCTTCAGCGGGGTCTGATTTTCTCCAGCCAACCTGTCTCCTTAAGGATTTGGCCAGCCAACAGAAGCTGAAGGGAAAGGGCGGAGAGGGAGTCTCTCTCTGCCCCAGACAGCCCCGAGCTGGGTCTGTCCCTCAGACCTGGCCAGGGGCAGCCCTCCCCCCAGCCGGCGGCGCCCTCTCCCGGGGCATCCAAGGGCAGGCTCGGCGCCAGTCCCACCCCACTCGCCACTGCCACGACCCTCGTCCTCCCTCGGGAGGCCTGGGCAGCACAGGGACCCGGGGCTGGGAGGCCTCCAGATCTCAGTTCTGGCACACCGCCGGAAAGGCTGCTTCCTCCTCTGACGGGGGCCCAGCACACGCCCCAGGAGACTTGGCAGCCGTCCCCAGGGCTATGTCCTCCGGAACTCGCCCCCTTGGAAGGGGCCTGGCCCAGGTGCCAGGTTCGGCTGGTGGGCCAGCCTCCTTTGGAGAAAGCAGGCAAGCCGAGCCAGGCTTGCAGTGGCCCTGGGCCTGACACCTGCGACCTCAGGCTGAGGGCCTCACGCATGCCCCCCACGGCGGATTTCTCCCCGGAGCCGTGGCCTGGGCACTAGGAAGGCCAGGCCTTCCCGACTCCAGGGAGGAGGCTTGGACCTGCCGCCGGAAGGGCTTGCCCAGTTTCGCCTGGCTCCCTAGTCCTGCAGTGCCATCTGCCTGTCTCGGCACTTCTGACTCCACAGAGCCTTTCCTACACCTGGCCTGGCTGCAGACGCTAAGTGCAGGCGTGGGGTGAGGCCATGGCTTTGTCTTTGCGGGAAGAAATGAGCCCCTGGACGAAGCAGCTGGCCCGGGCAGAGCCTTGAGCTTGAAGCCCGGTACGCCTGTGGCCATCAGGGCCAGAGCAGTGCTTCCAAGGAAGGGAAGCGGCCTTCAAGCTGAGTGAGAGTGGGGGAGGGGAGGGAGGCACCAGCTGAAGCCAAGTCCAGAAGGGCGGCGATGGAACAGCGGCAGCTGGGTGGCGCCAGCCAGCCGGTCAGAGCCTGGCGGGAGGGCGGGGCCTTCACTGAGGACCCTCCAAGGCCAGCCCTAGGCCGCGGCGTTCGCGTATGCGCCCTAGGCCGGTGCGGGGGTGTGGGGTCTGGAACCCAAGCCCGCAGGGCTCCCGGAGAGGAGAGAGAAAGAAGGGCACCTGGGAGATGTAGGCGAGGTGTGCGGGGTGCGCCACCTTACTCTCCCCAGGTCCCCGAGGGAGAGAGAGGGAGAGAGAAAGAGAGGGAGAGAGAGAGAGAACCCTGACCTCTTAGTCGCAGCCTCCACCGCTGGCTGGTGCCAACTCACACGCCATCCCACTTCCACCCGCCACCCCCACGGACGCCCCGGGGCCAGCCCCACCACAGAGAGGCCGGTTCCCGGTCACCTCCGTGCCGTCCCTTCCGGACCTGACCCCGGTGCAGGGGAAACGGGAAACGGTTCAGGCAAGCCTCTCCATGTCCCTCTGCATGACAATGGCCTTATTCCCCTCTCCCATCCCCCAGGCCCACCCAAGGCAGCCACCTTTGTCATTAGCTCCTCGGGAGAGGAGGCAAGAGGAGAATCTCTGCCCTGGGTGGAGAGACTCAGTTTCCCGGGTTGCTCCCATGGACACACGCTCTTCAGCGGGGTCTGATTTTCTCCAGCCAACCTGTCTCCTTAAGGATTTGGCCAGCCAACAGAAGCTGAAGGGAAAGGGTGGAGAGGGAGTCTCTCTCTGCCCCAGACAGCCCCGAGCTGGGTCTGTCCCTCAGACCTGGCCAGGGGCAGCCCTCCCCCCAGCGGGCGGCGCCCTCTCCCGGGGCATCCAAGAGCAGGCTCGGCGCCAGTCCCACCCCACTCGCCACTGCCACGACCCTCGTCCTCCCTCGGGAGGCCTGGGCAGCACAGGGACCCGGGGCTGGGAGGCCTCCAGATCTCAGTTCTGGCACACCGCCGGAAAGGCTGCTTCCTCCTCTGACGGGGGCCCAGCACACGCCCCAGGACACTTGGCAGCCGTCCCCAGGGCTATGTCCTCCGGAACTCGCCCCCTTGGAAGGGGCCTGGCCCAGGTGCCAGGTTCGGCTGGTGGGCCAGCCTCCTTTGGAGAAAGCAGGCAAGCCGAGCCAGGCTTGCAGTGGCCCTGGGCCTGACACCTGCGACCTCAGGCTGAGGGCCTCACGCATGCCCCCCACGGCGGATTTCTCCCCGGAGCCGTGGCCTGGGCACTAGGAAGGCCAGGCCTTCCCGACTCCAGGGAGGAGGATTGGACCTGCAGCCGGAAGGGCTTGCCCAGTTTCGCCTGGCTCCCTAGTCCTGCAGTGCCATCTGCCTGTCTCGGCACTTCTGACTCCACAGAGCCTTTCCTACACCTGGCCTGGCTGCAGACGCTAAGTGCAGGCGTGGGGTGAGGCCATGGCTTTGTCTTTGCGGGAAGAAATGAGCCCCTGGACGAAGCAGCTGGCCCGGGCAGAGCCTTGAGCCTGAAGCCCGGTACGCCTGTGGCCATCAGGGCCAGAGCAGTGCTTCCAAGGAAGGGAAGCGGCCTTCAAGCTGAGTGGGAGTGGGGGAGGGGAGGGAGGCACCAGCTGAAGCCAAGTCCAGAAGGGCGGCGATGGAACAGCGGCAGCTGGGTGGCGCCAGCCAGCCGGTCAGAGCCTGGCGGGAGGGCGGGGCCTTCACTGAGGACCCTCCAAGGCCAGCCCTAGGCCGCGGCGTTCGCGTATGCGCCCTAGGCCGGTGCGGGGGTGTGGGGGCTGGAACCCAAGCCCGCAGGGCTCCCGGAGAGGAGAGAGAAAGAAGGGCACCTGGGAGATGTAGGCGAGGTGTGCGGGGTGCGCCACCTTACTCTCCCCAGGTCCCCGAGGGAGAGAGAGGGAGAGAGAAAGAGAGGGAGAGAGAGAGAGAACCCTGACCTCTTAGTCGCAGCCTCCACCGCTGGCTGGTGCCAACTCACACGCCATCCCACTTCCACCCGCCACCCCCACGGACGCCCCGGGGCCAGCCCCACCACAGAGAGGCCGGTTCCCGGTCACCTCCGTGCCGTCCCTTCCGGACCTGACCCCGGTGCAGGGGAAACGGGAAACGGTTCAGGCAAGCCTCTCCATGTCCCTCTGCATGACAATGGCCTTATTCCCCTCTCCCATCCCCCAGGCCCACCCAAGGCAGCCACCTTTGTCATTAGCTCCTCGGGAGAGGAGGCAAGAGGAGAATCTCTGCCCTGGGTGGAGAGACTCAGTTTCCCGGGTTGCTCCCATGGACACACGCTCTTCAGCGGGGTCTGATTTTCTCCAGCCAACCTGTCTCCTTAAGGATTTGGCCAGCCAACAGAAGCTGAAGGGAAAGGGCGGAGAGGGAGTCTCTCTCTGCCCCAGACAGCCCCGAGCTGGGTCTGTCCCTCAGACCTGGCCAGGGGCAGCCCTCCCCCCAGCGGGCGGCGCCCTCTCCCGGGGCATCCAAGGGCAGGCTCGGCGCCAGTCCCACCCCACTCGCCACTGCCACGACCCTCGTCCTCCCTCGGGAGGCCTGGGCAGGACAGGGACCCGGGGCTGGGAGGCCTCCAGATCTCAGTTCTGGCACACCGCCGGAAAGGCTGCTTCCTCCTCTGACGGGGGCCCAGCACACGCCCCAGGAGACTTGGCAGCCGTCCCCAGGGCTATGTCCTCCGGAACTCGCCCCCTTGGAAGGGGCCTGGCCCAGGTGCCAGGTTCGGCTGGTGGGCCAGCCTCCTTTGGAGAAAGCAGGCAAGCCGAGCCAGGCTTGCAGTGGCCCTGGGCCTGACACCTGCGACCTCAGGCTGAGGGCCTCACGCATGCCCCCCACGGCGGATTTCTCCCCGGAGCCGTGGCCTGGGCACTAGGAAGGCCAGGCCTTCCCGACTCCAGGGAGGAGGCTTGGACCTGCCGCCGGAAGGGCTTGCCCAGTTTCGCCTGGCTCCCTAGTCCTGCAGTGCCATCTGCCTGTCTCGGCACTTCTGACTCCACAGAGCCTTTCCTACACCTGGCCTGGCTGCAGACGCTAAGTGCAGGCGTGGGGTGAGGCCATGGCTTTGTCTTTGCGGGAAGAAATGAGCCCCTGGACGAATCAGCTGGCCCGGGCAGAGCCTTGAGCCTGAAGCCCGGTACGCCTGTGGCCATCAGGGCCAGAGCAGTGCTTCCAAGGAAGGGAAGCGGCCTTCAAGCTGAGTGGGAGTGGGGGAGGGGAGGGAGGCACCAGCTGAAGCCAAGTCCAGAAGGGCGGCGATGGAACAGCGGCAGCTGGGTGGCGCCAGCCAGCTGGTCAGAGCCTGGCGGGAGGGCGGGGCCTTCACTGAGGACCCTCCAAGGCCAGCCCTAGGCCGCGGCGTTCGCGTATGCGCCCTAGGCCGGTGCGGGGGTGTGGGGGCTGGAACCCAAGCCCGCAGGGCTCCCGGAGAGGAGAGAGAAAGAAGGGCACCTGGGAGATGTAGGCGAGGTGTGCAGGGTGCGCCACCTTACTCTCCCCATGTCCCCGAGGGAGAGAGAGGGAGAGAGAAAGAGAGGGAGAGAGAGAGAGAACCCTGACCTCTTAGTCGCAGCCTCCACCGCTGGCTGGTGCCAACTCACACGCCATCCCACTTCCACCCGCCACCCCCACGGACGCCCCGGGGCCAGCCCCACCACAGAGAGGCCGGTTCCCGGTCACCTCCGTGCCGTCCCTTCCGGACCTGACCCCGGTGCAGGGGAAACGGGAAACGGTTCAGGCAAGCCTCTCCATGTCCCTCTGCATGACAATGGCCTTATTCCCCTCTCCCATCCCCCAGGCCCACCCAAGGCAGCCACCTTTGTCATTAGCTCCTCGGGAGAGGAGGCAAGAGGAGAATCTCTGCCCTGGGTGGAGAGACTCAGTTTCCCGGGTTGCTCCCATGGACACACGCTCTTCAGCGGGGTCTGATTTTCTCCAGCCAACCTGTCTCCTTAAGGATTTGGCCAGCCAACAGAAGCTGAAGGGAAAGGGCGGAGAGGGAGTCTCTCTCTGCCCCAGACAGCCCCGAGCTGGGTCTGTCCCTCAGACCTGGCCAGGGGCAGCCCTCCCCCCAGCGGGCGGCGCCCTCTCCCGGGGCATCCAAGGGCAGGCTCGGCGCCAGTCCCACCCCACTCGCCACTGCCACGACCCTCGTCCTCCCTCGGGAGGCCTGGGCAGCACAGGGACCCGGGGCTGGGAGGCCTCCAGATCTCAGTTCTGGCACACCGCCGGAAAGGCTGCTTCCTCCTCTGACGGGGGCCCAGCACACGCCCCAGGAGACTTGGCAGCCGTCCCCAGGGCTATGTCCTCCGGAACTCGCCCCCTTGGAAGGGGCCTGGCCCAGGTGCCAGGTTCGGCTGGTGGGCCAGCCTCCTTTGGAGAAAGCAGGCAAGCCGAGCCAGGCTTGCAGTGGCCCTGGGCCTGACACCTGCGACCTCAGGCTGAGGGCCTCACGCATGCCCCCCACGGCGGATTTCTCCCCGGAGCCGTGGCCTGGGCACTAGGAAGGCCAGGCCTTCCCGACTCCAGGGAGGAGGCTTGGACCTGCCGCCGGAAGGGCTTGCCCAGTTTCGCCTGGCTCCCTAGTCCTGCAGTGCCATCTGCCTGTCTCGGCACTTCTGACTCCACAGAGCCTTTCCTACACCTGGCCTGGCTGCAGACGCTAAGTGCAGGCGTGGGGTGAGGCCATGGCTTTGTCTTTGCGGGAAGAAATGAGCCCCTGGACGAAGCAGCTGGCCCGGGCAGAGCCTTGAGCCTGAAGCCCCGTACGCCTGTGGCCATCAGGGCCAGAGCAGTGCTTCCAAGGAAGGGAAGCGGCCTTCAAGCTGAGTGGGAGTGGGGGAGGGGAGGGAGGCACCAGCTGAAGCCAAGTCCAGAAGGGCGGCGATGGAACAGCGGCAGCTGGGTGGCGCCAGCCAGCCGGTCAGAGCCTGGCGGGAGGGCGGGGCCTTCACTGAGGACCCTCCAAGGCCAGCCCTAGGCCGCGGCGTTCGCGTATGCGCCCTAGGCCGGTGCGGGGGTGTGGGGGCTGGAACCCAAGCCCGCAGGGCTCCCGGAGAGGAGAGAGAAAGAAGGGCACCTGGGAGATGTAGGCGAGGTGTGCGGGGTGCGCCACCTTACTCTCCCCAGGTCCCCGAGGGAGAGAGAGGGAGAGAGAAAGAGAGGGAGAGAGAGAGAGAACCCTGACCTCTTAGTCGCAGCCTCCACCGCTGGCTGGTGCCAACTCACACGCCATCCCACTTCCACCCGCCACCCCCACGGACGCCCCGGGGCCAGCCCCACCACAGAGAGGCCGGTTCCCGGTCACCTCCGTGCCGTCCCTTCCGGACCTGACCCCGGTGCAGGGGAAACGGGAAACGGTTCAGGCAAGCCTCTCCATGTCCCTCTGCATGACAATGGCCTTATTCCCCTCTCCCATCCCCCAGGCCCACCCAAGGCAGCCACCTTTGTCATTAGCTCCTCGGGAGAGGAGGCAAGAGGAGAATCTCTGCCCTGGGTGGAGAGACTCAGTTTCCCGGGTTGCTCCCATGGACACACGCTCTTCAGCGGGGTCTGATTTTCTCCAGCCAACCTGTCTCCTTAAGGATTTGGCCAGCCAACAGAAGCTGAAGGGAAAGGGCGGAGAGGGAGTCTCTCTCTGCCCCAGACAGCCCCGAGCTGGGTCTGTCCCTCAGACCTGGCCAGGGGCAGCCCTCCCCCCAGCGGGCGGCGCCCTCTCCCGGGGCATCCAAGGGCAGGCTCCGCGCCAGCCCCAACCCACTCGCCACTGCCACGACCCTCGTCCTCCCTCGGGAGGCCTGGGCAGCACAGGGACCCGGGGCTGGGAGGCCTCCAGATCTCAGTTCTGGCACACCGCCGGAAAGGCTGCTTCCTCCTCTGACGGGGGCCCAGCACACGCCCCAGGACACTTGGCAGCCGTCCCCAGGGCTATGTCCTCCGGAACTCGCCCCCTTGGAAGGGGCCTGGCCCAGGTGCCAGGTTCGGCTGGTGGGCCAGCCTCCTTTGGAGAAAGCAGGCAAGCCGAGCCAGGCTTGCAGTGGCCCTGGGCCTGACACCTGCGACCTCAGGCTGAGGGCCTCACGCATGCCCCCCACGGCGGATTTCTCCCCGGAGCCGTGGCCTGGGCACTAGGAAGGCCAGGCCTTCCCGACTCCAGGGAGGAGGCTTGGACCTGCCGCCGGAAGGGCTTGCCCAGTTTCGCCTGGCTCCCTAGTCCTGCAGTGCCATCTGCCTGTCTCGGCACTTCTGACTCCACAGAGCCTTTCCTACACCTGGCCTGGCTGCAGACGCTAAGTGCAGGCGTGGGGTGAGGCCATGGCTTTGTCTTTGCGGGAAGAAATGAGCCCCTGGACGAATCAGCTGGCCCGGGCAGAGCCTTGAGCCTGAAGCCCGGTACGCCTGTGGCCATCAGGGCCAGAGCAGTGCTTCCAAGGAAGGGAAGCGGCCTTCAAGCTGAGTGGGAGTGGGGGAGGGGAGGGAGGCACCAGCTGCAGCCAAGTCCAGAAGGGCGGCGATGGAACAGCGGCAGCTGGGTGGCGCCAGCCAGCTGGTCAGAGCCTGGCGGGAGGGCGGGGCCTTCACTGAGGACCCTCCAAGGCCAGCCCTAGGCCGCGGCGTTCGCGTATGCGCCCTAGGCCGGTGCGGGGGTGTGGGGGCTGGAACCCAAGCCCGCAGGGCTCCCGGAGAGGAGAGAGAAAGAAGGGCACCTGGGAGATGTAGGCGAGGTGTGCGGGGTGCGCCACCTTACTCTCCCCATGTCCCCGAGGGAGAGAGAGGGAGAGAGAAAGAGAGGGAGAGAGAGAGAGAACCCTGACCTCTTAGTCGCAGCCTCCACCGCTGGCTGGTGCCAACTCACACGCCATCCCACTTCCACCCGCCACCTCCACGGACGCCCCGGGGCCAGCCCCACCACAGAGAGGCCGGTTCCCGGTCACCTCCGTGCCGTCCCTTCCGGACCTGACCCCGGTGCAGGGGAAACGGGAAACGGTTCAGGCAAGCCTCTCCATGTCCCTCTGCATGACAATGGCCTTATTCCCCTCTGCCATCCCCCAGGCCCACCCAAGGCAGCCACCTTTGTCATTAGCTCCTCGGGAGAGGAGGCAAGAGGAGAATCTCTGCCCTGGGTGGAGAGACTCAGTTTCCCGGGTTGCTCCCATGGACACACGCTCTTCAGCGGGGTCTGATTTTCTCCAGCCAACCTGTCTCCTTAAGGATTTGGCCAGCCAACAGAAGCTGAAGGGAAAGGGCGGAGAGGGAGTCTCTCTCTGCCCCAGACAGCCCCGAGCTGGGTCTGTCCCTCAGACCTGGCCAGGGGCAGCCCTCCCCCCAGCGGGCGGCGCCCTCTCCCGGGGCATCCAAGGGCAGGCTCGGCGCCAGTCCCACCCCACTCGCCACTGCCACGACCCTCGTCCTCCCTCGTGAGGCCTGGGCAGCACAGGGACCCGGGGCTGGGAGGCCTCCAGATCTCAGTTCTGGCACACCGCAGGAAAGGCTGCTTCCTCCTCTGACGGGGGCCCAGCACACGCCCCAGGAGACTTGGCAGCCGTCCCCAGGGCTATGTCCTCCGGAACTCGCCCCCTTGGAAGGGGCCTGGCCCAGGTGCCAGGTTCGGCTGGTGGGCCAGCCTCCTTTGGAGAAAGCAGGCAAGCCGAGCCAGGCTTGCAGTGGCCCTGGGCCTGACACCTGCGACCTCAGGCTGAGGGCCTCACGCATGCCCCCCACGGCGGATTTCTCCCCGGAGCCGTGGCCTGGGCACTAGGAAGGCCAGGCCTTCCCGACTCCAGGGAGGAGGCTTGGACCTGCCGCCGGAAGGGCTTGCCCAGTTTCGCCTGGCTCCCTAGTCCTGCAGTGCCATCTGCCTGTCTCGGCACTTCTGACTCCACAGAGCCTTTCCTACACCTGGCCTGGCTGCAGACGCTAAGTGCAGGCGTGGGGTGAGGCCATGGCTTTGTCTTTGCGGGAAGAAATGAGCCCCTGGACGAAGCAGCTGGCCCGGGCAGAGCCTTGAGCCTGAAGCCCCGTACGCCTGTGGCCATCAGGGCCAGAGCAGTGCTTCCAAGGAAGGGAAGCGGCCTTCAAGCTGAGTGGGAGTGGGGGAGGGGAGGGAGGCACCAGCTGAAGCCAAGTCCAGAAGGGCGGCGATGGAACAGCGGCAGCTGGGTGGCGCCAGCCAGCTGGTCAGAGCCTGGCGGGAGGGCGGGGCCTTCACTGAGGACCCTCCAAGGCCAGCCCTAGGCCGCGGCGTTCGCGTATGCGCCCTAGGCCGGTGCGGGGGTGTGGGGGCTGGAACCCAAGCCCGCAGGGCTCCCGGAGAGGAGAGAGAAAGAAGGGCACCTGGGAGATGTAGGCGAGGTGTGCGGGGTGCGCCACCTTACTCTCCCCATGTCCCCGAGGGAGAGAGAGGGAGAGAGAAAGAGAGGGAGAGAGAGAGAGAACCCTGACCTCTTAGTCGCAGCCTCCACCGCTGGCTGGTGCCAACTCACACGCCATCCCACTTCCACCCGCCACCCCCACGGACGCCCCGGGGCCAGCCCCACCACAGAGAGGCCGGTTCCCGGTCACCTCCGTGCCGTCCCTTCCGGACCTGACCCCGGTGCAGGGGAAACGGGAAACGGTTCAGGCAAGCCTCTCCATGTCCCTCTGCATGACAATGGCCTTATTCCCCTCTCCCATCCCCCAGGCCCACCCAAGGCAGCCACCTTTGTCATTAGCTCCTCGGGAGAGGAGGCAAGAGGAGAATCTCTGCCCTGGGTGGAGAGACTCAGTTTCCCGGGTTGCTCCCATGGACACACGCTCTTCAGCGGGGTCTGATTTTCTCCAGCCAACCTGTCTCCTTAAGTATTTGGCCAGCCAACAGAAGCTGAAGGGAAAGGGCGGAGAGGGAGTCTCTCTCTGCCCCAGACAGCCCCGAGCTGGGTCTGTCCCTCAGACCTGGCCAGGGGCAGCCCTCCCCCCAGCGGGCGGCGCCCTCTCCCGGGGCATCCAAGGGCAGGCTCGGCGCCAGTCCCACCCCACTCGCCACTGCCACGACCCTCGTCCTCCCTCGGGAGGCCTGGGCAGCACAGGGACCCGGGGCTGGGAGGCCTCCAGATCTCAGTTCTGGCACACCGCCGGAAAGGCTGCTTCCTCCTCTGACGGGGGCCCAGCACACGCCCCAGGAGACTTGGCAGCCGTCCCCAGGGCTATGTCCTCCGGAACTCGCCCCCTTGGAAGGGGCCTGGCCCAGGTGCCAGGTTCGGCTGGTGGGCCAGCCTCCTTTGGAGAAAGCAGGCAAGCCGAGCCAGGCTTGCAGTGGCCCTGGGCCTGACACCTGCGACCTCAGGCTGAGGGCCTCACGCATGCCCCCCACGGCGGATTTCTCCCCGGAGCCGTGGCCTGGGCACTAGGAAGGCCAGGCCTTCCCGACTCCAGGGAGGAGGCTTGGACCTGCCGCCGGAAGGGCTTGCCCAGTTTCGCCTGGCTCCCTAGTCCTGCAGTGCCATCTGCCTGTCTCGGCACTTCTGACTCCACAGAGCCTTTCCTACACCTGGCCTGGCTGCAGACGCTAAGTGCAGGCGTGGGGTGAGGCCATGGCTTTGTCTTTGCGGGAAGAAATGAGCCCCTGGACGAAGCAGCTGGCCCGGGCAGAGCCTTGAGCCTGAAGCCCCGTACGCCTGTGGCCATCAGGGCCAGAGCAGTGCTTCCAAGGAAGGGAAGCGGCCTTCAAGCTGAGTGGGAGTGGGGGAGGGGAGGGAGGCACCAGCTGAAGCCAAGTCCAGAAGGGCGGCGATGGAACAGCGGCAGCTGGGTGGCGCCAGCCAGCCGGTCAGAGCCTGGCGGGAGGGCGGGGCCTTCACTGAGGACCCTCCAAGGCCAGCCCTAGGCCGCGGCGTTCGCGTATGCGCCCTAGGCCGGTGCGGGGGTGTGGGGGCTGGAACCCAAGCCCGCAGGGCTCCCGGAGAGGAGAGAGAAAGAAGGGCACCTGGGAGATGTAGGCGAGGTGTGCGGGGTGCGCCACCTTACTCTCCCCAGGTCCCCGAGGGAGAGAGAGGGAGAGAGAAAGAGAGGGAGAGAGAGAGAGAACCCTGACCTCTTAGTCGCAGCCTCCACCGCTGGCTGGTGCCAACTCACACGCCATCCCACTTCCACCCGCCACCCCCACGGACGCCCCGGGGCCAGCCCCACCACAGAGAGGCCGGTTCCCGGTCACCTCCGTGCCGTCCCTTCCGGACCTGACCCCGGTGCAGGGGAAACGGGAAACGGTTCAGGCAAGCCTCTCCATGTCCCTCTGCATGACAATGGCCTTATTCCCCTCTCCCATCCCCCAGGCCCACCCAAGGCAGCCACCTTTGTCATTAGCTCCTCGGGAGAGGAGGCAAGAGGAGAATCTCTGCCCTGGGTGGAGAGACTCAGTTTCCCGGGTTGCTCCCATGGACACACGCTCTTCAGCGGGGTCTGATTTTCTCCAGCCAACCTGTCTCCTTAAGGATTTGGCCAGCCAACAGAAGCTGAAGGGAAAGGGCGGAGAGGGAGTCTCTCTCTGCCCCAGACAGCCCCGAGCTGGGTCTGTCCCTCAGACCTGGCCAGGGGCAGCCCTCCCCCCAGCGGGCGGCGCCCTCTCCCGGGGCATCCAAGGGCAGGCTCCGCGCCAGCCCCAACCCACTCGCCACTGCCACGACCCTCGTCCTCCCTCGGGAGGCCTGGGCAGCACAGGGACCCGGGGCTGGGAGGCCTCCAGATCTCAATTCTGGCACACCGCCGGAAAGGCTGCTTCCTCCTCTGACGGGGGCCCAGCACACGCCCCAGGAGACTTGGCAGCCGTCCCCAGGGCTATGTCCTCCGGAACTCGCCCCCTTGGAAGGGGCCTGGCCCAGGTGCCAGGTTCGGCTGGTGGGCCAGCCTCCTTTGGAGAAAGCAGGCAAGCCGAGCCAGGCTTGCAGTGGCCCTGGGCCTGACACCTGCGACCTCAGGCTGAGGGCCTCACGCATGCCCCCCACGGCGGATTTCTCCCCGGAGCCGTGGCCTGGGCACTAGGAAGGCCAGGCCTTCCCGACTCCAGGGAGGAGGCTTGGACCTGCCGCCGGAAGGGCTTGCCCAGTTTCGCCTGGCTCCCTAGTCCTGCAGTGCCATCTGCCTGTCTCGGCACTTCTGACTCCACAGAGCCTTTCCTACACCTGGCCTGGCTGCAGACGCTAAGTGCAGGCGTGGGGTGAGGCCATGGCTTTGTCTTTGCGGGAAGAAATGAGCCCCTGGACGAAGCAGCTGGCCCGGGCAGAGCCTTGAGCCTGAAGCCCCGTACGCCTGTGGCCATCAGGGCCAGAGCAGTGCTTCCAAGGAAGGGAAGCGGCCTTCAAGCTGAGTGGGAGTGGGGGAGGGGAGGGAGGCACCAGCTGAAGCCAAGTCCAGAAGGGCGGCGATGGAACAGCGGCAGCTGGGTGGCGCCAGCCAGCCGGTCAGAGCCTGGCGGGAGGGCGGGGCCTTCACTGAGGACCCCCGAGGCCAGCCCTAGGCCCCGGCGTTCGCGCATGCGCCCTAGGCCAGTGCGGGGGTGTGGGGTCTGGAACCCAAGCCCGCAGAGCTCCCGGAGAGGAGAGAGAAAGAAGGGCACCTGGGAGATGTAGGCGAGGTGTGCGGGGTGCGCCACCTTACTCTCCTCAGGTTCCGGAGGGAGAGAGAGGGAGAGAGAAAGAGAGGGAGAGAGAGAGAGAGAGAACCCTGACCTCTTAGTCGCAGCCTCCACCGCTGGCTAGTGCCAACTCACACGCCATCCCACTTCCACCCGTCACCCCCACAGACGCCCCGGGGCCAGCCCCCCCACAGAGAGGCCGGTTCCCGGTCACCTCTGTGCCGTCCCCTCCGGACCTGACCCCGGTGCAGGGGAAACGGGAAACGGTTCAGGCAAGCCTCTCCATGTCACTCTGCATGACAATGGCCTTCTTCCCCTCTCTGATCCCCCAGCCCCACCCAAGGCAGCCACCTTTGTCATTAGCTCCTCAGGGTAGGAGAATCTCTGCTCTGGGTGGAGAGACTCAGTTTCCCGGGTTGCTCCCATGGACACACGTTCTTCAGCTGGGTCTGATTTTCTCCAGCCAACCTGTCTCCTTAAGGATTTGGCCAGCCAACAGAAGCTGAATGCAAAGGGCGGAGAGGGAGTCTCTCTCTGCCCCTGACAGCCCCGAGCTGGGTCTGTCCCTCAGACCTGGCCAGGGGCAGCCCACGCCCCGGCGGGCGGCGCCCTCTCCCGGGGCATCCAAGGGCAGGCTCCGCGCCAGCCCCAACCCACTCGCCACTGCCACGAGCCTCGTCCTCCCTCCGGAGGCCTGGGCAGGACAGGGACCCGGGGCTGGGAGGCCTTCAGATCTCAGGTCTGGCACACCGCCGGAAAGGCTGCTTCCTCCTCTGACGGGGGCCCAGCACACGCCCCAGGAGACTTGGCAGCCGTCCCCAGGGCTATGTCCTCCGGAACTCGCCCCCTTGGAAGGGGCCTGGCCCAGGTGCCAGGTTCGGCTGGTGGGCCAGCCTCCTTTGGAGAAAGCAGGCAAGCCGAGCCAGGCTTGCAGTGGCCCTGGGCCTGACACCTGCGACCTCAGGCTGAGGGCCTCACGCATGCCCCCCACGGCGGATTTCTCCCCGGAGCCGTGGCCTGGGCACTAGGAAGGCCAGGCCTTCCCGACTCCAGGGAGGAGGCTTGGACCTGCCGCCGGAAGGGCTTGCCCAGTTTCGCCTGGCTCCCTAGTCCTGCAGTGCCATCTGCCTGTCTCGGCACTTCTGACTCCACAGAGCCTTTCCTACACCTGGCCTGGCTGCAGACGCTAAGTGCAGGCGTGGGGTGAGGCCATGGCTTTGTCTTTGCGGGAAGAAATGAGCCCCTGGACGAAGCAGCTGGTACGGGCAGAGCCTTGAGCCTGAAGCCCGGTACGCCAGTGACCATCAGGGCCAGAGCAGTGCTTCCAAGGAAGGGAAGCGGCCTTCAAGCTGAGTGGGAGTGGGGGAGGGGAGGGAGGCACCAGCTGAAGCCAAGTCCAGAAGGGCGGCGATGGAACAGCGGCAGCTGGGTGGCGCCAGCCAGCCGGTCAGAGCCTGGCGGGAGGGTGGGGCCTTCACTGAGGACCCCCGAGGCCAGCCCTAGGCCCCGGCGTTCGGGCATGCGCCCTAGGCCGGTGCTGGGGTGTGGGGGCTGGAACCCAAGCCCGCAGAGCTCCCGGAGAGGAGAGAGAAAGAAGGGCACCTGGGAGATGTAGGCGAGGTGTGCGGGGTGCGCCACCTTACTCTCCTCAGGTTCCGGAGGAGAGAGAGGGAGAGAGAAAGAGAGGGAGAGAGAGAGAGAACCCTGACCTCTTAGTCGCAGCCTCCACCGCTGTCTGGTGCCAACTCACACGCCACCCCACTTCCACCCGCCACCCCCACGGACGCCCCGGGGCCAGCCCCACCACAGAGAGGCCGGTTCCCGGTCACCTCCGTGCTGTCCCTTCCGGACCTGACCCCGGTGCAGGGGAAACGGGAAACGGTTCAGGCAAGCCTCTCCATGTCCCTCTGCATGACAATGGCCTTATTCCCCTCTCCCATCCCCCAGGCCCACCCAAGGCAGCCACCTTTGTCATTAGCTCCTCGGGAGAGGAGGCAAGAGGAGAATCTCTGCCCTGGGTGGAGAGACTCAGTTTCCCGGGTTGCTCCCATGGACACACGCTCTTCAGCGGGGTCTGATTTTCTCCAGCCAACCTGTCTCCTTAAGGATTTGGCCAGCCAACAGAAGCTGAAGGGAAAGGGCGGAGAGGGAGTCTCTCTCTGCCCCAGACAGCCCCGAGCTGGGTCTGTCCCTCAGACCTGGCCAGGGGCAGCCCTCCCCCCAGCGGGCGGCGCCCTCTCCCGGGGCATCCAAGGGCAGGCTCGGCGCCAGTCCCACCCCACTCGCCACTGCCACGACCCTCGTCCTCCCTCGGGAGGCCTGGGCAGCACAGGGACCCGGGGCTGGGAGGCCTCCAGATCTCAGTTCTGGCACACCGCCGGAAAGGCTGCTTCCTCCTCTGACGGGGGCCCAGCACACGCCCCAGGAGACTTGGCAGCCGTCCCCAGGGCTATGTCCTCCGGAACTCGCCCCCTTGGAAGGGGCCTGGCCCAGGTGCCAGGTTCGGCTGGTGGGCCAGCCTCCTTTGGAGAAAGCAGGCAAGCCGAGCCAGGCTTGCAGTGGCCCTGGGCCTGACACCTGCGACCTCAGGCTGAGGGCCTCACGCATGCCCCCCACGGCGGATTTCTCCCCGGAGCCGTGGCCTGGGCACTAGGAAGGCCAGGCCTTCCCGACTCCAGGGAGGAGGCTTGGACCTGCCGCCGGAAGGGCTTGCCCAGTTTCGCCTGGCTCCCTAGTCCTGCAGTGCCATCTGCCTGTCTCGGCACTTCTGACTCCACAGAGCCTTTCCTACACCTGGCCTGGCTGCAGACGCTAAGTGCAGGCGTGGGGTGAGGCCATGGCTTTGTCTTTGCGGGAAGAAATGAGCCCCTGGACGAAGCAGCTGGCCCGGGCAGAGCCTTGAGCCTGAAGCCCCGTACGCCTGTGGCCATCAGGGCCAGAGCAGTGCTTCCAAGGAAGGGAAGCGGCCTTCAAGCTGAGTGGGAGTGGGGGAGGGGAGGGAGGCACCAGCTGAAGCCAAGTCCAGAAGGGCGGCGATGGAACAGCGGCAGCTGGGTGGCGCCAGCCAGCCGGTCAGAGCCTGGCGGGAGGGTGGGGCCTTCACTGAGGACCCCCGAGGCCAGCCCTAGGCCCCGGCGTTCGGGCATGCGCCCTAGGCCGGTGCTGGGGTGTGGGGGCTGGAACCCAAGCCCGCAGAGCTCCCGGAGAGGAGAGAGAAAGAAGGGCACCTGGGAGATGTAGGCGAGGTGTGCGGGGTGCGCCACCTTACTCTCCTCAGGTTCCGGAGGAGAGAGAGGGAGAGAGAAAGAGAGGGAGAGAGAGAGAGAACCCTGACCTCTTAGTCGCAGCCTCCACCGCTGTCTGGTGCCAACTCACACGCCACCCCACTTCCACCCGCCACCCCCACGGACGCCCCGGGGCCAGCCCCACCACAGAGAGGCCGGTTCCCGGTCACCTCCGTGCTGTCCCTTCCGGACCTGACCCCGGTGCAGGGGAAACGGGAAACGGTTCAGGCAAGCCTCTCCATGTCCCTCTGCATGACAATGGCCTTATTCCCCTCTCCCATCCCCCAGGCCCACCCAAGGCAGCCACCTTTGTCATTAGCTCCTCGGGAGAGGAGGCAAGAGGAGAATCTCTGCCCTGGGTGGAGAGACTCAGTTTCCCGGGTTGCTCCCATGGACACACGCTCTTCAGCGGGGTCTGATTTTCTCCAGCCAACCTGTCTCCTTAAGGATTTGGCCAGCCAACAGAAGCTGAAGGGAAAGGGCGGAGAGGGAGTCTCTCTCTGCCCCAGACAGCCCCGAGCTGGGTCTGTCCCTCAGACCTGGCCAGGGGCAGCCCTCCCCCCAGCGGGCGGCGCCCTCTCCCGGGGCATCCAAGGGCAGGCTCGGCGCCAGTCCCACCCCACTCGCCACTGCCACGACCCTCGTCCTCCCTCGGGAGGCCTGGGCAGCACAGGGACCCGGGGCTGGGAGGCCTCCAGATCTCAGTTCTGGCACACCGCCAGAAAGGCTGCTTCCTCCTCTGACGGGGGCCCAGCACACGCCCCAGGAGACTTGGCAGCCGTCCCCAGGGCTATGTCCTCCGGAACTCGCCCCCTTGGAAGGGGCCTGGCCCAGGTGCCAGGTTCGGCTGGTGGGCCAGCCTCCTTTGGAGAAAGCAGGCAAGCCGAGCCAGGCTTGCAGTGGCCCTGGGCCTGACACCTGCGACCTCAGGCTGAGGGCCTCACGCATGCCCCCCACGGCGGATTTCTCCCCGGAGCCGTGGCCTGGGCACTAGGAAGGCCAGGCCTTCCCGACTCCAGGGAGGAGGCTTGGACCTGCCGCCGGAAGGGCTTGCCCAGTTTCGCCTGGCTCCCTAGTGCTGCAGTGCCATCTGCCTGTCTCGGCACTTCTGACTCCACAGAGCCTTTCCTACACCTGGCCTGGCTGCAGACGCTAAGTGCAGGCGTGGGGTGAGGCCATGGCTTTGTCTTTGCGGGAAGAAATGAGCCCCTGGACGAAGCAGCTGGCCCGGGCAGAGCCTTGAGCCTGAAGCCCCGTACGCCTGTGGCCATCAGGGCCAGAGCAGTGCTTCCAAGGAAGGGAAGCGGCCTTCAAGCTGAGTGGCAGTGGGGGAGGGGAGGGAGGCACCAGCTGAAGCCAAGTCCAGAAGGGCGGCGATGGAACAGCGGCAGCTGGGTGGCGCCAGCCAGCCGGTCAGAGCCTGGCGGGAGGGCGGGGCCTTCATTGAGGACCCCCGAGGCCAGCCCTAGGCCCCGGCGTTCGCGCATGCGCCCTAGGCCAGTGCGGGGGTGTGGGGTCTGGAACCCAAGCCCGCAGAGCTCCCGGAGAGGAGAGAGAAAGAAGGGCACCTGGGAGATGTAGGCGAGGTGTGCGGGGTGCGCCACCTTACTCTCCTCAGGTTCCGGAGGGAGAGAGAGGGAGAGAGAAAGAGAGGGAGAGAGAGAGAGAGAGAACCCTGACCTCTTAGTCGCAGCCTCCACCGCTGGCTAGTGCCAACTCACACGCCATCCCACTTCCACCCGTCACCCCCACAGACGCCCCGGGGCCAGCCCCCCCACAGAGAGGCCGGTTCCCGGTCACCTCTGTGCCGTCCCCTCCGGACCTGACGCCGGTGCAGGGGAAACTGGAAACGGTTCAGGCAAGCCTCTCCATGTCACTCTGCATGACAATGGCCTTCTTCCCCTCTCTGATCCCCCAGCCCCACCCAAGGCAGCCACCTTTGTCATTAGCTCCTCAGGGGAGGAGAATCTCTGCCCTGGGTGGAGAGACTCAGTTTCCCGGGTTGCTCCCATGGACACACGTTCTTCAGCTGGGTCTGATTTTCTCCAGCCAACCTGTCTCCTTAAGGATTTGGCCAGCCAACAGAAGCTGAAGGGAAAGGGCGGAGAGGGAGTCTCTCTCTGCCCCTGACAGCCCCGAGCTGGGTCTGTCCCTCAGACCTGGCCAGGGGCAGCCCACGCCCCGGCGGGCGGCGCCCTCTCCCGGGGCATCCAAGGGCAGGCTCGGCGCCAGTCCCACCCCACTCGCCACTGCCACGACCCTCGTCCTCCCTCGGGAGGCCTGGGCAGCACAGGGACCCGGGGCTGGGAGGCCTCCAGATCTCAGTTCTGGCACACCGCCGGAAAGGCTGCTTCCTCCTCTGACGGGGGCCCAGCACACGCCCCAGGAGACTTGGCAGCCATCCCCAGGGCTATGTCCTCCGGAACTCGCCCCCTTGGAAGGGGCCTGGCCCAGGTGCCAGGTTCGGCTGGTGGGCCAGCATCCTTTGGAGAAAGCAGGCAAGCCGAGCCAGGCTTGCAGTGGCCCTGGGCCTGACACCTGCGACCTCAGGCTGAGGGCCTCACGCATGCCCCCCACGGCGGATTTCTCCCCGGAGCCGTGGCCTGGGCACTAGGAAGGCCAGGCCTTCCCGACTCCAGGGAGGAGGCTTGGACCTGCCGCCGGAAGGGCTTGCCCAGTTTCGCCTGGCTCCCTAGTCCTGCAGTGCCATCTGCCTGTCTCGGCACTTCTGACTCCACAGAGCCTTTCCTACACCTGGCCTGGCTGCAGACGCTAAGTGCAGGCGTGGGGTGAGGCCATGGCTTTGTCTTTGCGGGAAGAAATGAGCCCCTGGACGAATCAGCTGGCCCGGGCAGAGCCTTGAGCCTGAAGCCCGGTACGCCTGTGGCCATCAGGGCCAGAGCAGTGCTTCCAAGGAAGGGAAGCGGCCTTCAAGCTGAGTGGGAGTGGGGGAGGGGAGGGAGGCACCAGCTGAAGCCAAGTCCAGAAGGGCGGCGATGGAACAGCGGCAGCTGGGTGGCGCCAGCCAGCTGGTCAGAGCCTGGCGGGAGGGCGGGGCCTTCACTGAGGACCCTCCAAGGCCAGCCCTAGGCCGCGGCGTTCGCGTATGCGCCCTAGGCCGGTGCGGGGGTGTGGGGGCTGGAACCCAAGCCCGCAGGGCTCCCGGAGAGGAGAGAGAAAGAAGGGCACCTGGGAGATGTAGGCGAGGTGTGCGGGGTGCGCCACCTTACTCTCCCCAGGTCCCCGAGGGAGAGAGAGGGAGAGAGAAAGAGAGGGAGAGAGAGAGAGAACCCTGACCTCTTAGTCGCAGCCTCCACCGCTGGCTGGTGCCAACTCACACGCCATCCCACTTCCACCCGCCACCCCCCACGGACGCCCCGGGGCCAGCCCCACCACAGAGAGGCCGGTTCCCGGTCACCTCCGTGCCGTCCCTTCCGGACCTGACCCCGGTGCAGGGGAAACGGGAAACGGTTCAGGCAAGCCTCTCCATGTCCCTCTGCATGACAATGGCCTTATTCCCCTCTCCCATCCCCCAGGCCCACCCAAGGCAGCCACCTTTGTCATTAGCTCCTCGGGAGAGGAGGCAAGAGGAGAATCTCTGCCCTGGGTGGAGAGACTCAGTTTCCCGGGTTGCTCCCATGGACACACGCTCTTCAGCGGGGTCTGATTTTCTCCAGCCAACCTGTCTCCTTAAGGATTTGGCCAGCCAACAGAAGCTGAAGGGAAAGGGCGGAGAGGGAGTCTCTCTCTGCCCCAGACAGCCCCGAGCTGGGTCTGTCCCTCAGACCTGGCCAGGGGCAGCCCTCCCCCCAGCGGGCGGCGCCCTCTCCCGGGGCATCCAAGGGCAGGCTCGGCGCCAGTCCCACCCCACTCGCCACTGCCACGACCCTCGTCCTCCCTCGGGAGGCCTGGGCAGCACAGGGACCCGGGGCTGGGAGGCCTCCAGATCTCAGTTCTGGCACACCGCCGGAAAGGCTGCTTCCTCCTCTGACGGGGGCCCAGCACACGCCCCAGGAGACTTGGCAGCCGTCCCCAGGGCTATGTCCTCCGGAACTCGCCCCCTTGGAAGGGGCCTGGCCCAGGTGCCAGGTTCGGCTGGTGGGCCAGCCTCCTTTGGAGAAAGCAGGCAAGCCGAGCCAGGCTTGCAGTGGCCCTGGGCCTGACACCTGCGACCTCAGGCTGAGGGCCTCACGCATGCCCCCCACGGCGGATTTCTCCCCGGAGCCGTGGCCTGGGCACTAGGAAGGCCAGGCCTTCCCGACTCCAGGGAGGAGGCTTGGACCTGCCGCCGGAAGGGCTTGCCCAGTTTCGCCTGGCTCCCTAGTCCTGCAGTGCCATCTGCCTGTCTCGGCACTTCTGACTCCACAGAGCCTTTCCTACACCTGGCCTGGCTGCAGACGCTAAGTGCAGGCGTGGGGTGAGGCCATGGCTTTGTCTTTGCGGGAAGAAATGAGCCCCTGGACGAAGCAGCTGGCCCGGGCAGAGCCTTGAGCCTGAAGCCCCGAACGCCTGTGGCCATCAGGGCCAGAGCAGTGCTTCCAAGGAAGGGAAGCGGCCTTCAAGCTGAGTGGGAGTGGGGGAGGGGAGGGAGGCACCAGCTGAAGCCAAGTCCAGAAGGGCGGCGATGGAACAGCGGCAGCTGGGTGGCGCCAGCCAGCCGGTCAGAGCCTGGCGGGAGGGCGGGGCCTTCACTGAGGACCCCCGAGGCCAGCCCTAGGCCCCGGCGTTCGCGCATGCGCCCTAGGCCAGTGCGGGGGTGTGGGGTCTGGAACCCAAGCCCGCAGAGCTCCCGGAGAGGAGAGAGAAAGAAGGGCACCTGGGAGATGTAGGCGAGGTGTGCGGGGTGCGCCACCTTACTCTCCTCAGGTTCCGGAGGGAGAGAGAGGGAGAGAGAAAGAGAGGGAGAGAGAGAGAGAGAGAACCCTGACCTCTTAGTCGCAGCCTCCACCGCTGGCTAGTGCCAACTCACACGCCATCCCACTTCCACCCGTCACCCCCACAGACGCCCCGGGGCCAGCCCCCCCACAGAGAGGCCGGTTCCCGGTCACCTCTCTGCCGTCCCCTCCGGACCTGACCCCGGTGCAGGGGAAACGGGAAACGGTTCAGGCAAGCCTCTCCATGTCACTCTGCATGACAATGGCATTCTTCCCCTCTCTGATCCCCCAGCCCCACCCAAGGCAGCCACCTTTGTCATTAGCTCCTCAGGGGAGGAGATTCTCTGCTCTGGGTGGAGAGACTCAGTTTCCCGGGTTGCTCCCATGGACACACGTTCTTCAGCTGGGTCTGATTTTCTCCAGCCAACCTGTCTCCTTAAGGATTTGGCCAGCCAACAGAAGCTGAATGCAAAGGGCGGAGAGGGAGTCTCTCTGTGCCCCTGACAGCCCCGAGCTGGGTCTGTCCCTCAGACCTGGCCAGGGGCAGCCCACGCCCCGGCGGGCGGCGCCCTCTCCCGGGGCATCCAAGGGCAGGCTCCGCGCCAGCCCCAACCCACTCGCCACTGCCACGAGCCTCGTCCTCCCTCCGGAGGCCTGGGCAGGACAGGGACCCGGGGCTGGGAGGCCTTCAGATCTCAGGTCTGGCACACCGCCGGAAAGGCTGCTTCCTCCTCTGACGGGGGCCCAGCACACGCCCCAGGAGACTTGGCAGCCGTCCCCAGGGCTATGTCCTCCGGAACTCGCCCCCTTGGAAGGGGCCTGGCCCAGGTGCCAGGTTCGGCTGGTGGGCCAGCCTCCTTTGGAGAAAGCAGGCAAGCCGAGCCAGGCTTGCAGTGGCCCTGGGCCTGACACCTGCGACCTCAGGCTGAGGGCCTCACGCATGCCCCCCACGGCGGATTTCTCCCCGGAGCCGTGGCCTGGGCACTAGGAAGGCCAGGCCTTCCCGACTCCAGGGAGGAGGCTTGGACCTGCCGCCGGAAGGGCTTGCCCAGTTTCGCCTGGCTCCCTAGTCCTGCAGTGCCATCTGCCTGTCTCGGCACTTCTGACTCCACAGAGCCTTTCCTACACCTGGCCTGGCTGCAGACGCTAAGTGCAGGCGTGGGGTGAGGCCATGGCTTTGTCTTTGCGGGAAGAAATGAGCCCCTGGACGAAGCAGCTGGTACGGGCAGAGCCTTGAGCCTGAAGCCCGGTACGCCAGTGACCATCAGGGCCAGAGCAGTGCTTCCAAGGAAGGGAAGCGGCCTTCAAGCTGAGTGGGAGTGGGGGAGGGGAGGGAGGCACCAGCTGAAGCCAAGTCCAGAAGGGCGGCGATGGAACAGCGGCAGCTGGGTGGCGCCAGCCAGCCGGTCAGAGCCTGGCGGGAGGGTGGGGCCTTCACTGAGGACCCCCGAGGCCAGCCCTAGGCCCCGGCGTTCGGGCATGCGCCCTAGGCCGGTGCTGGGGTGTGGGGGCTGGAACCCAAGCCCGCAGAGCTCCCGGAGAGGAGAGAGAAAGAAGGGCACCTGGGAGATGTAGGCGAGGTGTGCGGGGTGCGCCACCTTACTCTCCTCAGGTTCCGGAGGAGAGAGACGGAGAGAGAAAGAGAGGGAGACAGAGAGAGAACCCTGACCTCTTAGTCGCAGCCTCCACCGCTGTCTGGTGCCAACTCACACGCCACCCCACTTCCACCCGCCACCCCCACGGACGCCCCGGGGCCAGCCCCACCACAGAGAGGCCGGTTCCCGGTCACCTCCGTGCCGTCCCTTCCGGACCTGACCCCGGTGCAGGGGAAACTGGAAACGGTTCAGGCAAGCCTCTCCATGTCCCTCTGCATGACAATGGCCTTATTCCCCTCTCCCATTCCCCGGGCCCACCCAAGGCAGCCACCTTTGTCATTAGCTCCTCGGGAGAGGAGGCAAGAGGAGAATCTCTGCCCTGGGTGGAGAGACTCAGTTTCCCGGGTTGCTCCCATGGACACACGCTCTTCAGCGGGGTCTGATTTTCTCCAGCCAACCTGTCTCCTTAAGGATTTGGCCAGCCAACAGAAGCTGAAGGGAAAGGGCGGAGAGGGAGTCTCTCTCTGCCCCAGACAGCCCCGAGCTGGGTCTGTCCCTCAGACCTGGCCAGGGGCAGCCCTCCCCCCAGCGGGCGGCGCCCTCTCCCGGGGCATCCAAGGGCAGGCTCGGCGCCAGTCCCACCCCACTCGCCACTGCCACGACCCTCGTCCTCCCTCGGGAGGCCTGGGCAGCACAGGGACCCGGGGCTGGGAGGCCTCCAGATCTCAGTTCTGGCACACCGCCGGAAAGGCTGCTTCCTCCTCTGACGGGGGCCCAGCACACGCCCCAAGAGACTTGGCAGCCGTCCCCAGGGCTATGTCCTCCGGAACTCGCCCCCTTGGAAGGGGCCTGGCCCAGGTGCCAGGTTCGGCTGGTGGGCCAGCCTCCTTTGGAGAAAGCAGGCAAGCCGAGCCAGGCTTGCAGTGGCCCTGGGCCTGACACCTGCGACCTCAGGCTGAGGGCCTCACGCATGCCCCCCACGGCGGATTTCTCCCCGGAGCCGTGGCCTGGGCACTAGGAAGACCAGGCCTTCCCGACTCCAGGGAGGAGGCTTGGACCTGCCGCCGGAAGGGCTTGCCCAGTTTCGCCTGGCTCCCTAGTCCTGCAGTGCCATCTGCCTGTCTCGGCACTTCTGACTCCACAGAGCCTTTCCTACACCTGGCCTGGATGCAGACGCTAAGTGCAGGCGTGGGGTGAGGCCATGGCTTTGTCTTTGCGGGAAGAAATGAGCCCCTGGACGAAGCAACTGGTACGGGCAGAGCCTTGAGCCTGAAGCCCGGTACGCCAGTGACCATCAGGGCCAGAGCAGTGCTTCCAAGGAAGGGAAGCTGCCTTCAAGCTGAGTGGGAGTGGGGGAGGGGAGGGAGGCACCAGCTGAAGCCAAGTCCAGAAGGGCGGCGATGGAACAGCGGCAGCTGGGTGGCGCCAGCCAGCCGGTCAGAGCCTGGCGGGAGGGTGGGGCCTTCACTGAGGAACCCCGAGGCCAGCCCTAGGCCCCGGCGTTCGGGCATGCGCCCTAGGCCGGTGCGGGGGTGTGGGGGCTGGAACCCAAGCCCGCAGAGCTCCCGGAGAGGAGAGAGAAAGAAGGGCACCTGGGAGATGTAGGCGAGGTGTGCGGGATGCGCCACCTTACTCTCCTCAGGTTCCGGAGGAGAGAGAGGGAGAGAGAAAGAGAGGGAGAGAGAGAGAGAACCCTGACCTCTTAGTCGCAGCCTCCACCGCTGTCTGGTGCCAACTCACACGCCACCCCACTTCCACCCGCCACCCCCACGGACGCCCCGGGGCCAGCCCCACCACAGAGAGGCCGGTTCCCGGTCACCTCCGTGCCGTCCCTTCCGGACCTGACCCCGGTGCAGGGGAAACTGGAAACGGTTCAGGCAAGCCTCTCCATGTCCCTCTGCATGACAATGGCCTTATTCCCCTCTCCCATTCCCCGGGCCCACCCAAGGCAGCCACCTTTGTCATTAGCTCCTCGGGAGAGGAGGCAAGAGGAGAATCTCTGCCCTGGGTGGAGAGACTCAGTTTCCCGGGTTGCTCCCATGGACACACGCTCTTCAGCGGGGTCTGATTTTCTCCAGCCAACCTGTCTCCTTAAGGATTTGGCCAGCCAACAGAAGCTGAAGGGAAAGGGCGGAGAGGGAGTCTCTCTCTGCCCCAGACAGCCCCGAGCTGGGTCTGTCCCTCAGACCTGGCCAGGGGCAGCCCTCCCCCCAGCGGGCGGCGCCCTCTCCCGGGGCATCCAAGGGCAGGCTCGGCGCCAGTCCCACCCCACTCGCCACTGCCACGACCCTCGTCCTCCCTCGGGAGGCCTGGGCAGCACAGGGACCCGGGGCTGGGAGGCCTCCAGATCTCAGTTCTGGCACACCGCCGGAAAGGCTGCTTCCTCCTCTGACGGGGGCCCAGCACACGCCCCAGGACACTTGGCAGCCATCCCCAGGGCTATGTCCTCCGGAACTCGCCCCCTTGGAAGGGGCCTGGCCCAGGTGCCAGGTTCGGCTGGTGGGCCAGCCTCCTTTGGAGAAAGCAGGCAAGCCGAGCCAGGCTTGCAGTGGCCCTGGGCCTGACACCTGCGACCTCAGGCTGAGGGCCTCACGCATGCCCCCCACGGCGGATTTCTCCCCGGAGCCGTGGCCTGGGCACTAGGAAGGCCAGGCCTTCCCGACTCCAGGGAGGAGGCTTGGACCTGCCGCCGGAAGGGCTTGCCCAGTTTCGCCTGGCTCCCTAGTCCTGCAGTGCCATCTGCCTGTCTCGGCACTTCTGACTCCACAGAGCCTTTCCTACACCTGGCCTGGCTGCAGACGCTAAGTGCAGGCGTGGGGTGAGGCCATGGCTTTGTCTTTGCGGGAAGAAATGAGCCCCTGGACGAAGCAGCTGGCCCGGGCAGAGCCTTGAGCCTGAAGCCCGGTACGCCTGTGGCCATCAGGGCCAGAGCAGTGCTTCCAAGGAAGGGAAGCGGCCTTCAAGCTGAGTGGGAGTGGGGGAGGGGAGGGAGGCACCAGCTGAAGCCAAGTCCAGAAGGGCGGCGATGGAACAGCGGCAGCTGGGTGGCGCCAGCCAGCCGGTCAGAGCCTGGCGGGAGGGTGGGGCCTTCACTGAGGACCCCCGAGGCCAGCCCTAGGCCCCGGCGTTCGCGTATGCGCCCTAGGCCGGTGCGGGGGTGTGGAGGTTGGAACCCAAGCCCGCAGGGCTCCCGGAGAGGAGAGAGAAAGAAGGGCACCTGGGAGATGTAGGCGAGGTGTGCGGGGTGCGCCACCTTACTCTCCCCAGGTCCCCGAGGGAGAGAGAGGGAGAGAGAAAGAGAGGGAGAGAGAGAGAGAACCCTGACCTCTTAGTCGCAGCCTCCACCGCTGGCTGATGCCAACTCACACGCCATCCCACTTCCACCCGCCACCCCCACGGACGCCCCGGGGCCAGCCCCACCACAGAGAGGCCGGTTCCCGGTCACCTCCGTGCCGTCCCTTCCGGACCTGACCCCGGTGCAGGGGAAACGGGAAACGGTTCAGGCAAGCCTCTCCATGTCCCTCTGCATGACAATGGCCTTATTCCCCTCTCCCATCCCCCAGGCCCACCCAAGGCAGCCACCTTTGTCATTAGCTCCTCGGGAGAGGAGGCAAGAGGAGAATCTCTGCCCTGGGTGGAGAGACTCAGTTTCCCGGGTTGCTCCCATGGACACACGCTCTTCAGCGGGGTCTGATTTTCTCCAGCCAACCTGTCTCCTTAAGGATTTGGCCAGCCAACAGAAGCTGAAGGGAAAGGGCGGAGAGGGAGTCTCTCTCTGCCCCTGACAGCCCCGAGCTGGGTCTGTCCCTCAGACCTGGCCAGGGGAAGCCCACGCCCCGGCGGGCGGCGCCCACTCCCGGGGCATCCAAGGGCAGGCTCGGCGCCAGCCCCAACCCACTCGCCACTGCCACGAGCCTCGTCTTCCCTCCGGAGGCCTGGGCAGGACAGGGACCCGGGGCTGGGAGGCCTTCAGATCTCAGGTCTGGCACCCCGCCGGAAAGGCTGCTTCCTCCTCTGACGGGGGCCCAGCACACGCCCCAGGAGACTTGGCAGCCGTCCCCAGGGCTATGTCCTCCGGAACTCGCCCCCTTGGAAGGGGCCTGGCCCAGGTGCCAGGTTCGGCTGGTGGGCCAGCCTCCTTTGGAGAAAGCAGGCAAGACGAGCCAGGCTTGCAGTGGCCCTGGGCCTGACACCTGCGACCTCAGGCTGAGGGCCTCACGCATGCCCCCCACGGCGGATTTCTCCCCGGAGCCGTGGTGGCGTGGGCATTAGGAAGGCCAGGCCTTCCCGACTCCAGGGAGGAGGCAGGGAACTGCCGCCGGAAGGGCTTGCCCAGTTTCGCCTGACTCCCTAGTGCTGCAGTGCCATCTGCCTGTCTCGGCACTTCTGACTCCACAGAGCCTTTCCTACACCTGGCCTGGCTACAGACGCAGAGTGCAGGCGTGGGGTGAGGCCATGGCTTTGTCTTTGCGGGAAGAAATGAGCCCCTGGACGAAGCAGCTGGTACGGGCAGAGCCTTGAGCCTGAAGCCCGGTACGCCTGTGGCCATCAGGGCCAGAGCAGTGCTTCCAAGGAAGGGAAGCGGCCTTCAAGCTGAGTGGTAGTGGGGGAGGGGAGGGAGGCACCAGCTGAAGCCAAGTCCAGAAGGGCGGCGATGGAACAGCGGCAGCTGGGTGGCGCCAGCCAGCCGGTCAGAGCCTGGCGGGAGGGTGGGGCCTTCACTGAGGACCCCCGAGGCCAGCCCTAGGCCCCGGCGTTCGCGCATGCGCCCTAGGCCGGTGCGGGGGTGTGGGGGCTGGAACCCAAGCCCGCAGAGCTCCCGGAGAGGAGAGAGAAAGAAGGGCACCTGGGAGATGTAGGCGAGGTGTGCGGGGTGCGCCACCTTACTCTCCTCAGGTTCCGGAGGGAGAGAGAGGGAGAGAGAAAGAGAGGGAGAGAGAGAGAGAACCCTGACCTCTTAGTCGCAGCCTCCACCGCTGTCTGGTGCCAACTCACACGCCATCCCTCTTCCACCCGCCACCCCCACGGACGCCCCGGGGCCAGCCCCACCACAGAGAGGCCGGTTCCCGTTCACCTCCGTGACGTACCTTCCGGACCTGACCCCGGTGCAGGGGAAACGGGAAACGGTTCAGGCAAGCCTCTCCATGTCCCTCTGCATGACAATGGCCTTATTCCCCTCTGCCATCCCCCAGGCCCACCCAAGGCAGCCACTTTTGTCATTAGCTCCTCGGGAGAGGAGGCAAGAGGAGAATCTCTGCCCTGGGTGGAGAGACTCAGTTTCCCGGGTTGCTTCCATGGACACACGCTCTTCAGCTGGGTCTGATTTTCTCCAGCCAACCTGTCTCCTTAAGGATTTGGCCAGCCAACAGAAGCTGAAGGGAAAGGTCGGAGAGGGAGTCTCTCTCTGCCCCCGACAGCCCCGAGCTGGGTCTGTCCCTCAGACCTGGCCAGGGGCAGCACACCCCCAGCGGGCGGCGCCCTCTCCCGGGGCATCCAAGGGCAGGCTCGGCGCCAGTCCCACCCCACTCGCCACTGCCACGACCCTCGTCCTCCCTCGGGAGGCCTGGGCAGGACAGGGACCCGGGGCTGGGAGGCCTCCAGATCTCAGGTCTGGCACACCGCCGGAAAGGCTGCTTCCTCCTCTGACGGGGGCCCAGCACACGCCCCAGGACACTTGGCAGCCGTCCCCAGGGCTATGTCCTCCGGAACTCGCCCCCTTGGAAGGGGCCTGGCCCAGGTGCCAGGTTCGGCTGGTGGGCCAGCCTCCTTTGGAGAAAGCAGGCAAGCCGAGCCAGGCTTGCAGTGGCCCTGGGCCTGACACCTGCGACCTCAGGCTGAGGGCCTCACGCATGCCCCCCACGGCGGATTTCTCCCTGGAGCCGTGGCCTGGGCACTAGGAAGGCCAGGCCTTCCCGACTCCAGGGAGGAGGCTTGGACCTGCCGCCGGAAGGGCTTGCCCAGTTTCGCCTGGCTCCCTAGTCCTGCAGTGCCATCTGCCTGTCTCGGCACTTCTGACTCCACAGAGCCTTTCCTACACCTGGCCTGGCTGCAGACGCTAAGTGCAGGCGTGGGGTGAGGCCATGGCTTTGTCTTTGCGGGAAGAAATGAGCCCCTGGACGAAGCAGCTGGCCCGGGCAGAGCCTTGAGCTTGAAGCCCGGTACGCCTGTGGCCATCAGGGCCAGAGCAGTGCTTCCAAGGAAGGGAAGCGGCCTTCAAGCTGAGTGGGAGTGGGGGAGGGGAGGGAGGCACCAGCTGAAGCCAAGTCCAGAAGGGCGGCGATGGAACAGCGGCAGCTGGGTGGCGCCAGCCAGCCGGTCAGAGCCTGGCGGGAGGGTGGGGCCTTCACTGAGGACCCCCGAGGCCAGCCCTAGGCCCCGGCGTTCGCGCATGCGCCCTAGGCCAGTGCGGGGGTGTGGGGTCTGGAACCCAAGCCCGCAGAGCTCCCGGAGAGGAGAGAGAAAGAAGGGCACCTGGGAGATATAGGCGAGGTGTGCGGGGTGCGCCACCTTACTCTCCTCAGGTTCCGGAGGGAGAGAGAGGGAGAGAGAAAGAGAGGGAGAGAGAGAGAGAACCCTGACCTCTTAGTCGCAGCCTCCACCGCTGGCTAGTGCCAACTCACACGCCATCCCACTTCCACCCGTCACCCCCACAGACGCCCCGGGGCCAGCCCCACCACAGAGAGGCCGGTTCCCGGTCACCTCTGTGCCGTCCCCTCCGGACCTGACCCCGGTGCAGGGGAAACGGGAAACGGTTCAGGCAAGCCTCTCCATGTCACTCTGCATGACAATGGCCTTCTTCCCCTCTCCGATCCCCCAGCCCCACCCAAGGCAGCCACCTTTGTCATTAGCTCCTCGGGAGAGGAGAATCTCTGCCCTGGGTGGAGAGACTCAGTTTCCCGGGTTGCTCCCATGGACACACGTTCTTCAGCTGGGTCTGATTTTCTCCAGCCAACCTGTCTCCTTAAGGATTTGGCCAGCCAACAGAAGCTGAAGGGAAAGGGCGGAGAGGGAGTCTCTCTCTGCCCCTGACAGCCCCGAGCTGGGTCTGTCCCTCAGACCTGGCCAGGGGAAGCCCACGCCCCGGCGGGCGGCGCCCACTCCCGGGGCATCCAAGGGCAGGCTCGGCGCCAGCCCCAACCCACTCGCCACTGCCACGAGCCTCGTCTTCCCTCCGGAGGCCTGGGCAGGACAGGGATCCGGGGCTGGGAGGCCTTCAGATCTCAGGTCTGGCACCCCGCCGGAAAGGCTGCTTCCTCCTCTGACGGGGGCCCAGCACACGCCCCAGGAGACTTGGCAGCCGTCCCCAGGGCTATGTCCTCCGGAACTCGCCCCCTTGGAAGGGGCCTGGCCCAGGTGCCAGGTTCGGCTGGTGGGCCAGCCTCCTTTGGAGAAAGCAGGCAAGACGAGCCAGGCTTGCAGTGGCCCTGGGCCTGACACCTGCGACCTCAGGCTGAGGGCCTCACGCATGCCCCCCACGGCGGATTTCTCCCCGGAGCCGTGGTGGCGTGGGCATTAGGAAGGCCAGGCCTTCCCGACTCCAGGGAGGAGGCAGGGAACTGCCGCCGGAAGGGCTTGCCCAGTTTCGCCTGACTCCCTAGTGCTGCAGTGCCATCTGCCTGTCTCGGCACTTCTGACTCCACAGAGCCTTTCCTACACCTGGCCTGGCTACAGACGCAGAGTGCAGGCGTGGGGTGAGGCCATGGCTTTGTCTTTGCGGGAAGAAATGAGCCCCTGGACGAAGCAGCTGGTACGGGCAGAGCCTTGAGCCTGAAGCCCGGTACGCCTGTGGCCATCAGGGCCAGAGCAGTGCTTCCAAGGAAGGGAAGCGGCCTTCAAGCTGAGTGGGAGTGGGGGAGGGGAGGGAGGCACCAGCTGAAGCCAAGTCCAGAAGGGCGGCGATGGAACAGCGGCAGCTGGGTGGCGCCAGCCAGCCGGTCAGAGCCTGGCAGGAGGGTGGGGCCTTCACTGAGGACCCCCGAGGCCAGCCATAGGCCCCGGCGTTCGCGCATGCGCCCTAGGCCGGTGCGGGGGTGTGGGGGCTGGAACCCAAGCCCGCAGAGCTCCCGGAGAGGAGAGAGAAAGAAGGGCACCTGGGAGATGTAGGCGAGGTGTGCGGGGTGCGCCACCTTACTCTCCTCAGGTTCCGGAGGGAGAGAGAGGGAGAGAGAAAGAGAGGGAGAGAGAGAGAGAACCCTGACCTCTTAGTCGCAGCCTCCACCGCTGTCTGGTGCCAACTCACACGCCATCCCTCTTCCACCCGCCACCCCCACGGACGCCCAGGGGCCAGCCCCACCACAGAGAGGCCGGTTCCCGGTCACCTCCGTGCCGTACCTTCCGGACCTGACCCCGGTGCAGGGGAAACGGGAAACGGTTCAGGCAAGCCTCTCCATGTCCCTCTGCATGACAATGGCCTTATTCCCCTCTGCCATCCCCCAGGCCCACCCAAGGCAGCCACTTTTGTCATTAGCTCCTCGGGAGAGGAGGCAAGAGGAGAATCTCTGCCCTGGGTGGAGAGACTCAGTTTCCCGGGTTGCTTCCATGGACACACGCTCTTCAGCTGGGTCTGATTTTCTCCAGCCAACCTGTCTCCTTAAGGATTTGGCCAGCCAACAGAAGCTGAAGGGAAAGGTCGGAGAGGGAGTCTCTCTCTGCCCCCGACAGCCCCGAGCTGGGTCTGTCCCTCAGACCTGGCCAGGGGCAGCACACCCCCAGCGGGCGGCGCCCTCTCCCGGGGCATCCAAGGGCAGGCTCGGCGCCAGTCCCACCCCACTCGCCACTGCCACGACCCTCGTCCTCCCTCGGGAGGCCTGGGCAGGACAGGGACCCGGGGCTGGGAGGCCTCCAGATCTCAGGTCTGGCACACCGCCGGAAAGGCTGCTTCCTCCTCTGACGGGGGCCCAGCACACGCCCCAGGACACTTGGCAGCCGTCCCCAGGGCTATGTCCTCCGGAACTCGCCCCCTTGGAAGGGGCCTGGCCCAGGTGCCAGGTTCGGCTGGTGGGCCAGCCTCCTTTGGAGAAAGCAGGCAAGCCGAGCCAGGCTTGCAGTGGCCCTGGGCCTGACACCTGCGACCTCAGGCTGAGGGCCTCACGCATGCCCCCCACGGCGGATTTCTCCCCGGAGCCGTGGCCTGGGCACTAGGAAGGCCAGGCCTTCCCGACTCCAGGGAGGAGGCTTGGACCTGCCGCCGGAAGGGCTTGCCCAGTTTCGCCTGGCTCCCTAGTCCTGCAGTGCCATCTGCCTGTCTCGGCACTTCTGACTCCACAGAGCCTTTCCTACACCTGGCCTGGCTGCAGACGCTAAGTGCAGGCGTGGGGTGAGGCCATGGCTTTGTCTTTGCGGGAAGAAATGAGCCCCTGGACGAAGCAGCTGGCCCGGGCAGAGCCTTGAGCTTGAAGCCCGGTACGCCTGTGGCCATCAGGGCCAGAGCAGTGCTTCCAAGGAAGGGAAGCGGCCTTCAAGCTGAGTGGGAGTGGGGGAGGGGAGGGAGGCACCAGCTGAAGCCAAGTCCAGAAGGGCGGCGATGGAACAGCGGCAGCTGGGTGGCGCCAGCCAGCCGGTCAGAGCCTGGCGGGAGGGTGGGGCCTTCACTGAGGACCCCCGAGGCCAGCCCTAGGCCCCGGCGTTCGCGCATGCGCCCTAGGCCAGTGCGGGGGTGTGGGGTCTGGAACCCAAGCCCGCAGAGCTCCCGGAGAGGAGAGAGAAAGAAGGGCACCTGGGAGATGTAGGCGAGGTGTGCGGGGTGCGCCACCTTACTCTCCTCAGGTTCCGGAGGGAGAGAGAGGGAGAGAGAAAGAGGGGGAGAGAGAGAGAGAACCCTGACCTCTTAGTCGCAGCCTCCACCGCTGGCTAGTGCCAACTCACACGCCATCCCACTTCCACCCGTCACCCCCACAGACGCCCCGGGGCCAGCCCCACCACAGAGAGGCCGGTTCCCGGTCACCTCTGTGCCGTCCCCTCCGGACCTGACCCCGGTGCAGGGGAAACGGGAAACGGTTCAGGGAAGCCTCTCCATGTCACTCTGCATGACAATGGCCTTCTTCCCCTCTCCGATCCCCCAGCCCCACCCAAGGCAGCCACCTTTGTCATTAGCTCCTCGGGAGAGGAGAATATCTGCCCTGGGTGGAGAGACTCAGTTTCCCGGGTTGCTCCCATGGACACACGTTCTTCAGCTGGGTCTGATTTTCTCCAGCCAACCTGTCTCCTTAAGGATTTGGCCAGCCAACAGAAGCTGAAGGGAAAGGGCGGAGAGGGAGTCTCTCTCTGCCCCTGACAGCCCCGAGCTGGGTCTGTCCCTCAGACCTGGCCAGGGGAAGCCCACGCCCCGGCGGGCGGCGCCCACTCCCGGGGCATCCAAGGGCAGGCTCGACGCCAGCCCCAACCCACTCACCACTGCCACGAGCCTCGTCTTCCCTCCGGAGGCCTGGGCAGGACAGGGACCCGGGGCTGGGAGGCCTTCAGATCTCAGGTCTGGCACCCCGCCGGAAAGGCTGCTTCCTCCTCTGACGGGGGCCCAGCACACGCCCCAGGAGACTTGGCAGCCGTCCCCAGGGCTATGTCCTCCGGAACTCGCCCCCTTGGAAGGGGCCTGGCCCAGGTGCCAGGTTCGGCTGGTGGGCCAGCCTCCTTTGGAGAAAGCAGGCAAGACGAGCCAGGCTTGCAGTGGCCCTGGGCCTGACACCTGCGACCTCAGGCTGAGGGCCTCACGCATGCCCCCCACGGCGGATTTCTCCCCGGAGCCGTGGTGGCGTGGGCATTAGGAAGGCCAGGCCTTCCCGACTCCAGGGAGGAGGCAGGGAACTGCCGCCGGAAGGGCTTGCCCAGTTTCGCCTGACTCCCTAGTGCTGCAGTGCCATCTGCCTGTCTCGGCACTTCTGACTCCACAGAGCCTTTCCTACACCTGGCCTGGCTACAGACGCAGAGTGCAGGCGTGGGGTGAGGCCATGGCTTTGTCTTTGCGGGAAGAAATGAGCCCCTGGACGAAGCAGCTGGTACGGGCAGAGCCTTGAGCCTGAAGCCCGGTACGCCTGTGGCCATCAGGGCCAGAGCAGTGCTTCCAAGGAAGGGAAGCGGCCTTCAAGCTGAGTGGTAGTGGGGGAGGGGAGGGAGGCACCAGCTGAAGCCAAGTCCAGAAGGGCGGCGATGGAACAGCGGCAGCTGGGTGGCGCCAGCCAGCCCGTCAGAGCCTGGCGGGAGGGTGGGGCCTTCACTGAGGACCCCCGAGGCCAGCCATAGGCCCCGGCGTTCGCGCATGCGCCCTAGGCCGGTGCGGGGGTGTGGGGGCTGGAACCCAAGCCCGCAGAGCTCCCGGAGAGGAGAGAGAAAGAAGGGCACCTGGGAGATGTAGGCGAGGTGTGCGGGGTGCGCCACCTTACTCTCCTCAGGTTCCGGAGGGAGAGAGAGGGAGAGAGAAAGAGAGGGAGAGAGAGAGAGAACCCTGACCTCTTAGTCGCAGCCTCCACCGCTGTCTGGTGCCAACTCACACGCCATCCCTCTTCCACCCGCCACCCCCACGGACGCCCAGGGGCCAGCCCCACCACAGAGAGGCCGGTTCCCGGTCACCTCCGTGCCGTACCTTCCGGACCTGACCCCGGTGCAGGGGAAACGGGAAACGGTTCAGGCAAGCCTCTCCATGTCCCTCTGCATGACAATGGCCTTATTCCCCTCTGCCATCCCCCAGGCCCACCCAAGGCAGCCACTTTTGTCATTAGCTCCTCGGGAGAGGAGGCAAGAGGAGAATCTCTGCCCTGGGTGGAGAGACTCAGTTTCCCAGGTTGCTTCCATGGACACACGCTCTTCAGCTGGGTCTGATTTTCTCCAGCCAACCTGTCTCCTTAAGGATTTGGCCAGCCAACAGAAGCTGAAGGGAAAGGTCGGAGAGGGAGTCTCTCTCTGCCCCCGACAGCCCCGAGCTGGGTCTGTCCCTCAGACCTGGCCAGGGGCAGCACACCCCCAGCGGGCGGCGCCCTCTCCCGGGGCATCCAAGGGCAGGCTCGGCGCCAGTCCCACCCCACTCGCCACTGCCACGACCCTCGTCCTCCCTCGGGAGGCCTGGGCAGGACAGGGACCCGGGGCTGGGAGGCCTCCAGATCTCAGGTCTGGCACACCGCCGGAAAGGCTGCTTCCTCCTCTGAAGGGGGCCCAGCACACGCCCCAGGACACCTGGCAGCCGTCCCCAGGGCTATGTCCTCCGGAACTCGCCCCCTTGGAAGGGGCCTGGCCCAGGTGCCAGGTTCGGCTGGTGGGCCAGCCTCCTTTGGAGAAAGCAGGCAAGCCGAGCCAGGCTTGCAGTGGCCCTGGGCCTGACACCTGCGACCTCAGGCTGAGGGCCTCACGCATGCCCCCCACGGCGGATTTCTCCCCGGAGCCGTGGCCTGGGCACTAGGAAGGCCAGGCCTTCCCGACTCCAGGGAGGAGGCTTGGACCTGCCGCCGGAAGGGCTTGCCCAGTTTCGCCTGGCTCCCTAGTCCTGCAGTGCCATCTGCCTGTCTCGGCACTTCTGACTCCACAGAGCCTTTCCTACACCTGGCCTGGCTGCAGACGCTAAGTGCAGGCGTGGGGTGAGGCCATGGCTTTGTCTTTGCGGGAAGAAATGAGCCCCTGGACGAAGCAGCTGGCCCGGGCAGAGCCTTGAGCTTGAAGCCCGGTACGCCTGTGGCCATCAGGGCCAGAGCAGTGCTTCCAAGGAAGGGAAGCGGCCTTCAAGCTGAGTGGGAGTGGGGGAGGGGAGGGAGGCACCAGCTGAAGCCAAGTCCAGAAGGGCGGCGATGGAACAGCGGCAGCTGGGTGGCGCCAGCCAGCCGGTCAGAGCCTGGCGGGAGGGTGGGGCCTTCACTGAGGACCCCCGAGGCCAGCCCTAGGCCCCGGCGTTCGCGCATGCGCCCTAGGCCAGTGCGGGGGTGTGGGGTCTGGAACCCAAGCCCGCAGAGCTCCCGGAGAGGAGAGAGAAAGAAGGGCACCTGGGAGATGTAGGCGAGGTGTGCGGGGTGCGCCACCTTACTCTCCTCAGGTTCCGGAGGGAGAGAGAGGGAGAGAGAAAGAGGGGGAGAGAGAGAGAGAACCCTGACCTCTTAGTCGCAGCCTCCACCGCTGGCTAGTGCCAACTCACACGCCATCCCACTTCCACCCGTCACCCCCACAGACGCCCCGGGGCCAGCCCCACCACAGAGAGGCCGGTTCCCGGTCACCTCTGTGCCGTCCCCTCCGGACCTGACCCCGGTGCAGGGGAAACGGGAAACGGTTCAGGCAAGCCTCTCCATGTCACTCTGCATGACAATGGCCTTCTTCCCCTCTCCGATCCCCCAGCCCCACCCAAGGCAGCCACCTTTGTCATTAGCTCCTCGGGAGAGGAGAATATCTGCCCTGGGTGGAGAGACTCAGTTTCCCGGGTTGCTCCCATGGACACACGTTCTTCAGCTGGGTCTGATTTTCTCCAGCCAACCTGTCTCCTTAAGGATTTGGCCAGCCAACAGAAGCTGAAGGGAAAGGGCGGAGAGGGAGTCTCTCTCTGCCCCTGACAGCCCCGAGCTGGGTCTGTCCCTCAGACCTGGCCAGGGGAAGCCCACGCCCCGGCGGGCGGCGCCCACTCCCGGGGCATCCAAGGGCAGGCTCGACGCCAGCCCCAACCCACTCACCACTGCCACGAGCCTCGTCTTCCCTCCGGAGGCCTGGGCAGGACAGGGACCCGGGGCTGGGAGGCCTTCAGATCTCAGGTCTGGCACCCCGCCGGAAAGGCTGCTTCCTCCTCTGACGGGGGCCCAGCACACGCCCCAGGAGACTTGGCAGCCGTCCCCAGGGCTATGTCCTCCGGAACTCGCCCCCTTGGAAGGGGCCTGGCCCAGGTGCCAGGTTCGGCTGGTGGGCCAGCCTCCTTTGGAGAAAGCAGGCAAGACGAGCCAGGCTTGCAGTGGCCCTGGGCCTGACACCTGCGACCTCAGGCTGAGGGCCTCACGCATGCCCCCCACGGCGGATTTCTCCCCGGAGCCGTGGTGGCGTGGGCATTAGGAAGGCCAGGCCTTCCCGACTCCAGGGAGGAGGCAGGGAACTGCCGCCGGAAGGGCTTGCCCAGTTTCGCCTGACTCCCTAGTGCTGCAGTGCCATCTGCCTGTCTCGGCACTTCTGACTCCACAGAGCCTTTCCTACACCTGGCCTGGCTACAGACGCAGAGTGCAGGCGTGGGGTGAGGCCATGGCTTTGTCTTTGCGGGAAGAAATGAGCCCCTGGACGAAGCAGCTGGTACGGGCAGAGCCTTGAGCCTGAAGCCCGGTACGCCTGTGGCCATCAGGGCCAGAGCAGTGCTTCCAAGGAAGGGAAGCGGCCTTCAAGCTGAGTGGTAGTGGGGGAGGGGAGGGAGGCACCAGCTGAAGCCAAGTCCAGAAGGGCGGCGATGGAACAGCGGCAGCTGGGTGGCGCCAGCCAGCCCGTCAGAGCCTGGCGGGAGGGTGGGGCCTTCACTGAGGACCCCCGAGGCCAGCCATAGGCCCCGGCGTTCGCGCATGCGCCCTAGGCCGGTGCGGGGGTGTGGGGGCTGGAACCCAAGCCCGCAGAGCTCCCGGAGAGGAGAGAGAAAGAAGGGCACCTGGGAGATGTAGGCGAGGTGTGCGGGGTGCGCCACCTTACTCTCCTCAGGTTCCGGAGGGAGAGAGAGGGAGAGAGAAAGAGAGGGAGAGAGAGAGAGAACCCTGACCTCTTAGTCGCAGCCTCCACCGCTGTCTGGTGCCAACTCACACGCCATCCCTCTTCCACCCGCCACCCCCACGGACGCCCAGGGGCCAGCCCCACCACAGAGAGGCCGGTTCCCGGTCACCTCCGTGCCGTACCTTCCGGACCTGACCCCGGTGCAGGGGAAACGGGAAACGGTTCAGGCAAGCCTCTCCATGTCCCTCTGCATGACAATGGCCTTATTCCCCTCTGCCATCCCCCAGGCCCACCCAAGGCAGCCACTTTTGTCATTAGCTCCTCGGGAGAGGAGGCAAGAGGAGAATCTCTGCCCTGGGTGGAGAGACTCAGTTTCCCAGGTTGCTTCCATGGACACACGCTCTTCAGCTGGGTCTGATTTTCTCCAGCCAACCTGTCTCCTTAAGGATTTGGCCAGCCAACAGAAGCTGAAGGGAAAGGTCGGAGAGGGAGTCTCTCTCTGCCCCCGACAGCCCCGAGCTGGGTCTGTCCCTCAGACCTGGCCAGGGGCAGCACACCCCCAGCGGGCGGCGCCCTCTCCCGGGGCATCCAAGGGCAGGCTCGGCGCCAGTCCCACCCCACTCGCCACTGCCACGACCCTCGTCCTCCCTCGGGAGGCCTGGGCAGGACAGGGACCCGGGGCTGGGAGGCCTCCAGATCTCAGGTCTGGCACACCGCCGGAAAGGCTGCTTCCTCCTCTGAAGGGGGCCCAGCACACGCCCCAGGACACTTGGCAGCCGTCCCCAGGGCTATGTCCTCCGGAACTCGCCCCCTTGGAAGGGGCCTGGCCCAGGTGCCAGGTTCGGCTGGTGGGCCAGCCTCCTTTGGAGAAAGCAGGCAAGCCGAGCCAGGCTTGCAGTGGCCCTGGGCCTGACACCTGCGACCTCAGGCTGAGGGCCTCACGCATGCCCCCCACGGCGGATTTCTCCCCGGAGCCGTGGCCTGGGCACTAGGAAGGCCAGGCCTTCCCGACTCCAGGGAGGAGGCTTGGACCTGCCGCCGGAAGGGCTTGCCCAGTTTCGCCTGGCTCCCTAGTCCTGCAGTGCCATCTGCCTGTCTCGGCACTTCTGACTCCACAGAGCCTTTCCTACACCTGGCCTGGCTGCAGACGCTAAGTGCAGGCGTGGGGTGAGGCCATGGCTTTGTCTTTGCGGGAAGAAATGAGCCCCTGGACGAAGCAGCTGGCCCGGGCAGAGCCTTGAGCTTGAAGCCCGGTACGCCTGTGGCCATCAGGGCCAGAGCAGTGCTTCCAAGGAAGGGAAGCGGCCTTCAAGCTGAGTGGGAGTGGGGGAGGGGAGGGAGGCACCAGCTGAAGCCAAGTCCAGAAGGGCGGCGATGGAACAGCGGCAGCTGGGTGGCGCCAGCCAGCCGGTCAGAGCCTGGCGGGAGGGTGGGGCCTTCACTGAGGACCCCCGAGGCCAGCCCTAGGCCCCGGCGTTCGCGCATGCGCCCTAGGCCAGTGCGGGGGTGTGGGGTCTGGAACCCAAGCCCGCAGAGCTCCCGGAGAGGAGAGAGAAAGAAGGGCACCTGGGAGATGTAGGCGAGGTGTGCGGGGTGCGCCACCTTACTCTCCTCAGGTTCCGGAGGGAGAGAGAGGGAGAGAGAAAGAGGGGGAGAGAGAGAGAGAACCCTGACCTCTTAGTCGCAGCCTCCACCGCTGGCTAGTGCCAACTCACACGCCATCCCACTTCCACCCGTCACCCCCACAGACGCCCCGGGGCCAGCCCCACCACAGAGAGGCCGGTTCCCGGTCACCTCTGTGCCGTCCCCTCCGGACCTGACCCCGGTGCAGGGGAAACGGGAAACGGTTCAGGCAAGCCTCTCCATGTCACTCTGCATGACAATGGCCTTCTTCCCCTCTCCGATCCCCCAGCCCCACCCAAGGCAGCCACCTTTGTCATTAGCTCCTCGGGAGAGGAGAATCTCTGCCCTGGGTGGAGAGACTCAGTTTCCCGTGTTGCTCCCATGGACACACGTTCTTCAGCTGGGTCTGATTTTCTCCAGCCAACCTGTCTCCTTAAGGATTTGGCCAGCCAACAGAAGCTGAAGGGAAAGGGCGGAGAGGGAGTCTCTCTCTGCTCCTGACAGCCCCGAGCTGGGTCTGTCCCTCAGACCTGGCCAGGGGAAGCCCACGCCCCGGCGGGCGGCGCCCACTCCCGGCCATCCAAGGGCAGGCTCGGCGCCAGCCCCAACCCACTCGCCACTGCCACGAGCCTCGTCTTCCCTCCGGAGGCCTGGGCAGGACAGGGACCCGGGGCTGGGAGGCCTTCAGATCTCAGGTCTGGCACCCCGCCGGAAAGGCTGCTTCCTCCTCTGACGGGGGCCCAGCACACGCCCCAGGAGACTTGGCAGCCGTCCCCAGGGCTATGTCCTCCGGAACTCGCCCCCTTGGAAGGGGCCTGGCCCAGGTGCCAGGTTCGGCTGGTGGGCCAGCCTCCTTTGGAGAAAGCAGGCAAGACGAGCCAGGCTTGCAGTGGCCCTGGGCCTGACACCTGCGACCTCAGGCTGAGGGCCTCACGCATGCCCCCCACGGCGGATTTCTCCCCGGAGCCGTGGTGGCGTGGGCATTAGGAAGGCCAGGCCTTCCCGACTCCAGGGAGGAGGCAGGGAACTGCCGCCGGAAGGGCTTGCCCAGTTTCGCCTGGCTCCCTAGTGCTGCAGTGCCATCTGCCTGTCTCGGCACTTCTGACTCCACAGAGCCTTTCCTACACCTGGCCTGGCTACAGACGCAGGGTGCAGGCGTGGGGTGAGGCCATGGCTTTGTCTTTGCGGGAAGAAATGAGCCCCTGGACGAAGCAGCTGGTACGGGCAGAGCCTTGAGCCTGAAGCCCGGTACGCCTGTGGCCATCAGGGCCAGAGCAGTGCTTCCAAGGAAGGGAAGCGGCCTTCAAACTGAGTGGGAGTGGGGGAGGGGAGGGAGGCACCAGCTGAAGCCAAGTCCAGAAGGGCGGCGATGGAACAGCGGCAGCTGGGTGGCGCCAGCCAGCCGGTCAGAGCCTGGCGGGAGGGTGGGGCCTTCACTGAGGACCCCCGAGGCCAGCCCTAGGCCCCGGCGTTCGCGCATGCGCCCTAGGCCGGTGCGGGGGTGTGGGGGCTGGAACCCAAGCCCGCAGAGCTCCCGGAGAGGAGAGAGAAAGAAGGGCACCTGGGAGATGTAGGCGAGGTGTGCGGGGTGCGCCACCTTACTCTCCTCAGGTTCCGGAGGGAGAGAGAGGGAGAGAGAAAGAGAGGGAGAGAGAGAGAGAACCCTGACCTCTTAGTCGCAGCCTCCACCGCTGTCTGGTGCCAACTCACACGCCATCCCTCTTCCACCCGCCACCCCCACGGACGCCCCGGGGCCAGCCCCACCACAGAGAGGCCGGTTCCCGGTCACCTCCGTGACGTACCTTCCGGACCTGACCCCGGTGCAGGGGAAACGGGAAACGGTTCAGGCAAGCCTCTCCATGTCCCTCTGCATGACAATGGCCTTATTCCCCTCTGCCATCCCCCAGGCCCACCCAAGGCAGCCACTTTTGTCATTAGCTCCTCGGGAGAGGAGGCAAGAGGAGAATCTCTGCCCTGGGTGGAGAGACTCAGTTTCCCGGGTTGCTTCCATGGACACACGCTCTTCAGCTGGGTCTGATTTTCTCCAGCCAACCTGTCTCCTTAAGGATTTGGCCAGCCAACAGAAGCTGAAGGGAAAGGTCGGAGAGGGAGTCTCTCTCTGCCCCAGACAGCCCCGAGCTGGGTCTGTCCCTCAGACCTGGCCAGGGGCAGCACACCCCCAGCGGGCGGCGCCCTCTCCCAGGGCATCCAAGGGCAGGCTCGGCGCCAGTCCCACCCCACTCGCCACTGCCACGACCCTCGTCCTCCCTCGGGAGGCCTGGGCAGGACAGGGACCCGGGGCTGGGAGGCCTCCAGATCTCAGGTCTGGCACACCGCCGGAAAGGCTGCTTCCTCCTCTGACGGGGGCCCAGCACACGCCCCAGGACACTTGGCAGCCATCCCCAGGGCTTTGTCCTCCGGAACTCGCCCCCTTGGAAGGGGCCTGGCCCAGGTGCCAGGTTCGGCTGGTGGGCCAGCCTCCTTTGGAGAAAGCAGGCAAGCCGAGCCAGGCTTGCAGTGGCCCTGGGCCTGACACCTGCGACCTCAGGCTGAGGGCCTCACGCATGCCCCCCACGGCGGATTTCTCCCCGGAGCCGTGGCCTGGGCACTAGGAAGGCCAGGCCTTCCCGACTCCAGGGAGGAGGCTTGGACCTGCCGCCGGAAGGGCTTGCCCAGTTTCGCCTGGCTCCCTAGTCCTGCAGTGCCATCTGCCTGTCTCGGCACTTCTGACTCCACAGAGCCTTTCCTACACCTGGCCTGGCTGCAGACGCTAAGTGCAGGCGTGGGGTGAGGCCATGGCTTTGTCTTTGCGGGAAGAAATGAGCCCCTGGACGAAGCAGCTGGCCCGGGCAGAGCCTTGAGCTTGAAGCCCGGTACGCCTGTGGCCATCAGGGCCAGAGCAGTGCTTCCAAGGAAGGGAAGCGGCCTTCAAGCTGAGTGGGAGTGGGGGAGGGGAGGGAGGCACCAGCTGAAGCCAAGTCCAGAAGGGCGGCGATGGAACAGCGGCAGCTGGGTGGCGCCAGCCAGCCGGTCAGAGCCTGGCGGGAGGGTGGGGCCTTCACTGAGGACCCCCGAGGCCAGCCCTAGGCCCCGGCGTTCGCGCATGCGCCCTAGGCCAGTGCGGGGGTGTGGGGTCTGGAACCCAAGCCCGCAGAGCTCCCGGAGAGGAGAGAGAAAGAGGGGCACCTGGGAGATGTAGGCGAGGTGTGCGGGGTGCGCCACCTTACTCTCCTCAGGTTCCGGAGGGAGAGAGAGGGAGAGAGAAAGAGTGGGAGAGAGAGAGAGAACCCTGACCTCTTAGTCGCAGCCTCCACCGCTGGCTAGTGCCAACTCACACGCCATCCCACTTCCACCCGTCACCCCCACAGACGCCCCGGGGCCAGCCCCACCACAGAGAGGCCGGTTCCCGGTCACCTCTGTGCCGTCCCCTCCGGACCTGACCCCGGTGCAGGGGAAACGGGAAACGGTTCAGGCAAGCCTCTCCATGTCACTCTGCATGACAATGGCCTTCTTCCCCTCTCCGATCCCCCAGCCCCACCCAAGGCAGCCACCTTTGTCATTAGCTCCTCGGGAGAGGAGAATCTCTGCCCTGGGTGGAGAGACTCAGTTTCCCGGGTTGCTCCCATGGACACACGTTCTTCAGCTGGGTCTGATTTTCTCCAGCCAACCTGTCTCCTTAAGGATTTGGCCAGCCAACAGAAGCTGAAGGGAAAGGGCGGAGAGGGAGTCTCTCTCTGCCCCCGACAGCCCCGAGCTGGGTCTGTCCCTCAGACCTGGCCAGGGGAAGCCCACGCCCCGGCGGGCGGCGCCCTCTCCCGGGGCATCCAAGGGCAGGCTCGGCGCCAGCCCCAACCCACTTGCCACTGCCACGAGCCTCGTCCTCCCTCCGGAGGCCTGGGCAGGACAGGGACCCGGGGCTGGGAGGCCTTCAGATCTCAGGTCTGGCACCCCGCCGGAAAGGCTGCTTCCTCCTCTGACGGGGGCCCAGCACACGCCCCAGGAGACTTGGCAGCCGTCCCCAGGGCTATGTCCTCCGGAACTCGCCCCCTTGGAAGGGGCCTGGCCCAGGTGCCAGGTTCGGCTGGTGGGCCAGCCTCCTTTGGAGAAAGCAGGCAAGCCGAGCCAGGCTTGCAGTGGCCCTGGGCCTGACACCTGCGACCTCAGGCTGAGGGCCTCACGCATGCCCCCCACGGCGGATTTCTCCCCGGAGCCGTGGTGGCCTGGGCACTAGGAAGGCCAGGCCTTCCCGACTCCAGGGAGGAGGCTGGGAACTGCCGCCGGAAGGGCTTGCCCAGTTTCGCCTGGCTCCCTAGTGCTGCAGTGCCATCTGCCTGTCTCGGCACTTCTGACTCCACAGAGCCTTTCCTACACCTGGCCTGGCTACAGACGCAGAGTGCAGGCGTGGGGTGAGGCCATGGCTTTGTCTTTGCGGGAAGAAATGAGCCCCTGGACGAAGCAGCTGGTACGGGCAGAGCCTTGAGCCTGAAGCCCGGTACGCCTGTGGCCATCAGGGCCAGAGCAGTGCTTCCAAGGAAGGGAAGCGGCCTTCAAGCTGAGTGGGAGTGGGGGAGGGGAGGGAGGCACCAGCTGAAGCCAAGTCCAGAAGGGCGGCGATGGAACAGCGGCAGCTGGGTGGCGCCAGCCAGCCGGTCAGAGCCTGGCGGGAGGGTGGGGCCTTCACTGAGGACCCCCGAGGCCAGCCCTAGGCCCCGGCGTTCGCGCATGCGCCCTAGGCCGGTGCGGGGGTGTGGGGGCTGGAACCCAAGCCCGCAGAGCTCCCGGAGAGGAGAGAGAAAGAAGGGCACCTGGGAGATGTAGGCGAGGTGTGCGGGGTGCGCCACCTTACTCTCCTCAGGTTCCGGAGGGAGAGAGAGGGAGAGAGAAAGAGAGGGAGAGAGAGAGAGAACCCTGACCTCTTAGTCGCAGCCTCCACCGCTGTCTGGTGCCAACTCACACGCCATCCCTCTTCCACCCGCCACCCCCACGGACGCCCCGGGGCCAGCCCCACCACAGAGAGGCCGGTTCCCGGTCACCTCCGTGACGTACCTTCCGGACCTGACCCCGGTGCAGGGGAAACGGGAAACGGTTCAGGCAAGCCTCTCCATGTCCCTCTGCATGACAATGGCCTTATTCCCCTCTGCCATCCCCCAGGCCCACCCAAGGCAGCCACTTTTGTCTTTAGCTCCTCGGGAGAGGAGGCAAGAGGAGAATCTCTGCCCTGGGTGGAGAGACTCAGTTTCCCGGGTTGCTTCCATGGACACACGCTCTTCAGCTGGGTCTGATTTTCTCCAGCCAACCTGTCTCCTTAAGGATTTGGCCAGCCAACAGAAGCTGAAGGGAAAGGTCGGAGAGGGAGTCTCTCTCTGCCCCCGACAGCCCCGAGCTGGGTCTGTCCCTCAGACCTGGCCAGGGGCAGCACACCCCCAGCGGGCGGCGCCCTCTCCCAGGGCATCCAAGGGCAGGCTCGGCGCCAGTCCCACCCCACTCGCCACTGCCACGACCCTCGTCCTCCCTCGGGAGGCCTGGGCAGGACAGGGACCCGGGGCTGGGAGGCCTCCAGATCTCAGGTCTGGCACACCGCCGGAAAGGCTGCTTCCTCCTCTGACGGGGGCCCAGCACACGCCCCAGGACACTTGGCAGCCATCCCCAGGGCTATGTCCTCCAGAACTCGCCCCCTTGGAAGGGGCCTGGCCCAGGTGCCAGGTTCGGCTGGTGGGCCAGCCTCCTTTGGAGAAAGCAGGCAAGCCGAGCCAGGCTTGTAGTGGCCCTGGGCCTGACACCTGCGACCTCAGGCTGAGGGCCTCACGCATGCCCCCCACGGCGGATTTCTCCCCGGAGCCGTGGCCTGGGCACTAGGAAGGCCAGGCCTTCCCGACTCCAGGGAGGAGGCTTGGACCTGCCGCCGGAAGGGCTTGCCCAGTTTCGCCTGGCTCCCTAGTCCTGCAGTACCATCTGCCTGTCTCGGCACTTCTGACTCCACAGAGCCTTTCCTACACCTGGCCTGGCTGCAGACGCTAAGTGCAGGCGTGGGGTGAGGCCATGGCTTTGTCTTTGCGGGAAGAAATGAGCCCCTGGACGAAGCAGCTGGCCCGGGCAGAGCCTTGAGCTTGAAGCCCGGTACGCCTGTGGCCATCAGGGCCAGAGCAGTGCTTCCAAGGAAGGGAAGCGGCCTTCAAGCTGAGTGGGAGTGGGGGAGGGGAGGGAGGCACCAGCTGAAGCCAAGTCCAGAAGGGCGGCGATGGAACAGCGGCAGCTGGGTGGCGCCAGCCAGCCGGTCAGAGCCTGGCGGGAGGGTGGGGCCTTCACTGAGGACCCCCGAGGCCAGCCCTAGGCCCCGGCGTTCGCGCATGCGCCCTAGGCCAGTGCGGGGGTGTGGGGTCTGGAACCCAAGCCCGCAGAGCTCCCGGAGAGGAGAGAGAAAGAGGGGCACCTGGGAGATGTAGGCGAGGTGTGCGGGGTGCGCCACCTTACTCTCCTCAGGTTCCGGAGGGAGAGAGAGGGAGAGAGAAAGAGAGGGAGAGAGAGAGAGAACCCTGACCTCTTAGTCGCAGCCTCCACCGCTGGCTAGTGCCAACTCACACGCCATCCCACTTCCACCCGTCACCCCCACAGACGCCCCGGGGCCAGCCCCACCACAGAGAGGCCGGTTCCCGGTCACCTCTGTGCCGTCCCCTCCGGACCTGACCCCGGTGCAGGGGAAACGGGAAACGGTTCAGGCAAGCCTCTCCATGTCACTCTGCATGACAATGGCCTTCTTCCCCTCTCCGATCCCCCAGCCCCACCCAAGGCAGCCACCTTTGTCATTAGCTCCTCGGGAGAGGAGAATCTCTGCCCTGGGTGGAGAGACTCAGTTTCCCGGGTTGCTCCCATGGACACACGTTCTTCAGCTGGGTCTGATTTTCTCCAGCCAACCTGTCTCCTTAAGGATTTGGCCAGCCAACAGAAGCTGAAGGGAAAGGGCGGAGAGGGAGTCTCCCTCTGCCCCCGACAGCCCCGAGCTGGGTCTGTCCCTCAGACCTGGCCAGGGGAAGCCCACGCCCCGGCGGGCGGCGCCCTCTCCCGGGGCATCCAAGGGCAGGCTCGGCGCCAGCCCCAACCCACTTGCCACTGCCACGAGCCTCGTCCTCCCTCGGGAGGCCTGGGCAGGACAGGGACCCGGGGCTGGGAGGCCTTCAGATCTCAGGTCTGGCACCCCGCCGGAAAGGCTGCTTCTTCCTCTGACGGGGGCCCAGCACACGCCCCAGGAGACTTGGCAGCCGTCCCCAGGGCTATGTCCTCCGGAACTCGCCCCCTTGGAAGGGGCCTGGCCCAGGTGCCAGGTTCGGCTGGTGGGCCAGCCTCCTTTGGAGAAAGCAGGCAAGCCGAGCCAGGCTTGCAGTGGCCCTGGGCCTGACACCTGCGACCTCAGGCTGAGGGCCTCACGCATGCCCCCCACGGCGGATTTCTCCCCGGAGCCGTGGTGGCCTGGGCACTAGGAAGGCCAGGCCTTCCCGACTCCAGGGAGGAGGCTGGGAACTGCCGCCGGAAGGGCTTGCCCAGTTTCGCCTGGCTCCCTAGTGCTGCAGTGCCATCTGCCTGTCTCGGCACTTCTGACTCCACAGAGCCTTTCCTACACCTGGCCTGGCTACAGACGCAGAGTGCAGGCGTGGGGTGAGGCCATGGCTTTGTCTTTGCGGGAAGAAATGAGCCCCTGGACGAAGCAGCTGGTACGGGCAGAGCCTTGAGCCTGAAGCCCGGTACGCCTGTGGCCATCAGGGCCAGAGCAGTGCTTCCAAGGAAGGGAAGCGGCCTTCAAACTGAGTGGGAGTGGGGGAGGGGAGGGAGGCACCAGCTGAAGCCAAGTCCAGAAGGGCGGCGATGGAACAGCGGCAGCTGGGTGGCGCCAGCCAGCCGGTCAGAGCCTGGCGGGAGGGTGGGGCCTTCACTGAGGACCCCCGAGGCCAGCCCTAGGCCCCGGCGTTCGCGCATGCGCCCTAGGCCGGTGCGGGGGTGTGGGGGCTGGAACCCAAGCCCGCAGAGCTCCCGGAGAGGAGAGAGAAAGAAGGGCACCTGGGAGATGTAGGCGAGGTGTGCGGGGTGCGCCACCTTACTCTCCTCAGGTTCCGGAGGGAGAGAGAGGGAGAGAGAAAGAGAGGGAGAGAGAGAGAGAACCCTGACCTCTTAGTCGCAGCCTCCACCGCTGTCTGGTGCCAACTCACACGCCATCCCTCTTCCACCCGCCACCCCCACGGACGCCCCGGGGCCAGCCCCACCACAGAGAGGCCGGTTCCCGGTCACCTCCGTGACGTACCTTCCGGACCTGACCCCGGTGCAGGGGAAACGGGAAACGGTTCAGGCAAGCCTCTCCATGTCCCTCTGCATGACAATGGCCTTATTCCCCTCTGCCATCCCCCAGGCCCACCCAAGGCAGCCACTTTTGTCATTAGCTCCTCGGGAGAGGAGGCAAGAGGAGAATCTCTGCCCTGGGTGGAGAGACTCAGTTTCCCGGGTTGCTTCCATGGACACACGCTCTTCAGCTGGGTCTGATTTTCTCCAGCCAACCTGTCTCCTTAAGGATTTGGCCAGCCAACAGAAGCTGAAGGGAAAGGTCGGAGAGGGAGTCTCTCTCTGCCCCCGACAGCCCCGAGCTGGGTCTGTCCCTCAGACCTGGCCAGGGGCAGCACACCCCCAGCGGGCGGCGCCCTCTCCCAGGGCATCCAAGGGCAGGCTCGGCGCCAGTCCCACCCCACTCGCCACTGCCACGACCCTCGTCCTCCCTCGGGAGGCCTGGGCAGGACAGGGACCCGGGGCTGGGAGGCCTCCAGATCTCAGGTCTGGCACACCGCCGGAAAGGCTGCTTCCTCCTCTGACGGGGGCCCAGCACACGCCCCAGGACACTTGGCAGCCATCCCCAGGGCTTTGTCCTCCGGAACTCGCCCCCTTGGAAGGGGCCTGGCCCAGGTGCCAGGTTCGGCTGGTGGGCCAGCCTCCTTTGGAGAAAGCAGGCAAGCCGAGCCAGGCTTGTAGTGGCCCTGGGCCTGACACCTGCGACCTCAGGCTGAGGGCCTCACGCATGCCCCCCACGGCGGATTTCTCCCCGGAGCCGTGGCCTGGGCACTAGGAAGGCCAGGCCTTCCCGACTCCAGGGAGGAGGCTTGGACCTGCCGCCGGAAGGGCTTGCCCAGTTTCGCCTGGCTCCCTAGTCCTGCAGTGCCATCTGCCTGTCTCGGCACTTCTGACTCCACAGAGCCTTTCCTACACCTGGCCTGGCTGCAGACGCTAAGTGCAGGCGTGGGGTGAGGCCATGGCTTTGTCTTTGCGGGAAGAAATGAGCCCCTGGACGAAGCAGCTGGCCCGGGCAGAGCCTTGAGCTTGAAGCCCGGTACGCCTGTGGCCATCAGGGCCAGAGCAGTGCTTCCAAGGAAGGGAAGCGGCCTTCAAGCTGAGTGGGAGTGGGGGAGGGGAGGGAGGCACCAGCTGAAGCCAAGTCCAGAAGGGCGGCGATGGAACAGCGGCAGCTGGGTGGCGCCAGCCAGCCGGTCAGAGCCTGGCGGGAGGGTGGGGCCTTCACTGAGGACCCCCGAGGCCAGCCCTAGGCCCCGGCGTTCGCGCATGCGCCCTAGGCCAGTGCGGGGGTGTGGGGTCTGGAACCCAAGCCCGCAGAGCTCCCGGAGAGGAGAGAGAAAGAGGGGCACCTGGGAGATGTAGGCGAGGTGTGCGGGGTGCGCCACCTTACTCTCCTCAGGTTCCGGAGGGAGAGAGAGGGAGAGAGAAAGAGGGGGAGAGAGAGAGAGAACCCTGACCTCTTAGTCGCAGCCTCCACCGCTGGCTAGTGCCAACTCACACGCCATCCCACTTCCACCCGTCACCCCCACAGACGCCCCGGGGCCAGCCCCACCACAGAGAGGCCGGTTCCCGGTCACCTCTGTGCCGTCCCCTCCGGACCTGACCCCGGTGCAGGGGAAACGGGAAACGGTTCAGGCAAGCCTCTCCATGTCACTCTGCATGACAATGGCCTTCTTCCCCTCTCCGATCCCCCAGCCCCACCCAAGGCAGCCACCTTTGTCATTAGCTCCTCGGGAGAGGAGAATCTCTGCCCTGGGTGGAGAGACTCAGTTTCCCGGGTTGCTCCCATGGACACACGTTCTTCAGCTGGGTCTGATTTTCTCCAGCCAACCTGTCTCCTTAAGGATTTGGCCAGCCAACAGAAGCTGAAGGGAAAGGGCGGAGAGGGAGTCTCTCTCTGCCCCCGACAGCCCCGAGCTGGGTCTGTCCCTCAGACCTGGCCAGGGGAAGCCCACGCCCCGGCGGGCGGCGCCCTCTCCCGGGGCATCCAAGGGCAGGCTCGGCGCCAGCCCCAACCCACTTGCCACTGCCACGAGCCTCGTCCTCCCTCCGGAGGCCTGGGCAGGACAGGGACCCGGGGCTGGGAGGCCTTCAGATCTCAGGTCTGGCACCCCGCCGGAAAGGCTGCTTCCTCCTCTGACGGGGGCCCAGCACACGCCCCAGGAGACTTGGCAGCCGTCCCCAGGGCTATGTCCTCCGGAACTCGCCCCCTTGGAAGGGGCCTGGCCCAGGTGCCAGGTTCGGCTGGTGGGCCAGCCTCCTTTGGAGAAAGCAGGCAAGCCGAGCCAGGCTTGCAGTGGCCCTGGGCCTGACACCTGCGACCTCAGGCTGAGGGCCTCACGCATGCCCCCCACGGCGGATTTCTCCCCGGAGCCGTGGTGGCCTGGGCACTAGGAAGGCCAGGCCTTCCCGACTCCAGGGAGGAGGCTGGGAACTGCCGCCGGAAGGGCTTGCCCAGTTTCGCCTGGCTCCCTAGTGCTGCAGTGCCATCTGCCTGTCTCGGCACTTCTGACTCCACAGAGCCTTTCCTACACCTGGCCTGGCTACAGACGCAGAGTGCAGGCGTGGGGTGAGGCCATGGCTTTGTCTTTGCGGGAAGAAATGAGCCCCTGGACGAAGCAGCTGGTACGGGCAGAGCCTTGAGCCTGAAGCCCGGTACGCCTGTGGCCATCAGGGCCAGAGCAGTGCTTCCAAGGAAGGGAAGCGGCCTTCAAGCTGAGTGGGAGTGGGGGAGGGGAGGGAGGCACCAGCTGAAGCCAAGTCCAGAAGGGCGGCGATGGAACAGCGGCAGCTGGGTGGCGCCAGCCAGCCGGTCAGAGCCTGGCGGGAGGGTGGGGCCTTCACTGAGGACCCCCGAGGCCAGCCCTAGGCCCCGGCGTTCGCGCATGCGCCCTAGGCCGGTGCGGGGGTGTGGGGGCTGGAACCCAAGCCCGCAGAGCTCCCGGAGAGGAGAGAGAAAGAAGGGCACCTGGGAGATGTAGGCGAGGTGTGCGGGGTGCGCCACCTTACTCTCCTCAGGTTCCGGAGGGAGAGAGAGGGAGAGAGAAAGAGAGGGAGAGAGAGAGAGAACCCTGACCTCTTAGTCGCAGCCTCCACCGCTGTCTGGTGCCAACTCACACGCCATCCCTCTTCCACCCGCCACCCCCACGGACGCCCCGGGGCCAGCCCCACCACAGAGAGGCCGGTTCCCGGTCACCTCCGTGACGTACCTTCCGGACCTGACCCCGGTGCAGGGGAAACGGGAAACGGTTCAGGCAAGCCTCTCCATGTCCCTCTGCATGACAATGGCCTTATTCCCCTCTGCCATCCCCCAGGCCCACCCAAGGCAGCCACTTTTGTCTTTAGCTCCTCGGGAGAGGAGGCAAGAGGAGAATCTCTGCCCTGGGTGGAGAGACTCAGTTTCCCGGGTTGCTTCCATGGACACACGCTCTTCAGCTGGGTCTGATTTTCTCCAGCCAACCTGTCTCCTTAAGGATTTGGCCAGCCAACAGAAGCTGAAGGGAAAGGTCGGAGAGGGAGTCTCTCTCTGCCCCCGACAGCCCCGAGCTGGGTCTGTCCCTCAGACCTGGCCAGGGGCAGCACACCCCCAGCGGGCGGCGCCCTCTCCCAGGGCATCCAAGGGCAGGCTCGGCGCCAGTCCCACCCCACTCGCCACTGCCACGACCCTCGTCCTCCCTCGGGAGGCCTGGGCAGGACAGGGACCCGGGGCTGGGAGGCCTCCAGATCTCAGGTCTGGCACACCGCCGGAAAGGCTGCTTCCTCCTCTGACGGGGGCCCAGCACACGCCCCAGGACACTTGGCAGCCATCCCCAGGGCTATGTCCTCCAGAACTCGCCCCCTTGGAAGGGGCCTGGCCCAGGTGCCAGGTTCGGCTGGTGGGCCAGCCTCCTTTGGAGAAAGCAGGCAAGCCGAGCCAGGCTTGTAGTGGCCCTGGGCCTGACACCTGCGACCTCAGGCTGAGGGCCTCACGCATGCCCCCCACGGCGGATTTCTCCCCGGAGCCGTGGCCTGGGCACTAGGAAGGCCAGGCCTTCCCGACTCCAGGGAGGAGGCTTGGACCTGCCGCCGGAAGGGCTTGCCCAGTTTCGCCTGGCTCCCTAGTCCTGCAGTACCATCTGCCTGTCTCGGCACTTCTGACTCCACAGAGCCTTTCCTACACCTGGCCTGGCTGCAGACGCTAAGTGCAGGCGTGGGGTGAGGCCATGGCTTTGTCTTTGCGGGAAGAAATGAGCCCCTGGACGAAGCAGCTGGCCCGGGCAGAGCCTTGAGCTTGAAGCCCGGTACGCCTGTGGCCATCAGGGCCAGAGCAGTGCTTCCAAGGAAGGGAAGCGGCCTTCAAGCTGAGTGGGAGTGGGGGAGGGGAGGGAGGCACCAGCTGAAGCCAAGTCCAGAAGGGCGGCGATGGAACAGCGGCAGCTGGGTGGCGCCAGCCAGCCGGTCAGAGCCTGGCGGGAGGGTGGGGGCCTTCACTGAGGACCCCCGAGGCCAGCCCTAGGCCCCGGCGTTCGCGCATGCGCCCTAGGCCAGTGCGGGGGTGTGGGGTCTGGAACCCAAGCCCGCAGAGCTCCCGGAGAGGAGAGAGAAAGAGGGGCACCTGGGAGATGTAGGCGAGGTGTGCGGGGTGCGCCACCTTACTCTCCTCAGGTTCCGGAGGGAGAGAGAGGGAGAGAGAAAGAGAGGGAGAGAGAGAGAGAACCCTGACCTCTTAGTCGCAGCCTCCACCGCTGGCTAGTGCCAACTCACACGCCATCCCACTTCCACCCGTCACCCCCACAGACGCCCCGGGGCCAGCCCCACCACAGAGAGGCCGGTTCCCGGTCACCTCTGTGCCGTCCCCTCCGGACCTGACCCCGGTGCAGGGGAAACGGGAAACGGTTCAGGCAAGCCTCTCCATGTCACTCTGCATGACAATGGCCTTCTTCCCCTCTCCGATCCCCCAGCCCCACCCAAGGCAGCCACCTTTGTCATTAGCTCCTCGGGAGAGGAGAATCTCTGCCCTGGGTGGAGAGACTCAGTTTCCCGGGTTGCTCCCATGGACACACGTTCTTCAGCTGGGTCTGATTTTCTCCAGCCAACCTGTCTCCTTAAGGATTTGGCCAGCCAACAGAAGCTGAAGGGAAAGGGCGGAGAGGGAGTCTCTCTCTGCCCCCGACAGCCCCGAGCTGGGTCTGTCCCTCAGACCTGGCCAGGGGAAGCCCACGCCCCGGCGGGCGGCGCCCTCTCCCGGGGCATCCAAGGGCAGGCTCGGCGCCAGCCCCAACCCACTTGCCACTGCCATGAGCCTCGTCCTCCCTCCGGAGGCCTGGGCAGGACAGGGACCCGGGGCTGGGAGGCCTTCAGATCTCAGGTCTGGCACCCCGCCGGAAAGGCTGCTTCCTCCTCTGACGGGGGCCCAGCACACGCCCCAGGAGACTTGGCAGCCGTCCCCAGGGCTATGTCCTCCGGAACTCGCCCCCTTGGAAGGGGCCTGGCCCAGGTGCCAGGTTCGGCTGGTGGGCCAGCCTCCTTTGGAGAAAGCAGGCAAGCCGAGCCAGGCTTGCAGTGGCCCTGGGCCTGACACCTGCGACCTCAGGCTGAGGGCCTCACGCATGCCCCCCACGGCGGATTTCTCCCCGGAGCCGTGGTGGCCTGGGCACTAGGAAGGCCAGGCCTTCCCGACTCCAGGGAGGAGGCTGGGAACTGCCGCCGGAAGGGCTTGCCCAGTTTCGCCTGGCTCCCTAGTGCTGCAGTGCCATCTGCCTGTCTCGGCACTTCTGACTCCACAGAGCCTTTCCTACACCTGGCCTGGCTACAGACGCAGAGTGCAGGCGTGGGGTGAGGCCATGGCTTTGTCTTTGCGGGAAGAAATGAGCCCCTGGACGAAGCAGCTGGTACGGGCAGAGCCTTGAGCCTGAAGCCCGGTACGCCTGTGGCCATCAGGGCCAGAGCAGTGCTTCCAAGGAAGGGAAGCGGCCTTCAAGCTGAGTGGGAGTGGGGGAGGGGAGGGAGGCACCAGCTGAAGCCAAGTCCAGAAGGGCGGCGATGGAACAGCGGCAGCTGGGTGGCGCCAGCCAGCCGGTCAGAGCCTGGCGGGAGGGTGGGGCCTTCACTGAGGACCCCCGAGGCCAGCCCTAGGCCCCGGCGTTCGCGCATGCGCCCTAGGCCGGTGCGGGGGTGTGGGGGCTGGAACCCAAGCCCGCAGAGCTCCCGGAGAGGAGAGAGAAAGAAGGGCACCTGGGAGATGTAGGCGAGGTGTGCGGGGTGCGCCACCTTACTCTCCTCAGGTTCCGGAGGGAGAGAGAGGGAGAGAGAAAGAGAGGGAGAGAGAGAGAGAACCCTGACCTCTTAGTCGCAGCCTCCACCGCTGTCTGGTGCCAACTCACACGCCATCCCTCTTCCACCCGCCACCCCCACGGACGCCCCGGGGCCAGCCCCACCACAGAGAGGCCGGTTCCCGGTCACCTCCGTGACGTACCTTCCGGACCTGACCCCGGTGCAGGGGAAACGGGAAACGGTTCAGGCAAGCCTCTCCATGTCCCTCTGCATGACAATGGACTTATTCCCCTCTGCCATCCCCCAGGCCCACCCAAGGCAGCCACTTTTGTCATTAGCTCCTCGGGAGAGGAGGCAAGAGGAGAATCTCTGCCCTGGGTGGAGAGACTCAGTTTCCCGGGTTGCTTCCATGGACACACGCTATTCAGCTGGGTCTGATTTTCTCCAG